>NC_080482.1:1840000-3167500 GCF_030265055.1 Doryrhamphus excisus
CCGCACAGAAAACTTTGTAGATCTTCCAGAACCTGCACCTATTCATTCTAAATACATTAATTCCAACTACATTTATAGGTCAGAAAAGTGGAAAAAACATAATTGGTCTCCATTAAGACTACAACTGTATTGACAATAATTATATTCAAGTATATTTGCCATTGTTTAGAATAATATCCAGTTTATATTTAAACAAATGTAATGCACTGTGTGTATATCTCAAAGTCCGCAATAAAAGTTGAGTCCATCTGATGACTGATGGTTCTCTGACCGGAGACCTCCTAGTGGTCAAAGATTCCATACACCAGGTTCAGAGTTGAAGACTCCACTGTTGGGCCTCCTCACAGACATATTACGATGAGACACCGATATATGAAGATGTAACGTTACTTCAATATAAATGCTAAGACGTGTTTTTATCTGGTCCCTATGCGTCCACGGGAAGCCTCCCCAGCACCACAGAACAAAGAGTGCAATCATAGCAAATTGGCAGAGAGTTTTAGTCAAGCAGCACACCGGCTTGGCTGGAGATGAAAGCATTTTGGTCAAGTGAGGAGCCGTGGCTTCACTGCAGGAAAAACATGTACCAATTGGAGATAGTTTGGAGCTTATTGTTGTATTATGTTCAGTTCTGTTATCATTTGAGAAGAACATGAAATCACTTTTGGATTATTAAAATGCATAGCAGGATGTCAATCCTGAGAGTACTCAGTAAAAACAGCATTGTATTACCTTTGCACTGCAGTACTTGTTTTATTTTTATTAGTATCGTTTCAAAACTTTTGACTTTAAGTCCCATATTATTACATTTGCAGAATAATAATAGATTAAATTTCATATTCATATTCAATCATCAGTCCCAGACTGGTGCTGCTGCACATCTGCAGTCACAGCTGTAGTCTGATGGAAACATGGCTGCCAATTCAGGCCTACGGCCTCTCCGACCGCCACTAAACACTCAGTCAACAGTGTGGGCAGCACTAGTGGCAAGGTGGGTGGGTGACGTCTTGCCCAGATACACAGCACAACAACAGCAAGATGGGAGCGAGAATCGAACCATCAAGTTTCCGGGTTCTGGACGACATGCTCTACTTCCTGAGGCACTGCCACCCAACAATGTCAAATAAATCTTAGATGTCCGGGAATGGTGTGTTCAAAGTCTGTTGACCAAAATCTAGCCACCTTTTTGTGTGTCTGTAGCTTTAATGTTAATGAATTGTGTGTAACATTAAAGAACAACAGGCGGCACGGCGGTCGAGTGGTTAGCGCGCAGACCTCACAGCTAGGAGACTAGGGTTCAATCCCACCATCGGCCATCTCTGTGTGGAGTTTGTATGTTATCCCCGTGCATGCGTGGGTTTTCTCCGGGTTTCCTCCCACATTCCAAAAACATGCTAGGTTAATTAGCGACTCCAAATTGTCCATAGGTATGAATGTGAGTGTGAATGGTTGTTTGTCTTTATGTGCCCTGTGATTGGCTGGCGACCAGTCCAGGGTGTACCCCGCCTTACGCCCGAAGACAGCTGGGATAGGCTCCAGCACCCCCGCGACCCTCGTGAGGAAAAGCGGTAGAAAATGAATGAATGAATGAATAATAGCAGGGGTGGGCAAACTACGGCCCAGGAGCCACATGCGGCCCACTAAGCGTTGAAATCCGGCCCGCCAGTTGCTTTAAAATATTTAAACTTTTAACATACCAGTCGGATGTCCTATTAAAAAAAAAAAAAAGACAAATAATTCAAGGCGGACTGTTAGAGTTATAAGCATAAAATCGTGTGTGCTAAAAATATGTTATGGCCCTCCGCACAAGTTTGTTAACTCAATGCGGCCCACGAGTCAAAAGGTTTGCCCATCCCTGTTTTAACTGCTGGAATTGATGATGTTATCCGTTATAATAACACATTTTGGATTTCGAGGATGATTCTGATTGTGAAAGAAAGGTAATATCAGTTTTATGAGCTCCCTTGTAATAGTACAGCGGTACAATATTGTATTGTAGCTGAAGTATTTGTAGAATACTGCATCGTGGTGACAAGTCCGTGTTTCTCTCGGTTCGTAAATAAGTCCAAATTCTGGCAGAATCTTTGGATTTGATCTCATTATGTGTTGTGCAAGTGCAACTAGTTGTGGCTGGTGAGTGTCTCTATACGGCAGAGTTTCTCACACATTAATATTGTATGTGGGTATTCTGACTCAAAACACTGCTTGTATTGAATGCTTAATAGCGTCTGTGGGGATGAGATATCCTCATTTCCAGGACACCTACAGTAGCTTCCTCCTTTTGACTCCCCTCTGCTTTAGATGAGAGTATTTGTTTCATCCTGCACAATCCCCACAACTCTGTCTGCATTTTTCCTGCATTTTAAACTCTTTCTCATGCATTGGCTCTTTGTGTTGTTTTTTTCTGGTTCTACCATATCTTACTTATTGTGTGGAAATATGGGGCAATAACTACAAAAGCAATCTTCAGTCGCTAAATGTACTGCAAAAAAAAGGTCAGTAAGGATAATTCATAATGCCGCCTTCAGAGAACATACTAACTCCTTATTTCTAAAATCACAAATACTTCAACTTGTTGATATAGTTCATCTTAAGGCTAAAAACAACCAATTAGCTAAAAATGTCATCCAATACTTCTCTACAAGAGAGGAGAAATATGATCTCAGGGAAGAACCACATTTGAAACACTTCTATGCTAGGACTACGTTATGCTAGCCATAGCATTTCAGTATGTGGAATCAAACTATGGAATGGATTGAGTAAGGAAATCAAACAATGCACAACGATGAGCCAATTCAAGAAACAATACAAGCAGTTGATGTTTGCTAAATACAAGGATGAAGAGTCTTGAACCAGTCATGATGTGCTATATATATCACTATATTGACACGCACTATGGTACCCATTATGGCATTGGATGCTCATATCACCGAGTACTTCGGTACGAGGTACATTATTTAAAAAAAAAAAAAAAAAAAAAAAAACCTTAACCTGTATTATGGAAAGCAGGAAGTGAACAAATGTAACAGTTACTGATTGTAAAAGTACCAGATGGAGGGGTAGGATTTAATAAGCTTTGCTTCTTCCTACTCCTTTCGGACATGTGGAACTGGGAACTGATTATGGGATGCACTCAATTGTAATCTGATGCATGTTGAAATGAAATAAAACCATTACCATTACCATTACCATTACCATTACCATTACCATTACCATTACCATTACCATTACCATATGTTGTTGCCTGAATATGTGCTTTCTTTCAGTAAAACATCTCTATCCCCCCCTTTGCTAGTACTTCCTGTTTTCTCCCCACCAAATCAATCTATTATGAATTATCACACAAGCCTGTCATATGCTAAGTACTCCCGGCTCCATAAAAGCTCCATTAGTAAAAAAAAAAAAAAAAAACACTGTACATGCATGTAGTTACTTCAAAGGGCACCACAATATGTTTCCCTGCACGTGGAAAGGATGTACATTAAACGCATTCATCACTGAGCTACGCAACATCTTCTTTGAACTCTGCTGTCACGGCTCAGTTGCCTTCCAACCTGCAACGTCGCTTCATTCACTCAACCCGCTCACGGGGGCTTCCTGCAGTCGCATGTTGATGTCACGTCCAACATATAGTTTGATGAGAAAACAAATTAACGACATGCCGTGAATGCACAGTGGGGGGAAACAAAGCTCCGTAGTATGAATCGGTATCATCAAGGCCGGGCTTAAACAAGGGGGTGGGGGGGGGGCTCAGCAGGCGGCCTGTTTGACTAACAGACAACACCAAAATGACCCCGGCTGTTGCTCACTTCTCAATTTCTCACCACGTCAATTCACCCAAACAACCATTCGTCCGCTTATGCTATGCTATGCTATGCTATCCTATGCTATGCTGGAGCCTATCCCAGCTGTCTTCCAGGTACACCCTGGACTGGTGGCCAACCAATCACAGGGCACATATAGACAAACAACCATTCACACTCACATTCATACCTATGGACAATTTGGAGCCGCTAATTAACCTAGCATGTTTTTGGAATGTGGGAGGAAACCGGAGTACCCGGAAAAAACCCACGCATGCACGGGGAGAACATGCAAACTCCACACAGAGATGCCCAAGAATCAAACCCAGATCTCCTCGATCTCCTGACTGTGCGTCTTACGTATTAACCACTCGGACACCATGCAGCTCAAACTCAAACATTCATTCATTCATTTTCTACCGCTTATCCTCACAAGGGTCGCGGGCGTGCTGGAGCCTATCCCAGCTGTCTTCGGGTGACAGGCGGGGTACACCCTGGACTGGTGGCCAGCCAATCACAGGGCACATATAGACAAACAACCATTCACACTCACATTCATACCTATGGACAATTTGGAGTGGCTAATTAACCTAGCATGTTTTTGGAATGTGGGAGGAAACCGGAGTACCCGGAGAAAACCCACGCATGCACGGGAAGAAACTCCACAAAGAGATGGCCGAAGGTGGAATTGAACCCTGGTCTCCTCGCTGTAAACTCAACCAATCCCAACAAATTATGACCAACTTTGGAACTTTGTCCCATCTTCGCATCTTCCCAGTACACCTAAAAACTTAAAAATCAGTCCCTTTTGTCAGTGTCGGGATTACGAAGGACAAGTACTTTTCAATCGTATAACATACAAAAACTACTTACAATCGTGTTTTGGGGTTTTCCAAAGTATGCAGACATTATGTACATTGGTGAAATACTGTTTGTAAAAAAAAAATAAAAACACTAATCCTAGAGGTACACCTTTTTATGAATAAAAAACATTGAAAATGACCTCAATTGGCATACGTGCATGCAGTTTTATCACAACGCAGATTCAAACCAGAAGTAATTCTTCTGTGACGGCCAGATCAAGCTTCTCGAAACACAGACACGTTCCATCCAGATTGCTGACACAAGCTTCATTTTCTCAAGGCTTTAAACGCACGCTGGAGACACCTGCTGGTGAAATAAAATATAAGCAGCAGCAAAAAGTCTCAACAGTGAGAGCGTCTCCTTGAGGAGTTTTCAAGGACGCTGCAACCACACAAAAGTGGAGCTGGAGTTATTGAGCCGTTGCAATGGTCAGTGTCGTTTGAGTTCTACAGTAAGACAAAAATCCTAGTTGGCTCATGTCAGGGAAGCAGAGTGCGAGGGAGGCACTTTGAGTTTTGTTGTTTCGATAGTGTTAAGATTTAGAACAGGGGTGCTCATTAAGTCGATCGCGAGCTACCGGTCGATCGCGGAGGTGGTACTGGTCGATCGCTGGTCGATCGCGGCGTGACATTAAAAAAATATCATCCCAGCATCAATGCCGTCACTTGATTGACATACAGGGCAGCCATTCAGATGACAACTGAATGTTGCCCTTCGGGCGACCAATCAAATCAAACAACGTCTCTAAGTGCAGCAGAACTTACGATGTCAGCCTATCATCCATCGCCGTTACTTGATTGACATACAGGACAACCAGTCAGATGACAACTGAATTTTGACCTTTAGGTCACCGCTCATGCGTAAACAACGATGCAAAGTGCTAAGCTAGTCGGCGAATTGCGTTAGATTTTAAGCCCTCGCTAAAGTTTATGGTCACTAAAATGAGTGAAGGAGCTGGACCAAGTAAAAAGGCAAAAACTGGACCAAGTAAAAAGGAAAAAAACATATCACTTCCATACGGATATGGAATATTATACGGATATTATGATACGGATATTATCCAAGACTGATAAACATTTGGAAGTGTGCTTGAGGCTGGCTATCAGCAGCTACTGTCCGGACTATGCATCCCTGGCTGGTTCAATTCAGTGCAAGTCATCAAAGTAAACTCAGGTAATTACAACAAATGTTAATAGTTAATTATGTGTGTTTTGCAATATTGGCTCATTTGGTTATGTAAGGTACATCAACATACATTGTACGTACAAATAATCCTCAATACATTTGAAAATAAATAGATGTTTTGCATTTTTGTAGTGGGTAGATCATTTTGACTCGGTCATTTTAAAAGTAGCTCGCATGCTGAAAAAGTGTGAGCACCCCTGATTTAGAAGATTTAGCTTTAGAATGACGCCAGTTTGTTTGTGGCATCCAGCACAATTGAATGTAAATCAAATAAATGTCATTTTAACGTGATTGATGATAACTATTGCGTTGTACACTAAAGTCTGAAGAGAACAGCATCAAGAGAAAAGAACGTGTTTTAACGGTGTCAAACCGAGGTGTGATATTAGACTCACTTGACAGGAGCTTTGTGTCAAAGTGACATACGAACGCCACTTCAGGAACAATGTGGGCTTCAGTTTCAAGGACATTTCACACGGAGCACTTTGAATTTCAATTGAGAAGACAGTAACTGAAGCACTAACCCTCGGCGGACATCATTACAGCCGATGTGTCAATGTTGCAGTCAAAGGGGCAAAATGATGGAGAGACGCTGAAAAAGTGAAGACTTTGGTCTGACCTGCTTGTCTTTCATGGCAAACATTGGGACGACGGTGGCTTTGCATGTTCGAATCCCGTTTGTGCTGGATCGTTCCTATAATCAATACCTGTCAAGGTTGAACTGTTACAAAAGTGGGAAAGAAATGCGGCCCGCGTATTTGCTTGCAGGGCTCCACTCTGCTAGCAGTTGTTTATGCAATTAGCCGTCGGATAACAACGAGGTAGTAGATTGCAATAAATGACCTTTGTTGTGAACACAGACGTAAAAAAAAAAGCAAAGAATAGAGATGTCTGTCTTGCTAACAGCCAGTTAACTTCTGGCAGCAACAAAAACAACATCAAATCTGCCAATGAAAAGAAGCCGAACAAGATCCTTGCTTAACACCTGTGCCAAAATTTGTTGTGTAGGTTTTGTGTAATCCTCGGCAGCAAAATGAACAGCAATCCCACACTACTCCCTCATGCTTTTGTGTTGTGTGTACGCTATGTAAGAGTAATAAACTTGTGCACCATCGTTGTGTCCGTCAATTGGTCATTCCAGCCAACGAACATAGCAGATCATCGCTTTTCGCGGGACATATTTTCCAAGACCACCAGCAAAATGTCTATTTTGGACACACGGCTAGCCCAGGGGTCGGCAACCTTTACTATGAAAAGAGCCATTTCACCCACTTGCCCACTAAAGAAAAATAGCCTGGAGCCGCAAAACGTTGTATGTTTAAAACAACATTGGAGGGAAAAAAAAAAGACGAGTTGGAGTACTCTTGCTAGTACTGGAGATAAACTTTTGTTTTTAAATGAGCTCTAATTTATTTTTTAGAATTGTCAAATAACTCATTAATAATAATTAATAACTCAAATAACTCAAAGTATTACTCATTTCCCTTCATGTTAACCTGTCAGAGAGAACTGGATAGCATCCTGTCTGCTCATTCAGTCACCAGTCAGAACTCAGTCAGGATGCATTCATGGTCTCACACAAAGTTGGATTTTTGTAAACTCATAACAAAGACGTGCATTTTCACCACACGGGTGCTAAAAAATATTCAAGCATTGCAAAGGGAGCCGCAACAAAGAGGCTGGAGAGCCACATGCGGCTCTGGAGCCGCGGGTTGCTGACCCCTGGGCTAGCCCATCTCCTACCGCCAACAGCAAGCTAGCAGCGTTCTCCTCCAATTTTAGATCGACATTTTCATTTCTGCTCCATAACCCTTTTCTCGTAAATGGCCATTGCCAATGGCTACCATGGTTGGGCATTGAGCATCGATGGTAACCGCGACTTACATTTCGATTTTCCCAGACGTATGGAATGAGAGGATCTGGTCTGAACCGGATAAAAAGGTACTAAAAATATACAGTATGAAACTAGAAGAATAAACATACCTCTGCTTGCTTAAATATATGTTGTGGTGTACCCCAGGGTTCAATATTGGGACCAAAACTGTTACATAAACTATACATAAATGACATGTGTAAAGTCACAAAAGACCTAAAAGCTAGTATTATTTGCAGACCTCATTTTGTCGTGGAGAAAGTAAGGAAGAGCTAATAAGAAAAGTCACAAATGAAAAATGGTCACTTCACCCACTACTTGCGCTACAAAAATAATTTGTTAGCATAATTCATAACGCCAATTACAGAGAACACACAAACTCTTTATTCCTAAAATCACACTTATTAAAATTTGCTGATCTGGGAAACTTTCAAGCAGCTAAACTTATGCAAAAAGCAAACAATAATCTGCTACCCACAAACGGAATACAATTCTTCTCAACAAGAGAGGAGAAATACGACCTTGGGGCAAAGATTAGATTTAAAACATTTCTATGCATGAACTAAAAACTTTTCCGTATGTGAAATTAAACGATGGATCGGACTGAGCAAAGAATTCAAACAATGCACTAAAATGAGCCACTTAGAAGTTGATGTTTACAAAGTACAAGTACAATGTACACTTGAAGTATTACTGTACTATCATCCAGTTAAACCAGCAGTCAATCTGAACATTAGCTCACGATTGTAGCGAGCTACCACACCACACCCAACACTCGAAATAATACTGACTTAACGTTCATATTTAAGTTTAAGTTGTTGGAAAAAATGCACAAATTTACATTTTGCACTGTTGGATTTCTTTAAAAGCACAGCTGCGCATCAGATGCGCATCAGATGCGCCACAATGCGCGTCATGCACCACGGACGCCACCTCGTGATTGTTCATTCCACTGAAACCTGCCTGGCACTGTGAAAAACACTTTTGGTGATGTGCAGGGTGCGCTTCACCTGCGCCAAGAATAGACTAGATCAGAGCTGTCGAGCTGGTCTGTCACGAAAGTGTCACTGCGCTAAGCTGAAAATGCGAACACCTCACATGGTGCGCCGTTACGCCCATCTTGGCGCAGTCCAATCTAACAAATTGGCTGCGCACAGTGGTGCGCTGGTGCAAATTACCATTTAATGCTTGTCTGCAATAATTTGCTGACTCAAACTATTTTGTCTTGCTCCCATTTTGAAGCTATACTCAGAGCCTCCCGAAGATCCAGTGCAAAATGTAAATTATTGCGATTTTTCAACCGGTTTTAAAATTTTTATCAGGACTATATCGGCTGCGGCTCGACTACAGCGGCGCATACGGTGAAGAACATCTTACAACATGTGTCTGAATGAATACATGTTAATACAAATAAGTAAATAAATGAGTCTGTTAAGAAGAAAGAGGCCTTGCTTTGAGCACCACACGGGCCACTGTTTGATCTATAGTGCTTTGCCTTCACCCCTCATACATCACAGGATGTTTCTTCAAAGGCACTCTGGGCCCACCATCCACCAGCCTACTGAGCTATGCACTTTCAAGCTGCTTCTCTTGACTTATTTCTGACACATTATTTTCCCTCCATGCGCAAGAGCAGTGTTCCGCCATTGTTCATAACGATGTTTTGTCATTAAGGAGGAAGCTTAACCAATCCTTACGATCAATAGTAAATTCACAAAACGTGCATTGATTTGCACCTGACCTTAAAAGGGACGCGGCCAACGTAGATAGATATCCATCAGCGAGGCCTGATTACAGAGTGCAGGGTAGAAAGATAAAGCCTGCAAAACATCGGTCAATAAACATCCTGGGAGGCTTCATTTGCTGCTGCATTTCTGTCTTGCCGCCTCCGCCTCTAATAAAGCACCACAAGGCGAAATATTGTTTTTTTTTAATATATATATATATATATATATATATGTACAGTCTCCTCGCACACTTCAAATATAGCCTCTGCCATTACGAGGATAATTATGCTCAGAGAAGTATTCATTTAATAATGTCATTATTGAAGATACAGCACGAGTCGTTTTTTTTTATGTACATTTTAATGACTGATCCCATGTGGTTTTATTTGTACAGTTCCTTAAAATGACTTAATCGCTTTAAATGTTTAAGATTATCAAACTAAATGTAAATATTAGTCAATGATAAAACAACTGAACACAAAATGCAGTTTCAAAATTGAACTTATTATTATTGCATCCTGGGCGGCATGGCGGTCGAGTGGTTAGCGCGCAGACCTCACAGCTAGCAGACCAGGGTTCAAATCCACCCTCGGCCATCTCTGTGTGGAGTTTGCATGTTCTCCCCGTGCATGCGTGGGTTTTCTCCGGGTACTCCGGTTTCCTCCCACATTCCAAAAACATGCTAGGTTAATTAGCGACTCCAAATTGTCCATAGGTATGAATGTGAGTGTGAATGGTTGTTTGTCTATATGTGCCCTGTGATTGGCTGGCCACCAGTCCAGGGTGTACCCCGCCAATTATTGCAACCATTTATCCTCATTGGGGGGGGCTATGCTGGAGCCAATCCCAGCTGACTTAACCTTACAACAGCTTGCCTTAACTGAGGCAAGTGAGACCTGCAGTTCTTTGGATGTTGTTGTGGGGTCTTTTGTGACCTCTTGTATGAGTTGTCGCTAGTTGGCCGATGACTCCTGGGAATATTAACACTGTTCCATGTTGACATGTGAAAAAATGAGACACTTTTCCACAACACTGCGTATATAAACTATAACTATTACCATATTTAACCATTTATTCAATCATTCATTCATTCATTTTCTACCGCTTTTCCTCACGAGGGTCGCGGGGGGTGCTGGATGGGGGATGCTCCCAGCTGTCTTCGGGCGAGAGGCGGGGTACACCCTGGACTGGTGGCCAGCCAATCACAGGACACATATAGACAAACAACCATTCACACTCACATTCATACCTATGGACAATTTGGAGTCGACGATTAACCTAGCATGTTTTTGGAATGTGGGAGGAAACCGGAGTACCCGGAGAAAACCCACGCATGCACGGGGAGAACATGCAAACTCCACACAGAGATGGCCGAGGGTGGGGATTGAACCCTGGTCTCCTAGCTGTGAGGTCTGCGCGCTAACCACGAGACCCCATTTATTCATGTTTCTTAAAATAAGAGTGTAGAGGTTAATGTTCATTTACTGGGGTATTGTCATTTATGACAGAATGAGAGTAAAACCTTCACAAAATAAACAAAGCAAATAAAAAAATAATTACCAGTCTGCTTCCCATTGAAGAGTACGGCATTATATATTAAAAAGTCATTTTATTTGCAGAAATCCAAGCACTTCTCCCAGAACAAACTGCACTTTGAGCCACAGATAAAATGTGTGTTGGGGGGGGGGGGGGGGGGGGGGGGGTGAGAAATAATTCTCTCATCAGCACAACCAGCAATGCATGCAACCGTGGGCCTAGACAGAGACCTTAAATTGATGTCCCCAGAGTAAGAGTTTATCTTTGTGGCTCCGCCGCACCTTCACTATTCATACAAATAGAATGTGCATAACCACGGCGGTGCATTATGCGTGGCCGCATGCTCGATGAATAGGAAACTCCAAACAACTGAAGCAGAAAAGATGCTCTTTAAAGAATTACTATTACCTCATGAGTGTGCCAGTAAAATTTGGGAAATAGCTTCGTGGCTTCGTAATATTCCATTTGGTGATTTTAAATTGCCAAGCACTGAGATGAAAAATGTCCCAATCAAAAACACCACGCCACGCTTATAACCGTTGGCATGTGCACAAATATGTGCTTCATTGCACACGGAAATAACAGGTCTATGTGGCCAAGGATAATAACAGACTTTGAAAGTCTCGGTGCTGCTGGTACTTCGAGTACCAGTTCCTTGCAGATACGTTCGTTATGTGGATGTTTCATGTTGCACCTGACGCTGTGCTGCCACACTGAAACCTGCGCTGAAAAACACAAGTGTGAGCCAACATCGCATCCAATAACACCACAGCCTCTCTCCTCCGGTCTCCCAAGCAAACAATAACATCTACATTTCAGTATTCCCGAAAAGGGAAAAGAGCCACTGAGCAATAATCCACTTTTTTCATCCCTTTGAAACAATAGCCCTTATTAATTTTTCAGTAAATCCCCAATTAATGGCCTTGTGTGGAGAGACTACACGCTGCTTCACATTTAATAGGTTGGGGATTCTCCATAGGAGAGGAACTAGGGGTGCATACATTACAATTTTATGGCCGATCGCCGACCTTTAACCATTTAGAAACCAGCGTTTTTGCAAGAAAATCTTCAGTTTTGATATCACTACAACACCGCGATCCTAATGAGGATAAGCGGCATAGAAAATGGATGGATATATAGATGGATGGATATTACTACAAGTATTTCAAAATTCTGTATCTTAAAAAAAAAAGTTTGTGATGGGAGTAAATTCACTAATCTCATTTGCATATTGTGACATAACGAGGTTCAGGACTTGTCTACATGATATCTGACAAGCTGAAAATGTCTGATTCACAAGTGATACTCCTCATCTCTCAAGCAAACCCAGCCATCACCATAAGGTCATCACGCTATTAGTCGTGAATTTCGACTAAGTGCAGCACATTCTGCCGCGACTGCCATTATTTACGTGTTTTTTTTTTAATATTCAACAACTCAATCCCAAACAACCCCCCCTTTTTTTTACACTTTTCTTATACATACAAGTGGGGGCAAAAACATCCAGTCCCCCGGATGCTTCCAAAATATTTAATTTGAACCTTTGACACACGACAGTGATGAGCGTTGGCCACAAAGAAAATAGTCCGACATTCCATTAGTGGTTTAATGAGTTTTTTTTTCGAGACTCCCACCTCACCCACAGCGCCAAACAAAAACACCACAAGTCAACTCACATGTGACACACAACGTCAACTAGCCACTGAGTCATGTGGGCACCAAAATAAACGTGTACTCACAACACACGGGCTAAAATTGCACCCATCTTTTTCCATCAAAAAGCATGCTGGCTCGTTATGGTAATCCCGGTCCCAGCAGCAGTTTGACGGCGTTACAAAGAGGGGCGACAAAGTTCTGCAGTACGGTGATATTTTATCTGACTATTTGGGTGTTTTTTCTGTTTCACCGTGTTTGTCAGATTTTGGTTGTGTTTTTCCCTGAATGCAAAATATGTGGGGGATTCCTCTGGGAAGTAAACGCGGGTGGACATCACATCCTCCTAATAGTCAATATTTTGTAACACATCCTTTATTCATGTACATTTGGGGTGTCTTGCTCATGAACTGTAAAATTCAATTACGTTTTTGAGAGGATCTCTCGTTATTTACTCACGCAAAGCAACCTCACATGTTTAAAGGGCTCACGAAAGCAGGAACACGAGCACACAGCGTATTGTGTAACACATTGTCTAAAATAACATACAACTAAAATACAATTATAGTTAAAATCGTACTAAGAGTAAAATATGGTGGTGGTGGTGTGATGGTGTGTGGGCTGGACCTGGAAGACTTGCTGTGATGAACGGAACCATGAAATCTGAACCGGAATCGGAATGACCGGCCATTTGTTCATGACCTCAAGCTGAAACCAACTTGGGTTCTGCAGCAGGACCATGGTCCAAAACACACCAGCAAGTCCACTTCTGAACGGCTGGAATAGAAACAAATTTACGAAAACGAAAACCCTCTAATGTGGCTGAATTACGACAATGAGTGGGCCAAAATTCCTTCAGAGCGCTGTAAGGGACTCACTGCAAGTCATCGCAAATACTCGATTCCCCTACCGGTTACTGTCATTGACTAACACAGTATTTGTTTGTTATCAGTTTCTTCATCTATAATACAAGAAGGTCCCTTTCCCTCACTTCTCTTTCTTGAAGCTCCACTAAGATGGCGTGGACCAATCACTAGCATTACATAAAAGACCGGGGTAAAAAAGTCATTATATACTGTATATCTGGGGTCTCAAACACGTGGCGGAGGCCCCCGCCTTGATATGAAAGTTTAATGTTAGTGCGGCCCCGCGCAAGTTTGATATGGATGCTGTATGGTATCATGTACCCAGAAAAAATTATTACGTTTGATTCATGTTCATGTTAAAGGTTAAATAACTGTTAATAGTTATCCTCCCTATCCGTGTGGAAGTGGTGAGTTTTTGGCTATTTAAGTTTAAAGGAAATAACTTGAAGGCTACCGTTGAGGTCGCTAGCGCTCTAGTTTGCGAGTTAGCATGTGTCTCAAGACCTTGCAGTTGCGCAATATGTTGTAAATAAAAAGAGTATAAATGTGACTATAGTCGTGTTTTGTCATGTCTACAGGGCTCTAATAATGCTTTGTTCATTTTAATCTGAAAAAAATCATTTGTCTACCCACCAACTATATGTGGTTTCTTAAGTTTTTATTATTTGCCGTTTTATTATTATTATTATTATATTTATTTATTACTGATTGATTGATATTCTTTATTCTTGATTTGTTTATTTATTTTTCATCTTTTTTTGTGCATAAAAATAAAAATGAAGATATTTGAGAACAGTGGAATATTTTATCAGAGCTTTTCTTGTAGAAAATCGGAACCAAAGCACTGAAAAAGTTTGTATATTTTTCGGTTTTTAATAAATGCATTTTTTTTTTTTGAAAACCTGATGCGGCCCAGACCCTAGCTCCAGTGGCCCCCAGGTAAACTGAGTTTGAGACCCCTGCTGTATATAGTTACTATGTGTACTATATCTGCATCCGTAACCTTGGGCTGCCGGTACTTTCCTTGCCATTAGATGCTACCTGTTGGACTGTAACTGCAGATATAAACTGCTGCTGCAGCCGTTCGAGGACATTTACTGCTTCTTCCTATCAGCAAGACTGTGCCACCTTGTTAAAATAGTTATGAGCAAAAATTAGGCATGCTTTTCAACAGAGAAGGGACAGTGTTTGGTGAATATAAATGAAACTACTGTCAGGGCTAAAAAAGACTGATGTATACCGAATGGTAATTTTATAAATATAGATTATTTTTAAATATCTGAATGTTCTCAACTCACCGTTCAAAGTCAGCGTTGTACCGAGCATAACAATTTTTTCTCAGACTTATGTGAGGTCTGCATGGGTGGAGCTCAATGAATCAATGAATATAATGCCCTTCATTAGTTTTTAGCAATCCTTTATAGAATCATTGAAGCAAGCGCACCAAATAAAGAACCCTTTCTAACTAATTCTTACAAAACCCTGCTCAAGCCTCTTGATAATATTCATTCATTCATTCATTTTCTACCGCTTTTTCCTCACGAGGGTCGCGGGGGTGCTGGAGCCTATCCCAGCTGTCTTTGGGCGAGAGGCGGTGTACACCCTGGACTGGTCGCCAGCCAATCACAGGGCACATATATACACAAACAACCATTCACACTCACATTCATACCTATGGACAATTTGGAGTCGCCAATTAACCTAGCATGTTTTTGGAATGTGGGAGGAAACCGGAGTACCCGGAGAAAACCCACGCATGCACGGGGAGAACATGCAAACTCCACACAGAGATGTATGCATGATGTTATTAGGTCGTGCATTGGAACAAATACAGACATAAAGCTACCGTACCTTCCTAACTTCTTTTGTTTTGCCTCACCGTACTTGGCCTCCTCCTGCTCTCGTGTCACATATCAAAACTTCAGTCCATAAACACAAACAAGAGCAGCTGTGCTCAGCATTGCAGAGGAAGATTTGTGAAGGTGCCTTAATACGGCATCGCAGGAGAACAACACCGCGTCGTCAACAAACCGCTCACTCAATCCTAAGCCACAAAAATATATATCTTATATATATCGGTTTTTATGCGGCGTGTCGTTTTATGATACTTAACAGAAATTGCTCAAATGCTTGGGTAATATATGAGTGTACATTGATCATTTTGACCGTGCGGGTTGCGGTAGATTATAACCGAAGCATGGCTCGTGACAAATGGATGCATGTGTTCTTATCAGCCAAAATGCCTGCAGGCATTAGGCACAGGTTAATCTCCGCTGAAAAGGGCCCCTGAGAGGCAGAGCACAGTCCATCTTGAATCTCTGGCCTTGACTCGGGAACACACGGCTCCTCAACCCATTACATTTAATCTCAACAAACCGTGAGACATTTTCTTCCCCAAGACAAGATATTGCCAATCTCCTGCCCCAAGAGTACTGCTTATATTAAAACTGATACTGGAGAAGAAGTGACTTCATCAAAACCAACAAAGTATATATAGCGACTGTGGACCGTTTTTAGCGATAGCTAAACGCCGGGTTCGAATTTTAAAGCCGAAATACGCCATCACATATGTATTTTCTTTTTAATTCTCCGGGAACTCAAACCTCCAGACGCCACCTACTACCTTCTCGTACTTACTATTGAGAAGATCAAGAGTGGCAGTGGGATGATTCCCAACATCCCCTGCAGATAGTCCATAATTACACATGCAAAATGTAATCCCGATCAGCTCTCGCAGCTTTTCCAATCTGTTTACATAATCACATTGCGACAAGGTCTTCATCAATGACACAGTGGCCATTGGATTACTGAAACTCCAGAGAAACTGATATGCAGCCACTTGTCACCGTGTGCCATCCACGTAGAATAAACAAAATCTGTCTTGTTTTTTTGATGAATATCTAACCGCGGCAGATGGGCCATTCCCATACAAAGTGATCGTCAGCGTTTATTTTTCATTTATTCTCTGCTTTTCAATATGCTAGAGACTCTCGGCTGCGTTGCCCTTGTCTTCCTCCTGTGCCTTCGCTTCCGTTTCCCATGAAGTGCTGGCTTTATGTGTTCCCCACAGAATTTAGATGGGAAAGAATCAAAAACCGATGCACCACTTTAGGTTGAAACATTTCCCGCAACATCCGGATCACTGTGTCTCCTCCTGCCTCCAACAACAACTTAGCAAGAAAGTTTTTTGGTCGGGAATCGGGAACTCCAACCACTTGGACGCCTGATGGTGGCGTCTTAGGGAATTGTAAACAAATATGGCTTCCACTTATGAGCCATTGCTGGAACGAACAGAGAAGCAGAGCTTAGGGGAGGGAAGAGAGTGTATCTGGCTTACAGCCACGCCCATATAAGGAAGTCCATCCTTTTGTGACATCACAAAGGAACAGTTTCGCAATGTCAGCTGAAACCAAGCATTTTGAGCCTTCCCAAATTTTTTTCAGGGATCAAACCTCATTATCTGAAACTTTGGCATCGATTAACACCAGAATACAGTAAACCTCGGATATATCGGATTCAATTGTTCCCACTGGTTTTGTCCGATATAAGCGAAATCCGTTATATGCGTATACCGGAAAATGTCCGTTTTACGCATATATCGGATTTATATCCGGTATATGCGTAAATGGGATTTTATCCGTTATAAAAAGGCACTTCCTTGACTATGTTTCCAATGTACCTGGACGCGCAGGCAACGCTGCAAACGCTGCAAATGACGTCGTATAGCGGCCTGTCACGATTCAGCGAATCGGAGCGCCACGATGCGGCCATCCGATATATGCGAGGGAAATTTAATGGAAATGCATTGGAACGGGACTGGATATTTTGTCCGAAATAGGCGAAATCTGTTATAAAAAATCCGATATATGCAATGAATTTTTATTGGAAATGCATTACAGAAAAATTGGTTCTTTTTTATCTGTCCGTTGTGAGCGAATTTCCGATATATCCGAGTCCGATATAGCCGAGGTTTACTGTACAACATTCTAACGACATTTACAGTATTGGTCAAAGAAGTGGAAAAATAATAATAATAATAATACATCCCCTTTAATATTCTAACAGGGCTACGTTTTAGTGAATTTGTTTTGCTAGAAATGTTGCTAGCTCCCATCTGGCCCGCATCCATGCCGAGCTGGTTCGAACAATGCGGACAAAACGGAGCTCTGCAAAGTCATGCGAGGATCAATTAAAAAGGTCTCAGACAGGTTCCTATGTAGGCCGAGAAGTGTCTGTGCTATTGTGTAACTTAAATGGCAGTTTTATATGTGGTGTCGCCATGACAACCGGTTATATGATGTGCAGTGGAAGAATAAATGTAAAGAGTCCACAATCCAAAAAGTCACAGTGGTTCTTTAGATCTGTCATGAGTATGGGGGGGGGGGGGCTCCACGGACGTTCACAGTGTCAGTTTAAAAGACGTTGAGGAGTTTTATTTGGCAAAATGTTTCCATCAACACAGGGGGATGTACACAGCTGCACAACTGGGCGACTATCGTTAACTGAATTTATGAATTTAAGAATGAAAGGGGGGGGGGGGGGGGCAACGCATCAATCAGTTTGTTTTTTGTTATTTTTCCCCTAGGGAATTTCCAACAATAGAAACAAGTCAAATATGTAAACATATTTTATATTGTGTAAAAACCATCAGCACCAATGAGCAACACCAGCTCTATGCTTCTTCCTCCTGCCTTCCTCGGTGTCACCACACAATTTCCCTCCTCCTCATCATCATCATCATCATCATCATCACCCACCTTTTTCTTCCCGATTCCTGGCTGGCTGACTCCCTAATAAGTAACAGAACAAGGAGGATTGGCAGTGCCCCCCCCCCTCGGGTTTGACATTGCCACATTGTGGGTGGCGATAAAACAGCACTGTGCTCGACTCTGCTCGACTCCACTTGGCTTATACTTGCTGGATGCTGCTACTCTGCATGCAGCACATTCCATCCACCCCCAATCGACAGACATGAGAATTACTCAGAGGGCGAACAATCTGCATGGTAATTGAAATCTGTGGGCACCCATATTCACACACACACTCACACACACACACACACACACTCAAACGCTGTGTGAAAACACACCAGCTTTGGGAGTGGTTGTGTATGTCAATTGGAATTAATTTTAACTAGAAATTAGAATTTAAAACTATAATTGTTCTCAACATGTTGCTGACAATGAAGGCAAGGGACACACTGTGACGTCTGTACCTACACCCCCACTTACAGAATCCAAAAACATTCCATTGAAGTCTCATAAAAGACACAAAAAAAAGGGAATTGAACAAAAAAAAAAAGGCATCAATTCCAGGGTGATATGAAGAACATTCCGCCAAGGAAGTGTTGCCTCATTCAAATAGGAAGAGCCAACTTGAATACTAACAAGACCACCTCGCACCTGCCTGCGGTTCCAGGTCCCAAAGACTGGTTCAATAACCCGGTTACTCATTATACAAAACCAACTCCTGCTCAGGTTGCTGGTGCGATGCCGAGAAGCACTTACAATGCCTACATGGGAAAAAAAATGACCTGAAAAAGGAGCCCACACTGTTTAGGGTAATGCAGGGAATCGAACCTCAACAATTTAGTAGTTGGCCTACTAATCAAAGCAGCTCACGTAGGCTATTAGGAGAAGCTCCTCTAAGAATATTTATTGAGAGGCTCCCTGAAAGCCCGCATTGAGCGCCAAAACCGCCTAAATGCGCCCCTCAAAGTCCCTCCAGAGGTGGGCTATTCCACCTATGTGCACCCCCCCCCCACCACCTTGATGGAGGATGCGGAGTGTTGCTGCAAGGCTTCTTACCTTCCACGCAGGTGAGCATGAGTGAAAAGAAGAGGTTCCATAAAACAATCCTCGTCCTAATCCTCATCGTGGTGGTTTGAGCTCGGCCACATTGAACGCATCTCCGCACTTCCATGGATCCTTCGTAGCATCCTTCCCTGTAAATCCGCCTCATTGTGACAACTAGATAAATAGAATCCCTAACCTATTTCTCTTCCCGGGAGACCCCCCCCTCCCCCCTCTCAGGAGGACGGACAGGTAATGCAGTTTGCGAGACGAAGACGAAGTGAGCGAGTCTCGAATTTAGCAGAGGACCGAAGAGACCTGGACCAGGGCTGCTGGAGCATGTCTGCTGAGAGCGGCATCAAGTGTGCGCGTCTCCGGGCTCATGGTGCGCTCTGCACGGCCCCCGGTGCTCCACATGGTTGGATTCCCTCCACAAAAGCGGCTGGCGGGCGCACACAAGTCCAGCCTACACTATTTGAATGGTGCCTTTATCGATCTGCACTTGTGAAGCGAGCGGAGAGAGAGAGGGAGGGGGGAGAGAAAGAGAGAGAGGGAGAGACAGAGAGAGAGCGAGAGAAGGAAAGGGGGGGGGCGCCCGTCCTGTGGAAGTATGATGTGCGCGCAACAAATCATGAAGTGGACGTGGGTGGCGAAGGAGGCCGAGGCACGTCGTCTTCCGGTGTGAAGAGAAGTGTTAATGAGGCTTGTACGTGTCGGCCGAGGTACCCCCCCCCCCCGCACCCCTTTATCGGCAGCATCGAGTCCCGAATACTAATCATGGAGGAACTTGATGCACCCCCAAAACTTCCATTTTTCTTGATTGTGGGCGTAATGTGTCCTCGGGACATTTGCAATGCAAAGATGGGACGATGACGGCGCAAAGCCTCGCCGGGCTGCGGTGGGCCTCTTCTGCCATCTAGCTTCCAAAGAGTCCCAGACCTGCACCGGTAGTGTGGAGGTGGATCTGATACTGGATGGGTCCCGTACAGGGGCGTTGCTAGGTTCGGAGGACAGGGGGGGCTTAGCCCCCTGGAGATGCACGGGATATGAATGAATGTAGTAGATGTTCCAAAAAATACAAAAATCCAAATAAGGAGCAAGAACCGGAATATATAACTTTCCCACTTTTGTACAGATTTAGTAGAGATACTCAATAGTTTTAGGCCACCATTAAATGTACACAAGTACACACAATCTACACAGTGGACAGTGATCAATTATATAATAATCATTATTATATTATTAATTAGCCTATTATTATTACTATCATCATTATTCTTCTTCTGATTATTACTAGTAGTAGTACTAGTAGGCTAGTATTAGCCAGCTTATTGGCTTGTTTATTAGCCTGCTTTTCAATTTTTTTTGCACAAAAAAATCTATAAAAAATTTTTTTTAAATCTATAAAAAAAATATCAAATTATTTAGAACTTTATTTAGGCTTAAGAACATTTTAGGGGGACTGAAGCCCCCCTAAAATACGCCGAATGACACCACTGGTCCCATAACATACAACTGTTCATATGCTAAGATCTGATCATTCTACCGTACCCCCCTCTAGTGTGGCTGTGGACCGATCCAAATACCAATAGCATCAATAGCATCAAAACACTATAAACGTCAGACTACATCAAATATAAAACACCCGGAATCGCTTATCGTCACTAGGATTCCGGGTGTGCTGGAGCCTACCCCAGGGTGAGGTTGTTGTCTAGATGTCAATCATCAAAAGTTGTCTCAGATTGACTGACTGATGACTTGCAAGTCATGTTGTTGAAAGTTCAAATTAAACACGTTGGAAGTAACTGGATTCAAACGCTTGGCGGGCAAGATGTGGCCCCCGGGCCATAGTTTGCCCACCCTTGTTATATTGTCGTGTATTATTTATGAAGGGTAGATTCAGAGGGTTACTCAGGCCCTCATTTTCATGTTAACGGAATTGCGGAGATAAAGCCAATAAAAACAGAATCTACTGTTAAACGTGGAATCTTACCCTGTACATATTGTCAACAAACTGCTTTCATGGTAACGAGGAGGAACATTTGCGGGGGAAAGTATTTCCCTGGCGGACCGCTCAATTGTGGCGTAATCTCATGACAAACACTAACCCCCTCCCCAAAATAAACATATCAAGATGGCGGCCTGAAACAACCGTAAAAAAAAGTCCTCTCTTTTAGAGTGTGAATGGAAGCTAGCTGGGTTAGCTTAGTTTAGCAGAGCATGCTGGTGTGGCTGTTTGTGTTCTGGATGATGTTTTAACACGGTGTTGTCTTTTACCGTTTGGTCATGTAAGTCCCACGTGTCTTACTTGTTATTTTTGGTTGTACTGTGAGTGACATAGGCATTGGGCATTGGGTATTGGGCATTGATAAGAGATGGGTAATCTACCAATAAACCCTCAAATTATGGAGATTATGACCACAAAATTAGGGCTTTCTCCCACTAATGAGTTCCAAGCTCTTCGGTGTTTCAACCGTATGTTTTAGCATGCACTTCATAATATGGTGCGCTTCATAATATGGTGCGCTTCATAATATGGTGCGCTTCATAACATGGTGCGCCTCATAATATGGTGCGCCTTATGTATGGGTTAAGTACAGAACTAGACCCCATCATTGAAACCTTATAAATCAGGTGCGCCTTTTGGTGAGGAAAATACAGTAAATACCTAAAACATTTTTTCTGTGTTTTCTTTTGATTCTAAAAAAAAACTTTTTTTTCTTGTTAGAATATGACTGTCATATTTTGACTTTATTCTAATAAATTACGGCATCTTTTTTCAATTTCTGCTGTTTTAAAAGTTTCCACTTCTAGATTTTCTTCTCAAAATACTTTATTCTTATAACATTATAACTGTTTCCGCAACCTAATTTTCCAAAAATTACAACTTTATTTGCTGTTTTATTTCTCATAATATTCCAAGTTCATAAAAACATGTAATATGCTACTAAATGTTTTCTTTTGATTCTAATTCCAATCAACACATTAAAGGCAAAATCTGATCTTAACAATTTTGAAGTAAAACATATCAGTATTGGCAATATTGGTCCCATATTTACTTGGTATCGGGTCGATACCAAAATACCACCCCTAATGATCTGTGGAGTAGAGAGACCTAATCAATATCAGCCATGGCTTCAATCAATGATGTGGATGACTTCCTGTTTGAATATTTCACAATTAATAATCACATGTGAAATGACCTCCACAGAAATCAATATCCTGTGGCACCATATTAGTCAGATTTATTAGTGTGAAGTCAGCTGGGTAAGAGGACACCTTTTATAAAATGTCATAAAAGCTAGCGGGCAGATAGGAGATTATGAAAACTGTCCATGGTGCTGAAGCCATGCGAATACGCTTCACATTCATATAATACAATATGACGTAAGACTTTTAACACACACAGACACTGACTTGATACAATGGCATAATACAAAAGCAATTATAAGACTGAAAATTAAGGCGTGAAAAATATAAATTCATGTATTCTATACTGCTATCTATCCGTGCCCTGTGATTGGCTGGCGACCACTTCAGGGTGTTTTCCACCTCTCGCCCAAATTCAGCTGGGATAGGCTGCAGCAATCCTACGACCCTAACGAGGATAAGCAGCACGGAAAATGAATGGCCGGATGGATGCTCATCCGATTCAGTTCGGAGGGAGCGCTGGAGCTGGAGCTCACCCCAGAGGCAGGGTCCACCCTGGACTTGTTTCCAGTCTATGACCAGGAAAATATCAATAATCAGCCATTCCATCCATAACTATGAACAATTTGGAGACTGCTCTTAGCGTAACATGTTTCCCTGGCGTAAACCCACACAAGCACGGGGAGAATATGCGAACTCCCCCCAGGACTGTAAACATTATTTAGTACATAATGCACATAAAAAGTGAAACATATTGCTCTGTTGCACTGTGTAACACGGCAAAATTTACATTTTTATTGAGGCGGTATTTTTGACTGAATACCCAGTGCAGTTAGGTGAGAGATGACCGGCCATCTTGTGTTCTGTCCACAGGGAAGTTGTGTTAGCAATGAATGTGTAATGTTTATATAATATATAGTACATACATATTCAGCAAAACTTATCACGGACTGATATACTTCTTGACATATTGGTTGTTTTATAAAAGGTACTAAATGACTCGTACTATCCAATTGCTAAAAGCTGTTTTTTAAAGGTGTTTTCACGCAAATGTATAAATGTTCTTGTCTATGTAAACTAATATGTTTCCCTGTATATTATACATATTATTGTATTGTCCAATTATGCCCTGTTTATGCTTAAAATGAAGTTGTAAATTAATTTTTGAAGTAGTTGCAGACCCCAGGAAGAATAAATGATGCTTTTCCAAAGCTAAAGTGAATCCTAATAAGCTAAACTGAATGAAAGTGTTCATTTATAACATATTTCATATAGACTTATTGCATTTTTATATGTAAAACTGATGTTGTACTCCCACCCAGCTGTTGCGATGAATCATGTGACCTTCATATTTTACAGTATGTTCATTTTGTCTAAACTGTAACAAACGGAATTCATTTGCATATAATACACCGATTATCATTTTTTCTGCATATTTTGCATCGGGCAGGCCCGACAACCTCTTGCCCTGCTTCCCCTGCAGGAGAAAATGCTGGGAAACAGTTTAATCATGTCTGATAAACAAGTATAGCGGCCAGTGGATTTATTATTGCTCATTGGACACATATTCAGAAAATATAATGAAACTCTACAGGGAAAATATAGCTAATTATTGCAGCCATAATGGATTTGTTTTTAATTTTCCATATCGTTTAGCATTCTTTTTAAATAATGTAAACTGTCTTATCATAATATCATGACTTTATTGATATAATATTATATATATTTTTAATATTATAATGTTTGCCCAACCTAATTTTCCAATATTACAACTTTATTTTGTTTTCTTTTTTATTAATATGTAAACTTTGTGCTACTTAAATGACATTATTTTTCCTTATATTACGAGTTTGTTCACATAAAAACTTTTTTTTTCTTGTTAGAATATGACTTTGTCATATTTTGACTTTATTCTCATAAATTACGGCATTTTTTTTTTCAATTTCTGCTGTTTTAAAAGTTTCCACTTCGAGATTTTCTTCTCAAAATACTTTATTCTTATAACATTATAACTGTTTCCGCAACCTAATTTTCCAAAAAAACTTTATTTGCTGTTTTGTTTATTTCTCATAATATTCCAAGTTCATAAAAACATGTAATATGCTACTAAATAATTATTCTTCTGATAATATTAGCATCTTATTCTGAAATTTGGGAAATGTGTTGACTGTGGCCAACACGTAGTGCCGTGCTTCTCGAATAGAGAAGGGCGGGCCTCTGCCTTGCCCTTTTTTTTGGTGATCCTTGCTCAACAGTGCAGGTAAAATATGACTAAATATTAGAGTAATAATCAAATTCCTTGAGATGTGTTTGAGAACGTGTGATGTAAATAACGCCAGCACTTTTGTGAGCTTATTCTGATTTATTGTGCATTTTCCAAGCGAGTGTAATGCATTATGCTTTGTGCACAATCTCATTTGAAACGTTTGTGCGGACAGCTTGATAGGAATCTATCACACGCAGCTCATTCTAACTGAATTGCGACTACATGAGTGATAGAAGTGTGTTCTCTCCGTCTCTCTCTGTGGGGCTGTTTATCTCAATGGTTTATGCAGCAGAAGAAAACGATTGTGTATCTGCGGCGTGAAGTGGAAGGTCCCTTATTCCCTCCTGGCATCAGGATTCTTGGTGTGTCTCTAAGGCCGCCGAAGGCTGCTCGGAATGTATGGAGACGGCGGGCAGCTTGTCTTTACCACTGTAATCGACAGGTGGCCCCGAGAGAGGAGGCTTGGGTCATATCGATGCCTCCCGCCAGTCTTCGCTTGATGCTTGATGAGCAATCACGCCGCCTCCTGCCCCTTCCTCCTGCTCCTCCATTTGTCTGTGTTTCGGTATGTGTCGATATAGGACTTGAACGTACTCACAGTTGCATGCAAGTTAAATATGGGATGGGCTGTGAGGCAAAAACTCATGCTAAGAAAAATTGAATGAATTTGAAGATCAACGTAACTCATAGGACGCTCCAATAAGATATTTTTTTAACTAGATTAAATTGTATAACAGTTCAAGGTTCAGGTAATAAAGATTTTTATTTTATGTTATTTTATGTTATTTTATGTTATTTTATGTTATTTTATTTTATTTTATTTTATTTTATTTTATTTATTTATTTTTATTTTTTTTATTTTTTTTATTTTATTTTAATTTAATTTAATTTAATTTAATTTATTTTTATTTAATTTTAGAGAAGGTTCGGAAGGCAGTTTGCAATCAGATAATGTTAATGTTTCCAGGGATACAATTACATTTAGTCTGGAGTATATTTTTTATTCTTAAAATGATCTTTACCATTTTAGATTATAAAATAATTTTCATAACAACTCAATCAATGAAATATCTGGGGAGATGAATGTACATTTTTAGTGATGGTGGTACAGTCGCAGGTACAGGTATGCATATTTAAGCACGATTTGCCTAAATGAAGCAGAAAAATGTATACATAAATAGAAATGGCTCTCGCAACAAAGTTCAGCAGGACAGATTTCTATTTAATAAAGAAAATTTCATTTTTTAATTTTGTTATCTTGACCTAAAAATTAAATGACAATTTATTTCCAA
Organism: Doryrhamphus excisus; assembly: GCF_030265055.1. Lineage (NCBI taxonomy): Eukaryota > Metazoa > Chordata > Actinopteri > Syngnathiformes > Syngnathidae > Doryrhamphus > Doryrhamphus excisus. The sequence goes on from NC_080482.1 coordinate 1,866,008, forward strand.
TGTGTTTGTTTTACTCCAAAACATGCAGTTGTCCAATCATTTGTCATTTGTAATTGTGTTTGCATTATTTAAATGTAAATACAGTAAACCTCGGATATATCGGACTCGGATATATCGGAAATTCGCTCACAACAGACAGATAAAAAAGAACCGATTTTTCTGTAATGCATTTCCAATAAAAATTCATTGCATATATCGGATTTTTTATAACGGATTTCGCCTATTTCGGACAAAATCTCCAGTCCCGTTCCAATGCATTTCCATGAAATTTCCCTCGCATATATCGGATGGCCGCATCGTGGCGCTCCGATTCGCCGAATCGTGACAGGCCGCTATACGACGTCATTTGCAGCGTTTGCAGCGTTGCCTGCGCGTCCAGGTACATTGGAAACATAGTCAAGGAAGTGCCTTTTTATAACGGATAAAATCCGATTTACGCATATACCGGATATAAATCCAATATATGCGTAAAACGGACATTTTCCGGTATACGCATATAACGGATTTCGCTTATATCGGACAAAACCAGTGGGAACAATTGAATCCGATATATCCGAGGTTTACTGTATTGTCTATAAAATGTGTTTTGTGTTTGAATTTACTTTATTTTCTATGGGAACATTTGCATTGGTTAAAGTCCATTTTGGTTTAAGTTGGAACGGATGAATGACGCTAACCAAGGCACCGCTATATTTATATTTGCTATGATATTTTAATATAAAATGTGCTGTATGTTACAGCAGTGTTGTGTCCTATTACATAGCTTAGCATCCACAATGAGTAGGACCTGCCCAAATAATAAACAAACAGCATATAAATAAATATTATTATACGGATAATTATGTGTTGGTCTGTTTATAAATATTTTTCAATGCGGATTCATGTTTGTATAATTATTAGTGCACCTCCCATATTGGAGGAATGGACATACCATTGCAAAGAAAAAGAACCGGGCCCCGAAGGCGCCAACCACCGGAGCTGCTCTGATGACTGCATCGACTGGCTCGGCCCTCTGGGACGCACGCCGTTGTGTTTTGATTAGCGGTGGCTACGTATGAGTGCTGACGCCTGGGAAGGTTTTCATGTCACACGGAGACCACGGTACTCTTGCCTTCCTCGAGGGGCTTTGGAGAGACTTTTGAGTGTCTGTGTAAACCTGCTTGATATTTGGGTGGATCGTATGCACGCTCGAGTGCCCGTGCATGTGTAAATAAGAATGTCAGGGTATTTTTGTGTACATTACATGTGTTCCCTGTGGGGCCCCCACGCTAAAAAGAGTACATGCCTGTTTGCATAAACGCCGCACACCTCATAACACATGAGTGGAAGTGTTCACGGCTGAGTAGTATTTCATTGGTGGACATGTCTGTTTATGTGCTGAGGCAAAGTGCAGCTGGTGGGGGGGTTGATGGAGTAAATGCCGAGGTCAGATTAGCCGGCTTGACTTCGCCGGAGGAATCTGTCCGGTTCTCGCTGTTCCTGATCCGCTGACGGGTCCTGTTGCTCCCCTGCTTTGGGGTCTGTTACCGACAACGCGGCGGGTCGCCGGAGGAGTCCATGTAGGTGACAGAGCTATCGGGGGTATGAATGTCGTGTGTAACTTGGACGGTTAATCGGCGGGGGTTGCGTTTCGCTGCACGTTTGATGAATGGTGTTGAAAGGGTGAGAAGTGAGCGTCGCATTTTACAAACTCGAAATTTCTCTCCAAATATTCCACTATCATGTCTGTGAAGCAGGTTAAAAGAACATTATTAAGGCGAAACGAAAAATATATATAACTTTTCCGCCATCTGTGTTATGCAATATTGTGTGTACAGCAATGGAATACTCGGTTACCAGTTCATATGAAAATGACCTCAGCAGCTCAATTGGCTCATAATGGCGACTAAAAAAAGCGTCTAAGTATTTAGAAATGGTTAAAGATGACCCAGAGAAAGTAAAGCACAAACATCGTTTATCATACCATCATTAAAAACAGGTAAGGCGGTTAAGCTAACTTTACAGTCTCTAATTGGGATTGGGAATGATGGGCAAAATTCCCCCTAAAATGTTTTCCTTTAAGGAGAATGGAGACACCACAAAATCGAAGGGTAAGGGTAAGATAAGGGGTAACATTTGGATTCAGCCGTCATCCATTGTTTTCTTTTTTGTTATCTTTGGGATTGAGCAAACTGTAAAAAACTCGCCTATGCATTACATCCGTTAGAAGTGTTTTTTTGTTTAGTTTTTTTTTATTTAGTTTGTATTATTTATACATTTTAATAAACTATTTGAAAAATTAAATTAAATTAAATTAATAAAATAAAAAAAATTATAAAATTAATCAAATTAATAAAATTAATAGAATTTATAAAATTAATCAAATTAATAAAATTAATCAAATTAATATTATTAATAAAATATATAATATTAATATTATTAATAAAATTAATTAAAGACATAAAGAGTCATATGATTACATACAATTAAAGGCACTTTTGTTCAGAAAAACATGTTAAAAACATGTTAATCACATTAACAAACATTAACTTAGATAATTGGCAATCAACTTAAGAAAACGTAGCTAGCTGCTAAATCAAATAAAATTGCTACTCACCAAATAATTAGTAAGATGGATATGGATCAGGAAAGGCGAGTAGTTGATGCACTTCCTAGAACGCAAAAAATACTGCATGGTACCGTTAGTTCCGATGATTTAATGGTAGAGCTTTGGTTTTTTGGAATACATTACAGTTCTGTTAAAAAAACAGTAAATGGGGTGTAATTTAACAGATTTTCTTTAGTATTAACAGTAATGTACTGTATTTTTAAAAACCACCATAATACTGTTGAAGTCCTGCTGTGAATTTACAGCAGGTATTTACAGTGTACTCATTGGCCATAATTGTTAAATTGGAGTACTTTGTTGTTTTTTCTTTCAATAAAAAATTATTTCCAAGTGCCCCATAAATAGAAATATAGTCAATTCTACTTTTGTTAAATGCTAATGGAAAATGATAAAATCCTAAACATTTCTTAACATTTAATAATAATAATAATAATAAAAAACCTTTTAATAAACAAATGCTACATGAAATTCTCATGAGTTTCGGCGCCCCGTTGGCACACTGACAGAAATGTGCACGGACGTTTCCACTGGTGTGCCTACCGAGATCATCATCAGCATGATGCTAGCACTTTAGTTCAAGGCAATTTTCTGAGTCATGGTTCAGTCGGAATAAATAAGGATAAAAATGACATCAAACTGCTTTTGATCCATTTTTGTCGAAGGAATGCTTCATTAAATATAGATTTCAAAAAAAAGTTGTTTCATCTCTGTTTTTTAAATGAAATGTTTTTACTTTAGTTTTAGCGAGCGCGAACGATCCGCACTGAAGTATTTTCCTCAGTTGATATCCTGCCTTTAATCACATCCGTGCTGACTGGGCCATTTTACTCTTTTATGTTACTCTTAATTTAATGTCATGCCATTGTTGCTGCTCCGGCGCCGAGTCTGATTTAGAATGGCACAAAAAAAAGAACAAATGGCTGAAAAGAACGGGCGGTATTTACCGAGCCGCGGTGACAAACACAAAGGTGAGCAATACATGTCACCGAAAATGTAAGAACGCCGGTGATGAAAAAAGACACGACAGAAGATGTAATGTTCTACTTTTGTCACCTGTTGCAAATTGAATGAAAATGTGAGAAATGAAGAAAACGGAACGTAACAAACTAATAAAATAGTTGCATGCTCGGGCTTTGTAAACGTGCTTGCTCCTTTCTTAGCCTTATTATCAAATTTGTATCCCTGCTGAGAAGAAAATTGCCTCCTTCCAATTTCCTTGTTTCTTTAGCACTTCAAATATAAGCCCCCCCCCCCCCAGACATGACCGGAATACTGGAAGAGCATTATTGTTGTTTGGTTAGCAACAGGCAGCACGGCAGAACGTGTGCTTGGTACGTCACCTGACGGCCTGGAGGAGTCGGGGTTCCAACCTCAGTTGGGACCTCTACTAGTACGTATGTGGAGTCCCTGCATGAGGTTCCTCTAATTGGAGATTCTACGGCTCGTTTTCCAGCAGATTTACAGGATCTTTCCTGGTGACTACACTTCCTGAAGGTATAAGGTTCGTCGTGTTTTGGATTTGCACACCAGCAAAGTTCCTGGAACGTTTATGCTAATCAGGCTCATCACGCTGCAGAAGTACTTGGTTGTGCTGTACCAGGTACTAAACATGCCTGTCAGTATACTCACATTTACCCAATAATAGATCAATGCGTTTTAGCCTGGTAGTGATGCTGTTAGTGTTCTGGTAATGTCACAAGTGTGTTAGCAGAAGACGTTTTCATCGTCTCACCAAATTTAGATTGACAATACATTTAAGTTACAGTGGGAATGATTGAACAAAGTTCAACCGAACAATTAGCATTAAAGGTTTGGTCCAGTGATTCCCAAAGTGTGGGCCGCAGCCCCCTGGTGGGCCATGACATCATTAAAAATATTGTTCATTTTTTCAAATATTATTTTTTTAATTATTTGTAAATATTTATTACACGATTAAAACAAATATCTATAGGCCTAAGTAATAACGTATTGAGTGTTATTGACCTGTCACAATATTTTAGGAACCTTATACAGTTTATGATTGGAACGTAGCTCTCTGGTCATCATGCCAGTCTTGAATGCAGTTATGAAAAGTATGAGAATTAATTAGATTAAAAGTCTAGGATTCCTTAATCCCCCTGCTTTCATTTCAATCCTGACTCTTGACAATAATAATATTAAGAAGAAAAAGAAAAAGAAGACAAAAAAATGGAAAAAAAGAAGAAAAAGAAAAAAAGAATTTGATTTTTCAATTTTTTTTACAGATTTTACACTATTTACAATTAATAAATTAGTACAAAATTAATAAATTAATTGTTTACAAGATCAGAAAAGAAAGCTCTGAGAACGCAGTACTGTTTATAGGACAAATGTGGGCGGCCGCCATTTTTTTAGATTTTCAAGTTGGTAAAGTTTTGCTTTAGTCTATGACCAAATATTTACGCCAATGTGATTTTAGCTGAAAGAGTAGATATATTATTTGATCGGGAATCAACATGTGATGCTAATGCAGCATCTTATCAATATAATCATAATACTTCACATAATACTCACAATATGTGCATCCTGCAGATGATGATTTCTTAAAATGTTATTTAGTCTCCTAAACTGGCAAGCACTTGTGGATTCAAGATAATTTAGAATCCATGCCAAAATATGTTATGATGATATACAGTAGACATCTGTGCCTGCAAACCAACAAGTGGTAGATGAACACATTTTTGAGAAAGAGCCAATAGATGGAAGCTTGGCTTGGATTCTACGTGTTCTTCCTTCTATTAAAACAGAGGAACGTATCACAGCTCCACTGAATCAACATGTCTGGAGCTTGTTTAGATGCTAACAAATGTAATAAAAGGTGTTATTTAGCAACAAATGTTTGACTATGAACTCCCATGTGGGTCCACAGTTTAGACACGGATGATTATTTGAGATAAAAAGCCTTACGTTGATATTTCACATTCACTCTTGGAGTCTCTCCAGTTCCCCGCCGCGGTGCAGCCAAAATATCAATAATGCAGAACGCGTCATTTCGCTGATCTCCTTTTGGGTGAGGCACCAAATTTAGCGACGCAAAGGTTGGGTCCTTCTGCTCCCAGAAGAGCTTGACCATAAAATGATCATTTTGGATCGGAATGGGAAGCGGCTGAGAGGAAGAGCTGGGAAGATTCGAGCGAGGAAGAGGAAGAGGAAGAGGAGGGTTGTGTTGACAGACTGCGGTGAGACGGTCTTTATTACTCCTCTCTCCTTTGATGGGGTGGAAGGATATGGATCTTTTGTTTTAGCACATTATCCTTCCTGAATCTAGGATGAAACTGCAAGGGGGGGGCAGGACGATGATGCAACAGGAATACAACCAGTGTGCACATTGATTGTAGCAGTGTGAGAAAATGCCATTACGTTGCCATTTAGGGGAGAGGGGTAGGATTTTCATGTTACCTAATTAGCAAACGGTAGCAATCAAGGCCCTCTATCATGTAATTACCCTTTAGAAGACCAAGTGGGGGTTGTCGTGGTTGATAAATAACCGAGTGAAGTAAACAGCTAACTTTAGCATGCCGGCTTTGTCCGTCAAAATTAGAAGCGTCACATGGAAGTGAAGAAGCACGCACTGCACAGAGAATGAAATGAAATATTTATAGGAGGCCATGTTGTGGTTGTTTTCACCTTCGCCGAGTGCAAAAGCAAGAGGTATAAGTTTGGATCGGCGTTATTTATTTGTTTGCCAGCCGAACGACATAAAACCCAAATAAGAGATTTCCATGAACATTTGCGGAGGGAACGTGCGCCCATCAGCCGCCCTGTTTACCCGTGTTTGGGGAAACGATGCAGGGAGAGGAATTGATGTGGCTTCTCGCCATTTGAGTTACAATGAAACTGAAAGAAACTCCAGAATACAAATAGAGTCTCATATGCTGGCTCCAAATGTCTAACGTGCTTCTCCGTGAAAACAAAAACAAAGCCTTGAAGTATTCCGTAGCGATGGCGATCCCAATTCTTTGAATTGAGACGGTTCAACTGATTTTTCAACTAATTATACAGTATCTATATTTATATTTTTTTTAAACTTCACCCGTAGTTATTCATCAATAATCAAGTTCACCTAATTTTTTATAAAAAAATAAGTTGAAATTTTACGTTCCGGATGTTGCCATGTTGGCAAGCCAAGCAGCAGCTGAAATGAATGACAGGAACTTCATCGTCACGCTTTCTCAATTTACTGCGCATCTTAATCACGCGGATATTGAGCGATAGAACACAAAACTTTAATAAGTTAAGCAAAACCGACCTGTGTTTTAATATCCACCGAGTCAACAAAAACGTAGGACAAAGTTCCCTGCCTGCAGTATCTGGACAAATACAAATACCATAATTTCCGGATAAGTGTCCACATGGTAACATTGGATATTTTGTCCATAGAAAGATGTCAGACAGATATATTTTTAAACGTTTGAATAAATAAACAGTAGCCCATGAAAAAGTCATGCATCACCGTCCTCCTCCTCCTCCTCGGAACCACAACCAGTCATCTTTTTCACCATCACAATTGAATAGCCTCATAATTCCTTTGTCACACACTTTGTCAGCCTCTCTCTCGCTCTTTCATTGTTTCATTGTTGCTCTTTGTAGCTGCAGTAATCCTACGCTTGATTAAACTTACTTAAGTTTACAGATCGTTGCGTAAAACTTCAAAATGTGACATTTATTTCCATTTCACTACTTCCTGCATCATGAGAAATGTAGTTTTTAACCACAAATTAGCTGCATTGCTGCACAAGCTAGCACAAAGTAGCTACATAAATACCATAAAAGGTATACTATATGCAAATATACCAATGAGAATCTTTGAAAGCCTAGAAAAGTCTGAATTTTTTATGAACCTACAGCTTTGCTTTGGTGTCTACCAGCTAATGATGATCATCATCACTGGTAAGTAAATGTTAAGGTAAAGTTAAGGTAAAGGTAAGTGTTCTATTGACATAACGGTGGCAGAGAGGAAGCATGTTCTATGGCTGAAGTCCTCCTGTGTCATCTTTCAGGATGTTTGGGAATGCGGTCAAATCCTATTTCCTATATTGCATCATTTCTTGTGTCATCCTGACGCTTAACAGGAGTCCGCCATAGTGGAATTTTTTTCCAGGTTGCTTGAGGTCATCTCCCGAGTTTCTGGCAAACGATGGTCAGTCACACCCTGAAGTGGACATTGATTGTCTTTCATTGTGTTGGACTTTATGTAGTAGAAGCCGATAGGCTGCCATTGCAGTTGGGAGAGAAAGGTGATTAGCGGAGAGGAGATGTGAAAACGGAAGAATGTCAAAGTTGTCAGGCTAATGAATGGAAAATTTTAATTTTTTAAAATGCCCCGACGGCACCACTTTCTCTCTCTCTCTATCTTTCTCCCGGTGCTCGTGTTATCATTATAATAGAGCTTATTAAAATATGAAATGTTTGATGTATTAGATCATAATATTCATATGAACATGTACTTACGTGTATAGTGTTATCTGCTTAGATAGCATAGCCACTTGAAATCCACATGAAAGTCGACATTATTGCACTACGGGATGCCTAACTCAACGGTTAGAGGTTTTTTAGAGGGCTTTGTAGTCAAAATCAGCCCCTCTAAAATGTTCTTAAGCCCCCTGAGTAATTTGATTTTTTTTTTTTTTTTTTTACAAAAAAAATGTCTGACAAATTTGATTTTTTATTTATTTTTTTGAATGTCTACCACATTCATTCATATCCTGTGCATCTCCAGGGGCCTAAGCCCCCCCTGTCCTCAGAACCTAGTGACACCTCTAGTCGAAATAAATGTGTCCCAATGAAGTACATTGTTAGCTACCTCATATTAACTCGTTTTCTGGCGTTATAATACACAGAAAAGGGAAAGATGTGTTGATGTTGAATATAACGATTGTGAATGATGACCAAAATTCCACAGTGCAGTTCCCCTTCAATATGTTAGGTTAGGATGTATGTCGAGTTCATTGAAGCGCTTTATTGCTCTAAGTGTGAATGACAGCATATGTCCGTCCTGTGATTGACTATTGATCAGTCCCGGTTGTTCCCCACCTCTCACCCTATGTCAACCGGGATGGTCTCCAGCTTCCCCGTGGCCCTGAACAGGATAAGTGGTAAGAAAAAGGATGGATTGCGGGAAGGCAGGCAGAGCAAATCATGTTGCTTCAGGCTTTGTGTATCTACATTGGACTTTCCATTACAGTACTCAATTGAGGACAACAACAGTGTGAGCTTTTAATGCTGCCATATCCCTCAAATAAACGGTGGGATATATACGGGGGCCATCACGTCAATGATGCCATCAATGCAAGACAATAATGAGATTTGTGATGAAAACGCAAAGTGACCCTGATGGAAACGTTTCATCCAACATATTTGGCGACACTGCGAGCCAATAAGCAGTCAAACCAAGTGTTTTATCAAATCCACTCCGTGTATCGCTGTGCCGAGAGCGGTATGTTGCCGCTGGCTGAAGAAGGGATGGGTGCGTTTGAACAAGACCCTCGATAACAGTTTTTTTTCCCGAATTGGATTTAGACCTGCCGTTTGCAACGCTCCTGTCTGCAAAGATTTGTTGACGTTGGAGTTGAGCTGAACCATGACGGGGGTGGGGGTTAAAGTATTTGAAAGGAGGCTATAGTCACTGCTGGGAGGGAACAAAGGAGTCCGATTCCACTATCAATCTCACCATTGATTCCTATGAAAATGTCACATGATCAAGATTGTACCATTCTGACTACACGGGTGTGTCCGTGGCATCTTATGAGCATACATTTCTGCAGAGAATATCTCTATAATAGCTTATTTTGACACAAACGCTGCATAATATGTGTTAAGACTTAAAAATGGCGCTTGTGTTTCAAAAGACTTACACCTATTACTCACAAAAAAAATCTCACTACAGTTGCACTAAAAGGTGCTGAGGTGAGCAGTGGGACGCTTACGTAATAAAATACGTAATATTACGTAAAATACGTAATATTATTACGTAAAATATGTTATAAAATACGTAATATTATTACGTAAAATACGTAATAAAATACGTAATATTATTACGTAAAATACGTAATAAAATACATAATATTATTACGTAAAATACGTAATAAAATACGTAATATTATTATGTAAAATACGTAATAAAATACGTAATATTAAAATACGCAATAGAATACGTAATATTATTACGTAAAATACATAATATTATGTGGTGGGTATAAGCTCCAAACATGGGAATTAAGTCATAATATTACAAAAAAACAAATTAATATTTTTTTTTAAAAGTTGAAATATTTAGAAAATAATATATCTTTTTAATTATTTTTTAAATGTTTAAAAAAAATAAAATAATAATAATATGCTTGATCACCCATACCACAAATCCGAGATTTTTTCTTGAATTACTGAATACAACTCCTTAGCATATCTACACATGCTTCTTTAAAAACTATGAAATATGAAGTGGCCCTTGCATCCTCCAAGATATTTGTCCAAAGCTGTGACCTTGAACGGGGGTCATACATGTACACCCGAAACGATGGTATGTTCATACTAAATAAAACTAACACCATCTGACTTTATTACATCCGTTGCACATCATTGAGTTTAATTTGGCAAGGTGAAAGGGTGAAGACGGAACCATGCATGTTTTATATTACTTTTGTATTAAAATCATGTTAATTAAACATAGCGAGTAAAAACCATCCATAAAACATAACATAGCTGAACTACAAATATATTTAAAAATTGAAATATGGTACAAGTATAAGTCCCACGATACGCATTCACCACCCAGCCAAGCGTTTGTCAGCTGGATAGTTTAAGAGTTTATGATAATAAGTATTGACTTATCTCAAGTGAAGTGTTGTGAATAAAGTAAATAAAGTACTTTGACACATATATCCAAGCAGGATATGTACAATTAGATTTCATATTTTGTTACGCTTGATACGCTGATGTATATCACGCAATAATGGCAAAAAATAAATGAAATGTTAATGTCAGCTAATAAGTGGAGGACATTTATTTTATTACACTATAACCTGTGGGCATGCAACATGTATCTGTAATAGGAGCAAATATATTCGCCTTGTTTGGATACAAATAAGGCAAAGGATGAATGATCAAGGCACAAACACACGTGGCCTTAGTCTCCTTTCTCCTTCGGAGCTCAACAACAGAAGGTGTTTTATTGAACGCAGCTCTGGGGTGGGAACATATTCCATCATTTCAAAATGAAACAAGTCTCATTTATCTGGCGCCGTCTCTTGTCTCCGTTCTCAGCCCTTCCGCACTTCTTTAGACTCTCTTTGTCTGTTTGTTTTTTCTTTCTCTTTTTTCTTTCTCTTCCTCCATATTAGATTTCCTCTCTCATTTTTCCTTTTTGATGGGCCAGGTAATTCTCTGCGCTGCCTCCTGTGGGCAAACGGGATGACCCAGTGTTTCTTAATTACCTCTACACTCCTCTATTCTTCTGCCATTATTCTATTAGAATCTACAACATAATAATCATCAGCTTGGAAATTGGATGTAATAGCTTGGAGCTGAATGCGCTACGAACAAGGAAGCAGAGGGCAATTAAATGACTTTGGTTCCCGCCAGCAATTCTGTCAAATGACGTTAAAAAGATGGCCACAAACGGTAGAATTATTCATGCTATTCAAAGAAAGTGGAGGTGACTCTTTTATATAGGAGTTGGGTACCCCACAATAAAGGCCAACGGGATTGCCGGACAAACATTTCACGCGGAGTCGGGAAGCTAATTGAGTTTAGCGGTTCTCCATTTTGGGAAGATAAAAGTCATTTTCTTTTGTTGTAGTGGAAAGTCGGAATAAGATGAAGCAAATCCGTACGTGTGTCCATTGACTTGGGCTGTCTTCCACTAAGGATTTCATAGTCCAATCTGATTGGTTAGAGTTCGAATGCTGAGTTTTTGTTTGTTTGTTTTTTTTAGAGCAGAGCTAACAGATAAACAAATGCCATAGGAGTGCAACTGCGGTACCTTCATTTATTTAGTGACATAGAAGGCAAAATTATTAAGATTAATTAGATTGTTAATTAGATTAAATGACACAGTTGGGATACAAAAATGACAAAAAAAAGTTCTTGTTTTTAAATGCACAAGATTAGAGAAAATCATATGTAAATGTTACATTTAGGGGGAAAAAGTGGGCTAATAAATTGACAATAAAAGCACAAATACTGCGGATTTCAAAAAACAACAGATGGAATGATACAGCACTCTACAAGAAGCAATAAAGTCTGTAAAATTAAATATTTAAAAAAAAAATCAAAAAATTGTTTCAACTATAATGATGAAAATGGTATTAATGATTAAGATTGAGATATGCCTTTATGATTATAATAATGATAATAATAACAATACTAATGGTAATAATGATAAAGATTATAACAATAATGATAATAATAACAATACTAATGGTAATAATGATAAAGATTATAACAATAATGATAATAATGATAATAATAATAACAATAATAATATTACAATGATAATAATAACGGGGAAAAACAAGACTGCGGCATGAACATGATTATATCTTGCGAAAAGGGGTAGGCATTTATAAGCTTTTGCTTCTGCCTACTCCTTTTGGGCTTGTGATCAGATAGTTGAATACAAATGTAAATAATGGAAAGTTATATTTTGATTGATGTATGAAATGCACTGTAATGTTTCATATATTTGCCCAAATAAAATAAAAAAAAATATATAAAATAAAATAAATAAAAACAGCTACCCGATTTAAATGATTTAAATCCATGTTGGTTGCACTTTACTTTCTCGGAGTCAACTTTAACCCTTTCAAAATACTTTGATGTGAGTAGTATTATGAGCCAATAAGTTTGTCGATCGTCCAAAATACTTTGATGTGAATGATTCCTGTGTAACCGCAGCGCCGAGTAAGTAGCCCTGTGATGATTCTCATTCATCCGATGACGAAAACTAATTGGTGCCAGTTTTTAGGACTCGGACGGAGATGTTTGTCTCTGAGACTTAATGCAGGCATTGTCTTCAAGCACTGACGCTCTCCAAATAACCAAGTTCATTTGCAGAACTGCGGCAAGGAGCGTCAGCCTGATTTGTCTGATGCACTTTGCTGCTCTTTTCTCAGTTAAGCACTCGGTGTCAGCTCTTCAACCTTGCCCCCCCCCATGTGAGCCTCCTGGAGAACTAGGACAGCCCGTCCGGGATCATTTGTCTGCCACACTATCTGTCTGGAAGACACCTTGCTGATGCAGGGTTATCACGATGGAATATATTTATCTGACACAGTAAAGAGGCGGTAAAGAGCTGCTTCCTAAAAACTCAAACGAGGGCCACATTTCCACGATCAATATTCTGTAAACTCTAGAAACACAGCCAACTAATTACTTAACTTCTTGGGACCTATAGCTCGAGTTTGCTATGCATTTTTAATTTTTTTGGTTTATTGTGCTTTTAATCTGTCTTTTATGGAGTCTAACCTCTAAGATTGAACGTAATCTCTTCAAGATGTCCGTACAAGTTGAACATTACTTCATCCAGCTCTCTAATGGGTCCACTCCAATGTTTCTCAAATGGTACGGTCCACTTCTGGAGGAATTCCTGTTGTTTGTTTTATATTTTATGATATTATACCCACTTATATCCAAATTGTCCATAGCGATGTGAGTGTGAATGGTTGTTTGTCTATATGTGCCCTTCCATTGGCTTGCGACCAGTCCAGGGTGTACCTCGCCACTTGCCCCAAGACAGCTGGGATAGGCTCCAGCACCCTCCGCGACCCTCGTGTAGAAAAAGCGGTAGAAAATGAATGAATGAATGAATGATATTATACCCACGTATCTCCAAATTGTCCATAGGTATGAATGTGAGTGTGAATGGTTGTTTGTCTATATGGGCCCTGTGATTGGCTGGCCACCAGTCCAGGGTGTACCCCGCCTCTCGCCCTAAGACAGCTGGGATAGACTCCAGCACCCCTTGCGACCCTTGTGAGGATAAGCGGTAGAAAATGAATGAATGACTACATACTTGTATGGCTTATGCTGGAACATTGAAGGGGAATAGAGTCGCCTTGTTCCCGTTTCTTAAAGTCACCGTTCGCCTCGTCAGATCAGCCAACTTCATGGGACGAACGTTACGGCACTGCAGATGGAAATAAAAAGTCAAAAACCCGCAAGACATCCAACCATGGAAAAGCATGCCAAGGTGGCGGGAAGTCAATCCACATTTTTCCTGCTAATATGCTCCTTACTAGCCAGCGCAGTGCTGACGGCTAATGAAGTGCTAATTCCTAACCGACGTGCCAGCTGATGCAGTTATGATGCAGTAAAACACATATCATACGCCTAACAAGACAATATTACTGAATGTTATCATATTTTCAAGTGTGTTCAAACTTTCTGTCGTGTTATGACCGCATTAAGTTTGTGTGTTTGAGTCTTTATAAAGGGGTCAGGTGAGGACTAAAAGCCAGGTCAAGCTAATACCTTCGCTCTTCTAAAATAAAGCCACGCTACACTAACACACGCAGAATGTGACTTGGCAACAGGAAGCCGGGACAAGTGGGGACGCCCCTGAGAAATATGTCATCTGGACGGCAGCATATGTTGCGGTAAAACCTTTCAGCGTAAATGGTGCCATCACAGATGTGCACGTAACATACTATGATGCCACGGGCACAAACACCCTGCCCACCGCCAACCCCTTCACACCCCCACGTCATACCACCACAGATGCTTCTTTTTCAACGTCACGCTGGTAACAATCTGGATGGTGCGTTTCCTCCTTAACCGGGAGAACAAATCCTCACCAAAGTGTGGGCTCAGGAAAAACCATTTGATTCCGTGAATTAACCGATGTCTGATTAGCTCAAGAAAGAAGTTCTTTATGTCCTGTTTGGATTTGGTTTTATATGACATTTTTTTGGTTATGTCTTAGTTTATACATCGTTTCCTGTTTTGTGTTTTTATTTTGGTATTTTGGTGAGGCCAGCCGAGGCATCACAATAGTGTTTTTTTGTACATTCTTTATCAAACTGCTGACACTCGGAACCTTTTTTGGTCCCATGGCGAATGATTTAACAGTCACACACACAAAAATGAATCAGCAATGTGTGGGATGCTTCGTGTGGGCACTCCATTCTGGGGAATGATGCAGTACAGAGCAAGCCGACTGGTTTGTAAGGAAAGGAAAACCCTTGTAAAACAAATATGAGGTACAAAAACCGAGGCAAAATTTGGCTGAAAATTTTTGATAAAAACTGGCGTGTACGAAAACCGAGGTTTGACTTTACAGCAGAAACTTTGAGGTGCAGAGACCATTAAACAAACGATGGAAGTCAGCGGAATAATAAGGTTGTCAATCCGTCCTTCCGTAACTTTGAGGGGAAGAGTCAAAGTAATTGGTAGCTTTACTTCGGCGTTGTTTTACCTGAACGATTCTGTCAGTTGACTTTGTTTCTCTGATGTTTTTCTGCATTTTGGGCGTGTGCGCATCTGTTGTTTCGCACATTCAAGGTCACTTGAAATAGTGACGTACAGTATATAGAAGGCTGCATAGAAACGGCCAAGATTGAAGTTACAGATGGCCGCCATCTCCTTACTACATGAGGCGCCATATTTGCAGTAATGGTTTGTTTGCTTTTTCCACTTTTCTGACCTATAAATGTAGTTCGAATGTTGTTGAAAGTTTCCGATAACGAGGTTTGCGCATTTACGAAGTGAGCCCTGAAAGACGTTTGGGATGGCTCAAAACGCTCAGGTTCAGATTTATGTTGCAAAACCGTTCCTTTGTGATGTCACAGAGGAGTGGGCTTCCTTATATGGGCGTGGCTGTAGGCCAGATAAATCTGCTCTCCCCCAAGCTCTGCTTCTGTGCTTACATTAACGTTTACTCCAATGGTGTTTCTTTGGGTTTAAGGAAAAGACATTTGTTTAAAAATCCTAGAGATGGAGATATCGCCATCAGGCGGATTCGACTTTGGCACCGAAGGGGCTAAGCATTTTTTTTGGAGTGTATTGCAACAAGGTTTGTGTAACACAATTTTACAAGTACTCAGATGTCTGGACAAAATGTTCTTCTAAGTTGTTATGATTCCATGTTAAATATAGAAAACCTTAAGCGCAATTTAGTGATCGAGCTGGGGGAATGGAGTTGGCGAGGGGGGGTTGTAAATTCAGCAGTTGGTTGGATGAGAGCTGGCCGCCCTCCCCACACAGCAAATGCACAGGTGGCAGAGGCAGTGGGAGGACAGGCGGGATGCACACACAGAAAAGACCACAAAAAACTGAATATTGCATCCAAAGCCGAGTATTAAGAAGCAGCTAATTTGGCTAAATATGAATATACAGCGCATATATTTGTCCGGTTCTCCCTGACACACTAGACCGCTAATCTGCCCTCTATAAATGTCGGGCCACGGGTGAGCATCTGTGCTTCTCCTGCATCTGTTCCCACGTTGGCACTGGATTTAAACTCGTTTGCGTTCATCTTTGAGAGATTTCTATCTGATTGGCGTTGTCAGCTTCAGCACACCAGCGCACAAGAAAAAGAACATTTTCAACAATCTTTTCATATAAATATATTCATGATTGCAAAAGACAGTAGGCGCCTCTCAAGTCTCTTATTTGCATCAATTGTCAGTCCTCGATGCTTCCACACTTGCTGGATTTCCTACCACATTATTAGCGTGTAGAGAATCCACATGTCTTAAACATGGCCCGAGGAGCAGAGGGGTTCCATGGTGCAGCTGAAATATGAAGAAAGCGCGGTGTATCATTTGCAGAACTTTCATCCTCGCCTGCAGGCGTGTAGCAGCTGTAGCTTAAGTGCTGTAGGACTATAATTTTTCCTTGATATATTTAGTTGAGTTTCTGTTTGACATAAATAAGTCAGATACGATTCCAATTTCAGAAGCTTCGGTAGTCTTCGTTCATGGAAACATTTGAGTTGCCAATACTGCGTTGGACTAATGTGTGACAAGTCAAAGAGACAAAGTGGTTGGGTAAGGAACAGAGAGAAAGGGAGCTGCATGAGAATCACAACGTTAGCAAGAAACTCAAAGATAGCATGAAGAAGGAGAATGGGTGACGTGAAAGAATTCCCGCAGGAGAAGAAGCAAGAGCGGAATTTCAACTCCCGCTCTCACACCATTGTTCCCGCACCTTGACCTCTTCTGCACTTTTGTGGAATTCTCACACGGCCTGACAGACACAGCTCAAGGCTGTTGTAAATCACTTAGGAGCTGTCAGATAAAAGAGCAAAGGCAAAGTCAATGGGAAATTCATTTCACAGCATTTTTTATATTATGTGTAGTCACAGTGGAGGAGATAAAAACACTCGTGTCCAAAGTTGATAGAGAAACAGAGCAAAACAATTTGGTAGAAGGGCAGCATGGTGACACATGCTTTGCCTCACAGCACCGTTTGGGGTTTGAATCTCTGGTTGTACCCCTCGGTGTGCAATTTGCATGTTCTCCCTGTGCTTGTGTAGATTTAAGATAAGAGATAAGATAAGATATGCCTTTATTCGTCCCTCAGTGGGGAAATTTGCATTGCACAGCAGCAAGAGTACAGAATCATTTAAGCAGTACAACATACACAATATGAAAAATAAACAATATAAACAACCCAGGTATTGACAAATCAACAATTTTACCCAGAATTATATACAAATACAGTTTGCAGATAATATGAAATGAGATTAAATATATGACCAGTTGTAGAAATCCTTCCCCTGAGGACACTAAGTGGGTTTCGAATAGAGGATAAGGGAATCTTAAAGAACCAAATTATAGAATGAGAATGAGATTGTTTATTCCTGACAACAATACCTAATACAGACGTCCGGGCTTATCTGCAGTCCCTGTATGCCTACAAGTAAGCGGGTCTTATTACAGCGCAGCTGCAAAAAAGCACTATTCCTGACAACAATACCTAATACAGACGTCCAGGCTTATCTGCAGTCCCTGTATGCCTACAAGTAAGCATGTCTTATTACAGCACATCTGCAAAAAAACACTATTCCTGACAACAATACCGAATACAGACGTCCGGGTTTATCTGCAGTTCCTGTATGCCTACAAGTAAGCGGGTCTTATTACAGCGCAGCTTCCGTCACTGCCCTTCCTCGAACCGCTTTCATGATGTTTCTGCTTTTGTTTGTTCACTGAGGCATCAAGGCATCTTTCCTTTGTTCATAGGGGCATCAAGGCATCTTTTCCTTTGCAGGGGCATCAAGGCGGCTGGAACATTCTGCTTTTCCTTCGTTGCAAAGTAAGCCATCATATGCGTACTCGATGTTTCCACCTTAACTGTCAGTTGTCACGATAGTCCTTTTTTGTGTGGGTGCGTGTATAAGTATCTTTTGTCTGTATTTGTGAGATGTTGTGTTTGTTTTAGCTTTTATCTTTAGCTAGCAAAATTGAGCAAATACCTTCACAGTCTATACACTATGAGATCTTGCTAGCGAGTTAATATGAGGCATATTATTTACTCTCCATAGGTGCGAATGGTTGTCTGTACCAGGGGTCGGCAACCCGCGGTAAGCAATGGAATATGAAAGAGTTTTGAATGAATTACTTTGCAAAAGATTCCCCATCCAGAATACACACACACACACGGACATTTCCTCTTACTTCAACTCAGAGAAGCCAACACTGCACGAGTCTGGCACAGAAGGGACTCTAGCCGACTATTAACAGGCACTTTCCCTCTTTGTTTCTGACAGGAACAAGCACACATTGAGTCTGAAAGAGCCGATCTCGACCTGTCATGGAAGCAGCAAATGCTCCAATGTACAGAGAGAATGTGTGAAATGCATCTCCTCTGTAAATAGCTCCCAGACTCGGGAAGACAGATTATTGCTGAGATCAAAAGAGGATGTTTTGTGAGAGACACAACAGCACCTCAAAAATTCTTGTTAGTCTCACGCCGTTAGGACAAGCTTATGTTTTGCTCCCAAAAGCTCAACATGACAGAGACAGGATGGCATTGACTCTGGGCCAACACAACATGACAGCATTTTCAATTGTTTTAAGTCTAGGAAGTCCAAAAAGATACAATAGATGCAAATTTGAAATTTAAAAAAAAAAAGCTGTTCTGGTTTCACAGCCTTGTGCTTTGACAGTGTGTAAATGAAAACGGGTGGTTGGAAGAGCCAATTAAAAAAAAAAAATACAATTAGCTGGTTGAAAGCATCTGACACCTGTCAGGGGTTACTTAAATGACTTTGATTTGAGTATGCATAAACACATCATGGGACGTCTGCTGCAGTGATGTGCGGTGATCGTTAGAAAAGAGAACATGCTACCGGCATTCCCTTTATGACAGTCTTCTGCCAGTGCTCATAACTGGCGTCACACAGTGACACAACACATTATTCAGTCTTTGGCACCTACACGCTGCTATAGCTGGTGGGGGCTTATAAACACAAGCAATCCGGTTAGTTGCATGTAATATTCCGATGAGGCCTTTTTTTTCTGATTGCTTTAAAAATGTCTGTGATAAAAACAAATACACTAAATCTCTGCAATAGTGTTATCTAACTTGGTGACGCAAGCTAAATGACGCAACTAAAAACTAATAATTAGCATGTTTGAATAGATTTTAGACGCGTCTGGCAATTTAATTAGATTTTGCTTTAATGGCTTTCATTTACATGCCGGCGAGATTGTAGATTAGGACACTATCGGCCTCGTCAATCTAACAGAAGAGGTGCATGTGGAGGATGGTGGCTGTTAACCAGCCCGAGTCGTCTGTATATGCGCCGCTTTGGGCTATAGATGATGAGTATCGTAAACGTTGCGGATGTACAGAGGGACAATGCAATTACATTAAGAGAGTGCACTGCCTGGAAAATTAGCCAGCTTGTGTTGTTATTGCCTTGATCATCCATCCAGTCAGGCATATGTACAGTAAATATGGATGTGAAAAGGACAGCCCGAGTGTGCATGATGCCCCCCCCCACTCTATCGATGCTGATAGAATGACAAAGAACGGATGGGGAGTGGGCGGAGGGGGAGTGTTTTGGCATAATGGTGACCTCGGTGTGAGCTCTTGTTCAGTATAATTGAAGTGAAGTGGACATAGGAGGTTTGTAAAAAAAAAAAAAAAAAGGTAGGTGCCATTTAATGAGTCTGCAGCGTATCCCTGCTTGTGTTCGACTCCAAGAGGTGGACTTCCGCCATCTAAAACAGAGCCCCTGTATTAAATCTGCATTGTGTCAGAGAGCAGAGAAGCATGAGTCTCAAGCGACCGTCTTCATCTTCTAAAGCAGCTGGGCGAGAAACCCTCAAACAAGTCAATCTCCCTCTCAAGACCCCAAATTGCAGGTTAATAAATGGCGGGTCTATTCTTCCACACAGCATCATGACGGGGGCCTGCTCTTCTCCTGCAACAAACCTCAGATGAGAGCGTATCCACCTTTGACCCGTTATCCCCCCAGCAGCCAACGGCACAGAATGATCCGCTCTGAGCTTAGTGTGAATACACATTGCCTCATCTTTAACCATCATGATTCACCTCTCAAACCAGTCCAACGTTCAGCCTCTCTGGAGGCAACCTCTGACCTTAATAGGAAAGGAAACGACACTCCAGTGTGTCATCTCAGCAGGAAGCTTGTAGCACCCCAGCTGCAGCAAGAACAACATTTGTTCTCCGTAAATGTGTTTGTGCACCAGCACAAAGCGGCCGTGCACTGAAGTTCCGCAACAATCTGTTCTGTGACCTTCAGTTTGGACTGTATTCTGTCCAAAGTTATATTTATATTCAGTCCATTATAAAAAAAAAACCCTTTCACTGCACAGGCAATGTTTTAGGAACAATGTAAAGACACATAAATCCACCTAAAAGTGCTCATGTGGCCTCTTGTTTAACGGTAACCTTCAGTGGCGAGTCTTCGCTTTCAAAGAAGGCCAAAGTTGCTGATGGCTCATCTCATTGGCTGATGTCACTTATGATTCAGGTTCCCTTAGACAAGGACTTTCATAGTCTAATCTGGTCGATTAGATTCTGTCCATAGTGGACTAATTGTCGAGTGAAGAAGCCTGTGACACCCTCAAACGTGATACAAATCTGCAGCTTTGAGTGTAATAATCCTGCAAATGTAATAAATTTCCCACAAACGTAATAAAATTTGCCCACTGCAAACGTAATACTGAATTTCTTGCAAATGTAATAACTATTACATTTGCAGGAAATTATTACATTTTGTTTGTGGGCGTACATGTGCGTTTTAGTTACAGTATATTATTGTATTTGTGATTTTGTGTGTATATGGGGAAGAAATAATCAAAAGAAATAATAAAATATAATAACATTTTATTAAAACAATTGCAATTATCACAATTGTTATCTTTTTTAATTTAAAATAAATTATAATTTAATAATTAAAGATTCATTTAATGTATTAAAATGATACTCTTTGAATAATATTTTTTCCACAAAAAAGAAAAAAAATAATTATCTTGTTAAAGTCCTCAAAATGACATCTACATCTTCTTCCTCATTAAAAGAAGAAAGAACAAAAAACAACAACCACAAAGATCATTATTTTGTCTCATATTACATTTGTGGGAACGTATTACATTTACAGATTTTCACTTTCACACATATGTAATAATTTCAAATTTTATTATGTTTGTGGGAAATGTATTACATTTGCGGGATTATTACATTCAAAGCTGCAGATTTGTATTACGTTTGTGGTTTATTACGTTTGTGGGCAGTTATTACGTTTGCGGGTGTAACAAAGCCTAAAGCCCGGTAGGTGTGCAACAAGGTATCTTTATCTGAACAACAGCAACTGAAGAAAAGCAATTCCCATATCACACATCTGAAAAGTGGCCATACAGCAACGTAGGAACTACATGGCTACAAAAACATCAACTGCATTTTCAGGAAGAGTTTGAAATATCTGACGGACGCCCCTGCATGCACCTTGACTGCGTTCTGACTGCTGATTGGATGAGCAAGGGAAGGGGGGAGGGGGCCAGTGTGTGCAGTGAGTCATAAAGACATCTTGTGAGAGTGCCGCCCCCGCAGTCAGCTATCCTTTTATTCATTCGGAAAATGAAAGAAATGCTGCAAAGACGGTCA
Organism: Doryrhamphus excisus; assembly: GCF_030265055.1. Classification (NCBI taxonomy): domain Eukaryota; kingdom Metazoa; phylum Chordata; class Actinopteri; order Syngnathiformes; family Syngnathidae; genus Doryrhamphus; species Doryrhamphus excisus. The sequence goes on from NC_080482.1 coordinate 1,887,711, forward strand.
AGGACAAGACCAGCTATTTCAATGTAGGGCTACACGTGGACCTCTTAAGCCCCGGGCCCAACTGGTGGGTCCCAACTAAAAACACACATGATGGGTTTTGACCACGGCCAAGGCTGAGCGGTAACATTAAAAAAAAATTTTTTTACAACTTTTACAAGTTAATAAGCTCTGTAATGTTTTGCGACTAAAGACGCTGATGGCTTGATGGTAAAGGTTCCCGACCCCTGATGTATACACACTGGGGATACACTCACCTTGAGCTTGTGGCGTGCTGGTAGTATACAAAGAACCGCAAAGAAACTACAAACCGTACAATCTGGGATGCATACAAAGTTTGGAAAAAAAAAACCCTCAGTAGTACGAGTAGTGTTTATCATATTGGAAAATATCTACTGGATGGATATGAATGGACTGTGACAATATCTGATGTTGTCTATTATAGTCACTGCTACTTTTCTTGATATTATCGCGTCTCCTGGTGTTGTCTTTTGTTATCTCTTTAGCAATTGGCTCTTTTAACGCTCTCCTCTCCCTTCTCTGCGCCGCCTGTTGTACCACATGCTGTCTGGGGGCATACATACATTTCAACACAAAGTACACAGGAGAAGTACACCACACTTTCCTGTCACATAGCAAATGTTTTCTGGCACCAGAAGACATACAGATCACTTGATTTTTTTTTTGTTTGTTGTTGTAGCGCTTTCCATTTGTGTTAGCTGTCGTTTCGACTCTTTCCTCTCCTGCAGTGTGAAACATTGCGTCGCCACTTGGGGGATCATGTGAAGTATCAGGTGAAAATGCTTTAAAATCCCCCAAAATTCTGCATTTCTGCATTCCAAAAATCAGTCAAAATAGAAATGTGATGCCAGGAGGATGTTGGACAATGAGTAAAGGTAGTAAAAGTAGATATCGGACTGTGTTACAATTACTCTTATTTGACCTCACCTGATTGAATTATGACTTTGCTGATTGGCTGGGAGGAAACAGTAGGTTGAAAAGGGCCGATGGTGTATGTTAGTCATTTCAACTGAAGTTCATGTCACCAAATATGGTTCCTTGGCCAATAGGCTACAGAGTACTCTATTATGCATTATCATCATTCAGCAATGACATGTTTTTTTGGGGCTGAAGACTGCACTAAGCCACAATGCTTGATTAAAAAAAAAAACGATATTCTGTGCAGGAAGGTAACTAGGTAATAACTTTTTCAACTGCAATCATTTACTTTTTTAACATGAGTGTCAGTGGTGAAAGAAATAAGTTCTCCAATGAGCCTAAACCAACGTTGCCCTGGTTGGTCACATGTTAATTTTTTTTTTAATAATTCCAAGATAAGGCTTAGTAGAAATGGATTTTTAAGGAGTTCATTTGTAGCATTCCATCAGGAATATGAGGTTAAAATGTATGATCAGTATTTCTTTAAAATTCTAAATATTTTAGGCATGATGAAGCAACGTTTGCAAATTATTCTGAGGGCTCCGTAGACACAGAGGGAGTTGTGTCATTTTGAGATTTAAAAGCAAGAAGAAAGTTAAGATGAATCATGTTTTATGGAGAACCACTGAAGCTGGTGTTTCAGTGTTTGAGTTAGCTTGTAGTTCCTATGCGGAATATTTACAACGGGCTGCCTAGGGAAGTGTATCATCGATAATTAGATTATGTCGCCACTTTCACTCAGAAGTAATGAAGCTTCATTTCAGCACCGATATCATCCTTGCATTCCTCAAATTAATTATTGCAGACTATTTTGAAAAAAATGTATTTTGCTATTGTCTTTCTATGACTTGTATGCTCCACTCTACCTGGACTGTTATGTTTCCTGTTGGTATGTTTCGGATTCCTTTTCATTATATAACTCTTCATTTGCATTCTTAGTTCTTTTCTATGCATTTTAATAGCACTTTTTAATACAGTTTACGCTATTTTCAGAATGAGAATCAGATGGTATGTTGTACTGTACCGTATAATTTCACTTGTACCTCCCTATAAGTGATGAATAAAGGCCATTAGGATTATATGGCGGCGTTGATAAACCGATGTGACTGGATATGAGCTTTGACAAGCGAGTGATATGGCTGCGTCGCCAGCAGTCTCCTCGATCAATAAGAATCAGCCATAAATCCTTGGATTAATCAATTGTAGAGAAACGCACCGCGTATGGCGACACTAGCAACAGATTGACAGTACGTCTCTCCAAAACAACGTGAGCGCCTTCGCCGCCGGTGAAAACGGTTGTCACGCATGCACTGCAACCTTAGCATCACTGAAGACAAGAACAGATGCAAAAAGTAACAGCAGGCTAACACGAGCTAGTCACCATGAAAGATTGACGAAAAACGCCAAGCAAAACAAGAAAAAGGGCTTGTTATCTTGAAGGTTGTTATCAAGAGTTTATCCAAAAAAAAAATAATACTCTTCATACAGGGCAGTACTGGCTTTTTTTCCAGGATTACACAGTTCACATTTTTAGTGTTTTTTTTTGTGTCGGTGAAAAAATTCCTGCAGCAAAGAAGCTGGCTAAGAAGTGTCAGTCAGTCACCCAGCTCATTAGCTTCCCTGTTAAAGGCACAATTAGTCCCCACAAGAAGTGAATAATTGACTGACTGCCAACCGTTCCATTTACACTGGAAGCAGTAATACGTTTAAATACACGGCATGTAGTTTACAGTACTTGATGGCCAATTTACTGAAACGCGTCGTACCTATTTTATGTACCTTCATTTCTTACAGAGAAGGTATTCCAATAAAAGCTGATCGTCGGGATGGCGTTTGTACGCCAGGCGCTGTCGAAAGAGCGTCTCACCGCCGAGTAGTGAAGGGTGGAGTGCTTGACTACCGAAGCATGACTCCATCTGTGTGACGGCAGCATTCATAGCGAGCCAACTCCATCTTCCAAATAAGGAGCAATCAGCCCCCCTCACAATGGTGACCCACCGTCTGTGGGGTCTCATCATTGTGTTGTGGCTCCGACATGATTACAGGTGAGACGTGAACCTCTCTGTCCATCTCTACTGCTATGAGGCAGTTATCGACTTTCCTCACCCGAGCCGTAATTGCATGATGCAGCAGTGTGCTCCAGTGCAACGACATCAAACAGCAAGATATGTTAATATTAAGAATATTACCATCCGATTTACAACTGATGCCTGTCACATGTAAAACTTCAAATATCATTCATCACATTTCGTTCGAGAACGTCTCCAGCTGCGTGTTACGTCTTATCTCAGCATGCTTTGAAAGAACGCACCTGGATAAATTTAAACAGGAAAAGATCAAATTAAATCTTGCTAATATTTTATAATTAAACTCAGGACATGTTTTATATAGATATACATTTTCTTTTTTAATAAAACTGGACTTGTGAATGGCGTATAGAAGGGTTTAGATCAGGGGTGGGCAAACTACGGCCCGGGGGCCACATCCGGCCCGCCAAGTGTTTGAATACGGCCCGCCCAATCTTTCAAAAGTATTTAATTTAAACTCAACATACAACCTGGCATCATGGCCTGAGCCAACCTTTTGATGGTTGTATCAATTTTGTTGTTTGACATGGTCTGTTGTTTACAAAGTGCTCCTGAAAAAAGAGACACAAGCACATAATAATAATAAAAATTAAAATAATAATTATTATATTATTACTATAACTATTATGATTATTATATTTATTATATTAATGCTAATTATTATATTAATTATATATAATAATATTGTTATATTTGCATATTTTACATAATAATAATAATATAATAATTATTATTTTAATTTTATTTTAATTATTATAATATTTTATTATTTTTAAAATATTTAAATATAAATATAAAATAATAAATAATAATAGCAGATTGCATGACAATTTTACAGATACAATAATACCAGGTGGACTGTTACGTGTAAAATTACGTGCACACTGAAAGCTGCTTGCCAACCACCAATAGACAACAGAAGAAGAAAAACAAGACAAAAAAGAACGCACCCTGACAACTTTCCGTTTGAGCGGGTACAAGATACCTCGATCAGATTGGGGAAAGGAATATTCCACCCCCGTGAATCCAATTATATATTCATTCGGATTGGCACTTTTCTTTCGGAATGAAGTGTATACAAAGGTTAGATTCTTTCCGCTTGCGCTAATAAACTGAATGCAATTGGAATATTTGGGTCCATGTACACGTGGTTAAAGTAGGACTTTTGAGTGTGTAAGAAAGAATCTCAATTATCGGACAAAAATAAAAACATATAGGGCATATTAAACAGTATCATCAGGAATGGATCCAAGAAAGCAGATTACCCTCGGTATTTTGTAGATGGAAAATGCCAAAAAGAGGAATATGAACGAGGTTGTTGAAAGGTTCAATAATTACCTTGGAAACACTGGACCAAGTCTTGAAGAAAAAAAAATCCCATTTTCTTTGTCAGTGGAGGAAGAAACAGGAATCCCAACTCCTTGTTCCTCACTAATAGGACAAAAAATGAATTTGTCATATATTCATGTATACAAACAGTGTATATATATTTCTATATCACTGTAACTTACTGTACCTGCATGTGAGTACAGTCAGTAATGAATTATGACATATATATTAGTCTCGATTTGAAGTTTGTTTAATCTGAATAAGACAATTGACAATCATGGCTGTCACTCGTCGCTGTCTCGTATTCGCCTAAACGTCACGTACACAAAAACAACAGCAGTCTCAAAGAAGCGACCGACAATTTGGAGTCCTGGTGTGGTTATGATGGACTATTCGTTCAGGAATTCATGCATGCTTATGTTGATGTATGGCATGGTTTGCGGCGTCACAGAAGGAAATGGCGGAAAATACAGTTTGATCGTAAGCGCCCCCATGCAGGGCCTAATCAATGCAGACCATTTATTCAAGGTTTTAAGATGAATTTTACATTTTAGGTTATTGGACTAAAAACATTCAAATCAGAGCAACTTGGACGTTAAGCTACATTACAGTGTTCGATGTCCCATATGTAATGGTCACGATCCTTTCAAAGATATGACCGAGCCATGACTTCTGTCCACTGTGTTCTTTTGGATAACCCGCAGGAACGCCAAACACATACACATCAGAAACATTGACACAACTCAAAGGTTCCCGCTACTCTAAACAAGAGCAGAGCTGATGTAAACAAAGCCCGCGGCTTGTCAAGTTAATGTGTGGTCATTGCGTGCCAACCTAGCACCTCTATACTCACAACAAAGTCTATCAAAGTTGACACGGCTTCAGGCAATGCATTCAGACTCCTAGTTTATTCCCGTAAATGAGTGTGAAATAACATTTGCAAGATTGAAGAGGAATTAACTTTGGTTCCTCCTGCTATTGTCTGCACTGCCTTCATGAATGACAAGTTAGTGGGTGGGAGTTTGTGGGCTTGTGCAATACATACATTTAAATGCCAATTGAAACAACTACTTTAGCTGGAAAAGCTATTGTAGCGCGCAAGATAAAGGTTTTTAATATTAACAAAGTGCAAATTACAATAAGATAATAAGATATTAAAAATGCATCAACGCCAGCTGTCAAATCGTTCATACTATACTCAATACATCCGTGCAATCAGAGAAAAACAAATTCAACTGAATACAATGTTAACCCGAAGCTGTGAGATGAAGTGTGACAGCTCTTTTAAAGGAAAATATGCTAAAATATTCCAGTGGCATGGGGTGAGTAGAAGGTGGGAACATGCCCAATGCTGCTGGTGTCTTATGGTGATCAAAGCATTACACAGACGGGGCCCATCACTCCCCTGTGGGCCGAGAACATTTACCATTACTGATCATGCATACGTAATTAGTCCACAGCAGTTCCACTTAGAGCCTTTTATCAAGTATTTTATGGAACAAACATCTGTGCATTTAGGGCCAAGGCTGATCCATAGCAGTGGCAGACGGCCTTGTTGTTGAGTGTTAAGTGATTAGTATTCCTCTTCAGTGGGTTTCTGTGCTTGCTCATACAAATCACCGATATTTCTTCATCAATCGGTGCATTTATGCAACAGTAGGACACTGTGAACTGGAAGGTGCTTGCGTGTTGCCGCCATCCTTCCATAGAGAGGAAAAGCCAGTGGGCCTGCTTTCTTGTAAAGACATACTGTATGTGTTGAATCACTGATATCCAAGAAACCAGAGTTAAAGTGACACTTTGCTTTGGTTCACTTGTGCATTGATTGTCCTTGGACTTGTGTAACATGTTCATGTTATAATTACACAAATTTCTGTTTAACCTTCTTCTTGTGTTAGGGTCGGCACCGACCCGTTTTACATTTTAATGCATAAAAACAATCACATAACATTTGTTTATTGCATCAAGGCTTTTTTGACTTTGTCAGGAAACTTCATTTCAACAAAATAAAACACAAAAAATAATTTTTACTAAATTTAAAAATGGTTGAAATTATGACCACTGTATTGTTAGGGTCAGTTTCAAATAATAATATGATTATAAAGCAATATTTTGAGCCAAAACTGAAATCATAAGTGTACAATTAGCCAACACAATGACAACCAGCTCCTCTTCTCATCATGTAAGCTTCAGGGGATTCTCATTTTGACCGCTTTTCCAATATATCAGCAGATGAGAAGCAAATTTGATGGTTACTTATTGTTTTGAGTATTTTCTAGCTGATTTAATACATTAACACGTTAACATAAGAGGTAATACCAATAAGCTAACACAAGAGGAAAGTTAATTTAAATAATACCTGATGTGTTTGTGTTGTCATGTTGATGTGGAACGCTAAGAACGTCACCGTGTACCTCCTACTGCTCCTAATTGGTGCACCACCTCCTGTGTTTTGGCCACTCCTTCCTACTTCCCTGTGAGAGGTCGGCGTGTGTATGGCTTAACAAATGTCTTTAGTTTAAAACTCTCATTTTTGTTTTGTGTTGTAATTTGTGTATTCGGCCACATTTTGACTGCAGCATATTTGTTATACTCCATCGGCCGAGAGTCAAGTGCAGCAACTTTGTGTCTGTCGTCACTCTTCCATCACAACGCAGAGACTCAAACACCACTTGTACCTACATATAGTAGGTCAGTGACTCCCAAAAGACTTGACATGTCAAATCCAGCCTGAATGATTCAGAGAAAGAAATTTCATTAACTAATTTCACACTTTGTCATCATGACATTGTGATTAATGGCGGGAAGTACCAAACAACAAAAAATGGCACAGGTCAGTTGTCGACAGCGCACATTAGTAAGAACGCTGCTTTAAAGCAACTTGACGGTAACTTTGAAGATTTTTTTTTAGAGGTCAATTAAGAGAGAAGGTGAACTGTCATCTCAAAAATCACACTTGAATGAAATGAAACGCCCATTACTCCTAATGGTGTGTAAGACAGTACTATGAGAGAGTGGAGCTATGACACTGAATTAATGCTAAATAATACCACCTTTTCTCAATAATTTGCCCTTTCAAAGTCAGCGCTCAACAAAGTACTTCTGCAGCACAAAGCCAGAATACATTATTTTAGTGACAATATTGACATTAGTTGGTGGTGCATTAGGGCTTCAAGGCATCGCATTAGCATTGATGACACGGAGTGAAAAGAGTGGTCAGCAGAAGGGACGTCTGCCCACAGCTAACATTTGGAAAGGCATGTCCACTCATTTAAAAAAACACCAACAAGGTCACAGTCGGATGATACGATCGGAAATGCCAAACTTTCATTTCACCCTGTCCTGCGATTTATGATAGATTGCAAATAAGATGAATCTAATCAAGTTCAGATTACAACTGAAAATGATTACACTTACATCACGCCAAAACAAGACGACGAAGTGGGAGTCTGGGGAAGTCTATCTATCTGATGGTGGACCAAGGCAGGGGTGATCCGACTGTCAACTGCAACAGCACAGTGGCTACTAAACGTTTGCCTATGGGGTAGAGCAATGGAGACAAAGATAAAGGGTAACACTGGAGGGGTCACCTGTGGAAGTGTGCTGTGGACTGTGGATGTCAGTGGTGGTTTTTAGTTTGGGCTACATAGGCAATTGCCCAGGGCGTCGTTCTCTAGGTGGCGCCGTGAGTATGAGGGGGAAAAAGAATGGGTCATAGTTATTTGTGCTCAGGTTAGGCTCTTGGATCATGGATCGATGCCATGCTGGGACCCTCTAAAGACGGGATATGCTGCTTATCATTCATTTTCGGCGTGCTGGAGCCTATCCCAGCTAGGAGACCCCAGTTCTCCCTGTGCATGCGTGGGTTTTCTCCAGGTACTCCGGTTTCCGCTCCCATTCCAAAAACGGCGACTCCAAATTGTCCATAGGTATGAATGTGGGTGGCAATGGTTGTCTATACGTGCCCTGTGATTGGCTGGCCACCAGTCCGGGGTGTACCCCGCCTCTTGCCCACCCCCGCAATGTTCTTTATTGACATGTACGTGTTCCGTTCCACCACTACAGATTCTGTGACAAACATTTCTGTCCTTTTTTAGCAGAAACGCACCAAGGAAAACCTGAAAGGTCAGGCTTAAATTACAGCTGAACATTTCACTTCAGTCAGGTTTCAAAGTGAGAAAAGTGTGTGAATAGCAAGTTGATTCATCTGTTCCCGTTTGTATTTGAAGGATTTGTGCACTGCCGAAAAACACCTTATCATTCCGTGTGTGCTGCATTTAATGGGTATTAGGCTTATTTATACTACTCTCGTAGTGATGTTGAATGGTTTGTGCTCAGTTTGTGTTCATTTTTTGCTGATATGCTGTGGATGTCTTAGTTCTATACGCAATACATAAACAAATAGCATTGGGAGCGCCATCCAGTCATCCATCCAGTCATCACTCCATCCACTGATAATTTAAAAAAAAAAAGAGTACCAGAGTACTTGTCTTTTTCCTGGCTGCAGAATCTTCTGGGTCCATTTTGTGGTGAACAGCTAGTAGCCATTGGAGGGTAAAAATCACAGGAAACCACACATGGAAAACAAACAACACATAAAGCTCAGAGCTCCAAACAACACTGACTCATAAGCAACACAATACACGGGCAATGTGTCAACTTGCGACAGAGACCCGAAAAGAACGGCCAAAACGGTAACAGCCATGACACAATGTCTTACATTACACAATAAGAGACAGCTGGGAAAGACAAGAGGCCGAATGGAGCTGATTGACACATGAGGACGTGATCAATGAGAACAGGTGAAGCAGGCACACAATCGTCAGAGCACAAAGAGACGCCCTGAACGCACCACAGATATAAAACCGGTAGTGATAATGAGGTACCTTCATGAAAGGTGATTTTACATGAAAGTACATGCGTCCCCAAAGCTGTAACGTTATGTAAGCTTGCTATTCCCCCACACATGCACTCAAGCAGACAACATGATTGCCAAAGCTGGGCGTACACCGTACAATTTTACAAGTGTTAGTCTTAATGCTGACTCACACTTAAGCCCTGTGGGCGTTGGTGGCACCATTTGAAACTGAACATTATCAAGACGATATTTCCACTGTTTATGGACTCCACGCTAATGCTAACACTAACAACAAAACAAAACAAACAGAGAACCAACGAAGGAAGGAGTACACACCTGAACTAAATCCGTAACAGAAAATTAGAGGCAGGTGCGTGAAACGAGTAAAGTTGTGATCGAACGGAAAGGAACGACAAAGGAAGTGGCTACAAAATAAGAGCATGAAAACAGGAAGTGAGGCTTAGAAGGAACTAAAGGAGCTGTCACGGACAAAAAACAAAAAACAAAAACAAAAATGTGAGGTAATGACATAAACCTGAAGGTCAGGATAACCTTCAGATAACTCCTGTCATCATACCAAAGTGGGGGGTACAAAAAGCAGGTGCTACCATTCAATGGTGTGCAGTCAGGGCCTGCTGGCCCAACTCTTATTTGTTCCATTAGTAAAATCGTCAGTGTTTATTCATCCACTGTTTATGGACTCCACGCTAATGCTAACACTAACAACAAAACAAAACAAACAAAGAAGCAACGAAGGAAGGAGTACACACCTGAACTAAATCCGTAACAGAAAATTAGAGGCAGGTGCGTGAAACGAGTAAAGTTGTGAGCGAACGGAAAGGAACGACAAAGGAAGTGGCTACAAAATAAGAGCATGAAAACAGGAAGTAAGGCTTAGAACAGGGGTCGGCAACCTTTACGATCAAAAGAGCCATTTTACCCCCTTGGCTCACTAAGAAAAATAGACTGGAGCCGTAAAACATAATTTAAAAACTGCAGAGACGTGCTCGAGTGGTTAGCGCGCAGACCTCACAGCTAGGAGACCAGAGTTCAATTCCACCCTCGGCCATCTCTGTGTGGAGTTTGCATGTTCTCCCCGTGCATGCGTGGGTTTTCTCCGGGTACTCCGGTTTCCTCCCCCATTCCAAAAACATGCTAGGTTAATTAGCGACTCCAAATTGTCCATAGGTATGAATGTGAGTGTGAATGGTTGTTTGTCTATATGTGCCCTGTGATTGGCTGGCCACCAGTCCAGGGTGTACCCCGCCTCTCACCCAAAGACAGCTGGGATAGGCTCCAGCACCACCCGCGACCCTCGTCAGGATAAGCGGTAGAAAATGAATGAATGAATGAGAGATGTGCTCACATTCAGAGCGAATTGCGAGTCTCCCAAGATTTTGATTGACTGCCAGATTTGGAGGGAATTTTGGGGTATCAAAGTACTTCAGAGTTGGTCAAGTAGTCTTGGTCTCACAGAAAGTCGTATTTTTTTCCAAAGATGTGTATTTTCCCCATTCAGGTGTTAAAAAAAAATACTTGAGCAATGTGACGGGAGCCACAACAAAGAGGCTGAAGAGCCACATGCGGCTCTGGAGCCGTGGGTTGCTGACCCCTGGCTTAGAAGGAACTAAAGGAGCTGTCACGGAGGCTAACAAAAATGTGAGGTAATTACATAAACCTGAAGGTTAGGATTGGGGCGGTGACTGGCAGATAACTCCTGTAATCATACCAAAGTGGGGGGTACAAAAAGCAGGTGCTACTATTCAATGGTGTGCAGTCAGGGCCTGCTGGCCCAACTCTTATTTGTTCCATTAGTAAAATCATCAGTGTTTATTCATCGGGGTTATTGTGGCTTGAACCCCTGCACAGCCTTTATTTGATTTTTTTTTTAATCAGCGTGTGCCAAAAACAATTGTGGCCAGTTAAGTCCCCAGTGAAGGCCCAGTTAACAAATTACTTCAAGGCTTTGATCAAGTGACATATGCTATTGTCTTCACTGAGAATTAGAAAAATGTCTGACTTTGCTAAATGATGGGTGGTCTCGGTGAAAGATTCACAAGGAGAAGGACCATACAGACAACAGATGTTTGGGTGTGATATTGAAAAGCGAATAACGACCCACATACTCGCTCTCAAACGCTCTGAAGTTTCATCATCTGTCTTAGTGTCATGCCATCCTGATCCGAATAATCTCCTCCATCTCTCTCCATCCGTCCACACTGCTGCCCCTCTGTGATATTAAACTTCTGAGTTTTGCATGCTCTGCAGGAGTGCGGCTGTTCCTGGTCCCTGCATCACCCCATCTCTCGTCACCGAGCCCTCGATATGGAAAAACCCCACCCCGCATTTGTATGCCATTCCTCCGAAAGCCCATTTGTCGAACTCCATCTATGTATTCCAACACTTGGCCCTTATTCTTCATTTCCTGCTTTTAATCATGCCTGTCCGCCCACATTTGCTGAACACGCGCTTGTCAGAACCTGTTGTCGGAAAATGTTGTTAGCTCCCCATCACTCCAATAAATAGTCAGTTAGGATAATTCATAATGCCACCTATAGACAACATAATAACTCCTTATTTCTAAAATCACAAATACTTAAACTTGCTGATATAGTTCATCTTCAAACAGCTAAAATAATGCATAAGGCTAAAAAATAACCAATTACCTAAAATGTCATCCAATACTTCTCTACAAGAGAGGAGAAATATGATCTCAGGGAAGAAGAACTACACTTGAAACACTTCTATGCTAGGACTATGTTATGCTAGCCATAGCATTTCAGTATGTGGAATCAAACTATGGAATAGATTGAGTAAGGAAATCAAACAATGCACAACGATGAGCCAATTCAAGAAACAATACAAGCAGTTGATGTTTGCTAAATACAAGGATGAAGAGTCTTGAACCAGTCATGATGTGCTATATATATCACTATATTGACACGCACTATGGTACCCATTATGGCATTGGATGCTCATATCACCGAGTACTTCGGTATGAGGTACATTATTAAAAAGATTTTTTTTTAATTAAAAAAAACCTTAAACTGTATTATGGAAAGCAGGAAGTGAACAAATGTAACAGTTACTGATTGTAAAAGTACCAGATGGAGGGGTAGGATTTAATAAGCTTTGCTACTTCCTACTCCTTTCGGACATGTGGAACTGTGAACTGATTATGTGATGCATTCAATTGTAATCTGATGCATGTTCAAATTAAATAAAACCATTACCATTACCATTACCATTACCATATATGTTTTTGACCTGGCCACGAAGATGCAGTTGGTCTTTAAGGATCCAGGGGGAAAATATCCACCACAACAAGAAGGTGCTGTTCTCCATAATGAACATCAGGCAGGACTCATCAAAGTCTGGACTGGTTTGCAATTAGGAGAGCTTGTTTTCCATCGTCCTCTTTTCCTTCAAGAAAGTAAAAAATACCAATGAAAATACTACAAAAATATATTTCATAATAATGTTGAATGCTAGTTGCTGAAACACCAGAGTCATCCTTTATTTCCAAACAAAGTCTTTGCTGTGTGCATTACAGCTGGACTTGATAGCGATGACAGATCTCTATCGTCCAAAGTATCTCCTTCCCCGTGGGCCTATTACAGTCGTTAGCCTTATCTTTGAACCGGGGCGGCTAAACTGTGCTCTCTCTATTCTTATTCAACCTGAGAGGAAGAAAACTTCAGCTCTGCGCAGAGGAGATTTCAGTCACCGGAGACAAGGCCGGTGTCGATGTGCCCGAGGCAGCTGGCTGCCTTGGCCCAGTGTGGCTGCAGAAATGTGATGACTTTTACTACGGTGGATTGGGGCTGAGTCATAATGGGCAGCGTAGTGGAAGGATTACAGGGGAACACACAGCTTAACCACATCTATCTCTGGGCATAATGAAATGTATCCACCCACTACCCTAATTACAAGGGATTCTGAAATCTCTCCTACTGGATTCGTTTGCTTCTTGGAGGAATTATGTCTCAATTCCAAGAGGGAAAACTAAATGCATTTACACTTTTGCTTGCATTTAACTTCAAGGACAGGTGCAAGACTTTAGTGCTGATTCTGTCTCAAAGTGAAAGAATTACGGAGGAATGTCGAGAAATCCTATTTGTTATCATTAGGCGTGCACAGACGGATAATTATGATATGGGTATAAGGAATTATGACGCCATAAATCTAATAATACAGTAAACCTCGGATATATCGGATTCAATTGTTCCCACTGGTTTTGTCCAATGTAAGCGAAATCCGTTATATGCGTATACCGGAAAATGTCCGTTTTACGCATATATCGGATTTATATCCGGTATATGCGTAAATGGGATTTTATCCGTTATAAAAAGGCACTTCCTTGACTATGTTTCCAATGTACCTGGACGCGCAGGCAACGCTGCAAACGCTGCAAATGACGTCGTATAGCGGCCTGTCACGATTCGGCGAATCGGAGCGCCACGATGCGGCCATCCGATATATGCGAGGGAAATTTAATGGAAATGCATTGGAACGGGACTGGAGATTTTGTCCGAAATAAGCGAAATCCGTTATAAAAAATCCGATATATGCAATGAATTTTTATTGGAAATGCATTACAGAAAAATTGGTTATTTTTATCTGTCCGTTGTGAATTTCCGATATATCCGAGTCCGATATATCCGAGGTTTACTGTATTCAAAAATAACATATCATTTAACATATCAACTTAAAAATCTGTGGTCATAGGTTCGGGCCTGGCCTGTGCAGACCTGGACCTTACCCCGAATTCAAGTACAGCTGCACGGGGCTCCAACTCATGGTACATTTGATCCGATGTGCCCTGTGTATGTTTGCTTTAATCCAAGATGCTCCGCGTATAGGCTCCGCCCTATATGCAGCAGCCTTGGGACATTCAACAATCTCCCATCAAAGAACATCAAAAGACCCAACCCAGGGCTTTATTGACATACCCCAACAGTGTAATAAATACTGTCAAGTAATCAAGAAACTAAAATGATTACGAAGAAAACAATGAGGTCAAACTAAGTCCCCAGGAAATTTACTCCATCAAGAGCTTTTGAAATAGAAATACATCATGGGACTTGGAATCTGGGGACTTGGTTAAATGGGATGGAAAGAACCAACAATAATAATAATAAGGGGAGAGCGGCATATGACTATTTCATTATTACGACACAAGCAAACCTGACAACATAACGCAATGCATGGGGGGGGGGGGGGGGGGGACGCTACGGAAGGCGACTGATGCAGCAATTCATGACACCGGTGGACACCAGTGGACACCAGTGGACACCAATGGTGAGGGATGCCGTCAACCTGAAGGAGGAGTCCTATCTGGCCTACTTGGCTCATAGGACTTGGGGCAAAAACCTGGATAGGAGGAGTTTGGAGAAGCCATGGAGAAGGACTCCCAGACGGCATTGAAGAGATTCTGGACCGCCATCCGCCATCTGGGATGTGCTGCTGACCTCAACTCAAGATGTTGTGGATTTGTGGAAGGAATACTTCGAAGACCTCTTCAATCCCATCGATTGTCTTCCAATGAGGAAGCAGTGCCCGGGGACTCCGAATTGGGGGGCCGAAATGAGCTTTCTCCGCAGGGTGACAGGGCTCTCTCTCAGAGATAAACTGTCATCCGGGAGAGACTCTGAATGGAACCGTTACTCCTCCACATTAAGAGGATCCAGTTGAGGTGGCCTGGGCATCTGTTTAGGATGCCTCCAGGATGCCTCCTTGGGGAGGTATTCACGTCCACGTCCAACTGCTAGAAGGCCTCGAGGAAGACCCGGGACACGTTGGAGAGACTATGTCTCCCAACCGGCCTGGGAACGCCTCAGGATACGCCTGGAGGAGCTGGACGAAGTGGTCGGGAGTGGCCGGGAAGTCTGGGCCTGGATGGATGGATGCTTGTCAGCATAATGATTGTCTGGTGACCCATTCAAGGTCGACGCTATCTCTCACCCAAGGTCAGCAGTGACAGGTTCAGCGCACCCGTGACATGGAAAGGATAAGGTGTAAAAAATAAATAAATGAATGATCAAACTGCTGTGTTGATGAAATGAACTGTAAATATTAAATACACTGTTGGCTCTCACGCTACTAAACGCAGTAAAAAAAGAAGGAAAATATTACAATAATTCATTCTACTGCTGTACAGGGTCATGAGTGAGCAAGAGCCTATCCCAGCAGACTCTGTGTGAGAGGTGAGGTACACCCGGGACTGGTTACTTGTCAATCACAGGTCCCAAGAAAAATACAAAATCCTCTAAACTAGCGGCTCAATGTCAAAATGAAAGCCACACGAGTTATTTTACTCTTTGCCCCCCCCCTCAGGCTGGAGCCTATAGCAACCTCAGTGGCGCTCGTGACTGCTTAATCCAAAGTAATGACATGTCAGAGGCCTTAAACGTGATGGACTATGGCGCTGTTTTGAAGGAGCGGTGGAGTGCACTCCGTAGCGTAGCAGCAAGAAGATTATGTGACGCCAGGCCTTTTTTTTTTATTAGCTGGGTTACATCAAATAAAATGTACCTCCCCCCCCAACATATAGCGCTATTGGGAAGTTCATTTGAATAATCAACATATATACTTTAGACATTTCAGCCCAAAAAAAATCCTTATTTTGGATTCTCTCTGAGTCACCATTTGGGTCTGTGAATGCATCGTGTGTTGATGTAAGAAATGGCACGCAGCGAGACATCTGGCACGAAACTCACCTTTCCTTTGAGCCGAGCATGAGCAAACTTCTCATCCATTTCCCAGTTCAGCAGCAGGCATGGCCGAAATTAACAAGTGACTGCACGTCACGTCGCACAAACACATCACGATGCATTTGAAGACAACCCCCTAAACACACACACACACACACAGGAGCATATTCAAAGCGATGGACAAATATCAATGGGAAGAGAAATGGCTGGAGGACAGCAGTTTGAGCCGCAGCGTAAGGTGAGGGACGAAGTGAGACTAATGCAATGGGACGTGCTAAATGTGAGCTAAAGCTCCAGCAGGACATGGAGCACAAGGGCTTCAAAGTGGGGGGGGGGTGTTGAGCAGTGGGAGCGCTAATCCGGACTGACATTGTGTGAACTACAGTAACTAAACTACACATCAACATGGAGCCGACTAACTAACTTCTCCAAAACCGGTCCGACACCTCGGATTCATTTATTGGTTTATTGGATATCTCCATTCTGCATGTGGACATTAATGCTATAACTATTCATATTAATAATAAGGCTGTCAAAAACAATGTGTTTACGGCGGTAGCTAATTAATTTCATGAATTACAGTACGTTCCATTTTTTGGCGTAATTAACGGATGTGGACCAGAGCTAGCACGCCTCTGTTACGACGGCAGCACCGTGGAGTGTCCCCACAGTCACGCAAGAGTCTGACGCTCTTTCAGAAATTCATTCTGACCTGAATACATCAACAGCAGTACAATTCCAGCACCGTGTACTGTAAGTATTTCCAGTGTTGTTCCAGTTGCTGGTTTGACCGAGTTCAAAGTTCAGTTCACACAGTATTAATATGAAGAGTTCACATTCAGAGTTCACCATTTCCATTTTGAACTGGTTCAAAGTTCAGTTTACATTTTTGTAGGCGAAAGAGAATGAAACACTGACATTGTTTTTTAAAAGAAAACTATGACATCCATCGAACAAAACTTGAATATAAAGTAGTTTTCTTTATTTATGCTTTTTAGCCTATGTATGTTTCCTTTTTCATGCCCTGCAAACAAAAGTATAACAAATAATTGTTTCATGCAATGAAATCAATTAGTAAACACAAAACAACGTATCCAGAAGTCCTTGGGAGCGCTTGGGAGTGTGACCAATCACTGGGCGTACCTAGAGGAGGGCCAAGAGTGGACAAAAATTAGAAACTGTTTGGGTCGGAAGCAGGAAGTCAATTGAAAGACCGCAGAAAGAAGTTTAAAATCAGGAATATCTAAAAAGCTTTTTGTGCGGGTTATTGTGTGTAGCTGCTCTATAGGAGTCAACAACTCAATACAAAGCGCTGAAAATGAGCATAATAATAGGTCCCCTTTAAGAATTGCTGCATTGTTGAAGTGCAAATATCTGTCTGGACCTAAACAGTGGCGCTGATTCCAGACATCGGTGAGCTTTTAATTCTCCTTGAATGCGCACTCTATAGTGCTACACAGACATCTGCTTACTTACACAAAATAAATAGTGCTTCTGACTCTTCAACATGATCAAGTTACGGAAAGCCATCGGATAGTGCAGCTTCACCCATGCCGAGTCTACAGCTTGTACCCAGGAACACCCATATAAGGGAGCCGGGCTCACTGTGATGTCACAGTTAGCCGGGTTTCCTTATATGGGATCTTATTAAAAAAAAAAAAAAAACCCTGAAAACGAGCATTTTTAGGCATCACAAACATCGTTCAGGACTCACTTCCAAATGCGCAAACCTCATTAACTGAAACTATGGCCACGTTTAACACGAGAACACAACATTCCAACAACATTTATGGGTCATAAAAGTGGAAAAAGCATAATGGGTCCCCTTGGGCTGGATTGAGTTTGTATTTGTATGACAATGAGCTGTACAGAGCAATTGAGTTTTGTGACGCACCAGGTCTACTTGGCTGTGAAAGCAAAGCACTTGATACAAAGGTGTGCAGTAGTTTCCATGGTCATTATTCAAATTGTCTCTGAAAGACATGTGCAATCATCTGGGCTTCCACGCATCAAAACATCGATTTGTTAAAGGTGTTTTTTTGTCATTGCCATGGCAACCGTGTTAATTATTTTAAGTGGATGAGCACTAGTGTCGAGTTATACGTGACACATTCTCCCAACCTGCTGACGACAAACTTGACAAGGGAGTCAAAATTTCAAGTTGAGGTGAACTCTAAACTTTGTTTTTGTTGATAATGATGATGGGACAACACATGATTTTCATATATTTAGATATTAGGCGACTATTTTGGCGATATATTTAATGTACCGGTGTATCGGTATAGATGGCATAATGGCAGCAGACACCAAAAGTAACCTTTTTTTATTGAATTTCTGTATTTCTTCAGTATATTCCACATATTGTGCGTATTTTGTAAGCAGCACATCAATAATGGCTTCCAACAGACTGCAAGTCAATTGGCAGAATGAAATTACGGTTAATATCAGAGCCACTCAATAAAACCATGATATGCCTGTCAGGTTTTTATGTCCTTTTTCCCCAAATATTCAGGATTAAGTCATCAATCAAAAAACAACAAACATCATCCAAGATTAATTTTATCATCACTATAATGTACAACATAACGTAATATGACATAATGTGGAATGTAATGTAGAATTGTAGTAGAATTGTAGTAGCATTCCAATTTCACCACTAACTAACAATGTCATCATACAATAAACAACTCTCGGTAACTCTTTGTATAACATGTCATATCAACAACAATGTTGCCATCAAAGTGGAATATACCATATTTTCTGGACTATAAGTCACTCTGGAGTATAAGTCGCACAAGGCCAAAAATACATAATTAAATAGAAAAAAACATACATAAGTTGCTTCGGAGTATAAGTCACACAAGGCCAAAAATGCATAATTAGGTAAAATAAAACATACATAAGTCGCTCTGGAGTATAAGTCGCATTTTTTGCGGGTAATTTATTTTCCAAACTACTTGACCAAAACAGACATTATGTCCTCTTGGAAGGTAAGTTCTAACAATAAAATAATAGAGAACAGGCTGAATAGAAGATATGCTAACACAATGCTTATGCAATGCATAAACAGTTTTTTCATTTATAAGTCGCTCTGGAGTATAAGTCCCAGGAACAGCCAACCTATGAAAAAAAGTCCATAAAATACAGTAATCAAATCAATAACAGTCCCAATTCATCAACACAACCTAGCAAGTGGCTGTACAAGATGTTTTTCTAAGTGGGTTTTGGTGATTGTAGTGACAGACAATTCTCTTGTGTTTGCATGTAAACAATAGTAAGGTGCCTAGTACGGTGCCAGGTTAGATTTATGTAGGTTGACAGTAGAACTACAGTCCTGTCTGGCCTTTACTGGCGTACTCACACCAAAGGCTGGGTTCCAACATGACGACACTTACGCCTTGCGTGTCTACTTCTTGAAGAGGAGAAATCAGGTTGTATTTCTTGCCGCTGCGACAGAGAAGGAAGAGAAGGTGGTCCACTCGTCCTTTGAATAGGAGTGCTGCAATCGCAGCGCCAAATGACTTTTGTTCTTCCTTCATCTCCTCTTTCTTCCTCTCCAACACCACAGGCTCTTGTATCCTGGCGGGAGAATGTGCTTACAAAAGAAAATAAAAAACAAACAACTTGACTTCAAACAACTTCTTTCAGTCTTTCTTTATGCTTAAGCTACTGTGCATCACGGGGGGCTGCCTCATATAAATGCTGGTATTTCTGGTATTTCTGTACTTCAGCTTCAAGGATTACCTGCCATTTTTTCCACCCGTTTCTGTCTGCGTAGATGCGGAAATTTTCTGCAAAAAAAGGGGCTGCAGTGAACTGTTGGGGGAAGCGTGAAAGGCAAGAAAGGCTTTCTATATCGAAATGTTAATGTCATTAATTCAAACAATTTGTTAGCATATTAATTTTTTAATGTTAATTTTTATTTCGCATAACAAAAACATCAAATAACGGCAAATGAAATTTTATAGTATGGGTAAGTTGTAGCTTACTACTTTCGTGACAAATCTGTTTAGCATGTTTTTAATTTAAAATTTAAAATTTTAAAAATTTAAAATTTAAAATTTAAAATTTAAAATTTAAAATTTAAAATTTAAAATTTAAAATTTAAAATTTAAAATTTAAAATTTAAAATTTAAAATTTTCGTCCATAGGTATGAATGTGAGTGTGAATGGTTGTTTGTCTATATGTGCCCTGTGATTGGCTGGCCACCAGTCCAGGGTGTACCCCGCCTCTCGCCTGAAGACAGCTGGGATAGGCTCCAGCACCCCCGCGATCCTTGTGAGAATAGAAGCGGTAGAAAATGAATTTAAAATTTAAAATTTAAAATTTAAAATTTAAAATTTAAAATTTAAAATTTAAAATTTAAAATTTAAAATTTAAAATTTAAAATTTAAAATTTAAAATTTAAAATTTAAAAATTTTAGCTGGGATAGGCTCCAGCACCCCCCGCAACCCTTGTGAGGATAAGCGGAAGAAAATGAATGAAAAATGAAAAATGATGTTATTTTTGCCAGTCTTATTAAAACAATAAGATAATAAGTAGCTTCAGGATGCCAAACTAATTGCCCCTATTTGGTCTAATCATCCAAAGGCGGACTAATGAGCACAACACTCAGCGATGCTCAAGCCGGTCCAAGCCATCCCGGCGCAAAGACGACTTGTGGGAACCGCCGAGGACCCCACCTGTTGGCGCACAAGCCGCAGTGGCACAATCCCATTACTCGCCGCGTTATTGGCCCTTTCACAGCGTGCAGCACAGCACCAGATCAGGCAGCCACAGACGGCCGTGCCGCCTCTCCGGGGAACGGAGCGGGTGTTTGATTTTCTGAGGTGCTCATCTCACATGCTCTCCCACCTTTCCTCAGCCCTCACCCGCATCTCCCTCTCGGCCCCTCTCACTTCTCCTTGCTCTCCTCTGCGCCTTGTTCCATCTCACCTCGCCTCAGCACATCCTGACTCTTTCTTTCGACAACAACAAAAAAAAACGTATTTAGCAGTCAGCTCAGCATCAGTATCGTAAAGCTGCCAATTCACCTGCATAAATTGCTGTATTCTCTACAGCGTCTCCAAAACCCTTTGTGATTACCGTCCCTGCATGTTCCATAAGCACCCTGTATCAAACACCTTCCAGGAATGTTTTTATCCATCACAGTCATCAACAACTTAGCTAAAGTCTTCACATATTTCATTTTGAGTCTGTTTTTTGGTTAAAGTCCAAATTTTGCACCAAATGTTGCCTTGGTTTGCATGCATTTTTTTTTTTTTTTGTGTAACTCATTCAATGGTATCAGAGCACGTTCTGCTCCAGGCTTGAACAGAAGTGACACATGTTTAGGTTAGAAGCAATTAGTAAGGGCATCTTTTATACATGACTTGAGTCAGATTATAGGGAAGCCTACTCGAGTGGAGTCGTCGACACAGGATTACTCTGCGTGTTTCTACCGAGTCGTAATTGCTGTTTTGTGTCAGCAGATGTCTGAGCTAAGACGAGGCTTTAATTAGTTTGTTTAATTTCATTTTGTTTCTGTTGATTGTAAATTACTTCCGACGATTGTTTAGTTGCTTGGAGGCCATAAAAGGTTTGTACATGCGTGGCATGGAATGCTGGTAAACGTTTAGTTCAGGATTTGACAAGACTGCACCAAAAGCATCCTTCGAATGCCTTTGATAAGCAGGTCTGTCGTAGAAGAAATATCTTATAGCGTGATCTTGTTTTCCACTTCTACCTTAGCGGTGATTGAGGAAATTGCATCTAAGCCGTGTAACATCAAACAATGTAAGCATGACGGCCCCTTCGAGGTCTAAGACGAGGAAGGGTGTTAACTTCAGATGGGCCGGGAGGAGGTTCTGAAAAAGATCTTGGTTTCAAGGTTCTGTGTTGTAATTACAGCTCAAATGTGTTATGTTCAAATACCTTTATTCTGTGGAACAAAATATTTTCCTCACTAACAAGTTGACAGTATTTGTTTCACCAAGGCCAGATGTAAAGGTAGCTAGTTCCTGTCATGACAGCATTGGCTTTATCCAGGGGCGTCACTCGGTTCTGAGGATGGGGGGGGAGGGGCTTAGCCCCCTTGAGATGCACAGGATATGAATGAATGTAGTAGACATTCAAAAAAAATCCCAAAATCCAAAAAACAAATAAGGAACAAGAATTGGGATATAACTTTCCCACTTTTGGACAGATTTAGTAGAGATACTCAATTGTTTTAGGCCACCATTAAAAGTACACAAGTACACACAATCTACACTGCAAAACCGCTGGACAGTGATCAATGATATAATAATCATTATTATATTATTAATTAGCCTATTATTATTCTTCTTCTGATTATTACTACTACTAGTAGGCTGCTTATTGGCTTGCTTATTAGCCTGCATTTGCCCTATTATATGAAATTTGAGATTTTTTTTAATATGAGATGAGATTTTGAGATGAGATTTTTTTGTAAAAAAAAAAAAATCAATAAAAAATATCAAATTATTTAGTGGGGTTTTACCTGAGATTTAGAATGATGATGGGTGACGTGCTATCATGTTTTATCACCTTTTGCATATTCAACAACTTCTTGGCCATCTGTATTGTTCCATCCACCCATTTTCTATGCCTCTTATCCTCATTAGGGCTATGCTGGAACCTATCCCAGCTCGTATGTATTCTTATGAAGTAAAAATGAAAGTATTTGATAGGAATGTTTGGGACAGTCACATCATTCCGCCATCATAGAGCCTGTCCAGCTGACCGCAGATGGAAGGTTTGTGATGTTGCACACGAACTGAGGGATTTCTGACCTCCATTTTCCATCATATCGCAGGAACTGCATGATGGAAAATTGCAGTGGTTTTGAAACGTGACTTTTTCATACCGCAGTATATCTTCCAACCAGTAACCTTGGTGTTAGCATGTAACAGGCAGAATAAGGCAGGAATGACACATATGCATGCTTGATGTGCTACAACTATGAATTTATTGTAAATACAATAATAAGAGTAATGTAGTATTGTAATATTGTGCTCAAAACAAATATAGAGTAATGGTATAAAAAAAAAACAACGGTACTGAAAACATTTCACTTGAAATCCCAATCCAATCTGCAATTAGTCCAAAGCTTTCCAGGCGAGTTTCTGCTTGTTATGCACCCCGAGGCAGAACAAAGGTTGAACCCAGAATCCACAAAGGGGGCCGACCAAGCGGTCTGCATAGACAGCATCATTGATTTAGACGTCTGTAATTGTGTGGGCGTTGCTGCAAAGGATACAAAGACAGCAAGCAACATTCATTACTGTTTTACTGTGGGCTGGAACCTATCCCAGCTGACTTGGGACCAGTCAATTACTCCGCATGGAAACAACCATTGACATCGAGGGACAAATGAGAGTCTGCATGTTTTTAGACTGTGGGCGGGAGCCGGAATACCAGGAGAAAAGCGATGCCGGCACATCAGACATGAACACTTGACACAGAGAGGTCCGTGTCAGGAATCAAACCAATACCAAGTGGCTGCGAGGCATAAGTGCTAACCATATGTGCAACCCTGCTGCCCAAGAGTCGACGGTACAAATAAATTAGCAAACAGAATCTCATTGTGTCCTTGAACATAATTCCTATGTGGTACACTGGAACCTTTAGGGTCTGATCCAGTCCTGGTTAGCCTCCAATTTGTAGAATTTCTAAAGAAAGCAACTGCTAAAAAAAAAAGTCAACAATTAATTATCAGACGCAATCACTTTAGCCACTCCTACTTTCTACTACTCCTACTCTCTCTCTTTCCTTTGTCGCCGAACGCTTGTTGTTGGGGGGGGAACAGGAGAGCGGTTCTGCGAGCGCTGGTCCAGGGTTTTGGGGACTGGGCTCCTAACTGGAGTTGGGATTGAACCACCAACCTTCAACTTTCTGAATAACCAACTTATCCTGAAAAAGCAAGACCAAGAGCTACCACTTCCACACGGAATAAGAGGAGAACTTGTTTTCACTCATTCATGTCCGACACACCATGGCTGAATCCTGACAACTTTAGTGTTTTTCGAAGTCAAAGCTGATATGTGGATGGATGACGAAGAAAATGACAAAATATTGGAAGGATATTTACATATTCAAAAACAATGAATTGATTACCAAAATAGCTATTGGATGATTGGATGAGGTATGAATAATTGAAGCCTATGCATCTCTGGCAGAAAGGATTTTTACATTTTCAACTAACAGATGAAGAATGTACCATTCATTCATTTTCTACCGCTTTTTCCTCCTGAGGGTCACAAGGGTGCTGGAGCCTATCCCAGCTGTCTTCGGGCGAGAGGCAGGGTACACCCTGGACTGGTGGCCAGCCAATCACAGGGCACATATAGACAAACAACCATTCACACTCACATTCATACCTATGGACAATTTGGAGTCGCCAATTAACCTAGCAAACTCCACACAGAGATGGCCGAGAGTGGAATTGAACCTGAGTCTCCTAGCTGTGAGGTCTGCGCGCTAACCACTAGACCGCCGTGCAACCACTTTGGCCTTTGTGGCATCAATTTGTTTTTCCCAAGATTTGGTCCAAATGGAACTAAAAACAATCTCATATATGAGATTGGGATTGAATACCGTATTCCACGACTCCACACGTGATTTAGTAGGCTCCAGCCACATGCATGTGTTGATGCTGTATCACAGGTGTTCTTTGGAGAGGTGTGGGGGGGCAAGGATGTCATGTAGAATTAGCAGCTCCAGATGTTTGCGGCCTGAAGAGAACATTTATTATGTGTTCATTTTCAACAGCTTTTCAAATGTCTGTATTTAGAGGCCAAAGCTAATTTATGCTACACAACGTGAACATTCCAGCTGCTAAGGACTCATTCGGAATTGAAACGTAGAAAAGCCCAACCTCTAACTTGCTAACTCGTTCCCCATTGTTGCGGTGAGTGCACGGCGTTAAATACCGCATGTGTCACCCTGCTAAATATGCATGTCGCTCGTGTCAGCTGGGGTCTGCAACAGGTCAGTGTGTGTTCGTGTGTGTTCGTGTGTGTGTGTGTGTTTTTGTGTGTGTGTGTGAGCTGTCAATTGTCCGAGCAATTGAGTGTGTCGGGGCTCTGCTGTGATGCCACGCTGACCTTCGCTTGGCTCGCTGGGAAACTGTTCAAACAGCTCGGGGCAAATGTCGTTAAGATGCTCACAATTAACAATGGCCGTCTTTGGCTGCTGGACTTTACCATGACTTGAACATTCAGGATGTGTTAAAAAAAAACAGGACATGTATTTTGAACATTGATTCCAATATTGTGGTGACACTGACACTTATATTACGTTCAATAATTCATGATTGACGCACAGTAGGAGGAGCCTCAGCGAGAACAATGCAATGACACGCCTACACGTAATTTATGTTAGATAGAACTACTTTCCAAAGTGAACAAAGCATTAGGCGGATGCAAAGGCTAACAGATGCCTGGATGAATGCCAACCTGTTCTCCTATGAAGTAATTTCTCTAATGAAGATAATTCCATTATCTGTGTAGGCCATTAATAGTGTAGAACTTCCATGCAACCATGGGATCGCTTCCGACTTTGGCACCAGGGGTCCAGTTAAGGATTCACTCCACCCGTGATCAAGATCAACTGGGATACGCTCCAGCTCACAGAAAATTGATGAGTAGCTGGAATACTTTGACACAGCTATTATAGATTATGGAACTGAAGTTTTTTGCTAGTAATAAAAGTAAACACATTTTTATACAGCATACATATATACATATATACATATATACATATATACATATATACATATATACATATATACATATATACATATATACATTTCATTCAAGAATAGAATTTTGAATCTATGTGAAAAATAAAAAAAAATAAAAATTAAAAAAATTTTAATTTTAATTTTAATTTTAATTTTAATTTTAATTTTAATTTTAATTTTAATTTTTAATTGTAATTGTAATTGTAATTTTAATTTTTAATTTTTAATTTTTAATTTTTAATTTTTAATTTTTAATTTTTAAATTAGGAAAGCAGGAAGTGAACAAATGTAACAGTTACTGATTGTAAAAGTACCAGATGGAGGGGTAGGATTTGGACATCTTTTGGACATGTGGAACTGGGAACTGATTATGGGATGCACTCAATTGTAATCTGATGCAAATGAAATTAAACCATTACCATTACCATTACCATTACCATTACCATTAGATCACATCCGGTACTTAGACTCCTGGTAACTGTTGGGTCCCCGTGTAGGGCGGTGCAAAAGGGGGGGCTGGGTGGCCAGTCGGGCTTGATAAAGTGTCAGACTGACAGGCATGAACAGACACACCTGAGAGTCGGCGAGGGGAAGGAAAGGAAAGGAAAGGGGGGGTCGGAATAATAGCGAGTGTGGATTATGGGGGAAGCAGCAAGGAAAGGGAGGATGACACGACAGAAATGAAACACGGGCGACGAGTGAGCCGCCTCGAGAGGCTGGACTTAGTGCAAGCGGGATGTAAACAGGACGAAATATAGAAGAAAGGACAGAAAGAGCAGCACCGCTCATCCTCTTGTTTAACACATCCTAGGGTGAAGAATAGCTAGCAAGGATTTGCTTGGTTGCGTTCCAGACTTCACAATCAATTTGTCACCAGCATGGCTGTTTATTATGGCAATAATCTCTTTCACTTTCAATGCAATACACATTATTGTAATATTCATTAGCAAAATGAGCGCTTCAGTACGGTGCTGAAACATAAGGAGACGCGTGGCATCGATATTTTGTCACCATGTCACTTGTTTTGTTTTCCTCGGCTATTTGACATCTTCACACTGCTGAACTGTCATATACGTACGTGTTGCAGGTCTACTGTTACCATGGCAACCGCTTCCACAGGAGGAAAGGCTAGAGGACGAAGGCATAAAAGTCAACACCCTTGGCTAATTTCTTCTTAATGATGTGATTCCTTTGTCAAAACATCGCACTTCAGACGCCGTTTCAGAAACAAAACTCTCGGACGACTCCGATATTCCGCTGGAGTTCCACAGCGTCAAAGTGCACATAAAGTAGGCAGAGTGGATGAATCACTGTCATGGAGTTATTTCTCCATCTCCTTTTTCCATTTCCTGTGATGGTTGAGTTTGAAACAACGTGTTCTTTGCCTCGTCACATTCCTTGTCCCCCCCCCCAAATAAATCAGCAGTTGATGATGCGACTGTGTCGCCTGCCTTCGCTGCTGCCCTGCTCAAGCCCCGCGGAAGATTACTGCTCTTTCTGTGCTCGCTAAAGCTCAGCAAAAGTATGTTTAGTGCTCACTTTTACAGAGACGGTGAAGTCGGGGAACTTTGTTCGTGGGCATTCTAGTCTTAGAGAAAACTTTGACACACAAAAGTCGAACTGAATTGAAAGAAAATACATTAACAAAAAGAATAAACACATTTTAATACATAGATAATGCATAAAATCTGTTACAACTCGATATATGAATACAACGGTATTCATATATATGAGTATACGTACAGTACTGCTCAAATGTTTGGGATCACATGCAAATGTCTTTGTTTTCCAAAGAAAAACACATTTTTATGCAATTCATAAACAATTTTTTTTCCATTTCACAAACAATAAAAATGAATCAGAATGAAAAATGAATCAGATGATGTATATTTTTGCATAGAGGCCTACTATCAACAACTGTCAGTCCTCTGCATCAATCTCCTGGTATGGCTGCTAATAGGCTAATAGATTATCTAAAAAAATCCCCAAATTATCAAAAAAATTATCTAAAAACCCATCTAAAAATCTAAACAAAAACCAAAACTATTTCTTACCATGCTGTTAACTACTCCCTTCCGAGAGCAGCACAAACTTGGTCTAACAAGGACATAAAAACGCTGCACGACTGTGCAAGAAGACAAATATCTGAGAGTGTGTAGTTTAAGACAAAGACGCCTCACAGGTCGTCACCTGGCACCTGCACTAAATAGTACTAATACTACTAATAGTAGTAATAATACCCGTCAAACACCAGTGTCAGTATCAGTATCAAGATTCAAGTATGACTGTGTGCATTGGCATCACTGCCAGTGGGTGGAAAGGATCGGTAGAGGAGACACTCATTACGATAACAATCCAGGATGTGGAGTAAACTGGGTCTAACAAGGACATAAAAACGCTGCACAACTGTGCAAGAAGACAAATATCTGAGAGTGTGTAGTTTAAAACAAAGACGCCGTAGCCGTCAAACACCAGTGTCAGTATCAACAAGGCCTACTATCAACAACTGTCAGTCCTCTGCATCAATCTCCTGGTATGGCTGCTAATCCAAGTTCATCATTTTATAAGGCTAATAGAATATCTAAAAATCCCCAAATTATCAAAAAAATTATGTATAAACGCATCTAAAAATCTAAACAAAACCCAAAACTATTTCTTACCATGCTGTTAACTACTCCCTTCAGAGAGCAGCACAAACTGGGTCTAACAAGGACATAAAAACGCTGCACAACTGTGCAAGAAGACAAATATCTGAGAGTGTGTAGTTTAAGACAAAGACGCCTCACAGGTCGTCACCTGGCAGCTGCACTAAATAGTACTAATAGTACTACTAGTAGTAATAATACCCGTCAAACACCAGTGTCAGTATCAACAGTGAAGCGGCGACTTCAGGACTTTAGAATTCATGGCAGGATTGCCAAGAAAAAGCCGTATCTCAGAACTGGCCAATAAAATTTCCAAGTGATCCCAAACTTTTGAGCGACAGTGTAACTGTATGTGGTATTGTACACTGGTCAGTATCAGTCAGCCTTACTGTAGCGACTGTCTTATTATGTAACAACTGTTTAGATCAGGGGTGGGCAAACTACGGCCCGGGGGCCACATCCGGCCCGCCAAGTGTTTGAATACGGCCCGCCCAATCTTTCAAAAGTATTTAATTTAAACTCAACATACAACCTGGCATCATGGCCTGAGCCAACCTTTTGATGGTTGTATCAATTTCGTTGTTTGACATGGTCTGTTGTTTACAAAGTGCTCCTGAAAAAAGAGACACAAGCACATAATAATAATAAAAATTAAAATAATAATTATTATATTATTATTATAACTATTATGATTATTATATTTATTATATTAATGCTAATTATTATATTAATTATATATAATAATATTGTTATATTTGCATATTTTACATAATAATAATATAATAATTATTTTAATTGTATTTTAATTATTATAATATTTTATTATTTTTAAAATATTTAAATATAAATATAAAATAATAAATAATAATAGCAGATTGCATGACAATTTTACAGATACAATAATACCAGGTGGACCCCCCGGACATTTTGTTATATCAATGCGGCCCGCGAGTCAAAAAGTTTGCCCACCCCTGGTTTTGATAGTAGACTCTAGTGGTTGCCTTGTGTCTATTTCCAATAAAAATGCTGACTAATTTACAGCCATCTTGATGCTACATTACATTGATGAGACAATACCCACCGTATGAAGGACGCTGTCCACACGTTGGACATCCCTGAAGTGGATGAATGACCTTAATCGTGAAACAGCATCTCAGTCCTGTTAAGCAACCAATTCATTAGAGGCGGGAAACAACATAAATCAACCAAAACAAGTACATTAGCCTGTCTCGCAAAAGAATCCAAACTGCCATGTCCCGTCATACCGTAGTGATGAAAACCATAAACCAGAATCCCTGGCGAAGGCGGTTACCCCACAACCCGTCCACCTGCCACGAACGGGGCTCTTTACGAAAAAGCGTACGGTTTCAGGTTCTGACCGCCGATTGTGGTCGAACGAAAGTGCATCATGTCAGAGTTGATAGCTCCGACTGCGTGGAGCAGAAACTTTGGCCTCAGGCCACCCAAAGCCAGCCAAAAAGATTTGTGCCTCAACAGATGGAAGACACCCTTAATAACCTCGGCTTAATTAGAACATGCACATCATTTTGACGAGCTTTGAGTTGGGTTTCATTTCTCTGTTTCTAATGGCTTTGGGCATTTGGGTAGCCATCAAAATGCTTCTGCACTGGAGATACTGTTGGCATAACCTCGCAAAAGAGATGTTGGAGTTTAAAGAGAAAAGTGTCTTTAATCTTGGCGGAGCTGCGTATCTCCGGGGCTCGTGGTGAGAGTCCTGGATGAGCGACGGCGGTAAAGCGAGAGAGTCGTCGGTGCTCAGCCAGCCTCGCTCATTCTTGGTCTTGGGTTGCTCCACGCTTACAAGGGCTCAGCTGTGCCTCTGTTGCCCTCTCATCTTTTCCATCTGTGTCTGGGACCGCAGAGTCACTCAGGTCCTCTCCAGCGCTGCATCCTGGCCGCATCGTTAGAACCAAGCCAGGAATAAAGATGCGCTGAATATTGTCATTCATCCAGGTCATTGTATTCTCACGGCATCCCGACTGGACGGTCCAGAGTCCAGAGACCAGAGTCCAGTCCTCGGAGGGTTGGACCCAAATGTTGGCACGAGGGTTGTCTCAGATAAGATGACTATTTGGCGATTCGATGAGTCTGGTTGCGGTGGAATCGTATGAAAATGTCATGTGACCAAGATTGGGCCATCCTGACCACATGGGTAGAGGTACACCCACATGTTGGTTACCCCTGCCATTCATTCATTCATTTTCTACCGCTTATCCTCATGAGGGTCGCACCCCGCTGGAGCCTATCCCAGTTGTCTTCAGGCGAGAGGCGGGGTCCACCCTGGACTGGTCGGCAACCAATCACAGGGCACATATAGACAAACAACCATTCACACTCACATTCATACCTATGGACAATTTGGAGTGGCTAATTAACCTAGCATGTTTTTGGAATGTGGGAGGAAACCGGAGTACTCGGAGAAAACCCACGCATGCACGGGGAGAACATGCAAACTCCACACAGAGATGGCCGATGGTGGGATTGAACTCGGGTCTCCTGAGTTGTGAGCTAACCACTCGACGACCATGCAGCCTACCGGAAATTAATTCATTCATTCATTTTCTACCGCTTTTCCTCACGAGGGTTGCGGGGGTTGCTGGAGCCTATCCCAGCTGTCGTCGGGCGAGAGGCGGGGTACACCCTGGACTGGTGGCCAGCCAATCACAGGGCACATATAGACAAACAACCATTCACACTCACATTCATACCTATGGACAATTTGGAGTCGCTAATTAACCTAGCATGTTTTTTGGAATGTGGGAGGAAACCGGAGTACCCGGAGAAAACGGGAATTGAACTCGGGTCTCCCAGCTGTGAGGCCTGGTTCAAATCAATAAAACATGAAATTATTGTGTTCATTATGCATAATAATAGGAGAACCTCATATCTGGACTGTGCTTTGACTCAAAACAAATAGAGAAAAAAAAATAATTGACAAGCCAATTATTAAAAACACATCATAAATTATGTAATAATAATAATAATAATAATGGTCCCACAGGTGTTGTAATTGGATATAGCAATCCTGGTCACGAGTTGTCAATCTTGCTCACCCTGAAGATGGCCGTCAATCATCAACGGAGCTTGTGTTGTGGTGTTCATTCAGGTTTTTGATTGTGGGTTGGGTTGGGTGAGGTTTGCGCGCTAACCACTAGACCACCGTGCAGCCACAACATGCCATGTTTTAGCAAATATGATGTTTATTTGGCGGTATCGCCATAACATCGTTCCATGATAAATACATAAACTTTGGACAAAATGGAGCCAATGTGATTGGAGTAGGAAAATCCTCCGTCCAAGTCCGGCCTAGTCGGCGCTACGCATGCGTCGTCGGTGCAGGATCTCGGCCCATAAGCAATAAGTCCTCCAAAATATCGATGCATCATCAAGAAGCCTCGGAAAAGCAAGCCAGCTCAGCAGGATTTAAGGTGAGACGATGACAGGCTATCATTGGAGATTTTCAGCTTTGGCCGACGACAAGAGAAGACAAGCTAAGAGTGAAAGGATTACGCTGCAGATACACTCCAGCCTCAAATGTCGGTTGAAAGTAAAAGAAAGACACAAGCGTCAAAGGATCGTTGTCACTTTTGCTTGTTGTCTGAATGAGGAAGTATTTCTTATTGTGTTTCCGCCCACATAGTACTCACGTCTACTTTGACGTATCAATAAAAACCTATTCAAATATTCCCTTTTGATTCAACGGCACCCCGCCCGCCCGCCCGCTTGCCCACTCCTCATCCCTTTAAACGCCCTCCTCTGCAAGCGATTCGTGATTCAAGACCGCGGGTCTCTTTATTATTGTAATGAACCTCGTGACGATGTGAAGCCGGGGTGCAAATGAGGAGTTCACCTCTTCTTGTTGAGCTCACTCCACCGCTAATTACTTGCTTACAGGCTTTGGTCTTGACGTGACCACCCATAAAAGTGGGAGATAGAGGGGGCTTGGGGGGGGGGGGTTGCTTCCTTAGATGGACGACTACATTTGTTCAGTGGTAATTGATCATATGGAAGATGATTACCTCCAGTTGCATGTAAGCTTTTCATCTCAGATCGCAGATTTCTTCATTAAGTTGAGTGATTGTTATTTTTAATGAAGTCATTGTAAATGTACGTGTGAAATACATAATATTAATATTATTAATAATGAACCATTCAAGTATGACTGTGTGCATTGGCATCACTGCCAGTGGGTGGAAAGGATCGGTAAAGGAGACACTCATTACGATAACAATCCAGGATGTGGAGTAAACTGGGTCTAACAAGGACATAAAAACGCTGCACAACTGTGCAAGAAGACAAATATCTGAGAGTGTGTAGTTTAAGACAAAGACGCCTCACAGGTCGTCACCTGGCAGCTACACTAAATACTAGTACTAATAGTACTAATAGTAGTAATAATACCCATCAAACACCAGCGTCGGTATCAACAAGGCCTACTATCAACAACTGTCAGTCCTCTGCATCAATCTCCTGGCATGGCTGCTAATCCAAGTTCATCATTTTATAAGGCTAATAGATAATTAGAAAAGCCATCTAAAAATCTAAACTAAAACTAAAACATTCTAGTCTTAGAGAAAACTTTGACACACAAAAGTTGAACTGAATTGAAAGAAAGTACATGAACAAAAGGAAAATAGGGTGATGTTTATGCTAATTAACACATTTTAATACATAGATAATGCATAAAATCTGTTACAACTCTATATATGAATACAACGGTATTCATATATA
Source organism: Doryrhamphus excisus (assembly GCF_030265055.1). Taxonomy (NCBI): domain Eukaryota; kingdom Metazoa; phylum Chordata; class Actinopteri; order Syngnathiformes; family Syngnathidae; genus Doryrhamphus; species Doryrhamphus excisus. The sequence goes on from NC_080482.1 coordinate 1,920,775, forward strand.
TGAGTATACGTACGCTACTGCTCAAATGTTTGGGATCACATACAAATGTCTTTGTTTTCCAAAAAAACACATTTTTATGCACTTCATAAACATTTTTTCTTCCATTTCACAAACATTTTTATCCATTTCACAAACAATAAAAATGAATCAGATGATTTTCAAAGAAGGATGTATATTTTTGCATAGAGGCCTACTATCAACAACTGTCAATCAATCTCCTGGTATGGCTGCTAATCCAAGTTCATCATTTTATAAGGCTAATAAATTATCTAAAAATCCCCAAATTATCAAAAAAAAATATCTAAAAACCCATCTAAAAATCTAAACAAAAACCAAAACTATTTCTTACCATGGTATTAACTACCCCCTTCAGAGAGCAGCACAAACTGGGTCTAACAAGGACATAAAAACGATGCACAACTGTGCAAGAAGACAAATATGTGAGAGTGTGTAGTTTAAGACAAAGACGCCTCACAGGTCGTCACCTGGCAGCTGCACTAAATAGTACTAATACTACTAATAGTAGTAATAATACCCGTCAAACACCAGTGTCAGTATCAACAGTGAAGCGGCGACTTCAGGATGCTGGACTTCATGGCAGGATTGCCAAGAAAAAGCCAAATCTCAGACTGAGATTAGACTGAGCGGTAGTAAAATAAATTTTTTAATTAAATTTTAATTAAATTTACAAAAAAGTCACATTTTGGTAAATATCATGGCGGCGGGTTACTGATGCGCTGAAATCTTAAATGTAATATTCATTCATTCATTCATTTTCTACCGCTTTTCCTCACGAGGGTCGCGGGGGTGCTGGAGCCTATCCCAGCTGTCTTCGGGCGTAAGGCGGGGTACACCCTGGACTGGTCGCCAGCCAATCACAAGGCACATATAGACAAACAACCATTCACACTCACATTCATACCTATGGACAATTTGGAGTCACCAATGAACCTAGCATGTTTTTGGAATGTGGGAGGAAACCGGAGTACCAGAGACTACCAGAGATGCCCGAGGGTGGGATTGAACCCTAGTCTCCTTGCTGTGAGGTCTGCGCGCTAACCCCTAGACCACCGTGCCGCCCCCTTAAATGTAATATTTACATACAAATGTATTGACTTCTTTTATATGACATTTTTACATCTGTAACATATCAGTAACTCCTTGGTCCTTGGTCATGGTGAGGCTTATTATGTTATGATTTTTTTACATTTCGAATGTAAAAATGTAAACAAATGTGCCGCTAATTGTTGTTTTAAATCCATTATTAATTTAACCGATTCCATTACAAAAGGAAACTGCACCATCCAGTAAGTTTTTATCTTTGGCTGAATCGCATCGACAACCACAAATCGTTGATTACCGTGAACGTCAGCTCCAAGTGTACCTAATGAAGTGTCCAGTGAGCAGCCGTCGGCTTCCATGTTGTAACCGCAGGCTGCTTGTGGAGTTTGGGTCTACGGGGCGTGCATATTAACCATCTCCTCTGAATACAATGAAAAATAGATCAGCTCACCACTGTTGGTCAAACAATGTCTTCCCGCAGCTGTGATGTATTTCAATCTCCGCTTATGAAACCATTAAAGCTCCGTCATGCTGGGTATGGATGGGGCTGGGAGGATGGAGGAGGGTCGTTATACTCGTATTCATTTCGCAATGAAGGAATATGTGCCTTACATTTGACCACTTCCTCCCCAGGGACTTTATTCATGCTTCTTGATGAGAGCGCTCATTTCTTTTCCCTAATTGTCTTCCTTTCCGCGTGCCTTTTATCAGCGGCGGACAGTCTCTGTCGCCGAAGTGAAAGTCTGCCAATGGCATCAGGTCTGTTACATGTTGATCCGGGCATTTTAATGCATCATTTGTGCGAGTTATGCACGCCGTAATGCGAGCAAACGAGGTCGTTTCAGTCTGTCGGCCATTGCTGGGTAATTCTAGACGTCCCCTTGATAGTTGATATATGCGCTAAGTAAATTAGCGACAGCAGGACTTAATATAGGTTGTTTTGGAGGAATTCCCCCCCGTGTCATTGAAGGGCTTCTCACACATTTTCTCCTCTTTATTGTGCAATGTCGGTGTTTATCACAACTACCATCATAATTCTGAGTAATCACTTGGCACTCCGTTTTTATGACACATAGTAAAAGCTCAAATGGGATAATATCTGCTTATGGAGCTGCTGCAGCGCCGTCGTGGATGGAGCGGGACAAAGCATGCATGACCAGTGGCGACGACGACTTGGATTCCAGAACATTCATCATAAATCATTCATCAGAAACAATACAAGCAGTTGATGTTTGCTAAATACAAGGATGAAGAGTCTTGAACCAGTCATGATGTGCTATATATATCACTATATTGACACGCACTATGGTACACATTATGGCATTGGATGCTCATATCACCGAGTACTTCAGTATGAGGTACATTATTAAAAAAAAACAAAAAAAAAACCTTAAACTGTATTATGGAAAGCAGGAAGTGAACAAATGTAACAGTTACTGATTGTAAAAGTACCAGATGGAGGGGTAGGATTTAATAAGCTTTGCTTCTTCCTACCCCTTTTGGACATGTGGAACTGGGAACTGATTATGGGATGCACTCAATTGTAATCTGATCTATACAAAAAAATAATAATAATAATAATAGTAATAAAAAGTAAATAAAATTAAATTAAAAAAAAAAAACTCAAATTATATTATGAAAGCAGGAAGTGAACAAATGTAACAGTTACTGATTGTAAAAGTACCAGATGGAGGGGTAGGATTTAATAAGCTTTGCTTCTTCCTACTCCTTTTGGACATGTGGAACTGGGAACTGATTATGGGATGCACTCAATTGGAATCTGATGCATGTTCAAATGAAATAAAACCATTACCATTACCATTACCATTACCATTACCATTACCATTACCATTACCATTACCATTACCATTACCATCATATGAACTGACCTCTAGAAGACGTGGAACCGGAGCAGTTTAGAACATTTCAATCTAATCACACATGCAAGATGAGGAGTGTGCTAAATATTCTTTTTGCAAGGCTTTTCAACTGTCGGTCCGTGGGTCACATCTGACCCTGGGAAGCGTTTCATTTGTCCCACCAAACATCAGGAAGTCATGAAACCATTCAGGAAAGCAAGAGGAGCTCATTCGTTGAACTAAATATGGCACTATCCACTCGAAAATAGGAGAAATCGATACGGACAGATTTATACTGCTATAATTACATTACAGAAAAATCGGTTCTTTTTTATCTGTCCGTTGTGAGCGAATTTCCGATATATCCGAGGTTTACTGTACATATTTTTAACTAATCGCTTGGATTGTGTAAACTGAATAGAAACATATTAGTTAATATTTTAGTGATTTCTACCAAATGTGGGAGTAATTATGTGACAGACAGTACAGTTTAAAGCCATGCATCAAGAAGGACATATGAAACCTGAATAACGGGACTCTTCCTGCAGACCGTGGACCTGTGTCCTACAGAACTTGGTGGTGTAGGCTCCACCCCCGGGGCCTGCATGAATCAGACTCCAATTTGGTTCCCAGCCACGTTGAGGAAGTACTTCGTAACGCCAGCCATCCCCCGGAAACCGGCTTGAAGATTTAGAAATTGGCTTGACTGATTTTTCCAATCAGTTGCGAGGCCAAAACCCAGAGCACAAAGTCGACAAATGGCACCTCCAATCTCGCCTCACATGTCCGGGAGTGAAAAACACACCAGGAATGACCAATTCCGGCCATGAAAATTGTCTGAGAATGTATTCAAGCGCAGCCTGGGGGAAGCGTTGTGGAAAATGCTGACACTTTAAGAAAATTTACTCTTGTTTGGCCTTGGGTACCGAGGTTGGTGCTTCTGAGAGTGTCGACCTGTTTTCTCTAAATTGCATACCTGCGGGTCAGATGGAGCCTAGCGCCGTCTGTTACGGCTGCTCTAAGCTTGTTTGCTATTAAACTGCAGCAATAACAGTCCGGCAAATAGTACCCCTCGCAAGGCGACTGGGGACAAATTGAATTAAAATACTGTAGATGGCGGCAAAAGCAGCCTCGGATATACAGTACCGTATAGCAGCTATAGCCGGCGTGTTGCTAGGCAGACTCTCATCGTGCACAGCGGCGGTTCAGGTAAGGGTCTGCATGCGAGTCCCGGTGGTTTGATTTATAGGCCGCTTGTCATGCACTGTGTTATGTGTGCTTCAGGTCACAGGTGGAGGCAGCAAATCATTGTGCCAAAATAATGTGATTGAATGTCACTGAGCTTGCTGCTCCCCTCAAAGGAGATAAATGGACACCAAATGACAAGCTGCAGGGACCGGGCATCAACATTTGTTATTTTCTAAATGAGTTCAGAAAAAAAGGGGTCAAAATCTAAAACAGAATAAATAACGCTAAATAATTGTTTAGGCCGTCAAATCATGGATTCCGACTATTAAAAGGTCAATGGCAGCCGCTGTGTGCGCCTCTTTGTCGGTTTCTACCTGCGCTAACAGTGTGAAACATTTGCCAACAGTTGGGTTGGCAAAATGCTATTTCTTCAGCATGACTGCGCTCAAAATGCTGGGAACCAACTGTGTGGTTATTTTTGCTCCTGACAGAGGTGGCTTCTATTCTGAATGAGAGTGCAGGATGTTGCATATGTAAGCAGGAAGTACCAGAAGAATGGTAATGGTAATGGTAATGGTAATGGTTTTATTTCATTTGAACATGCATCAGATTACAATTGAGTGCATCCCATAATCAGTTCCCAGTTCCACATGTCCAAAAGGAGTAGGAAGAAGCAAAGCTTATTAAATCCTACCCCTCCATCTGGTACTTTTACAATCAGTAACTGTTACATTTGTTCACTTCCTGCTTTCCTAATATAATTTAAGGGTTTTTTGTGTTATTTTTCAATTATTTGTTATTTGTTATTTGTTATTTGTTATTTGTTATTTGTTATTTGTTATTTTTATTTTTATTTTTATTTAATTTTTTTTATTTTTATTTTTATTTAATTTTTTTTATTTTTAGTCACGTTTGAAAATGAACTATATCAGCAAGTTGAAGTATTTGGGATTTTAGAAATAAGGAGTTAGTATTTTCTCTATAGGCGGCATTATGAATTATCCTTACTGGCCTTTTTTGCAGTTTCCTCCCACATTCCAAAAACATGCTAATTAGCCACTCCAAATTGTCCATAGGTATGAATATGAGTGTGAATGGTTGTTTGTCTATATGTGCCCTGTGATTGGCTGGCCACCAGTCCAGGGTGTACCCCGCCTCTCGCCTGAATACAGCTGGGATAGGCTCCAGCACCCTCGGCGACCCTTGTGAGGATAAGCGGTAGAAAATTAATGAATATTTGTTACAACATATTTTTTTTACAACATCCCATGTTATTACACAGTGGATGCGGTTTATACTCGGGTGCGTTCGATAGTCCAGAATCCCTACTGCAGATCCACGATGCTAAGTGTGTACCGATCAGGAGTGATGGGGATGCTGGTGAGGAGCACAAACTATACTGGATCTCCAATGAGTAGGATTGAACGAATCGACGAACTGAATCTTAATGTCCAGAATATTCAAAGACACATCAGTCACTCTCAGGACCTGAGCTGGAGAGACCAAGGTAAGGAGGGTGTGACTAGACATCAAACAGGGGGGGCCGCTAGCAACATTTATCTCCGAGATCCTCAGCTGAGAGATAAGACGCTTTAATTGCGGGTCTGTCTATTATAGGTCACAAGCATCTCATCAATCACTCCACCCGGGGCAAGCCAGCATCTCAGGACTTCAAGGAACGGGGGGGGGTTGATCATGAATTAGAATAAATTACCATGCTTGGCATTTCCTTCATTTAGGAGGAAATATGAAGGAAGAGGCTAAATAAAGAAAGAAGTACGGGAGGTGGTAGCGACAGCCATGATTGATAATCACGCTTGAAGTGCAGCATAGAGAGCAGCAGGCCTATTAAAAGAGCATTAAGAAGGAAGCGAGGGCGGGGTCGCGGTTGGCGGGTCGCAAAACACAAACAGCGTCCGGTCTGAAACGGGACATCCCAGTTCTCCACCTGGAGTGGCAAGCCTCTGGACAGAGACCTTCGGATCAAATTCCAAGGCTAGCTCTTTAGCCTTTCTTCTTCTCCTTTCTTGTCCGGACTCTTAGGAAAAACAATCACACTGCACTTCCGGAATAACAAACAAAAAACAGACATATATTTATACTGTATTCTGTATATTTTGTATTTTCATTTTTTAATTGATGTGTCTGCACCTACTTCACCACAACAAATTCCTAGTATGTGTTTGATCATACCTGGCAATAAAACCGTTTCTGATTCCGATTCTTGGCGAAGTAGTCGATTATCCAAACATTTCAAAGGTTCTCAAATCGTATATGCTTGGTTACCATCGGAGACGAAGATCTTCCAAAGAGAAAATCAAACTTCAGATTGTGGCCGTCAAATTTCATCATCTTTTAATTGATTTTAATAAAAGGTGAAGGTGAGATGTTTTAGGGAAGATTAGCTTGTCTACTGCCTATCTCCTCGTCCCAGTACTTTGCCATGTAGTATTTGGGAGTGTTGTGTAATGCACTACATTGAAGAGTCCACCTACCCGAGAATCAAAACAGTACCCCCCCACATCTGTCATCCTCCATGAACCAGGATGTAGCCTCTGTGTGGAGTTTGCATGTGCTCCCTGTGCATGCGTGGGTTTTCTCTGAGTACTCCGATTAATAAAATTAATCAGTTTTCCAATTAATTAATCACGATTTGCAGATATGTGTCAAATATTCCCATTTAACTGTATTTCATGATCAAAAAAATCAATGACGGGCTGCACGGCGATCGAGTGGTTAGACCTCACAGCTACGAGACCCGGGTTCAATTCCACCCTCGGAGTTTGCATGTTCTCCCCGTGCATGCGTGGGTTTTCTCCGGGTACTCCGGTTTCCTCCCACATTCCAAAAACATGCTAGGTTAATTAGCCACTCCAAATTGTCCATAGGTATGAATGTGAGTGTGAATGGTTGTTTGTCTATATGTGCCCTGTGATTGGCTGGCCACCAGTCCAGTCCAGGGTGTACCCCGCCTCTCGCCCAAAGACGGCTGGGATAGGCTCCAGCACCCCCGCGACCCTCGTGAGGAAAAGCGGTAGAAAATGAATGAATGAATAATTTGCAGCTACGTGTCAAATATTCCCATTTAACTCTATTTTATGATCAATGACCAATTTTCATATCACAGTATCGATATTTCAGGTCTGCTGAGTTGACAGTAAATATCATTTTCCAGTCTAAATAAGGTTTAGTGTTGGCAACAACTACTTTCCCTTCCAGCTTTTGCAGTTTTACCAACTTGTACCAACTTTTACAATTTAAAATACCACAGATTTGACCCGAAGTCAACCCAACTCTACTATTGGGTCAACGGTAGGTCATGAAAAATGTAGTACCAAAGCTGTGAAGTATGCCTGCCCTGTTTTATTAAATGCACGTCCGGCACACAACGACTTCCTGTCGTCCACGTGCGTTAATTAGTACGACTTCAGAAGTGCTGCAGGGTCTGGTTTTTTCACTCCGCTGAAAACTGATTCCAGTAGTTTGTTGCTCAGACTCGACGCTGAGCTCAGCAACACGTTTGGTAGCCGCTTTGTGTTGTGGAATCTAACCCGGGATCCTGTTCGAATAAGCACACTACACGATAAATCCTCAGGACAACGTGGGCACGAGTCGGCGAATTGATGAGCTTGTCGGTGTGTTTACAAAACGCAGATTCATAAATAACCGAGGGGGCTCCTTTATTTCTGCCGGAAAATAACCTTGAATCCCGACACCAGCGGAAGCAAACAAACGGAGCAACAAACAATCATCTTTACCTGCATAATCAAGACGTCCATAAAACGATGATTGATTACCCAGCATGCAACAAACAGGACGGAACGTGCCCGGCGATGGCGGCCAGCCAGAGATTACAAGCGACATGTGATTGATCCCCAGGAGGAGGACATCCAGTACATTTGTCTTTGCGCTTCGGGGATAAGAGGCGACATTAGTGATGGAGTGGGATCCCAACAATGCGCCTCAGCTGCGCCCGAAGCCCACGGATGCACGGAACAGGCAGGGCGTCATGCTTGGAAAGCCTCCTTGAAAGGCGTCTCTCGGATTAAAGCTGCCTCGTAACGGCCTGTGGGATTTGCGCCACGGTTTGTGCGACGGCCATCGAAGTGGGTGGCGGCCAGAGATGAACGCGGCGCTCGATCTATAACGTTGGCCAATGACACAGCAGATCTGTCGACCTCAGAGGAGGAAGTCGAGATAAGGTAAGGCTGACCGTGGGAGTGGGGGGTGTTACTCCGCAGGCCTGCTCGGATTTGTGTGAATAATCCCTAAATTCCACCACTCTACTTTCCACAAACACATCCGATCGGCTTCCCGCTTTACATCCAGGATAGGTATTCCACACAGGATCCTGTTGCCATGGTGATATATGCGGCCAACGCAAGAGCAAAGTATTGAGTGGTGACGGGGAAATAACCGGTTTCATTATATTCCGCCAGCTGATTCCCTCGATCACCAGCGGCAGGGCGATGGCAGGCGCCACGGAGGCGACGGCAGGCGCCACGGAGGCGACGGCGTTTGTGTTGGAATCCTAATAAATTACCGGCGAGGTCAGAGCGGCGCAGGCCGCGCCCGCTGATTAAATGAGACCAAACTTATATCCCTCTGACATCTTGCCGCCGCCTCCTCCTCGGGAATCTGAAGGTGCACGGACAAATCCCATAATCCTAATGAAGTATTTCCTGCAATTGCAGCGTAGGAAAAGTGGGCTCCCACAGAAAGACCCCACCGGCTTCACATCCTTCCTTTCAGGCGTGTAGTTTGTGGCTAATCTTCACAAATGCAGAAGAGGACGTGACATCATGGAGTATCGCCTCAGCGGGTTGAGCGGCGGAAATAGGTGCGAGATATGAGGATGTCGTTCTCGTTTTCACCGACTGGCAGTCATCTCACGGTCAATTTAGCGGGTTAGCGTGGGAGAGGGAATCACAAAGCGCAGCTGCTGCTGTGGCTCTTTTCTCCCGAGCCTTAGAACGGAGTGCGGCGCCACGGACCTGCACTCGTGCATCCACTCGTGCATCCACTCTTGGGAACACAGGGTGACGTGTTCGCACCTAGCCTGTATGCTAAGATACCAGAATGGGATCGTCACGCCACCGTTGGCCCTTAACGTTAGCTACACGGCACATGGAAGCCATTTTTGAAAGTATTTGCCAAGTAAACAAGGATGTCACAAAGCATAGTACCAAGGTAGTGGATGGCAATTAACGGCCTGTATTGTTATTTTTTAACTATTAAGGAACACAAGATCCAGTAAAAAATAACAACTGCATCAAAAGGAGCAGCTGTACCATAACACCATCAGACTGACAGGTGAGTGGGTGCTTTTTTTAATTCTTTCCAAGACAGTGGATGGCATTTAACGGCCTGTACTGTTATTGTTAACTCTTTAAGTAACACAAGATCCAGTACTAAATAACAACTCCCTTAAAAGGAGCAGCTGTACCATTACACCATCAGACTGACAGGTGAGTGGGTGCTTTTTTTAATTCTTTCCAAGGCAATGGATGGCAATTAACGGCCTGTATTGTTATTGTTAACTCTTTGAGTAACACAAGATCCAGTACAAAATAACTCCCTTAAAAGGAGCAGCTGTACTATTACACCACCAATGTGACAGGTGAGTGTTTTTTTTTTATTATTTCCAAGGCAGTGGGTGGCAATTAACGGCCTGTATTGTTATTGTTAACTCTTTAAGTAACACAAGATCCAGTGCAAATAACAACTCCTTTAAAAGGAGCAGCTGTACCATTACACCATCAGACTGACAGGTGAGTGGGTGCTTTTTTTAATTTTTCCAAGTCAGTGGGTGGCAATTAACGGCCTGTATTGTTATTGTTAACTCTTTAAGTAACACAAGATCCAGTGCAAATAACAACTCCTTTAAAAGGAGCAGCTGTACCATTACACTATCAGACTGACAGGTGAGTGGGTGCTTTTTTTAAATTCTTTCCAAAGCAGTGGATGGCAATTCACGGCCTGTATTGTTATTGTTAACTCTTTGAGTAACACAATATACAGTGCAAATAACAACTTCCTTAAAAGGAGCAGCTGTACCATTACACCATCAGACTGACAGGTGAGTGGGTGCTTTTTTTTAATTCTTTCCAAGGCAATGGGTGGCAATAACGGCCTGTACTGTTATTGTTAACTCTTTAAGTAACTCTTTAAGAGGGTAGAATTGAACTCAGCTGTGAGGTCTGCACGCTAACCACTTGACTGCCGTGCAGCCAGCTTCACATCACTTCTTTCAAAATATAAAATAAATGTATAAAAAAATATATAAATAAATATAAAATATATTCAGAAATCTTGCTGTTTTGTGGTTTTAGTTTTTTTTTAAAGCATTTTTGATGATAAAAATGTCTTAATGAACCAAAATAGGGAAATTATGCAGATGCAAAGTAAATGACATGCAGTATCGCACACCGGCCACTAGATGTCAGTAATGTTACTGTGATGTTCAGTGAGACTGAACAATGTCCTAATAATGTAATAATGTTCAAAACCTTATTTAGAAACTTTTCTATGTTCCAATTATGAAAATATTTGATAGCAAAAATTCACTCATCACGGTCGGGTCTGGACTCTCGTTACTGCAGTAAAGCAGGGATTACTAAGTAAAATAAGTAAAACTACTAATCAGGAAAACCTGAAGATGTTGGATGTGGAGGTTTATTTTAGCACACACACACACGTACACACACACACACACACACACACACGTAGACGTCTTGGCAGTGTTTGAGCCCTGTGATAAAGTCATAAAAGGTCAGCCCTCTTTTGCTTCCTGGGATCGTCAGTGGTTTATGTCATGATTTATGTGACAGCGGTCTAATGCACCACTTTGACTCCCGTGCACCTCCCCTCCGTCGCCCTTGAGCCTTGCCATGACAACATGATTCAGTCTTGACTGCGTTTTTTTTTTTTTCTTTTTTTCCCCCTCCCATCAAAACGGCGGTCTCCTCAACCGGGAGCACGACCTCCGCCACCATCTTCGCACTCCGCAAAGGGGTGAGCGGCCGCCTCGCCGGTTAAAACCTCGCAGCTGGGCTTGAAGCATTTTCAAGGTTTTTAGAATTCCTGCCACATCCTTGGATTAGCAACAGGAGAGGCGGTGCCCCAGTCAGCCCTCAAGGGCGACAAGGGCCCGTGGCGCCGCCTCGGAATTCCAAACAAGCCTTCCAACAGAAGCCACCTCTCCGCAGCCAATCGATAACCTGCCGATACGAGGAAGCGACGGCCGCCATCATGAGGCGTCACGCCAATTACAGGTGTGCCTGATCCTTAACGGATAGCTTAATTAAGGACTTATCAACAAATACTTCCCGTCCAAGTAGCGTGAAAAGGGAAACGGCGTGGTGATTTTAGGAAGAATTTATTTGTGTCTTGAGTACCGCTGCTCCCATAAACATTTATCACGTCGCTCGACTCGTAATTATCGCTAATGAGCGCACTGATGGCAAGCAGGAGCCGTACGAGTTATTGCTCGACGAGGTGATGCTGATGACAAGTCAGACATCAGAGGCGGTATTCCACGGCGCCGTCGCACGGCGGCTTGAGGAGCGGCAACAGAGTGCCGAGGTAATTATTATGCAATGAACCACACTGGCAGCTTCTTTATTAAATGGCGCCGGTAGAGCCATCACTCAAGCTTCCTGTTGCCGAGTTGACGGAGACTCGGCTGGGAAAAAAAAAAGAAAAAAAAAACGCTTGATGAATTGAGCCGCGCCTCCATAACTACGCAAAGTGATTTGATCCTGTGTGAAGGATCAACAGCTCAGTCGCATTTGAGCTGTAAAATCATGTGGTTAGTTCAAGGACATTTCCCACCACCGACAGAGTGCTGACTAGTCGTGTTTTGATTAAGGATTGCCAAAAGTTTGCTTAGGGTGATACTTTATCTGAAGGTGAGCGCACCGGCGGCGCAGCGCTACTGCGATGAATACATTGTTTCATCATCATCATCATGCCATGTGACCAGAGTTCAAGTTGACTGAATATACTTGCTTCTAATGACTGGCACAGAGTACTATATACCAGAGTATATATTTATATCTGCTAAAACACTGCACTGCCGTAATTATGGGGATTTTATAGTGTTTGAAGCACAGGGAAACCTTGGTTAGCATCATGAGTAGGTGACGCTAACCAGATACATTTTTACTATAAGGTAGATCCAATTCATCTGATCAGAAAGACAAAAATGTTAACACAAAATATGTTTTTTTTTTTTAGTTTTTTTGTAGTATTTTTTAATTACGGTGATTTTATAGCGTTTGAAGCACAGGGAAACCTTGGTTATCATCATGAGTAGGTTACGCTAACCAGATACATTTTTACTATAAGGTAGATCCAATTCATCTGTTCAGAATGACAAAAATGTTAACACAAAACATGTTATTTTTTTAATAGTTTTTTTTTTTTTTTACATTACGCTAACCAGATACATTTTTACTATAAAGTAGATCCAATTCATCTGTTCAGAAAGACAAGAATGTTAACACAAAAATTTTATTTTTTTTATAGTTTTTTGAAAAGTTTTTTATAGTTTTTTTGTAGTATTTTTTTAACATTACGCTAACCAGATACATTTTTACTATAAGGTAGATCCAATTCATCTGTTCAGAATGACAAAAATGTTAACACAAAACATGTTTTTTTTAATAGTTTTTTTAAATAGTTTTTTTTGTAGTATTTTTTTAACATTACGCTAACCAGATACATTTTTACTATAAGGTAGATCCAATTCATCTGTTCAGAAAGACAAAAATGTTAACACAAAACATATTTTTTTTATAGTTTCTTAAATAGTTTATTAAATAGTTTGTTTTTTTGTAGTATGTTTTTAACATTTTAATTTTTTATAGTTTGACAATCATATTTTTACATGCGGAAAACTGACTGAAATGTGGCCTCATGGTTAGCATGGTAGCCACGCGGTCAGGAGATCGGGAAAACCTGGGTCTGTTTCCTCCCAAATTCCCAAACCATGCATGTTAGCTTCACTGTCCATAACGATGAATGATTGTTTGTCGCCCAAAGTCAGCTGGGATAGGCTCCAGCAGGCACCCTGTGACGCTAGTGAGGACAAGTTTCATAGTAAATGATGGACATAAACGCAAATGAATGATGCATGAAAGAGATACATGAACTTTTAAGATTACTTTGACCTTCATTGAAGACCATTCTGGACGCGACTTTTCCCCAAAAACGGGATATGCCAGCAAGATCAACGCGGACACCACCTTGGTTTTATTTCTTGAATGCAATAGCGTTTTGGAAGACGTCTATGGTTTCATTGCCCAGTGCTCTACTTTCCTCCATAGGCTTTTTGACCTCCTTAAGAGGTCCTTAAGCGTCCAAGGCAGCCTTATCATCCTGTAGTACCTTGATTTCATTGCCCAGTGCTCCATTTTCCTACCGGAGGTTGTTGACCTCATCCTGGATCTCGGATAAGCTCCTTTCAAGGCCGTTATTCTGTGAGTATACATTTGCAGTCTGTTTGCAGGCCACGTAATAAACAATGCTTCTCGTTAGGGATGAGACGAGCAACCAAACGGTCAAGTGGATAGTCTACCAATTCTTACTTCACAGATACTTAAAACGAGTAAGACAAAACGAATGGTCTTTGAGAAGGGATTAAAAATGGTCTTCAAAATAAGTCATTATTTGATGAATGTGGTCTTCGTCCCAGGACAAAATCAGTTAAATTCAGGTTTTAATGTCGGATGGTAGTATTGTTGTTGGAAATGACACAAGAAAGAACTGCATTGAAAACTGAACTGACCCATTTTCATACTTTTTTACTTGATTTAAATGATCTACATACCTGATCTATCTTGAGCATTCTAATCAATCAATAATATTTCCACCGTCTGTATTGAGAAACGCTAGGAACGCTATGACATAAATATTTACAAGATTTAGTAGGAGGTGTTTTCAAGCCTGTAATGTCTCCAACCCCTGGTAGAATAAATCAAAACAAAACAAAAGTCCCTGGTCTCGATCATTGTGCACCGCCTGAAACCAACACTCGCTAATTGCTACACGAGTGCAGATTCTGTGTGGCCTAATTAAGACACCAGATAAAACCTGACACAAATCTAAGGTCCGTTTAGCACAGTGACACCGAGCGGTGAGTCACGTCGCTGCCATTTCACGGCGTTCTCAACGTAGTACTGATATGGTCTAAGAAAATAGTCAGCCCAGTTCACTTCTACGTCACTGCAAAGTACGGTCGGCACTCACATACTCGGCATTCGCCATCGCGAGGATACAACTATTGTATTGGCGGAATGTTTGATAGCACTCGTGTACGGATTCTAGCACCATAACTAAGCTAGAACAGCTAGTCATTCACGAAAACGATAATGCCGGGGTCTCAAACACGTGGCCCGCGGGCCAAATGTGGCCCGCAGAACACTAGTTTGAGGCCCCCGCCTTGATATGAAAGTTTAAAGTTTGATATGGATGCTGTATGGTATCATGTACCCAGAAGAAATTATTACGTTTGATTCATGTTCATGTTAAAGGTTAAATAACTCTTAATAGTTATCCTCCCTATCCGTGTGGAAGTGGTAAGTTTTTGGTTATTTAAGTTTAAAGGAAATAACTTGAAGGCTACCGTTTAGGTCGCTAGCTCGCTAGTTTGCGAGTTAGCATGTGTCTCAAGACCCTGCAGTTGCGCAATATGTTGTAAATAAAGAGTATAAATGTGACTATAGTCGTGTTTTGTCATGTCTACAGGGCTCTAATAATACTTTGTTCATTTTAATCTGAAAAAATAATTTGTCTACCCACTCTTAAGTTTTTATTATTTGCCGTTTTATTATTATTATATTTATTTATTACTGATTGATTTTCTTTATTCTTGATTTGTTTATTTATTTTTCATCTTATTTTGTGTAGAAAAATAAAAAGTAAGATATTTGAGAACAGTGGAATGTTTTATCAGAGCTTTTATTGTAGAAAATTGTAACCAAAGTAAAGTTTTTAAAATTTTTTTGTTTTTATTAAATGCGTTTTTTTTTTTTTTTTGGAAAACCTGATGCGGCCCAGTGTCACCCAGACCCGAGCTCCAGTGGCCCCCAAGTAAATTGAGTTTGAGACCCCTGCGATAATGAATGCGTCTGAGGGAATTCGTGAAGTTAGAGGTGACTTATCTAGGACTCGATCACGGGGGTTCCGGTTCATTTCTGTTCCAGTGACTTCCATGTTCTTCCACCTTAAAGTTTGCCTTTATGGAACAGAAAATGTCCTTCCCATGAAAGTGTCTTTGTATGACGGAGATGGAAGAACAAGCATTGTCGCTTCTGCACCAAACTTTACCGTCGTCCCCTGCATCACGTAAAACAGCCTGGCGACCTCACAGGAAGTCTTTCTTGGCATGGCGCTTCCTAGCATGCAGGCACTGAGTCAAGGAAACACATGCCATAAAGCACCCAGCGCTAGGTTTTTTTTGCTGATGTTAATGCCAGAGGAGGTTTGGAACTCTAACGCTAATTGAGTCAGCAAAGCGTTGGTGACTTTATCGCATCAGCACTCGCCGACCCCGCTCGGGAACTTTATGCGGTCTGACACTTTGTGGCTGAGTTAGCGTGGCAGCTAAACGCTTCCACTTTGCAAGAATACCACTTATAGTCGATTATGGAATATGCTAGCGAGCGGAAAGTTATTCAACAATGAAACGGCTCATTATTTGACAAATGTAAATAAAGGAAAAGTGCCTGATTGATTGGATACACTGGTGGAGCGGCCCATATTAGCGTTGGGTTAGTTGTTAAAAACCTACAAGGAAAAGGCGGAGCTGTTTCACTTTTATTTCGATCTTAAATCAAAGATGAATTTGTATGCAAAATGGCGTAAACGACGACTAGATGAGCAGGGAATAAACAAAGCTAGTTTTATTTTCATGTATTCTTCCACTGTGCTCTCTGGTCGTCTCATCTAGTTGTGGCCTTGGAGAGCCTCTGCCATGAACAGCTTCCCAAGGTTCTGCGAGGTGAATTCCTTCACGTTCTGGCAGTAGTTGTTAATTTGCCCTGTTGGAGGGTAGCCGCACACCCACCCGATATGTACGTTTGTCCACGGACGCACACACCGGCAGGTCCAGGCCGGGCCGGGGGGAAAAAAAGAAGCATAGCAAAACATCAAATTAGAATAAATTGCAGGATCAGAAAGCTGTCGCGGGCGGAGGAGAGGTGAACAGCGTGAAACGGCAGACAAAGGGGCGGTTAAACTTTAGATTCATGTAATTTCCTGATAATTGAGGGGGGGGGGTAATTACAAAGCAGAGCCTGAGCTCCTGTATGGGGAAAACAGGAAGTTGATGGAGTTTGGACAAGTGGAATGTTCTAACTGGGAGAGGACACAAGAAAATGCATCGTGTGCGTTACCGTACCTGCGATGAGCAGCGTGTCCATGCGGGGTGGAGGCTGGGGGGGCTTGAACATTTTGGTGATGTCCTCTTCGGGCAACGGCGCCTCCCCTCGACTCTGGCGTTGAGCATTTTCCTGCTGCCGCCTCTGGAGGTACTGCAGGGAGGGATGGGATGGGATGTGCCATACGAGGCGTTATAGCATAATAACGGCGCACGATACACGACATCAGATAGCGATGGCGGCTGAGTTAGAGCACCGCAGTCGGCAAAAGCGCGGGACTAAAATAGAAGCACTAAGAAGAAATGCAGAAGTGACGGCGCCCTCCAAGTATTGGAACGGCGAGGTCCAATGTCTTCATTTCTGCTGTAGACTGGAAATATGAATATGAGAGCAGATGGCGGCGTTTCTCCTTCTATTTCCAGGTACCAACATCTGGATCTGGATGCAACTCAGAAGATAGCACCTTCTGTTGGAAGCCGCCCATTTTTCATTTAGTAAATGTCTTGGAACATGTGACGGGGGCTTTTCTTCTATGCCACCTTTCTTCTTGGATCATCTTTGAAACATTACCAATAAAAATGACAGATTTGTATAACTCACATCTATATGAATATTTCAAATCTATGCTACTAAAATGAATTTCTGACTTATCAGAAATGGTCAGAAATGGGATATGGAAGAACTGATTAAATATCGGGGGTGATTTTTTTTTCAAGGCTTCTTTTAACACTGCGCGATAGGACCATTTTCTGCATTTGTGCGTATAGCTCTACAAAAAATTGTCAGAGCACTTTGGGGGGACGAAAAAAAAAATTGAACAAGTTTTCAACCGGTTTTACAAAATATCAGACTGATCCAAAAAAAATGTAGGATTACAATTTTGTTGTGAATCACAATATGTTGCCCAAGTGTGTTCTATTACTTTGCTTCTTCGATTAATAAACGGCACTGAATGTCTTGTTCAGTTTCAGATTGGGTAGGACAGATTCTGCCTGTGTAGACTGCATTTAGAGGTGAAAACAACATGAAAATCAAAGCGATGTAAAAAAACAAGCAATTGTGAATCTGCATGGCAGGGACTAAGCAACACCGACCTGGATAAGACGGCTCTCGTCACAAAATTAGGCGATATTTAATTGTGCACTATTAATAATGCTTAAATTAGCTATAGTTTTAACAATGTTAAAATATAATACTATATGTTGCCACCTCGTTAGTGTGTTTTGTCTTCATTATTAAGTATTATTTTGTATATCTGAAATGAGAGCTCTATTCAAAGTACAGGTTCAGGCAATTGGTGAGGTTCTCTTGACGACTGACATACCACGAGGGTTCTTAAACCGAAAGGATGGACTCGAAAGCAGCTTTGACTTTCTATGTTCCCTTTAGACGGAAATGATTCCGTCCCGCATAGCAGCTGTCAGACAGACTGCCGAAGGATTCCACGGTATTTACACTGCAACTTCACAAGGCTTCCACGGCGTCCTGCAGAGAAGCATCCTCGCAGCTGCAACTACCGAGCCTCATGTAGCAGAGAGAGAGAGTGTATTTCTGGGGGTGTCTTATGTTTGGGCTTACACCGAGAAGTGGAGCTTCAAAGTACACGCTTCATGTTTGCATCAAGGCCTTGTTTTAACCACTTGAATCATCTCGAATTTTAGAGTCAGGAGCGTTTCCAAGCTAATTTATATGCAAGTGCAAAATAACTACTAATGTATTATAATAGCCTAGAACAGAGGATCCAGTATGTACAGTGCATCCAGAAGGTGCATCCAAATGGAATATCATTTGTCACTCAAAATTTGACATACAAAATGTTTGCAAATTCGTAATAAAAATAAGAAATAACGTGTGCAGAAGCATTCACAGTCTTTGCTTAAAACTTTGTTGATGCACCTTTAACAGCAATTACAGCCTCCAGTATTTTTGAATATGATCTACAACAGGGGTGGGCAAACTACGGCCCGGGGGCCACATGCGGCCCACCAAGCGTTTGAATCCGGCCCGCCAGTTGCTTTCTAAGTAACTTCAACTTTTAACATACAAACTGGCAACATGACTTGCAAGTCGGATGTCTGATTTAGTAAAAAATAAACAACAAAACTGTAAAATTAAATGACATAGTTTGATGTGGTGTGATGTTTAAAGTGCTCCTAAAAAAGGGACATGAGAACATACAACTGATATAGGATAACACTTTTACAGATAAAATTAGACAAATAATTCAAGGAAAATGATAAGCATAAAATAGTGTGTGTGTGTTAAATATATGTTCTGGCCCCCCAGACAATTTTGTTAACTCAATGCGGCCCTCGAGTCCAAATATTTGCCCACCCCTGATCTACAAGCTTTGGATGGGAAGCGTTGGTGTGCAGCCATTTTCTCTTCTTTCCAGAGGTATTTAATCAGATCCGAGTCTGGCCTCTGACTGGGCCGCCCAAGGACACGCACAAAGTTGTCCTGAAGCTACCCCCCCCCCTTTCATATTGTGGCTGTGTGCTTAGAATTGTTGTCTTACTGAAAAATTAACCGTCTCCCAACTCTGTGGTCAAGACAACTTTGGGGGAGGGGGGGCAGGTTTTCATCCAGGATGTTACTCTATATTCCTGTAATCATCCCCCTCTATCCTGTCTAGTTCTAACAGTTCCTGTGGCTGACTTTGGCGATTAAGTATTCAATCCTGTCTCATCAGACTACTAACACAATTGTGTTTGTTATGGTCTGAGAATCCATATGTGCTTTCTGGCAAACTTCAGGTGGGCAGTCCTTAGTAGTAGACCTTCCGTCTGCTCATTGTACCGTACTGGTTTGATTGGTGGATTTCTGAAGAGATGGTAGTCGCTCCAAGATGGAATGCTTGAGGTCTGTTAGAGTGACTATCAGGTAAATCGACGGCATCTTTGATCAGTGTCTTTACTTTAGTTCCCAAACACAACAAGTGTCAAGAACGGTATTTTTCCATCCGCGAAACATAAAAAAAATCTGAAATTTCCTGACACTAACCAGATGCCGAAAAGCGTGTTCATGCTTTTGTGACCTCAGACTGGAATATAGTAACTCCATGTTCATAGGTTGCCCTGATAAATCTTTAATGACCCTTCCAAAACACTGCCGCATGAGTCTTAACCAGAACCAGAAGAACAGATCATAGTTCACCCGTGCTAGCCTCAATGCTGTGGTTACCTGTAAAATTCCAAAGTTCAAAATTCTCCTTCTTCCATATAAAGCACCACACAGTCAGACACCAGTATATCTCAGAGATCTTCTAATGACCCATCTACCCAGTAGAAAGAACACTGTGATGCCAATTTACACCTACTTGAGGCTTATTACAAATAGAATGGCGGGTAAATCCTCTGTTATGCAACCGTCTCCCGGACTCAATCTTGGGGGCAGACTCTCTCTTTTTAAAAGTATTCTCCAAACCTTAGACTTAGGCCTCTCTCCTGATATGCCTCCCTGTCCCTTGGACCAAGATAAAAACGCTCCTGCTTTCTCACTTGATCAACCATCTATCCATCTGCTCCATGTTTTCCTATCCTTACCCAACCTGTCGAGACAGACGGCCACCCCATAGAGCCTTGGCTCCGTTCAAGGTTTCTTCCCCAGAGGGAGTTTTTCCTTGCCTCTGTCGCAAAGTGCTTGCTCATGTAGGGTTCAGTTGGTTTCTATTTTCATTTGTGAGCGTGTTCATAAACCGGCCCTTCTCCTCCTATTGCTCACTTTAACAGCGGCTCAGCTCTTGGAAAAGTCCTGTTGCTTTCAAACTTCTTCCATTTGCGGATGATGAAGGCCATCGTTTGTGCCTGGAGACATTCCTGTCGCAGTCCCAGCATCAGTTCCTATGATTCCATGCTGGGTTTAATGCTCGGACATGCATGTGAGACATTATATAGACGGGTGTGTGTCTTTCCGAATCACCAACTACAAACTGAATTTACGACAGGTGGATTCCAATTTAGCTGATGAAACATCAAGGAGGTAAAAACACAGCACCATCACTTCAATGATGAAGCCACTGCATTGCAGATCAGCGCATGAATTATACTTTAACATATGTAATGTCACACACGTGTAAAGATTTAAATTTACAACAAACGACAGCACATATGGCTATCGCTAACAAGCAACAGCACATATGGCAAGGCTGAGTCTTAATGCTTTGAGTAGCTTTTTGACAATATTCTTATCTTTGTTTTACATCCCTTTTGAGGAGGCTGTTCTTGATTTGAAAAAATGTTGCAAATCCACAAAGTTAGACATTTATTTGTACAATCTGTTCTTTTAAACATCTATTGGTAACATCTGCTAGCCGGCGGTGGTGCTCTTGTATTTTTATTTCATTTTTTCATTTTATTCCTTAGGAGCAATGAACCGAGTAAATTGACTGATGTGAATTACATGGACGTCTTTACCTAAAGTCATCCATGACGGCGGCGCATCATTGAGAAGTGTTACCAAAGAAGCCGTGTGCCGAGACAAAAACATGACAATAAATAAATCTGGGGAAGTGACAAACGCTTCCTGCACCCAAGTGTAACCGAGAACCTGCTATTTACTGGTTTTGTAGACCTTCTGGTGATTAATAAGGTTCCATTTGTCCCAGAAGCATCAGGGTCAATAGCGCAAGATTAGAGGGCGCAAATACAGTAGATGCATGAAAGGTGTAATAGAGCTCACTTTCAGTTCCTCTCAGTGCACGGATTGTTCGCCGTACGTAACTGCCCAAAATAAATAAAAAGTAGACGCCATCAAAGGGCTTTACCGTGTGTGTGCACGTGTGCACGTGCGGCTCGAGGCCTGCGATGATGAGAAGGTCGGTGGGGGAGGATGATAAATCATACTGGCTGCAGTGTGGGTGATTGGCCCGGGGACGTTTGGCTGTGTACGTGTGTTGTCTTTTTGCGAGGCTCACGTTGTGAGCAGTGATGGGCTCGGAGTTGTGTGATTATTGTACGTCTGGCTGATGCTTGTGAACCTGGGTGATGATGAAGGCTGAACATTAGCGCTTCAGACGTTTTCTCAATTCCAATCTCTGCGACTAACGACAGAATTATTGAAGCTGTTTGAACGTAGGTGGAAGTTTGTATCTACACAATGCACATTAGTGAGTCTGTGCTACGATTGTTCTGACTAATGTGTTGGTATGCGTATGACTCTGTGTTGGCGGACATTTATGATGCATCTGATTGAGGTTGCGGATGTGCTAACCCTAATGAGTCTTCATCTGCGAATCTTTCTCTGCTGCTAGCCGAGTGCGTGTTGGTGTCTTTGTGCATGTTAAGTGTTTTTGAACACACTAAACGCATCACTGCTGAAGCTTTTTCATTTACAGCTGATGGAAACTGTATGAAATATCTATCAGAGATAGAGAAATATCATGAAAAACAGGGTTATGATATAAGTTGCTTTTTTCTTACAAATTTTGCATATTAAAACAAAGTATCACTTGTTTCTGTTCATGAAAAAGGCCTAATATCATAATACCCACATATATACAGTGGTGTCATACAATCTAAATATTAGTCAGTGAACTGGTGTGTTTTGGATCATAGTCCAGCAGAGTCACGAGTTATTAAATATTAGGATAACACCTGTTGAGTTCAACCCTTCAATCCAGCCGCACAGAGAGGAAGCGGTACTTTGATTTCGGGTTCACGTTTTATGTCCTCTTTCAACAAGGGGAGGATATAGCCTACAGTGGGGAGCAGAATTTTGGTCTGGACCGACCAACATGAAATAAGGCACAGAGACAGGCCCGCACCTGATGTGCTTCCATTCATTTGTCAAAGCAGATATTTTCCACTGAAAGAGGCCGAAAACGGACAGGCCGTGTAATTCAGGCAGACATGAGGAACTAGAACTTCAGAAACCAATACAGATCTAGGAGAAGATCAGCAGAAGGAGCCGTCAAATAAGAACGCAATAAATGTAATTACTTTTCACCCGCATGTCAAGGATGAAAAACATGTTTCATGCCATGGTAATACAGACATCCTTGTAAAAGCCAATTCTCCTAATTTAACCCCAAGCAGTGGTTAAGTGAAACTGAACGTGTCTTCGGCAAGGGGTTTAACCAGCCTGGACGCTTCCACCAGATGTCTCCCGACTTGTTTTTATCATTAGGGGCTATGAAGACAGGTGGGATCGCAGAGGTGAGGCAGAGCCACGCTGCCAATGGGGCAACCAATGGGGCAACAAGTGCGTCAAATCAGGACGTGAACCTGCTGGCTAAAAACCAGACAAAGTTGAGGGGTACTTCATTTTTTGCAGTGTCCAATCACCGCCACATCATCAAAAACATGATAACAATGTTGACTTCATGAAAAATATTGGCAAATAAAAAGTAATTTGCTCCGATTAATATAGCCTAGCTTCTTACTTTGCAGTTGTACATCTTAGAAGAAAGCTTGCTTCTGACAAAAGTGTGTCCGACAATGAGTGCTCCTCCTCGGGCCGGCGGGGTGGAATTTCCATTTCGCCTACATCTAACAATATTCCATACACTACATGGAATTAGATCCTGGAAAAGTTCTCAGCATGTGCTCACTAGCTACGGTACAACGCCAGTGTTTGAGGAGGTAATAAGTCAGTAGGTACTATTCTAACCGTAGTTGGGAATACTGTTGACCTACACTGCATCCCACTTGGAAGTATTTCTAGTGTTTGGCTTGCCTTTCTTTGCTCCACGAAAGGCATACGATATTAGAAAACATTACGTGGCATACTTCTTCCTCTGGTTGAGCAGCACCATTTAAAGGGAAAAGGTAATACAATAATAGTTGTAACTAAAACCAACCAAACAAGTGAATTAAGGACAATGACAATGGTATGTGCACATAGTAAAAAGGATGTTACTGCAGATGTATAATTCAAATTTGTTGTTTACTGTAGTTAATCGCAGGGTTACTGTACTAAGAGTCAGGGAAAATGTTTTTGTATTTTTGTGTGTGGGCGTGTACTCACTACTTCATGCGTTGTAGCTTGCACGCTGTGATTATTGCTGCAATTGGTCGAATCCCCAGCTGAGAGAATGACACCTGTTTTTTTTTTTTCCTGCAGAGACCAAGTATGTGTGTGTGCAGCACAATAGGCCTTCCCCTAACATATGCAGGCTGCAATGTTGAGATTTCCTGCGCTACTTGTCGAACGGTGCCTGTGGGTGGTGTGCGTGTGCTGGAAAAGTTTGCATAGCCGTACGAGTGTATTGCTGAGTATTACCTGGTGCTTCTGCTGCTGCTGTTTACTTAGATTGCGGCTGTAGGTGTTATATTTGACGATGTCTTGGCTCATGTCATCCACTCTGTCCATCAGGAGCTGAAGGCTCTTCTCCAAATGGTTACTGCAAGACAAAGGTCTTAATCGTTCACATTGTTTTCCATTTCATCCAAAAATCATGGCGTCTAACTAGCGCTGCCAAAAATAACACCTTAATGGCAGCCATCAATTTATTTTAATTGATTGTGTTTAAACGGCAAGATAGACCAAGATGAGCCGGCTGGTGCTTTGGGTGGATTTTAGTACACAAACAACAATGATGGAACAGTCAACAAACAAAAAGTGATTTACTTTCACCAAAGCAATGCCAAGCATGCGTCTGTTGCATCAAACGCACCATGTGGCTATTTTTACAGCTTAGAACTGCACTAAACGAGGTGTAAGTTCGTCTTTGGGGTCTGGGATCCGGGTTGAGCAAAATACGTCTTTGGTAGCGAATGAGTCAAGTAAAGCCACCTCGGACAAACTGAACAATGAAATTGCCAAATGGATTGGAAAGGGTTGTCCAGGCCTGTAGTACCGGTTCCGTGAACGCATCCGACAAGCCACGGTCAAAGGCCACAGCGATGGCCAAAATCCACAAGCTGACCAAAAGAGACCCAAACCAGGGCAGACGCCAACCGCGGCTCCACTGAACCCTGAACTTTGATTCGATTCAACATCCATCCATCCCATCCATCTTCCTTCGCTTATCCGGGTCCGGGTCGCAGGGACAGCAGTCTTAGTAGGGAAGCCCAGACTTCCCGATCCCCGGCCACCTACTCCAGCTCCACCGGGAGGACACCAAGGCGTTCCCAGGCCAGCTGTGAGACATAATCCCTCCAGTGTGTCCTAGGTCTGCCCCGGGGCCTTTTCCCGGCTGGGCAAGCCCGGAACACCTCACTGGGGAGGCGTCCGGGAGGCATCCGGACTAGATGCCCGAGCCACCTCAACATAGTCAACATATACTGTATATTAAAAGTATAGTTCTGGTGAAGGTTGATACAGACTGCTGTTCAAAGAACTTTTTTGTATTAATATTAATATTTAATGATTCAATGCTTTGCCGTCACAGCCACCTTCATTTGCCGTTTGATAAATGTTGATCAATTATACATGTGTTTGCTGTTTGGAAGGTACCCCACAGGGCATTTTGGGAGTTCCCGCTGTGAAAAAGACAGACGTGTGCTGCAGTTGTAAAGAACTGCAACATACCAAAAAGGTAAGGTCAGAAGCTTTGGCAAAACAATGAACATGCACTCTCCTAAGGTCTGTAGAGAAGGGATGAGCTGCGGTGTTAGGTGATAAGTATCTTTAGGTTCATCACCGAGACTGACGGCTCTAAGAGGACGCGTTGACATTTGATATATTGTTGCCATTATAAAAATATTGATCATGCCTTCTTGTAATTCAAAAGATAATGGCAAAAGGTGTTGCAATCAGATTTCTATCAGGTGAAAGTTTCTCACAACCCCCTGTTTAAGAGGTGGAATGGATTAAGGCCATAAAGCAGCAACCTTTCACTTAACCGGGAGAACGCTTGATACAAAAAGTAGCAAACTAAAAGGATCACCTGCACCTTGACGTGTTTATACAGTAAACCTCGGATATATCGGACTCGGATATATCGGAAATTCGCTCACAACAAACAGATAAAAAAGAACCAATTTTTCTGTAATGCATTTCCAATAAAAATTTATTGCATATATCGGATTTTTTATAACGGATTTCGCCTATTTCGGACAAAATCTCCAGTCCCGTTCCAATGCATTTCCATTAAATTTCCCTCGCATATATCGGATGGCCGCATCGTGGCGCTCCGATTCGCCGAATCGTGACAGGCCGCTATACGACGTCATTTGCAGCGTTTGCAGCGTTGCCTGCGCGTCCAGGTACATTGGAAACATAGTCAAGGAAGTGCCTTTTTATAACGGATAAAATCCGATTTACGCATATACCGGATATAAATCCGATATATGCGTAAAACGGACATTTTCCGGTATACGCATATAACGGATTTCGCTTATATCGGACAAAACCAGTGGGAACAATTGAATCCGATATATCCGAGGTTTACTGTAGTAAATTAGTCATGAATATGTATACATGGTAACATGGTGCAGGTAATTTTTTTTTTCGTAAAAAAATTAATAACAGGGTTTGGTCGATTAGGGAATGGGTGTTTACTTTCTAAAAAGCTGTACTTTTGGCACTAGCCTACCTGTTGGATTGGCAATAATAAAAACTATGAGAATATAAAAATCCTAAATTAATAAAGACTTTGCGTGATTATTTTATTTCCCAGAGGATTACTGCCATTCTGCACATCATTTTGTTCAAAATGTTTATATCCTGCATGTTCCACAAAAGTTTGGATGATAAACGTATGCGGGCTCAAAACAGCTACTGACTGACAAAGACGGGGTACTTTGGATGTTTTCAACTAGGAAACATTTTCAAGAGTTGGAAATGATTTTAAATTCACGCAATTCATCACTGGGGCCCCATGTCATCATCTGGGGTAACAACAACCTCGTTTCCTGAAGTGAAACGGTATTCACTCAGCTTTCCAAGTAGATGACAGAGACAAATGGGGCTGCAGATTAGAAAAAGAGACAAAAGGAAAAACATTAAATAAAACCCATTATCATTTACTTCTTTGAAGGACTGGAAATGAGAAGAGAGGGTGTGACTGTCAGCAGAAGATGTAGCGAAACGGACACTACAATTCAATACAAAGACAGAAACTGGGGTGCAATCTGACAACGTCAGGAAAGCGTTCCATCTTGTCAGACAGTCCATTCCCAATCATGCCAGGAAAACCTATAGGGAAGGCAAATAAACAACTCCTCATGTGCTCCACTGCAATCTATTAGTATGAGCGTATATCACACTTTCAGTCGGCATCGTGCTAATTCCTTACACCTGCCCCTGCTTTTTCACTTGAATGGCAGCAGCGTCTTCTCATACACTAAGTGATTGCTGACAGATACAGCTGAGAGCCTTAAAGCACTGCTGACACCAAAAGACATGTTAATTATGATGTTGTTTTTTGCCGTGAAGAATAACATTAGATGCGTGCTGGAATGTTGAAATATTTACCCTTTTCCTTTTCCATCACTAAAGAAGAAGCACCCGGAAGTGCCAATGGAATACTGTACATTTGTTTCTATATTGTTGTGGTTGAATTTCTGTTGCCTGTTAGACACGTTGTTGTATTACTGTATGCCCTCTCATTGTGTGGCAGGCTTTATGCTTTTAACACACGAGCAGCGATCGCTGCATCAGATTTTTGGGTACTGGACGTCGGCACATTTCAAGGACAGTTGTTTTGATACCGTGCCTCAGATAAAAGAACATTTGGGACTGGATGTGTATTAGCGGAGAGTATTAGCGGAGACCCTTTCAACCCTGACCGGGGGAAAAGAAGCACTGATGGAGAAGGAAATACAGTAAATAAATCCCAGAAGAATACAAGGTAGCTTGTAGTTTCATGTGCTGTATAAATATATACATGTATTAGTATTATTATTATTATTATGTATTATTTTTTTATCTACAATAAAATACTAATAAATGCTACTAAAAATTGCAGTCGCAGGCTGTCAGCACTGACCTACATTTTCAACTTTACAATTCTAGTATTTCGAATATGTTGTTGTATTAAATTATTCCCAACAGTTCATTATCTTCTATTTGAAAAAGGCCTCTTGGCTGCAACGTGTCCAGTACGTGTTTGCTGGGGGCGTGGGGGGGTTTCAGCTTCTATGTCAATGAAATCCAGGGCCTTCAGAGTGAGGTGCGCTGGCCTGCTTCCACTTTAACTATTAGCAATGGGCCTGTTTCATTGATTAATCACATAATTGAAACATATCGATCACATAACAATGTGGCAAAGAATGGAATAATACAAAACGGTGGAACTTGCGCTTCAGCTGTGTGATTCCTGAAGTTACCTCATTGTACCTCATTTTGTCGCGTCCAAAACATGTACTTTACATGTACAAACGCAGATAAAACTTTACACCCCATTACACGTGAACAGCATATCCCATGTACAAAGTTGCTAGAAGTCAATCAAGGAGGGAAGTATGTGCAAATGAGCTGACAAAGAGTTCTCCATTGATACGCTACGGATTTTTTTACAAGAAAGAATTTAGCTTGAGGCTGATGAACAAATTCTCAATGAGCTCTCATCTGACCTGCTTGATAGGTTGAGCAGCTCGTGTTTGTCGGCGACTGTGGACTTGTCCTCCAGCTCCCACATCAGGACGCTGATAAGGTGAGAGTTTTTGATGACAATGGGCACCTCCTCGAACATGTGCTCAAAGCCAATGTTAGCCTTCTTCAATCTGGAGGGTAAAGAGAAAGACAAGACAGACAGATTGAAGGTCAAGTGCTTTGCTTTGTGTTGAGGCTCCAGCAGTCATTCATCAAAGCGTTTTCACAGTCGATTCGAGTGTTTACGCAAGTGTGGCATATTTGTCAGGATATTCATGTGGTCTTTGGTTTCACATGCCCAGGAAGTAGTTATCGGGGAGTGTCCTGTCATTTGAGCGAAAACGCTTATTGTGTAGAGTGGGCAGTGAAAATGTTTTTTGTTGTGCATTCTGAAGTTCTACATAAAACCGCCTTAAAATGCAATAGCGCAAAATGTAAATCCTGGCGATTTTTCAACTGGTCTTGAAATTTTGATCAGGGGTGCATGTGGTACAAGAGCACTCTACTGACCCCCATCTTCTTCAACATATTTGCAAGTGAAAAAAAGACTAATAACCGCTATTCTGCTCTTGGAGAAATTCTGTTCTTGGCTATGCTGTGGATGTACTTCTATTTTTTCGCTACTTTTTATGCATTTGTTGAAAAAAAAAAAAACTGCAAATGGAAAACTGCAGTTACCATTGGACTTATTCTCCCCACTAAATTACATCCAAGCTATATAAAAGTGAAATGTAATTTCTCATATGCAATGTATTTTTAAAACTTCATGTCAATGCTGCCTGGCTCGAGCATTGTTGTTGGATTTGACAGCAATCTAGATTGCTTTTTGGGGGAGACCTCTGTCATTGTGTAATACTACCACTCAGAGGTCAAAGCGCAGCCTGTCCATCATGGGAAAAATGTTTTATTAGCCCAGGGATAACATCAGGCAAACTTCTCACCGACTCGGCAAGAGTAAGTGGACAAGTGGGTTTGAATGGGGAGGACAGGAAACATTATGGATAAATACACACGCTTCCATATATTGGCACAGTTATTCATCGCTGAGTCTCAACATACATCCTGCATATTATGACCTTTTCAGATGGCAACAGAGCAATATAAATAGGCACATGAAGAAAGGACAACAAATTCGAGGCAAGACAAATTGCTCTGGTGCATTTAATGTTGTGATCTTTCCAAGTTGATCCCCGCTGGACAAAGCCAAAGGTTGATTTTAAAGGCTGACTAATTTGATGTTTCAGATTGTGAGCTCAAGTGGATGCTATTGACCACTGCCTTCATAGCCCAGCGGACTTGGAGGGTATATCAAAGGGATGGGTCTATTTGGCACTCATATTAGAATGGGATTAAAACAGCAAGACAAACAGAAGATGTGAACGGGAATTTTCTCACCCCTGACACTCCTACAAATTAAGCATTTTCAAGCCTAAAATGGCTGAATGAACCAAAGTACAACTAAAAAGGCATTCAAATGGCGCATTCAAAGACATTGATGAATTGTAGTATTCTACACTGGTCACTGGGTGTCATAATGTTACTGGAATGTTCGGTGAGACACATCACCATCGGAAAAACAGGCTTTTATTGCATGTTTTAATTATTTCACAATAATCCCTAATAACAAATCCCACATAAAAACACTGGCTACTTTTACAGCCTTCATCCGCGCTTAGCTGAAACTCAACTCTGAACATTATTGCCTGTCCGCCTCCCTTTCGGGGTCCATAGGGAACAAATTTATAGTAACACACACAAGCACAAGTCATATTTATGTTTTAAATAGCTTATTTACTCAACTATGTAGAGTATTACAAATGTAAATGTTAATAAATTCATTCATTCATCACAGTCGGGTCCATAACCAATGAACCACAATAAATGAACGATAACTGTACACCCCAAAAAAACACAAAATTTGATGACGAGAAACTGGGTCGGTGCCAACAAAGACACGCAAACAAAGAAAGATAAATTCGATAAAGCAGTAGAATGATGACTTTTATGAAGTGAAATATGACCAGGTTCTTGGTGAAAACACAAACTAGCGCTGGGATATTTCCCCTAATCCGCCTGCACTTTTCCGTACATGCGTCCTGACTCGTGTGTTAATGTATGCCGGAGCTGGTGTACTTGGACTCACATGAACCGCATGGAAATAGTCCCCTCCTCGCATTTCTTTTCAACTGCAATTTAAAAGCAATTATGCTAAGCCTTGGGGTCAAAAAAGGCGTAAACAGTACATTTGTTTGATGGGCAAGGGCGAACTGATAAGTCACCAACAGCTGCATCCATCTCCAGCTGCTACAGAATGACTCCCCTGTGGGTGGACTTTAATTAACTTTAATTTCCATTTAGTACGGCACATTGAAACAAAAAAGATGTTTAACTTTCTATCCCTACGAGTAGTGTTAGAATATTATAATTATATTATAAAAAAACGTTGCATGCACACACTCTTAAGGAGCGACTTACCCTTCCGGTGTGAAATCTTTCTCTTTGCAGATCTCCATGAGTTTGGGAGTGAGCCTGTAGGCCTTGAGGGACAGGGAGCCTTGTGCCGTCTTAATGGGGTCTGGAAGTAGTGCAAGAGTGGCGCTCATAAAAAAAGCAATATTCATTTTGCTATCAAAAATTCAACACAATGTTTGATTCTTTGCGTTTTGGAAAGGTTTCACCTTCAGATGACAGCATTGAAATGTGCACAGTAAATGATCACTATTCACACCGAGCTGCAAATCGCCCCATTGCTTGTCCTCCTGATTGTATCCAAAAGCATATTTTAATAGGCTGCTTGATCTTCACTCCGTTTGAGAGTTTGAGTGGCGGAAGTAATGGGTCTGGTAACTTTGCTGAAGAACCTCATTATCTTGTACGGCACACATGATACAACACCCCCGTGTTCCACCAATGCACCATTCATAAATGCATGTGGTGAGTGCGCACAACATTTGTTTTTAGAACAGATGCACTTCTCCGTGTGGAACTTTCCAAACACAGAAGCTAAGAGTGGTGATATAACGGGTGGAAGCTGTAAATCATGTTGCACGTAGCGGTTCCGTGGTTATAAACGTGGGACTCGCTGGAGAACTCGTGCACGAGTACACCGTGCTCAAGTATTGACCGCTCTTGTTTCAATCGCTTGACTGTTGTGGCCATCATTGTGGCAATTTTCTTTTCTTTGACTTTAAACAGAGATCAGATCAATTTCTTTGAGGTGCTCTGATCCATTAAGTTCTGCGTTATTGATTGACATTAACAGGAACCCTCCATTACAGAAAAAAAACAGCTGACTGCATGGCTTGCTAAATGGCTGGCAGGAGGAGATCAGAGGGGTTAATGTGTCACATGATTAAATGAACACTTCTGTCAAGTCTCAAACATGACAGCGTGAAAGCCATGTTGGATGGGAAGTACAGGGGGGCCACTGCGGTTTCTTCACACATGCAGGGACTAAATTGTTGGATTTCAGAGTCTAGTAGCCATCACTCTGCAGATGAAAATTTAGTAGAAAGCCACTTTGTGACCCAGACTGAACTTTTCCCATTAAATGGAAGAAGAATGGCGCTTAGCAAATTTAATAGACAACCGATCATAAAAACAAGAAAGCACGTTTTAGAGCTCCTTCAAAAATGATGGCCCCCAGTCTAAATTTGTTACGCAGTGAAACTGTACGAAATGTTTGCATGCGGTTATTGTGAATGCATCACTGCATCGTCGGTGGTGATGTGTGATGTAAATGACGTCTTTACTGCATTATAAATAACCCTGCGCCTGATGCGGACGGTGCTATTAATGGCCTGCCAGTGTTTACATTGTCATTTATGAGCATCAGTGTCATTGGCGGTCACCTGTTAATGGCTGTAAAAACGTTATATAAGTCCATAATGTAACACAAATTATTAAGATTGTTATATCAATGTCAAAAATACATCCCTTGGTAATCATGGCAAAAGACAGTAGCGTGGGCAGAGAAGGTAAGCCCTTGAGAATATTAGCAAAGATCAAAAAGATAATCAGTCATTGAATATGTGAGTACAGGTATCAGCTTTTTGACTGCCGTATAGTTGATTTTAGTACATTTAGCCATTTTTAGGATTGAAAATGTGTAATTTAGGACCCAAACTTTGCTTACACTTGCCTATTTTTTTACTAAACAAACTAAACGGCAAGGTAGCTCAATATCAATTTTGTAATGGATATAATTGGAAAAAGTGTGATAAACCAATGAATGAATCAATGTTGTATTTTGGTGCGTCTGTTAAACTAGTAAACTCTGTTTACTTGCTTTATTCAAATCCATTCTTCTGTAAAGTGTCTGAGTATTTTGAAAAGCGCTATACAAATAAAATGTATTATTATTATTATTATAAAATAAAGCCTCAAAAGTCAAAGCACAAAGTGGCTGCCACTTGGCTGGCTGTGTTGCCGTTAAGGAGAAATGTAACGCCACGTTCTACTTACCGTAGATGAGCACAACAGACTCTTCAATGGCATGCTGGTAGCTGAACTGGGAGTCGAGGAGCGCTCTGCTGACAAAGGAACCGTAGTAGGTGGACTGGTACCATCCCACATGCAGATGGTCGATGTTAACATGACGTAGAGAACGCATCATCTCCATCTGGTACTGGACTGGAATCAGAAACATGGGACAGAGCAACATTTTTTTTTTTACATTTGGAATTCAATTGATCTTTACACTTAGCGTGGGCGCTCTTCTATTCTGGATTGTAATGTCTGTTCTCCATCTGGAGTTAAGACATGGCGCATGAGAGAAAGGAAACAACATTTTTCCTGAAAGATGTGTAGGACAAATAAAGTAAAACTAAGAATAGTCGAGGTCCCATCCACACTTGGCAATGTGATTGGTGGTCCATTCGATGTTTGTTATAGAAATCTCCACCGCAGACACTCTTTCTACTTGTTCATTCCTCACGCTGATTAATATTTCCCAGTGGAGGGGGGAAAGATTAGACTGATACGTAGACAGGTTTCAGCTGGAAGGGAGAGGGCTACATGCATTAAGTGGAGTATCATTTCATCAGACGTAGGATGGCCAGAAATAAAAACAACCTTGCCGTGCCAGCGCTAAGTAAAACAGCATGTCCGTACAGGCTGGGGGAAGAAGGTTGATAAATCAGGGCATTATTGGGCAGCTGTGGCCCCCCTACACCCCGGCCTGGAGAGCGCATCCTTCTCCTGCTGTGGCTATTAACAAGAATAAACTGAGAGGATAGAATAAAGGAGGAGAAAATGTTTGAGAGGAAAAAAGGGGTGAAGGATAAAAGAAAACGTATGAAGATCAAAGATTGTGCCAATACACTGTATCATGGGGACAATGGCGACATTTGATCTTCTGTGGTTGTAACTACATGCAGAAAGGCTTACCAGTGTCTGGTTCATGTGGAAGTAGTTTGTAATATTGATATCGGATAACAGGTCGATAGTATCCAAGTATCAGATTAAATTGTCCTGCGTCTAAAATGTCCGGAATTGGCAACCCGGCGCAAGCTGGGGATTGAATTAGTGCAATAAAAATGCAGTATTCCATTAACTATATCCACGTCTGCACCCCTAAGCCAATCAGCATGTGTTTTATCCCTCAAGTGTCTCTGAAGTACAGACCTGACCCAACACAGACAGTATCGGGCTTGATGCGTTAAAGCTTGTGGCTCAGGGGATGACAAGAGGCAAGGCCGCCAACAAGCCAGCTCAAATACCCTAGTTAGTCTACAGTTCAGGTTTGTCGTCTTATTTTAAAACACATACCACTGAGTCATCATTTGCCAGGAACACGTAGAAAAAAGTACTAAAATTACCATAATAGTTCAATTGTAAATGATTTGTAAAATAAAATTGGATAAAAATCAAAAGGTGAACGTGCATGCAAAGTATAGATGTAAAGTCGCGGTGTTATTCTGCGATGGAATCTGAAGAATATGATTTAAGAAATATTTCTGCCTTTCTGCTTAGTGCCAACCATGCAAGGCTGCCGGACCAGTGTTAGTCCAGGGTTATTTCAGTGGTAAGGTGCAGCGATATTACGTTCCCGAAACATACTGTATGATCAGACTACTAATATAGTGAATTGGTGTTCACATCCGAGCAGGTTCCAAGATCTATTGGCAAATTTGTACATGGGAGTACAAGACCTGGATGGACATCCAACACAGTAAAAACTCCAGCCAACAAGAATTAGTGACACACACTCAGAAGGTCACACTGACATTTTGGAGTTGTTTGTATCAGATGTGATTAATAGTTTCCCTGAAGCAGGCAGCATTGACAAACTGAAAGATGTGTGCATACGGGCTCACATATAATTATTATGGCTTTGTTTATTGTCAATATGGGCCTAATGTTCATCAAACATGTAAAATACAGGATTTATGCTTGTTGAATATTGGAAGATCAGTCAAAATCAAAAGTTTCTCCAGGCAAAGGTCGGAAAATGAGAGCTGATTGGTATTGGGTAGACAGAGAATGTATGATTTCATACAATAATGGTCAGCTGAATATGTAACCTCTACATGACTACAACTGGTGACCAATCAGCCCTTCTAATCATGAATTAGACATGAACTTTTATACCAAACAAATATATGTGATAATGAGCATACCCCCTCTTGTTTGCTAACAAACCCCCAATCACACGTATTGCACATCAGTAAATTGACAAGGATCTAGTTTTCCGAGTCTTGGTTCCACAATGTTTCCCATATTGTATTATAACAATAACATAACAATAAAAGTGCTATAAAAACAAGCTGCAAAAGCACTATCTGAAGACGGGTATGATGGTGGTTTGCCTTAATGTTTCACTACAAATGCCTCGTGGTGACATTACAGAGGACTGAATATTACACTTCATCTTCACAATACTTAAATACACACAAATTAGAAAATATACTGCATGCTTGCAAATATGCAATGTAATGGAAATGTGCACTTACTTGAAATGTATTGATGCAAAATGTTCATCACTGAGGATGTAGTTTACAGCAGTGGTATATAACTGCACTGTATTATTTGGAAAGCTATCTGGTGTATTTTATTGCCTGCAGTGTAATATCACCCCCAACAAAAACTGAGTAATTACAAGCTTTACAAGCTGGAATTCATTGGAAAGCTGATCTGGTGGACTCTCATATTTTATTGGTGTACATAGTAAAAGTGGGCAATGGGTATGTGTCACCGAGGGGTTTAACGGTATTGTATCTGTAATCGGATTTTTTGGTACGGAACCTACATATTACCCAGTCAAAGCTTTCTATCTGCCATTAATTGCGTTTAATTAAGAGTAAAGTAGCACGTAGGCCACACAGTCAGGAGATCGGGAAGACCTGGGTTCGATTCTCCGCTTGGGTATTTCTGTGTTGAGTTTGAATGTTCTGCACGTGCGTGCATGGGTTTTCTCCGGGTACTCCGGTTTCCCCCCACATTCCAAAAACATGTTAGCTTCATGAATGTGAGTGTGAATGGTTGTTTGTCTATATGTGCCCTGTGATTGGCTGGCCACCAGTCCAGGGTGTACCCCGCCTCTCGCCCAAAGACAGCGCGGTTAAATGTTTTAATCATCTGACAGCCCGAGTTATTACTGAATTAAAGTAGTATACAAGTAGTCATTTCCAATGAAGTCAATGGAGTCAAAGCTTGTGGAGCACAGATGGAGTACATCTCAACAACACCACCAAGCCAGCCATTACACAAATGACAACAAACTTTGTTAGTTTAGTTCACCATCATGCACTTAAACATCGAGTTGCCACTGTGAAATTGTCCGTGTTAAATAAAGTACAAGCCCCCAAAAAGATTTCCATGGCAGCGTGAGACAACAGGTCAGTGGCAGGCCACGCATCTCATCCCCGTGGAAGTAGAACAGAAAACTAGGAGTCATTCATGAATTGGAGCTCCTGCTGTGAAGATAAGGTAAAACAAATGTGTGACCATCTGATAGAGGTGGAAATACGTGTGCACGCGTGCTCCAACACCGAGTGGCACGACAACACTTTGGCAGAAAACCACACGGTTCAGATGGTACAAAGAATCAATTAGTTCCATATCTGTATACAAATGCGCTTCAAAGAGACGTTTTGGCTCATATAAGCTAATTCTTGACTGTGGTTATTTATGTATGAGCATCTATTCAAATTTGGTCTTTATGAACTGAATAGATTAATGGCTATTATGTGAGACAAAAGACACAAGTACACCCAATGTGCTTCATGTAGACCTTACATAACATGTATACCTTGGTTAGAGTCCTTAACCCGTACCAGAAGGTCTGATGGACACTAACCCAATCAAATAGTCTTTTTTGAAATCATGTAATTGTGTTTCAATGAAGGTAAAAGTAACCTGAATATAATTTAACCTGAATTTATATGCATTTAATATTGTTTTATGGATTTAAAACTATAAGTTTTAAGTCTATAAGTCTATTAAGTCTATAAGTCTACGAGTGCTTTAACATTTTTGTGAGTCAACTACTGATTTCCAGTTTCTGTTTCCATGTAACGGCATGCTAACAGGATACTAACAAGGACATTTTGTGATAAAAATACAGGAAGAACACATTAACAGCAAATGTTCAACATACAAACCGGTGTGTACCTATAATTACCCAATGGTATCAAAAGAAGCTGAAGCGGTAAGATGAACAGATAAAAACCTAAGCTTCCAGGTCAGGGGAATTGTAAAGTGTGACGAGAACTCCTAGATAACTGAAGAAACAGAAGTAATGCACTGATGAATAATAAATAAAGTGCTCGACGGTGGGAAAGACTCCCATCACGTTTGGTCAAAAGCATTCCAGCGAGTTCAAGTACATTTGAATTTGTAAATGACCCACAAACTGAGGCAATTCTTTCGTCATCCTACATCAGACAGAATCGGCTAAATTACTTTTAAAAAGCAAGACGTTTGTTGGAAATATTTTTGTCCCCATTATTGTGTCTACAAAAAAAAAAAAAGACATTTCCGAGGTAATATTAGCTTGAGAATCAGCCGTCTGACCATTTGACAATGTCATCAAAAGGCATGCGCCTCCATTTGCTATTCACCCATGTTTGTGCCCTGGAGTCTTTCCTATCAATCAACGTGGGTCTTAAGGCCGGGCGGGGAACGAGACGCTCCATTCGCCTAGTGCTGCTTGATTGTGCATCTGCCTGGGCGTGTGTGTGTGTGTGTGTCAGCTCCAAAAATGATGTAAAAGTGCAAAACAACGGGGGTGCGCATTTGACAATACTGAAAATAGTTTGTGTGTGCGTG
Source organism: Doryrhamphus excisus (assembly GCF_030265055.1). Classification (NCBI taxonomy): domain Eukaryota; kingdom Metazoa; phylum Chordata; class Actinopteri; order Syngnathiformes; family Syngnathidae; genus Doryrhamphus; species Doryrhamphus excisus. Next base: position 1,958,015 of record NC_080482.1, read on the forward strand.
TCTTGGTACTCATCAGCTGGAAGGTAAAATCTCACCCTGGGGCAGCAGTGTTACAAGAAATAACCAAAAACATACAGCCCGTGAGCACATGTGTGTGTGTGGTTAAACACGCTTGACACAGCAACGGGCATGGCTGTGTGTCTGTGCAATGAACCAGACAGATAGTCCATACTCTAATAGTCAATGACACAAGAGGTGAACTGCTTCAGACCTTGCATGCTGCTGCAGGCCACAACATTTCGGTGAAGGCAAGATGTGTGTGTGAGCGCGCCTCTGTCTCTAAAAGTCAAGATCCACGTAACTGTTTGTCACAACACATTCAGATCACCACCTTGTCACACTTAAGGGATCATGCCTGGAAAGTCTCCACACACGCGTGCACGCGCCCGCACACGCACGAATGCATGCACATGCGCACGCTGATGAGGAAATCTTGCTCATCTAAAGGCCTGTTCCCACCAAGCAGTGCTGTTTAGGTCCCTTGAGTTCGGTGTTTTGACTGGTACCGGAATAAATGATCCAAACCCTCCTTCATTTTTCAACCATTCAAAACCTGAAATGCATGGATATGCATGGATAGTTTAAAAAAGAAAAACAAGATTTTTACTATTTGTATCAAGCACCACAATTAAATCCCACTGTTTTGAGGAACTTGAACTGCATTCTACTATTGTGTGAATAAACCAACTAGCGTACTCTGCCACCAGACATGTACTTGCTGTTTGTTATTTCTGTTTACCTTTCAGCTTCCGGATGCTTCCGCTGTCCAGCACATTCCCATCTGCAATCAGTGGACTGTGCAGATAAAAAGTTGAAAACATGCTAGGCTGTCTGACATGGACAGTTAGCTAGCAGACTCCCGCTCCCGATGTAAGGCAGACAGGGAGGTTGAAATGCCGCTCCGGTGCCTGACTTCCTGTCGCGGTGTGTATGCAGTTGCAACATTTGCAGTGCCCATAATCTGTGGGTGCAGATTATGCAGCAATCTAATAAAATCCCTCTGGTTTTTGATGTTCAGAATTCCCGATGTTCATGAATGCACTTTGGCGAGACTGTGATTGCAGGACGAGCAGCTCGTGTTTGCATTAAAACACTGCTGTTGGTGTGTTAAGGTTGGCAATAAACTCCAAATTGTCCATAGGTGTGAATGTGAGTGTGAATGATTATATTTGCCCTGTGATTGGCTGCCGACCAGTCCAGGGTGTACCCCGCCTCTTGCCCAAAGTCAGCTGGGATAGGCTCCAGCATACCCTCGCAACCCTAGTGAGGATAAGCAGCTTAGAAAATGGATGGGGAAAAAACTACATCGAAAATGGGGGGAACTGAGCTTTCAAACACTACTTGAACTTTGACACTGTTAAATACAAAACTGACTTTAATTGTACTGTATGTTTTGTTGAACGTTATTACAATATATAAACAGCCTGCATAAATGTATGCTGTCTTTGCTGGGAAAAGTCTGGACATCTCTGGCCTACGGATGGCTGCAGATGTAACCAATTCATTCCAATCCCAATTTATTAATTCAACCAAATAAGCTTCAAGAAATTCTGGTTTTGATTTGCTTTCTCTGTGTTTAAAATAAAAAGCCTTCAAGCTCCATCAAAATTTCATTTCATTTCCAACGCCACCCGCACGGCCAATGTGTACTGGACATCACATTCAATCAAGGCTGTCAGTGTCTGAACCTCCATGGAAAATACACAGAAACATTACAAAAAAGTAGACAAAACCTTACACCTTACACAAGTTTCCAGGTACCATCTCATTCACATTCATAATGTCATGCTTCTTTTGCCTCAGTAGCATGAAAAACAATATGCCAATTAGGCCTTGAACTAACACGCGCACTCCTGAGTGAGCCTCAAAGTGCCACCAAGAAAAACCTTTTTAATTCACTCGGAGTCCCTCTCCTTTTGAGGGCACAAAGTGTGCACACACACTTGCATGCGTGTGTGCACTCGCACACACACACACACATACATACACACACACACACACACACACACACACACACACGAAACAGATACAGTTGCTTTTAACAAACGGCTGACTAAGCAGCTGTACGTTCAGAACATGGTGGCTTCCAGGCATCACTAAATGGTGGCTAGGAAAAAAATAGCTGCAAAGATTAAAAAGAGATGAAAACTACCACAGCCCTTCACTCACAAACTTTAGTCTCGCACAACGAAAATATTACAGCCAAACCGTACTATAATGCAAGGTGGGATACTGTGAAGGAGGACACACAAAGAATGGTGATGGCAGAGGCATCGGGGAACGTGTAATTTAATACATACATTCTGGAAAGACTGAATTATACACTATATAGATGTCAATACCAGCAGTATATCAACACTAATGAAATGACCATTGAGAATTAACTAAAATTAGCCTTGTTTTGGATTATTTTAGATATGAAGCTGGTCTTGTTGGCCTGAAATGGAGATACCAATATCGCTGCATAACACAACACCTGCCTTGACGTACTTACTAATGTTCTGTATGTTAAGCCTAAATTTTGACAAGTGGAGGAAACAGGGTGACAATGTTTTCTGATCAACTCAAAATTCAAGAATATCCCCTGCAGAATTTGGTGAAACAGCAAGGTTGCCGGCACAGTGTTTTTCCGGAACAAATAAAACCTCAGCATGTGTCACCAAACAGAGGGAGTATATCTTTAAAGAGACAACGAATGCTTTTAAAAGTTAAGCGCTTGGCAAAAGCCATTTAAACAGTTAAAAGCTGCAAGCTTGTTTCGCACCAGCTCTAACACTGTGTGACATGCCACGGGGCATCCCCGAAACCAAACACTGTTGACAAGCTTGCATTATGTCACAAAAAGACGCGGGGCATCTACTTTTTATGGAGCATAACATATAACAAGAGTAGTTTTTGTATAAACGCCTGACTTTACAGCTAAATGTATTTTTTTTTATATTGCTCATCACAGTGAAGCTCCAGCCAATGCAGTAAATTGTTCTCTGAACCGAGCATTGAAATACTCCTCCACACAACTATTTTTCCAAGACTGATACAGTACAACCTTCTCCGCGGCAAAAAAACTACAAGGAAATGAAGCTGGAAGCACAGTTGCACACATACAATATACAATATGTAAAGGGTACCGTATACAGTTGTCCCTTGCTACAACACTGCACCAACATCGCTCCCTCACTCTATCGTGTTTTTCAATAATGTATTAATAAATGATCGCTGTTTCCTGGTCGACTGAGGCCCCATTATTAGTTTAAAAATATATGTGGTATTCTGGTCACCGGGTGTCAGTAATGCCACACTGATGAGACATTGCAACCACGGAAATAAGATTCTCCTCCCGGTCCGTGTGAAAGTGGTACATTTCTGTTTTTTACTTTTGTCCTTCTCCACTCAGTTTCAAAGGCATTCTTAAATTTAGACTAAATAAACTGAATGATACCTAGTTAGCACTTAGTACTTGTAGTTAACAGGTTGAAAAACCTTTACATGATTGTGTAAATTTATTTTAATAGTAATGCTCATTTTTGAGGAGTCTGGTTACGGTGATTATTGATGATACGACTAACTGAAGGACATTTCCCGAACAATGAATTCACTACACCCCACCCTTGTACTGAGGACATTCCCTGTCACGCACATCCTTTAAAAACAGGACACACACTTTCTTGTGTTGAAGGTCAGCTAATGCTAATATGAGAAAGCACATAGCTTGTTCTTTTGTCAACTTATTTGGCCCATCCACACATTCATCTGTTGGAGAGAACAGTGATAAATGTGCAAGTTGTCGGGAAGTAAATGGTGGTATCGAGTTGCAGTCTACCCGGAGGTGTCAAGAGAGGCACAAGGCTAATTTTCGCCAGCAAGGGTATAATGGGATCTGTGTGCCTATTTGTTAGCGACTGTGTTTGTGTGAACGCAGCCACCTTGGTCCATGTTCCACCTGGCACAGTGGATTTGGTGCAATTAATCTTAGTTAAGCGAGACCTGCAGTGGGCTGCCCAACACATTCAGGCACATACAAGCGCCGAGCTTAAAAACCAAAACACACCGCGTGATGGTTTTTGTGACGAAAAGTAGCAGATATTTCAGCAACGGTTGAGAAACTGATTGAAAAGACTGACTGAACATATACTACATTTCTTGTCACCACGGGGAGAGTTCATGTTTTACTGTGTGGTCAACTACCGTGTTTACTGTTCTCCGCATGATACTACTGTTTATTGCTAAGCATTAAGATCCAGATATGGTTTCATCCTCTACGCTCGCCCATTCGATGCCACTCCCACAGCAACTCATGGCATCTTCCTGCATCTTTGACCCAATTGTTCTGAGACTAGTACCTCTCTAACAGCTGTTTACTTTGGAGGCCTATCTTTTTCCATTTCTCCTCTCCTCGCGCCTGCACCAACTTGCAATCTTTTGCTTGGTTGCCCTTATTTCCGCCCTATAACTTTCTCTCTTCTCCTCTGCTCATCACTGCACCACACATCTCCTATACCGTACCCATGGAGCCATCCGCAGGCCTCTTCATTTCGTCTCGTCCTTGTCACCTTCCTTTCTTGCCTATCACCCCCACACAGACACAAAATTTAATGTAGGGCGGAATCGTGATGAGACAAAGGAGCAGATGAATAAAACAGCGGAACTGATGGAAATGGTGACTGCACCTGGGGGACCCGCACCCGTGATTTATAATGCAGGGTGAGGATTCAAAATCTGATAGAGCTCCGGCTCAGTGCTAAGCGACAACCCGAGATCTGCAGTACAGTTAAAAAAGGAGACATACCGAGTGAAAGCGTACCATCTTGAATACAGGACCTCCAAGTGATTTCTAATTGGCTTTGCTGAGAGTGAACAAGGAAAAATGGAGGAAATCAATTTCCCATTTGGGGCAGGTGCAGTGATCTATTGAAGGGCAAACCCCAAGCAAAGACCCCCATCAGAAGAGGGGAGGCTCAACTTTTTATAAACCCCACACAAACCCTTTACTGCATACTGAACAGTGTATTTACAGCACGGAGTTGGGAGATCATGGCAGAGGCATTTTAATCCTCTGACTTCAATTAACCTGCGGTGAAGACGCCTGCTGCAGATGACAATTAAGACTCTAAAATTGCGGGCTAACCTAGCAGGACCCCCAGAAAATTGCTGATTCAACTGGTCTTATTTAGTTCTGTTTGTGCATTAACGTCCAAGATTTCATAGCTTTGGCTTTTTCCTTAGAAGTTTACTTTCTTGCATACTCACTCTAAACTTTGACCACACGACCAAACTGTGTTTGACATTTTATTATTCATGACTTATTTGAACATTCTGAAATTAATTTTATTTCAACTGTTTTTGTAATCATTTCACTGTCTGCTGGTAATAATTTTTGAGTTGAAAGGTAAAAATGAAATAGATTCCTATGATGGCTGTGATGTTGCTTAGGTTGCAACATTAGAAAATACTTTAAGTAGACACCTACAGTATGTAAAATAACTAGGGCTGTTGATGGTGCTTATCATTTCAAAAATGTTTATTTCAATTAAAATGAATTCATCATGATGAAACTATGTCATAAATATGCTCATTTCTACTGCATTTTATGAACAGAAGCCAACAGACAGGAAACAACCATACATATTTGTATGTATCAATAGCTCCAAATGAGGTGGAAACTTAAGTCAAGCTAAAAGATACTACATCTGATCATCTATTTGTCATACACTAGTCCTTTTCATCGTAGCAGAACATCTGAATGACACTTTTACCATGTTATTATGGGCAAGAAGGGTCTGCATTCAGAGACACCGCATCATTTAAGTTCAATTAACATGTTTTGGGTGTATTTTCAGGGCTTTCTGAGCATACTTCAATGCAGCAAATAGTACTTTAATAGTACATTAAGAGTTATGAAGTCCTCTTGAATACATCACGATGTGAACAGCACGGAGAACACGGTCCGAGTTAGGACTTGCTCTGACACAAAACAGACAATAAATGTGTTCATCGTTTGTGTGAATTATATGAACCATTTAATCGTTGAATGATTATGTTGCTTGGAGTGTTAATGATAAGAATATCTACTTCCTGTTTTTCTGTTTATCTGGACCAGTGATTCCTAACCAGTGAGAATCACTGTGAGAATGAGTACTAGTGCAATGGGTTTCCTTGTCTAGATTTTGCTGGGATTGTTTTTGCTATTTAGGTGAAAGACCCAATCTCATCCCCAATTATAGTGACATCAAGGCGTATATTGTGTTTGAACTGCATTTGATAGATTTTACCTCAAAAGAGCCCAAAAAAGGCTTACTGTGGCCCACATACAAAATGTAATTACTGTATCATCGCAACACAAGAGGAAGAAAGCAGAGCCGGGACAAAGGACTTGGCAACCCCGACCAATGCAAGTTTGGCTGAGGTGTGGACAAAATCAACCCATTAGTTTGTCTGGTGTTTCAGGAGAAATGAGCTGAGGAACGTACATACAGTGGTGTGAAAATCATTTTTTTCTTGCAACAAACAATTAAGTGTTACAAACACTTGTCATGAAGGGTATTTTTTCACACCACTGTATTTGTAGGAAATAAAAAACAGTTATTGTATTACATATTTTTGCACTAACCCGTATCGCTGAAATCCCAGAAGCTAAAAAGGTAGGCGACCAGTGCTTATTGTTTACAAACTACCATCAGTAAGTAGTTCAATAGAGCAGCTTCCAATAACATTATTATTATTTCATATGTATACTATTTTTATTAATAAAAATGTGGCCCTTCCCATTTTTTAGACTGCAGACATCTTTCCAGTTATTGGTAATGATTCCTTCCATCGGTCCGCTCTGATCATATTTGCATATAAAATATGATGCATATTTTAATGTAAATTTTATTGTTTAATCCTTAATCTGTAAAATGCTGTTACAAGCGCTATTTTCACCATCAAGGGATCAATGTCATACCTTATTATGAGATACTGAAACAATCTGCCCTCAGTGTGTTTTTGACCAGTCCACATTATGTACTCAAAGCTACCCATCAAGATCAGCACAATCAAAACGGAATGCAATGTTCAAAGAAGCCCAGTGAGACAAGTTGGAGGCTGACAATTTCTCTTACCGCCGGTATGTTTCTAAATGAATTCTACTGAGGCTGTGATGGGGACAGGGAGGGGATTTTTAAGTAGAGGGGGTAGTCGGACTATCGTGGCAGAGAGGGAAGATGGAGAGACCTTAAAGAAGCAATAAAGAAAAGTGCAAAGGAAAAGACGCAGCGTCAGTGAGTTGCTGGAAATAGGGAGAGAAAGGCAAAGGCGGCTCTCACCTGCAGTGAGTTAAAGAGAGGAAAAAAAAGGTGAGCATTCGTGTCTAATTTGGATCTGGATGCTTTTAAAAACAGACGCCATGTCACAAATATGGTCAATGCAATGTTGAGTTCATTTACGATACAATGTCAAACAAATCACTATATGCTCACTGCCTGGTACATTACATTTAAATAATCCTATATTTGAAACCATTTGTAATTTCAAACAAAAAGTCCACAGACACGGCAGCAGAGCACACTTCCCATCCCAGAATTCCCAAATGATTGCCACTGCCGTCATAGCATGAAGGAGGTCAGAAATGAACTTTGATGAGCAATGACCACATCAGCATCTAAGCGGTGTGGTGGGATACGTATATAGTTAACATTTGCATAAAGGACAGTGTCCTATTGCTAAGCAGCTAATTAGATTATCCATTTAGCCTAAGGTTAGTGATACACTACTGAATCCTGACAGGAGGCTGGTTCATCAAGCAACAATTCAGGTGAAAAATTAGCATTTTCAACAGATGAAGTAGTAGGTCCACTGCCTGTCTCCATCTTGCCATTGATTTTTTTTTTTTAGTAACCCAAGAAGAACCCGAGAATATATGCTCCTTTAATCTTGCTGCTGTTGGTGGATGAGATTCTTTTTTATGTGGCTAAACAACCAATAAAAAGGGGGATTACTAAGACCCTCCCTCACTTATTTGAAGATGGGTGAACTTGAGTGAAGACCTTAGCACCTCAGTGCTAAGGTCACAATATGGTTTTGCTCTATTTTTTTGGTTTATTTCATTTCTAAAAAACTAAACTCTAAAAAAACAAAAATGTGTGGTCTGCAAATGGCCCCCAGAATACCCTTTGGGCGTCGGTGTTTGAGGTATATCGGGCAATAGTGTTACCAAACAACACCTATTGTCTCCAGGTTCTGGTTTCTAAGCACTGTCACCAGTCATGACTCCCTTCTGCACTGCGCCTTCCACAGTGATGCTAAAGTACACTCCCTGGGCTTGTGGAGGTGCTCTGCACTCCTGGATCTCTATGCCAGGGGTAAATGTGTCGCCTTGGATTTGATTTCAAAGTAAAAGTGTGACAGAAGAAACACAAATATGAATACATGTCATGAGTGTTTCAAATGAGCCAAGTGCAGACCAATTCTCAATTAAGTTGCGAGTGATGTCAATTTAATTGTAACAAAAAAATGTAATGCAATTCTTTGATGAGCTGCATTTTCAGCTATTTTCAGCAAATATTTCACATTGCTGCCCAATGTTACAAGCTGAGAGAAACATGAATATGACATACATGCTACACACTGTATACTGTATACACAGACATGGTATGGTAATGCAGTACACACCATCAGGAGGATCAAAAGTTGCTGAATTAACCATGCCACTTGTGTGCATCAAATGCATACCACAGCCCGAGGGTTTGTGTATGAAATCCTACACATCTTTCCATACATTTGTCCATGATACAAAGTCAGCCTATGCAAGGTCATGTGCACCGGGGTTCCGTAAAGGCTTTTTTCTGCTCCTACTGAAGGCCTATTTTTTCCACATGAGCTCAATTACTCTCTCCCTCGCTCACTCATATTTGTCACGTTACAGCTCGTCTGTGCTGCAGCAGTGGCTCCACACTGGCACCCGTTGATGAAAAACAGCATAGCACACCCGTAGCTTATTCTCAAGCCACACTTGGGCACCCAGTCACATCCTTTCCAGTCCTTTTGACATTGTGTGTACAGATCAGCTAGGTGTGCCATTCTCATCTAACAGACCTTTGCCGATTGACAAAATACACAGGTAGAAGCTATTTATTGAAGGACTTAAATGACTTGACTCACTATTATTTATTATTATTTAAATATTCTACTTCTAAGTATGCTGTAACATGTGAATTTCCCCATGGGGATGAATAAAGTACCTACCTACCTACAAGACTTGTTTAGCACTGTACAAGCAGACCTCCACTGGTGTGGGTGCTTGTCAAAGCTACTACTAACACTCCCTTGGAAAATAACACATTGACATCAGAGGTTGGACCAAAAGAATTATGCCACACATGTAGCGCATTTCCAAGTGAATTATGCAAAGACATTATTAATGCTGCTTGCTACTGGTAAATCAGAGTGAAGAAAAGGGAGAAAGCGCCAACAGCGTCTGCATAATATCGCTGTAAAGCCACATTCGCAGATGAGATGACTGCACAATAAAATGTCAAACAAATGCAGTAACAAGCAGTGCCAGCAGGCCTAATTACAGCTGCCAACACAAAGTGGGAAAAGGTGAGGTGCACCAATACAACATTGACACGCAGATGTAGCAACGACCAGTGGGAGCGGTGGAGATAGCAGATCGACCAGTAATTAAAATTTGGGTTTGATGATGGACAAATCACTGACATGATTTATCGACTGTTGTGTATTGTTTGTGATGATGTTCTACGTTGTTACGTTTTTTGAAAACCAAAGGTAAATTAGCCAACGTTACATTTACAGTTCATGGCGCCAGGCATGATCAACTCAATGTCGCAGCAAAACGTCATTTCCAGAAGCGGAGTATCAGCTCTCAGCTAAAGGAAAGCCAAGAAACGACTCTCAGGGTATATTTTCATCAAAATGGTAGCCATGCCAAAACGTTGAGTTGCTGCTGGCTGTTCACAATATCCCAGTGATACTGATAGTGATAAGTTATACTTTTCCAAAACACAAACATTGAGAACAAATCGAGTACGATGGTACAAATGGTACTGTTTATCCATAGCTCTTCCTTACTGAAGCAAAGGGTCAATCTCTATTATCTTCACCAATTACAAGCACCTCATTATTAGCACACCAACTCCTTCAGAGCGTTTTTTTATTAGGTTGACACACATTTGCTTGCATAAAAAAGCAGCTTGAAATACAGCCCAGAGGTTCCCTTTCAGTTCCAGGTTATCTGTAATCTTATGATCGAAAATCATTCCAAGATTTGGCTACAACTGTTTCAGACCCGTCACTATGCTCTGTGTATTCTTCTGCCTCTGCAGAAGATCATTGGAACCTCTCCCAACAACAGTACAGAAAAAAAACGGGAACAACAACATACCACGGAGTACCCAGGCCAGAAAGTCAAAGGGGGCTGGTCAGTTGACATACAACATCATTTAAATGCATGAAATCCATTTTTCATGTTTTGTTTACATGGCCATAATCTAAAGCAGAGGTAGGGAACCTATGGCTCGGGAGCCAGGTAGGGCTCTTTTGATGACTGTATCTGGCTCTCAAGCATTTACCACAATAAAAATATGCTAACATTTGCTAACATTTTAAAGTAAACATCACAGAAATCACTGTTAAAAATAATATTAAAAATCAACAACTTTCTTATGCATTTTAATCCGTCCACATATCTATCTTTCCTGATGATATTTTCCAGGTCAAACACCAAAACTCGATTATTACTGGGTAATGCGGTAGTGTACCTCGGTCATTAAGATGTAAATGTAAACTTTCCTCCTTTAGTCAAATAGTCACCTAGCTAAAGCTGCAGAACCAAGCCTTCTGGCAAAGATGGCCAAAAGAATGAAATATACTGAGTATGGTGCAAAACCATGCCGCAGCAGAAGTTGCATTAATGGCAGCAAGTATTTGATTTATTATTGGACACTGCGCTGCTCCAAAAGTATGCTGGCCACACCCCCTTGGCGTGGGGTAGTGTGCCTGGTCAACGTAATTAGAGCCCGTTATATCTAAAACTGTTGGTCTTACATAAAAATGCACACATTTTATTGCATTCAATGTTTAAAAAATGTATATGGCTCTCACAGATACACATTTTAAAATATCTGGTCTTCATGGCTCTTGTAGCCAAAAAGGTTCCCGACCCCTGATCTAAAGTCTATCTATGGCTGTGATTACAGAGATAAAATGCTGTCATGCATTAAAAAAAAAAGTAAATTTTGCTGTTAACATCTCAATTCGTGACGTGAACTTCCAGTACCAACTACAATGCCTCAGCAGCCACTCCATTGGAGCACAGTTCTGTCTTGATTGGTTGTTTACATTTAGAATCCTTTGAACGTCAGTTTGAGATAGTCATCTCAGTGCAAATGCTGTTTCTGTGATTAAAAACATGCCAGAGACTCCAAAGCTAACAACTCGACGCGCCATGACACCCATCCTAAATATGCAAACTACTCGGGAAACCTTTACATCATCTTGCTTAGTAGCCATGGAGGCGAGTCAAGGCGAGATTTCTATCCTTTCTTTGAATCTCAATTGGCTGCATCTGCTCAGTTTCTCTACTTCTGTGTTGCCTGCGGCAAATAAGGCAACAGTAACAATACTTGATGGAGGAAGGCATGAGGTCGGACGGCAAGGAAACCTTGATAACAAAAGCTATCGGGGAAAGACGTCAACAAAAACAATTATTGTCCTCACCACCCACCTGAAATAAGAACTCTGCATAGATTCATACATACGGTATTGGGCACCTAAAAACTAGATCGCTCTTGGCATGTGTACAGTTTGATTGATTGATCAATGGAGCAGGCTTTCTATGCATTTAGCAATCTTCATGAATGTAATCTTCATTAAATTCACACATCAAGGAGAGGGACCCGGCAAAAGGGGCCAGCCAGGAGACAAATTAAAGCTACTTAAGCTGAAAAAACTACCATTATATTAAGTATAGTGTATGAAAAACAATTCAAACCTACGTTTTGAATAAGTGGCAGAACGTTTAAGTAGAGGCCAGTTTTAATACATGACATGACACCTAGGATGGGGTAAAAACGCAAAACCTCATCCCCATCAGGACTAAATAATCCTCAAATCGCAGAGATGCAATCTGGAACACCCTCAACGCCTTGGCTGTGCCAAGAAATTCTGTCCATAAAAATTATGAACGGAGCCAGTGACAAAGGGCGGCCTTGGCAGTGGTTCACCACTTACTGCTGGCAATGCGAAGCGGGCTACTGCTTCCGGTTCTTCTATTCCAAGGGCTGAATAGCACGTAGAACCTGAGATATCTCAGCCACGGTGACGGACATGTTCAAGCAACGGGATCAAACTCAAAACACTGAAAATAATTTGAGGCATTACTTGGGCACTGGGCATTAAAAACCAGTAAAGAAACATTTGTGCACACCAAGATGATGAATGCCAAAGAAAGCTGATGTAGACATCCCTGTTACACCCTCTTCTCCTCCCACTCGCTGCCTTGTTACTGCGGTCTGTTTTTCTGCACTATTCAATCTGTTAACAAAATACAAAAAAAGCACTTACCTCCGTACAACAACGTTTACGTTAAAAGTAAATCTCACTCTTGTTATTGCTGATAGTTGCAGCATTAAAGTGAAGAAAGTTGCGAAGCATTCGTTTATTTCCAGTTGCACAACTATGCAATAAACCAAAACATTCCATACCTTCATCAAAGTCCGCATCATCCTCAGTGTGCTGCGGGAAGGGGAAACAGTTGGTGATTTCCAGCCGGTCATCAACCACCAGGCCCAGTAAGACACCTTGAACCACCTCACTGCCCTGGCCCTCTTCCTGGTAGTGCTTGATGATCTTCAGCACCACCTGTGTGAAGTGAAGACGCAATGTCATTAATATTGCAGTACTTCTACAGGGGGGGCAGCATGGAGGATTAGTCATTAGCATATCTGCATCACCGTGAAAAGATCCAGGTTTGAATCTCCGGTGCATGTTCTTCCTGTGTTCCAGCTTCTTCCCACATCTCAAAAACATTAGTGATGGGCTAATTGGAGACTCTAAACGGCCCATAGGTGTGAATATTAGTGCAAATGGTGTCTGTCATATGTACTTGGCCGCTCATCCCAAGTCAGCCAGGATGGAATCCAGCTCGCTCAAGTGCTGAATGTCCGCTTACTTTAAACCAATTAAGAACATTTCTTAATCATCACAAACAATGCTTTTTAGTGGAAAGTATGAAATTGTTGCAGCATTGAGTGTTACTGAAATGGCCGCAGACACGTCCATGTGTCCATGAGAAGAATACTTTCAAAGAATGCTTTCAGTGGGTGATTTCCTTCTTTGAGTAGATGCAGAATATTTTCAATGATTTTGAGTTGTCTATGGGATGTTTGTTAATGTTGAATAGCAGTTTGCTAGCAGTTCTGCAAAAAGTGTGAACAGAGTGCCATGCAGTCACTCTTTGCAGCTTGAACATAAAATACCACTGTGTTCCAACATAGTAAGCACTGAAAAAAAGAACACGGGTATGGGGAAGTCAACCCCCTAATATAAAGGGCTGGAGAAAAACTGCAAAGAAATTGCTTATTGACGGAGAAAAGAGCAAAGCTACTGGAACCGATGGTCTCAGGATGCCGGCTGATGATGTGGAAGTCGGATGTAACTAAAGGACGAGGCCCACGGCTGCAGGAGGCACGTTTATGACTAAGGCACATAGAGTAGTTATTGAGGAAGTAATAAAGAACTAACCAGGAACTAAGGAGTAGAATACTTATTGAGGAACTAATGATAAACTAATGACCAAGGCACATACATTTAGAGTAGTTACCGAGGAAGTAATAAAGAACTAACCAGGAACTAAGGAGCAGAGTAGTTAATGAGGAACTAATGAGAAGCTAATGACCAAGGCACATACATTTAGAGTAGTTACAGAGGAAGTAATAAAGAACTAACCAGGAACTAATGAGAAGCTAATGACCAAGGCACATACATTTAGAGTAGTTACCGAGGAAGTAATAAAGAACTAACCAGGAACTAATGAGAGTAGAGTAGAGTAGAGTAGAGTAGAGTAGAGTAACTAATGAGAAACTAATGACTAAGTCACACACATTTAGAGTAGTTAGTGAGGAACTAACGAGTGGTGGTTAGGTTTAGGGTTGGATAGGTTCGTTCCACATCAACTACTGCAATTATGTGTACCTGCTTTTTAGAGATTGGCGATCAGACAGATCATTTGGAATCAGTGTGGGGGGGGGGGGGGGGGGGGGTAGGTATAGAATGTGCTAGTTTTCAATGTAGAGTTGACTGAATGAAACACTATATGCTTACCAAGTAAACAGTCGTGATGCAAGGGCCATGCTAGTAACATAATCATGTCATTTAGAAAAGTGATGTTACTTAAGTAACTTGCTGCATGGGGGGGGGGGATTCGGAGCGGTACTGGAGAGGGAAGAGCTGCACACATTTAGAAGGAGACATGAATCTAATGAAACTTTGAAGAAAAATGTTACCTTCCTTCTGTGGGAGGGTATTATTTGGACATGTAGTCCGATATCCCAGATCGTTGTGCCTCATCCAGGCACGGCCTCCATGCATCATTGTATGCATTTAATTTTTAATGCCAGATAAAAATGGGCCAATAGGAAAAGCCTCCACATGATTGAAAGGCTCGTTTAACCTCTAATGCTGTGTCACCAGTTCCAGCAGCGGTAGGCTGCGGCTTATTTCAGCACACACACACACACACACACACAAGCCAGCTAGCAACAGCAAACAAGCTAAGCCAAAGAGTTAAGAATACGGTAAAGTGTCTAAATGAAAAGGTAGAGCACAGCAGGCTGAAAGCGTAGTGTGGAGGGTGTGGAGCATAAATCACAGTGATAACAGCGTGGGCAGGTCATAGAAAAAGGCATTAATAATACACACATACAGTGGAAGAGGGTGGCAGTCCCGGACCCGAGCTCACAACAACAAAAACACCCATCAAAATCATGAGCGAACCCCAGTGGTGTCACCGCCATGCTGCACATACACACCCCACTCTGTCTGGGCACATGATTTATTCCGCTAGCGTGTTGGATCTGTCACCCTACAAGTAAAAGAGCTAGGGGTGGGAGAGGAGAGATGATATGGCTTGGAGTGAGGAGAAAAACAAATCTCATTGCCTGCCTCCCATCCCGGGCTCTTTTGATGAATAAAAGGTTGCAGGCGGGTCTAAAGAAAAGGTCAGGAGGAAGGGGGACGGGTGACTTGGTGAGGACAAGGAGAAAAGACAGGTGAACTACATTAGAAGGAAGAAAGACAAGAAGAAACACTGTAGCGCCGAAACCTTTACCGAGACCTTGTCCCTCAATCACCTTCTCACCTTTAGCTCTGGTATCTTTGAAGGGTAAATCATTCGCTTTGTTCGTTTCCCGTCTCCAACTTCCCGTCTACGGTATTTTTACATTGTGTTTTATCATGAACGGGTCTGGATCTGTGTAAAACGGGTAGAGAATCGCCGCTTGATTTCCCAGGTGCCTCGGCACAGGTCTGCATTCTCTTACTGTTGATGTATCTTTAACAAGAAATCCGTTCATGCTATGTGTAAATGGAGTGGACCCTCAGAACTCCAAAGATGAAACACTGCGGGTTACTACAGTATCTAACGTTGGAAAGACTCTGATTGTGGTTGAAAAGTCAAACAACAATCCCAATGAAAAGGGGCAAAACAAGACAACGGGTGTTGGTTTCAGCGACACTACATTTTAAACAGTTATTTAGATACATTTTATAGTACTTCAGAGTTATGATGATGAAATTAATTCTACCTCTACTAGTCAGGATTGTCTAAAACGTGACTGTTGAGGTGAAACTGATAATGAATTAACTGTAATGAAGTGTGAAGCACACATGCTATGCTGGTAAAAGGAACGTGAAAAACAGAATTGTAAAAGAAAAAAAAAATTGGAAAAAACTAAACATATTCCATAGGGTCCTAAGCATGGTCCTGCAGTGGCAGAGAAAGGCAACAAGAGACAATAAGAGAGAGAAAGTGAGCATGGCTGAAGCAAATACGGCAGACGAGGAAATTGGGGGAGGTAACTCTGCAATATGGAAGTGGTTTGGTTCCAATAGAGCATATGTGCAGCAAGAAACCATAATATGCTATGCAAAGTTTCCAACGCAACAGTGACATCAAAAGGTGGAAACACAGCAAATTGGGTCTAACATCTCAAGTGCAAACAGAGTGGAGTACAAAGAGTGTGTCATGAAGCATGAGACGGAATCAGCGAGCACGTCTACGCTTACCCAGTCAAAAATAAAAAAACACACGGTTTGGTAGACACTAAATGCATTTGCTGTATTGCACGGTTTACCAAGAAATGTGCTTTACAATTTGAGTGTGTGTATTTAATGACATGGGTTAAGGTTGTTAGCTTTTTTGATAATAATTATAGTATTATTATGGTGATACATGCTAAAATTCATGTGGCCCAACATTACTATATGGGTTTTATTTCATGTCTACAGGGCTCTAATGATCTTAAAACCTTATTTAGAACGTCCTAAACAGCTTTTCTGTGCCATAACTACAAAATATTCCACTTATATAGAAGGAATTCACTTATCACGGGCAGGTCTGGAACCAATTAACCATGATAAACGAGGGATTACTGGACTGTATTGCACACAAAACTCAAACTTTGAGGGTCCACTGTACCATAAATTTGGAGAAGATAGGGTAGCTGAGTGGGTAAAGAAAGAACCACAGTATGGTTATATAAATGCAGTACAAAATTATTCTACACTATGGGAGATATGTCATGTGTCTCCAATAAACAAGATGTACAGATGGTGTTCAAATGCCATCAGGTATTCTAGCTTCCACGTTAGTGTAACTTTAAGTCCACAGTGCCGTGCATTTCCCCCATTTCACACACATCCAGATTTGTTTTTAATTGACTAACCCATTGAGCACATCCCACATCCCGTGTAGGGAGGAGAGACAAGACTGATATGTGGACAGCGTGGTATAAATCAACAAGCTTCAAATTGAATTGTGCACAATCAATTGCAGTTCAAATCCCCCAATGGCTGCCTTTAATTTGTACCATAAATCTTGTCTTCCACTCAGACAAAAGGGGTCATATTACCACCCACAACACACACTGTTCAGGTTTACAAGACTACAACAACATTAGCATTAGCAGACCTGCCAACCTAAAAAAAATGTTATGATCTTTCGATCATTAAGTGACAACTCGGGTCCTTCTGTGTGTTCTACAGTTTTGTAGGCTAAATGCAAATACAGCCAGGCTCCATAAAAAAGACTTAATTTAAAGATTATGGACAACTGATTGAACAGACACTGCAATTAAATTTAAGTGCAGTCACTACAGCAAATGGCCCTTTTGAAAGCCTGGCTGTAAAAAGTGATTTTAATGTCAACACAAACCGGGTGTAACAATATAGTCTAGAACCTTTTCTCTTCATTTCATAGCAACCGAGAGCTTTTTGCATATCGCCAGGAAGGCACCTGGAGTCCTTATATGAAGGCTGGCACGTCACATTCAAGGGGCGGAAAGATACGCCGTTGCTTTCCTTTTGGTGAATTTGTTGCAGATTTGATGGGGGCGGTGGCAGGAAAAAAAGTTTCCTACATAAAACTCCATCTGACACATTCTGTGATGTACAGACATCTGTGCTGCGCTTGTTTAAGATTGGCCAAACTTTGTGGTCTGTGAAGCTTTCCAAAGTTTTTCAATAAAATTCAATATGGACGCCTTGGGCCAAACCCACACTGTCATTGTTTTTCTTTTCAGGGCCCCCAATTGGAAATTAGCACTTTTTTTTTATCTCCCAATGTCCTCAGAAACTACAAAGTGTATATACAGAGTTTGATGTAGCAAGCAGTTTATAAAGGAACACAATATGGTGCCTGCATAGCTCCTCGGTAAAACAGTGTTTTACAATAACACCTTTCTGGGTCAGCCCCCTGAAAGGAGTACTAGAGAGGGTGCAGTCACTTGGACGGGCATGTCGCATATTTGGTTTTCACAGAAACATATCTTCCATATCTCAGGTGCAAATGTGCATGTTAAGGAATTGTACGAGCAACATTGTGTTATCAACAAGAGCTGCAACTAACAATTATTTTGAATAACCGATTAATCGGTCAATTGTTTTTATTATTAATTGGATTTTTTAAAGACAAATTTTTAATTTCCACCTCTTAGCAGGAACTAAAGTAGAGAAGTGTAAAGAATCAGCTGACAAACGTCAAACACTCACATGTGCGTCACCATCCATCCACCTTCTATGCCGCTTATCCTCACTAGGGAATGCTGGAGCCTATCCCAGCTGACTTTGGGCGAGAGGACATGTGCATCACCAACAAATAAGAAATAACAACCAAACTTTGGGTTTGGCATGGGCAGTTTCCCTGTTTTTCATCTAGCTTTGTGTATGCATGCAGTACAAGTACAAGTACAAGTACAAGTGGATAAATCCCATACTTTGCATGGAAATGTTCTTATGCACAAGGTATCAGAAAAAGGCAACATTTCCACAGCTTTTCCTTTTTTTTCAGTGAATGAAACAATCGATTACCAAAATAATTAATTGGATACTCAATTATCATCGATTCATAGATTAATTGTTGCAGCTCTACTATCAAATCTGTCTAACGGGAATAACGACTTGATTCGTGTCACGATTCACGGTTGCCAATAAGATCCGAGGACAATATTGGTTCATACAGAACGATACGATCCAAAACGACTCAGCAACTTTATCCAGCGTAACTGTGAAATAAATACCTGGCTACTAGATGATGCAATTGCAGTTTCCTAGAATGCCAACGACTTTTGGAAAGGAGTCGGGCATAAATGAATAATGCCGACATATTTAAGGATAAATTATCAATGAGTACAAAAAAATAGTTAACAATGCACTATAAAAAAACGCCATGATGAATTATTGACTTTAAATAGTGCAATCCAAAAGTGCACTTAGCACCAAAAGGTGAGGGACATTATGCAAATGACTGCGGTATGGTAACTTCAATTAGGTGGAGAAACTTTCTCACCTGTATGGCCTGATGGAGGCGGGGCCTTTTCTTTTCACTAACGCTACTGGACCACTCCAAAGTGTACTTTGTTTGTTTTTCACCACATACTTGAGCTAGCCAGCAACAATACAGATCGCAGCTCCAGCTACATCCACTGAACACGGACACAGAATAGCTTGAACAGCTACCAGCAATGTGCACACAGTGAACATTTAACAATTCATACACAAACGTGACCCACTTGGCCACAATTAATTCCGGGTTACATCCCACCATGGAGACCGGGGCATGCACAGAAGGCCGACTGCGCTCCAGTAGCACAATGTCTCAAATTGTACTCGCAAAACGCCACCGTTTAGTCGCAGTCTAGAGCCCTGGTGTAATTTGAGTACCTCAATTACAGCAAATAATCGTGGGATTTTCTGTGCCCGGAGGAATCATCACGTGCGCTTATGTCAACAAGGCACTTAAAGGAAGACGGGGGTGTTAGGTTGAAGGAGCTGAGGATGGAAGCGGCGAGGGGAAACAAAGAAGGAAAATAAAATGAAAAAGACTGAAAAATGTCAAAAGTGTTCGCTGTAGTTAATAAGAGGTAGACATTCACAAATTACAAACGTGCCAGCAAAGGTTGATGTGCCGCTGGATGCGTCTCATTTGTTTTTTCTCCCGCAAGTGTGAAGAGAGATTAAACAATCAAATATGTAATTAAAAAACAAAAGAAAAAAATAGTGTGTTTCTGTTGATGCTGGAGGCCTGTGTGTGCTCTCGTAGTGTTCTCACTTTGGAACGAGCGTCGGGGTAAAGCCACCAAAATAAGTACGAGCAGTTAACATTCTGATGCCGGCCGAACTCGGCGCTTGCAAAGCATGCTGGGGTCTCTCAAATATTGCAGAAGTCTGAGTGACCTTTTTGAGGCAGATTTTTTTTATTTTATTCAGCGTTTCCTGTACTACTATTCATTTGTGGCTGCCTGCTCGCCCCCACTCAAAGACACGCTATAATGGGACAGCCTGTGAGGAATAAGACAAGTGCTCTTCTCTATGACTATCGACTGCTGCCTCCGACCCAAAACACTCACAAGTGGCTCAGTCAAAAACAACAATAGACTAGAGAAGAAACTTCATTTGTAGTCCTATGTATGTATATACAGTAAACCTCGGATATATCGGAAATTCGCTCACAACGGACAGATAAAAAAGAACCGATTTTTCTGTAATGCATTTCCAATAAAAATTCATTGCATATATCGGATTTTTTATAACGGATTTCGCCTATTTCGGACAAAATCTCCAGTCCCGTTCCAATGCATTTCCATTAAATTTCCCTTGCATATATCGGATGGCCGCATCGTGGCGCTCCGAAGCTAGCTGACATTCTGAGACGTTTTAAAGCAGAGGACATTTTTTTATGCCGACGAAACTGGGTTATTCTGGCAAATGCTGCCAGAAAACACCCTGGGATTTATTGAATGAGATCTTAACATCACTATTGGAAATAACGTAGGCCTGACGGGCGTAACAGGGCCTAGCTTAATTAACAATTTGTTATGCTCAGAGTCCAATAAAGTTAAATTCTCGTTACCTTACGTCTCTTTTCATTGCCCAGTCCAGGTACATTGGAAACATAGTCAAGGAAGTGCCTTTTTATAACGGATAAAATCCGATTTACGCATATACCGGACATAAATTCGATATATGCGTAAAACGGACATTTTCCGGTATAGGCATATAACGGATTTCGCTTATATCGGACAAAACCAGTGGGAACAATTGAATCCGATATATCCGAGGTTTACTGTATACCTATATGTTTTGTTTATCATGGTTTTTCCTCACATTCCAGGGCTCTACATTAAAAACAAAAATTACTTGCCCATGGGGAATCCTTAAGGTGAGAACTATTTGCTCGAACTTGCCCCATGTAAAATGAAAAGATTGCCATAATGATATCATCTAATTTTTGTGGCATCACATTGTGGCATCTCAAATAAAGATTAAATCATTTCTTGTGGTTTAGACGATGAATTAGACCATGTTGGCAGGGACGCCATGATAGATGTTTTCGTAGTCAAACCATCGCTGATTGGTTGATCGCGAACAAGAACGGGCGTGGGTAAAACGTGGACTGTGGACCGCAGTCTAAATAAACGATTCTGATTGGTCCATTTCAAGATTTGCAAGGATTGGTTTACAAATTACCACCGGAATTACGCAGTCCTTGTTTTACCAACACCCAACAAGAACCGCTTTTTAAAAAAAACTCTTGGCAGTATGGCATGCCAAAGCGCACTTGCCCGACGGGAATATCACTGATTGGATTTACTTGCCCGACGGGAATATCACTGATTGGATTTACTTGCCCGACGGGAATATCACTGATTGGATTTACTTGCCCGAATTTTGTTTTGTTTTAACTTGCCCCGGGCCATCGGTACATCGTTATTGTCGAGCCCTGCATTCCCTTCTCCTGCACGTTATTCGTTCCTCCTAGAGCCCATTCCATTCCCATTACTTTTTTCCTGCTTATCTGATTCCGGGTCAGGGGGGCAGCAGTCAGAGCTAATCATGTAAATTAGATGATGTCATCCAACGACTTGTACCAACTTGTAGGACGGCCATTAGCACCCCCTAATGTTGTTATCTAAGTGTCATGTCATACAAAAGATGCGTTTTGGCACATTGTTGCGGCGGAATATTACAGTAATACATGTGTTCCACAGAAATGTTTATATGCTGTGAGGGCAATAGTGATCATATTCTAACTTCTATTGAGAGATACAAGATATTACTGCACCGTACTAGCAACACCGGTACGTACTAAAGTGATATGCTCCACAGTTCAGACCCCCGAAATCTCATTTCCAAAATGTACGGTGGCTTTATTCGGCGCTTGTTACCTGACTGGCACGGACCGCAGCTTAGAATAAAGACGTGTTTATACAGCAAGCGTTTGATGTTAACGGGTGTGCGATGGAAGCCCTCGCCGTGCAGCTTGCCGCTTTAGTGGCAACACGACTGCTGACAGGCTTCAAATGAAGGCAAAACAGTTCCTCCAACACAGCAACGGGGTTGCTGCTGACAGCGCACCCGCAGCTGCACCTCTGACAGACGGATCATGACGCAATACGCCAGCAAGTGTTGCACATCAGTGAACACGGCAAAAGACATTTCATATCACTACCTGGACCAGACACCTTTGCTTCAATGCAGAGTCTCAAATTGAGGTCGTACTGTTTTAATTTAAAAAGTTTGGTTGATAAGAATGGGAGAATGAGTAAGGGAAATCTCGTTAGAGCTCTATCGAATACACGTTGAGGTGAAATATTTAGATTTGAAATTAGGGTCCCAAGACTCCGGGGCACCTTTAATTAGCAAGATAAAAGGAAGGCGGCAGCGGGCGGGTTTAAGTCCTGTGTAGAGGCACACTGGGTAAATGAGCTGCTTTGTGTCCGTGGCACTGGGGGCTGCGGGGAGTGGGGGGTGGGTGGTGGGGGGGCAAGTGGAACAACATGAAAGTGAAGCAAGTTTGTCCTCTGCTGTTTACAAAGCGGTACTACAGAGTCAACACTCGGCATTTCCACCTTTGGCAAATATGGCGCCGTGAGAGGGAGAGCTTTGGCTCGTTGCCGTCTGTGGAAAATAACATCTTTAGAACATCCGTCTTCAAGATGGATGACAAAACAACATTCCCTCAAATGTTTCTACTGTCAGACATCAAATTTAAATTAAAAAAACAAAAAAATCATAAATTTGGCCAAAACCTTATTGCTTTATTTTTCTGCAGCTGTCCCCTGAAGTAGCTGACACCCCCATTAGAAACACACTGACAAGCAGGTCTTGCCCGCACAAGGAAGGTGGCTATCTTTAAAGTAGCTACATCACCATGGCAACTTCAGCTGAACTCACAACCTGGTCCCAGACAGGTTATGTCCAGACTCGCATCTTAAAATCAGCTATGAAAGAGCGGCTGTTTCACTGTGGAACTCATTCGGAGATGGTGTCCACCATGATTTGAGAACCCGGTGAGATGAGAGGAGACGTGGGAGCAACAGTAATTAGTGACGGGATATTAGCACGGTAGTGGCTACTTTGAGATATTTAGATTTTCAGCCAAGAGAATACACTACATTTGCTCAATTTTTCAGCAATCAGGATTGAAAGGAAATATGAAATATTAATTGGGACACATTAGAAGTTTGCATGGAAGAGTTCCAAGACGAAATGCACTGATGAACAAAAAGAACATACAGCCTCATCTCTGCTGTTTTTGTTTTTTTATTTTTAGCAACATTTTATTTTTGTACCCAGCTCCTCTACAGACACTCAACACACAGAGGACACATCCCAAAAATATTGTGATAAATGCCAAGGTACCCAAACCTAATATGCATATGCAAAAACACAGCTGTTGGTACAGTTTGTTTATTTTTTTTAATGGATTAATTGGGTAATGTGTCACAATTGAGCAATGTTGAGCATTGATAAATGAAAACACTACATTAAAATACTATATTAAAAATAACCTTAAACATAATCCGGGATACGATTTAGTAGTTCGTAGTTTTAATTGTGATGCTATGCTAATTTAATGCAGAACAGTAGAACGCATGCAGGCTTCACAAACAAGTCAATCGTCGTAACCCTAACTCGTATAACCCTAACTAATATAACAGGGTTTAATGTTTTTTTTCAAATAATATAAATAAAACTTGATCACAAAAAAATCATAATTTAAAGCAACCGGCCGCTCAGGTATTGTTAATGCTAATGCTAAAGCTAAAGCTAGTATTCACATCTGTTAGCCTCATCGCCGGTTTCTCACAAATGTAGTCTTTTAAATGCACAAAATGGGGACATAAATATCCGGTGACACTTACCAAGCCCTCAATTTGGATCTGTTTGACAGGAGAATCCAAAGTACCGCCGGTAGAAGCCATGACAGCGATAAATATTGGAGCAGTTTTGGAAGGAAACCACCAACAATCCTCCACACGCGGAAAAGGGGGACAGCTTTCTGTGACGGACAATTCCAGTATCCGGTTCGTACAGGAACATGAGTAACAAAACTAAAGTTCCGCACTTGAAAATGCAGTTTGTCACTTTCATTTTAAGCAGTTTAAATATAGGTATGCCATCAGAATGTTGGTACAACGTTATTGGAATTATCTGTTCAGTAAAATTCGATTAATTGATAATTAAGTAAGATTACCTTTTTTTTCCTTGATAAAATATTTGATAAAGTACTGCAATGCACAATCTTATGAGACAAATGAACTATGAACTTTGGATGCTTGAGGAAATTACATTAATTATATAATTCAACTGTTTTTTAAGGGGCTGAATTTCAAAAAAATGTAATTAAGAAATGATTACAAACAAAACAACAAGCTTATTCCATAACTATATTTTGTTTATTGGCTCCAACCAGTAAACCAGTGTGCTATGTGTTCAGTATTTTTGTCACGCCGGGACGCACGCTCACCTTTCCAGACAGCTAAGACCACCTTGAAACGGAGTGTCGTCAGCCTCTCCTGGGCATTGCTACACTTAGCAAAGCAAACATTTAATGGTGCGGAAAAGTGTTGTGCTTTGTTGGTAGATGAGATTGAAACGTGTGTACAAAAGTTTAGTGGCGGCCTTTCACCATACGAGGCGGCTCTCCTCCGTCAAGGTCACACATGCAATTATGTGACAAATGAAGATGTGACTACCATGCAGGATGTGAGTTGTTGCCGAGCAATAAAAAGTATCCATAATGTCTCGTGAGGAATGTCGTGGATTGCTTTGCAGCTTGCAGCAGACAACCATTCACACTCGCGTTCACACAGGAAGTGTTTTTCAATAAATGGACAAATACGAAGGCTGTCCTCAAGGTCCCATATGGACTATGTTTGACATGTTGTGATGTATTTTTTTCCCTAGTCGCCTTTATGGTTACTGCCGCCCCCTCCCCCGCTTATCCAAAAACATGTATGATAGGTTAGTGAAGACTTGTGATTAACCGTAGAAGGTGCGGCCCATGTCTCACCCTAAATCAGCCAGGAGAGTCACAGTCACACCCAGGATAAGCAGTATAGAAATTATAAAGATGGATTCAATGCTGCGGCCTGTCAGCCGTCTGATGAGAGCACCAGGCAGCTGAGGGATAACATGTACGCCCCTATGATGGACCTCTGGGCGCCGCTGAAGCCATTTGCAGAGGCACGGCAGTCCATCACTGAGGACACCTTATGGAGGTTCTTGCAGTAGGTCGTGTGAGGATGCCATAAGCCAACTCAAGCACGGTGAGATTGAGACTGACTGCAGGAAGGAGTATTGATCATTTCAGCGAATCAACTTTTGGCTAATTCATTTAAACGTCAACTTCCTGTCAGATTAGTTTCATTGCAAGCTAGGACGGCCTTAAGGGGCTGATTTGCATATGCACTTTGTGTCGTGATACGCTACTTCTATTTCCACACATCAACACTTTTCATCTTAAGTGTTATGGGATGCACAAGGGAAAGCGTCGGAAATGAGTTACAGCCCTCTGGATTGTATTTTAAATATTGTCATCACAGTGTAATATCTCTGTAGCGTCATGGGAACGGGTCCTATCAAACGACTTATCTCTGGGAACAGCCACTATCAAGGAGGCAGGCTATTAATGATCTTAGGGAAAAAATATAAGAAACACAAAGTACAATGGATGATGTAGAATTACTTGTGGTTTGCACCAAAGACCAACTTGAGCAGGCGGCTTTACAGTATGTTGTTAAACACTGTTAATATAATCAAGATAATAGACAGTAACCATGTACTTAAAACACTTTATTTCCAACCTTTACAGATGTATCACTAGAGATTACCCAAAGACTAAAAAGGTGGGACACTGTACGTATCTGTAACAAGTAGATTACCTAGTTACATGATGCAAAAAGGTGAACAAGCGTAAATGCAAAATACAAAAAAACAACATGAAATAAAACTGCCTGAATTATACAACTGAATCATGATATCTGGCGACAGGGTATATGACAACATTTTTGACAATTACCTTTTGTTTGTTATGGAAAAAAAACGAGTGCAACAAGGATAAATTGGAGAGGTTACACTTCAGAGTAATAAAACAGTAGCTTCCATAACATGTACATGTAGATGCTGGATTCCACTTGGCAAAAATGTATTGTTTCACGTCTAAAAGATGCAATATTTCTAGGCTGAGACGAGTACTGTGGTAAGACTTGGGGAGTAAAGACAATGGGAATTTGACTTAAAAGTGAATGAGTCGGTGCTGAACTTGATGAGTGAGAAATGCTTCTATATAAATATAACTGTTAAACATTCTCTGCTTTCAGTTTAAACCCAATGAATACTGCATGTTTCCACCTGAAATACAGTCCAATCGTTTTAAAAAGTTTCAAAACCCTTCCCCCTACTAAGCCCATCGTTTTCTCTGGTAAAAAGAAAGTGTGACAGAAAAGACAAAATAAAAAGCTGAGCATTAAAAAAAGCAGTGTTTCTCTTCCAAAGTCTAAATAAGGTTGAATCGTGGTCCGGCTGTGGCGATGATGTCGCTGTAAGGCTCTCTCTGGGTGACCTCGATAGCTTGCTGCTTCTTGAGGACCAGGAAACTGTAGAACTTGGCCGCCGCCTGCTTCCTGTTGTTGTTCCGGCACAGGTCGAGCAGGCTGACCGAGTCTGCTCCGGTCTTGGCCATGACGCGCTGCGAGGACACTCCATGTTAGTTTGTGTCGTCTTGTGGACCAAAGCACCATAACAGGCAAGGTGGTGCCAACCAAACCAACAAAATGAAGTAATGTTCTTGTACCTGGAGACCGTGTAGCATCTGCTGGGTTCTCTTGTTCCATCGCTTCTCTTCTTGGTCCTGGTCTCCAGCCTGACCTTCTTCTTCCTAATGAAGATAAAAGTTCATACATGGTTGGCTGTCGTATGTTTCACTCACTGGGGACGAACGTGTGTGAGCATTGTATGAGGCTTGTGCACCCCGTTAGCTCCCATAGCTAGATGGACGTACTGACTTCCTACGGTACCTATGACTATCATGACCGGCAGAACCAGAGCGTACAACAGGATGATGGACAGGCACGGCGCATTAATGTCGGCTACGCTATGTGAGCAGCTGCCGTGCAACCATGGAGATCGGGAGAACCAGCGTGTTCACCTGGAGGAGTTAGCCGCCATTTTTGCACAGAGCCAGCATGCACGTCTGGGTGCGACCCCCCCTTATGTCAGCACTCTGTGACCAAGTCTAAGTCTTGTAATTTTTTTTCCAAATAAAACAGAAGAAATCCAAATGTACTGATTGTACACGTCAAATATAATAGTGTTAAAATGGTATCTCATTGAGGAGACACTTCAGTGTTTATAGCTTGTAAGAACACAAAAATGTCAAGCTTATGACTTTGGACTTGCACTTGAAACATGACTCGACAATTGAGATGAAATACTAGCACTTGTACAACACCGACTTTCTGACTTCCCTACAAAACATGATATGGTAAGAGAATTGATGGAAACACACACACACAAAAAAAGCAACAGCGCTCTAACCTCCTCTTCGTCGCTTTCATCTTTCTTGTCCTTGCTCTTCTCTCCAATCAGGTCAAGTTCGGGAACGAGCTGGGTGAGGTTGACAGTGGTCTCCTCTGGGGGCAGGTCCACCTGGGGCATGTCTAGCCTCTGAGACAAGGCCGAGCGGTCAGCCGCCTGTTGCGGTTGTTGCTGATCCAAGGCGGCCATCTGGAAGAAAAACATGGCCAATCAAACACACACACCCAGAGCGTTGTTCTGCTGTAAAGAAACATTCTTATACATTTAGTACACAACATCTGGAGTCAGGGGATGTTGTCATTTTAACAAATAATGGATATGAAAAGGTATCTGTTATGTATAAATATAATCGGTCTTGAGAGGCAGCAAGTATCTGAGTATCTGCTTGAAAAACCACATTGTGTTATATGAACTGTTCATCCCGGTCCATCCTTAGTGGATCCTTAGTGGTGCTCTACAGTAATCCCTTCTATGATGCCAACAGTTTGACACTGGGAAGGACTGTTTCCATTCTCATCCTTCATGGGATACTAATGTTTTGAAAGCCCAACAACTATGAGATCCACTAGCATCAACAGGTTGTGTTCCATCTCGGCGTTTCCACAAGTATTTTTTATTAAAGATTAAGCATTGTACATACTACGTGATTCTGAGAGAGAATATAAAAATCCATCTTTGAACTCACAGGCAGGGTGCTCTCCTTGTCAAGAGTCTTGCGTTTGACACCCCGGGGAGTGGAGGGAGGGGGCATGACCGTCTCATCCAGCGTGGTCCTGCTGCCTTCCACTGCGGACGTGGCCAGCATGCTGGGCTCTTCCATGATGGTCTGATCTGCAAGGCCAATGAGCCAAATCGTTAGCTTTTTCCCTGCCAACTGCCGACCGTCACCCTCGCATCATCAGTCGGTCACCTCACCAATGACATCTCTGTGCTGACCCATGACCTCCTCTCTGGGCACCTCGGGATTCTCCAGCTCTTTGAGGAACTCGTCCAGACTGTCTGCCTCGCCACCCTTCCTCCTCTTCCTCAGCTCATCTGGCACCAGAGGTGTCAGGCAGCGTGTGAACATCTAGCATTTCAGTTGTGACATTCAGAGAGCAGATAGGAAAACCAGATTAGGATCATTGAAAAAAAAACATGTGACATCTGATCAATTATGGCCCAACATGCTTTTTGTTCAGTATTCTGGAGAAGCACAGGCAGCAGCAGAAGGAATCTAAATAAACAACTGTTTTCCGCTCTGCCCGCCTACAAAGGGCGGGATAATCAGGAATGTCAACGTATCGCATCTCACCTTGAGCAGCCTGGCGTTCCAGAGAGGTTGAGCGGGGAGGGAGAAGAGCTTTTCTACTCCTCCGGTCTCCTTCCACATCATCAACTTCTTAGTGGGAGGGGCCAGGTCCAGGGTGGTGACAATGTCAGAGTAGTCGGACAATTGGGCCCTGATGGTTTTGCTGTCCAACTCCTTCACGCTGTCGACAATCAGCTTCCTCTTTCGCTTGGCCTTGGTCTCTTTCACTGGAGACAAGTTTAAAAATCATTACGACATACTTCGCCCATCAACGAACACACGGACAAACTTTTTTCCGGATGAAAGAAGAGTCTTTATGTATTTATGGAGCCCTAAAACTGGCAGTAAGGAGCTCTCTTCTCTGAAAATGTGGCAGTGAAGGAGTTAATGATGATAGGAAACAAGTTTACCAGTGATGTCGATTGGCTCCAGTGCAAAGGCTTCCTCCTCGTTGTGGACCAGCGTGGTTTGCTCTGTCTGGTCGGCCATGGCTGGCAATGGCTCTGCTGGACCAGAGTCTGGGCTGTCTGGGCCCGCTACACACACACACACACAAATTGTAACTAATCTTGGACACAGTAAAAACGTATTTTGCGCTAATCCACACACAGGACAGCTTTACTTACGTGACTGGAGATTGTCAAAGTCATCCTCATCATCACCATGATCAGGAGGCATCATGACGCTCTCGGTGATGGCTGGAGGGTCGTCAAAGATACCGCCTCCATCTTCAGAGCTCAGTAGCTTATCCACTAAGAAATCACAAGCGCATTTAAAACCACCACTTGGCCATAAACGCATCACAGGCGAGCTGCCAGGAGAGACGCTGAATGAGCAATTGACACGGTGAGGAGCTCACCAAGCATCCCTCCATCACTGTTGCCCATGGAGGCGTCCCCGAAGTCATCATACTCCATGTGGTTGGATTTATCAGGCAGATTAGCCGGACCGGGCTCAGCCTCCAACAAAAGGTTAGAGGCTGTGGCGCCATGCATGATGTCCTCCTCAAACGTGCTGGCATCACGCATCATCTCCCGGTCGTCCATGCCGAAGTCAGCTGGGAAGAGCAAACAATTGTAAATATGAGGAAACAAAGGTTTTCTATTTGGACAGGAGTACAATCAGATTCTGCAATCACAACTATGAATGTAACTTCAACAGAACCGAGAGACAAAGCATGACATGTTACTTTAACCACTGTATTGCTTACAGAATGACTAAGTCACACGCAAACGGGCCAAAGCATGAATGCTCACTGTGAACATAAGCTAGCAGAGGACCGAGAGGAAAGCACATCCTACTCCAGCACTGAGCATATCTTTACACCACTTTTTGGTGCCCTTTGATAAAAAGACCAGTGTTTTTATTGTAATAAAAGCGTTCAAAAATATCACATTTGTCTGCAATTTTCGCCAATTATGTCAACTTCTCTAGCAACCGGATAATCCCTGTGGTACTGCTTAATGTTGCATGTGAAGTGTTTCTATATACAGTAAACCTCGGATATATCGGATTCAATTGTTCCCACTGGTTTTGTCCGATATAAGCGAAATCCGTTATATGCGTATACCGGAAAATGTCCGTTTTACGCGTATATCGGATTTATATCCGGTATATGCGTAAATCGGATTTTATCCGTTATAAAAAGGCACTTCCTTGACTATGTTTCCAATGTACCTGGACGCGCAGGCAACGCTGCAAATGGCGTCGTATAGCGGCCTGTCACGATTCGGCGAATCGGAGCGCCACGATGCGGCCATCCGATATATGCGAGGGAAATTTAATGGAAATGCATTGGAACGGGACTGGAGATTTTGTCCGAAATAGGCGAAATCCGTTATAAAAAATCCGATATATGCAATGAATTTTTATTGGAAATGCATTACAGAAAAATTGGTTCTTTTTTATCTGTCCGTTGTGAGCGAATTTCCGATATATCCGAGTCCGATATATCCGAGGTTTACTGTAAAAAGCAGCATCGGTCAACAAGTGGTGTCTTACCAAAGTCATTGTCTTGCAAGAGGCTGAGATTGCCAACATCCTCTCTCATGGTGATCTCCTCAACTCTGCTCTGGTTCAGGGTAAATTGC
This sequence comes from Doryrhamphus excisus, assembly GCF_030265055.1. NCBI lineage: Eukaryota > Metazoa > Chordata > Actinopteri > Syngnathiformes > Syngnathidae > Doryrhamphus > Doryrhamphus excisus. The sequence goes on from NC_080482.1 coordinate 1,988,990, forward strand.
TGGGCCACATCAATGTCACTGCAAGACACGACAAAGACAACCGTGATGAACAACAGACGATGCAGAAGCATGAACATTCAATCCCCAGGGTGCCGACTTCCTCTACCTACAAAAGAAATCTGTTTTCGTGTCTTTAGAATACACAGAAAAGAGAAAGACGTGTGTTCATGGCTCACATGTTGGTGGATGATGGGCAAAATGTAAAAATGTGCACATGTTGGCAGGTCTGCAGACAAGTACAACTTAAAACAAGCCTGGGAAAATGAATAATTGTGTGTAACAAGTGGTATTAATTTAAAGTTTTAATTGGATGACTTATGGACAGATATGATTTTAATAAAAGCATTCTGAGTGTGAGGACAAAATGTCCATCTTTGTCACACTGTAGGTAGGAAAATATAATGCTGACTTACTCCAGGTCAGGAAGCGGCTGGTCAAAATCATGGAACTCCTCGGGTAAGGTAATGGCATTGTAGGCCGCCTCTCTGTTTTCCTCGGGCAAATCTACCACACCTGAACAAAACCACAAAAAACACTGTTAGACATCACTGTACCCAAGGGCAAACCCAAAAGATGTCCCCTTACCTGGTCTGAAAGCCATTTTGATTTTGATAAAGGCTTCGTTACAGTCAGCCAGCAGGTACTTGGCCTTCCTGTGGTAGATTCTGACCACCCCCAGAAGCAGGTGACCTGATGTACGCAGCGCCATCTTCACCTACGAGCACCACACAAATACCTTCATAACGAACTCATACCGAGCTGCTGGAAAGCAAACACTGTACTTGTGTTATTACCTTGGGCGAGATGATGCTCTCCACACTGCTCTCCAAGTTGCATTCGAACACATGAGCCTTGGTCAGCTTCTTGTCCCAGTGGGCCGCCAGCCAGATCTTGGCCAGCGGCCCACGTTTGCTGAGGACAAAGTGGGCGTAGAACATTGCCCCGGAACCACTGTCTCACACACTCACAATGGTGTGGGTTCACCTGGAGAGCAAAATGTACTGACATTTAAACAGGAATAAAGTCCATACAACATAGAAAGTACTAACTAGGAGATCTGCACTTTAAAATCGCAAGGCAGTAGAACCTTTTTCCTACAATTCCCTGACCCTTCAAAGGGTCCAGGCTTCCAAAACCAAAAATAGACATTTTAAATAAAACAATTGTACTCAGTTGTGTTAAGAGCCAACAAGTGGTCCAATCCAAACCAGACCAGTAGTAAATGTCGTCCAAATTAACTCGAGAATGGAACCATTTGACCACAAATGAATGGATATTAAACGTTATGCGAAAAATCAGGTATCCTGTACCTCGATACGCCAACAATACCGACTCAATGCGCAAAGTTTATGTTAAATATACCCGTCCAGTGGTGATGTTGCACATTGTAAGCAAAACGTGGACGCAATAGTCATTGCTTTAACAAACCCGGGTATACTTCGTTGTACCTCTTCTGAGTGACCACCACTAGATACGCACATTTTTTCTAGAAGTAGAAAAAAAACAATAGTTTACAAATTGATACATTGAGGTTGTGTAACGGTAAGTCGTTAGGGGAAAAAAAGAGTGGCAATATAGACGCAAATGAATAAAATCGCGCCAGTAAATAAACGGCGCCATCAACTGCGATTACCTAGGTTAGCCGCCAGGTAGCATTAGCATTAATCAAACCAGCATCTGTGTAATAGCGTGCTAAACGTTTTCGTTGTCTTCCCACGAAACAAAAGGGGCAAAAAAACGCCCAAACAACTTCGCGTTTACATTCGCCATCCTAGCATGTTTATACTTTTCCCTCTCGCATCACAACTGTGCCGTTAGCCACTAGCTAACGGCTCCTGTACTACGAAGGCCTGAACAAACGACTTAAGACCGCGCATGCTTACTTCGGCTACAAAATAAAGAAAATAACGCGCAAACTTGTGCGACTTCAACGCCACTTACCAACGGTGCACCACCTGTGAGTGAAATTCCGCAAATTATGTTATTTCTCCCAGCGAATTCCACCCTGTTGTACTCATTAAAACAGTAAAGATGGCGCCAGTCGCCTTCCTCCCGCTCAGCGCTGCCCTTTTAAAATCGACAGGATGTTTACAGTCAAAAATGGCGGAGGAGGAGTTTCCTGACTGAGGGACCACCCGCAGTGAGCACTCTCGGCCAATAGGGGGCTCTGTGGCACAAATACCTCCAAGGACCCAAAGAAGCACGAAGAAAAATAGAAGAAATAAATAAATCAATGCAATTCCTACTTTTTATATACAACTGGGATACTGGTAGCATAATAACAATAAAATACACAATTGTAATAAAATTTATTATAAATAATAATACTAATAAAAACTTACACTGCTTGCTTGTGTGACAAATTAGTACATTTAAAACAAAGCCAATGCTTAAATGGTGCCCTAACCCTGCGTAAATATTGTCCAAAAACTTGCCTTTAAAAATTTTTAAACAATGTTTTGACATGCAAGTTGGACAAAACAGTAATGTAAAATTTTAATAACATAAACTGAATTCACTAATCTGAAATAAAAATCCACAATGAACGTTGTGTAAAAATAAATAACGGTGATTATCAATACAATGATCAGTTACTACCAGTGCTCCATCTGTACATCTGAACACTAAAAACGAAAAGCAGACGCCCATGCGGCCAGCTAAATCGATTTCCCAGGCCGTATATTAGATAGGATATGCCTAACAGAGAGACTCTCAGTCAAATTGCAAAAACTGGTAGACAGGAAAGCGGATTTGTCTCATAGGCTCCGGCATCTGTTGCCGTAGGAAGGCTGCCAGCTGAGCATGTTTATGATTTATCAGCAGCAGGAGGCCGTGTCATCGCACGGGGATTTCTGCAACATTAACTCCAGGCACTACTCGGGCATCAAAGTAATCCTATACTGTCTTTGCCTCATACAGTAGTTTAGTATGGAACACAGTAACACGCTACATGGTGAGAAATATTAATAATTTGACATGAAAACCCCAAGTTATGTACATGCTTTGTTTACACTCGACCCAAAACAGCCTCAACCGAGGATAATAACACTTCCAGTCTTTCTACCATCTGTTAAACAAATCATTTCATCCCAGGCGGTAATATCTGCGTGCTGATATGAAGTATGACGCTTCACCTTCCCGTACAAGACGACGCATGAGCCATGAATCAAATATCTGATCATGTGTAGCTTTATGAAATAGCATCAGAGACTCCCAGGACGGAAAGGTGGCAGGAGATCTTCATTAAGGCAAATGTAGATTAATGAACGTAATTAGTTTGATCCCATAAAATCAATTGTTTGTGGTGACATCATGTGACTAATGTGAAGAGTTGCCAATCAGTCATGTTTCCACAGGGAGCCCCTCCCAGAAAGATCCGCACCCACGAGTTGCTCCCTGACTAATGAGCTAAGCAGTCATCCAATTCCCATGTATTAGAAACGTGTCATGGGATAATGAAAGGAGAAATTCCTATTATGGAAAATAAAAGTACAAATTTGGTGAAAGACTGTGCTAAAATATTTTTTAAAGATGTGTGGTGAAGACAAAGTGAAGGAAAATCCAGTTGATTGAGGTAAGACTACAATTTGTAACGTCCTAACATGACAGTTTCTGTATGCAAGTTGCCTTTTCATAATCTTTAGTTGACAGGCTTCCATTGGGAGGGCAAGGTGAGGAGCGGGAGATGTCAGATGGAGAAGCATGTGTGCGTTGTCCATTCAACGAATGGGAAATCTACATTCTACAATCTCCAAAAACAAAAGGTTTTGGTGGAGGATTGCTATATAAGATCGCTGGACCTCAGTTAGCAACCACAGTTATTTGGGTTTAGTGATGATGAACAATGTTATTTTTGGTGTGCCGACTTACAGCACCGCGATTGACAGGTTTGTTTTATTGATTTTATATGACCTGGAAATCAACAAGCTCAGTGTTGAGTACTTCTACTGCTCACAAGTTCACGCTCGGCATCTGTTCACGGCTCTTAAAAGCAACAAATGACTTTGTTTTGGTTATATAACTCATATCTTTAGATCTGCCACAATGTGAGGGTTTTTCCTCAGCATTTCTTTGGATGAGATGGAAAAATTTAATGCATCAATTCATTAGGAATTAGAATTCATCTGATTAAAAAAAAACCTTGACAAAACTACACACAATAACTCTACCGTACATAAGCTACATTTACATTACGCAATGACTACAGTTGTGGCCAAAAGTTTTGGGAGTGACTTAAATTTTGTTCAATAATCGCTATTGTTAAATGTGCTATATATTTAAAAATAAGGAATTTTAGTGTCAGATTTTATACGGTACATATTAAGGGAAGAGTTTTTTAAACATCCGTGGATTATACGGTGCAAGCGTATCCAATTTTGTTGTCTTCACTGGAAAAATGTACGTAGGTTGTACCTGTCAAGAGCAGATCTGAGTCTAGCTGTTTGTTTTTGTAGGCTTAAGCTCTGCATGTGCATTTTCAGACAAAACTGCGGGATGCATGCTGCTATTTATGCCGCGTGTCTTTGTTTTAATCAGCTGCTGGCAGATTAATGTAAACATATCAGTCACATTGCATGGTATGACATCTACATGTGCTTCAATAGTAACCCCAACAGTAAAATATGGCGGTGGTAGTGTGATGGTCCGGGGATGTTTTTGCTGCTTCAGGACCTGGAAGGCTTGCCGTGATAAACGGAACCATGAATTATGCCAACTTTGGTTCTGCAACAGGACAAAGACTTTGGAGTGGCCGAGTCAAAGTCCCGACCTGTGGCATGACCTTAAAATGCTCTTCATGCTGGAAATCCCTCCAATGTGTCTCAATGACAGCAAATCTGCAATGACTGGACCAAAATTCCTCCACAGCGCTGGGATAGGCTCCAGCTCACCTGTGACCCAAATAAGGAAATGGATGGTCCAAAACAGTAACAAAGCAAGAAAAATACCTTTTTACAAACCCACAGCCACATATAATTTATTTAAAATGTTTTATTTCCTGATTTTGCATTTTATTTTAGAAAATTATTGTACAAAAATGTGATTTTTCCATTTCAGTCTCTACATTTGTAGCATTTCAGAAAGTGAAACAAGCAGGCAGATTCAGAGGCGAAAAAAAATCTCCATTCTGTTGAATAACGCGTACCATGTGTACATAGAATGAGGTGACATGTATTACTATACTTGTAACCAGCTGGGACTTACAAATACAGTAATACAAGGCGTACATACAGTACTGTATGTCAGTGTCAGTCACACGGGAGCATGGAAATGTTCTTCGAACAAGTAGGAATGTCGGTAACAGATGTAGCATTCCAGTGTTAAATAGTACACTTGGAGAGTTTTTCCATACAGTATGAATGGATAATGATGAGCAGCACAACAATGGTACTTGGTTCTCACACAAGGCTTTAGGGAAGAATGTATTTTTTTCTGAAGGCACATTAATACATAACAGCCTCTGAAACAACAAAAAGAAAGAAAGCGAAGATGTCATCATTAATATTGCACCTATCTTCACACATCTTGGTAGCGTTGGGTTTGGAAATACAAGGACAGCAAATAGCACATTCTGTCGAGCAGAAAGCTCCTCTTTCTAACAAAACACGTCAAAGAAGCCCATAAATATGGGAATACATGGCATTCCCCATACAGTACCAACAATAATAAAAAAAAATAAACAACAATTGGCACACACCAGGGTAAAGTGAAATTGGAGTTGAATGTTGTAGAAAGTGAAAAAGGATGAAATGCTGCTGGCTTCGATGGTTAGCGTTACCTTGATGATGCAGTGATTCGTAAAACCCTTCTGATATGAACGCACTAATGTTCAGGGTCAAATGACAATGTGTTGTCCTCACGTTCAATTGCATAACAACCCGCCCATATGATTAACGCAAACATTCTGCGGCTTCCATCGGGGACCTGATTCTGTTCTTTTCAGGGTCGGCAGTTTGAGTGGTGTGAATATGTCGTCTAAAACCACCAATTAGTTCAGTGAACACCACACACGCGAGTCGGTATAATCAGAGGAAGTGGTTTATCACACCGAAGTAGCATCGGACCTGAGCGACAGCCATTACCGTCAGTGGAAACAAAAGTGACAGTATTGCATAAATGACAATGTATGCTGTGATTGTTACTAGAGCCGCAACAATTAATCAACAACTATTCATCGTTTTGGATTTAAATATGTCAATTTCCTCCAATTTCAGCCTCTCAAATGTGAATATTTTATTTCCTTAGTCATCCTTGACGTATTATCTTTGTGTTTTAGCCACATTTAGCCAATATTCTCAGTGATGGCCTTTTGTGTCTCTGTTCTGATATGTTGCGGACCCAACCACTAAATGTCTATGGCCTAACCAATTATGGTATTAATTGAAACAAGCAGCTTCAGATTAATCAACTAATGATCGCGATTGCATTTGTGTACAGCTATTATTGAACATAAACAGAATATTCAAGCAGCAACCTGGTTTTGTGCTCTGTCAGTTCAAATCTTCCGTTTCTGAATGAAGAGAAATTTGACAAATCAGATTAATCGGTTATTAAAATAATAAGTCAGTGGCAGCCCTAACCGTTACACATACAGGTCCATTGCCAGCGGTTTGATCTTGTATATTCAAACCAAAAAAGATTCAAAAGTACCTTCCCCTCAGTTGTCGTACACAAGGTTGGTAAATGACAGAATTATTGACTCAATTGCCAAAACTGGTAGAGAATAGTCAGTCGGTGGGTAAGCGGCCCCAAAAGTAGGGGTCCTGATCAGATACTGCTATCGGTCCAACATCAGCAACAAAAGGAGCATCAGATTATTTCAGTCTGCATCTAAAATCTCAAAATGTTTCACTCCGTTTCAGAAAAGGCTTCAGCACGTGCATCGTGCATTTGTAGCAGAACGTCTGGCTCCCTCAAACAAGCAACGCTGTCCTAAACATATACTAGACGTGAATATCTCCCATGGAATGGCTAACAATCGATGCTCGATGATCACATGATCAGCCCTTGTCTGCAATGAGAAATGTTGGGTCCAAATATCTACTGCTGATGACTTTTGTTCTCCGTTTTAGCAACATCACTGGATCAAGCCGTTCCCAACATTCCACACTAGGAAATACGTACTAAAAGTGTGTACGATACGTGCTGATATTGGACCGATATCGTCTACGCTCAAGGCTGCAATAACGCTCTAATACTGGAAAACAGTACACAACAATGATCTTGTTTTTGAAATAATACAAATCTCTTAACTGTGAGCTCCTCCATTTTATCAGACATAGTTACTATCGTCAATTATGGAGAAAAAAAAAAGCTGCAAGATACTAATTTTCCCAAACAGTTTTTTTTCTGGACTCCCAAATAAAAATGCTAAACTGGAGGCACTGTGACGAACAAGATCCTAGCTTTGGTGAAGGTTGTGTCCTTCCTCTCTTCACCTACTCTGCCACCCATTTTAAAATAGAGGCAGCAGCGCTTATAAAAATTGAGTAGAACCGTAAAAACACATCCAAAATAGTGGTAACCTCTTCATTCTGAATAATATACTATTTATAATATTGCCAACTATTCTAATCAGCAGAAAGGTTCATGAATGTGTGCATAGTATACAGAGGAGAACGATCTTTAGTGAGCTGGAGTGGTTCCTTACAGTTTGGTAAAAAAAACAAAACATTATTAATCCGATTGCAGGACTTTGGCAATTCCAGTTCAAAGTCAGGCAGTTTTAGGCCCTCAGGTGGTGTTCAGTGTGTTGTACCTAAAACAGAGACGGAGCCGCACGCTCCGCTACTGCCCCATACGTGACGGACAGGTCAAACGGGAAAAAGACGCAGTCCAGAGGACACCATACCTGCCCGTAGTTACCCTTCTTGCCCACTTCATTTTCTTCTCCATTCATCCATTTGTGCAATGAAAAAAAATGGATGCCCCCCCTCACTCTCTCAGCCGTGTCCAGAGAGCAGGGGGGGGCTCTGGAGGGTTATAGCCTCTCGATGTCCCTGTACTTCTTCCGCAGTATGGACACCTGGTCTTTAAAGAGGACTGGGTCCAGCCTCATCTGAGAATGAAGCAGTGGCATTGTGCCAAACCAGTTGGCAAACTTGTTCATGCAAGTCTGACGCTGAGCGAAATGGTCGGGGTCAGCCCAGCGGGAAGCGCGGGAGCTCTGGGTGGGGGTGGGGGGGATGGACAAAGATGAGGTATGCAGAGAGAAAATGGACAGCAACAACATTTATGAGTTATGAAGGATCTTTCATAGCACAGTTTTAAGATCAATAAAATGGGAAGGTGTTAAAAGTTAAAACTAAACTGGCCGCTACAGAAAAGGGCTTTAAGGGTTTCGAACTCAAGGCCCCGGGTTGTTTTTATGTGTTTTCATGAGTCAAAAGTGCTAAATGTATTTGTTCTTTCACTGTGTGCAGTTCTTCCGCACTTTACTATTTAATATTCTATTAAGTTTTTGAGTCTCCTGTTGTAGATCTTTGCTCACCTGAGCCATCATGGTCTCCTTGTATTGTTTCTTCTGGGTGACCTTGATGGGGGGCAGCTTTGACACGGACGAGACCAGGAAGTTCATCAAAATGTCCTCACAGTTCGACATCTGGTCCACCATGGTCTTCAGACTGGCGGGAAGGTACGTGGTGTACAGGTAGTGGTAGTATCTGAGGACAAGGAGCCAGGACGGTACAATAAGGTAACGTAAACATACGTGAGACCAGTCAGCAACGGTGAGGACTAAAGTACTTGTGATAGATGGCTGCACCGGTCAGCACCATGGAGTAGTCATTGGTCCATTTGGAAGTGTAACCCCAGCGCTCCTTGTTGCTATCCCAGAAGTGGCTGCGGGCCGGGTACCCAACAATACGATCTGGGAAGCTACGCCACACCGTAAGAGCAAACTCCACCTGGATGGACATATGGGGGAAAAATGAGTCCGAAAGAAGGATTTGAGGGAGATAATCCTGCTCAGTTGTGATTTGCATGATCATTATTCAGTTTATTGTTCCAAGCGAGCTAAATCCGCATGTAGACATGAACTGACCACAGCATAGCCTGCATTCCCTTAAAAGCACACAAAAGTAAACGTGTCCGTTTGGATTCTGACCTCTGTGGTGGAGAGCACGGTGTCCTCATCGAGGCTGAGCACAGCGTCAGTGGGGATGGTGTCGTACGGAAGGAAGCGACTGCTTATGACCTGGTGTTCATGCGCGAGACAGAAAACAAACAAGCAACATTAGGCCAGTTGTTACAAAACAGTAAGTCCAGTTGTTTTCATTCATTCATTCATTCATTCATTTTCTACCGCTTTTTCCTCACGAGGGTCGCAGGGGGTGCTGGAGCCTATCCCAGCTGTCTTCGGGCGAGAGGCGGGGTACACCCTGGACTGGTCGCCAGCCAATCACAGGGCACATATAGACAAACAACCATTCACACTCACATTCATACCTATGGACAATTTGGAGTGGCTAATTAACCTAGCATGTTTTTGGAATGTGGGAGGAAACCGGAGTACCCGGAGAAAACCCACGCATGCACGGGGAGAACATGCAAACTCCACACAGAGATGGCCGAGGGCGGGGACCGAACCCTGGTCTCCTAGCTGTGAGGTCTGCGCACTAACCACCAGACCGCCGTGCCGCCGTCCAGTTGTTTTATCAGGTAATAAATAATGCTCGAATTTACAGACAAATAAACAACCTAACAGAAAAGCACAGATTTTTGGACATTGCTGCCGTGTTTCCCTTCAAGGTCCTCGGCGTGCGTTTACTGATGATATCTCGATATCGACATGGGACACAAAGACTGGTCTAATAAATGTACTGTAAACGGTACATGGCTTTTCTACCTTCAAAGCGCATCTACAGAGTGTTCAACGGCTGCAACTAACCATTATTTTCTTTGGCGATTAATCTGAAGCTTGTTGTGTTAATCGGTGTGGACCAAATCAATGTTCCCCTTTCTTACTGTTCAGGGACCCCACAGTTTGGGTTAAGAAGATTGAAACTATGTGAAGCGTCATGCTGCTAATGTGCTGAGAACTCTCTTGATGACATGATCCACCCTGGCAACACATTTTGGACTTCTCTCTAATGAGGGTCTTTTTTTTTTCTCTCAAATCTTAGTATGTTAGGAATGCCATTTAGTTTTTTTCTGTCGTTTCTACTTCCTTGATGAAAATCTTGCAGCGGCATTGCAGGTTTACAAGACAAAACTATGGAACTCAATTGTTGTTTCTGAATTGGACACCCAGAACATTCACACATAAATATAATATAAGCGTGTTTGCATTTAACCATGAATACTTTAAGTTGACTGGGGTTCCTTTAAATAGAACGAAAAGGGCAGCGCATGCTCCAAATTACAGGGAAATAAACAACAGGGTGCACATCGTTTGACAGAGCATTCCTCCTTTGCCCGTAAGATGTAAAAATGCTGCAGTAATACCGACTGTAATGAGAACAGAATGAGGATATGGCTTTTACCTTGCTTTCCCCCTCTATTACGATGACAGGAACTGAAGTGACAGGCCAGCGGTGCTTGGCGGGAAGAGATTTGTCACAATTCCACACAACTAGCACCTGCAGGAACGGAACGTCGGGTTAATGATACTCCATATAAGGACACATCTTTGGCAATCGCTTTGATTGATGTGATTAAAAAGAACTTTTAATCTGGGTACAAATGATGTGGGAGATAATGGTTCTACTGTAATTTCCGGTGTTTAAGCCGCACACACTGAATTTCGGGAGAAAAACAGATTTGTACATTTATAACCCGATCGGACTATTAGCCGCACATGTTGTAATATGGCGTATTGTGGCTTGAGTCCATGAGGACAGGATATAAAACCGCCTGCCAGAGATCATCCTGTAATGTCACACAGTAAAAGCCCACTTCTTCCTAAAATGACACATTATAAATATGATAAAATACAGATATAAATCCTTAGGGGCCATTGTTAAAGCTGAATGGCGGGTTCCGATTTATGCAGCCATCCCACAAAGGTGTCTCCGTTTATATTCCATTAAGAAAATATCACGACATAAAAAGGAAATGCTAAAGGTTTCGCCTCACCTGTGCGCAGTACTGGGATTTGGCTACAGCCACCAGCAGCTTCATGACTGGCTGGGACTGGGAGACCAGTGGTGTCACCACGTGAATGACAGCTGTAAACTTTGGGTATGGCTTGATACCTGCAAAACAAGCGTTCAATGCCACCAAGGCGAGAAAATAAGTCATCAGCTAACAGATGCAGGATAAGTGCTACAGTATGTGTGCATACTAATGTACTTTTGTTTTTTTTAACCACCAGGTTTCACTTCAAATTGTGACAAATATAGACATCTGCTCACCAGTCGTGGTGTTCTTATATATTTTGTTAGAAAAATGGAGTAATTTGGAGCCAAAAGGCCAGAGCTCCTTTGAAGACATGCCAGTAAATCAAATCCCAGTATTCGCCATCAGCTTCATACTTGGCCAAATGAACAAAGCACACATGTAACAGAGGAGTCAATGAAGTTAAATTATTAAAATTGCGGTGCATAAATCATAGCAATGTCACAGATTGGCAAATTCAACAGCTGCCACACACCAGCTGTTGCAGTCTTGGGTCATGACTGAAAAATCATTTGTGTGATTTATAACATACACCGAGCGCATGAATAATTTACTGACCGAGCTTAGCGTAGTAGAAGGGGAAGTCTCCGAGGTACGTGGAGTACTGGGGCAAGGCGAAGAGACCGCCAGGCAGACTGTTCCACATGAGGTTACTCCTGGAGGTGTACTGCAGCACCCGGTCCTGGATTATCTGCACAGACAGAAGAGAAACATCTGAAGGCTCCGTAAAAACAAACTAAAAATTTATCGTATGCTGGTGCGGCCTGTCAAGAGAGACATCAGGAAGAAGTCCGACTTCTTGAGTCCATTTATTTTATTTACACATTGCTGTCACTTCTTTGATATGCGCTTTTATTGTTTCCTTTGGCACCTTTTATTTTTGGATGTGAGGCATTTTCTATTATTAGGTACTGCATTTAAATAAAGTCACAGGACACTGTTCCAAATCCTGTTGTATTATTAAGTACCATGAGGTTTCTGCAAGTGACACAATGCAGTAATTGTCTTTATGTGGGTGTTAACATCATTTAATTGGAATGTAAAAAAGAACAAAAAGATCAACCACAACTGGATATATGCGTAAAATGACCTACTCCATCAAACACTACGTACAGTCATTTACTTTGGGGTAAATCCTTTTGAAGATGTCTGTAGTTACAATGGAATAAACAATACTTTGGAAGATGATATTTACTATCCACGTGGTTTTTCTCTGCCCAACATCAACTTATTAACATTGCATCCCCTCCCAACATCAGAGCTCATTGACAGGGGCTCCTACATAAAATATTAACCATTCTGTCGGTAGGGTAGGTACATAGTAAAGTCAGCTTAGTGCATTTGCTTGTTTTCTCTAACATATCTAGACATATGAAAGCAGAGTTGAGGCGTTCCAAGCCACCTAAATCTGTTAAGGCAATAAAGGCAGGGATAACAATATGGGGGGTCTCCCGTAGAGGCAATGGCCGCTTTCCTATTCCATGATTTTATGCAGTATTCACACGTCTGTGTTGATAATTAGCAAAAACTGAAATATGAGTTCAACAATTGGAAACAGTTTGTGTGTATGTGTGTGTAATTGACGGCAAGAAAAAATATGTTGTGTGTGTGAGTGTATATTTAAGTAATAGCAACTTTGGGGGGGCTAAGTGATGGTCATTGAACTTCATGTCAAAAATCAGAACTACCCCTTGAAATAAAATAATCCCATACGGAACTGAAGCTAAGATTGCTAAAAGCTAAAATGACTGTCTGGACAAACATGAAGGAGTACCGTACCTCCAGTGTGGTCAGAACTATTTTCTCTACAGAGTTGAAGTAGGCCTCCCACAGGAATTGGGTCTGCTGTCTGAGGGATAGAATCTTATCTTGGTGGATGGAACGAACTGTTGAGGGAATCTGTGACAAACAGACATGCTGATAAATCCATGAAGAAAACATTTTATTTTTTTTATCATCTCTACCATAAGTGCAATTTGGGTTCATGTTCAACTGAATATGAATTGACATCAGACAAATAAGACGAATACAAGCAAACCCTAATTAAAAATGCCCTGTAGATTACAGTGACGCTGACAATGACAAGTTTGACACCCCTGTTCTAGGTGATATCAATGCTACAGCTAACTGATATATATATACTGATATGGACATACTGTAATAAATAAAAACAGATTCACTATTCTTTGTGTTTACCAATGATATAAAACTTGACTAAGTGATGCAACTTTATACATAGCTGTATATTAATTTTTACCTGAAGCAGCAGCCTTTCATCACCAATCACAGCTGCAGTGTTCCAGTCAATGATCTCGGAGAAGGGGAGCTCCCAACCATTACTTAGCATCACCGGCACACAAGCTGCCTGTGATGGGGGAACACAACACCACAGGGAACACCTATCACTTCATTTATAATGGGAACAGATTCATTGGATTCAGCCATAACATGTGGTCATCATGGTCCTATACTGCTGGCCCTTCACTGTTGTGTGTATTGCTGCTACGGTTATTTACATGGTATAAATATTGTTTGTACGTGCATGCATCACTGACCTGTAATGCCTCCAAGAAGCGAAAGGAACCCAGCCGACGTCCTCGAGGGACGAGACAGAACGTGGAGTTGTAGAGCATCTCTCTGTAGTCGTACCTGCGGGATGACAATGTTGGAGTGCATCAGAAACAACCGAGATAAAACGCAGCGAAAAGAGCAGCGGCATACCTACACGGTACAATCAAACACTGAACACAACATTCTAAAGCCCCCCCCCACCCCCGCCTCCTCCCAACGGCAGTGAAGAGAACACCGTGTTTACGTTGATGACATCCACTTAAGAAAACACACTCCCTGATCTTGACAGCTCTCTTTTCCTCCCGTCCGCCACCCCTTCATCAAAACCCATTTTCCCACTCGCGTGCACATCTCAGGTTTCATCCGATTTACACCTCAGTTATCACTTGCTTGGATTAACATACTGCTTGGCATTGCTTTAGTGACAATCTACTCTTACTCCGCCATGAGTAAAAGAATGTACACTTGTACGTCCTTTGGTCTCTCACATGACAATAGGGAAGTGCATTGTGATAATCGCTCAGCAGGTACATTTGCTACTTTGTGGAATTGACAATTAGAACAAGTCTAAACTACAGTACTATTAGTATCAATGAACGCTACACTGGTGTCCTTTTAAGACAAATCAGTCAATTTATGCTTGCTGAATAAGCAGCGACAAAACCAAACGACAATGCAAAGCTTGCTGGAGGCCACGTTTCCATGTGTGTCCATTAGGGATGCTAAGATCAGGGATCACTCGTGAAACTTAAGATGATGAGAATGCTCCTTCAAGGAGACGTTGGATGCGAGAGTACATTAGTGGGGCTTTAGCAGGACTTCCAGGTACGTGAGAGAGCACTTCTGTGAACCTGGTGTCTTCCACTGCCGAGAAAGGCTGGCCATCTCGTCCGATACATTCTTTAATTATTTCCCAGTTCAGCCTTCTGACTGTCATGCACTTACGCACTGTGAAGGAAAGTGGGAGGAGCATGATTCCTGACACATTTAGGGCAAGACACCGCACCGCATGTATGGGTCGCTGCGGCCTGCAAGAGTCACATGATTTTCCACGGAAATTGGTCGGTACTCTTTGGTGGCCGATCAATCGGAGCATTCCTAGCGGCCATGCATGTTAAAACAACGGTTGTGGGTGCATTATCTGTGAAGATAATCCCATGTCAGACTCCGACACATCATTTAGAATTAAGAGTATCTACAGAGAGTTAACAGGAGATTAAAGGATACAAAAAAGGATAAAAGCTACAGTTAAGCACAATTCCATCTACAGTAATAGAAAAAAATCCATTATTAACTGTATGTATGTACATAGTATTAACAACTGTCCAAGTCCACGGAAGCACTTTGGAGTGTGACCAATCACAGCGGAGTGGGCTCGGCGGGAGGGGGGCCGGGGTAGAGTAAATTTGTGCAGAGGCAGGGAATCTAAGACAACACTGCTGGACGTGAGTGGAAGATCTAAAAAGGTTTCTATGCAGATTATCGTGTGTAGCAGCTCTACAGGAGCCCAGAACTCAATGCAAAGTCTTGAAAATGTGTGTAATAGGTCCCCTTTATTGTGAATTATAAGAATTCATAAATGAAATAAAGATTCACAACAATGAATTTATTTGATCTCCACCTAAGTGTTGCTAATGTTCTAATTACCTGGCCGTCTGACCTCATGCAATCAGTGAGTTACGAGAAGCTAAAGGGTATCCTTCACACTCACGTTACACGTGCTTAATTAGCCATAAAGCCACTCTCGTTAAGACGCAGCCCTCTCGTATATGAAACATGAATGGGACTCTTGTAACATAGTAGGTGATTCCCAAGGAATGTGGAAACATTAGACCTTCAAGCAGCCCAGGTGAGTGTGTGGATATCTGGCACAGACTTTAGTGTCGGCATAACGCTGTGCAGATTCAGCATCCAAGTACCTTATTAGTCATATTACAACAGTCTTTCAGATGTTTCACACATGGTTTTAGACGTAAGCTACAATACATTTAATTCAATTTGTTCGCTATAGTATAGATATAGTGTGTGTGTGTACACATTATTACTATTCCATCTCTGATTGTCTAACTCAGTCTCCAGTCATCCAACTAATCCTTACACCAGGGGTCGGGAACCTTTTTGGCTAAGAGAGCCATGAAGGCCAGATATTTTAAAATGTGTATCTGTGAGAGCCATATACATTTTTTTAAACATTGAATGCAATAAAATGTGTGCATTTTTATGTAAGACCAACAGTTTTAGATATAATGGGCTCTAATTACGTAGACCAGGCACACTACCCCACGCCAATGGGGTGTGGCCAGCACACTTTTGTCCAATAACAAATCAAATACTTGCTGCCATTAATACAACTTCTGCTGCTGCATGGTTTTGCACCGTACTCGGTATATTTCATTCTTTTGGCCATCTTTGCCAGAAGGCTTGGTTCTGCAGCTTTAGCTAGGTGACTATGTTGACATCTCAATGACCGAGGTAGACAGTAATAATCGAGTTTTAGTGTTTGACCTGGAAAATATCATCAGGAAAGATAGATATGGTCGGCCGTATTGCAGTAGAAAATAGATGAACGAATTAAAATGCATAAGAAAGTTGTTGATTTTGAATATTATTTTTAACAGTGATTTCTGTGATGGTTTACTTTAAAATGTTAGCAAAAATACATTTTTATTGTGGTAAATGCTTGAGAGCCAGATACAGTCATCAAAAGAGCCCTACCTGGCTCCCGAGCCATAGGTTCCCTACCTCTGCCTTACACCAACCCCAGCAAAGCAAAACCACCGAACAATCATGACACACGTCTTCCAGTCCAAAGAAAGTGTATTTTGGATTACATCAGAGCCATAGAATGCTCTGCCATCCACCAGCCAGCTTGATGGGGTTGATGAGAAATGCTGTCAAGAACTCTCCAGAAGAGAAACACTAGATCAAGGGAGTTTTGGACAACCCTGACCACTTTCTGTCTGAAGAAAGAGCACATTTTAGTTTACATCACAGCCAGAGAAAGCTTTGTGCACGTCTCTGTTTTGCGTTCTACCAGCTTGATGGAGTTGACGAGCAACGCTGTTAAGTGCTCTCCAGAAACCTACATTAGAACAAGGGAGTCTTGGAGATAATGAAACAAGTGTTGCTAATGGAAATGATACCCATGCCTGAATCCCAGGGCTAACTTGTAAACAGAGACAGCCATTGACTTTTTTTCTACATAACTAGCTGCTGAAAGTGAACTGATAAAGTTTGTTATGGGTATAGGCATCTTACCATTTATCCGTAATAAGAATAATAATAAAGAAAGTTGCATTATCCGTGTGTGGCTATGGACATCTCCACTTTTTTTGACATCGACATTCGAGTGAATGGTCACACGTGACCCATACTACCTTCGCAATCGCCATACTGGAAACCATGTGATATAGTATGTCCATTTATACAATGTATTATTTAGGTAAAAAAGCTTTTATTTTGCTGTCGCATTGCTGCCACAATTAATTACATGTAGCAGAAACCCTGCACACACGTTGGATCAACTTTATGTGAGCTTTCATTTCTCTCATAATATGAGTTGAATCTCATATTCGGTCCAAAAAAGGGTGTCATATCAGCGCATTTGTGTGTGTAAATGTTCTGTGCATGTATGTATTTGATCTCTTGAGCCAAGTAACTACATGGCCAGAAAAGTGTTTGCCCATTTTATGCTGCCAAGTGCTGTCATGCAGCACAACATGGATCCACATTGTGCAATCATACGTTGCCAAAGTACCTCGGAAAATATACAATCACATTCACGTGGCCTCATAAATGAGTCACAGTTCCTCTCTATAAATCTCCAAAAAGAACATTCAGGATATTTGTTGTCCTAAAAGCCCTTTCAAATCAAATGTAATATCTGAAATATGAAAAAAAAGAGCCAAAGACGTCGAGAGGCTTGATATCTGCAGGCATGGAGGTCTGCTCTGCACTCGCTACAGGATTAAACATCCACAAGATTTGGCTCAATTCTGCTTGTAGCAGTCATAACATATTTCTCTGTACATGTGGGATAATTGAATAAACCCCAGCAACACTAAGAAAGCAACTCTGATGGCGTATGAAAGGACTGTAGATGTGATTTAAGGCTCACACGAACAGAGGTTTCTTCAGCAACCCCCTTCTCAGCTCTTCTCAGTCTACTGACTACATGACTTGACATAGTTCAACTGCAAGTCAACTAGCCAAACTCTTACAAGCAGATTTTTCCCTCCACCTCAATTATTAATTAAAAGTGTGGCACAGGTGTCATGACCATGTTTTGTTTTGCACAACAACCCTTTGGCCTGTTTGAGTCATTCAACACAACCTTTGTACATCTGCAGGGGGAGAAAGAAATGTAGTAATGTGGGCTTCCGCATAATGATAGAGAACCTCTTTATGGAATTGGCACATGCACCACACAGGGTCCTTGGACAAGACAATTATCTGCTGCTGACAACAGAAGCCCAGAAAGACAGCTGGATAGACGATTTTTAATTGTCAGTAAGAGTCATCCAATCAGTGCAGTCAATTTTTATTTGATAGAGGCTTTGAAATGGATCTAGGCAGAGAGGTCTTACATCTGCAAGTATATGATTTATTACTAAATGCAAAAATAAACTTTAGAGTTGACATACCCTTGCATTTAATACATATTGTACAGTCTTTATTGATAGAGCATGCAAGTAGTGGTTACAGTATGTTTAAGGACATCGGAACACTTTCACATTCTACGTCACTCTCTATTCATCTTGTCAATGAAAAATGCAAAGGCTATTTTTTGTCAGCATGCACCATTCAACCGACCGATTTCTTTCAGGTCCCTTTAAGACTATAAGTATATCAACAAAATTCATGTCCTGAGAAAGCAATTAGAATAGGTTTGTCCGTTAGGTTTTAGAGTGTGTGACCACGACTGACTTCCGTATGGGGAAAATGTGACCAGACAAACAGTTTTCCCCCAAGCTCTGTAAAAGCTTGCGTCATGTTGGATAGCTGCCCTGGGCCAGAAGCTTTGGCCATTACTGAGGATTAAAACCCTGCAAGTCTAAAAATATACCAAGTTGACCAACGTCAGCACCTAGCCGGCTACTGCACTCACCTCACTGCCAGATGCCTGGCATTGGGGTTTCTTCTGTATTTCCCCTTTCCTTCACCCTCTGGCTATATCACAGAGCGGAACAATTTGGGAAAATAATGTAATTATTAGAAGGGCATTATTATGATTGCCATTCTATATGCAATGTAAGAAACACTAATTATTACTAGTTTTAAGATTGGTGCGATGTTTGTCTCTGCGCTTTTTTGTATGATTGGAGTTCAGTATTCTGACTAAAGGATGTATGTGAGAGTATAATGAACTGTTAATCTTATTTATCCACGCTGTGAATCCATTAGACATCATGACTTTTGCAATGAACTCTGATACTGCCCCAGTCATTGCCCGTATGCCATTGCTTATGTGGCCATCTTGTAATTGCACCTCTTACATTTCATTATAAAGCAATATGACTGCAAATGCAATTAATCCTTCAGCCGTGTGCCATCGTGCCCTCTAGACAACTTACATGCTCTCTCTCCCTTTGCATGGCCTCTTGAAGGTTAAGACCTCTTGAATTGAAAACAAACTGTGTAAGGGCTTTTTCTATGAGATTAAAAATTGCATCCTGCTGTAGCCTTCAACGCTAGGCTGCAATGCTAGTTAAAATAGTTGGTGGCGCATATGAAGTCGCCTGGACTGCAACTAAGTACCAACCAAATGCATATAATCTAGTGGTAATGCTGCTAATCCAATTGTTGCACAATCCTGATGAAAATTTTAACACCAGCTGAAAATCGCAAGAATTCACATTTTGCTGTGTTGAATTTTAGGAGGTTATAGGTAGAGTTCAAAATGCAAAAATGGCTTCACTGAGGGCCATCCACTGTCTGGAAGTGATGTCCTTCCCATGCCATCCATCGCCAAATATTCTCAACTGCTGCAAGCTAAAAGCCGTATATGCAAACAAATAATTTGTAGTACATTAGCCATTGTGTCACTTCAGAATGGCATATGCTCTACTTATTTCACTCAACAGAAGAACACAGCAGGTTAGCTTCAGCATGTCATACTTGTTGGACTACTACACTCTGATCTGGATTCTTCCCAGAAAGTGTGAATGCAAAGCTGCATGCTGCTTAACGCATGATTGATAAATGGCTACTTCAGTACTGTACATTCCTCACATAGTCATTAGAACAACAGAAATATCATAACTTCCTTTTGCCGGTGGGAAAGGATGACAAGGCTTTCTCACACAAAAGACCACAAACAGGTACGGGGCTTCTATGTCCAGCCTGGAAGGGCATACTCACACTGAGCCATCCACATCGTGCTGGTCTTGGGTACAATTCCACCCTTCCTGGCCTCCCACTGGGGTGGGCTCAGTCAGACTGGACTTTTCAGTCACCGACTGTTTGCTTGTCCCATCACTTCTACACTGTGGTAGTACTGCAGTTTCTTTTGGCTGTGGATTGTTTCAAGTCGTTCCGATTATTTTGTGCAAGCTGTCTGCTGTCATTAACTACTTGGGATATTAATGAAGTTCCATTTTTATTATGCATGTGAATGCAGTCGTGGGTGAGTTAGCGTGCAGTGCATAATTTTGAGTCTATTTTGTTTCTATTATGAATAGTATCAGTTATTATTAACCTGTAAGGAACAATCACATTGCCAACGTGCATGTGCGTGTGCATGGAATCGTGCCGGGTCCTAGACTACCTCTGTAACTGTGCCAAAACAGGGAAGAAGGCTATTAAAACCTTTTGTGCACCATAAAAACTGTGACTGTGCATGATTAATTAATATATTTTGGAAAAACCATGATATAGTAAAGCCATAAAATTCAAAATGCCAAGTGGTGGGAGGCGCCTGTATTAGTGTTAACATTGACGTAACTGTACTAGTGTAACATTTGAAGAAAAGTAAGGTGTTCTGTTAATTTTTCATTTTTAAGCCATCACTCTGTGAAACGTCTCGCTGATTCTACCTGCAAGCAAACAAGGAGCTGTCAGGATGAGTCAACGGGAGACTGACGGGTAGCAGATGGCACGTCTTTTGAACGACAGAGAGAATGGCATTCAACTGAGCCAATAATAAATGAACCTCTGGGTTTGATACCTTCTGTTGAAGACAGACACAAACAGAAGAATCCTCTGCGGGATGACAAGCATATTAAACATTCAAAACGTAATAATACCTCTGAGAGAGGTCATGATTTCAGCAGCAGAATGATTAACATACTGTGAAACAACCCTGCAAAGAAAAGAATTGCCCCCATGGTCAATCCAAGCAGGTCCCCCCCAAACAGTGGCGAGGTCACAAAGGACACAATGCGGGACGAGGGCATTTCTGGCTCATGCAGTCGGGTCTGACTGGGATTTGACTAAGTAAACAGGGCCCACTATGGCTTCCCCTTACTGGCACCAGGGTTTTGTCCGATCTAATCCATCCCAACGATCCAAAGTCAAACACCCAGCAGCCACCAAAAACAACCCAGCAGTCTGGTGGCAGAAAATGAATGCCTGACCAATGTACAGCATATACACACATGCAAATCAAAAGCCTTAGAAACTAATATTGTATAAACTCACAATTTATGGAAACGTTTGTCACAATACAACCAACATCCAATCCAACATGTGTCTCCCCAAAATACTAAAGGAACAGGAAAGTGGAGACTAAGCAAGACCATAGATTAAAATAGACTGTGAAAAGATTGTGACCGAACTGTGAGAAATTTAACTTTGGGACGAATTAACTTGACTAAATTATTTATCACATGGGAATTAAATGGGGAAAAAATCATGAACAAAGGAAGAATTGTCCTCC
The DNA here is from genome assembly GCF_030265055.1 of Doryrhamphus excisus. Classification (NCBI taxonomy): domain Eukaryota; kingdom Metazoa; phylum Chordata; class Actinopteri; order Syngnathiformes; family Syngnathidae; genus Doryrhamphus; species Doryrhamphus excisus. The sequence continues at coordinate 2,010,552 of NC_080482.1, forward strand.
CGACTTTAAAGAGTCATGCAGATAAATAGAATAGACAGACACAAAAACAATTCTTAAAAATACAGATGAAGAAAACCGAATCAGAAGCTTGTACACTACAGAATCACATAAGATTCCAAACAAAAACACTATCGATTTTTCTATTCATCTGAATGTTTTTTTTGCAGGCTGCTTCGGCCCCACCCACCAACTGGTAACGGCCCCATTTAGGAGTCAAGACCAATATAAATCGAACATTCTAAAACAGCATTGTAGGCGTATTTACAATGCAGAACATGGAGATTATGATAACATGATGAACGATAGCACTTACTTGTCATATTCTGCATTGTCTTTGTCGCAGCGTGCATCTTTGTGCTTCTGCCAGTCCTTCCCATGCTTGCAGGTGGTGAGCAGGACCACATCTTCTGCATTGTGCACATGATATAAGGCGTTCCTTGTGTCGGAACCTATTCCAGTTAAATATCTCTTCCCCTTGAACACAAGCATGTACTTCCTATACGGGGGGATTGTGTTGTGTTTAAGGTAGCCCCGTTCCCCTCCTGTCCTGGGGTGGTCTTTAGAGAAAAGAGGGATGGAAACGTCAAAGTTGGGACGAAAGTTCTCTGTGCTGATGCTGGCCTTTGCCAACATGGAGAGGCCGATGTCAAAGCCCAGGTCTTCCGTGTAATCAGGCCACGTGCCGGAGTACAAGTTGAAAATGATGTGGTTTTTCCCGTCATTCCACAGAGGAAGACTCTGGACCTTTGCCTTCAGGTTGTGTACGTACTGCGGTGACAGCTGGTCCCTGTCCAGAGTGTCTAAGCCCAGGACAAACAAACAGGCCCGGCTTGGGTCTGGAGTAAAGAACCTGGAGCCTTCAATAGATGACAAAATGTTCTGATAGCTTTCAGACATCTTCTCTCCCTTTTGCTTGGGATAAATGTAAACTTTGAAGCCATTCCTCTCACAAAGGGAGAAATCAAAACAAGTCTCCATTCTACAGCGCTGCCCGGAAAAAACACCCGAGTTTGCATCTCTCTTTTGTCTCCAAGATATGTGCTCATTAACATCGTCGTTGGGGTCCTGCTCCCAGACCCTGAAAGGTTTAAGTACCCCGGGGGAGCGACGCCACCGCGCCCCCGGACTGCGCTCATCACGCCGGCTTAGACCCCGCCTGGACAGCGGGACTTGGATCCCTCCGAAACAAAACAGCAGAATGAGACACACACCGGCGGAGAACAAAATTAGGTAGCGTTTTTTGGCCTGCATGTGTCCAATGATGTGGATTAAGTTGCGTGGCGATAAATCCAAGAGGTTCCGAAGTTCTGACTTCACCGCCTCCTGTGGGAGAGCTCCGCCATCTTCCCCCGGGCTGCGACTCTCCCACCTTCTGCTTCGGATGCCTTTCACAAGTCCGAGAACTGATCCAAAGCATGTGGGCGACTTCTAATGTTCATCCAGATCGGCTCCTCGTCGATATTCCGTCGATTAACTGGCAAAAGTTCGTCCTACGCTACTAATGTGCCTTAATGGTGGCAGAGAGGTTATATTTCTTTATACAGCGTTAACTTTACTTTACCGCCAATGTACATTTTCTTAATACTACTCTTAATACTACTACTCTATCTTGAAAAGACCAGAAAAACGTTAGCTGTTTTCCGTGAAGACATGCCTGGACACAAAAGTGTCTTTCCTTAAGGAAACTGGTACCCAAGCTAACGCCGGATCATGCACATTTCATATAACCCATTCCCGACATTAACGCTATTTTAATCCGCATGTTTGAACACCAAAGTGTGTCTTTCTTGCGGTCTGCCACCTTAACATGCCACTAGCTAGCTAAAGACGTGCTCATTTCAACAAACATTCCCCAGGTTAGCTTGCTAGCTTTGCGAGAACATCAAGTAGCTTATCATCCGTGTGAAAGTGAAGACAGCCTCTCCCACGTTGGAATAACATGGCTCTTCACCGGTCTGCAACTTCTTCTTGGCTCCACTCCTGAAGTGGCCAGGTTATTTCCCGAAACATCTCCCCCGTCCAAGTCAAGTCAAGAGTCGAAGCGGCGTCCCTCACATAAAGAAGAGGTGTTGTGGACCCAACAAGCCGAGCAGAGGACGGCCACTGACGATGAGGATGTGACGTCGGTACACCGTGCACGGTGCGTTACATTTAGTCCACAGGCACATTCCAAACGGGAGGGGCTTCGATGCAACCGTTAACTAGCATGGAGCTCTGAGCGTTTGGTTTTGATGATGATTTGTTTGTGAACTACACTGCATTGCGTTCAGGGCAGTCGTATTGAAACTATATTAATACTCATGTTATGTTGACTATGATAGTGGTGACAGTTTTCTCCCTGGATTCAGAAAATGTTGTTAAATGTGAATGAAAGCAAAATTAAGTGATGGGATTTGACTTAACTACGGGTGATGCATAAAAATGTTTCAACGTACCTGATTTATTTTTTGTTTGTCACACTTGTGTTTAAAACAGTGTTTAAAATCATCAAACTAATTTAAATATTAGTCAATGAAAACACAACTGAACACAAAATGTGCTTTTTAAAATGAAAGTTTTAATTAATAAGGGAGAAAAAAATCCAAACCCCCATGAGATGGACTTGCTGGTGTGTTTTGGATCATTGTCCTGCTGTACAAACCGAGTTGGTTTCATCTTGAGGTCACGAACAGATGACCGGACATTCTCTTTTCAAACTTTTTTGAAGAATTTTTAGCAGAATTCACAGTTCCCTTTGTTGCAGCAAGTCTTCCAGGTCCTGAAGCAGCAAAACAGCCACATACCATCACACTACCACCACCATATTTTACTGTTGCTATGATGTTCCTTTTCTGAAGTGAGGCGTTACTTTTTAGCCAGATGCAATGGGACACGCATCTTCCACTAAGTTCAACTTTTGTCTCATTAGACCACAGAGTAATTTTCCAAAAGTCTTGGGGATCATCAAGAATTTTTTTTTTTTTGCCAAAATTTAGATGTTAATGTTGTTTTTGTTCAGCAGTGGATTTTGTCCAGTCTCTTTCTTATGGTGGAGTCATGAACACTGACCTCAACTGAGACATGTGAGACCTGCAGTTCTTTGGATGTTGTTGTGGGGTCTTTTGTGACCCATCGGTTGGCCACCCACTCCTGCGAAGGTTCACCTCTATTCCATGTTTCATGTTTCTTCTGTACCGCTTCTATACGGGTGAACTGGGGCGCATCGTAGCGAGACTCTGGAGTGGTCACTCGTCAGTCAATCCGAGAGCAAACAACCATTGACACAAGCATTCACACCTATGGACAATTTAGTGTCTTTAATGTATTCGTATTTTTCGACTGGGGCCGAGAACCTGCAGTTCTGCAATCACCAAACCTTTTCATGTGCTCTAAAGCAGGGCACTGACTTATTGCAGCCATACAGGCTTTCTTTGTACGAGCTGTCACACAATAATAAGACCCCATTTTCAACCCACTTCCAACCACAATGAGAAAAATAGGATTAATAGAATGGAATTGCACTCGTGAATGAGGATCTGGAGGAGCAAGGGCAGTCTTTTGTGGCACATAATAAGCCATGATGTGTTTTCACAGCCGCTCCAGTCTACAGTCAGACCTGAAGTGATTTTTTTTCTAAAGTGGCGACGGAGCGAGGAGGAGCAGAAATCAGCATTCCTTTGGAGTGGTGGCCCTTCCATATGCACTGTCTCACTTCCCCGAACACGGGTCGCTGATCAGGGATGATCACTTCATTTTCTCACTCCTTTCCTTTCTCAATCCTTACTACCGCCATGTGTCCTTTACCCTGTATCATCTTATCTGCTGCTCTCCTTTGCTTCCTCCTTTGAACCAATTTGCCATGGCAACAATCACATGTGTTTTGAATGGATTTGTGTGTCTTTGAAGCTTCCTCTTCATGTTGATATGTGACAGCCTCTCATTTTGCGGAGTGAAAATGATCATATGCTGTATTTCTTCTTCACTGGCTTATTTACAGGCTTCTCCTCAAAAGCAGTCATCACGATGATGGCAGTGAAACCAAATGCTGACGCAGACAAACGTGGATTCTACTTTAGCTTTTATTGGCAGCTTAATGAGGACGTGAAGACGATGTCTCCTTGCTGATGCATCGTGGCGGTCTGATCCGAGCAGCGGGGTGAGCCAGGCCGGCACTCCCAGTGCGTAATACATTCATCCATGCCAATATCTAATTTGGATGCACCCGGGTCAGCAGAGTTTGCCCAGACAGCCGAGCCGGCGACTCAGACAACTCAAGCATCCTTCCCTCACTCGTGAACAAGACTCCAAGGTACTTGGATTCCTCCAAATGGGGCAGGATTTCATCCCAGACACCCTTTTCCTGGAACTGGAGGTGCTGAGTACCAAACACTTGACTGCAAACCGATACAGCGAGAAAAGGAGAGAAGCTAGCTACCATAGTCTTGGAGTACCCCCACAGAATCCCATTTACCAGGTTCACAAAACGCAAGTAGACTGGTTGGGCAAAACCCCATGCATCCTTAAGGACCCCACAGCTTCAGGATCTAATTCCTGACTGATACATTTTACAGAAAGTTTTGATTTGAAGTATTACGCATCAGGTTTTCAAAAAAAAAAAAAAAACGCACAGAAAAAAAACTGAAAAAATAAAAAAAAACTGAAAAATATACAAACTTTTTCAGTGCTTTGGTTCCGATTTTCTACAATAAAAGCTCTGATAAAACATTCCACTGTTCTCAAATATCTTAATTTTTATTTTTCTGTACAAAATAAGATGAAAAATAAATAAACAAATCAAGAATAAAGAAAATCAATCAATCAGTAATAAATAAATATAATAATAATAATAAAACAAATAATAAAAACTTAAGAAACCACATATAGTTGGTGGGTAGACAAATTATTTTTTTTCAGATTAAAATGAACAAAGCATTATTAGAGCCCTGTAGACATGACAAAACACGACTATAGTCACATTTATACTCTTTTTATTTACAACATATTGCGCAACTGCAGGGTCTTGAGACACATGCTAACTCGCAAACTAGAGAGCTAGCGACCTCAACGATAGCCTTCAAGTTATTTCCTTTAAACTTAAATAGCCAAAAACTTACCACTTCCACACGGATAGGGAGGATAACTATTAAGAGTTATTTAACCTTTAACATGAACATTAATCAAAGGTAATAATTTTTTCTGGGTACATGATACCATACAGCATCCATATCAAACATTAAACTTTCATATCAAGGCGGGGGCCTCAAACTAGTGTCCTGCGGGCCACATTTGGCCCCCGGGCCGCGTGTTTGAGACCCCTGTTATAGATGAATATGCTGTATGTGAGTCCGTGATTAATGGCCGACCTCAGTGAAATGTGACCCCTTGCTTCTGTCTCTGGCAATCACTTCTGTAGAGCGTTACAGTCACAAGGCCCTTCCACTTGAGTGGCAGCAACAAAAAAGCATTTAACCTGAACGTGACCCCCATAATTCACAGTGAATTGCCATGAAAGTTAAGATGAATATTCTATTCTTATGTAATGAACAAGTCCAAGGAGGTCTTTGGCAAACATATGACATTTTCATTCCCCATAAAAAGGTACTAACATAGAATCAGTCAACAAGTCGTCAATCTTTCCATGACTTGTCAAATCAGTCAATTATAAAACGTTTTATTTCGCACTAAAGGGCTCTCTTATTCTTTCGCTCATTTGATCTTCTTGCATTGAAAGAAAATGACAGCAATGACCGGAATACTTGATTGTGTGCTCATCGCTGAGCTCCTTGCACTGCGACGAGCGTGCGTGCTGGAGTAACTCAATCACAGCACAGGGATCCGCTTCAATTACACTTGCAATAACTTTGAGGTCTCCATAGGCCTGGGGAGCATTTATATGCTAATAAGTATGACAACCGTAATGACTCGCAACAGAAAGACATCTGCTGCTTGATCAAATCTGATAGAGCATTACCGCAATCTGCCTTTGCTATTTGTTCTGAAAGCATTCATTAGCCCCAAAATGACTTGCAGGAACTATTTGGTGGTGTTGTAACATTCTAAGGGGTTACATTTGTGTTTTGTACCCCTCAGGGAAATTTGGGAGTGGACACGGTTTTAGTTTGGAGAGGTTTCACTTTACTTTTACATCATCCTGTGTTCTTGGGTCTTAATTCATTCATTCATTTTCTACCGCTTTTCCTCACGAGGGTCGCGGGGGGTGCTGGAGCCTATCCCAGCTGTCTTCGGGCGAGAGGCGGGGTACACCCTGGACTGTTTGCCAGCCAATCACAGGGCGCATATAGACAAACAACCATTCACACTCACATTCATACCTATGGACAATCTGGAGTAGCCTAGCATGTTTTTGGAATGTGGGAGAAAACCGGAGTACCCGGAGAAAACCCACGCATGCACGGGGAGAACATGCAAACTCCACACAGAGATGCCCGAGGGTGGAATTGAACCCTGGTCTCCTAGCTGTGAGGTCTGCGCGCTAACCCCTAGACCAACGTGCCGCCCGGGTCTTAATTCATTCATTCATTCATTCATTTTCTACCGCTTTTTCCTCACGAGGGTCGCGGGGGGTGCTGGAGCCTATCCCAGCTGTCTTCGGGCGTAAGGCGGGGTACACCCTGGACTGGTCGCCAGCCAATCACAGGGCACATATAGACAAACAACCATTCACACTCATATTCATACCTATGGACAATTTGGAGTGGCTAATTAACCTAGCATGTTTTTGGAATGTGGGAGGAAACCGGAGTACCCGGAGAAAACCCACGCATGCACGGGGAAAACATGCAAACTCCACACAGAGATGCCCGAGGGTGGAATTGAACCCTGGTCTCCTAGCTGTGAGGTCTGCGCACTAACCCCTAGACCAGGGGTGGGCAAACTACGGCCCGGGGGCCACATGCGGCCCACCAAACGTTTGAATCCGGCCCGCCAGTTGCTTTTAAGTATTTCAACTTTTAACATACCAGCTGGCAACATGACTTTCAAGTCGGATGTCTTATTCAGTAAAAAAAAAAAAATAATAAATCGTAGTTTGATGTGGTCTGATGTTTAAAGTGCTCCTGAAAAATAGGAAACAAGAACATATAGCTGATAGTATGACAATTAAAATTAGACAAATAATTCAAGGCGTAAAATTAAAAATTATTAACAAATATTAAAAGTCATTAAAAATTATTAAAAAATTATTAAAAAATTATTAAAAATTATTAAAAATTATTAAAAATTATTAAAAATTATTAAAAATTATTTTAAAAAATTATTTTAAAAATTATTTTAAAAATTATTAAAAAATATTAAAAAATATTAAAAAATATTTAAAAATATTTAAAAATATTTAAAAATATTTAAAAATATTTAAAAATATTTAAAAAATATTAAAAATTTAAATTATTATTAAAATAATTAAAATTATTAAAATTATAAGCGTAAAATCATGTGTGTTAAATATATGTTCTGGCCCCCCGCACAATTTTGTTAACTCAATGCGGCCCATGAGTCAAAAAGTTTGCCCACCCCTGCCCTAGACCAACGTGCCGCCCGGGTCTTAATTCTTAAATTCTTAATCATCCTTGTAGGAAACAAGTAACTTATGTATGATTACAAATAGTCCTCCTCCGTTCATTCAGTGGACCATGTCACACTTACGCAATGAACACCCTGACAATTGCTACTCCCGGCGGCTTTCCTTGAGCTGCTACTATCAGCTAGCGTGCTAATTAACCAGGCCATGTAAATCCACTTAGACCAAATACAGGGCACACATCGCCGTTCACAGCTTTGGGATGTTCGTTTGCCACTTTTAATTGGACTGTTACGTCTAATTTGCAACAACTAATTTGAACGAAAAAATCGAAATATTTTTGTGCGTAGAACTGCAGTATTGTGCGTACTCTTGAGTGACAACATGGTAAGGAGAAATCACCGGTTGACCTGATTTTCCTTGTTAGATCTGTATCATTATACAACGGTATCTCTACAATTAAACACCCCTGAGGCGATGCTATTCAGTGAAAAATACAAGTGCTGCACACTAATCCAATGTTTGAACTACCGTCATGCATATGGCAGGAGACTCAATGATCAAATCAAACAACAGATTACCTTAATCCCATCAAACAACAGATTAACTTTGCACTTTGTTTTGTTTTTCTTTGGCTTTCTGTGATTCTATGTATTCCAACGTGTAACCCCATTGGGACTCGATGCTCAATACTCCGCTTCCCCTGGAATATGACGAAGTGGAGTAGTTTAAGTACCCTTGGATGGAACGGGAGATGAACAAGCAGTGTGGAGTCTGTAGTGATGCAGACTCTGCATTGGTCTGGTGTGGTGAAAAAGGAACTGAGCCAAAAGGCAAAGCTCTCAATGGTCACCTATGGTCATGAGCTTTGGGTCAGGACTCAAACGATTGGTGGTACTAGCGGCTGAAATTTGTTTTTTCCATAGTGTGGCTCGGTTCTCCCATGGAGATGAGGTGAGAAACAGAAGGCTTGGGCATCTGGTCTGGGCACGTCCAACCGGTAGGAGTCCTCGGAGAAGACCCTGGACACATTGGAGAGACTATGTCATGTTGTGGTTACGTTGGAATACACTGGGTGCTCATTATTGGCTGCACCAATTTATCTCCAAGATGGTGTTACAATGTCCACCCAGATGTTGTAAGGAGGATAAGGTAGCGGTCGATCTGCTACTGTCGGCAGAGTCGTGCCAAAACCTTCACAGATGGTCAGAAATCACATAACACTTTAACCCTTAGATGCATAAGTGGGTCAAAAATGACCCGGTCAGGTTGCTTTCTTGGAATATCTTCGCAATTAAAAATGTTTATCATTTCATATTCCAGGTATTCCTCAAAAAGCATGTTTTGATATCATGCCGTTCACATTTTTAACTTACTTTTTATACATTTTAAGAAATTTTTATTTTTGTGTTACTACCCCAACCTTCCATAAGTGGGTCAAAAATGACCCGGTCAGGTTGTTTTCTTGAAATATCTTTGTAATGAAATTTTTTTATTATGTCATATTCTAGGTATTCCTCAAAAAACATGTTTTGATATCATGCCATTCACATTTTTAACTGACCTTTTATACATTTTAAGAAATTTTTGTTTTTGTGTTACTACCCCAACCTTCCATAAGTGGGTCAAAAATGACCCGGTCAGGTTGTTGTCTTGAAATATCTTTGTAATGAAAAATTGTTATCATTTCATATTCCAGGTATTCCTCAAATATCATATTTTTGATATCATGCCATTCACATTTTTAACTTACCTTTCATACATTTTAAGAAATTTTTGTTTTTGTGTTACTACCTCAACCTTCCATAAGTGGGTCAAAAATGACCCGGTCAAGTTGTTTTTTTGAAATATCTTTGTAATGAGAAATTGTTATAATTTCATATTCCAGGTATTCCTCAAATATCATATTTTTGATATCATGCAATTCACAGTTTTAACTTACCTTTTATACATTTTAAGAAATTTTCGTTTTGTGTTACTACCCCAACCTTCCATAAGTGGGTCAAAAATGACCCGGTCAGGTTGTTTTCTTGAAATATTTTCGTAATTAAAAATGTTTATCATTTCATATTCCAGGTATTCCTCAAATATAATATTTTTGATATCATGTCATTCACATTATTAACTAACCTTTTATACATTTTAAGAAATTTTTATTTTTGTGTTACTACCCCAACCTTCCATAAGTGGGTCAAAAATGACCCGGTCAGGTTGTTTTCTTGAAATATCTTTGTAATGAAAAATTGTTATCATTTCATATTCCAGGTATTCCTCAAATATCATATTTTTGATATCATGCCATTCACATTTTTAACTTACCTTTCATACATTTTAAGAAATTTTTGTTTTTGTGTTACTACCCCAACCTTCCATAAGTGGGTCAAAAATGACCCGGTCAAGTTGTTTTTTTGAAATATCTTTGTAATGAGAAATTGTTATAATTTCATATTCCAGGTATTCCTCAAATATAATATTTTTGATATCATGTCATTCACATTTTTAACTTACCTTTTATACATTTTAAGAAATTTTTATTTTTGTGTTACTACCCCAACCTTCCATAAGTGGGTCAAAAATGACCCGGTCAGGTTGTTTTCTTGAAATATCTTTGTAATGAAATTTTTTCATTATTTCATATTCCAGGTATTCCTCAAAAAACATGTTTTTGATATCATGCCGTTCACATTTTTAACTTACCTTTTATACATTTTAAGAAATTTTTGTTTTTGTGTTACTACCCCAACCTTCCATAAGTGGGTCAAAAATGACCCGGTCAGGTTGTTTTCTTGAAATATCTTTGTAATGAAAAATTGTTATCATTTCATATTCCAGGTATTCCTCAAATATCATATTTTTGATATCATGCAATTCACATTTTTAACTTACCTTTTATACATTTTAAGAAATTTTCGTTTTGTGTTACTACCCCAACCTTCCATAAGTGGGTCAAAAATGACCCGGTCAAGTTGTTTTTTTGAAATATCTTTGTAATGAGAAATTGTTATAATTTCATATTCCAGGTATTCCTCAAATATAATATTTTTGATATCATGTCATTCACATTTTTAACTTACCTTTTATACATTTTAAGAAATTTTTATTTTTGTGTTACTACCCCAACCTTCCATAAGTGGGTCAAAAATGACCCGGTCAGGTTGTTTTCTTGAAATATCTTTGTAATGAAAAATTGTTATCATTTCATATTCCAGGTATTCCTCAAATATCATATTTTTGATATCATTCCATTTACATTTTTAGCTTACCTTTATGCAACACACAATGGATCCTCACATTTTCTATTCTTAGCCGATTATTAGCCTAGCGGAGTTCTTACATTTTAAAACAAACAGAGGACTATACCAAGGACTTTGGTTGGCTCCATGTGTTTGAGAAAAGGAGCCATGATGTTTTTATGGTCTCTTATCCCAATGAGACAAACACGCCGTACGCAGCACTCGCTTGAAGCTCAGGAACAAGATCAATGAAACCGAACAGCAGAGGGACGGCACCAGAGAATCAGCTCCCTTTAATCACCTCACACGGTTCGCAGCGGTGTGAAAGTTCCAGGGCAATGAAAAGGTTTAATCACTGGCCAGGCTTGCTGTTAATAAAGGTCGCACGGGCCCCGAGGGCACCCCTGGTTCTCCTTGGCACCCTCACACTTTCAGCACTTATCTACGTGTTGCAAAAATACTTGTATAGCAAACTTCCCAAAACACGTTTCCAGCTGCCAGGTCCAGATAAGAACCTCAATGAGACATTCTTCACAAAAGTTTCTAACGCCTCATTTGGGAAATGTATTTGAATACAAAGGAACTGATAAACGGTGGTCATTATTTGATAGTCAATTCAAGGGTTTCACTGACAAACGATAATTACCCGACCCAACAGTCGCTAATGTCCACGCTCGGGGAATGACAAGTGGGACGTCGATGCACTTAATGAGCGACCGTAATGAAGATGACTTCAATGGTTAAGTGAAGAGGCTTTGCGTGACCTATGGAACGTACCACCTGCACTCTACATCATAAACAAATGCGCTATTTTATTTTATTATCACAACAATCTCGATTAAGTGATTTTTCTGGTGTTGCTGATCCACAAAGACCGATGGAGAAAACCAGACGAGAAACCCCCCTGAAGGCGGCAGAAGGTTAATAAGAAGGTGTGTTCTTCGAGACCTCATTAGTGAAAACCTTTCATGATGCTTCCCGGGAAGCTTCTGAGAATGTGACCTTGGTGTGATAGCCGGTGGGTAATAAATCCAGCGACCGCAGGGACGCCGTATGTCGCGTGTGGACAGCCGGGACAACGAGGAGGCCAGCCATGAATCTGAATTGCACCTGTCCGTCTTCCTCAATATAAAATGCATTGAATTAACGGTGCTGCGGCGGCGCAGATAAGACGGATGTTAAATGCGGCTCACCTTGCCGTATGTAGACATATGTCATCCCTCAGATCTTCCCGCCGCCACTTTGCTAAACTGTATGCATATTAAATGATAACCAAGGCTAAGAAAAAGCTTTGTCAACCAGACTGGAAATGAAAACTCACTCTGCGGCACCGAAAGGTGACGGGTCAAAGAAACAACCGCTCCGTTTGACCGTTACTAACCTTTGGCTCATGCTGAGCCTGAGTGGAACAATTCCATCAGAATGTAGAACAGGGTTCTCAAACATGCGGCCCGCGGGCCAAATGTGGCCCGCAGGACACTAGTTTGAGGCCCCCGCCTTGATATGAAAGTTTAATGTTAGTGCGGCCCGCGCAAGTTTGATATGGATGCTGTATGGTATCATGTACCCAGAAAAAATTATTACGTTTGATTAATGTTCATGTTAAAGGTTAAATAACTGTTAATAGTTTTCCTCCCTATCCGTGTGGAAGTGGTAAGTTTTTGGCTATTTAAGTTTAAAGGAAATAACTTGAAGGCTACCGTTTAGGTCGCTAGCTCTCTAGTTTGCGAGTTAGCATGTGTCTCAAGACCCTGCAGTTGCGCAATATATTGTAAATAAAAAGAGTATAAATGTGACTATAGTCGTGTTTTGTCATGTCTACAGGGCTCTAATAATGCTTTGTTCATTTTAATCTGAAAAAAATAATTTGTCTACCCACCAACTATATGTGGTTTCTTAAGTTTTTATTATTTGCCATTTTATTATTATTATTATATTTATTTATTTATTACTGATTGATTGATTTTCTTTATTCTTGATTAGTTTATTTATTTTTCATCTTATTTTGTGTAGAAATATAAAAAGTAAGATATTTGCGAACAGTGGAATGTTTTATCAGAGCTTTTCTTGTAGAAAATTGGAACCAAAGCGAAGTTTTTTAAAATATTTTTGTTTTTAATAAATGCGTTTTTTTTTTTTTTTTTGAAAACCTGATGCGGCCCAGTCTCACCCAGACTTGAGCTCCAGTGGCCCCCAAGTAGAGGAAATAGACACATCAACCAAATGTCAGTCTGGCGATCACTAACAATTTACTGACTCCTGCAACACAACACTGCATTGGTTTAGCATGTAATTAAGTAAACAAAAGTTGAATCAAATAAAGTGGCTAGCGTATACTTCATTTTTTCTGTATGGGTGTATCCCTCAGTGGAAAAATGTCAGATTTTGGAAAGTGAACAAAATATCTAACCTCAGGTGCTGACATCCTGATGCTCCAAACACAGAAATGATCCACTGCAAAACAAAAAAAAATGCAAACGCAGGTTTGAGGGACATCCTACGGGATGCTCACAAGAATGTTGACTGACTTGTGAAGAGGTAGATTGTCAAGGTAATTATTTCTTGATGTCTTTGTTTAACACTTGCTGTATGTTACAATAGCCTATTATAGAAACTGACTGGCAAGTAGCTTGATAAATGTTTGTTTTTCCCGTGAACTTGCAACATTTCTCATAAGTTGGTGCCTTTTTTGCATTTGTTTTTGGCCTTGTTTATTGATTTTTTTTATTTTACTTTGCATCATTTTTCTTTTGCATTTTGCATGCATAATTCTGTTTGGAGCGTTTGCTGCGCCTTTTCCCCATCTGTATCTGTATTAAATAATTATGCAACAACAGAAATGCACTTTTGGTGCACTTCATTTTGCCTATTTTCTGAAAGGGTGGAAGCCTATGAGAATATTACGAGTATGTTTGTGACTATATTAATTTAAGGTGACTAATTTTCAACACTTCGTTCACGCAAGTAAAAATAACAGTGGAGGAGCAGAGCAATGAAAGAACTCTGGCAGGCCAAATGATGTGAAGCAGCAAAAAACCCAAAACAAAACTGAAGATCGAGTGGATCTCTGTCGCCATCTAAAGGATCACTGTGACTTCAAACGAAGTGAACTGCTTCAATAGAGTCGAGCCCTTTCTTCCATTTATACATTTCCGAATGTATAATTTATGACGTTACAAAACATATTGCAACAATAGCAACTCTCCCGAAACACGACAGAACACATTTGTTCCGTCTTTCCGGCACGTAAAGTGTGATTAATCAAACGCACCCAGTAGCAAAGTCACATGGTTGGTCATGAGGAAGTAAACAGTGAAGAAAAGACAGCTAATATCCGAGCAGTTCCAATGAAAAATACGACTTTATCTATAATTTTGTTTTGAACCATCAACACATAAAACGGTGCGTGATCTATGACTGCTTTTCATCCTTATTTATATTTGCAACATGGATTGTTAATGTGAATAGCTAGGATGAGAATATGTGCTAACGTTAGCATAGCAATGAAAGGAGTAGCTAAACTACGGTGTAATACTATGTAACACTGCTTGATATTACATTATATTTTGTTGAAGAAACGGTTTTACACAAGCACTGGCTTGCATACAATTAGGGTTAACTGCCGTGTATTAATACAACGTTTGTTATTGTAGGACAAATAATGTGTTGAATTAATACAGTATTGTACAATATGGAAACATATTTGCAGTAACATATAGTAAACATCAAGTGATCATCAACAAGTGACGCTACAGCAGGGGGCATTCTTACTACGGATGGATGAAAAGTGATTTAGTGCTGTATTCAAACACCCTGTCCACCTGTCCCAGGTGTGGCTGCTCTTCTTCTCCAGCCACTATGGTGGACTTCTTGGCGGAGAACAACCTGTGCGGCCAAGCCATCCTCAGGATAGTTTCCAGGGGAAATGCTATCATCGCCGAGCTCCTGCGCCTCTCGGACTTCATCCCTGCAGTTTTTCGGCTCAAGGACAAGAGCGACCAGCAGAAATACGGAGACATTATCTGTGATTTCAGCTATTTTAAAGTATGTGTAACCCTTTGGATTTATTATTGTGTTGATTCTCTTTTGTTCCTTTTGCACGTGTAAAATAACCATGCTTCCCCAGGGCCCAGAGTATTATGAGGGAAAGCTGGAGGCCAAACCCGAACTTCAGGACCTGGATGAGGAGTTTCGAGAGAACAATATTGAGATTCTTTCGAGATTCTACCTAGCATTTGAGAGCGTCCACAAGTACATAGTGGATCTAAACAGGTAAAACTGCACTGGGCGAAATGTACTTTATGGTTAAAGGCTTTGTCCCACTGCGCCATTTAACGATTTAGATTTTGTTGGACTTTTTATTTGTTTTTCCAGACGTATCTAGACATTGACTTATGTTGCTGGTTGTTCCGAACTTATATTCACAATTAAAACGCTGGAGTTTCTTGTTGTTGTGGTTTTCACTGTTACTTGGGTGGAAACTCACCATATTAAATAGGATTTTTTTCACAGATATGTCATGTTATATACACGTTAAATCCTCTCCTGCAGGCCAGTAAGCCACTTCTGGGACTAACAGTGATCCAAGTGACGGTATTCCAAGATGATAGTGATGTTAACACAAAATTACAGTCGTTAATGAGGAACAAACTAACCTAACTTACCACTGTATGACACCATCTAATGTAAACATTTAGTTGGAGGCAAACAGAATTATTATGGGACAAAGCCTTAAATGAAAACAGCATTTTTTGAAATTTTGCCCATCATTCACAATCTTTATGTAAGACACGAACACATAAACAGTATGTCTGTCTCTTTTCTGTGCGTTCTAAAGATATAAAACAATAATTTAATTGGAAACACTTATTCTGCAATCATCTGCAGTATCTTTAGAATGCACAGAAAAGAGAAAGGCATACGTGTGCATGTCTTACATAAGGTTTGTGGACGAAAATTCAAAGAAAATTGCAGTTTTTAATGGATGAGGTTAAAATGATATGTCATAAATGTTGTTCTTTTTTTCTTTGAAAATCCCCAAATTCCACATGCGATCATCTATATTAAGATACGATTTTACATGTCTTCCCTCCAGACACCTGGATGACCTACATGAGGGTGTTTATATTCAGCAGACTCTTGAGACAGTGCTTCTAAATGAGGACGGAAAACAACTACTGGTAAGTGGCACAATACAAACCACAGTACAGCAGCAGTGACTTCATGTCTTGCAATATTCATTGTTTACATCAAAGTCAATGCTCTGTTGATGCATGTATTTTTTTTCCCTACTCAGTGTGAAGCTCTCTACTTGTATGGCATGATGCTGCTTGTTACCGACCAAAAAATTGAAGGGGAGGTTCGAGAGAGAATGCTTGTTTCTTACTATCGCTACAGGTCCACACCCACGCAGACAAATATAACGGTACACTAAAATCATAAGCTCCAGATGCACATTCATCTTCCTCGTGTATTTTTTTTTCTTCAGTGCTGCAAGGTCTTCAACAGACTCCAACATGGATGACATCTGCAAACTCCTACGCAGCACCGGCTTTTCGAGCCAGCCTGGAGCCAAACGGCCGGCCAACTACCCAGAGAGCTACTTCCAAAGGGTTCCCATCAGTGGCACCTTTATTAGCATGGTCATTGGGAGACTGCGCTCTGATGACATATACAACCAAGTAAGTTGTTCAATATCAAGGCGGTGATTATACCCGAACGTCACACAAATGTTCTTCCATCTCTACAGGTGTCTGCCTACCCTCTACCGGAACATCGTAGTACAGCGCTGGCTAACCAGGCAGCCATGCTGTATGTTTGCCTTTACTTCAGCCCGTCGATACTTCATACCCAGCAGGCCAAGATGAGGGAGATAGTGGACAAGTACTTCCCTGACAACTGGGTATGGGTCTCCACCTTCAGTGGAAATAAGTGACTCTAAAGCAGGGGATGGGCAAACTACGGCTCGGGGCCCACATGCGACCCACCAAGAGTGTGAATCCGGCCCGCCAGTTGCTTTCTAAGTATTTCAACTTTTAACATACAAACTGGCAACATGACTTGCAAGTCGGATGTCTTATTTAGTAAAAAAAACAAACAACCAAACTGTAAAATTAAATTGTGTAGTTTGATGTGCTCCTGAAAAAAGGGACATGAGAACATACAGCTGATAGTATAACACTTTTACAGATAAAATTAGACAAATAATTCAAGGAAAAACAGCATAAAATAGTGTGTGTGTTAACAAATATATGTTCTGGCCCCCCCTGGACAATTTTGTTAACTCAATGCGGCCCACGATATTTGCCCACCCCTGCTCTAGTCCTATTGCACTACCTGTCAGTTGTTCCCTTTGCTGTATGGAATCATTTTCCGTTGTCTAACCGTAGGTTATCAGTATATACATGGGGATCACGGTGAATCTGGTGGAGGCCTGGGAACCTTACAAAGCTGCTAAAACGGCTCTGAACTACACTCTGGACTCTGCAAACATCAAGGAGCAGGTACGAAAACACCAGAGGGGTTCCTCACGTTGTATCTCAAATTCAACTCCATTTGTGTATATTAAGCATCCGATTGCAGCCTGCTCAGTGTCTCATCAACAGACGATGCTGAGCTGTGTCTAACATTGCGTGTGTTTAGGCGACCCGTTATGCCACAAGCACGGAGAGCCTGCGACCTCAAGTGCAGCAGTTGCTGAAGGAAGGTTTCCTTCGAGAGGAGATCATTTTAGATAACATACCCAAACTGCTCAACTGTCTGAGGAACTGCAATGTGACCATTCGCTGGCTCATGTTGCACTCCGCAGAGTCGGGTAAGACAACTGAGGAAGTAGGAAGGAAAGCAGTGACTTGCGGTCAGGGCAGACAGGGGAGACAGAGCCTATTATTGTATATATTTTTTTAAATATAACAAAAATAATTGGATTTGCACTATTTTTGCAAATCTCTCATCTCGGCTTAAGTGCGTGAGTTGAGCCTACTATCTAAGGAGCACTGGATTGTGGATGGTGCGTATTTTTTAACGATCCAGATTTAGCAACAAGTCAAATAAAATGCTCTCCTAATGAATTAATGAATTTGACTGTCAAGAAGACCAATTAAATCACTAGGTAGGTGATCTCTACAGTAAAGTATCAGATCGTTTCCTGCAGACTGATAGGGTGCAAGTGTTTCATATACTGTACAAATAAACCACAAATAAAAGGAGTCAGTGCCTCACCAGCCATGAACCTCACCGCACTTTACTGCTCTAAACTGCCTTTACCTTGTGACCTTTGGCCAACATTCTAGATATTCCTAGACGGTTCCTCATAATGGGGTTCTTGAAATGACATTGAATTGTTTTGTCCTTCAACGTCTGACAGCCTACGACCCAAACAACAAGAAACTGCGCCAGATCAAAGACCAAGTGATCAACGACTCCAAGTACAACCCCAAGATCCTCTTTCAGCTCCTGCTCGACACCGCCCAGCTGGAGTTCACGCTTAAAGAGGTGAGCGAGAGTCTATATCACAGAAGGAATGTGATGGATTTGTATACTTCACCAAGGATATGGTCATCTGGATTCAAACAATGCGTATATGATTGTCCATTTTTAATGCGTCTTTAACATTACTCATGGCTCTTTAACATTTGTTGGTCTCCACTGAAACCAAAGATCAGAAAGCTTTGGTGGAGGGCCGTGCTGTCTGAGTTGTTTTACGGCCTTTAAAACGAGAATACCTTTATGAGCTCCTGTCTTGTTATGCTAGCCCTCAAGACGAAGGGGTATGTAACCGTAAATAAAGTGCTTTTAGTAACACAACTTTAACAACTACCGTGGTGGTTGCAACTGTTTTCAAATGTTGCTAATCATCCACGATCTTTATGTGAGATAAGAACACAGGTGTTTCCCTTTTCACCAAGAATGGATGTCATTTGGATTCACTTATTTCGCCTGTAAAGCCCCCTAAAAATGCCCCAAAATGACAAGATGCTGCATTTACATGCCATGACCTGCATATTCACATTAGTGATATTGTTAAAGGAACTACTTTTCTTGCGTAGTAACACGGCTAGGTGTATGTAGCATCACACCCCTCGTCCTCGCACGTGGTTTCAGTGAGTGATGACAGAAGAACGTCGCATGGATCCACGCAAGCTGTGTTTGGTGTCGTGTGTTGCCCCCTCTGTTGTTTATTAACTCACCGAGGGGGCAGCATATGGCTAGCCGTTCAGTGATTAGGAGAGGACACAAATTGAATCTTCTCATTATCGTCATCTCATCTGACTAATCCCTCCTCATCCACCTCGCATCTGTGTGGCCCCTCCTCCAGATGTTCAAGCAGATGCTGTCAGAGAAACAACTCAAATGGGAGAGCTACAAAAAGGAGGGGTCAGAGAGAATGACTGAGCTGGCCGAAGTCTTCTCAGGTGTTAAACCGCTCACCAGAGTCGAGAAAAATGGTGAGTTATGGTTTATTTGAACATGAACGCAAACATGTATACATACACTACCGCTCAAAAGTTTGGGATCACTTGGAAATTTTTCTTGGCAATCTTGCCATGAAGTCTGAAGTCCTGAAGTCGCCGCTTCACTGTTGATACTGACACTGGTGTTTGACGGGTATTATTACTACTATTAGTACTATTAGTACTATTTAGTGCAGCTGCCAGGTGACGACCTGTGAGGCGTCTTTGTCTTAAACTACACACTCTCAGATATTTGTCTTCTTGCACAGTTGTGCAGCGTTTTTATGTCCTTGTTAGACCCAGTTTGTGCTGCTCTCTGAAGGGAGTATGGGAGTACAAAAATGTACATCCTTCTTTGAAAATCATCTGATTAATTGTTATTGTTTGTGAAATGGAAAAAAAATGTTTGTGAAATGCATGAAAATGTGTTTTTCTTTGGAAAACAAAAAATTTGCACACCTCTTTTCAATACATGGGAGACGAGCGTATTGAAAAGTAAAAGACGTACTTTGTGAATGTATACATAGGCAGCGGCTTCATCTTTACATTCTGTCACGCCCACAGAAAACCTCCAAGCCTGGTTCAGAGAAATCTCCAAACAAATCGAATCTTTAAATTACGAGGACTCAACAGCTGCTGGGAGGAAGACCGTCCAGCTCATACAGGCTCTTATCGAGGTGAGGGGCCGTTCTTTTCCTGACACAGCACGGTACAGTGCCTTGCTACATTCAAGGTACTCGATCACTTAACTTGGGTAGCTAATGTTGATGTAACAAGTTATTAAACCTTTCAATCCCAGCAAGACATCCCTCCGAGTACAGGCCATGTTTGACGATCTTGACTGAGGCACACAGAGTTTGTTTCTACCTCTTTCCGTTCTTTAGTAATCAGCAGTAAAACACGGGAATGTTTCAGTTTTCCCCAAAAATCACTGTGGTTAGTTCAACAGATGAGTTTATAAGCCCCATAATTAGGTGACTCCAGTTGTGTGTTCCTTTTATCGTTACATGTTTCAATTTCAACGTCCTTCATTCGGTTTTCAGGTCCAGGAGTTCCATCAGTTGGAGTCCAACCTGCAGGTCTGTCAGTTTCTGGCAGACTCGAGAAAGTTCCTGCACCAAATGATTCGCACCATCAATATCAAAGAAGAGGTCCTCATCACGATGCAGATAGTCGGAGACTTGTCGTATGCGTGGCAGATCATAGACAGGTAGGTAATCTCTGTTTGTCCTCCACAGGACATAACACATACTGTATATGAGATGTTGGGGGATGAGAACATGGCCATAAATTGTACACATCACTGTATCAGCTAAGGGGTTCATACCGTGAGGAAGAAATAGCGGCATGTACAGTTAATGCTAATAAACAGCAAAGACCAATAATCCCTATACTAGACAGTCACATAAATAATTGATTGTATTTTTATGCGACATCATTTATCAGTATGCAGGTAGCGTAAAAACACAGGTGGTGTGTGTGTATGTTTTTCTCTTCTTTTAAGGTTTTTTTTATTTGTTATGCAGAGCAGATTTCACCCCTTTCTTTTCCTCTAACGCCCTTTCCCCCCCTGCTCATGTTTTACCCTGCAGCTTCACATCTATTATGCAGGAGAGCATCCGGGTAAACTCATCCATGGTCATAAAATTGCGAGCCACCTTTCTGAAGGTGAGTTGTCCCTGGCATTGCTGCATGCATAACCCGCCTGTTTCAGCCAGCCCCGTGCTGGGCTTGAATACAGGACCTTTTGGAATGGGAGTGGAAAGCGCTGACCGATGGGCCAAAAGCACGGCCTGTCAAGCCAGCCTTCAGCGTGACTCTTAGGGCACACTTGCACAGCCGCACTGGCTGGCATTCGTTATACATGCATAATGAGGAATTACAGTTGGCACTTCACAACAATGATCTTAAAGCCAGTTTGTGTGTGTGTGTGTGTGTGTGAAACCAGCTGGCCTCTGCCTTGGACCTCCCATTGCTGCGCATCAACCAGGCTAATAGCGCCGACCTGCTAAGTGTCTCCCAGTTCTACTCCGGGGAATTGGTGGCTTACGTCAGGAAGGTGCTGTTTATCAATGACATAGTTGAAGCTTACATCACATACGTTTTGTCCTACTAACAGTTTGGTGTTCAACTTGCTGCTTCCTCCTGTTTGCAGGTACTGCAGATCATCCCAGAGAGCATGTTTACCTCTCTGGCCAGGATCATCAAGCTTCAGATCCATGACATCATTGAGGTCCCCACACGGCTGGACAAGGACAAACTGAAGGACTACTCCCAGCTGGGGGCGCGCTACGAAGTAAAGAACCTGATTAGTTTGTAATGGTCTCACACGCATCACATCTACTGCGCAAAATCAAAAGCTGAATTATTCAAAGCATCCCGCCAAGATGTTTTTCATGCAGAATAATCAATATGATTCTGAAGCAGTCACACTGGCACTCATATTAGAGCAATTTTACGCCCCCTGTCAATGTGAAATACAAATGAGAACATTTAGGTTGTGCCAGCAGAGCCTTTTTTGCATATTATTTAAATTCATCTTCACAAATATTGGGCCACAAGTTGTCAGACAAATTAATTTAAACATGATTTATTCTTATGAAAGCAAGTATTTTGAGTTTTATGTGCTATATATTTTCTGAATTGGCTGGCGACCAGTCCAGGAGGTATTCAGCGTCAGCTGGGATAGGCTTATTATTCTCTAATGGGAATTAAGCGGAATAGAAAATGAATGCATGAATATATATAATGAGCTTTCCATAATATAAAGACCACAGTCAAGTAAGAAGCATATCTACTGAGATAGAACATCGAGCTTGCCGACTGTATTTTAGATGAATATTTTCATATTTTTAAACATTTTTCAACATCACTACAGGTGGCTAAACTCACCCATGACATCTCCATTTTCACCGAGGGGATATTGATGATGAAGACCACTTTGGTTGGTATTATAAAGGTGTGTCATGTATTCTTTCATACATGGTATTAAACATGTTTCCCTCATGTTAATTTGCACATTGATTACACCTCGCTAGAGTGAGTTACCGTGATTGTGATGCTTTAGGTGGATCCTAAGCAACTTCTGGAGGATGGCATCAGGAAGGAGCTGGTGAAGAGGGTGGCTTATGCTCTGCACAAGGGATTAATATTCAACCCCAAAGCTAAGGTAGGGCATGATATCGCTTCTCTAATATTTACTGTATTAATATCATTTTTGACACCCTCAACCCAACCTTCCCAGTCCAGCGAGCTGATGCCCAAGTTAAAAGACATGGCGGCCACCATGGACGGCTTCTACAGGTCCTTTGAGTACATCCAGGACTATGTCAGTATATACGGCCTTAAAATCTGGCAGGAGGAAGTCTCCCGAATCATCAACTACAATGTAGAGCAGGAATGCAACAGCTTCCTCAGGACTAAGGTTGGATTCAGCAATGGAAGATTGACACATTTTTCCCGCCTTTGTTTTCTGTAAATTCTTCTTTTTCTTGATCGTGATCAGATCCAAGACTGGCAAAGTGTGTACCAGTCCACTCACATTCCGATTCCCACGTTTCCGTCTGTGGATGAGTCTGCCACCTTCATTGGTCGTCTGTGCAGAGAGATTCTCCGGATCACAGATCCTAAGTCTGCATCCTGTTATTAGTGTGGAATGTTCTACCCTTTTTTTGCCGTCTTTTATAACCTCGACAGTATTTGTTATTTCGCCAGGGCAACATGCTACATCGATCAAATGAACACCTGGTATGACCTGAAGAGCCACCAGGAAGTGACCAACAACAGACTATTCTCAGAGATCCAGAGCTCGTTGGGTACCTTTGGCCTCAACGGATTGGACCGCTTGCTCTGCTTTATGATTGTCAGGGAGCTGCAGGTTTGTGCTTCCAGAAATTGACACAAAAATGTGCTGCGTGGTTGAGGATCCCAATGAACTCAGCGTGTATTGACTTTTAAAATGCGTGTTTGTCCCATTAGAATTTCCTGACAGTGATTCACAAGGCCATTCTGAAGGACAAAGCTGCATTGGAGGTCTTCAAAGCAATGCTGGGGGCTGTCAACCCAGTTCAGGGGATCGTGGGTAGGTAATGCAAGAAAAAGAAAACATCTAGGATATTTCAAGGGGATCTGCGGTTAAAAAATTTTTCTCGTGATAGGTAATGCTAGCAAAGTGTACGCCAATGCAGTGGCCAAAACCCAAAAAATCTGGGGGCCGTATTTGGAGGTCATCATGAAGGTACGTGTGTCTGCTTCATCTCTCCAGACGATAAAATCATTACACTTTGTAGAATACCCCTCATCTGATGTTTATGTGGTAGGTCGGCCAAATGCAAATTCTACGGCAGCAGATTGCCAATGAGCTGAACTACTCCTGCAAGTTTGACTCCAAGCACCTGGCGGCTGCCCTGGAGAACCTTAACAAGTCAGTCCAGTGCTTACATCCCAGCATGTAACAACATGCACAGTATAAAAAGACTAACTCTTAAGAATCTTTCGTCTGGCATTGTAAACGGTACACATTCGGTTCAAGGGAATGACGACATTGTTTCTCGCTCTTCTTTTGCTATATGATCCCGCCAGGTCTCTTCTCGCAGATATTGAAGCCCACTACCAAGACCCATCGCTGCCCTACCCCAAAGAGGACAACACCCTTCTGTATGACATCACTGCCTACTTGGAGGCTGCGGGTATTCACAACCCGCTTAATAAGGTTAGAGAACGAAAGATGTTGCTATCCCACCTTTATTTTTTTAAATCAACTTGAAGAATGACCTACTTTTTTCTGTCTTTCACAGATTTACATTACCACAAAGCGCCTCCCGTACTTCCCCATCATCAACTTTCTTTTCATTATAGCACAGCTGCCTAAGCTTCAGTACAGCAAGAATCAAGGTTAGTTCTCACCAACACCAATACAAACTATTTGAACGTTTTCCCATAATGCATTTTGGCCAAACAAAGCATTTCATTTGAGAACAAACGGCATAGAAAATAGATGGATGAATGGATGTATGTATGGCTGCCGGGGCACTGCAATGTTGCCTCTGTCCACCAGAGGGAGACAGAGGAGCCCAGAGAAGGGCTGCAATCATTGTAGAACCCCGACATGCACCAGTGAAATGTATTGGTACTTGTATATTTATTAGCTACCTTTTTAGTGTTGAGTTGCTGTGTGATGAGTTTAGCTTTCTTTCATGACCTCCTCCAATTTCCAATGGGTTGACAAGCTTGTCCTGAGTTCGCCGAGAGCTATCGTTTCACTGACTTGTGAGCGACACAATATTTAAACAATTAGTAGTACTTTCGAAGTAAAGGAGATGTAACGAGATTAGAGGTTTGACATAAATTAGCCGCACCGCTGTATAATTATATGAGCCTGAAAGCAAATGCAAATTTGATGTGTTGTACTTTTAACAGGAATGACGTGCAGGAAACCCACTGACCCGGTTGACTGGCCGCCCTTAGTGCTTGGTCTTCTCACACTTCTCAAGCAGTTTCACTCCAGATACACGCAGCAATTCTTGGCCCTCATTGGTCAGTTCATCCGCTCTACCATGGAACAGTGCACAAGGTAACCACACTGTTTTTCCTAGTTAATATAATCAATATTGTATTTTATAATATTTTGCTTAGATGTGAATCATACTATAAAATTAAGATGTTGCTTTCATGAGCTATTATCATAGTCTTTTCCCTCCTGAAATTCTAGTCAGAAGATCCCTGACATGCCCTCGGATGTGGTGGGAGCGCTCATGTTTCTGGAAGACTATGTGAAATACACAAAACTGTCACGCAAGGTAGGTGATCCTCGTTTATTCTGAATGAATATGTTTCTAGTATGTCATGAATAAATGCTTGTACTGTATGTTTTCACATCGTAACAGAGGTCGGTTGCATTGTCATTACTTTCTGTTTCTATTTTTCTTTGTGTTCCAAAGGTGGCTGAAGCCCACGTGCCCAGTTTCATTTTTGATGAGTTCAGAACAATACTGTGAAGATCCGGAAGAAGCAGAAGAAAGGATTTTGTTGCCTTTTGTGTACTTAATACATTTCATTGTTTAGCTGAATAATGTCCTAAAGCACATGTAATATTGTATATTGTTCATAGATGGAAACCTGAAATTGCCTTACTGTTCCTAACATTATTAACATTTAATACATTAATAAAACTGGAAAACAAACAAAGTCCTATTTTAATTAGACCAAACGGTCCAATCTGAATGTGTGTATTGTGCTTTTTTTTTCTTATATCATATCCATGGTGCAAGTGGATAAATTATTAGCCGTATTTTCTTGGTTCCATTGATTATTTTAATTTTTTTTACCACTGAAAAAATACAGATTAAAGCATTTGCTAGCAAGATATGTTTGGATAGATGGTATTTCTGTTTAAAAGAAAATGCTTGTGGTAGTTTACACACAAACATCACTGCATTTTATGTGTTTTATGCACAGAGCCGATCATGTTAAAGGTAAGGATTATGTAATTACGTATTATGGATTATGTAATTGTCTATCGCCTACTTCCCCAGTCTGCTTAGTGTCGACACATACGGCACTACACATCTTCACCAGTCACGTACGGCTTTCACCGAAAAAGACGAGACCAAAAGGACGTCTCATACGCTTGAAAGAGTATGAGGGCGGACTTCTGTCGTTCACTTCAAAGAACCGACTCTACGAGCCGTTTCGTTCACGACCGACTCATTACTACATGAGCCGAAGCCGGAAGCTGGCCGGAAGTAGGAAGTAGAGGCGAGTCAACTCATAGTTCCCTCCATTTCGGCGGGTGTTTCGCGTGACTTCAAAGATCGTAAGCTGTTTTCATAGTTTCAACTCTTTAGACTTTACAGCAAAAAGCTTTAACTTTGCTTTTGGCCTAGTCTATACTAACGTGCTGCTAGATTATTCGAGTGTATTGGGATATTCGCCAGTATGTCACTAAGTCTGAGCGAGGTACATGGCACCTTGTCCAGCCTCAAGTCCTGTCAGGTCGACCTCTTGACGGGGATGGACATCGTCACCTCAGTGGCCATGGACCTGGCGGAGGACCTGGGTAACTAGCTCATTTTTTGCTTTGTCACCTCCACGTTTAGCTGTGCCTTTCTACTGTTCTAAGACTTAATATTTACTTTTAAAGCTTCTATGGCCAATTGTAGTAACATTCTAACAAATGTGCTTTCAATTGCGAGAGGGTTATTTGCGTATTTATATTGTGTTCTGTGCATAGACGGAGAGCGGGACCCTGAAATTGACAAGATGGAGGCCTTAATGCTGGAATGTGCCAAGCTGGATCGAGAGATTGACAGCTTAGTTGACATTGTGCAACAAGTCACATCAGATGTGAGGAGCCACCAGGAATCATTAACTACCATATTAGACAAGAGGTTTCCTTGAAGAGATGTGCTTGAATACATGTGGAAAGTTGCCCTGCAGGGTGAAACATCAACTATTTTTCACTAAAAATGTTTTTTTTTCCCCATCTAGGTTGCTGCACTGCAACCAGAGGACTTGTTCGGTCTCTCCTCCAAAGTCAAGGAAAGTGTTGCTACGAGAATATCCACACTGTCTGATGAAGATCTGCAGAATCACCAGAAAGTAGTGACTT
This sequence comes from Doryrhamphus excisus, assembly GCF_030265055.1. NCBI lineage: Eukaryota > Metazoa > Chordata > Actinopteri > Syngnathiformes > Syngnathidae > Doryrhamphus > Doryrhamphus excisus. The sequence continues at coordinate 2,037,363 of NC_080482.1, forward strand.
TTAAGGACAGCATCAAGAGCTGTTCCAACCAAGGTACAAACATGCTTGGGTGTTTGAGTCTAATTAGCAGACATCTGCTTGATCACTTTGACATAAATTAATACCTGCTACCCCCTTTTTCCTGGTAATAGTCTTCATTGGACTCCTTTAAAGTGTTAATGTGTTAATGTTAAGTTGTACCTCGCCACATAGTGCTTCAAATTTCATGGTTTTAGAACAGGGTGATCGTTGCCGGTCCATAGTTATGTTGCCGTCCTTTTTTTTTTTTGGTCGCAAAGTAGAATTAAAGAATATCAAAGTTAGTAATGTGCAGTGCGGATGTTGTGTTTTCAGCCGACCAAGAACCAGAACACACGGAGGATCTTGATGAGGACGTCGCTGTAACACAGACCCAAATAAACTTCACATGCCCTCTCACCCAGGTACACTCGTGTAGTTGCTAGCTTTGCTTTCATTTTGATACTCATCGGAATAGGTCCACCATCTTGATGACGCGCGTGTACAGAGATGCTGAACAAATTATCTTTGTTGTGGTGGGTTTGTTATAACGATCAGACCAAAGCAGGGTGGCAAACGGATGCTTTGCATGTGAACGTGATGGCAGATGGCGTGCAGCAGTGTAACAGTGTGGTTTATCTATATTCTGTCTGGGAAATATGACCGCTAATTCCCTTTTCTATATTTATTTCTGGCGATACTGTATATTCAGTGTCAAATTAAACATTTGTGCCAATAATGGTCAGTTATTTCATGTTTAGATGGCTTTCATAATGTATTTGGAAGATGGTAAACAGGTTTTTATGAAAGCCCGTTTCCGCCACTGAAAAAAAAAAATCCCAATCGTAAGTCAAAAAATAATGAGATAAAAAGTCAAAATTACAAGATAGAAATCATAATAATGAGGAAAAAGTCGAAATAATGGGTTAAAAAGTCATAATAATGAGATAGAAAGTCGAAATTATGAGATAGAAAGTCATAATAATGAGATAAAAGGTCGAAATAATGGGAGAAAAAGTCATAATGAGATCAAAAGTCGAAATAATGGGAGAAAAAGTCATAATAATGAGACTTATTACACTATTCTAGTGTAGTGGTCTCATTATTGAGACTTCCCTCTTGAGCCTTAATATCCTTTTTAAACACAGATTAAAAAATAAATAAATAAAGGGCTGTTATTTTATTGAGCTGGTGATTATTATCTAGTGAGGATTCAGTGGGAAGCGATTAATTTTGAAAATGTTGAACATGGTGATATTTATGTATGTACTGTATCTGTATTCCAGGTGGAGATGGTCAACCCGATGAAGAATAAGAAGTGTAAGCACCACTACGATGAAGGTGCCATCAGGGGCCTCATTGAAACAAGACACAACCAGAAGAAGAAATGCATGTAAGTATTGTATTGAAAAAAATAATAATTTATCAAACTGCTTTAGATCATTTACACCGCTTTTATTTTGGAATTGCGTTTACCGAACCGTTAGCACCTGTTAGCCAACAGCCAGATGGCGTGTCCTTACGAAGGTGAGATGGACCGCCCTAAATAGGACTTTGATTGTGACCGCTCGTCTCTGTGCCCCCCCAGCTGTCCTGTGGTGGGCTGTGGAAACACAGACGTGAAATTGTCAGACCTGCTACCCGACCACACTCTGAGGAGACAGATCCAGAACCACAAGCAGCAGAATGGCCGCACGTAGAACTCAGCACTTTGATCAGGAACATTCATCGTATTCATTTTGTTGTTGTTATGCTTTAACAAAGAGGCACACTGTTGCTATGGTTTTCATTATTGTCGCCACAAATGCATCGAGGTTGTTGAGCAGCATTTGCTTGTTTTTTCGACATATTGCTTTTATGGAATTGTCTTTCTGTATAAAAACGTTGTGTATTTTCAGTATTGTTGAGTTATAATTAAAGCTTTAGCTTTATAGTTGTACAAAGCAACAGAAAGCAATCCTCCAGGGTGATGATAGAGGTTGCATGACTCTATCACGTCACTAAGTCAGCCACTAGAGGGCGACGTCTGCGTGACGACAGCAATGCCACAAGGACAGAGTGGCACATTTCCCATCTCCAATGTTTGCTCTCCACTACAGCCTGGAGTAATTGTGTCTGTTTGTAGGTTAGTGCTGCTTGAGGAGTGTGGGAGGAGAAAACAAATCAGGCTAATAGGACACTTGAGAACATGAACAACCAGAGTGGTGAGTGGCTCCGAGAAGGATGCATGACCCAAAATGTGAAGGAACGTTTTGTTTTGTTTTGTATTTGTTCTATTTGATTGTACAAAGTATCTGTAGATATGATTCTTTGCTCTTTTTGATTACACCTTTAAAGTGCGAAAACATGGTCACATGAATGACAAACGTTTTGTAACCACACACATACAAAGTATGCGGTCAGATCCTCGGCCTCTTAAGGTCCTTTGTGCTACATCGTAACAAACAAAGGCTGTGTTGAGATGCAACTTACGTCAAGCTAATCTTTTAATGACCTTGCATGAGGCATTTTTAGGGGTATTTTCTCATGCTTTACACAGCGCTAGGAGTATGGAGTAGCAAGACATCAGTCTATGTTGCATGCCGGGTTGCTGATTCATTTCTCAGAATTCAGTTCTTGTTCTCACACGTGACAGGAAGCTTTTTGTGGCGTTAAGTTGACACGTGACAGACAAAAGTCAACTTCTTTAATGTTTGTCTTAGTAAGACATGGACACCAAATCGGTTCATAAAAGCATGTTGGGATGAGTTTCATGTACAGGAACATGCATGGAACCCTGACCTCAAGCCCATCAAAACAGCCTATACTCATTGTTGTGTAATGGGGATAATGGGTATAATGGACCCCCTATGTACTTTGTTTCTGCACTGTAAAAAAAAATCCAAGTTGACTCAACTTAAAAAAAAATTGGAACATTGCTGCCTTAATATTTTGATTAAATCTAGCAAATTATTTCAGGTAATTTCAACTCACAATTTAAAAGACCAAGCTCACGTGACTTATTGCTTTGTTTTGGAACTTTCTGTATTAGGTCAAATTAATATTTTTGTTGTATCAACAATAGAACTCAAGTAATCTCAACTCACTTTTGATTTAGTCTAACTAGTTATTTCAAGTAAATTCAACTCACAATTAAATTGAAAAAATTTGTTAACCAAATTAGCGCGCTGACCTCACAGCTAGGAGACAAGGGTTCAATTCCACCCTCGCCCATCTCTGTGTGGAGTTTGCATGTTCTCCCCGTGCATGCGTGGGTTTCCTCCGGGTACTCCGGTTTCCTCCCACATTCCAAAAACATGCTAGGTTAATTAGCGACTCCAAATTGTCCATAGGTATGAATGTTAGTGTGAATGGTTGTTTGTCTATATGTGTCTTGAGATTGGCTGGCCACCAGTCCGGGTTGTACCCTGCCCCTTGCCTGAAGACAACTGGGATAGGCTCCAGCACCCCCGCGACCCTCGTGAGGATAAGTGGTAGAAAATGAATGTTAACCAGATTTGACCAACAATAACAACAATAATAACAACAACAATAATATTGTTATTTGATCTAAAAAATGAAGTTCCCATCTGTGCATTTACTTTGCAGAGGTTGCATACATGTTTGACTAATTGTGATGTAGCTAACGACTTGTTTTTTTTTTTTTTTTAAACGGACACATGATTTTGCTGTCTGCTTCTCCAGATTTGCATACAGGCAAAACTACTTGGTGTGTTGTTGTGATTAACAATAGTACGGTGTTGCATATAAATGCACCGAACGAAATGAAGCATAACGTGAAATCCTTCATCTCGGCATCAAATCATTGCTGCATCGCCTTTCTGTCCATTATCGCTGCCTTTTATTTTCTTGCAAAAAAGTCAACTGTGTTTTGTGCTAGCAGCCCATTTTCTAAACAAACAGTCATGAGTCACAGTTAAATGTCAGGTGTGGTAATAAAACCAAAATAACATTTTTTATGCATAACAGTATGAGCGTAAAAACGTTCCCACAATGCCAATCAAAATAGAGCATTAGGCTTCTTTAACGAGATTGTGCTGGAGTCTCTAATGCAGACCATCATGGCGCCATTCATGCAAATGAGGCAAAAAGGTGCACTGTGCCTTTAAAAGATGACACCTCCCAGTAGTGGCTCATTGCAGGCTGAGTTTGCTTTAAACCAACACTGGCTCCCAACTACAGGCTTGTGTGGTGCACTTCAAACACACCAAAGTCAGCCAAGCACCAGCAGGAAGCGAGGAGAGCCGCGAGGAAACAAGGAAAGGTCAAACGTTTCTTTAGTGACGGCAGGTGAGTCCATGCGCCTTTCATGATTGATGTGACAAGTTGTGATGTGACAGCAGACGCGTGGATGTGTCACTCGGGTTCAAAGCAAGTCCGATTTGAATGCGGATTCTGCTCCGAAGTGAGCCAACAGGTGTGTCAGGTCGCACCTGTTGGGATCCGTGTTCACTGTGTGTTTGTGTGCGCGCAGGCGGGCGGAGGATCTCCTAAACCGGGACATGGATTACTGGCACCACTTTGGATTTAGTTGACACCTTCCTGACGTGATCGGGCGAACAGGTGGATCCCGCCGGTTTCAACGACGCCCACCTTTATGGGGAACCAGGTGGAGAAACTAACTCACTTAAATTACGCGGAGGTGCCGACGTCGGATCCGAATGGGCTCGACCCGGACGAAGACGGACCCCGAATCGGCGTCTCGTACATTTTCTCCAATGACGCGGACGACGACGAGGACGAGCATCCGGACGCCTTCCCCACGGAGAACCACCAGGCGAAGCACGACGAGAAACCGTTTGACCCCAAAGACGAGCTCGGGTGTTCGGTTTGCTTCCGGGAGGAGTGCGTGTTCGAAAGAGGCACCGGAACCGCCACCCACACCGCGGAGAGCCTGCTGAACAAGTGCAAACCGGGAGACCTGCTGGAGTTTGTCGCCACGGGACAGTACCCGCACTGGGCCGTGTACGTGGGGGACTTCCAGGTGGTCCACTTGCATCGCGCCGAGATCAAGAACAGCTTCCTGACCGACGTGAGTCAGGGCAGGAAGGGTCGCATCGTCAACGCTCTCTACCGGTACCGGGCACTCCAGCCGGAGGTGATTGTGCGCAACGCCGTGGACCACGTCGGCTCCAGGGACCGAGAACTCTACTGGAGGAACTCCGAGTGTTTCGCGGCCTGGTGTCGCTTTGGAAAACGCGAATTTAAAATCGGAGGGGAGATTAGGATCGGCAAACAACCGTACAGGTTGAGATTACACTTTTCCGACAAGAAGACGCACGTTTTGGAGTTCCAGAGCCTGGAGGACGTGATCATGGAGAGGAGGAGGAACGACCAGATAGGAAAGGACGCTGTCATGCAAGAACTGGCCAATCACCTGAACGCACCACACGACTATACGGAGCATGCGTTTGGCACCTGATGCCGCCCGGGGGGGGTGTTCCTGTGTCGGGATGCCTTTTGGCCTGGGAGGGGTCAACACCCAATTAGCATCTTTTTCCATGAAACTGGTAAACAAGACTTGTTTACATTCATACAAGTGGATTGGACACGGACTTGGTGTTATTTTATTACCACTGAGCATCTTTTATGAATTATTATATTTATAAGCTGCAGTAAATATACACAAAGAAATACACACTGAAAGGTAATAAAAGGCAAATTAATAAACCCCTATTGTATTTTTTTTACATTTGATTATTGATTACACTTCATGTAATCATTACACAAGTCTATGTGGACATGATTGATTTGTGTGGTTTTGTTTTGGAAAAAAATGGAAATAAATATAAATGACTGATATATTTTCCTTATTTTTACTGCCTGGTTGTAATTGAGAATAATTATGAAGAAAAAATAGTATATGTCAGGGGTGTCACTAGGTTCTGATGACGGGGAAGGGGGGCTTAGCCCCCCCTGGAGATGCACAGGATATGAATGAATGTAATAGACAATAAAAAAAAATAATCCAAAAAACAAATAACAAGAACCGGGATATAACTTTCCCACTTTTGGACAGATTTAGTAGAGGTACTTAATTGTTAATTGGTAATTATTTTAGGCCACCATTAAATGTACACAAGTACACACAATATACACTGCAAAACCGCTGGACAGTGATCAATTAGAATTATATTATTAATTAGGCTATTATTATTACTATCATCATTATTCTTCTGATTAGTACTACTACTAGTAGGCTAGTATTAGTATTATTAAGTTACATTTTTGGGGGGCAAAAATCAATAAAAAATAAAATATTAAATTAATTTTTTTGGGGGGGGGAAATTAATAAAATATTATTAAATTAAATTTTTTTGGGGAAAAAAATAAAATAAAACCAATAAAAAATATCAATTTTTTTAGGAGGGCTTAAGAACATTTTAGGGCGGCTGAGGCCCCCTAAAATAGGCCTAATGACGCTAATGCTATATGTCCTGGTAAGTCTTTATTCGGCATAACAGCAAGACTATAGATAACTATAATAACTATAACTATAGATGCTTTTACAGCTTTGTGGCAAGTTGTGTTCCACCTGTGGTGGACATTTTTTTCCCATTACTTTCACTTCTGACTGAATATATGTCATTTCTTTGTGAGTTGCCACAGGCTTGAAATGTTCTTCACCCTTATTTTGCTTTCATTCCCTCCCTCGGAACTGCAGAGTTTATTACAGTTCAGTCATACACTCGGCTCGTATTTGACAACACTCTTAAATAAGAAAAAACCACCACATAGTTGTCACGTTTGTATTGAAAAGAACATTTCAATTGGAACATATTTGGAAGAATTGGGGTGTGTTTTGGTTTATGGGTCGTAACTGTTAGAATCAGGTAGGAAATGGACACAAAAATGAAGAACGTGTTTGATCTTGAAAGAAAAGCCCCCCCTTCCTGTCCCGTTTTGCATGATTTCATGCCTGTTGTGTTTCCCTTTGCTTTTTTTGTGCAGGTCATGTCCCAAAAGAGCTAAAGTAGGATCACGTCGATAGCGAGTAACAACAAGCGGAAAAGCTGCCGGACACATTAGCATGTATGCAATTCTCTACGGTCCGCCACTGCGCTCAAATAGGAATTGTGTGTGTGTGATGCATATTTATGATAATCAGTCATATTTTGGTAACAGCCAGAGAATGGGGACTGCACGGGGGTGAAGCACACGATATTAAAACAGCTGCTGAGACTGAAATGACCTTTTTCCTGACGCTCAAGTACAACGTTACTGTATGTCACCCAAAGGAATACAGTAGCGCCTCTCAAGCTGTCCCGGCTTGAATCTGTCCAAACATCTCAGACCACAACTATGACGTCAGCACTTTTCACTTTCAACAGAAAAGCCTTTGCAGATTTCACTTATTGTAGGCTATTTTGGGATTTTGCGCCCCCACAATAAATAAGTCTGTAAAATCTGTACAAACCTCGGTATGAGTTGCTGGCACCGGCATGAATGACGACACGAACAAACCAGCTAACCTTGAAGTAAGTACAGTGCCTGCTGGCTCTCTAACCCCGCCCCCGCCTCCCCCGGAACCCTCGTTGTACCCGCCATTTTAGAAGCAGTAAGCAACACCGGCTAGCTCCTCCCCCTCCAAACCCTTGGGCGGAGCTTGACATACACTTCCATAGCTCTGATTGGTCGGCTATTTTGTAGTACAGTAAACCTCGGATATATCGGATTCAATTGTTCCCACTGGTTTTGTCCGATATAAGCGAAATCCGTTATATGCGTATACCGGAAAATGTCCGTTTTGCGCATATATCGGATTTATATCCGGTATATGCGTAAATGGGATTTTATCCGTTATAAAAAGGCACTTCCTTGACTATGTTTCCAATGTACCTGGACGCGCAGGCAACGCTGCAAACGCTGCAAATGACGTCGTATAGCGGCCTGTCACGATTCGGCGAATCGGAGCGCCACGATGCGGCCATCCGATATATGCGAGGGAAATTTAATGGAAATGCATTGGAACGGGACTGGAGATTTTGTCCGAAATAGGCGAAATCCGTTATAAAAAATCCGATATATGCAATTAATTTTTATTGGAAATGCATTTCAGAAAAATTGGTTCTTTTTTATCTGTCCGTTGTGAGCGAATTTCCGATATATCCGAGTCCGATATATCTGAGGTTTACTGTACATCAATTTACTAAAACAACAAAGTCCACCTAAAATAAATTGCTAACATTAGCTAAGAAATATCGAATACGCAAATATGAGCAGAATCGAACATGGATACCAGTGGTTTCGGAGCCACATGAACGATATCGACGTTCGATATTGATTAGTCCAATTCCGAGAAGGATTTGGTTGTTGCTTCAGCCGCCATTGTCCACTGCTACTTCACAGGGAGCTAAATAGCTAGTCCGAACTTGTCATTCTGAGATGAATCGTTGCGGACAAAATGGAGGCTATAGCATCGCAGGGAAATGGAAAGGAACACCGCATGGACTCGTGAGAGTGACGTGACCCCCCCCTACCCGACACCTCGCTGTGCCCCCCCCATTTCAGAAGCTGTTTTGTAGTACATCAATTTCCCAAAACCAAAGTCCACCAAAACAAACTGAGAACCATATTAGCTAAGAAATATGGAATACGTAAATATGAGCGGAATAGGACAGCCACATGAAAGATATCGATGTTCCATATTGATTAGTCCAGTTCCGAGAAGGATTTGGTTGTTGCTCCAGCCGCCATTGTCCACTGCTACTACACAGGGAGCTAAATAGCTAGTCAACGACTTGTCATTCTGAGATGGATCGTTGCTGGACAAAATGGAGGCTATAGCATCGCAGGGAAATGGAAAGGAACACCGCATGGACTTGTGAGAGAGATGTGACCCCCCCACCACCACCACCACCACCGCCCCCAACACTTCCTGCAATTGTTCCACTGGGGAAGCTTTTGGGTTGACATGTTGGCTCATTCTTGTCAGACTATTTCCCACCGAGTCTTGCTTGGTTCCTGTGGGGGGGATTGGAGCAAAGCCCACCCCCTTCAGGCAAAACTCACTTTTGGAGAGAACCAACCAACCAACCCACTCTGGTGTTTATTCGTTGTTTATCTATGAAAACTTCATATTCCACAGCATTGACAATATTTATTCATCACCTCAAACGTTAAATGCCAGATAAAGACTTTACCATTGTTCCATTATTATATATGATCTAAATCAGGGGTCTCAAACATGCGGCCCACGGGCCTTTTGCTGCCCGCGCAAGTTTGATATGGATGCCGTATGGTATCATGTACCCAGAAAAAAATTATTACGTTTGATTAATGTTCATGTTAAAGGTTAAATAACTGTTAATAGTTATCCTCCCTATCCGTGTGGAAGTGGTAAGTTTTTGGCTATTTAAGTTTAAAGGAAATAACTTGGAGGCTACCGTTGAGGTCGCTAGCTCTCTAGTTTGCGAGTTAGCATGCGTCTCAAGACCCTGCAGTTGCGCAATATGTTGTAAATAAAAAGAGTATAAATGTGACTATAGTCGTGTTTTGTCATGTCTACAGGGCTCTAATAATGCTTTGTTCATTTTAATCTGAAAAAAATCATTTGTCTACCCACCAACTATATGTGGTTTCTTAAGTTTTTATTATTTGCCCTTTTATTATTATTATTATATTTATTTATTACTGATTGATTGATTTTCTTTATTCTTGATTTGTTTCATTTATTTTTCATCTTATTTTGTGCAGAAAAATAAAAATGAAGATATTTGAGAACAGTGGAATGTTTTATCAGAGCTTTTCTTGTAGAAAATCGGAACCAAAGCACTGAAAAAGTTTGTATATTTTTCTGTTTTTAATAACTGCGTTCTGTTTTTTTTGGAAAACCTGATGCGGCCCCAGCCTCGCCCAGACCCTAGCTCCAGTGGCCCCCAGGTAAATTGAGTTTGAGACCCCTGATCTAAATAGTATTTACAGTGTTTGATAGTCTTTGTTTATGTCAGTCAACCTCAACGTGTTTGGGAACGTGTGAGTTTCGATTCAAATCAAGGACTTTCACATTAAAAGTGTTTGAATGAAGGACTTTCACATTAAAAGTGTTTGAATGAATGGCTTTCACATTAAAAGTGTTTGAATGAAACAGTCCCAGCCTACACAGAAGACTGGCGTTAAGAGCTGACAACAATGTGAAGAAATCTTCACACTCCGAGCAGTAAAGGGATTGTGGTTGTCACTCTGTGTGTGTATGTGTGTGTGTGTGTGTGTGTGTCAAGACAGCTTAGAGGCAACACAATAAAAAAAAAGAACCCAAAGAAAACTAAACAAACTCTTATTCAGCCGACACAGAAGGTCAAATACAATCCATTCATATTCAACCTCTGATTTGTTCTGATTTGTAAATAATAGAAAGAAAAATAATCTTTTCCAAGGTCAAATGGATGCCATCAAAACAACTTTATTAACTCATTCAATCCCAGACGTCCATTTTCCTTTTTAGACTATATTGAGTGCCGGTGTGTGTAGTAAATGAAACAGATCATTTAGGTTGGAAGCAGGAAGTCCATGAAAGACTGCAGAAAGAGGTGCAGATTCTGGAAGATCTAGAAAGATAAGATATGCCTTTATTTGTCCCATGAATAAAAAAATTGCATTGCACAGAATCAGTTAAGCAGTATACACAATATAAAAATAAAATATAAACAACCCAAGTATTAACAAATGAACAATTTTACCCAGGTTTATATACAAATACAGTGTGCCAGATAATATGAAATGAAATATATGACCAGTATATATGTACACTATGAGATCCTGCATCAGACATTATAAAAATACTGCGATTAGAACTTAATATATTGCAATATATAGCTGCTCTACAGGAGTCCACAACGCCATACAAAAGTCCCGAAAATGAGCTTAATGCGTCCCCTTGAATCAACACTTGAACATCTGATATCCCAGAGTACAGATTAGCTGTCTGACACCTTCGGTTTGAACCTGGTCTGGCGTGGAGAAGCCGACGAAGGCATAGATGAGTCCCCGGAAAGATGAAGACGAGAGTGGACGAGAGCAACACAAATGGAGACAATGATGTACGAGACCACGTATACGGATGACAGAGGTAGAGTCTGAACCAATGGAGGGGAACACACAAAAAGATCTCAAGGAAGAACAAAATAACCTGAAGTGTCTGCATAGAACATCAACATAATACAAGCTGACGTGAAGGATGTAAATGGAGGAAAACACGGCAGGACGTCAAGCCCTCAAGATAGAGGACAAAGCAGAAGAAAACAGCATCGGACAAATGAAATGTAAAGTGGATGAGATGGAGCAAAGCACACGCATGAAGGATGGGCTTGTGACTTTGCTCGGCATCAAACGCCGGTCTAATGGCAGGACAGAGGAGGAGAACCAATAGAAGAAGTGGCCAACTGTGAACGCCGTTGTCGACAACATTGATGGACACATTCCACTGCATGGGAGAAACAACATTAACACGTCTAACATAAACTAGCTTAGCTGAAAAGGAGAAGCAAGAACGCCAACAAGAATAAAAGACAACGCACACGAAAGCACACGACCGAAGGAAAAGTGAAAGCAAAAACATAATTTACACTTGGTAATGGTGATGGTTTAGTTTCATTTGAACATGCATCAGATTACAATTGAGTGCATCACATAATCAGTAATAATAATAATAATAATCATAATCATAATCAGCTCCATCTGGTACTTTTACAATGAGTAACTGTTACATTTGTTCACTTCCTGCTTTCCTAATATAGTTAAAAACATTTTTTGTTTTGTTTGTGAAAATTTTAATTAAAAATTAAAAATTAAAAATTAAAAATTAAAAATTAAAAATTAAAAATTAAAAATTAAAAATTAAAAATTAAAAATTAAAAATTAAAAATTAAAAATTAAAAATTAAATTTTTTAAAATTAAAAATTTTTAAATTAAAAATTAAATTTTTAAAAATTAAATTTTTTTAAATTAAAAATTAATTTTTTTTAATTTTTAATTTTTAATTTTTAATTTTTAATTTTTAATTTTTAATTTTTAATTTTTAATTTTTAATTTTTAATTTTTAATTTTTAATTTTGGAGGAAGGAGTAGGAAGAAGCAAAGCTTATTAAATCCTACCCCTCCATCTGGTACTTTTACAATCAGTACCTGTTACATTTGTTCACTTCCTGCTTTCCTAATATAGTTTAAGTTTTTTTTTTCTTTTTTTTTTTTCTTTTTGTCACGTACCGAAGTACGAGGTGATATGATCATCCAATGCCATAATGGGTACCATAGTGCGTGTCAATATAGTGATATATATAGCACATCATGACTGGTTCAAGACTCTTCATCCTTGTATTTAGCAAACATCAACTGCTTGTATTGTTTCTTGAATTGGCTCATCGTTGTGCATTGTTTGATTTCCTTACTCAATCCATTCCATAGTTTGATTCCACATACTGAAATGCTATGGCTAGCATAACATAGTCCTAGCATAGAAGTGTTTCACTTCACACTTCATTGATATTATCAGATTTTTGTCTAACAATACACTGTCGGGTATATACAATATGAAAAATAAGCCGTGCCATAATACTAAACTAGTTCTGATTGTAGCCAATTCTTCAGATGTTCCACACGCACACTCGATTTCTCACCAAACAAGTCAGAGCAACATACGCACAGCAGATACACTCCTGATCAAAATTTTAAGACCAGTTGAAAAATGTATTACAAGCAAACATGAAACTGAAATCACAAGTTTAAGACCGTCACTCAACAAAATAGAAATAAAAGACCTCACAGTTTGTAGACCGGAGTTTAATTCCACCCTCGGCCATCTCTGTGTGGAGTTTGCATGTTCTCCCCGTGCATGCGTGGGTTTTCTCCGGGTACTCCGGTTTCCTCCCACATTCCAAAAACATGCTAGGTTAATTAGCCACTCCAAATTGTCCATAGGTATGAATGTGAGTGTGAATGGTTGTTTTTTTTTTCAGATATTTGTCTTCTTGCACAGTTGTGCATCGTTTTTATGTCCTTGTTAGACCCAGTTTGTGCTGCTCTCTGAAAGGAGTAGTATTGGAGATGTTTTAGATGGGTTTTCCAATAATCTATTAGCCTTATAAAATGATGAACTAGGATTAGCAGCCATACCAGGAGATTGATGCAGAGGACTGACAGTTGTTGATAGTAGGCCTCTATGCAAAAATGTACATCCTTCTTTGAAAATGATATGATTTTTATTGTTTGTGAAATGGAAAAAAAATGTTTGTGAAATGCATGAAAATGTGTTTTTCTTTGGAAAACAAAAATTTGCAAGTGATCCCAAATGTTTGAGCGGAACATAGGAAAAATGCAAGAACAATAATTAGGCAGCATAGCTGGGTTTCGTCCACACAGCATCACAGGCATCCTTTTTTTTCCAAACATGGAGGGGCGTGGAGTGCCTTATCCATCCCCGAATGGCGCCCAGACCACTGGTATTGAACGACACCCCCGCATACAAAGCGCAGCGGGCATACACTTTCCGGATTGAAGTGCTAACAATGAAGCAATGATTGGTACACGTACAGTCCTGGCTAATTAGCTCACTTATTGTCATTTTGAAATGCAAAACACGTGACCTTGTGTGTGACCTTATATGAAATAGTTCTGTGTCCAATGTCATTTGAAATGACAAAATAAAGAGAAAATGTGATTAGACTTTAGGATACTTTTGGATCTTTGTGTCACTTGAAGTCATTGTGCTGTGAAAGCTACTGTATTTTAGCGTGTTAAGTTCAATGGAGGACTGGTTGCAGGAATAATGAGTTGCCTTGCAGATGTAGCTGTCATTTTATTACATCCAATGTAGAAGGAAGTTAGTCCTCTTACTTTCCAGCGTATATTCTTTCTCCTTTCTCCTTCCCTGCCTGAGTTTGACTTGGACCGGTGCATGTTTGCCATTCATTTCAGACCGGCGCCGCAGTGGGATTCTTTCTTGTCCCGACGTGGGATGACCGTTTGTTTGTTCCAAAGTTCCATGTGCGATCGTTCCAAGGCTGCCGTCCTTTCTGACGTTTTATTCGTTTGTCTTCTTTTACACTTGTTGTGTTTGACATTTCAACTTTTCCACTGACCAAATTTGGCCCGCAGGACACTAGTTTGAGGCCCCCGCCGTGATATGAAAGTTTAATGTTAGTGCGGCCCGCGCAAGTTTGATATGGATGCTGTATGGTATCATGTACCCAGAATTTTTTTTTACGTTTGATTAATGTTCATGTTAAAGGTTAAATAACTGTTAATAGTTATCCTCCCTATCCGTGTGGAAGTGGTAAGTTTTTGGCCATTTAAGTTTAAAGGAAATAACTTGAAGGCTACCGTTTAGGTCGCTAGCTCTTTAATTTGCGAGTTAGCATGTGTCTCAAGACCCTGCAGTTGCGCAATATGTTGTAAATAAGAAGAGTATAAATGTGACTATAGTCGTGTTTTGTCATGTCTACAGGGCTCTAATAATGCTTTGTTCATTTTAATCTGAAAAAAATAATTTGTCTACCCACCAACTATATGTGGTTTCTTAAGTTTTTATTATTTGCCGTTTTATTATTATTATTATTATATTTATTTATTTATTACTGATTGATTGATTTTCTTTATTCTTGATTTGTTTATTTTTCATCTTATTTTGTGTAGAAAAATAAAAATTAAGATATTTGAGAACAGTGGAATGTTTTATCAGAGCTTTTCTTGTAGAAAATCGGAACCAAACTAAAATGTATTCATTTTTCTGTTTTTAATAAATGCGTTTTTTGTTGTTTTTTTTTTGGAAAACCTGATGCGGCCCAGCCTCGCCCAGACCCTAGCTCCAGTGGCCCCCAGGTAAATTGAGTTTGAGACCCCTGCTTTAAACTATATCAAAATGCATAATCGATCATGATGGTTTTAACTGAGTGTGATGCTTTTCATGAAAGATGCAAGTATTGTAAATATATTGTTAAATTATATTACCACATGACCTTTGAGAAAATACTCAAGTTGAAAGTGTAACTTTTTGCAAGGTGTGGATCCCATTGGATCTAGCCTAAAAGTAACGCTGCATTTCAGAAAAAGAACTTCCTACCAACAGTAAAATATGGTGGTGGTAGTGTGATGGTCTGGGGCTGTTTTGCTGCTTCAGGACCCGGAAGACTTAGTATGATACCTGAATCCTATTGATCCTATTGAGATTAACCCCATTTGGCAAGCTTTAAATTCCACATCAGTGTTTTCATGCTGTGAACCAAATGTTGGACCATACCAAAGGGTGGACTCGGTGTTGATTAATAATAATTGATTAAATAAAGAGGTGTCTCCCACTAGTTCCCATATTCAAATAACCTAATATCAATTCCCGCCTCAACCCTGCAGCCTCCCCATTTCCCTTTTATGCCCCCTCTGCTCTTATTGTGATGCCTTCCTCTTGATTTCAAAGGTTGAACCAGAAGGTGCAGGAATATTGATTTAAACATGAACTACCCATCTATTTTTTTGCAGGGAGTCTTGCTGGCCTGATATACAGACTGTGACCTGGGAGACTGAAAAAGGTCTGCATGTCGTGAAGAAAAGGTTAAAACAGCAAATGGCATTGTGTGTGTGTGTGTAGTTGTGTGTGTAGTTGTGTGTGTGTGTAGTTGTGTGTGCATGAACTATTTTAAAATGCTTCACTTTTCGCTCAGTATTGTGCGTATCTGCTCGGTAAACACATCAATGTTTCATCTTTGTCATCACAAATATTTACTCTCTTCTCCAGGTCATCTGTGGCATGCCGTTATCAGACCTGCCAACATGTACTCATTTTTTGTACTCGACACGCACTTTGACTTAAAGGAGACAAGACCTTTGAAGACGTTTTTGTTTTTAAACCCTTCTCCTGTAGTTGCCTTTTGATGGTTATTGGACCGCACTGGGCACCGTAGGAACCTTCATTTGGGCCGAGGGTCAGTCCGTGTCAGACGGAAAACCAGTCGGCTGCTCCGACTCAGATTTGGTGACATTTATGGGGTCTACCACATGACTCCTTTGTTCCATAACCCTCAGGATCTTTTAAAAAGTTTCAAATCCGACAACAGTGGCGATGGCGTGCTGGGAAAGACCTGGCTCCATTCAAACATGTTCAAAGAGAGAAAGCTTTTTTTTTTGCCTTTGCCATCATGACATCATGACAGCGTGAATACCTGACAGAAAATGACATGGAATCCATTACAGGAAGTAACAGCAAGGTTTTTTGTAATAATTAAGTGGGGCTGCATGGTGGACGAGTGGTTAGCGCGCAGACCTCACAGCTAGAAGACCCAAGTTCAATTCCACCCTCGGCCATGAGTTTGCATGTTCTCCCCATTTTTCTCCGGGTACTCCGGTTTCCTCCCACATTCCAAAAACATGCTAGGTTAATTAGCGACTCCAAATTGTCCATAGGTATGAATGTGAGTGTGAATGGTTGTTTGTCTATATGTGCCCTGTGATTGGCTGGCCACCAGTCCAGGGTGTACCCCGCCTCTTGCCCGAAGACAGCTGGGATAGACTCCAGCACCCCTGCGACCCTTGTGAGGATAAGCGGTAGAAAATGAATGAATGAATGAAAACATCAAGAGACATTTGCAATAAATTGCTTACTCTATTTTTTTTTGTCTTAGTCCATTTTTTATTCCACATTGGCGTGGTAGAGCGATTATGAGTGTGAATACCTGACAGAAAATGACATATTTTTGCAAAGATTTTGGCTTTTAAATGTTGTGGTCTTGAGTTCTGGGTTCGATTCTCCGCTTGGCCGTTGGCAGTTTTCTCTGCGTTTCTCCCACCTTCTAAAAACAACATGCATGTTAATTAACATGTTAATAGGTTAATTATCGGTATGAATTGTCCATTGTGTGAATGGTTGTTTGTCTATATGTGCCCTGGCATCGGCTGGCCACCAGTCCAGGGTGTACCCTGGGATAGGCTCCAGCCTGACTAAAATAGATGAATGGATGGATGGCATCATCCTTGCGGCCGTCCAGTATGAATCATCCAGCTGGCGTAGATATGGATATGGATATGGATATGAAACGTGTGTGAATAGCTGCAGATCCAGGGCATTGTGTATGTGAGACAGCGTGATTGAATTCGTAGGTGGCGCTAGCCGCGGCCCGGCCCTGCAGGCCCGCACGCTGCAGGCAGGCTGCCGGCGCTGTTGGAGCCGTAATAGGTAAAGCCAATTTGGACTCTCTCGGCAGTCATGTGACTGAACCAGATCGAAGTTGAAAGCCAGCTCTGAACATTAGTATTTGAAGACGGGCGGCGAATGCGGCGCCGGCAGGAGAAGGGAGCAACAGGTGTGGAATTTCAAGTCGGGCTAAAAAGGCAAAGCGACTATTTCCTGAATGATTTATTCATCGCCATTGTCCGCCCCGCGACACAAGGCCACCAAAGCCCAAAAGCATTTTATTTGTCCATATCCGCACATCCCTCCCATGCATGTGGAGAGCAACGTGGCTGACGTGATGGAGCTCCATTAGCTGGAGCATATTTGTCACGGTAACGCATCTCCATATGCTAATTGTGTATCCAGCAGATGAATCCGTCTCCCACGAGCACTGCGGTTTATTGCCTTATGATTAGGAGACTAATTACAAAGATGTAGTACAACCCATCCCCCTCAACAAGTGTGCACATCCACGCGTTGACGCGTCATGCATTTCATATTCCAGATGATTACAATCTCAGCAAGCATGACCACGTTAGCATCTTCTACGTCTGAACCCTTTGGAGAGCAGTACATGGAGGATGACGAGGATGAAGAAAAGACTTAAGATGCGTTTTTATGAAACGGTAGCCCTGAATTGTCTTCAAATGTGACTTTTTAAATATTTTCTTCCTTGTTGGTGCACATCATCTCATCATCTTTCACATGAACAGTAATTCCTCCTTTATGGCTGCTGATTGGTTCCTGACTCCAACATGATGACAGAAGTTCCACAAAAAGAAAATTGCAAAAACACAAACACCGCAAAGCTAGCAAGCTGGTGAGAGATTAAAAAAAAAAAAGATTGATTGACAACGGTCAACGGCCAATCAGGACACAGCACTCAATGGATGCTACAGACAGACAGAGATTGAAGAGAAAGAGACACTGAACTTCCCATAATGCATTCTGCTTCATTTCAACAAACAAAAAAAACATAAAAGGTGAGCCGTGATAGAGCGGGGGAACACTGTACATGGAATTTTTAATTTTTTTAATTTTGTGGAGCATAGAAAACCTTCTATATTAATTTTTTAACAGTGAAATAAAACTCCTATGGTCACTGTTAAACATATGATGTCATTTAAAATAAATAAATGAATTAACTAATTTAAATTTAAATTTTGACACCTTGTGACTTTCTTTTGCATTAATATCATACAAAATGGTCATGAGACAATAATATGTATATAATAATATAATAATAATATAATAAATAAAAATAAAATAAAAATAAAAATAAAAATAAAAATAAAAATAAAAATAAAAATAAAAATAAAAATAAAAATAAAAATAAAAATAAAAATAAAAATAAAAATAAAAATATGTATTCTTGGCTTAAATTAAAACATTTTCAAGCACAAAAGCGAAGGAAAAGACAAATACAAGGCATATAAAACCCCCAACATCACTTCCTGTCCACACATCCGGAACACATTTATTGCAACACACAAAAACACAAGTTTTTTATGTTTTAAAAGGCTCTAATCATATATTTATTATTATATATAACCGTGTCTATATGCAATCGTTTGAGTGCTCTATAAAGCTTTCCTAATATTGTTGAATTCATATTTTGAAGTATTTCAAGTCACATACAGTAGTATTACAACTTCATAGCTGTACTACTTAGCCTGAAGAGGACGTTGATTCCAACATGGCTGCTATTTACTTCCTGTATCTTCTCACAGAAGGAACGCTAGCGGCATCAAATGTATATATATATTTGTTGACAGAAGGGCGTGTACGCACACACTTCCTCCAGAGCCCCAGGGAGGGGGCGCTGGGGTTGATAGAGGACAACTACGGTACGTTGAGGAGGAGGAGTAGTTTGCAGGAAAAGGAGGGGGGGGGGGGCGCTAAGGCCAAAACAACCGATGGGAAGATAATGAAGATATTTTCATGAAGGAGGCCACGGCCGAGCTGACATTCTGTTGACTTCAATTCAACTTTGACTAAAGTTCATCAAAGAGCAGCGAGCCCCCTCAGCGGAACCCACTTGCGCTCTTGATCTGCGGCGGCGAACCGGTGATAAGTCACTGGCGATAACGACTCCATTAGTACGGAGGAAGAGGAGGACGATAAGCGCATGTTCCTAAACAACAGGCACACTTATCTCCACGTGCCTTCCTGTCCATGTCACCCCCCCGCCCCCCCATTGCCTCAGAGGCAGCTCATATAATGGAGCGTGCAGCGTGGGGGGGTTGTTTCAAGTCAGATTGTCCCGATTCAGCCAACTTTTAGTTCTGCTCGGCGCTATCCCAAATGATATTAGCTCCACGGGTTTGGGCGCCACAAAGGTTATCTTGGTGTCAAATCCCTGCGGGGCTGCTTGTTGGAGACACGGTGGCGAGGAGGCCAAGAAGATTCGGTCTCTGTAGGAGTTTGGGGGAGGGGGGGTCAGCCATTTGTTCTATTTGCCTTACAACCTTTAGTCGGGCTTCTTACCTGACAGGTCAGCACAAAGGCGTACAAACGTTCCTAAATATGTTTGGCATTTTACACACGACCCCCAGATAAATAATTCAAGCTAACGTTGATAGTCAGTGTAAATGGTAATGGTAATGGTAATGTTAATGTTAATGTTAATGTTAATGGTAATGGTAATGGTAATGTTAATGGTTTTATTTCATTTGAACATGCATCAGATTACAATTGAGTGCATCCCATAATCAGTTCCCAGTTCCACATGTCCAAAAGGAGTAGGAAGAAGCAAAGCTTATTAAATCCTACCCCTCCATCTGGTACTTTTACAATCAGTAACTGTTACATTTGTTCACTTCCTGCTTTCCTAATATACTTTTTGTTGTTTAAATTTTAAATTTTAAATTTTAAATTTTAAATTTTAAATTTTAAATTTTAAATTTTAAATTTTAAATTTTAAATTTTAAATTTTAAATTTTAAATTTTAAATTTTAAATTTTAAATTTTAAATTTTAAATTTTAAATTTTAAATTTTAAATTTCAAATTTTAAATTTCAAATTTTAAATTTTAAATTTTAAATTGCTTTCCTAATATAGTTTAAGTTTGTATTTTTTAATTTTAAATTTTTTTTTAATTTTTACATTTTTTTTAAAAAAATTTTAATTTTATTTTTTTCACGTACCGATTGTCACGTATTAAATCCTACTCCTCCATCTGGTAGTTTCATAATCAGTAACTGTTACATTTGTTCACTTCCTGCTTTCCTAATATAGTTTTTTTAATTTTAATTTTAATTTTAATTTTAATTTTAATTTTAATTTTAATTTTAATTTTAATTTTAATTTTAATTTTAATTTTAATTTTAATTTTAATTTTAATTTTAATTTTAATTTTAATTTTAATTTTAATTTTAATTTTAATTTTAATTTTTAGCCTTATGCATTATTTTAGCTGTTTGAAGATGAACTATATCAGCAAGTTGAAGTATTTGTGATTTTAGAAATAAGGAGTTAGTTAGTGTCTGTCTGGTGTTTAGTTGAGTGCCTTTAATGTATGGACATGGACTGTATGATCATTAAAAATCTAAGGAGCAACCTTGGGGGTTCAGACTGAAGAAAAAAAAAAAGACGTCCCCCCCTCTGTCTGTCCGTCCGATCACTAATTACATCTACGGCCCTGAAGCGTTCCATGAGTTTTAGCGGAGTGTCGGGAAAGCTGTCTAATCCAACGTCGCTCTTTATTCTGCCCGTGACGCTCATCCCGTCTGTGTCAGTTGCTGAAACGGCGCTAATCCCCTGGCGGCGTCGCACACGGGGCCTCAGTTGGCGACCCGTCCTGCATGCGGCTAATTTGGGGCCCTGCTTGGGATGCCGTTGATGTCAGCGTACCTTTTTTCTACTTCAATAACTTTTTTTCTCTGGCTTCCCTGATTTGGCCTCATTCTCTCGTTCTCTCTCTTTCTCTTTCTCGCTCACCTTCTCGCTGGCTGAGGGTGAAATTCCCAACTGACACCAAGCCAATGCTTTTGTTCCCTGTGTTGTGTTAGGAGTCAGCCTTCCTCCCCTCTGCGGGTGCACATCACAGACCTGCCACAGAGCCCTTTCTCCCCCCCCCCCCGAAAGCTGAATGGATGTGCAGCGGAGGAGGTGGAGATTAATGCAGCACGGAGGGCAATTTGGCCTGACCGGCATTGAGCACACACACCAAGTATTTGAATGATGGCACATGAAGAATCCTCAAGTTCCATTAAGAGTCCTTAACAATACATCACCATGCAAGCCGCTTGATTTCACCAGAGAATGTAGGCGGGAAGCGAAGGGGAGTGATTGGCATACTTTTCCCTTCTTTACATCCTAAGCTCCTCTCAGCTTGTCGGAGCGGCCGCCTCGTTGTGGCCCACCCAGGATTGCATATGGGAGTAGACCGGAATCAAACAGCAAACCTTGATGGAAAAGTATCCCAAAGTAGACGATCCAAAATGGAAATACACAGTTTGCACGGACCAAAGTACTCCTTCGGGAGACCGGCCTCGCAGTTTGCATTCCAAGAGGGAGATAAGGATTGACTTTGCTTATCGCTAAGGGTTTTAACCACAGGGACGCGGTGTCTTCAGCGGACTTTAGAGGGGCGCCAACCGCTCTTAAGTACACGACGTTCATCTAATGTGCTTTTAAGAAAAAAAAACATGTTCTCTTTTCAGCAGCACATAATCGAATCCATAATAGATATAGCAATGATAAAAAACACTTGTTGCTGGGCAGGGTTCATGGGGCTCCGTCATAACTGCCCCATGGGCCAATGAAAACGGTTTGAATGACAAACTACGGACAGGAACAGGAAGTAGGGTCAAGGTTTATTTATAATAAATAAGTGGAGGGGATTAGGGCTGCACTGTGGATGAGCATGATGGTTAGCACGCAGACCTCACAGGTAGGAGACCAGGGTTCAATTCCACCCTCGGCCATCTCTGTGTGGAGTTTGCATGTTCTCCCCATTTTTCTCCGGGTACTCCGGTTTCCTCCCACATTCCAAAAACATGCTAGGTTAATTAGCCACTCCAAATTGTCCATAGGTATGAATGTGAGTGTGAATGGTTGTTTGTCTATATGTGCCCTGTGATTGGCTGGACCCCGCCTCTTGCCCGAAGACAGCTGGGATAGGCTCCAGCACCCCCGCGACCCTTGTGAGCATAAGTGGTAGAAAATGAATGAATGAATGAATTGGAGGGAAGTGGGGCTGCACGGTGGACGAGTGGTTAGCGTGCAGACCTCACAGCTCGGAGACCAGGGTTCAATTCCACCCTCGGCCATCTCTGTGTGGAGTTTGCATGTTCTCCCCGTGCATGCGTGGGTTTTCTCCGGGTACTCCGGTTTCCTCCCACATTCCAAAAACATGCTAGGTTAATTAGCCACTCCAAATTGTCCATAGGTATGAATGTGAGTGTGAATGGTTGTTTGTCTATATGTGCCCTGTGATTGGCTGGCCACCAGTCCAGGGTGTACCCCGCCTCTCTCGGCCATCTCAGCATTTCCTCCCCCATTCCAAAAACATGCTAGGTTAATTAGCGACTCCAAATTGTCCATAGGTATGAATGTGAGTGTGAATGGTTGTTTGTCTATATGTGCCCTGTGATTGGCTCTCGCCCGAAGACAGCTGGGATAGGCTCCAGCACCCCCGGTGACCCTTGTGAGTATAAGCGGTAGAAAATGAATGAATGAAGTGGAGGGAAGTGTTGGGAACGTTTATTCCCAGTTAGCAGGCGAGCGGCTCCATCTTGGACCAGTTGAAGTCGATGACTGGAAGACGAGACGAGGCCAATGTTTTTTTTTTTTTTTACAATAACAGGAAATAAGGAAATGGCTCCAAAACAACACGACCAGGTTATGAATATGTACACATTCATTCATTTTTGATATGCATGTGACTCACTATGACTTATTAAATCATGTAAAGCAGCACAAAAAAGCAACTGAAATAATGAATCCAATCCATCCACCCTCATCCACTCTACAATGTTTTACATTCATGGAAGTACTTCATATATAAAGTTATTATAGTTTATACAACTTTATATACATACCTAGCTTCCAGGATGAAGTCTCCTTCTCTAAAATAACCCTTGTTGACAATTAGCATCCCAAAAAAGCTCCAAGAAGCCAAACAGGCAGAAGTAGGTCTCACCTCATCCATCGGTTCTTTGTAGTGAACTTTTATGCAACCTCAGAGGAACCTTTCTCACCGACGTTTTGTTTGTGTACATTCCCAGTCAGTCATCGGGGGTCATGGAAACGGAGGCAACCTCCCGTTTGTTGACGTTTCACCTTTCATCCAAAAGACTTCTTCGGTCCCTAGTCGGTTTTTAAAGCCTTTCTTAAGTTGGGTATGAATAAATCAGCGGCTGCACGGTGGTCGAGTGGTTAGCGCGCAGACCTCACAGCTAGGAGACCGGGGTTCAATTCCACCATCGGCCATCTCTGTGTGGAGTTTGCATGTTCTCCCCGTGCATGCGTGGGTTTTCTCCGGGTACTCCGGTTTCCTCCCACATTCCAAAAACATGCTAGGTTAATTATGCTAACCCCTAACCCTAACCCCCTAACGCTAACCCTAACCCCCTAACGCTAACCCTAACCCCTAACCCTAACCCTTGGGACCAGGGATGACTTTATGGTGGGTTTGGTGCACCAAACCAAACCACGACTCTCTGCGAATTCCGTTTCCCGGCATGTTCTCCCCGTGCATGCGTGGGTTTTCTCCGGGTACTCCGGTTTCCTCCCACATTCCAAAAACATGCTAGGTTAATTAGCCACTCCAAATTGTCCATAGGTATGAATGTGAGTGTGAATGGTTGTTTGTCTATATGTGCCCTGTGATTGGCTGGCCACCAGTCTCTTGCCCGAAGACAGCTGGGATAGGCTCCAGCACCCCGGCAACCCTCGTGAGGATAAGCGGTAGAGAATGAATGAATTAATAAATCGGAGGCTAACTAGTTAGCATGCTAGCATGCGGCTGTAGCTGCCAAACAAAGAATAATATGAGTGCAAAGGTGACTATAGGGGTGCTATTTCAGGTCTACAGGTCTCTAACTATGAAAATATTATTTTTTAATAGTGAATCCTACTCATAGTGCTAGCTGTGATAATCATCTTTCCTGTTGCTATGTATTGATCGCATTGATTGACTGTTTACAAAGACGGGTCATGTGACAGCGCTGCCTCATTTCCAACAAAACCGCCACTCCATGCATTTTAAAGGAGCACAGTTGAGTTCTTTATTGGAAAAGTTTAGAACTTAATGAATTATGAAAGGTTTGGAGGCCAGAAGAGGAGATGAAGACAAGGGTGACAGATGAATCCTGTCAAGTGTGTAGAGGCAGAGAAAGGATCGAGACTGAAAAAGACTCCCTGATAAAGACTAAATAAAATAAGAGTGTTCGAACACTGGGAGACAGGATGCGAGGCCGACCTTGATCCCGACGTGTGCTGGCGTGGCCTCATCGATGTGACACGCATTACTCGTGCAGCTCTAGTCTCTGGCCTCGCCATCTCAGCTGCGTCGGACCTGCCAGTCACGATCACGCTCTTTGTCTGGGAGCAGGGCCAGCACGCCACGCTGCTCCCTCTTCATGTGTCATCCCATATCCCGCTTGGCTGTCATGGAGATAAGAAGTCTGGAATGATTTTACAACACTCGCTCTCTCCCAATGGATTTCACCACATAGTTTCTTTACTCCGTGGGGGGCCCTGGGGGGTATTTGAGGTAAACATGGGTTCTTCATAAGAGTCATCATAAGACAATACGTAGTATTAGTTGTGTTGTTCCTGTGAAGCCAGCCGGGATAGGCTCCAGCGCCCCGAAACCTAGAACAGGATGCTTGGCAGAAAATGGAATTTTTTTAGTCCAACAGACAGTACTTCACATGGTTAATACTGTAATACTTCAGTTATCTAAACTACACATATTTATATTTTCATGTACAAAATATAAAGATGTGTGTACAAGAAAATAGTCCCGAAGATAGTAGACATCCAGCCCTGGAGATGCACAGGATATGAATGAATGTAGTAGATATTCACAAAATCAAAATATCCACAAAATCAAATAACGAGGAACAACCGGGATATAACTTTCCCACTTTTGGAAAGATTTAGTAGAGATACTCAATTGTTTTAGGCCACCATTAAATGTACACAAGTACACACAATCTATACTGCAAAACCGCTGCTCAAGCTCTGCAACCATTTTGTCCGGTGGACAGTAATCAATGATATAATAATCATTATTATATTATTAATTAGCTTATTATTATTACTATCATCATTATTCTTTTTTTTTTGTAAAAACAAAAATAAAATCTATAAAAAGTTTTTAAAAATCTGCAATTTTTTTTAAAAATCTTTTAAAAATCTATATTAAAAAAATCTATAAAAATATCAAATTATTGGGAGGCTTCAGTTCTTAAGCCCCCCTAATAGTTTTATATTTTTAATAGATTTAAAAAACATTTTTTATAGCTCTTTTATTTTTTTATAGATTTTTATTATATGAAATTTGTCAGAGATTTTTTTTGTAAAAACAAAAATAAAATCTATAAAAAAATTAAAAATCTATAAAAAAATTAAAAAATCTTTTAAAAATATATTTAAAAAACCTATAAAAATATCAAATTATTAGGGGGCTTCAGTTCTTAAGCCCCCCTAATAATTTAGATATTTTTCATATGTATTAAAAAAACATTTTATAGATTTTTTTTAATTTTTTTATAGATTCTTCAGTTCTTAAGCCCCCCTAATAATTTGATATTTTTAATAGATAAAAAAATGGTATAGCTTTTTTTGTTTTTTATAGATTTTTCAAAGATTTAAAATAAAAAAAATCTATAAAAAAATTTAAAAATCTATAAAAAGTATCAAATTATTAGGGGGGCTTATAGCTTATAGACTTTTTAAAGATTTTTTTAAAAATAGGCCTAATGACGCCAATGGCTACCACCAGGAAAAACCACCAAGGGGATCACGGGATGTACTTGGTCAAGACTTTCTCATTTCTTCTGCTTCTGTATGACAACCAAACGTGTCAGCTCTTGCTGTGGAGAATTCATCAGACACAGGACACAAGAAGTGTCTAAAAGGCTGAAAATGAGGCTAAATGACTCAGGGAGGAAGGTAACGCTGCAGAATAAACATCCTGTTAGAGTTCTTTTCACTTCCACTCAGAGCTCATTTAGGAGGGAAACACACCGCATACAAATACTTTCTTCTGTTCTGGTCTACGCTCTGAAAAACAAATGGTGTGTGGAATTTCAAGTATTTGTACCTGCACATGTTTGATTTCAATATTTGAATATATTACACGTCCTGTAATTAGTAACTAATCAACGAGGTGTTGAAGCAGACCCCTTAGTTACCCGTAGACCAGTAGCCCGTGACACTAAAAATCCATAATATGCAAATGTATTATCATGGAATTATTGGATTAAAATCAGAGCATTATTCAGACTTGTGGCATAAAAAGCAGTTTACAAACTGCCTGGGGGTTTTGTTCCACGTGCGCTTGAGTCCCACATGAAGGTATTATGTGTGGAGGGGGTTCACCCAAAGTTTGCAGAAGAGATTATGCAGCAGCTTGCGAGGTGCCATGCACAAGGTTACGAGCTAATTCCTCAACAACATTGAGCTGTTGGTGCTATACCAAGATAGCGTTGTGTTTATGTGCGTATTCGTGTGTGTGTGTGTGTGTGTGTGTGTGTGCGGCAGTGATAGTGTAATCGGCGTACAGGTACATCGTGTCCACATTTCCACAGACACATTTGTCCAATTTCCCATCCACCTTTTACACTGCAAATAATGAAATCTAAGAAAAATTAATTTATTTACTGACAAAATAGATAAATGTAAAGCGTCACACACACAATGCAGTCAACCATGCACTTAGATGTGTATGGTAGAATGGACGCATTGGACCGCCACGTTCCAGGACGGGACGCTTCGCCATCAATCACAGCAATCCTTATAAATGTGTAGTCGTTCTGTGTTCACTTCAAGTATTTTAGGGTTTCAGCCTTTCAGGCGTTCTGGGTGACCTGAAACCGCCCTGCTGTTCCCGTATGGACTAAGGAATCCATTACAATTTAAAAACAATGATGTCATTGCACTTACACTCCCAAAACGATGCAATTCCACGATTTAGATGAGCCTTGAAAAACTGAAAAAATACATCCCAAGAACGTTCCCATGTGGGCAGTGCTGTCCCGCCGCACAGGTACAGTGCTGCCCCCACAACCTGGACCCGGATAGCAGAGGAGAATGGATGGATGGATGAAAGTAATTTCATGTGCGATGTTGCCATATTCACTTCACTAGGCTTTTAAAGCAGGGGTTCCAAAACTTGACCAACTCAGGGCCCAATTGAAAATCAAAAAAATGTCGGCGGCCCACCTTTGTCCTATGAACAGTACATAGATGAAATGCTACGTTCTCAGAGCACTTTATTTTTATTTTTATTTTTATTTTTATTTTTATTTTTATTTTTATTTTTATTTTTATTTTTATTTTTATTTTTATTTTTATTAATTTTAATTTTAATTTTAATTTTAATTTTAATTTTAATTTTAATTTTAATTTTAATTTTAATTTTAATTTTAATTTTAATTTTAATTTTAATTTTAATTTTAATTTTTGCTGTTCCCGTATGTACTAACGAATCCATTAAAATTTTAAAACAATGACGTCATTGCACTTACACTCCCAAAATGATGTAATTCCACAATTTAGATGAGCCTTGAAAAGCTGAAAAAATCCATCCCAAGAACGTTCCCGTGTAGGCGGGGCCTAAAACGCACCACAACCTTTGCAGGTGAACTCAACTCGACTGTTGCATCAACCATCCGTCCCATTGCAAGGCTCCAAGTGGACGTCACCAAGCCCAGCGTGCCGTTGCTGCCAGCAGGCTTTGTTATTCCCGCCGCCCAGCCCCCGCTAGATAAGAGTAATCCAAGCAAAAGGCATCTAAAAAACTCATTTGTTCATTCAGTCGTGTATTTTGTTGTTCCTCCATGAAACGGATGAAACCCGTGTCTGCGGCGACGTGCACGCAGACAGGTGCGGTGGTTGATTTGCATGGATCCCCTGCAGGCACTTTTATCCTGACCCCAGAGCAGGGTGCACGTGGCCCCACCGTAGTCAGGGTGGTTGCCTGGACAACTGATGGCTGGATTACAGGTTGAAAGTGGAGAGAAGAAGTGAGATATATAAAGAGAGTCAGGGTGAGCCGGCGGTGTAATAAGGTAAAGTCACATAGAGTTTGGATCAATGCTCTTCATTCCATCTCCTACA
The DNA here is from genome assembly GCF_030265055.1 of Doryrhamphus excisus. NCBI lineage: Eukaryota > Metazoa > Chordata > Actinopteri > Syngnathiformes > Syngnathidae > Doryrhamphus > Doryrhamphus excisus. Next base: position 2,065,811 of record NC_080482.1, read on the forward strand.
GGTTTTTATTTTAGGTTAAAGACCCGGGACAGACTGGAGGCCAATAGAATCATTTGGCCGCTTGGTCCATTTTACGCAATACACGGTATGAGGTTCACAAGAATGAAATGAGACGATAGAAAAGGATAGAAAACTACGATGATAAAATAAGCCAACTTAGCTGAGTCATAATAACATAGCATGCGTGACCTAGCATGATGCTATCAACTGTTGACGTGGACTTACTGTACGTAAAGGAACATATCAATCAGATTGCAGTAGATTGGTTTTATGTTTACGCTGCCATGATGCTATGGTGAGTGCAGAAACTGAAATTTTCGGAAATTGAAGCTAATAGCACATATTTGGACGTCTTATGCAGCGATCATGTTTTGAGCTGACAAATCTTAAGTATGTTTGATCAAGTGTAAATTTACTGAAGCCTGATGATATCTACTAAGTTGGGTGATACATACGTAAAGGAGACTATACGGGTGTTATTTTATGTATAGATCTCTCTATAATGTTTACAAAACAGAAAATATTCCATTTAGAAAGGAGGAATCCTACTTTGCGGAAATTCTGAGATGTTGCCTTCATGACCTGGACCTGGATAGCAGAGGAGAATGGATGGATGGATGAAACTAATTTCATGTGCGATTTTAATTTTATTATTTTATTTATTTTATTTATTTTATTTATTTTATTTATTTATTTTATTTTATTTTATTTTATTTTATTTTTAATTTTTTAAATTCTTCTTCTTCTTCTTCTTCTTCTTCTTCTTCTTCTTCTTCTTCTTCTTCTTCTTCTTCTTCTTCTTCTTCTTCTTCTTCTTCTTCTTCTTATTATTATTATTATTATTATTATTATTATTATTATTTTCAAGAGTCAGGATTGAAATGAAAGCAGATAAAGGAAGCCCAAAATTTTAATCTAATTAATTCTCATACTTTTCATAACCGCATTAAAGACTGGCATGACGACCAGTGTGCTACTTTCCAATCATAAACTGTATAAAGTTCCTAAAATAACACTCAATAGGTTATTACTTGGGCCTATCATTTTTTTTTATTGTGCAATAAATATTTTACAATAAAAATAATTTTTAAAATAATATTTCCAAAAATGAATCATATTTTTAATGACCTCTATAAGAGTTGTTTTCAACAGCATTTCAACATTCACTTTGTCATTTTCAAACCAGCAAATAAATCATGTTTAAATTCTCCAATTTAGCCGTGAAATGCTTAATAATTATTCCCTACAAGTTTGATATTTGAAAAGGTTTTACCTGAAAACATAAAAAAGAGAGCAGTGTTCTAACATCAGGCCTTCAGTGTGCACTTATGTGCTTCACCCAGCATGACCCCCCCCCCCCCCCCCCCCACTACGCGTTGAGGAGACCCTTGTGTCCTCATGCACACAGCTATCAAATAGAAATGTAATAATATAGAAAAGCTGTTTTTTTTCTGAGTATGACGTGTCTTTACTCAGAAGGACTCTGTGTTCCATAGATGTAGTCCTTAGGACGCTACACAGAAGGTACTTTAGCTCCATTTAAAAATTTGAAAGGTTTCACTAAAATATGTTCATCGTTATTAGTGACATTTTTAGGAAAAAACTACTCATCCTTTTGTGTATTTCCTGGCGCCGTGTTGGTTTAACGGGAGACCAACGTATATCCATAGGTGTCAATGTTTGTCCGTATGTGTCTTGTGATTGACTGGCCATGAATGAATAATGGATGCGTTTTAGACTTCATCCCTGGAGACCTCCCACTCTGCTCTGTGATGTTTGCACACGGAATCCTGGTCCACCAGCTTCTTCCCAGCACCAATGATGATAGTTTGCTTTACTAAGTAGAGGTCGAACCCCCATCAATGCCCCCTGTCCACTCGCAAATGCACAAATGTGGTCAGGTTCTTCGTGTTAATATCGCATAAAAATGCCGTTTAGTCGTGTGGGCGATGAATGAAACACGGCGGCGTCGTAAGTTTTGTAACGCTTTGTGGGTTCTACACTGGAGGAAATCATCTGGAAACCAATTGAAAGTGAAAGCAATAACTTCAGGTTCCGTTTACCTTCGCTGAAGACATGCTTGTTGCCAAGGTGATTCATTAAATAAATTACTCACTGCCGTTAACGGGCTATTTTTGACGGCTCTAATTCTTACCGGCTCTGAGTGGGATCCATCACAACAGAGTGGGCGTGCCCATAGGCGGGCCGTGGGTGGAATAAATTAAGAACAGATCGTTTTGGAAATCTACGGAAATACAGCTGGAATAGGTGTAGAATCTGGAAGCTCTAGAAGGCTTTCTGTGCGGGTTATTGTGTGTAGCTGCTCTAGAGGAGTCCACGGTGTAATACAAAGGGCTGAAAATGAGCATAATAGGTCCCGTTTAAGGCTGTAAACCCCGCCACCGTACGCATTTCTCACATTTCTCTATTGTTTAAAAACTTCAAAAAAAAGTTCAAAACGTTGTTTTAATTTTAATAATTAACCCACAAAGTGGGCGGCACGGTGGTCTGGGGTTAGCGCACAGACCTCACAGCTAGGAGACCAGGGTTCAATTCCACCCTCGGGCATCTCTGTGTGGAGTTTGCATGTTCTCCCCGTGCATACGTGGGTTTTCTCCGGGTACTCCGGTTTCCTCCCACATTCCAAAAACATGCTAGGTTAATTAGCGACTCCAAATTGTCCATAGGTATGAATGTGAGTGTGAATGGTTGTTTGTCTATATGTGCCCTGTGATTGGCTGGCGACCAGTCCAGGGTGTACCCCGCCTTACGCCCGAAGACAGCTGGGATAGGCTCCAGCACCCCCCGCGACCCTCGTGAGGAAAAAGCGGTAGAAAATGAATGAATGAATGAACCCACAAAGTTGGACACAAGAAATTTCCAATGATGCCATACATATTTCACTACTAGGAACTTGCCTCTTGGTCATCCTGGTGCAGTTTCGTGGTACTGTAGAGTTTTTATTTCCTTGTTAAAACATCGCTTTTGTTGTCATATTTTCCGATATATTTTCCATATATTTCCCGTTTTTTTTCCCCGCCTTCAGTAATGGCACCCAACAGATGCAAATTCCTCTTCCCCCCCAGTGCCTTTGATGGTGCAGAATGTTTTGTCGACATTACGGATGTTGTCGGGGATACGACTTTGTGTGAACTTCAGAGTCACATCGCTAGAGATTGAACATTTATGTAAATTTGGTAAACCGAACGCATTCTGTACTGCACAGGAAAGCACGGAGGAGATTGATTGACAATGCTCTACAGTCCCTTAGCCAATCAGGACGCAGAACACACTACACATTCATATGCTATTATAAAAAAGTGCATAATAAATGTTTCTCTTTTCCAAAAGGCCAACACAACACCCTGATAGATAAAAAGCTAAATTGTTCCAAAGTTGCCGAGCGCCGCCATTGTAACCAGTCGTCGTTGACGTTGTCGTCGACCGATAAGTAGCGGTTACAAAGTCGCCAGCGAGTCAGACAGGGCTCAGGGGGATGCAGATGGGAATGCAAATAAAACCAAAGCGGTAATGTGGGTGAGACGAGATGACATCACTTCCCAGCCACCTTGAGAAAAGCGAGCACGATGCATTTTAACAAAGAAATGCATCAGCGCAGGAGCTCAATGGAAGTCACACATCACATTAACTCCTATTACACGCGGCTACGTTACATAAGAAACATCCAAAAATGTCAAGGCCTGGAAAATAGTTTCTCAAGTAGGAGTCACGCTTCATTTGTTGGTGTTTGAATGTGTGCTGCAGATGGGCTTTATCATTGTTTGCAGAAGGAGACTCCAATGTTCATTTGAGTGAAGGCAAACTCCCGAACGGCACGTCTGTTTCACAAAACAAACTCACCCACGGACAAGGCCGAAGCGCCGCATTATCAGTACCTATCATAGTGGACGGTGTTTACAAATGGAGGAGGGGGAGAGGAATGAACGAGTGGGAGAAAGGTGCAACAGGTTCAAGCACTCAACGTTCAGGAAACCTCAAGAGTGATAAGACAAGAAGAAGCGAATGTTCATAAAAGTACCGAAACGTCGCAAGGACACACGTAGCAAACCTGTTAAGGTCTCTTTTTGTTTAAAAAACTTTGTTTATTCTTTTGTTTGTTTGTTTACTTGTTTGTTTGTGTGTCCGTTTATTTGTTTATTTTGAGATTCGTTACAATTAAAAAATTCTAAAAAAAAGTAAAAAAAATAAATATAAAAACAAAAATACAGAACATTAAAAAAATATAAAAATATATATAAACAATTAATACCCCCTAACCCTAACCCTAACCCTAACCCCCTAACCCTAACCCCTAACGCTAATGCTAATGCTAACGCTAACGCTAACCCTAACCCTAACCCCTAACCCTTAACGCTAACCCTAACCCCTAACCCCCTAACCCCCTAACCCTAATCCTTGGGACCAGGGATGACTTTAAATATATAAATATAAATATAAAAGAAAAAAATACAGAACATTAAAAAAATATAAAAATATATATAAACAATTAATACCCGGTATACCAACATGGACACTGGTGCAGGGGTCCCCCCGAATAGAGGGGGCAGGGGGGCTCAGCCCTACCCTAACCCTAACCCTAACCCTAACCCTAACCCCTAACCCTAACCCCTAACCCTAACCCTAACCCTAACCCTAACCCTAACCCTAACCCTAACCCTAACCCTAACCCTAACCCCCTAACCCCTAATGCTAACGCTAACGCTAACGCTAACGCTAACGCTAACCCCTAACCCCTAACCCCTAACCCCTAACCCCTAACCCCTAACCCCCTAACCACCTAACCCCCTAACCCCCTAACCCCCTAACCCTAACCCATAACCCTAATCCTTGGGACCAGGGATGACTTTATGGTGGGTTTGGTGCATCAAACCACGACTCTCTGCGAATTCCGTTTCCCGGCATGTTCTCCCCGTGTATGCGTGGGTTTTCTCCGGGTACTCCGGTTTCCTCCCACATTCCAAAAACATGCTAGGTTAATTGGCCACTCCAAATTGTCCATAGGTATGAATGTGAGTGTGAATGGTTGTTTGTCTATATGTGCCCTGTGATTGGCTGGCCACCAGTCCAGGGTGTACCCCGCCTCTCGCCTGTAGACAGCGGTAGAAAGCGGTAGAAAATGAATGAATGAATGAATGAAACTGAAAAACAAAGCAACAATTCTATGCAAAACTATTATTTTTCCATGCATATATTAATATAACTAGTATTTCACCCCATATGTATATTATAAATCCAGGGTGACCCAGCATCCCGGTATAGATTGCGTCTGACTCTCCACTGCATTATTTCCTCCAACACCCCCCCGAAGTGACATTTCCTCCATTGGCCCCCAACTTGCTGGTCAACCTGAGCACCGGAAGGCCAAAAGTTACTTTGGGATTTGTGATTAATGTCACCTCCAGGAATCCAGAAGGTTCTTTCTCTCATTGGAACACTTTGCACAATCTCTCTGGGCGTGTCTCTTCATCTTTGCTCCCTTTCATGCCCTCTGTCTTTCACTCTGGATTTTATTTTCTTCCTCACTTGCCCCGTCTCTCTCTCGTCTGTACCTCGCCGCACCTCGCTGCCTGCTCAGGCCTGACACTTTAAACACATCAGCTTCAGCCTGCGCTGCAAGAGGAATATCAATACGGGCTGCCAGTACACACACGCCGGTACCCAAATGTCCACACTCGCCACCGTGGGCGCTCCGAGCAGACAAACGGAGGCTGTCATGGTGTTTACGTGACCACCGTAAAAAAAGGAGGACAAAACGACGCGTGCGCCATTTTCATCCAAAATAACACAACGTGCATGTGCTGGTTACGTCAAAAGAATTTTAAGCAGCTAACTGTAAGCCCTTTAAGACCTCTTCGGGGTGCATGTTCACACACACACACACTTTCCCACTACGCAGCTTTGTCTCTGTAGGCCACCCTTCAAACCTCCTCGTCTCTCGCCTCCTCACTTGTTGATCCAACATGGATGTCTTTCCATCAGAGCCACATTAAAACGCTAAGTGTTGGCCTGGCGCCCGTGGCTTCGTGCCTGCGGCCGGTACCTCTTTTCCACCACAGGGGTACGTACATGACTCCCACTGTCTGAGTCCACTGTTCTAAAGCACGAGTGCTGCATGTGTCTGATATCTTCATTGGCTAATTTACTCTATTTACTCAATCCCAAGCATCACCTTTACACCTGGATTACCCAATATAGGGTCGTATATAAGACGTAAATAAGACTCATGCTCGTATGTGGTAAGTTCCCTCGTGGGAGTGGAATGACAGGCGACCAGTTGAGTCGCTCAGCCGCAACCGTAACCCGTCTTTTTATTAGGGATTTTAATTTGGGATTACTGTGGATTAATTTGTGGAACTGTGAATTTATTATGTGATGCACTAAATTGTAATCTGATGCATATTCAAATGAAATTAAACCATTATTATGGCTATTGTGAGACAATTCAAACCTGCCACTGACACCTAGTGACCAGTGTGGAATACTACCGGATTTTCCGGACTGTAAGTCGCATTTTTTTTTCATAGGTTGGCTGTTCCTGCGACTTATAAATAAAAAAAAAGTGTTTATTTTACATAAATACTGGACACCTTTAATAAGAATAAGCATTGTGTTAGCATATCTTACACCTATTCAGCCTGTTCTCTGTTCTTTTATTGCTAGAACTTGCCTTCCAAGAGAACGTAATGTCTGTTTTGGTCAAGTAGTTAAAATAAATTACCAGCAAAAAATTCAATTTATACTCCAGTGTGACTTATGTATGTTTTTTTCTACATAATTATGCATTTTTGGCTTTGTGTGACTTACTCCAGAGTGACTTACAGTCCAGAAAATGCGGTACATATCATTCACAGTGTCCTTGAATGCATCTTTTGAATGCCTTATATTTGTATTGAGTTCATTTAGCCATATGTACACTTGAAAATGCTTAATTTAGGCAAAAGAAATGTGTAAACTTTGCTTCTATATACATATTTAATAGTAATAGTATAGTAATTCAAATATTTTTGAAGACCCACAATAGGGTGAAGCCTCAAAATTCAAGTGACAAAGGACCACTGTAGTCCCATTATTACTTTTGGTTATGCCCCCACAAAAGACCCCCCCGATTTAAATTACTATTGTCATATTAATGATGATTAATGCAGGCACCAGCATTGTTCAAGTGTGAATAAAAACCTTTACAGACCAGCCGTGACAAATAAAGACCCCCGTGCCTTTCACACACCTCCAACACTGCTGTGTGACCCCCCCTGGGGGGTCTCCCCACTCCTGAATGTATGCAATTATAAAATCAATGGTACTTTTTCAAAGTGGCAGTTATTTTGAAAGGTTAATAAAATGCTTTTTATTTTATTGGTTGAGCAGAAAACACAAAATATATTATTTTTGGGGGAAAAATATGTTTTTTTTTTCATTTTCTTCTTCTCGTGTGATAGATTAAGAGTAATGACAGCAGTTGTGATGCAATAACAAATGTTATTGTTTGACTTATTGACCCTTAGAGTTCCGTCAGGTCAGACTGGAGGTCATCTAAAGTGTCCATATTGTGACCTAACACTGACATCTAGTGGATGACAATGGAGTTGTTCTGGGAGGGATGCCATTTTTCTTCAAACTTGTTTACTCCACTTGCACCAATCAGATACAAAATATAATGGCCGCTCATTCTGACACCATGTATGATATTTACTGAACTACAAGGATACATTTTGTGCTGATGCAGTGTGACGGTAAGTGTCGGCAACAAAAAGAGTCACCAAAGGCCTGGGGGGTTTTAACCGACTCTGCTGGAAGTAAGACTCGTCAGACTTAGTCAACAAACTAAGTCAAGCGTAGGATTGGTGCTCGGACATGAGGAGAAGACACTTAAAGAGACGTGACAGAGTGACAAAATAGTACAAATCACATTTATCTCGCTGCGGCAAAGAGATAAAGTCAAGGTGATTTATCAGGGAAATAGTGCATGTTTAATCACAAGCCGAAATCACTTCATACTATTTCCTGTTGTTGTGTAATCCCTTTATTGTCCACTAGATGGTGCTGCGTCCTTTCTTAAGTCCATGCTTCCTTGCGTGACCTCACTGTGCAAAAATCCATGTTATGTTCACTTCACCTTGAAGAAAGTGGCTTTTGATGTTTTGTTGAAGCTCAGAGGCTTCTATGTTTCACTTTTTAACACAGCAGGTCCAAACTGTCACCATTTGAGAGGATTTGGAATGAGAAAACGTGCAATTAGGGTCAAAGAGGGAAATATGCTGCTGGCTCAAGTAACTCTTTCCTCCAAGATGATGCGATGAGTGAAAAAGGATTATTATTATTAGTTTTCAGTAACATCCAACATAAGGTCTGATCTTTAAGGCACGTAATGAAGTTAGTTTGGAGTGAACTCAACAAACACAGAGCGGTGAATGGTTTACTGTTTATGAACACTTCAATTACAGATGATTACACCTACTCCTGTCCAACAAATCCACTTTTGTTGCCAATGTAAACCTTTTAAATGTTTTTTTAAATGACTTATGTGAGATGAGTAGCCAAGGCCAGTACAGAGCGTTCCTTTTTCCAAGGATGCAGGCCTCTGTGTTTGTGTTCGAGCGGCACAAAGACGTCAACAACATGAGTGTTATGGATAATTCCTGCCACAGCCATGAAACAGATAATGATGATGATGATGCAGGGATGGAGTCTGGTGGATACTGAGAACGCTCACCCGCATGTCACATGTGGGTTTGCGGTAGTGTTGCCAAACAGGCACTATTTTTAGTGTCGGAATGTACACAGAGGCCTCGTGGAAAGAGATCATAACAAGCAGCACGCTTGAGAAAGAGTCACACAGCAGCAGCAACATCGGAGAAAAGAAGGAGAAAGTACAAGAAAATGTCAAGATATCATTTTTTCTGCTGAGAGTTCAGAACCTAAACAGACAGAAGAAGGTAAGCTGCTGCTAACGGCATGGGGAGGGGGGTCTTGGACTGATTTCCAACGGGCTTGTCATATGGACATGTCATACATGATGAAAAAGTCATGTATGTCAACCAGCCATTTATCTCTGCTGCACACATGGAATACGATCCACCACATACGCTGTTACAACAATAATGTTGTACTTTTTACTGACATTCCTAATACTGCAGTACTGGTGCAATACTGCACCAATTTAGGAATATTAGAAACACTTCTGAATGGCGCACCTCACTTTTTCCACAATTCCAACCACCATAATAAACACACAGCTCCAATCAAGATTGATTATTAAAACTTTTGTACATGCATCATAGTGGATGCAGGTCTTCTCATGTCTGTTATTATAGATTATGGATGTGTACTTCATGTTGTGACACTTGGAATATTTTCCATTCTGTTTTAGAGCAAGTAAAATGAAGTGCAATACTACTTTGCAACCAGCGGAGGTGCTGTTTCCTTCAATCATTCATTCATTCATTTTCTACCGCTTATCCTCACTGCAAATAATATGTAAATTAGCTATTAGGTAAGCCAATAGCTACTTTTCTGACAGAGGAGTTGGCAACACTGAGGCACACAACAGACAGCCGCCGCTAACATAGCAAGTTACCAAGCTAACTAGTTAGCCTTTTCATTCATTCATTTTCTACCGCTTATCCTCACGAGGGTCGCGGTGGGGTGCTGGAGCCTATCCCAGCTGTCTTCAGGCAAGAGGCGGGGTACACCCTAGCTGACTCGTGGCCAGCCAATCACAGGGCACATAAAGACAAACAACCATTCACACTCACATTCATACCTATGGACAATTTGGAGTGGCTAATTAACCTAGCATGTTTTTGGAATGTGGGAGGAAACCGGAGTACCCGGAGAAAACCCACACATGCACGGGGAGAACATGCAAACTCCACACAGAGATGGCCGAGGGTGGGATTGAACTCGCGGTGATGCGCGCTAACCACTCAACCACCGTGCAGCGTGTGCTTTTTCGTTTGCTATGTATTCAACTAAATTGCTGATAAGGAGATGATGTAAAATATTCCAACATGAAAATAGAAATGGAAAATGAAAATAGAATATAGAATCAAATCTTTTTATTATATATATATTATGCAGGGCTGCACGGCGGTCAAGTAGTTGGCACGCAGGCCTCACAGCTAGGAGACCAGGGTTCAATCCCACCCTCGGCCATCTCTGTGTGGAGTTTGCATGTTCTCCCCGTGCATGCGTGGGTTTTCTCCGGGTACTCCGGTTTTCCTCCCACATTCCAAAAACATGCTAGGTTAATTAGCCACTCCAAATTGTCCATAGGTATGAATGTGAGTGTGAATGGTTGTTTGTCTACATGTGCCCTGTGATTGGCTGGCCACCAGTCCAGTGTGTACCCCGCCTCTCGCCCAAAGACAGCTGGGATAAGCTCCAGCACTCCCCCCGCAACCCTTGTGAGGGTAAGCGTTTGAAAATGAATGAATGAATATACATTATGCACATGAACAATTGATGTCAACAATGAGTCTATAAATAGATTGCCCATTCCCCATTATGCCTGTTAATAAAGGGAGTGTATTAAAATGGTAGACATTGCAGTTAAATGGATGGAACTGAAAAAGAAAGCAACATGAAACACAACAGAGACCACATGACAATGCTGTAAAAATAGCACAACATGTGACTGAATGCTCAGACAAGGAGTCATTGGTGCAAACAGCAGAGCTTTATGTCGGTGAGGTTGATGTTTCAGGAATAATTCCAGATGGATTGTGATTGATAGTGGAACAAATGTTGACTAAAATAATGAAGTCTGTATGGTAAAAGTTGGAGTAATTAGTTTTGGACAAAGGACGACTGTAGTCCCATTATTACTTTTGGTTATGCCCCCACAAAAGACCACAAAAGACCCCCCCCCCTCCTGATTTAAAATACTATTGTCTTTAAAAAATAAAATAAAAATCAGCATATGCAAGTGAAAAAAATAAAAATAAAAATAAAAATAAAAATAAAAATAAAAATAAAAATAAAAATAAAAATAAAAATAAAAATAAAAATAAAAATAAAAATAAAAATAAAAATAAAAATAAAAATAAAAATAAAAATAAAAATAAAATAAAATAAAAATAAAAATAAAAATAAAAATAAAAATAAAAATAAAAATAAAAATAAAAATAAAAATAAAAATAAAAATAAAAATAAAAATAAAAATAAAAATAAAAATAAAAATAAAAATAAATATAAATATAAATATAAATATAAAAATAAAAGTTAAGTGCTCTGAGAACGTAGCATTTCATCTATGTACTGTTCATAGGACAAAGGTGGGCCGCAGACATTTTTTTGATTTTCAATTGGGCCCTGTGAAAAAAAGTGAAAAAAATAAAAATAAAAATAAAAATAAAAATAAAAATAAAAATAAAAATAAAAATAAAAATAAAAATAAAAATAAAAATAAAAATAAAAATAAAAATAAAAATAAAAATAAAAATAAAAATAAAAATAAAAATAAAAATAAAAATAAAAATAAAAATAAAAATAAATAAAATACTATTGTCATGTTAATGATTTATTTATACAAACCACTGGATGGGTTGCAGGCACTCGCATTGCTCAAGTGTGAATAAAAACACTAACAGACCAGCCGTGACCAATAAAGACCCCCCTGCCTTTCACACACCTCCAACACTGCTCTGTGACCCCCCCAGGGGGGGTCTCCCCACTCCTGAATGTGTGCAATTACAAAATCAATGGTACTTTTTCAAAGTGGCTGTGCCAGAAGACTCCAGAGGAAGCACTACGGCTTTTCAAACACGCTAAGCTAACTTCAGTTATTTTGAAAGGTAAATAAAATGCTTTTTATTTTAGTAGTTGAGCAGAAAACACAAAATATGGCCCAGAGTTTTTTGGGAAACTTATTGACAGTAGATGTGATGCAATAACAAATGTTCTTGTTTGACTTATTGACCCTTAGAAAAACATCAACATCAGCTGAATTGGTTTTTGTTTCTCCAGGATGGAGCGAGCGGACGTGTTCCTCTTCCAAGACAAGGAGCAGTCATCCAACCTGCTCCTCCAGCTGAACAGCCTGAGACAGGAGAAGCTTCTGACAGATGTTCTACTCTGCTCCGAAAACACAGAGATCCCCTGCCATCGCAACGTCCTGGTCTCCAGCAGCCCTTACTTCCGAGCGATGTTCTGCAACAACTTCATCGAGAGACAGCAGAACAGGATCAACCTGCAGGGAATCCCGTCGGGCGTCCTGAGTGGCATCATCGACTACGTCTACACCGGGTTGGCTAACATCAGCGTGGATAACGTGCTGATCTTCATGCAAGCCGCTTCCATGCTGCAGTACGGTCGTCTTTTTGAGGCCTGTTCCAGTTTCCTTCAGGAACGTCTGAGCCCTGAGAACTGCTTGAGCATGTTAAGGCTCTCTGAGATCCTGAACTGTGACACTTTGAGACACAAAGCGAAGGAGATGGCCATGAAGAGCTTCTCCCGTGTGTCAGTTTCGGAGGATCTACATGAGCTGTCTTTGCCGGAGATCATGGGCTACCTGGAGGACGACAGCCTTTGTGCTGAGGAGGAGCAAGTCTTTGAGACTCTTGTGGCTTGGATCCACTTTGATCCTTTATCCAGACGCGGCGCCATCGGCGACCTTTTCAAGAAAGTACGCCTTCGCTACATCCATCCCACTTATTTATTCCAATTCATTGCTAACGACCCGCTGGTCCAGTCCTCCGCCATCTGCGTTGAGCTCATCGAATGGGTGCGGCGCCTCATGTTTTCTGTCAGCACCAAATATTTGGACGACTCCACGTGTGGTTTCAAACCTCTTTGGGTGGCACCCAGACGCTGTACCTATCACGACACCCTCGTTGTAGTCGGAGGAAGGAAGAACAACGAGCAGACCTCAAGAGAAGCTTTGGTTCTGCATGAGAAGAGTCAGAAGTGGCAGCGTCTGTCCAAGGTGCCCATCCGACTCTACAAAGCGTCCTACGTGGCCCTCCACGGCGTGGTCTACGTTCTTGGCGGCCTGAGGACTAACACCAAATACGGCCAAGTCAGCACAAGCGTCTACACCCTCTCGCTCAAGACCAACGAGTGGCGTGCGGCCGAGCCCATGCTGGAGCCACGTTTCGCGCACCAGAGTGTCTCCTACCTCCATTTCATCTTCGTTCTCGGGGGGCTCGGGTCTCATAGACGACTGACAGACGGCGTGGAAAGGTGACACGAGACGGGAAAAGATGCAAAGGAGCTGTATGTCCAGCATCACTCATTTCCATGTTCTCAGATACAACAGCATGTTCAACCAGTGGGAGTCCGTGGCCCCCATGCCCGAGGCCGTGCTGCACCCTGCGGTGGCCGCCACCAACCAGAGGATCTACGTGTTCGGTGGGGAAGACGCCATGCAGAACCCGGTCCGAATCATTCAGGTAAGCGTTAGCATGGAGCTGTAAAGGTTTCCTGTGGAAGGGTCTGATTCATTTGGGTCTACTGGATCTCTGCAGGTGTACCACATCACCAGGAACATGTGGTGCAAGATGGAGAACAGAACAGTGAAGAACGTGTCTGCTCCAGCTGTTGTGATGGATGACAAAATCTACGTTATTGGAGGTACTGGTGGTTACATAACGCCGCATTTGGTAGCCATTTGTTTGTCTCTTTTGCTATTTTCCTAAGGGTATCTGTTATAACATCATATGCAAATATGCAAATAATATGTAAATTAGCTATTAGGTCAGCCAATAGCTACTTTTCTTACAGAGGAGTTGGCAACACTGAGGGACATAACAGACAGCCGCCGCTAACATAGCAAGCTAGTTAGCCTTTTCATTCATTCATTTTCTACCGTTTATCCTCATGAGGGTTGTGGGGGTGCTGGAGCCTATCCCAGCTGTCTTGGGGCAAGAGGCGGGGTACACCCTGGACTGGTCTAGTTAGCCTTTTCATTCATTCATTCATTCATTTTCTATTCGATTTTTCCTCACTACGGTCATGGGGGTGCTGGAGCCTATCCCAGCTGTCTTGGGGCAAGAGGCGGGGTACACCCTGGACTGGTCTAGTTAGCCTTTTCATTCATTCATTCATTCATTTTCTATTCGATTTTTCCTCACTACGGTCGTGGGGGTGCTGGAGCCTATCCCAGCTGTCTTGGGGCAAGAGGTGGGGTACACCCTGGACTGGTCTAGTTAGCCTTTTCATTCGTTCATTCATTCATTTTCTACCGCTTTTTCCTCACGAGGGTCGTGGGGGTGCTGGAGCCTACCCCAGCTGTTTTAGGGCGAGAGTCGGGGTACACCCTGGACTGGTCTAGTTAGCCTTTTCATTCATTCATTCATTCATTCATTTTCTATTCGATTTTTCCTCACTAGGGTCGCGGGGGTGCTGGAGCCTATCCCAGCTGTCTTGGGGCAAGAGTCGGGGTACACCCTGGACTTATCTAGTTAGCCTTTTCATTCGTTCATTCATTCATTTTCTACCGCTTTTTCCTCACGAGGGTCGTGGGGGTGCTGGAGCCTACCCCAGCTGTTTTAGGGCGAGAGTCGGGGTACACCCTGGACTGGTCTAGTTAGCCTTTTCAATTTACTTATTCTAAACTTAAGAAAGTGTTTCCAACAGAGTGGAAGATAAGCACAAACAAGCCAAAAATTTACCACTTCCACACGGAATGAGAGGATAACTTTTTTTTTCTTCGCTAAATCTCAGCCGTAGCATGCCAGCTCGGCTCTGCTAGCTCAGTATTCATTCTCCATGCAGCGTAAAACGTAATGTCATGTCTCATAACATTTCTGTTGCCTAGTAACCAGACATGAATATTCTTGGACTAATAGTAGGCCATAGTCAACCACAAACTAAGTACTGGATAACTAAGGTTTCAAATATGCGGGGGGCCTTTTGGACGCGTTTCTCAATGTGTCTGTCCTGGAGTATTTCCTGTTTGAGTCCATACTAGCAACCTCCCTGACGAGCATGTCTCCCGCGTCCAGGATACACCAGGCGAATGATTGCATACGACGCCAAGGCCAACCGTTTCATCAAGTGCACCAGTCTGAAGGAGCGGAGGATGCACCATTCAGCTACGGTTCTCAACAACAAACTCTACATCACCGGAGGACGTTACATCAACGGCCATGACGTCATTGAGGACTCAGACAGTTTGGAGTGTTACGACCCAAAGACAGACACTTGGACGTCCGAGGGGACGCTGCCATATAAACTCTTTGACCACGGCTCTCTGACTCTGACCTGTGTCTCACAAACGTGGGATCAATCGTAGCTGAGGGTAATTCATAATGGCTGCCATTTATTGGGATGTGGAAGGATGATGGAAGGGAAGGAGAACCTGTAAAGTTCTACCCACTCGCACAGGGAGAACATGCAAATTAACCACTTAAGTGGTGTACACATGCAAGCAACATTAGCTGTATTTTTTTAGATAAGAGATAATCAACTTGTAAATGTATATATTTTTTAATCCTAGTCAACATTGATGTTCTCCAATGTTTTAACATTTGCAATAAAAGTGTCTGTTGTAATTCTTAGTTTCAGCTCTACAACCCTTGTTGAATTGTAAATGATAAAATCTACAGGTACTCCCCCCCCCCAATGAATGATAAGGTTTTAGAGATTTAGAGATTGGTCAAATGTGTTTGCCACTTCCTGATTTTTTTTTTTTTTGCACGTTTGTCACAATTAAGTGTTTCAGATCATCAAACAAATTTAAATATTAATCAATGGCAACACAACTGAACACAAAATGCAATGAAAATGTTTATTATTTATTTATTTATTATTTATTATTTATTATTTATTATTTATTATTTATTATTTATTATTTATTATTTATTATTTATTATTTATTATTTATTATTTATTATTTATTATTTATTATTTATTATTTATTATTTATTATTTATTATATTATTATATTATTATATTATTATATTATTATATTATTATTTATTATTATTATTATTATTATTTATTATTATTTTATTTTATTTTATTTTATTATTATTATTATTATTATTATTATTATTATTATTATTATTATTATTATTATTATTATTATTATTATTATTATTATTATTATTATTATTATTATTATTATTATTATATTTTAAAAACATTTTTAAATGGCCCTGTGTGAAAAAGATTGATTAAAACATAATTCACTGATATTAATTGAGATCTACCAGTCTTGAAGCCATTTCTGAAGCTTTTAGACTCCAGTGAACCACAAATGGCAAAAACATGGACCAGCGGTGAACCTTCCAAGAGCGGCCAGCCCGCCAAAGTTACCCCAAGAGCGCAGTGACGTCTCATCCAAGACTTATGACTCCACCATAAGAAAAACACTGGACTGAAACAGCGTGCATGGCAGACTTATGACACGAAAACCACATTAAGGCTTGTCGCAATTATGCCAGAAGACATCATGATGATCTCCTAGACCTTTGGGAAAACACTAAAAAAAATACTCAAAAGTTGAACTTGGTGGAAGATGTGTGTTCCATTACAACTTGAAAAGTAACGCTTCATTTCAGACACACAACATCATACCAACAGTAAAATATGGTGGTGGTAGTGTGGTGGTCTGATGCTGTTTTGCTGCTTCGGGATCAGAATTGAGAGTATCGGGGATCCACTGTATGGTGCTGGATAAAATTATTTGTATTTTTCTTGTAGGCCTCCTACAATATTTTTACTTCACGAATAAAATAACTTCACTAATCATTTCCACTCATGTATTTATGTGTGTTGTCCGAGTAGAACATGAATCCAACATGTGTCAACATGTGTGATGCTGCTCACACGGAACCTTTATTTAGCCCAGACAGGTCCTTGGCATCGTCCACAGAAGCAACACAAGATTGTGTGGTAAAAAAAATGTATCATTTTACAAAGAACAACCTTAAATCATCTCCAACGCTGAAATTCATCTGCTCCTTCATGGAACCTTCAGAGCTCAGGTTTGATCGAGACGTCAAATGCTGGATATTTGATTTCCAAGCACGTGGACGGGAAAATAGGAGGAATGTATCCAAGTGTAATTTAGCTGTAGTAATAATTTCATTATCTATTCAGGGAGCATCCATTATATTGAATTTTAGGATCATTTAATGAAATCTCAGCAATGGAGTGTCTCATGTTTTATAAACACTAAAGTTATTTTGCAAAGTCAGCATTATCCAACCAGATGACTCACGGTCCATCTATGACATTTGGGAGGCCGTGTCAGCTGTTAGGTGAACGCAATGTGACCGGCATGAGAGGGAATTTCTGTGAAAGTCATGGGGCCAGATGGTACGGTCGAGGGGACGGTGGGTGGTGGGTGGTGGGTGGTGGGGGTGTGGCGGTGGTGGGTGTTGGAAAACTATACGTAGGTGAGCTGATGTTATTTCCAGCCACAAACAAGAAGGCGACTGGTACCCCACGTGAGTCGAGCGGGCTGGCAGATGTGAGCGAGGGGCCAGAGAGCGGACCGGGGGCGGGAGGGGGGTTTCACAAGAGAAAATGTGAGCGAGTGATGAAACCCATCCGGGAGCAGCAGCGACAGGTGCGGATGTGTGTGTCGGTGATTCAGGCTCGAGGAGAGTCGAGCCAGATGGAGCAGCTGTCTGGTCTGCTCACAACACCACAACAAAAACAAAGATGATGGACAGAATTAGAGGGGGGGGGGGGGGGGGGTGAAGTAAGAATGCTGTCAACCAACATCCACCCAAGCCACATCCAACTAAAACACCCTGGATCATCAGATTTATGTTTGTGAGTGACTTCCTGGTATAGCGGCCATGTTGTAGACTGGTTTGTTATTGAGGCCACATTTTGCTACATCATGCATCCATTTTCTGTACCACTTGTTGTTTGGGGGCTGCACGGTGGTCGTGTGGTTAGCGCTGAGACCTCACAGCTAGGAGACCCGGGTTCAATTCCACCCTCGCCCATCTCTGTTCTCAAACCCATGCATGCGTGGGTTTTCTCCGGGGACTCCGATTTCCTCCCACATTCCAAAAACACAGGTATGAATGTGAGTGTGAATGGTTGTTTGTCTATATGTGCCCTGTGATTGGCTGGCCACCAGTCCAGGGTGTACCCCGCCTCTCGCCCGAAGACAGCTGGGATAGGCTCCAGCACCCTCATGAGGATAAGTGGTAGAAAATGAATGAATGACTTGTTTAGGCCACAGGTAACTAGGCTGGAACCTATCCCAGCTGACTTTAGAGGACGGTACAGTAGGGTACACCCTGGACTGGTCACCAGTCAATAACAACACTCATTCTCAGCTATTGATAATTTACAATCTCTAGCTTATCAGCCATCCACGCATGGGGAAAACATGCCAACCACACGCAGATGTTTCTACAGAGATCCGAACCCGGTCCTCCAAAGAGCCAAGATCACAAGCTAACCAGCAAATGATTGGAATGGTCCATTCCCCAATTAATATTTTCAGGTTGCTGTTATGTATACATTGAAATGCCAAATATTCTGCATTTGGAGGTCGTATCAGAGTCAGGAAGTGCAGGATCTGTGTGAAAGGGGAATGTTGTAATATCTGAACAGGGGCGTGTGGCGTTCAAACCACCCTGTGGTGTTGGAATTGTTGCTGCCCAGCACTTTTTTATATACACAGAAGTGGAAAGAGTACTAAAATATTGTACTTTTTCACCAATTTGCTGTGTGAAAGAGGCGACTATAACTCACTTCTCCTGCTGCTAAATGTGACTGTACCCAAGAAGATGTCACCGGCCCAGACCTGGAGGATTCCATGGGGCCAAATGAAGACTGGTAAGGGTGCCAAGTGCAGTCCAATAACCATCAAACAGAATCCGCCAAAGGAGGGTTTTTAGAAGACAAAGGCCTCGTCTCCTTTAATGCCATTAAATGACATACTGAAAAATGTTTATTTTGTTTCCTTTTTTTGTATGCAGAAGCTTAAATCCCTTTAAAATCCAACAATGCAAAATGTAACTGGTCTTAAAATTATGATAATTTGCGTATGGAATGGAATGGCCTTCGTGGTCATTATTCAAGATGTACAACAGGACTGGAGAGCTTCTCATTTCAGTGCAATATTTAAGTAAAAAAGTATACAAAAAGTTAAAAAAAGACATGATATGTACAAGGATGAAGAGTCTTGAACCAGTCATGATGTGCTATATATATCACTATATTGACACTTACTATGGTACACATTATGGCATTGTATGGTCATATCACATCGTACTTCGGTATGGGACAAAAAATAAAAAAAGTAAAAATTAAAAAAAAAAAATCTTAAACTGTATTATGGAAAGCAGGAAGTGAACAAATGTAACAGTTACTGATTGTAAAAGTACCAGATGGAGGGGTAGGATTTAATAAGCTTTGCTTCTTCCTACTCCTTTTGGACATGTGGAACTGGGAACTGATTATGGGATGCATTCAATTGTAATCTGATGCATGTTCAAATGAAATTAAACTATTACCATTAACATATCCAAGATATATACATAATATTGCATAGGAGCAGATATGTATTGCACAGACACCGGAATATATATTAATTTTAGTGCATATGATGAATGGGTTTTAGTGCAAATAATAAATGTTGTGTACAGATGAGTAAAAGTCACATATGAGTCGGTGCTTATTTACTCTCTGTCACCATCTGACTGAACACATGTTGGGGACTTTCTCTGCCATCTTG
Source organism: Doryrhamphus excisus (assembly GCF_030265055.1). NCBI lineage: Eukaryota > Metazoa > Chordata > Actinopteri > Syngnathiformes > Syngnathidae > Doryrhamphus > Doryrhamphus excisus. Next base: position 2,085,480 of record NC_080482.1, read on the forward strand.
TCGTTTGGTCTTCTCTCCAAATAGAACTAATTGCACATCAGGGAATCGTTCACCCCCACAGTTCACACCATAGCACACATTCAAGTCAGGAAGCTCCGCTTTATTAACACGACACAGTCTTGTTACACAGCTGTTTCATTTCAAGATTAATATGCTAGCATAAATAGAATGCATCGTTTTCGTGTGGCTGCGTGTGACGTTGAGTACAAGAACGAAGCATGTTGCATGTGTGTGACCTTTCACCTACATGGGGGTGTTGTATGAAAACCCCAAACATGATGCTGCAGATGCACCTGTTACTAAAGCAGCAGCCACATGGGATAAGAAATTAACAATTTAATGGTTTTCACACATATTCTGGCAAACTTTCCTGTACTGTGTTGAGTGTGTGGTATGAGAAGAACGCGCAAAAAAAAAAAAAAAAAACAAGCTGAGCATCCAGGAGCATCCATGTGCTGCAGGTAACACTTTACAATAAAGTACACAAAAGGATAGAAGTTCATAACAAACACACCTACGTACCCCTAAACTCTACTCATTAGTTCCTCAGTGACTACTGTATTTTTAAGTACCTTATAGTAAAGTGAGACCCTGCCGCTGCTGACATGTTTTGACAGATTGTACGCTGCTATGAATTATAGCCGCCATGAAACCGCACTCCTTCATGCAGACGTGCTGTGTAGTACATGGAAGAAAACACTCATTGAATCCCGAGCACATGGACTCGCACACGCTACATGTTCCGTAGCGCCGCCCCTCAACGTGGAACCTGTGGAAGTCAGGCAGGAGTTGGTGCTTTGGAATCCGTAGAAACACAATGGGATGAACTCCACCACAACTACTACACACAAACACTCACGCACAATATATAAAAGGTAACTCAATACCCTGCCGAATCAGAAGGACAACTTGGATCTATTTATACTTCCAGGAGTGACTAAAGATCATGGGACTACACAGCCATGTTTCCTTTGAGCAAGGGTGAACATCTTGTTCTTCTTCTGTCCGTGTGCTACACCGTAGCAACGTGATGAATCAAACAATAATGCTCTGTTCAAACAACAATGAGAGATATTAAAAACATATACTACATCTAAATCACCAAGATAATGCAGTATCTTGCAGTAATCAGTATTGGTCAGTATCGCCAATACGTTTTACTTCAACTTTTACAATAAAACAGTAGTGCAAACAAAAATATTTGTATCAACATGCTTACTTATGAGCAATTTTACATAATGTAATACAACAATATAAGAAAATGTAACAATAGCAACAAAATAATACATAATTCCCTTTTATTACATCATAAACAGTAGAAAAAACTACTGTTGCTGTCATTCAAAAGAGGTATATATATATATATATATAAATTGGAGAGAAGTTAGTATCTACCTGATACTGATACCACCTTCGGTATCATTGCCATCGATATTGGTATCGATCTGCACACTCCAAACAACAACTGTTTTGACTGCGTGACTCATATTTGCACCGCATTTGAACGAGGCAGGCATTTATTTTAAAAAAATGGAAATTATTAATGGAATGGAAGTAAACCACGAGGTTTTTTTTAAGGTGAAACAGTTTCTGGTCACAGCCGAGGCGGTTACGTAATCGTCTCCTAAGCCGAGCTGGAATAAAAAAACAAAACGTTCTTGGTTGTCTCCCGTTCTCATTTTGATCCTCTAACGTCGTGTATGAAATATGTGCGTGCGTGCCTAAGTGTGTGTCGTGACGTTTCCGTGTGTGTTTGTTTCCTCGTCGACATTTTGCAACGCTCAAGTAGATAAACAAAGCCACGTGCTGTTGGGGGGGAAGTTTCCGAGGTGGGCGGGGCCAGCGTGCTTCAGGGGAGCCTATAAGAAGCTGCGTACTGACAACAACACGAGACACTCCGTGGAGAAACACTCGTATTAACACTTCCGCATTCGCTTTTCGTCAATTACTCGAATTAGTCCAGAAGAGAATGCCCTTCCTGGGACAAGATTGGAGGTCGCCGGGGCAAAGTTGGGTTAAAACCGAGGAAGGATGGAAGAAGACAGCGGTGGACGAAAAGAACAACAACGTCACGGTGGAGAGGTTAGTCATCAGTTTGAGCAAAATAAATGACGTCGAGTAGACGATGGGACTTTTGGATAAAAGCAGCGTGGTGTATTTAAATATCTATCCCTATGATCTCATGTCCTTTTGTTGCACATAACTATTAATAAAACCGCAAATTAGCCGAATTACGCCTGCTGAGTCACTTTTAAAACTTCAATCCAGATGTTTAGTCGTCTTTCAGACACCAACATAGCAAAAAAAAATGTTTTAAAATAGTAACTGGAGTATCTTGGTGTTTGCTGATTCCACCACAATGAAGTGAAATGTGGTCTTTTGTGTGTTTTTAAAGCTTCTGCAAAGCGGAGCAGGAATGTTTCAACAAGGAGAACTTGCTGCTGTCCCTCAGCTATGACATGGCTGCAAAGAAGAGGAAAAAAGACCACATGAACAACAACACCAAGATTCCATGTGAGTGACCGCAAAGTGCGGCTCGGGGGCCGTTTCCTGTTCACGGTGTAAAATTGAACAAATGTGGAAAGTGCTGATGTTAAATATTTTGTCACCTATACTGTTTATAACATCTTAGGCTGGTCTGTATGAACCTCAAAATGGCCTTTTGGCTTTTTAGTGTGCAGACCACCCCGGACCTAATTAACGTCCGGTCTTATATTAGCAGGCGATGCTCCAAACAAACGAATAACGATGTTTTTGATTCATTTGCCCTCATGTCCTGAGCTCTATTTCTAGCCACTAATATAAACATTGTACTTTCTCACAGATTTCCACCGGGAAAAGTGGATTTATGTTCATAAAGGAAGCACCAAGGAGGTAACACGTAGCCTTAGCTCCTGTAGCATTTCTGTCCAACGTAAACACTGAGACGACTCCTTTTTAAATGGCTTGTTAATGAAATTCTCACAGCGCCATGGATATTGTACTCTGGGAGAGGCCTTCAACCGCTTGGACTTCTGCAGCGCCATCAAGGACACCCGGAGGTTCAATTACGTCGTCAGAGTGAGTCCTACTTCCTTGTTGAAGTGTTTTTGTTCGTGGAGGGGTGTGTAGGTTCTTATCAATGCTATGCAGACTGCAGGGACGATACCGACCCAGACGGTGCATGTTTGTGTATCTGAGTGTTAGCAGGTCATGCTAATGGATCTGAAAATTGGGATATCGCAAGGAAAACTCTTCTGGTGGGGGCGTCGCGGGGGGGTTAAATGTGTGCAGTGAGATGAGACCACTCCTCAGGCTTAATGAAACCAGACCCGGTGCTTGTCAGGTGATCCACACACAAGCTACGTGTGATAATACTACACACTGTGTTCCTACAACTACTTTGTTCTGGTCAGGAAGGTTCTACCATCACCTCAATGAACATTTGTAGTATTACGCAACAGTTCCAATGTACGCTTGCCGCTTTTAAATCATTTATTTCTGCATAGGAAAGACATTTCAGCCACCACAACAATAGCGTGTAACATGATCAAGTCGTCGGAACACGCCGTGCTCACGGTGGCTTCATTTCACCCGGGATCACTTTCACTGATCAAGTTTGTTAAGAAGACGCTCGTGTGTCTTCTGCGACGAGAGACACGTGCGGGTTACTTGAAGGTGTAACTTATGTAATGGCGAGCAGGCGTCTTAATACCGTCGGTGTTTGTGGAAAAAATGTGAGGTGAGCGCCAAGCGATGAAGTGCGGTTTCATGAGCCACGAGGTCTAAAAGTAGATACGGAAAGGCACATTGTTCTGCCCGGCTGCTCTACAAAGCACGGAGCGGCTTGATGAGCTGCTAAAAGACAAAAGGGCACGGCTTTAGCTGGTTGGAATGCTGCTGGGAAAAACGTGAAAAGGAATCAGGAGCGAGAAGAGAAGCTTTTAGATTTTGGTCTATGAAGCAGCTTGGCAGCGAGGAAGGTTTATGTTGCGGTTTCTGGACTTTATGATGTTAACATCAAAGATATTCAGGGCTCTACATTAAAAAACAAAATGACTTGCCCATGGGGAATCCTTAAGGTGAGAACTACTTGCCCCAACTTGCCCCATGTAAAATGAAAAGACTGCCATAATGATATCATGTAATTTTTTTATGGCATCACATGAGAATCTCAAATAAAGATGAAATGAGAGTACTACCATACTACCTTACACATGGTAGTCGTAGTAAGCAGTGATATTTGTTATTATAAGTTGTGCACCACAATGAAACATTATTGAATAGACACATTTGTGTACTAGTAAAGTGTTTTTAATCCAGAAAAAAATGCTCAATGGTCAAACAATAATTTGTGAAGCAAAGGTGAGAAAAATACACAGAGAAATGGAAGCGCTAGATTTTGTAGCTTGTGCAAAATCAGCACTTGGTATTGGATCTAATGGGTGGTGTTTCATTGTGACCACTTCAAATTGTCACAGCAATGTGATTCACTCACCTTTGCCATCATGTGATTTGCTAACCGCTAATAAAATACTTGTTTAGGAGGCACTGGTTCATCACTTTTTGCTGTTTCCTTCAGAATTAGACGATGTTGGCAGCGCCGCCATGACGGATTTTTTCGTAGTCAAACCATCGCTGATTGGTTGATCGCGAACAACGGGTGTGGGTAAAACGCGGACTGTGGATTACGGAACGCGGTCTAAATAAACGATTCTGATTGGTCCATTTCAAGATTTGCAAGGATTGCTTTGCAAATTACCACCGGAATTACGCAGTCCGTGTTTTACCAACACCCAACAAGAACCGCTTTTAAAAAAACAACTCTTGGCAGTATGGCATGCTAAAGTACACTTGCCCCACGGGAATATCACTGATTGGATTTACTTGCCCCAATTTTGTTTTAACTTGCCCCGGGCCATCGGTACATCGTTACTGTCGAGCCCTGATATTTGAAAAGAGGAACCATGACCATGACCAACCGGGTACCTACTGCTTGCCTAATTTGCTAGCGAATTGACATGGAAATAAATTCAGCAACATGACATGACAGAATCAGCTGACAGGCTATGAAAATCTTGTTTTCCGAAGCTTTTTGGCTTCATGGGCTGGCGGCCAAATGCTTCCCAGCAGCTTCTTCCCCATCACCGGGCTGGTGGACTGGAGCCAAATGATTGGGGATCATTCTCATCAGGAGTGTGTTTGTGTTTTACTTCCAAGCCCACCTCAAGCAAGGAGGAACACGGAACATCTAGTCTCTCACTTGACAGGAAATTTATGTTTTTTTTTTCTTCTTTTTTCTTTCTCTCTCTGCTCAAGCTCCTGGAGCTTATCGCCAAGTCGCAGCTCCCCTCCCTCAGCGGCGTGGCTCAGAAAAACTACATGAATATTCTGGAGAGAGTGGTGCAGAAAGGTGAGTTATTTGCCAAGATGCTTCTTAACCTGCTATACAAAAATAACAGAGCAAAAGGCATGCAGGTCTTTATTGGCAGGATATTGTTGTGGGGTCTTTTGTGACCTCTTGGATGAGTCGTTTCTGCGCTTTTGCCGTAATATGGATTGTCAAGCGACTCCTGGGGAGGTTCACCACTGTACCGTGTTTTGTCCATTTGTGGAGAATGGCTCTCACTGTGTTTTGCTGGAGTCCCAAATTCTTAGAAATGGCTTTATGACCTTTTCCACTGTGGGCCAATCACGTTCTCACATAAATAACAATGTCTTAAGTGTGACAAACATGAAAAAACGAAGAAATCGGGAAGGTGGAAAACACTTTGACACGACGACATGAACAAATAGCGTATTTTGTTTCGGTCTGCGGAGAGAACCGGCAAACAGCAGACGGTCACCAGATCCCTTAGCAAGCCACATAAACCAAACGCTGTCACTGCTAAACAGATCTGGATCTTGTTGAGCTGTTATGAAACCTTCTGGCCAAACATCACAGGAGGCGACCCCCCCCTGATTAAGAGATATTAACTTGTTTGCCGTCTCTCATGGTTCTGTCCATGCGTCTGCTCGCAGTGCTCGATGACCAGCAGAATGTCCGTCCCATCAAGGAGCTCCTGCAGACGCTGTACGTGTCGCTCTGCAGTTTGGTTCAAGGCATGGGCAAGTCGGTGCTGGTGGGGAACATCAACATCTGGGTGCATCGCATGGAGAACATCCTGCAGTGGCAGCAGCAGCTAGACAACATCCAGATCAACAGAGTGAGAGCAGATAACAGAAAGTGTCTGTTCGGTCCGTAGTACCGCTCATAGGAAGTTCTCAAGTACCACCTTTTATGGTTTTCTTGCAGCCAACATCGACAGGCATGACGCTGACGCAGCTGCCTGCCAGCCTGCAGCTGAACATCATGCAGCGTCTGACAGACGGCAGGGATTTGGTCTGTCTGGGCCAGGTCTGTCCAGAACTGGGGGGACTAGCCGAGGACCGGCTGCTCTGGAGGAGACTCTGCCAGTACCACTTCACAGACAGGCAGGCATGTGAAGATTATCCAGTCAGTCATTCGTGAAGATATCTATCTGTGGTGTTGGGTTGCGGGGGGAGGGGGGGGGGGGGGGCGTGTGCTAGATGATGTCAATTGCATAATTGCTCATGACTGCTGAAAACTCCGGTCTAAGCTGAGATTTTCAAAAACACAGACTGGTAAAAACTTAATGCCGTAAGAAATGAACACAACGGCAGTTGTTGCTGGTGTACCCAGCATGCCTTGCAGGCACTTAAAAAAAACAATTATGTTGGTTTTTAGCACTTTGGTAGTATGGTAGTTTGGTAGTGGTTAGCGCACAGACCTCACAGCTCGGAGACCGGGGTTCAATTCCACCCTCGGCCATCTCTGTGTGGAGTTTGCATGTTCTCCCCGTGCATGCGTGGGTTTTCTCCGGGTACTCCGGTTTCCTCCCACATTCCAAAAACATGCTAGGTTAATTAGCGACTCCAAATTGTCCATAGGTATGAATGTGAGTGTGAATGGTTGTTTGTCTATATGTGCCCTGTGATTGGCTGGCCACCAGTCCAGGGTGTACCCCGCCTCTCGCCCGATGACAGCTGGGATAGGCTCCAGCACCCCCCGCGACCCTCGTGAGGAAAAAGCGGTAGAAAATGAATGAATGAATGAATGGTAGTATGGTAGTTTGGTAGTGGTTAGCGCACAGACCTCACAGCTCGGAGACCGGGGTTCAATTCCACCCTCGGCCATTTCTGTATGGAGTTTGCATGTTCTCCCCGTGCATGCGTGGGTTCTCTCCGGGTACTCCGGTTTCCTCCCACATTCCCAAAACATGCTAGGTTAGCTTAGGTTGGCGACTCCAAATTGTCCATAGGTAGGAATGTGAGTGTGAATGGTTGTTTGTCTATATGTGCCCTGTGATTGGCTGGCCACCAGTCCGGGGTGTACCCCGCCTCTCGCCCGATGACAGCTGGGATAGGCTCCAGCACCCCCTGCGACCCTTGTGAATGAATGAATGAATGGTAGTATACCCGCATAGAATAGTATTTCATTGTTGTGTTGACTTACTTTGAATGTATGGTAAACATATAATAATTGAATGTATGGGAAACATATAATAATATACTGTACCAAAAGCAAGGTCACTGATGTCCGAGCACTACGAGACTTGATACTGGGAAGTGTGAGGCTGCAGAGTGCGTGTATACTGGCACACTTCTTACCTCACACCGTGCACACAAATAAGCACTTGATAAGCAAGTAAGCTACTTGCTAAAGTGGGTTACGCTGATTGTAGGCAAAAAAAAAGTATTTAATGGGATTGTGTGTGCAAGAATGAAAAATACAAGCGGCTTAATGTCTTCTTCCTCTTTAGATCCGAAAGCGCCTGATCGTGTCAGACAAAGGTCACCTTGAGTGGAAGAAGATGTACTTCAAGCTGAGTCGATGCTATCCTCACAGAGAACAATACAGCGACACTTTGCACTTCTGCTCACACTGTCACATCCTTTTCTGGAAGGTACGGACACGCTTTTTTTTTTTTTTGAATGAAACTAATCTTAATAAAAAAATGTCAAATATTGATCATTTCACATCATTTCACATGTTTATGCCCACAGGACACAAATCATCCCTGCACCGCCAACAACCCGGAGAGCTGCACCATGGCCCTCTCCCCACAGGACTTTATCAACCTTTTCAAATTCTGATCCCCCCCACTTGAAGTGGGTGTACATAATGTACATACACATGTATAAAGTGTTTCCAGTTGAGATGGGACTCCATGGTGACCAGGCAGTGGGACAATTATGCAATTGAGATTATTGTTTGTTGCTGGTTGACTTTTATTAGGCTGTCGTTGGCGAGTGAAAAGAGAAGGAATGTTGGAAGAATACGCTTCTAATGCAAGATGGACGGGGGGTACACAAAGGGAAAAGTCAGTTTATTTGGGGGGATTTGAATTCCAGGCACATACTTGTGGAGTTTTGTTCCTCCAGTCAGTGTTTGCCTCAAAAACCTGATTATGGTTTATTTCAACATGGGAAGTCTGAGTTCATGTGGAATTATGATTTGCATTGTCTGAAGCGCAAACGTTGATAAGATTGTTTGGCCGTGCTCATCTGAAGGCTTCAGTGTTGGGGATTTAAGCAGCTTGGTGTTGATGCATAATGTTTTCTATATACTTTTTTCACTTTTATAAAGATTTGGTACCTTTTTTTTTAATGTGTTCATTTTCTGCTGTGGCTGCTATTTCAGTAGTTTTTGACTGACAATACTTTGTGTGCCTTATTGCAAACTTGAAACTGTATTTTTTTTTTTCCAAGATCTTGAACATGAACACAATCGTGTGTATTATCGCATACCAAAGTTGAGTTTTTTTTGTTTTTTTTTTTGTCTTCTAAAGCCTCATGCATGACAAAGCAGCACCCTGCTTGCATTTATGTTCACATTCTGCTAAAGTAGCTCAACTTGTTGGATGCTGAGACAGTGATGTACATGCTATGCAATGCCTTTTGTTAATGTTCTGGAATATGAATAAAATATTTACTTTGAGAATAACTTGTATGGCGTCAACATAATTGCATATTGGCTCGTATCATCTTCAGATGGTCATATTTTGAGGAATAATACAGTACATACCCGATGTGACATTGCTGAGAACCGCATGCTACAATAAAACCAATAAATTGAACGCACCTGGCAGAACAGCACCCCCACGTGGCTGTAAAGAGGAATTGTAAGCCAATGCACAACAATGTATCCTAGCCATGTATTAAAGCAGTAAATGTATGGATTTTTTGTGTTTTTTGGGTAATTATTGATGCGACAATTTTCGTAAATCTGGCAACGCTGCTTTTGCCAATTCTAGCGTCCACTAAGAACAGCGCTCTCTTGTGGATACATAGTGAATTGCAAGAGTCAGTATACTGTATTTGGTTTAGTTAAATGCAACTTATTTACTTTTGCTTGTTGCCAGATTTCATATGATGATGGTAGAGAGTATTTCACATTTATATGGAAATGGATTTGTGTGAAAGCACAAAAAAAACTAATGGATTTGTGTATTTTTCCAAATTGTTTGACTATTGTTTACTATAAACTGAAAGTGTGCATCCTAAAATGAATACCTTGTTAGAACATACTGTAGCTAATAATATTTCTGATCAATAGAAACGGAGAAACGCAAATAAATGACGGGTCTAGAATACTTTACGTGATCCACAAGAAACTCCAACAATGTAAGTTCCGCCACATAATGTATTTATTTGTTGCAGAGGCACAAAACAAATACTACTCAGCAGAAAATAGTCCACTGCTGATATTGTCTCATTGTTTATTCAACATGGTGCCCCCCAATTCTTTAGTTTGGGGTTTAAGTCTACACTTGGAAGCATGTCTAAAGGCTGCAGTGATGACAACACAGTTCCTCGTGAACTCCATCGCAAAGCACGAGGTTTGAGGTATGATCGTCTGACATGATACGTCCACAACGAGCTGGTGTATTGTTGCTCCCATTCAGAGAACCGTATAAACCCTAGCTAGCTACCATGCTACCTACGCTATTTCTTCTTACTGTTACCATGCTAAATAAGTAGAAATGTATTTGATACCAGAACAGCACCAACGATGTCACACTGTGTTTGCCATCCCCATCAAGTATATTTCTCAGCTGGAGGTATAAATAGATAACATCAAACCTGTCAAGTCCATTCAAAGAACAGCCTCATCTTTGACTTTATTCTCCGCATAATCCTTTTATCGTTGAAGTAGTTGAGCATCGAGTTGCTCTCCATCTCGTCTCCGTGATGTGCTCCACGGCTAAAGAGGAGCCAGTGTGGGGTGAAAGCCCACTGCGACTTCCACAGGTATCCGACTGAGGTTTTGCTCACGTTAGGACTCTCAGCCCTGCAAGTTTTAAAAGAGTTAAAATGAGGTACAGTATGTAAAAGAAGACTAATGTTATTTATGATGCTTTTCATCAAGGAGGAAAAAGGTGCTCAGGATTACCGATGTTAATAAATGTCAGAGAGGCATGTTTTCCCTTTCAGAGTTCTCAATAATCCACTCAATAGCATCCCAACCCTACAGATCCACAAAGAGAGAGAGAGAAAGGGTTCAAGGAGAAAAGTCATGGATAGTAAAGGTTGAACCAAAGTCAGAACATTTATGAAGAGGCAAGGAAATGGCATGCAAGTAAATTGGATTGATTACAGATTACAGATTACAGATTACAGAGCAATGTGCATGAGTAGGGCTTGCCTGGCTGATATGGATTGGCCGATACTGGCATAAAAATAGATAACTGTTATATCGGTATCGTTTGTTACACACACAGCAACAAAGCTTGGTATAGTGCAGTTTGTCCTTGGTGTGGAATTGCTTCCGAGTTTCACCTTTGGATTGTAAATGTGCAATTTGCAAAAGTACTGGTTATTGAGTACTTCATGCATAACATGCTAAAAAAGCCCAGTTTATAATTTCACTGACTGTATTAGTACTTTGCACTTTCCGTGGTTCTTATACAGATGTTTGTGCCATATAGAAATGACCAGCTTTCTAAATGGTAGCGTTGCCAAATTTGTTATTTGTGAATGAATTCACCATAAATGAAATCATAGATATTTTTCAAAAGGCACCCCCTTCAGTATTGGCCTTTTCTGACTGATCTATCAAGCATAGCACAAAAACACACCAACTACGTCTTTGGTATTGATTGAGTTAAGACTACTGTGTTCTGATAGGAAGAGAGTGTGTTATTTAACTTGACTATTAGTCGTGATTTTTGAAAGATTTTGTAAAATATGGCACTTTTTCTAGAACATTTATCGCATATTGCATTTTGCACAAACTGTTTATTTGTGAAAAGAAAAGGAAGCATAATGTGTTCACCTGATATTAGCTATATCGGTATCGGTAACGAAGTGCTGGACTCTCTAGCTAAGAAAGCTAAAACTGAGCATCTGTAATAACAACATCTACAAATGTTACCTTTCTGGCGTTAGCGGACATTCTCCTCGCCATCATCCCCTCCAAGTAGCTGCTCAAGCTGACCCCCTTCACTGTAATGATGGCCTCCTGAGTCAGGATGGTGCTGAGGTGCACAAAAGAGATTAAAAATGAGTTTTAGTTTAGTTTAGTTCCGACTCAGTGACCGAGGAACTCTTGCCCAAAGTCAGCTGACTCCAGCGAGGTGCCACTTTGAACAGGATCATATAAAAGGTGAAAGGTCACCGGGACAGAACTGAAAGAACTTACACTTCAGGGTTGTCAGGGTGTGGCCGGTAGAGGAGCCTCTCATCCACCGATATCAGGTTGGTGAGCGTAATCTGCAAGGCAAAGCAAACATTCAGACTCAGCGAATCGTCTCTTTTGCATATCCACGTCCAGATGGATCGCCAATGCCTTACATTTGTTGAGCACAACTCCATCTTTTTCTCCTCAGGGTCCACCATGGAGTATTCCTTCACGTACGTCTGCGTGTGGGCGGTTCCCAGGATCTGCAAAAGAGCGTAGCACACGGTGAGGATCACGACGTGCGTATTGCGGCGTGTTTTCCAGCACTGCCTCTGACCCTGCAGAACGCTGACGGTGTGACCAACTGACCGCTCGTACGATCGCCGGCAGGCCCCACTCGGTGCTGAGGAGTCGGTGGCTGTGCAGGCGTCCTTCGGTGTCCATGCGGCGGTCCAGCACGTCCACGCCCACCACATGTGGATTCATGGGGTTGGGATACTTCCTCATGGCGGCCTTGATCACCGTCTCCCATGGGTAACTTCACACAAAGCAGCAAATTAAGTACGAAAACATTGTTTTTTTACATTTAATGTAGCATTATCACCAATATTATTATGCAGGTGTTTTACAACATTACAAACAATGAACAACAAAACAAAAAAAACCACATCTGTGACGATAACTTATACAGATATCAATACTATCGATATATGGATCGATCCGCCCACTCCAATCACCAACAGGCCTGATAGCATCACATGTAGCTCTGTATGGATTCACCTGAACGCATGCTCAGTACTCCAAATCTTCATATTTTCAAGCTGCAGTCGTGACCTTGTCTTCCCCGAGTGGGTGCCTCAGTGATCAGTGAGCTGGGCCTGGGAGCCCCACCATCAGTCCCGTGATCACGATGCTCTTCCGAGAGCGTCAAAAGTGGAAATTCACAGCGGGGAATGTCATCTTGTTTCCCGGGCGATGGCAACAGACGTCAAGAAAAAATAACGATGCTGGAGGATGTGGTGGTGGAGGAGGGAAACAAGAACTAAAGCCGGCGTCGTCTTAACGCCATCAATGTAAAGCCAGTCCAACAAAATGCCAGGTTCACGTCAGGATTTTCAAAATAAAACACCATGCTTACCGTTAGCGTACTGAAATGAATGTTATGACTTTACATGAAAAACACAATCATGTTTTATTCACAATAGCCCTCCATCCGTCCACACCTGCCTCGTAGCAAATGTGTGACACGACTAGAATCAAAGTCTAAACAACTCTGTTCTTACAAAGTTTTATCATTAACCACAAACGATGTCGAGAGTCACTTTAATTTTGAAGGCAACCCCGCTCCATTTCTGGTGTTAGCTCAGTCACTTGGCGATGCCAGTGGACCGCTTTCCACTGCATCCGCCTTCTATTGTGCGCATGCGCAAAGCATCCTTCCACCAGCCTCACGCGCCGAGAGCAGCCGTATCAAGCTACATATAACAGAAAGCAGCAAACCGGAAATTTGGTGAGTTTCTTTGTTTCTACGCCCACAATAATTCGTTGAACGACACGCCATGAACCAAAACAAAAATCCAACAATGAAACAGTACAGTGTATATCATAAAATGTGTTTTACTTCTAAAATAATTAATGTTTTATTTTGAAATGCGGATAAGAAAGCATAACAGGGTCAGTGTATGGTAGCTTGATTGCGCTGTTGCGAAGGCTGAAGAGGAGAATTGTTCGGAAGACCAACAGTGGAGGGAGGCTGCAGGACGACACATTCATGCCACCGTCGTTTAACTCGCCGCAGATGCCGAGTAACTATTAAAAAAAAAGTCAAATCGATTAATCAGGAGGCGGAACGCTGTATGACCTTGCTGTGAATGTCATCATAAACGGACAACAAAAAAACAACAACCCATCGACACCACCAGGTAACGAGCATCCTTATTGAGATGGCGAGATTAGAGTCGCTATTATGTCAGTGCGTGTTCCACAGGGCAAGCCTGTACATGTTGTAACGGTGGCCATTGCCATTTGAGACCACAATGGAGGAAGCCACATCACCTCTTCATAGCATCGTTTATCCGTCCGAGCTAGGCCCAAGTGCATGCCGCAGAAATGTCCAAACTCTAAGACTCACATCGCCTTTATGATTATAAAGCATAAAAATGTGCTGTATAATTAATTGGGGGGGTGCAGTGGGGCCATATAAGAGGATTGGATGGCGGATGCTGCAGGGCTCTGATGATGAGGAGAGTGGAGGCTGATGGTGGAGGCTCCATGTCAGTTTTTTTAGGGACATTAAATCAACGCCAGGGTTCTTAAGTGGTGATGGTGCACCCCTCCACCCCACCCCAGATAATCACCAATGGCAGAATGGTATAGCGGTTTGTGTTCTGCCCCCCCACCCCCCCAAATATGTGCTGACACATGCGCTGTACCGGCAGATGCTCCCTGCCTTTGTGCGCATCCCAGCCTTAGTGCTTGCACACAGTGGTCGGCCTGTGGCCTGGCTCGGACTCTTATGTGGCTTTTCGTCAGTCCACTATCCTAAGATCCTAAGTCCACTATCCTAAGATGTTAACAATATAGCACATAGCTCACAAAAGTGACTACAACGCTCACGTTACGCAATCTTCCCAAGGGACGATACAACGATACACTTGGATACGCTTTAGAGTAGTCAGTGTAGCAGTAGCGATGTACTATTGCAAGTATGCGAGATGCATTCAGGAACACTCCACAGAAAGGGCTTTGTAATATGTAAGTATGCTGGAAAATACACTGAAAACAACCAGATTTACCTTAAATTACGTGATGTCTTTGAATGCAACCCCGCATTGCTGTTACTATTAAACAGGCTAATGTATTTTGACTTGTCTGACATATCATCATTATTATTATTTTTTTCAAATTCAAAGTCAACTTTATTGCTATACATGCGTGACATACAGCATACATGAAATTTCAGTCCTCTCATAAAAATAAAGTAATAAATATTAGTAATAAATATTCACTTCATTCAGAGGTGTTAATATATACAAATATATTGTATATATAATCCAATGCTGGCGTTTATCTGTGACGTAAATAATAATAATAATAATAATAATAACAATAATAATACATTCAATTTATAATGCACTTTACATCAAATGAATGATCTCCAAGTGCAACAATACAGTTGTATAAATAATAATAAATACAATAAATACATTTAGAATGGGCATCATTCAGAGATAGTTGCTAATGGAATTTAAAAACCGTGATTAATCTGATTAAAGATTAAAACGTTTCACAGCTCTAAATACAAATGGTCACTGAAACGTGAGGGTTGTACTCACCTTAGTCACTTTAGTCATGGTAGATGTAGCTAATGATGATGATGATGATGATGATGCTCAAGACTCCATCTAATAGCCGGATTGATTGACAGGTCAGTCGTCACTCAGCTGTCTCCTTCCATTCAGGTCATCAGACATGGAGATCGTTACGCACTTGATCAATGACACCATAGAGTTCTACAAGTGGACCTTAACCATTGCAGGTAACAACAACGCTTTTTCTACTTTTTTGGTGCAAAATAGTGTGCCATAATGGCTGCACGGGGGTGAAGTGGTTAGCGCCTAGGAGACTAGGGTTCAATTCCACCCTCGGTCATGTCTGTGTGGAGTTTGCATGTTCTCTTTATGAAAGCGGGTATTCCAAAAACATGCTAGGTTAATTGGTGACTCCAAATGAATGTGAGTGTGAATGGTTGTTTGTCTATATGTGCCCTGTGATTGGCTGGCCACCAGTCCAGGGTGTACCAAATGAATGAATAAATAGTGTGCCATAGCCATTGATTGTTACTGCTTTGGGTATGAACCAAAAGCCAAAGAAGAAGCCAACACTTGAACCAGTCATGATGTGCTATATATATATATCACTATATTGACACTTATTATGGTACCCATTATGTCATTGGATGGCCATATCACCTCCTACTTCGGTATGTGGTACATTTAAAAAAAATAAATAAAAAAAAAAAAACCTTAAAATGTGTTATGGAAAGCAGGAGGTGAACAAATGTAACAGTTACTGATTGTAAAAGTACCAGATGGAGGGGTAGGATTTAATAAGCTTTGCTTCTCCCTACTCCTTTTGGACATGTGGAACTGGGAACTGATTATGGGATGCACTCAATTGGAATCTGATGCATGTTCAAATGAAATAAAACCATTACCATTACCATTACCATTACCATTACCATTACCATTACCATTACACTTGAATTCCGAGTTGTATTAGTTGTAGTTGTCCGTGTGTCTCTTTAAGGCCCATCCATTCAATAACCCCCAAAGCTGTGTTCATGCAAGTCAGTAATTGGTAACATCTGTCCCACAGACAAACGAGTGGAGAAATGGCCCCTGATGAACAACCCCCTGCCCACATTGGCCATCAGTACATCCTACCTTCTGTTCCTTTGGCTGGGGCCCAAATACATGAAGAACAGGGAGCCCTTCCAGCTCCGCAAAACCCTCATCGTCTACAACTTCAGCATGGTCTTCCTCAACTTCTTCATTTTCAAAGAGGTAAAGGCGTCACGTCGTGCTCTTTTTTCCGTGCATCAACGTCACTGCGTTGTGTCCTGTGGGTTTAGATGAGCCATTTTGTGTCTGATGTTTCCTGCTTTAATCATCCAGCAGATACTCATTCAAAGACGATGCTTGTTTTTTTTTAGCTGTTTATGGCCGCTCGGGCAGCGAGGTACAGCTACATCTGCCAACCGGTGGACTACTCGGACGACCCCAATGAAGTCAGGGTGAGTGCAATGATGCAAAATTCTAAAAAGTTCAATTAAGTCTGCCTTAGGGCATCCAGGATATACATTGGGACCTCTTTGTGGGGCCTTTCCATGTCCTGTCCGGGGTAGAAAATGGGTGGCTGGGCGGATGTAGTTTTAAACGATCTACGTTTTAGCAACACGATCAGCCCTAATTAGTGTCGGCTCTAGCGCCGTGTCTTACCAAGAAAGGACCAAGGAGGAAAGGGGGTCACAAAGGGTGTCAGTTTTCAATGTCCTTCTTGTTTACGTCGTCTGTCTCCATGACGTCATTTCCACACCTGAAACCCCAGACACCGAAAGGTCAGCCGGTCTCAGGTGATCCGCATCGAGTACATGACGTAAAGTATGCGATGCAGTCTATGGAACCTCAGGAACCTCAGTCCGGGTTCCATTTATCAATTTTCTACAGCTTAGACTGGAGCCTATCCCAGCTGACTTTGGCTAAAAGTGGACTACATCCAGGACAAAGTGTTCAAGACAAATATCTGCAATGTACCCCATCTTCAGGTTGCAGGAGCCCTGTGGTGGTATTTCATCTCCAAAGGCATCGAGTATCTGGACACGGTTTTCTTCATCCTGAGGAAGAAGTTCAACCAAGTCACTTTCCTGCATGTCTACCACCACTGCACCATGTTCACGCTCTGGTGGATCGGCATCAAATGGGTGGCAGGAGGACAGTGTGAGTGCCTCGTGTCCCTCACCGCCATATTTAATAACTTCGCTATAATAAAAACAACAATGGGCTCTGGTGACTCCATAAATTGCTCAGCATTAAGAACTAGACCAGGACCAAACTAATATCAACTTTTTTTTCCCAGCATTCTTTGGTGCACACATGAATGCAGCCATCCACGTCTTAATGTACCTCTACTACGGCCTGGCTTCCTGCGGACCGAAGATCCAAAAGTACCTGTGGTGGAAGAAGTACCTGACCATCATCCAGATGGTAAAATCAATCAGAGACCGGATGGTGTTTTTTGGTTGTGCATTGGCGTGATCGCAAGCTAAAGAAAAAGTGAGGTTTGCAGGGGGTGATGGACTGAGTAACTTAGTTTCACTTTGCTAACATTTTATGGGTATTATATGGGTATAATATGGGTATTTTCTTTTTAAAAAAAAATTTTATTCATTATTTATTCATTTTCTTTATTTTTTAATTTTTATTTTCTTTTTAAAAATTATTTATTTATTATTTATTTTCTTAATTTTATATGGGTATTTTCTTTTTTTATTATTTATTTATTTATTATTTATTTATGACTTAATTTTTTATATTTTTTCTATGAGTATTTTCTTTTTTAAAAAAATATTTATTTTGTATTATTTATTTGTAAAAAAAATTTCTATGGGTATTTTCTTTTTTTAAATTATTTATTCATTATGTATTTATTTTCTTATTTTTTTTTGTATGGGTATTTTCTTTTAAAAATTATTATTTTTTTTTTTCTTATGGGTATTTTCTGATAATAATGGTATCGGTGCATGAGTGACACCTCATCAGACTACAAAGTCCTCCACAGGGCAGCTAGCTCCGTGTTTCACCTTCAGATTGTAAATATGACGTTAGCGATGACTGTAAAGTGTTAGCTTTTGCTATGTTTGCTAATAAGAAACACAAAGCAGCCGGAAACAGAAAACCCAAATAAGACCATAGAAACAGGAAACGATGTGAAAACTAAGGGAGAGCAAAATGAACGTCCGAACTTTAGTGCGTAATATGACGTACCGTGCGGCGTAAAAGATCAGGATACGCGCTGCAACGATGTGGCGTAATCTGATATGCGTGTGTTTCTCAGATCCAGTTCCATGTGACCATTGGCCACACGGCCTTGTCCCTCTACGTCAACTGCGACTTTCCCCACTGGATGCACTACTCCCTCATCTGCTACGCCATCACCTTCATCATCCTCTTCGGCAACTTCTACTACCAGACCTACCGCCGCCAGCAGCCCAGACGTGACGCCTCTTCGTCCAAAGCTAGCAAAGCCGTCTCCAACGGGGCCATCAATGGACTCAGCAAGGCCGCCAATGGCGCAACGGCGGCGGGGGGCAAAGACGACAAACCCCAGGAAAACACCGGCAGGCGAAAGAGGAAAGGAAGAGCAAAACGAGATTAGACGATGACTGGTGAGGCTGACCTGCTTTGATTTCTTGGAATTTTCGTCAAAGAGAAAGAATGGATGAGGTACAGTGTGATGTATTTATTTCAAGCCATGATCTGAGTTGATGTAGATATTCCGTACGAGACCGGTTGGTGTCAGGAGGGCGTTGTTGAGGCGTCACAGCCGTGGTCACAAAAAGCCAAAATTAGCGTGGGATCCGAGTATCCCGTATCTTATTGAGGTGCCAAGTGGTGTAAAAAGCGGTTGAGAAATGAATATTATTTCTCCGCAGCGTGCTGGAAATAAATAGATTTACGACAACAGGAACTCATTTTCCATAAGATTCCAATTTTAAAACCGTTATTGAGCCAAGGCATGTATTTCACAGAGCGATATATAAATGGCAACAGATGGATACACGGGATAATTATACGGGATACCTTCTATTGTTCTGCCTGTCAATGCTCCTTGCAAAGAGACATTTTTATTTATACCAACTACATGAAATTGGATCAATCCAACAATCCAAAAAGAAACAATCATGTCTGTTTAATTTCGAACCAGGCCATCCCCATGAAACGGATCATGCAGTTCAGGCGACTTGTTATATGACGCCACTATTCACACGGCGGATTTTTCCATCTGCGATATACAAATATCATTTCATCTCCGTATACAGTATACGTCTTTGCTATTCATTATTCGCTAAGCATTAAAGATGAAGCACCTCAATATGAAGTGGTGAATTATAAGCGATCATACAAACTGTAATCATTTCTAATCCTTTTGGACCGGGATTGTTCCATTACGTGTGGACGTTACTAAGTGATATAACAGTGTAATATATTTGCTTTCTGTCGGTATTCTAGGTTTTGTCTCTACTTGTGTGTAATGTGGCAACGTGGACCCGATACGGTACGTCATTCCCAAAGCCTCACCCTCGCCAATATGTCAACTGTAAAGATGTTTTTTTTTCTCTTGAAATGATCATTATATTTTTGCGGGCATCGTTTGTCTGCATGCGTGCAGATCAAAAGTTATGTTTTTAAGCATATCCAAAGCGAGCTTATAACTTGTTTTTAAATCAATTTTTATCTCCTTTTATCAAATACATTCATTTATTTTCAAGCCTTTATGATATGTTTCCAGACTTGTTTTTTTTTGTCTTGTGCTGCCTTGAATGTAAACACATCATCAAATTAATATTGATTGGAAAAGACTGCATACAGGTTGAACAAACAACTGCTGTGTCTGTAGTATGAAATGTCAGTCAATTATCCAGTTCCCACCAACAGCCACTGGACTCCTTTTTATTGGTTGTTTTTTGTCTATTTTGGCTGTATAAATACGTATCTTTTTTTTAATTATCTCTCTGAGAATGCTTGTCGTGTATTTGTGTTGTACATATTACATCGTGATCTTTTGTACTCTGCATTGGGAACGCTCCCGGCTTGTTGGCTCGGACATTGAAACGTCCACATAAATGTCCACATTGCTTATGTGTGATTTTTTTTTTATATATATTGTATAATTGAACTCTCTTCAAATTAAATCTAATGCCTGTACACGCTTTGGCTTCTTTGGCCGTCACTTATGTCACATCATAAACGCAATGCCAAGTTATTAACAAAGATAAGAAACATTAGACATGATGATATAGTTTTGAACACTGGGGGGCGTTGTTGAGCCATACCACAATTCGTTCATATACTGTAAAGACAGTCTCTCAATCAGTCATACATCATATTTATAATATATTTTATTTGTTATAAAATGTACCCTCCGAGTATGCACCATTAAAAATTGGAGGTTCGTCAAACAAAACTGCAATCCATCAAAAGTACAACCTCTAAAATATTCATTTTGAAAGGATGCTGGCCCGTCCCTGAGGGAATCTCCACCCACTTTCATAGTATTTAACAAAGGTTTCCATGGTAACCGTACACAGCAGCTGCCGGACCCCACCCCCCACCCACCCTCTTGTTCTTCCAAACTCCTCCCATGACCGCCCCCTCAGTCCCTTCCCCCCCAAAGTCTCCTTGAACCAGCTGGGGTCTCCGTGTCCATCAGTGGGTGGATGTGATACACATGTACTACGTGTACATGTATGTGATATGTACGTATACATGTATGTGATGGTGGAATTGGTGAATGTGTGTTTTAAGGTTAAATTGTACGAGTGGGAATTATCATTCAGCGGTTCTTCTATTCTTAAAATAGAGCTTCGTAACAGAAAAGGCCCTTTCTGGGTTGTCATGTGACAAACACACGTGACCTTAGCATCAACACGTCAGTGGACGCAGGAAGAACACAACATAGCAAGACGAACGCTTGTCCGTCATGAAGTATTTTTTATTTTTGCTAAGTAAAGGCTAGGGCGGCACGGCGGTCGAGTGGTTAGCACGCAGACCTCACAGCTAGGGTTTGATTCCACCCTCGGCCATCTCTGTGTGGAGTTTGCATGTTCTCCCCGTGGGTTTTCTCCGGGTACTCCGGTTTCCTCCCACATTCCAAAAAAAACATGCTAGGTTAATTAGCGACTCCAAATTGTCCATAGGTATGAATGTGAGTGTGAATGGTTGTTTGTCAATCCATAGTTTCATTTTTATTTTCTTCCTAAATATAATTTCAGGCATTTTAATGAAATTGCTTTGTATTGAGTTGTGGACTCCTATAGAGCAGGTACACACAATAACCCGCACAGAAAACGTTTTACATTTTCCAGAATCTGCGCCTATTCCAACTGTTCCAGCTATTCCAGCTATTGCACCTATTCCAGCTTTGGATTGAGTTGTGGACTCCTATAGAGCAGGTACACACAATAACTCGTTCAGAAAACATTTTACATTTTCCAGAATCTGCGCCTATTCCAGCTGTTCCAGCTATTCCAGCTATTGCACCTATTCCAGCTTTGGATTGAGTTGTGGACTCCTATAGAGCAGGTACACACAATAACCCGCACAGAAAACGTTTTACATTTTCCAGAATCTGCACCTATTCCAGCTGTTCCAGCTGTTCCAGCTATTCCAGCTATGTATTGAGTTGTGGACTCCTATAGAGCAGGTACACACAATAACTCGTTCAGAAAACATTTTACATTTTCCAGAATCTGCACCTATTCCAGCTGTTCCAGCTATTCCAGCTATTGCACCTATTCCAGCTTTGGATTGAGTTGTGGACTCCTATAGAGCAGGTACACACAATAACCCGCACAGAAAACGTTTTACATTTTCCAGAATCTGCACCTATTCTAGCTGTTCCAGCTATTCCAGCTATTGCACCTATTCCAGCTTTGGATTGAGTTGTGGACTCCTATAGAGCAGGTACACACAATAACTCGTACAGAAAACATTTTACATTTTCCAGAATCTGCACCTATTCCAGCTGTTCCAGCTGTTCCAGCTATTGCAGCTATGTATTGAGTTGTGGACTCCTATAGAGCAGGTACACACAATAACCCGCACAGAAAACGTTTTACATTTTCCAGAATCTGCACCTATTCCAGCTGTTCCAGCTATTCCAGCTATTGCACCTATTCCAGCTTTGGATTGAGTTGTGGACTCCTATAGAGCAGGTACACACAATAACTCGTACAGAAAACATTTTACATTTTCCAGAATCTGCACCTATTCTAGCTGTTCCAGCTATTCCAGCTATTGCACCTATTCCAGCTTTGGATTGAGTTGTGGACTCCTATAGAGCAGGTACACACAATAACTCGTTCAGAAAACATTTTACATTTTCCAGAATCTGCACCTATTCCAGCTGTTCCAGCTATTCCAGCTATTGCACCTATTCCAGCTTTGGATTGAGTTGTGGACTCCTATAGAGCAGGTACACACAATAACTCGTACAGAAAACATTTTACATTTTCCAGAATCTGCACCTATTCTAGCTGTTCCAGCTATTCCAGCTATTGCACCTATTCCAGCTTTGGATTGAGTTGTGGACTCCTATAGAGCAGGTACACACAATAACTCGTACAGAAAACATTTTACATTTTCCAGAATCTGCACCTATTCTAGCTGTTCCAGCTATTCCAGCTATTGCACCTATTCCAGCTTTGGATTGAGTTGTGGACTCCTATAGAGCAGGTACACACAATAACTCGTTCAGAAAACATTTTACATTTTCCAGAATCTGCACCTATTCCAGCTGTTCCAGCTATTCCAGCTATTGCACCTATTCCAGCTTTGGATTGAGTTGTGGACTCCTATAGAGCAGGTACACACAATAACTCGTACAGAAAACATTTTACATTTTCCAGAATCTGCACCTATTCTAGCTGTTCCAGCTATTCCAGCTATTGCACCTATTCCAGCTTTGGATTGAGTTGTGGACTCCTATAGAGCAGGTACACACAATAACTCGTACAGAAAACATTTTACATTTTCCAGAATCTGCACCTATTCCAGCTGTTCCAGCTATTCCAGCTATTGCACCTATTCCAGCTTTGGATTGAGTTGTGGACTCCTATAGAGCAGGTACACACAATAACTCGTTCAGAAAACATTTTACATTTTCCAGAATCTGCACCTATTCCAGCTGTTCCAGCTATTCCAGCTATTGCACCTATTCCAGCTTTGGATTGAGTTGTGGACTCCTATAGAGCAGGTACACACAATAACTCGTACAGAAAACATTTTACATTTTCTAGAATCTGCACCTATTCCAGCTGTTCCAGCTATTCCAGCTATTGCACCTATTCCAGCTTTGGATTGAGTTGTGGACTCCTATAGAGCAGGTACACACAATAACTCGTACAGAAAACATTTTACATTTTCCAGAATCTGCACCTATTCTAGCTGTTCCAGCTATTCCAGCTATTGCACCTATTCCAGCTTTGGATTGAGTTGTGGACTCCTATAGAGCAGGTACACACAATAACTCGTACAGAAAACATTTTACATTTTCCAGAATCTGCACCTATTCCAGCTGTTCCAGCTATTCCAGCTATTGCACCTATTCCAGCTTTGGATTGAGTTGTGGACTCCTATAGAGCAGGTACACACAATAACTCGTTCAGAAAACATTTTACATTTTCCAGAATCTGCACCTATTCCAGCTGTTCCAGCTATTCCAGCTATTGCACCTATTCCAGCTTTGGATTCAGTTGTGGACTCCTATAGAGCAGGTACACACAATAACCCGCACAGAAAACGTTTTACATTTTCCAGAATCTGCGCCTATTCCAACTGTACTTCCTTTGATTTGTACCTCCTGACAAAACTGTTTTTTTGTATTTGGCTTGTAGCTAAGTACATGATCTTATATAATGTTAACAATTCCACACAGCAGAATGTTTATTCCTATCAAAGGAATAGCAAACGAGAGACGGACCATAGCTGATCTTCTGGAACTTTCCCCACAACGAAGTCACAAAAGTTTTAGCAGAAAATATTTGGCAGGCAGAACCTCAAGTGACACTTTATTACGAGTCCCCTGACTGCATTACACAAGGCCGGGGTTTGTATTCCACACACTTAAACACATCGTTGCAGTCGCATCAGGAATTTCTTGGCTGGAAAAAAGTCAATGTTGCTGTTCGGCTTTGAATGTCATCATCGACATCTCATGACTGTTTCACAATTCAAGTACCGAAGGACAGCAAAGCTTAGTTCAAAGTTGAATCAGTTGTCGTCATACTTTTACTTTTGGTTGGTTTTGTAAAAACAGTCAAGTATATATCTGATAAAACTAAGGGATCATTTCTTTAGGAAGTGTCTGATTAAAATGCCTCTAAATATGCTCATTTTGGTCCTTAAGGAAAAAACAGATCATTGTGGGAGTCAAGATGGACAGTCAGAAACATGTTTAAAGAAGCAATATCAGGTTTCAAGAACATACTAACTCAGGGGTGGGCAAACTACGGCCCGGGGGCCACATCCGGCCCGCCAAGTGTTTGAATACGGCCCGCCCAATCTTTCAAAAGTATTTAATTTAAACTCAACATACAACCTGGCATCATGGCCTGAGCCAACCTTTTGATGGTTGTATCAATTTTGTTGTTTGACATGGTCTGTTGTTTACAAAGTGCTCCTGAAAAAAGAGACACAAGCACATAATAATAATAAAATTAAAATAATAATTATTATATTATTATTATAACTATTATGATTATTATATTTATTATATTAATGCTAGTTATTATATTAATTATATATAATAATATTGTTATATTTGCATATTTTACATAATAATAATATAAAAATTATTATTTTAATTTTATTTTAATTATTATAATATTTTATTATTTTTTAAATATTTAAATATAAATATAAAATAATAAATAATAATAGCAGATTGCATGACAATTTTACAGATACAATAGTACCAGGTGGACTGTTACGTGTAAAATATATAGTCTGCCCCCCGGAAATTTTGTCATATCAATGCGGCCCGCGAGTCAAAAAGTTTGCCCACCCCTGTACTAACTCCTTATTTCTAAAATCACAAATACTTCAACTTGCTGATATAGTTCATCTTCAAACTGCTAAAATAATGCATAAGGCTAAAAACAACCAATTAGCTAAAAATGTCATCCAATACTTCTCTACAAGAGAGGAGAAATATGATCTCAGGGAAGAAGAACTACATTTGAAACACTTCTATGCTAGGACTACGTTATGCTAGCCATAGCATTTCAGTATGTGGAATCAAACTATGGAATGGATTGAGTAAGGAAATCAAACAATGCACAACGATGAGCCAATTCAAGAAACAATACAAGCAGTTGATGTTTGCTAAATATAAGGATGAAGAGTCTTGAACCAGTCATGATGTGCTATATATATCACTATATTGACTTACTATGGTACCCATTATGGCATTGTATGGTCAAATCACCTCGTACTTCGTATAAAAAAAAATTAAAAATAAAAAAAAAACAAAAAAAAAACGTAAATTATATTAGGAAAGCAGGAAGTGAACAAATGTAACAATTACTGATTGTAAAAGTACCAGATGGAGGGGTAGGATTTAATAAGCTTTGCTTCTTCCTACTCCTTTTGGACATGTGGAACCGTGAACTGATTATGGGATGCACTCAATTGTAATCTGATGCATGTTCAAATGAAATAAAACCAGTACCATTATCATTTTGGTCCATTAAAGGGACAGACACCGTGTGTTTCCTGTACCGTTTCAGTCCACCAATGACAGCAGCCCTTCCAGCGATGATGTAATGTCATGAATATGCAAATGAGCTGGCTGGTGGATGGGAGGCTGTGGAGTCGGCATCCCTTCTGCCTTCATCACGGCTACCCTTCAGCATCCGTCTAAAAAGGTAAGAAAAGAACATTTTTTTCTGCTCATTGTCCCAGTTGGTGTCAAGTCGGATGTGACTACTTCGAAACAACCGGTATCGGTTCGGTATTATTATGGGCTGTAGACTGTCTGGCCTCCAAGGTTGAGTTATTGTTTCCACAATGGGTCAGTTTAAAGACACCGTGGAATAAAAGTACTTGAAGATGTACTTCTTGTACGGAGTGAGATGTCGTTATTGATTCAAAGCTGGTTGGGAAATGGTTGAAGATGATTTTTGATGGTTATTAAGTCATCGTAAAAACAGTCATACTTTTATAGTTCATCTTCCAAGAGTAATAATGAGTCATCGTGCACGTTGGAAGGAGACAGGAAATGGATTCCACCGGTATATGTTATATTATATTGTATTATATTATGGAATTTCCGGGTAGAAGATAAGGAGACATCTCACTCTTACTATTTTTGCACGCCGGATATCATTTTTTATGCTCATAACCTACATAATTATTGATGTAATTGGCCGAGCTGCAGCTGATCCCACATGCATGTCATCAAACCGGGGCCGAAGTGTCTTGACTTGTCTCTTTTGGGCCTCATAAGATGCTTTATTTGTCTGATCTGTGGGTCGTCAAAAGGTAAAAGTGACGGTAAAGCTCACCTACACAGTCAGCGTGATGTTATGTTGCAGCTGCAGGGAGGGGACGGGATGTTGTCGAGGATGAGCTGATGCTCTGCCACCATGATGCAGCCATCATCCTCCGCCGACAATAGCAGCCGGAAGCAGCCACGCTCCTCCTCCCCGGCCGGCCTCAAAGACGGCGGATCTAAAGCGACACAGAAAGGGAGCAGCAGCCCGTCAAAGCCTTTCGCCCCCAAGCAAGCAACAGGAGTTGGGGGAGGGAGAAGCAGCCGAGGTCATTCTCCCGTATCAACCAGCCGGGATCGGCAGGCCGGGGGGGGCGCGCCCGCATCGAAAGGCGCGGCCGCTGTCCAAGTTGCCGGTGCTGAAAGCCCCACGTTGAGCCGGGCGGCGGCGGCGACGGACAGAAGCGGCATCCAGACATCCGATGACTCCTCACGCCTCGGCACCGATGCCTCCTCCCCCTCCAGAGCCGATCCGAACCGAGTCGTGTCGGACCAGCCCTGCGCATCCAAATCCCCCAAATTGAAAAGCAAAACCACAAGAGGAGGGGAAACCTCTAAGAAGAGCTCCAAGGGCACAGTCGGCTGCGGTCCCGGTTTCTGGAAGGAGGGGTGCCTACAATCAGAGTTGATTCAGTTTCACTTGAATAAAAGCTTGGGGAAGAAAGGGACAAAGATGCAGACGAAGCCGGCCTCTCCCCCTGCCTTGGAGCTGTCCCCTGAGCCCGAGGGTCCACAACCAGCCCCCCAGCAAGACCAGACACTGCTGGAGGAGATTGACCGGCTTGAGGACGAAAATGACGATCTCAAGGTAAATTTCTTACATTTTGGAATATTAAGACTGCATCTTGTACAAAGGAAAACCTGTCATGTGTGTATTTACATATATATATATGTTGCATAATAATTACCAATTTTAGACAAGTTATTCAATCATATGCATTGTTTGCAAGACCGAAATCGAGGAGATGCGAGCCGAGATGGATGAGATGCGAGACACCTTCTACGAGGAAGACGCCTGCCAGCTGCAGGATATGCGTAGAGAGCTGGAGAGAGCAAACAAGAACTGCAGGATCCTCCAATATCGTCTGAAGAAGGCAGAGAGAAAACGGCTCCGCTTCACAGAGAGCGGCCAAGTCGATGGAGAGCTGCTGAGAAGTCTTGAGCAAGACCTGAAGGTGAACTCTAACATGAGAACAACACCGATTGCTGTTTGTCAGGGCTTCATTTTCACTCACGTTTGTTCAAAGGTGGCAAAAGACGTGTCGGTACGTCTGCACCATGAACTTGAGAACGTGGAGGAGAAGAGGACAAAGACAGAAGAGGAGAATGAGAAGCTGAGACAGCAGCTGATAGAAGTCGAGGTCACCAAACAAGCGCTTCAAAATGAGCTGGAGAAAGCCAAAGAGGTGAGGAGGCTAAAATACTTTTATTTCCAGCAAAAGCATTGGAAGATGTTTTGTTGTGTATTGATTAGTCAATCAATAAATATCATTGAATGTCTACTCTCAGTTTCAGATTGGGTAAGATATTTTTTTGCCTGTGTAGACTGCATTTAGAGGTGAAAACAACATGAAAACCAAAATCTATGGTTGGAAAAACAACCAATTGTGAATCTGAGAGAAGATGAAAAATAAGTCAGAACCGTAGTACGAGAGTAGGGAGGTCAGGCAGGACTTTGCCTCAACAATAAAACCTTTAATAAACGTCATTCATTCATTCAGGCGGGGTACACCCTGGACTGGTGGCCAGCCAATCACAGGGCACATATAGACAAACAACCATTCACATTCACATTCATACCTATGGACAATTTGGAGTGGCTAATTAACCTAGCATGTTTTTGGAATGTGGGAGGAAACCGGAGTACCCGAAGAAAAACCACGCATGCACGGGGAGAACATGCAAGATGGCCGAGGGTGGAATTGAACCCCGGTCTCCGAGCTGTGAGGTCTGCGCGCTAACCACTCGACTGCCGTGCAGCCCCTAATAAACGTCATATGGAGGATAATAATGGAGGATTATGTCTGTATTTCTTGACAAATTCCAGCTTGATTTATGGGTTCAATTGAATTGGCGGCACGGTGGTCTAGTGGTTAGCGCGCAGACCTCACAGCTAGGAGGACCAGGGTTCGATTCCACCCTTGGCCATCTCTGTGTGGAGTTTGCATGTTCTCCCCGTGCATGCGTGGGTTTTCTCCGGGTACTCCGGTTTCCTCCCACATTCCAAAATCATGCTAGGTTAATTGGCCACTCCAAATTGTCCATAGGTATGAATGTGAGTGTGAATGGTTGTTTGTCTATATGTGCCCTGTGATTGGCTGGCGACCAGTCCGGGGTGTATCCCGCCTCTCGCCCGAAGACAGCTGGGATAGGCTCCAGCACCCCCGCGACCCTTGTGAGGAAAAGCGGTAGAAAATGAATGAATGAATGATTGTGATGATTCATTGACACCAATGGAAAACAAAACACCCCTGTCAGTCACGTTCCAATACTTTTGCCCATAAGAAAAATGGGTGGGTTGAAACAAAATGTGTTATCTTAAGTTAAGTTGTGTTTTCCATCCAGTTGTAACTATCTGGAAGTAAATGCTGTTACTTTTACACACGGGAAAAATAAGTGGGTTCAAACGCAATCTTCTAAGTTGCGCGTCTGATCCAGATGTAAGCACCTGGAAATAAACCCAAAGGTATTCAGTCTACAGCACAAATACAGCTTTAGGAGGCCACTGTACGTATCAGGTGACTTCATATAATGTCAAGGTTGAGGGAGTGATCGTTCACAAGACAACAGTACCTTCAAGTATATTTTCATTGAGTACCTACAATTTGTGTTGGCATGTTGGCCACAAAGTCATCTGGGTTAGTATCTTCGAACCTCTGTGTGCTCCGTTTTCCTCCCACATTTAAAAAATATGCACGTTATGTTAATTGGAGGCTGTAAACTGTAAAAAAAAATGATGAATGTGAGTGTGAATGATAGATTGTTTATATGTGCCCTGTGATTCTGATCACCATTGAGTCCCTGCAGGCTGCGGAAATAGCAAATGACGATGACGAGGGTGGTAATGATGAGCGTGTAGTAATGTAACTTCTGTTTCTTATTAGCTCTCGCTGAAAAGAAAGGGAAACAAAGATGGCCAGAAAGAGAAAAAGGCTGTGCAGACTCCAGTTGAGGTGAGTCAGTAGTTGAACATCTGCAGCAAAGGCGTGATAAAGAGTCAAAAGTAACAGGGAGTATTACAATGACACCAAACATTTCCCTCCCTAATTAACCATTTATCAAATGATCTTTCGCCATCATAGGAAGAAAATGAAGATCTAAAGTGCCAGCTAGCCTTCATCAAGGAGGAGGCGGTCTTGATGAGAAAAAAGATGGCAAAGATAGACAAGGAGAAGGACCGCCTGGAGCAGGAGTTGCAGAAATACCGCTCCTTCTACGGAGACGTGGACAGCCCCCTACCTAAAGGTGAAGCCGGGGGGCCTCCCACCACGCGGGAGTCTGAACTGAAGCTCCGTTTGCGTCTGGTTGAGGAGGAAGCCAACATCTTGGGGAGAAAGATTGTGGAGCTGGAGGTGGAGAACAGGGGACTCAAGGCTGAGCTGGATGACATGAGAGAGGACAGGTGATGAATGTTATGATAAAATGGCATAGCATCAGATCATATGACATATTTATTCAACTGTTTTGTTGAGGCTGCAGACAATCCCAACAGTTACGAGTCAACAGTTGTGTCTTCTTCTACTTGCAGCCTGGCGGCTGCAGGAGTGGATGGAGATGGCAGTGGAGGTCAACAGTGCAGGGAGCAGGGTGAGGCGCTCTCAGAGCTCAGGCAGCAGCTGCAACTGGTGGAGGATGAAGCAGAGCTTTTGCGCAGAAATCTAGCGGATGTGGAGGAGGAAAACAAAAAGGTGAATTATCATGTTATTTTATCAGCACCGCTGCTTAATTCCAGAACTGCAGGATTTCATCTCCTATCTCATGTCCTTTTTAGGTTCCATTAATTGGTAATGGTAATGGTTGTATTTCATTTGAACATGCATCAGATTACAATTGAGTGCATCACACAAAGCTTATTAAATCCTACCCCTTCATCTAGTACTTTTACAATCAGTAACTGTTACATTTGTTCACTTCCTGCTTTCCTAATATAACTTTTTAATTTTTTTTAAATTTGAAATTTAAAATTTTTAAAATTTTTAAAATTTTTAAAATTTTTAAAATTTTTAAAATTTTTAAAATTTTTAAAATTTTTAAAATTTTTTAATTTTTTAAATTTAAAATTTTTCATCACGTACTGAAGTACGAGGTGATATGAGCATCCAATGCCATAATGGGTACCATAGTAAGTGTCAATATAGTGATATATATAGCACATCATGACTCTTCATCCTTGTATTTAGCAAACATCAACTGCTTGTATTGTATCGTTGTGCATTGTTTGATTTCCTTACTCAATCTATTCCATAGTTTGATTCCACATACTGAAATGCTATGGCTTTTTAACATAGTCCTAGCATAGAAGTGTTTCAAATTTAGTTCTTCCCTGAGATCATATTTATCATATCATCAATATGAGTAGTATTGGATGACATTTTTAGGTAATTGGTTATTTTTAGCCTTTTCGCCTTTTTAGCCTTTAATTGGATTGAATGTCTCCCAGTTGAAACCGGGGACTTGATGTTGCTGTTTGTGTTTAGGTGACCAATGAGCTGAACAAACTGAAGTACAAGGCAGGATCCCACGAAGCCGGCTCCAGACATGGAGGTGTGTTTTCCGTTTGTCAAGATATTTGTAAGAAAACAATCAAAAATGTGTATTTGATGAAAAATGGGCTTCATAAGGCCCCCAAGAGGAGCACATTAAAGTTTCATTTTCAGGTGTCCCACTTTTCACTGTTGGCTTGTTCCGAAACCCCAGGAGGTGCTGACTCCGCTAAAGTGGAGGTGCTCCAGGAGGAGCTCAAAGCAGCCCGTCTGCAGGTCAACGAGCTGAGTGGCAAAGTGTTGCAGCTCCAGTATGAGAATCGAGTGCTGCTATCTAACATGCAGCGCTACGACCTGGCTTCCCACCTGGGCATCCGAGCCAGCCCCCGAGACAGCGATGCTGAGAGTGACGGAGGGCGGGACGATGACACGCCCTCGGCCTCGTCACCTCGCTTACTACCGCCCCACCGTAAAAGGGAGGGCCCGATTGGAGGTGAGAGCGATCCGGACGAAGTCAGGAACATCCGCTGCCTTACTCCGACGCGCTCCCTGTACTCGCCGGTGGATAGCCGTTTTTTATCCAGAAGCCTGAAGGACCGGCAGCAGATGATAGACATCCGAATCGAGGCCGAAAGGCTGGTCCGGACCATCGACAGGCTTATCGCTGACACCAGCACCATCATTGCTGAGGCTCGGGTTTATGTTACCAACGGTGAGCTCTTTGCCAGGCTGGATGATGACGAGGAAGGTGGCAGGTACGTAAGAGGTGAACTTGATCAAAAGTGCCCCCCACAGGATGACTTGCAGTGTTATCATTTACTGTATTTCTCAGGATCCGAGAACATGAGCTGCTATATCGTATCAACGCGCAGATGAAAGCCTTTAGAAAGGAGCTACAAAGCTTCATTGACCGGCTGGATGTTCCTAAACAAGAGGACAAACAACCAGAGGAACCTCTATCTGTAAGCTTGTTGCCCCACATAAAGCACTATCACGTTGATGTATTTGCCAATAACCATATATATGTTTACAAATGTATTGCTGTTTTCATTAGAATATCTGCTATTTAGTCATTATTGTGTTAATTCTATCGGTATATGGAACCTGGACTAACACTATTTGATTGACTACATTCATTTCGATAAAAAAAGATAATACGATGTCAAAGTTTCAGGTAATGTGGTTTGCATCAGTTGGACTTCCTTATATGGGCACAAGAACAGGGAAGAACAATCACAGCAGACTGGGCGTGGCCGTGGGTGGAATAAATCCTCTTGTGTTGGGGTCGGCACCGACCCGTTTTACATTTTAATGCATAAAAAGAATCACATAACATTTGTTTATTGCATCAAGGCTTTTTGACTTTGTCAGGAAAAACTCTATTTCAACAAAATAAAACCAAAAAAATATTTTTTACTACATTTTAAAACGGTCTGGTTGACATTATGACCACTATATTGTGAGGGTCGGTTACGACCCGGTTATAATAATATGACTATAAAGCAAGATCTATAAAGATCTGTAAAGATCTATAAAGATCTGTAAAGATCTATAAAGATCTATAAAGATCTATAAAGATCTGGACCTGTTCTGCTTTTTTATTTCACTTTATACTAAAGTTCTGTTGCTGAAAACAATAACTTTTTCTACCTTTTCTTGACATTAATATATATGGGTCAAAATTCACCCCAACACCATATATGTTTCTTTAGTGATTAATACTAAAATGAGAAAATAAATCAAACTAATTGATTTAAAAGATATGTTCTACTATAGCCCTCAGTAATAGCCAGGTAACAAAAGAACCTTCAATTTATGAATATGATTCTTTTGAGGTTCATTGTACCATTTTTGGAAATTAAAATGGAGGGGTATAGTGACAAAAAAGGCCTACATGCCCACACCAAAAGTATTAAAACCAACATTTTCATGGATGAGGAAGCCTAAGAAGGTAACCAAGACATGAGAAGCAAATTTGATGGTAACTTATTGTTTTTAGTGTATTTTATAGTTGATTTAATACATGGGTCAAAACCGACCCGGTAACATAAGAGATGATACTAGAAAGCTAACACAAGAGGAAGGTTAAAACACTGTTTTGGAAATCCAAGGAATAATAATAGGTACAGATTCTGGAAGATCTAGAAAGCTTTCTCGATAGGAGCCCATAACTCAACACAAAGGGCCTAAAATGAGCATAATAGGTCCCCATTAGCAGACAGTTAATGTAATGGAGAACTAATGAATTAATAACACAAAAAGGAAACAGCAAAGCTTTAGGTTGCCTTTGACTTTAGCACAATATTGTACATCAATACAATATTCATATTGTACATGACGATTTCAAACTTGGTTCTAACTACGTGTCAATCTGCTCCTCCTCCCCTGTCCGTTTCACTCATCAAGATGTTTCAGCCCATTATTTTGCTGATCCTCATTCTCGTTCTGTTTTCCTCACTCTCCTATGCCACCATTTTTAAACTTGTGTTTCTTTTCACCCTTTTCTTTGTTCTGTAGGGCTCACAATTCACACATTGTGCATTTTTTCTTTTCTTTTTCATTTATGTAGTCATTTGAATTCTGTTATGTTGAACATATTATTATTACACAAGGTCACTCAAGGTACAAGGCATTATCATTTTTCCGAGTACGACCCAAGCCACTCATCAATTCCGACGCTTTCACCGCTTTCTGTTGGAGTACAACCATCTTTGGGAGATAGTGGACAGCCAGGTGAGTACGTCCTGGATTTTCATTAACTTTGAAATGTAACCTGGTAGGTGTATAATTACATATATTCTCCAGGCCAGTGATCTCTAACCGCTGTGCCGCTGCACATTCCTGTGTGGTAAATTCATTTAATTTAACTGCCCCTAAATTCTAAAAGGTCACGGGTCATTGAAAGTGCATCTATGGGATTATGACACAACATCTGCTGTAAATTGTTTAATTACACATAAGAGTCTGAAGAGATAATCAGCAGGTGTGGAGCCGTATTCCACATCTACTGTAAGTCAATTGGATTTAATAAATTTTCTGCTAGCTGAGAAATTATACAACAAAAGCTTTGTCAATCCCCAAAATGGAGGACATTATAATAATTCATGACGCAATACTAAAACTCAATTTCGAAACATCATATTACGAAGCCTGTGAAAAAAAAATGGGAAAATTGAAGCAAGAGTCAGACCTCTGACCTTTAGCCTACACTCTTATTGGTTCAATTCCTTATTTCAGTCAAACCATACAATCAATTGTGTACTGTAAATACTGTATTTCCTTTTCTGAAAGTGAATGAAAGACAATATTGTGTTATTTGCCCAGAAAGGGAGGGAGAGAGAGAGGGAGAGAGAGGGAGAGAGAGAGAGATTTGTTATTTAATGACATGATTCTAGCTGTGGGAAGTACCGCTCCAGTTGTTTTGAACAGAAACTCAGCCAATAAGCTGCTGTACTTCTCTGCTTGACACGAGGACTTTAGTAGCTGCCTGGAAATACACGCGCCCGTCAAGGCTACGCTGGACTTAGAGGTGAGGGTCTATTTGGACACTTTTCTGTTGGTGGGCGTCACTTTTGGCACAGCTTGGCAGCAAAAGCAAAGCAACGGATTCTAACCTATTTCCATGTGTTTTGTGTGCAGTATGTTTTAACAAAGGAGTCGTGTTGCTCATGAGTCGTAGTCCAGTAAAGTTTTCAGAAATGCTGTCTCCTTGCAGCAAACGTCCCGGAACCTTTTTGACATTGTTTACTATATATCATCTATGTTAAATCTCAGCTGGGAAAAAAATAGAAGAAAGGAAAAACTACAAGCGCACATGATGTCGTGATGTTTGGTCGGACGCATTTTTACCAGACGACAAGTGACGGTTTCCACACTTCTGTGGGCCACATAAACTGATGGGGCGTACCTGATTTGGCCCCCGGGCCTTGAGTTTAACACCTATGGCTATGTATTACATATTTGTGTGTGGTGTAGCTGGGTTATTTCGTTAAGCTCATTTGTGGTTGCATTTTTAGTCAATTTAGTTTTCCACACTTCTGTGGGCCACATAAACTGATGGGGCGTACCAGATTTGGCCCCCGGGCCTTGAGTTTGACACCCGTAGCTATGTATTATGTATTTGTGTGTGGTGTAGCTGGGTTATTTTGTTAAGCTAATTTGTGGTTGCCGAAACATTGTTTTGACATGTCATCAGGTGGGTTAGCATTTTTAGTTCATTTAGTTTTCCACACTTCTGTGGGCCACATAAACTGGTGGGCGTACCAGATTTGGCCCCCGGGCCTTGAGTTTGACACCCGTAGCTATGTATTATGTATTTGTGTGTGGTGTAGCTGGGTTATTTTGTTAAGCTAATTTGTGGTTGCCGAAACATTGTTTTGACATGTCATCAGGTGGGTTAGCATTTGTAGTTAATTTAGTTTTCCACACTTCTGTGGGCCACATAAACTGATGGGGCGTACCAGATTTGGCCCCCGGGCCTTGAGTTTGACACCTGTGGCTATGTAATATGTATTTGTGTGTGGTGTAGCTGCGTTATTTCGTTAAGCTAATTTGTGGTTGCAGAAACATTTTTTGACATGGCAGCAGGTGGGTTAGCATTTTTAGTTAATTTAGTTTTCCACACTTCTGTGGGCCACATAAACTGGTGGGCGTACCAGATTTGGCCCCCGGGCCTTGAGTTTGACACCCGTGGCTATGTATTACGTATTTGTGTGTGGTGTAGCTGGGTTATTTTGTTAAGCTAATTTGTGGTTGCCGAAACATTGTTATGACATGTCATCAGGTGGGTTAGCATTTTTAGTTCATTTAGTTTTCCACACTTCTGTGGGCCACATAAACTGATGGGGCGTACCAGATTTGGCCCCCGGGCCTTGAGTTTGACACCCGTGGCTATGTATTATGTATTTGTGTGTGGTGTAGCTGGGTTATTTTGTTAAGCTAATTTGTGGTTGCAGAAACATTGTTTTGACACGGCCTCAGGTGGGTTAGCATTTTTAGTTAATTTAGTTTTCCACACTTCTGTGGGCCACATAAACTGATGGGGCGTACCAGATTTGGCCCCCGGGCCTTGAGTTTGACACCCGTGGCTATGTATTATGTATTTGTGTGTGGTGTAGCCGGGTTATTTCGTTAAGCTAATTTGTGGTTGCAGAAACATTGTTTTGACACGGCCTCAGGTGGGTTAGCATTTTTAGTTCATTTAGTTATTTTAGTTAATTTAGTTATTCAACCCTTGTGCAAATTCATTCGTTGCCATGGCGACCGTGCTGTTGATTGGTGTGTCTGTCTAACTTGGTTCATCTCTTGGCGTTTGGAAAGTAAAGTCATGGTTACCCGGTGTAAAAATACCCCCTCTCTCCCATATTTACACGAGTGGGCAGCGTGATATTTTTGGCCCCTTCTCCTGTTCGAGTGCTGTCGTGGTTACTAGGCGTCTGTCGTCGCATGTGCCTTAAAAGTGACATATACTAGCAAAGTGGAGGGGAAACAGGCAACGGGATGAAGGCTTAATCATGCGTCTGTGCACACATGGAGGGGACTATGAAATTCTGCACGACGTCTGCTGTCCTGGTCCTGGGGGGATTTGGCTGGATTCGGATCAATTGGACCATTTCTGTACTGCTGCGTTCAATGACCAAAACGTCGCGTTGTAAATATAAC
This sequence comes from Doryrhamphus excisus, assembly GCF_030265055.1. Taxonomy (NCBI): domain Eukaryota; kingdom Metazoa; phylum Chordata; class Actinopteri; order Syngnathiformes; family Syngnathidae; genus Doryrhamphus; species Doryrhamphus excisus. The sequence goes on from NC_080482.1 coordinate 2,122,338, forward strand.
TTAACGCCATTGCAATCATATTGACATTGTTAAGTTTTACGTGCTATGTGGAGCGCGCTTCTAAACGGAACGGGGCTGCACGGCGGGGGCGGTGCAAGCGGGGGCTACGTCCCGTCTCAGGGATGGGAGTTTGTGCCGTGCAACCGCATGGAGAAGAAGGAAAGAGGCAGAGGCAAAAGCCGCAGCCCGATGAGGAGGATCTCCTCTCCGCCCACCGTCTTTAGTCACATCTACGAGCCCCAAAGCGGCGCCTCACCCGGAGGAGGTGAGGGGGATACGGGGGTAAAGCTGGAAGTCCTCAAGGGACCAATGTCTCCGGGTCCCGAAGCCCCGCTGCAACAACATACAAAGCTAAAAAAGAAATTTGAGGATCTGAAAAAGAGGCATGTACAGGACAAAGAGGAATGGATGCGGGAGAAGGAGTCGCTGTTAAGAGAAGTGGCTGACATCCAAGTAACTACAGCATGCTATTCATTTTATTCAGCATTATTGCCGTCTTATCACGTGACCTGTGCAGGTTTCTCACGTGGTGCAATTAAGCTGAGGTGTAAAATAATTAGACCAGAATTGTGTGCTCAATTCAAATCGTTTGAGAAAGGCAAATCGGGTCCTTTTAAAACTCTTTTCGATGTGTGCAGGGAGGGGAGAACCGTAGAATTTTGCTGGACCTGAAGACAGTTTTGGATGAAGTGCAGGTGGAGGTGAAGAAAGAGGAGGAGAAGCGGAGTGAGCTCCAGTTGCAGTACACCAGAGACAGATGTGGCTGGGAGGTGGAAAGGGCCGAGCTCAAGTGCAGGATTGCGCAGGTAAAGGACTATATTTGGTTTTTCTCTTCCTGTCTGCATGCTATTTGGAGTTGAGTGTGTGGAATTATCCAAAACACAGATGTTATTCTTGTCTGGTTTCGGTGAAAGTCAGAAGGCCATCTTGCCACCCACATGACTGGGTCATCAGTTGCCGTGGAACCCGTCCAACTCTTGCCTCAACTTAGACAAAAGATTTGCACTTTACGGAGCTAAACGCGGTTCTCCCAGCTTATCCTAGAAACAACAGCTGACAAACATAAAACATCAACTGAATAAATGATTAACCTTCATTACTGACATGACCTGAACGTTACGTTTGCATGCCGTCATGTTTGACATATTGCTTGATCACTTGGCAGACCATGCATTGTTGTGTGAATCTGGGTTAAAAACGTCAGTGATAGAGGTCTGATTGGTCATTTACTTACCAAAAAGCCCAAATCTTGTCAATCCTCTGAAGGCATGCCAACATGACACTGCAAGAGACACAATTAAAGAGGTTGGCCGACAACAACGACACGAGAACACAACACAAGGACATGTGCTAAACGTGCATCCTCACATTCACTTCAAAGAGCTACCGGGTTTTGTGTGTTACAGTTTCTTAGGTACCACAATTGATTATTCATTCATTCATTTTCTACCGCTAGGGGGGTGCTGGAGCCTATCCCAGCTGTCTTCGGGCGAGAGGCGGGGTACACCCTGGACTGGTCGGCAGCCAATCACAGGGCACATATAGACAAACCCACAATTGATTAATTCAACCAAAAACACTAAATTACCACAGCAATACAGGAATAACATGCATGTGCATGCACACATTATATAAACAGACGTTATATTACAACATATTAGAGGCTTACGTAACACATGGATGTTATTTTCTTAATGACTAATACACATGGGCATAGTTGCTCCAGCTTTTTATAATATTGATTGAATAAACAGACCAAAGGAAATATGACCTTGCAGCAAAGTTATGCTGGGTGGGGTTTTGCTCCATTGTCGGAATGGTACATCCTGCCACGCTCTTGCCTGTTTACCAATAAAGAATGCGTGCAATTTAGTCCTCATTCACAGATCAAACTGCAGCAGCATCTAAGTAGGGTTGAGTTAATCCGTCTATGTTTCGCTTAAGCAGAGTGGATCCAAATTTAAGAGCACTGGCTTGTATTGTTTTGCAATTGAGTCTGCCATATTGTAGTATGCCATTGTTTTAATGACTAAAAAGGATCGCATTCTTGCACCATTGTCAGAAATATGCATTCCAACAATTGACTGAGTATTCAGCTTCTGCGTTCTTTTTGGGCTCTTTCACCACCAAATGCAAGACAAGCATCCAGGCTGGAGGTCCTAGTCCAGATATTTCCGGGCAGATTTCTCTGTGTGCTGCTGATTTATGAACATTGCTGGCAGCGAGGAGACATCTCACTGTTTCTCAGCAGCCAAAATCCCCCTCCTGCCTTTACCTAGTCTCCCCACCACCCCTAGGAATGTGACATTAGTGTCCACTATAAATAGTGGGTCACCGTGGTGACACGGTTACCATTATATATATATTCTGTGCTGCACAGTCACAGACGTGGTCACTGAGTGCATTTTCACACTAAACTTGACATTGTTTTCTTTTTCACTTGCTGAAATTTGGCAGACCCGTGTTCCTGTTTGCATGTACAGATTTTCAGGATTTCCTTTCTGGGGAAAGTTTTCTTTTTCTGTTACTTGGCAGCTTATCCACCTCGGACATTTTACTTTCAGTCAATTTGTTTTTGCAAATTGTACTATTTGTTTACATTCGGATGTTTACATAAACCCTGGTGTCGAAGGCACTCATCATGGACCGTCAGTAATGCAAGATAACTTTAAGAAGAAGCTCATGCAGACAGAAAAGGGGTGACTTGTTTTTCAAGACTATAATTTCCTGACCCTAGGCCGCAGGCAGAAATAGCACCATGACTGAGGCTTGTAAGAGGGCTTTGTGACTCAATACTGAAATAACACACTTAAGACTCACTTGCATGCATTCTCTGCTGCTTCTCGTTGTGCATAAACAAATACATGTACAGTATTGTTGTGCACATATTTTAATCATATCACAACATCCTTTGCCCTTACAGTATTCGCCACAGAATTCACCAATTAAAGGATCGCCTTATAGTAGCTCTGTTTTGTTGAAGACACAAAAGAACTTCAATGCTCAATACTTTCCCTATTTGGGACTCAATAATGTCATAAACGTGTTGCGGCCTTTATGAAATCAATGAGGCAGCACGCCATTGACTCATGACATTATTGAAATGAGTCACATTGAACCAAATCCAATCGCTAGAAATACGTGGATATTCGTATACAGGAAGGCTCTGCGGTGTTATTGTGAAATCCAGCTCATTGCTATTTGACTTATGGGTCTGAACCGTATCCTGTGTTGGTGAAGTACCGCAGACAACAGGTCTGACCTCTGAACCCACTAACCCCATGTGTGAGTGCTCACAGGATATTTTCATCTTTCAATCTTCTCTGAACCCGCTAACATTCATCCCCATGGTACATTGCTTCCCCACTTCCTCCACCTCTCTTCCTGCCACTCCTTCATTCTCTTCATTCCTTTTCTTTTTTTAACAATTCTTCTCTCCCATCTGGCTCTCATCCTTCTTTTCTTTCAATCCATCGCAAACCCCTGACTGTTTTCCCACTGTCTCTTTCGTCTGATGTCTGCTTTCTCTGTGTATCTTCAGCTGGAAGCCAAAGAAGGTTGTAGGTCGACAAGTGGAGGTGCCCAGGTTGCAACAGATTCTTATTCTTCGACATCGACGCTCCATCGGGACAAAGAGGAGCAGCGGAGGCTCCTGGCGGACACTCACTCCACCACCATGGAGCTGCGCTGTCGTCTGGAGCACAACCAGAAGGACTGGTTGAAGGAGAAAGCTGAGCTACTGGAGAGGTTTGACGTGGAAAGAAGGGAATGGGAGAGCCAACTAAAAGATATGCAGAGGAAAATAGAAGAGGTACGCCATTGACTACAAATTAGAATTATAAATAAGATAATGCTGTGTTTAATTTGTGTATATGATGCATGGCTTCCTCTACCCCATTACTTGTCATCCTGTAGACTGGTGACACTGTCAAAACAATAGTCCTGAACCGTGCAGCTGCAAAGTGTGAGGGTAGGATGTAGTGGAAGGAAAGGAGCAACAGTTGTGGCACTCTCTCCCCCAACATGTTGCATTTTTGCTTGATTGCATGTCGATGTAGACTGTAAATTTCATATTGTACATACATAGGCTGTACATAGATTGCATATCGAGGAGGTCGTCAGGGAAGTAAACAAGGAAAGACCTTCACATACTCCTGAGACCCAATGTTTTATCCATTGACACAAGACTACAAAGCATGCCCTGCGGGTACTTGTAAACAATAGTCTAGTACTTGGTTGTTGTTTATATACCAGATTTATATCCGATATATGCGTAAATCGGATTTTATCCGTTATAAAAAGGCACTTCCTTGACTATGTTTCCAATGTACCTGGACTGGGCAATGAAAAGAGACGTAAGGTAATGAGAATTTAACTTTATTGGACTCTGAGCATAACAAATTGTTAATTAAGCTAGGCCCTGTTACGCCCGTCAGGCCTACGTTATTTCCAATAGTGAGGTTAAGATCTCATTCACTGCTGTGCTAGTATTATTGACGTCACTCACTTTTATATTTGTCCTAAATCTGGAGCCAGGAGAAAGACAATAGCCAGTGACATCAACAAGATTAACATAACGATGCGGCCATCCGATATATGCAAGGGAAATTTAATGGAAATGCATTAGAACGGGACTGGAGATTTTGTCCGAAATAGGCGAAATCCGTTATAAAAAATCCGACATATGCAAGTAATTTTTATTGGAAATGCATTACAGAAAAATCGGTTCTTTTTTATCTGTCCGTTGTGAGCGAATTTCCGATATATCCGAGGTTTACTGTAGTAGAATGAAATGGCAGTAGCTCTATTTTCAGTGCAAGACAGTATGACAATACAAAATATAGAAATTAGAAATTAGAAGAATAAATAATAATAAATAACAAAGGGTCTACATTGGAGAGGACGATTGGTTGCTTTGGTTACATGGTCTTGTTGAGGGGAAATGGGGGCAAGCAAATATTAAATATATGGCAAGTCTTTACATTGTTTTTCTTCTTCCTATTTTTAGTTGTACTGTGAGGTGAGGGCCAAGCGACAGGGGACTGGATTGGCTGGTGGCCGGCGGGGCGAAGGAGAAGAGCATCACCTCAGTGTATGTTCCCTCAGCACTGGTTCCAGCGTGCTGAGTGACATTTCACAGCCACTCTGCAGCTGCAGTCAATCACAGCCTTTACCCGGCTATGGCCGCTGCAACATTATCAACGGCGGGCGGGGTGAGATTCATTCCACCACCAGTCTCTGTGAACTGAGTGCAGGTGATCCATTTGCACGGAATGATCCAGGTCCACTTCCTGAATCGAGATCTCAAGACTCAGTACTTCATAGAAAAGAAGCTGTGGACACTTCCGAGCTTGAAGCTGTTGTCATTAAAGCGTTGGGATGCGGAACGGCACCGGAAAACGTCTCCAACGGGAATGAAAAAAATGTTCATCATAACCTTCAAGAAAGTCCTGTATCGGCAGAGATGTCTTATGCCAGCGAGAAGAAAAAAAGCACCACTGCTCTCAATGCCGTGAGTTTTTCTTAATTCAAAATAAATAATTTCAAATGATTTGAACAATTCCCAGACATCTTTCCATCTCCGTTTTCTGTTTGTTCCAGGCTCTGAAGGAGATTGCACGTGTCAGTGAAGAGCTCTGTAGCTACCAGGATGAGATCAAAAAGAAGAGCGTGGATAAAAAGTAAATAAATCTTTCTAGCGATGGTACAGCTATTGTCGCTAACTCTGAATTATTAACTGACCTGTGTAGCGACGGATTGGTAGGTCATACAGAAACACATACATGTATGGTTGCGTGTTTTATTCAGAAAGAAATACAGTAAAAAATAATCAGAAAGTATTACAGTACTTGTAATATTAATTGCATGGTTGAATTTGTTTCAGAAATCATCCAGATTTGCTGTTCCTCTCGGAAGAGAAGAACATTCCCTTGGGCATGGATAACACAGAGCTGAACTCAAATCAGGTACCATGTGACCTCAGCCAAATCTACAACCAACTGAAGGAATTGGAGAGGGAAAACTGGATCACCTTGTCACCAGATTACACCTGGCGGGCCAAAAAGGGGTCACGCAATTCCTGGGAAAAGAATTCCACCGACAGCTGCAGAGATGTACAGACAAGCCTGGGAGCACTCTTTGATATGGATACAGCCGCCCCTCCTGTCCCTCCCCGCAGCTTCTCTCGGAATCTGAGCTCTTCCTCCCAGCCGGACACAGAACTCCACATCCCTGAATCGCCCGTGACAACAATGACAAAGTGCCACAGCCCATGTGCAATCGTAGACAAAAAGTGCAGCAGCCCTTCCATTGTTCGGAAGTTTGAGGCGATGCTCCAAGAAAACGAAGGAAAGGTTTTCATCGATGGTGTGGTAGCATCATGCTTCACTCCTGCAAATTCCAACTGTAACATCGGCTGCTGCCACAACCGCTGGTCTTGCGACGCGAGCAAGTGTACTAGCAGTAAGCTGTCCACGTGCGGGGCGGTCCAGAAAAGCTTATCTGAAGCCAACATATTGACTTCAACAAAAGACTGCTCGTATTATAACCCCGGTGTCGGCAATGTACACAACCGTCAGCTGCAAATTCCTCCAATTGTGAAAGAATTACCCGTCGATCTGCTGTTGTCCTCGCTGGAAATGGCCAACCCCAAACTACAAGCTTCCAGGAGAAACATCACACTGGAACAAAAAACCGCAGAATTCAACAGGACTTTGTTTCAGGCGGAAATGGGCCGTGGGGTAGAGGACCGAGACGGTGTTACAGAAGCTGACAGACATTCTATGGGTTGCCAACCAGATTCTGTGACCAACGAGGTTTTATTTCCCAGGTATCTCCCTGATGAAATCACTGGTGTCCTGGATGTCAATACTGAAGTCGAATTATGCATTTCCACCCCAGATCAAATCAGATGTAGCCCGGATGTTCAAGAGATCGGAGAAAAGAACGATATCACAACTGTGATAACAACCGCACCTGAAAAATCAAATCTGGCAATCAGGGAGGCAAACACAATAACCACTCATGGTCCTGCACACCTTTCTGAGGTAAAGAAAAAGGTTCCAACAACAAGTAGTCCTTCCAGGAAAACACAACACAAAGCAGCCACAGACATTCCTCTTTCTGAGCCTGTGTTGTCTACAAATATCCATTCTGGTCAGAATGTGGAGGACATCATCTCCAGGAAGGACTATTCCTCAGGATCAAAGCCTCACTCTGCTGGGATTGAAAGCTCACTCCAACAGTATTCTTCGCAGAGCAAAGAAAGACTGACAGTACAGTCAAAACCCGAATCTGTGCCTCCAGATGGATGCAAAATCGGACCTCGAATATTGAGCGATCACCCCTGGAAGCCCCTTACCCTTGCTGCGTATCCGCGCCCTGAGGGTTCGCGGTCTAACTATGGCGCGGTTGAAAGAATTCTCAAACACTATGAGAGTGCATCTCGGGCTCAACAGCATCCGAGCCAACAGGATGAGACACCTTCAAGTACCGTCGGGTTGAACATGAACCCGTCTCTGAGACAGTCGTCACTCACGAAGTCAATCACCGCTCACAACAGTCATAGTACCGGCGGAGTGGTGCAGATACAGCTTGCAGTCCAGGTGGGTCTGATGCATGGACATTTTCCATTGATTGGTTAGAATGTTGAGGATAAAGAGGTTGGCGTTTTTGACAGAAATATTTCAATAATTGTTCAAACAAGCAAAGCTCAATGGTTAACTGAGTAAAGTCTGGTTTGGGGATATTTTGGTTGCTTTTCAGTTGTATTGTCTGGAACAAAGGAGTTTTGCGTTTGCCATTGTTTTCACAGGAAAGTGTAATGCCGTTTGAAATGTGACATGTTGTTTTCCCCAGGGCCAAGAAGACTACAGATGGAAAACATGACTTCATGTAAAGTATCTATGTGGCTGGATTTCATCCTTGATAGAATGGTGTTATCATCCTTAAGGTTAATGTGTATGTTTTTCCACAGGACAAAGAAGAGACTTCCATCTCCTCCAACCAGACTGCTTTAACAAAGCCTGCACGTCCAGCCAATCGACGCCTGCCGTCCCGATGGGCCAACCTGTCCCCAACTTCCTCCATCTTTACGTTGCCCTGCATCACCCCTGTTGTACCTCCACACGTCCCCATTCAGAAACTCACTCCGTCCTTCTCTTACTCACATGCCTTTCACACGGAGACCGTGATTACCTGATCTCCGTGAGTGCTTCCATGATGTACCCACTTTTATCTTCACCACTGTTGTACATAGTAAGCCAGATCTCCTCTTTCACACACTTTGAAGTGCTTTAGTTGTGAATTTTTTCCAACTCTCCTTCAGAATGTATTTGGCATTCACTGGAGCCAAGCTGACTAATTAAAAAAAAGGTTCCAAAACAACTTCAGTTGTGCAACGACGTGCTCACACCGACCCGCCAAGCATTGCTCATGCTTCAAAGGGCGGTGAAAAACATGAGACTTCCTACACTCAGGTCGGTGCTCTAGCCTTGACTACAGAAGCCTTGCAGATCTACTAACAATTCTTCACCATGTACCTCCTTCCGACATACTGTATTAGCACCTGAAGGTGATTCAAGTTCATTATCAATAGACACTGTATGGTTTGTACCACCAGTGGCAGTTCTAGCTTTAGTAGTCCTGAAGACCATCATTCCCCACGACCACAGACCTGCGATTGGTCAGCTTTTTGGAGCAAATTGAGCAGCGTACAATAAAAATGCTGCAAAATATTTCTTCCAGCTCGAACAACAATCTGGATGTTGCCTTTTTTCCACTTCTAATTTCACAGGAAGCTAAATAGCTAGTCAACAACGTGATTACTGAAGCTCAGGAAAACAATGTCCCAAGAATTGCAAGCCACGCGCTCCGTCCCCGCCTATAGTCAGCGCAGCCACATGGTTGCCCACACAACACACGAGGGCGCTAATTCCCCACATAGATATATTCCACCACGGATAAAACGCTAAAACCCGTAATTATGATTTTTAGGCTGCCCTTCCATCATTGCGCCCAAACATAATGAATATGCCGGAACACTGCCTCCAGGATTTTTACGATTTCATGTATCTTTTAATCCCACTCATTCTTGCAGCGCCCCATAGAGAATGCCGCCTTAGGCGGTCGCCCATGTGGCCCAGATCTAAAACCGCCACTAGTTTAGCATCATGTTCTAGATTTCAACATATCTTTAATATTACATTGTGAGGTTTCTGCCAGGAATAGAACTGAATATATTTTACTGTACCTTCGCTGTGACGTTTTCATTTCAATACATCAGTGACTTCTTCATCTTCGATCTTTGGTAATCACAGATTAAAAATATGAGTTGTCTTTTCTAACTTTGTACAAAAGGCTGGTTGTGTTTTGTGCATTTCTTGACTTTAGTTTGAAAAGTATTATTTATAATGACATCTCAGTCTTTCTGTGTTGAATGTTTCTTTCATGGAGCATCGGTCACACATTAGGACGTACTGTATCTCAGCTGAACAGGACGGCTTATTGGGTCAGAATATTTAGCCATTTAATCATAAAAAGTGATGCTTTTGCTGTTCATTTTGTGTAATAAACATGGACTAAGAGAGAAGTTAAATACCTATTAGTGCTTATTTCTCTTTATCCGTGCATTCTCTTTTCACATGGCAGATTTGTCACGATATCACTAATACAGTTCTGCGTTTTGTTGTGTCTTTTTAGCTTACACATTTGTGAATTAACTTGTTCACTATAAGAAATGTTTTTCATCTACAGTTTGACTTCTAGAAGGAGCAGTTCAGTCAATTCCGAATTCTGTGATTCCGTCAAGAGGAATCTAAATCAATACTTAAGCAAGACTAGTGACTGATTATGTCTTCAATCTTGCTGACTGACATCTCAGGTGACACTGAGGTGTCTTTTCCCGAGTGATATTGCGGTGCTATGACACAGGAAGTGAGTGTGCATATTTGTATGCATCTGTGGACTCTTGTATGAATCTTTGCTTTCCAGGCATAATTGTGTTTTGGTCATGATTCATATCGGGCGTCATTAATTTTCATTTATTAATGAGTTTCATGCAAGTGGGAACTGGAATACATTTGTTTGTACAAACACAGAAAATGAAATCCCCCCCCTAAGACTGAAATAACAGGTGCAATAATGTTTGGTGCCAGTAATCCTACCCCTGCTGTGACGCGATATAGATATAAATATTGTTATCCCTTTCTGATGCTGGGTTTGGATGGTATCCGGTGTTATGTTTAGGGAGGCTGGATAATCTATCAATTTAATCTATTTTCCAATCACAAATGAACCACAGTACGTCTATTCCAGTCCATAAATATGTATTATACAAGGCTAACTGAAAGCCCCACATTGTTCGTAGGGCTGGACTATATGAAGGGTTGCCCCATTGACCTGCCTTCACTCCTCAAAGGAAACCTTCACCCTCCTGAGAGACACCTGCCAACCTGCCATTCTCCGTGCTCTGAAATAGACGCTTGTCTGCTGACTGTAGCACATTCTATAATCATACATACATCCTGTGTCACCCAGGGCAGCTGTATATTAATCTGTGAATTAATGCAGCACTTAATGCAGAAACAGACATATACACATCTAAATGTTTGATGTGAACGCATGGCTTTCTTTGCCTCTTTTTGCAATTAATTTGCTTTAATTTCATGCTTTTCAATCAAGTTTGACACCCTTGGTAGAGGCACTTTATATGCGTTTTGTAAGATTGCTAGGTGTCTGGTATTCAATAGTTGAAGCCAACGTTGGGAGACTATTAAACTGGGATAATTCATAATGGTGAATGAATGAGGTAGCTTACTAGAATTGTGAAGATAATGCCGCTCTCTTGTGGCGTAAATGAAGAAGTGGCCTTCGTTGCCTTGTTCACAAATGTATTTTATTTGTTTGTTTCTTTCGGCTTTTTCCGTGCTGAGTAAAAATAACTCTGATTGGTTTAGCACCAGCATTAGCCAATAGAATTGCATATTAGTTTCATGGGACATTTTGCCGCCTCTTCCATTCACTTTCCGTAGCAACAGATGACAGACCCAAAGATTGTAGAGTTAAGAACAGGATGAGCGATCTACTGCAAACGAAAGGAACATACACTTCATGTCATGGAGCAGAACGTCCGCCATGATAGAAAACAAAACAGGTGGGCGAAGCTTGAGGCAATAGAATAAAATGTATTCACTAGCACTAAACTGAGTATAAAATAAAGTTATACGCTGTGCATATACTTTGATAAAATGGATGGCTGTTATTTAATGAACACAGTGAATATTTACTACATTCTATAGACTTTAATGTAAATATACACTTTATATATACACACACACAAGTCTTGGAGTCCAATATGGAGTCCAATACGAAGTCCAATATTCTGTTTATTTACACAGTGTTAGACCCCCAACATCATTTATATTAGACATACCTGTCTTTGTTTCTGGGCAACTTGAAAGATGACAAATCTGGTCCTTTGGACAGACTATTTGCGCAATGAATGGCTGAGCAGTTTTCCATAGAGTTTTCTGGATTCTGCTCTCTGTAATGGCGGCCAAACCCTGCCAGGTCATAATACGGAAGCGGATGGCGAGTCGTGTCTCTCTTTGTATTATACTCTCTTTGGAAAGAACTTTCATTTTCCGGGGGAACTATTTTAGTGTGACACAGGTAAACTACCAAGGTTGCTGTTTCTGTTTTTGTTGAGAAACTGATTGGCTTGTTGTTAGATATCATATCTCTTCTTACTCGTAAGCAGATGTTTTTTTTAACTTGTACTTTTTAACTGATAAATCGGTTGTGGTCCGCTGTGTAGAAATACATCGGCTTGCCGTAATTTCACATACAGTAGGTCTATATTGTAAGTGGTTTGTATGAAATGTCTTATAGTTCTTCTGTTTACAGTCTTTTCAAATCGCTAAAACACCATTTTGCAAAGTACGCTCATTTATTTAAGACACTTAACACAATTTACAAAACCACACACATACAAACTGCATACAAAATTAAGAGTTGTTGTTGTTAATGTTGATGAAGTTGTGATGCTCTAAAATATTTATGATATCGTATGCCATCACAAAAACAGCGATGTAACATGTATGCTTTTCTCTTATCTCCTCCATGTTGTAGTATCATGGTTATCTCTGCAATGAGGCATCATTTCCTGAGGAGCAGCTGTGGCAGCTGGACAAGGTATTTATGTAAAATATGCTTGACATGACTTGAAATACAGTAGGTGCAACAAAAATGTCTAAAGAAAGATAAAAATGGCGTTTTAATTGACACCGATCAACAGTTACACTTTTTCACACAACACTGTACGTATACTCCAAGGATGTGGCAGAGACAGACCAGCAACTGTGTTTACACCGAGACGGACTTCAACCAGCAGGAGATCATGGAGAAGCTGCGTGTCTTCCCTGGAGGCTCTATTGAGCTTTCCAAACAGGACTCCGGCATCGCTGTTCTCACCATCAACAACCCTTCCCGCATGAACGCCTTTTCTGGTAACTTGATTCAAGAACCACTCCCATCACGTCTCGGAACCGGATTATTATGCGTTCAATTAAAAACAGTATTGTCGTGTTACGTCCCAGGTACTATGATGGTGGAGCTGGAAGAGAAGGTGACCCAACTGGAGCAGTGGACAAATGGAAAGGGCCTCATAGTCCGGGGTGCTGCTGGTACCTTTTGCTCTGGATCCGATCTTAATGCTGTTAAAGCAATATCCAACCCCCAAGTAAGACTCCAAGCCTCCATCCTAATTGAATTTAGTAGTAAGTGTAATATTTTCATAGTTATGGCATAGAAAACCCATTTACGGTCTTCTAAATACAGTTTTTAACATTAGTCATGAAATAACCCACGTACTCACTTTTGTCCCTCAAAATACAGTAATAGACATAATCAGAATAAATAAGCCATAAATGTCTTCAGGAAATTTTGGCTGGATTGTTATTATTAATATTGTTATATTATATTTTTTAACTATAGGCAGTATTCGACCATGAAACAACATGACTTATTAAATAACATGTTTGAAAAACTGCAACAGAAGGAAGCCGCAAAATTCAAGCTGCAATGTGACGAGGGATGATGATTGCATGCCAATGAATTAATTTTATTAATTGTAAGCGATGTTAATTTCATCTTACAGGATGGCATGAAGATGTGCATGTTCATGCAGAATACTCTCACAAGACTACTCAGGTAGGAGTACTTGTTCCCTCGTAACTTGAACTTAGTGATGCAGTTCTTTTCATTGGGGTTGTTGCTCTCACATTTGCAACAATATACGCTGTTCTCAGTGCAGGCTATCGCTCATCTCTGTTGCGCTTGTGGAGGGGAGAGCCCTCGGAGGAGGAGCAGAACTCACTACCGCTTGTGATTTCAGGTAATGTTTGCTCCAATCAACACAAGATGAGATAAGATGTAAGTGTAAGATCATTCAGGTGTGATGCTTACCTTTTTAGGTTAATGGCACCCGGCAGCGTGATCCAGTTTGTCCACAAACACATGGGTCTGGTTCCAGGCTGGGGTGGAGCTGCTCGACTAATCCGACTTATTGGCAGCCAGAATTCCTTGCAGCTGCTCGGCAGCGCTTCAAAAGTAGACCCTGAAATTGGGCTCCAGATGAGACTGGCAGATGGGGTTCTTGAGGATCCTCTGGGAGGTGAGAGCGCAGGGACTCTCCTGCAGCAAGCTGAAAACTGGCTCGGTAATTGCACCAAAGGGCCACCAGCAGTGATCCAGGCGGTGAAGAAGGTAGTGCTGGCAGGGAGAGAGCTCCCTCTAGCTGAGGCTCTGAGAACTGAGAAGGATGTGTTTGGGACCGTGTGGGGTGGTCCAGCTAATCTTCAAGCACTAGCGAGCAAGTCCAAACACAAATGAGTACACTTCAGGCTCAGCGGGTCATAGCTTTCATGCTCTTCTTTACCGTTGTGTTAAAGCCTTGGAGTCCAGGTCACCAGTACGTTACTGTGGTGCTGATATCGGGATGGTGCAGACGGGCATCAGCAGCACTTAAAGCTATGCAAGATACCATTTCTTCTCATTAAAAGTGTGTGGAGCTGCTATGGCCTATTCCCCAAATCCAAGAGTGAAGATAACATCTCCAATTATGGGATGACTTACAACGTCTGCTTTTTGTATATTCAAGATCTCTGAGGAGGTTTTGGCAGCCGTGTTGCTAAACATAGCAAAGGGAATTGGACTTGGGGTGAAATCAAGGTCTTGTATAGTTGTCAACGTATCCGTGTTCTACGATGTGGAGGCTTTGATGCAAATGATAAGAACTGGAAAGTATCAAAGATGGAGTACAGATGCTTAGTGGAGATAGTCACTGTTCCACATCCACACTCATTCAAATCTATGATTAATCTATGGTAAATGAGATTAATCAATAGCAACGTTTCCCAAAGACTATTACTATAAAAAGATCAGACCCCAGATTTTAGAATGATGAAATGACAATTTATTAAGTTACAAACCAAGTAAAAAATTGCCAAGCGAAAACTGTTACAAAACTTTTATTTTTCAGAATGGAAAGTCTGAGATGAGCTAAGCCCAGAAAATAAAAAGGACTTGAAAAAAAAAAACGTCGCGATTTGGGATGACACGTCTCATACGGCCTTGCATGTCACAGGTAATACCAGATTTAAAACCAAATGTCAAACAAAAAGAAAAACCAGAACATTTATCCGCACTAAACCTAAAATACCAATTGCATCGTTCCAACCTGCAGCGTTAAAATAACTCTCTCGTCAAACATGCACGCGTCTTCCAGTTTAGTGGAACAGCAGTCGGGAACACTGCAGCCACAACTTTTAAATGACAAACAGCGATACTTCACATTAATGTTCCAATTACTTCAAAGAGTTAAAATACATTTAATATCATGTTATGTCTAGAGTTATTGATTATAATTATCATTACCTTTTAATAGTTCCTGCAACTGAAAGATCAGATTCAACCTGATTGGGCAGCAGCCTCCACTGACTGACCAAGATGTGAAACATTAAACGTGAATTAGGTTCCTATTCCTACTGGGGACGCTAGGGCGGGCAGACCATTTTACACGATTGTGGAATTATGTTAGCGCTAGGAAACGTGAGAAAACGGCGTCATGATTAAATGTGTGCAAATGAATGCAGTCGTTTGGGAGTTAGGGAGGATAAGCCATATGGTTGGCTCCGTTTGTGTGCCATGTTAGCTGAGAGAGTTCAAAGATTATTAGAATGCAACCATTCATGTTGATGACAATGACACAGTTCCATTTACGGGAGTGAACGACCCGTTCGTGCTCTCCTTCACGTCGCAGGTCTTCATTACACGTATGATGGCGTTTAAGCTTAGAATTGGACTGACCCAAATGACTCTCTAAAAGGCAACTGTCAGTCGGAGCTGCTCGGAAAAGCGGTTTGCGAGCCGTGAGAGCGAGTGAGAGCACGAAGGATATAATAAATTAATGAAACGGAACATGGTCGTTACTGATTAAGGAACAATTTCACCGATAACTTCACACTTCCGTTACTGTACACTGACCATCAGGCAGTCTGGACCTTCCGCTTCGAGATGACGAGGGTGGGGAGGTGGACTCGGCGCCGGGGAGGGCTCTGTCCTCTGGGTTCAGTCTTTGTCTCCGAGGCCGATCCTCCGATGGCTCGACGTGCTCTTCATCTCCTCCTCCCCCCTCGTCGCCCTCATTATCCTCTTCCTCATCATCACTCCAGTCTCCAGAGCCAGATTCATCCACAGAGGTGTGAGGATCAGAGGACCTGGAGGGTGAGGCCTCCTCTTCCTCCTCCTCCTCTTCTTCCTCTCCTTCACCGGCTCTGGACCGTTCAGAGGATGGAGCGGCTCTGTGGCTGATTTGCAGTTGTGAGAGAGCGTCCTCCAGAGAGGGGCCGCTGCTGTCAGGCTGACCACCCAAGGAAGTAGGAGGTCTTGCGGGCGGAGGGGCTGTGGAGATGGATGGGACGCCAGTGGCCTGCTGTTGTAAACCCGTTACCGTGGTATCGGCTCCATCTGCAGAGTTTTCCCGACCCGCTGCCCCGATTGCCCCCGTGACACCCTCGGTGTCCAAACGCAGTCCAGCGACTCCCTTCTTGGGAATATCCAAAATGTCCCGCTTAATCTTGCGTCTACGTCCGTGTTCGTTGCGCCTGTATTGCACCATGTTCTCCAGGTCGGCTACATACAAAAACCCAGCAATTAGCATCTCTGCCGTCTTCTTGCCCTTCGAGAAAGCGTCCTCCAGCTCTCGGCTGGTCCGCACGTCATACTGCCACCAACCGTTGCGGCCCTCGTAATACCAGGCATGATCACTCGCTGCCCCGCCCCGACCCCCAGCTGATGCTTTCAGCTCCTCCGGAGAGAGAAGTGTGGGCCTTTCCAGGAAGTCATCCGGCACCTCTTGTCTGCAGAGAGCACAGCGCTTGCTTTGCCAGGATGCTCCTTTCACGCAAAGGAAACAGAAGACGTGGTGGCACGGCAGTTGCACGGGGTGGACGCAGCTCTGCAGACAAATGGCGCATTCTGGTACAGAAAGGGCCGGCGATGTGCTGCTGGAGCCCGACGATTCCGCACTGTTTCCACTTCCGGCAGCACCGTTGTTGCTGCTACCTTTCCTGCTGGGGGGAAGTGAGCTAACGGAGTGGTCTACCTCTCCACAACTAGCCATCCTTAGCAAGTACTGGGGGTGGGAAAGTGGGGAAAAATGGTTACAGTGAGAATGCATTAAAAGATAAATAAATGTATGTTTTGAAGCCATTGTGAAAATGTGGTATTTTGCTGCTGAATTAATTTAATTTATGTAGAAGCATATGGTATACCATATGAAATTCTGTGCATTGTCCTCACGTATTCTGATGCATTCAAGAACAACTAGTGCAAATGTGCTCACATAGTGGGGATTTTTGGGCCATGTTGACATCTTACTAACAGTTCCGAATGAAATTATGATCTGTATGTTCTGCACACACACACAAACATTCAAACATGAACTGAATACTCACTGAAAGTAGACTTAATGGTGATGTATCATGGAGAGTGCTGATGGCCCATCCAAATTACACCTGTACAAAAGGTAAAAGGAAATATCAATCATTCAAACTGCTGTTCTTATCAAGACAACTCACGCATTAAGAAAAAGTGTAAACATAAAAAAAACATACAAATACACGTAATAATAGCCGAGGTGCACTTTAAGACCGACATTACAAAGCATTTTGACACAACTCGCCTTTCGTGATCACAGCTGTGACTGACATGGACGAGTGTTAGAAACAAAGGGCTGCTCTGTTGATTGTCCAACAGCGTACACTCAAATGTGTCGGCTGACAAAATGCATGCTAGTGGCTTCCTATCGTAGCCATTGCAGCAACTGCTAACGTTAGCAAACAACAAAGAGCTAGCCATGTAATATTTACACGGACCTCATTGGTGAATGACAGCCCGAAAGCAAACCTGACAGAACCAATACGCTGTAATTTGAAATGCGTTAGTAGGAGTTGACTAAATGTTTAACGTGGAAAAACTCAACACTTTAGCAAAAAAAAAAAATCACAACTGAACATGTTTAAGCTACTGCTACTAGCTACAACTGGCTCGGCGAAGGCAGTAATTTGACTCCAGCAAATAGACGGGTTCGAGTGACGATGCTAGCTTATTTTAGCAGGTCGACATTAACAAGGCGAACCCGTTTTCTTGCGTCAGAGACAAGACAGCTTCTACGTACATACCGTATTGTTATATGTCGTTATCCAGCCCAGGTACACAGCTACATTTAATAAATCGGGCGCCAATATCAAGCGTCACTCAACCAAATTCCAATGTTATCGGCCTTTGTTTTCCTTCGTATAAAAAGCAGCTCGGGGTGAGGTGTTTAGGTAAGCTCGGAATTTTTAAATTGGAACTGACGTCACATCCGAGTTGCTTTCGTTCCAGTCACCACATATAAACAAATGCATCCCCTTGTATGTTTGGTTGTACTTTAATTGGTTTTACTTAGTACTTAACTAATATTACAACCAAAAATTTGTCAATGTATTAATGTAGTGACCTCCATGTAATGATTTGTTTTCTTTAACGTTAACATTTACCGCTTCTTCCCAAGGAAGCAAGGTGCACATTTAAATTCGAAATCCTAAAACGAAAATCGCATTTTACACTTGACCGGAAAGCGTTCCGGTTCCATTTTCTGTTTCTTCAATTGCAAGGGTAAAGATCCGACACCGAACACAACCTGAACGCAGCAACTACAACATAGCTGTACGTCATTACGCAAGTTCACGTAGGATAACGCGAGTTTATCTTCGACGTAACCAGCTCACGTGTCTTCCTGTTCGGTCGTCGCTAGAGGACGTTGGTGTCACGGCGCAGAGGGGCTACTCGTATTTATTTTCCATTTACCCAGAATAATAGACAACAAAACTAATACAGAATGTTTTCCCGCGCAGTAAGACCTACCGTCAGCCTCGCCAGGAGTTTGTCCACTTCCTCGCAGAACAACGCTAAGGTGGCGGTGCTCGGAGCGTCGGGCGGTATAGGCCAACCGCTGTCTCTGCTGCTCAAGAACAGCCCTCTGGTGAGCCAACTCTCGCTCTACGATATCGCACACACCCCCGGGGTGGCTGCAGATCTCAGCCACATCGAGACAAGGGCCCAGGTCACCGGCCACATGGGTCCCGACCAACTCGGTGCTGCCCTCCAGGGCTGTGATGTCGTCGTTATTCCCGCCGGTGTACCCAGAAAGCCCGGGATGACCCGCGACGACCTCTTTAACACCAACGCTACCATTGTAGCCACCTTGGCCGACGCCTGCGCCCGCCACTGCCCGGAAGCCATGATCTGTATCATCGCCAACCCCGTCAACTCCACCATCCCGATTACATCAGAGGTCATGAAGAAGCATGGCGTCTATAACCCCAACAAGGTGTTTGGTGTCACCACCTTGGACATTGTCAGAGCCAATGCTTTTGTTGCGGAGCTGAAAGGCCTTGACCCGGCCCGTGTCAGTGTGCCCGTCATCGGGGGTCATGCCGGAAAGACCATCATCCCGCTCATTTCTCAGTGCACCCCCAAAGTGGAGTTCCCTCCCGATCAGTTGTCGGCCCTCACTGGCAGGATCCAGGAAGCGGGCACAGAGGTCGTGAAGGCCAAAGCCGGAGCCGGGTCTGCTACCCTCTCCATGGCGTACGCCGGTGCCCGCTTCACCTTCGCCGTCCTGGACGCCATAAATGGAAAGGAGGGCGTGGTGGAATGCGCCTTTGTCAGGTCCGAGGAGACCGAGTGCAAGTACTTCTCCACGCCTCTCCTCCTGGGCAAGAACGGCATCGAGAAGAACCTCGGGCTCGGCAAGCTGTCTGCCTTTGAGGAGAAGCTGGTGGCTGACGCCATTGGCGAGCTGAAGGGCTCCATCAAGAAAGGCGAGGATTTTGTGGCTAACATGAAGTGAACGGGAGACATTAGAATGTAGCTGGAACCTGCAGCCATCATTGATGTGTTTCGTCTTACATTAAAAAGCACTTTGACAAATCTCCGGTTCTGTCGGTGCTTCTTCCTCTGCTGGTTTTCTTTTAGCTCGTGGTAAATAATGTCAACGCAACGGTGCAGAGTTTGACCTTTGCGCTTGCCCCATCTTTAAGTATCATCTATCCTATCTCACATGTGGCGTTATCTCACCTGGCTACAATTTTTACGGCTTAATTTTGCAAATATCAAATTCACATATTTTCATATTCCGGATTCAACCAAGGGAATATTGTCATCATGCTTATTTGTGAACATAAAACATTGGTCGTCATCAATAAACAGTTTAATGTTTAAAAAAAATCCACCTTTAGTCTTGGCTGTTTATTTTTTCTTTCAATACACTCACTGAATACATTCAGGATAATGTACATCATATGCGTTGTCGGCCTCCTGTAAGTGTATGGCTTACCAAAGTATTGAAAGTGTAAATTAATTTAATTTTAATATATTAATTAAAATACTTAATGTAAGAATTGATGTTTTAAAAGATATACTTGCTCAATATAATTAACCTGTAGTTTATTAGACTGATTGATGGACTCCTTTAATGGCAAATACTGCATTTCCTGAACAAAATGCCAATAATTACAATATGAAAATACAATTAAATGACAAATCAGTTCTATGAATACTGTATCTAACACAATAATGAAACTATTTCAATGTTCCTTGATCATATCCAACTCAAATGTCCCCACAATAGCCAAGATATTAATCATTTTGCTTTTAATACAATAAATATGATACGTGAAAATAGTTTTTGACCACTTCCCTTTAATCAGGGATTGTTCTATGGCCATTTCTTATTAATACCAACTCTAAATATATACTACAAAGACAGAATAATCCCAATGCTTAACAAAAAAATGGCTTATTTTCCATAAATATAATTTTTTAATCTTAGAAGAAACTCTATCCATTTAACCAATCACGACAGTGGATTGTGTCACATGATTATCTCCCAGAATATGTAATGAGATGCGAGACAAAGAAGCTACAAATCCAATATAGTTTTATTTGACATACATGTGTTTGGATGCTTTGTTGAGCAGTTTCACCATTCACACAAAAATAAAAATATTGTGCTTGATGTATTGGATTTATCCTTCCGGATCAGAGCATGTGGTCTTAATGTGACCGAGTGGATTCTTTGGTGGAGCATGATAGATATACACGGGTCACTTTTACAGTGAAACAGTAAAGTTGTCACAAGTTGGCAAGATCAAACCCTCTTTTTTTTTTTTTTTTTATTAATTTTTTTGTCTTTATGAATTCGGCACCAAATAAAATAAAGTAGATGCTTCTAAAATCATGAACAAGAATAAACAAGTTCTACATAATGTTGCAAAATCTACATTCAAAATCCAAGAGCGCAACGTTGTACCACGGCTCTATTAAATAATATCAACAAGCAGGAAGCGTCGCCTCGGCTGCTTACTGCTACGCCACACTGACATTTCTCTTGTTCGTTAGTACCAGCAGCAGTCTCAGCAGCGTCTCTTTCCTTTTTTTTTTTTTTTTTTAAAGGAGACACAAGAGTCAGTGGTGGAAGTGAAGAAATAGTAGCTACACAGAAAATAAAACACTTTAAAGTCCAAAGCGGCCTAAGCCTTTTTAGGCCCCTTGTGCCCGTATCCCACTTGTGCATAAAGAGTTTATTCAAATCGTACCGGTAGCAGCGACACCCCCCACGGGGAGGACTTGAGAGGGATGGACAGTGGGTGCGTGTAACAGGAGACAGGAAGGGTTCGGGGGGAGGTGTTAGACTTCAAACGTGTCCACAGAGCTACTGTACGAGGCCCTCCTCGGGGGAGACGGAGTCCGGGTCGTGACCTCGGCGATGTCTGTGCTCTGTTTTGTTCCTGCTATCTTCACGCTCCCCCGCGTCTCGGGCTCGCTCTCGCTGTTGTCTCTTCTTACTTCGCACCTCTTGGTTGTCTTTGCGGTTGTTGTTGCGATTTTTCTTCTTCCTGGGTTCTCCTGGTGAAAGAGCAAATCAAAGTTATGGGTATGCCTTTGACACATCGACGCGTGAGGCAGCTTGAGTAACATAAAGAAGAACACATTTTCAAAAAAATCCCCCAAATTACCACTAAATACATTTCCAGTATTATTGGAATGTATTTAATATTAAAAAGTTTTTAAACTAAGGGTTCTTAGCGGGTTTCCAAATAAGTTGAACTTGTCCGTATCTTCATGTTCTTTGGCTTTCTGCAGTTAAGAGTATTCAAACTGAATTCCAGTGTTCACACTTCAGGTCATCTGGACTCGCCGGCAACATTTTTTAGCCATATTTTAGCTGTTTCAGATGTTATTATTTATTGTTTTTTGGGAGTTTCTGTGCTTTGTAGTTATTATGTCTTTTATTTATGATGCTCGCTTTGGTCCATGGGTTGTTTTAATGCACTTTAATGGACTACAAATACAACTAGATTAAACTGGATAGTCTTAATTTACCGAGTTAATAATGCTTCACACTGATTAATGCAATTATGTATTATTTTAGTTCTATTATTTTAGTTCTTATACTTCGGTACGAGGTATATTATTATTATTTATTATTATTATTTAATAAAAATAAAAATAAAAATAAAAATAAAAATAAAAATAAAAATAAAAATAAAAATAAAAATAAAAATAAAAATAAAAATAAAAATAAAAATAAAAATAAAAATAAAAATAAAAATAAAAAATTTAATTATTTTAGTTCTCGTACTTCGGTACGAGGTACATTATTATAAAAAAACAAGAAAACAAACAAAAAAAACCTTAAAATGTATTATGGAAAGCAGGAAGTGAACAAATGTAACAGTTACTGATTGTAAAAGTACCAGATGGAGGGGTAGCATTTAATAAGATTTGCTTCTTCCTACTCCTTTTGGACATGTGGAACTGTGAAATATTATTGTAACGTAAATATTATTCTAATATAGTTAATACCTATCCAAGCTAATGATTTTGGATCTCATTAGATTGTGTAGGTGTAGCTTTTCATATACAATACAAAATATGCACGTGTGCGACTATAAAAACATAAAAAAGCTTACCAATAATATAGAAGGCACTTTCACGTCATTCTACATTTAGCCACTAGATGTCAGTGTTTAACAACATCAATTCCCTCGCCGGCACTCATCAGCTGTTGCTGCCCCCCCGCCCCAGTGGGGATGAGCAGACCATTGTCCAAAATAGAAAACCTTTAAATAAACCACTCCAAGTATCTGTTCTTGCAACATATCATAAACAATACCAAGAGTTTTGGTATGCTGAAAGTTTATCTCTGCTTGAGCTACAGTTCTTGGTGATAATAACAAGATCCACCCTCAGGGAGCTTGGAGACAGGACCTGCGAGCGAACACAGAGGCCCTTTTTCCTGTTGTTGTGCTGCCGCTGTTCATGTGTGAGCGGCATGGAGCAGCACTGCCTGCCGGGCCGCTTTGGGGGATTGTGAAACTGCTGAAGTCGGCAGTAGGCACGGCGTACGCGGGGAAGAGCGCGAAAGGGAGATAAAGGGAGAGACAGAATGAGATTTCTCTCTGTCTCCCCCTTGTCCGCTATGTTTGACCCCCTACGCACATCCACTCCTTTCCGCCTGCTCA
The DNA here is from genome assembly GCF_030265055.1 of Doryrhamphus excisus. Classification (NCBI taxonomy): domain Eukaryota; kingdom Metazoa; phylum Chordata; class Actinopteri; order Syngnathiformes; family Syngnathidae; genus Doryrhamphus; species Doryrhamphus excisus. The sequence continues at coordinate 2,145,470 of NC_080482.1, forward strand.
TTAATCAGCTTTGTCCTCTTGCTGGACCGGGGAGAGCTCACCTCGTGACCCCTGCTTCGAGGCGTCCATCACACCCTCAAGCTAGCAACACGGGCTACCTGCGTATTATTCCAAGGGCCAATTAAAAAATGAGCTGCGACAAGGTGATTACATATTGGTAATGGTAATGGTAATGGTAATGGTTTTATTTCATTTGAACATGCATCAGATTACAATTGAGTGCATCCCATAATCAGTTCCCAGTTCCACATGTCCAAAAGGAGTAGGAAGAAGCAAAGCTTATTAAATCCTACCCCTCCATCTGGTACTTTTACAATCAGTAACTGTTACATTTGTTCACTTCCTGCTTTCCATAATACAGTTTAAGTTTTTTTTTTGTTTTTTTTAAATAATGTACCTCGTACTGAAATACAAGAACTAAAATAATATTTTATTTTTATTTTTATTTTTATTTTTATTTTTATTTTTATTTTTATTTTTATTTTTATTTTTATTTTTATTTTTATTTTTATTTTTATTTTTATTTTTATTTTTATTTTTATTTTTATTTTTATTTTTATTTTTATTTTTATTTTTATTTTTATTTTTATTTTTATTTTTATTTTTATTTTTATTTTTTACAAATACCACTCAATACAGCGTCAATAAAATTAGTATATTTGTTAAGGTGCGTTATTTTTAAATAATAATTATTATAATTTAAAGTACGTTGTGCAGTGATGCTGGGGTACAATTACATAATCATGTGGTATTTCCATGCCATACCTTGTACTAATGATACACAGTTGCCGGTTCTTTACTCACTGTTAACACTTTTAGCGGAATATTATGAGCTCAGAGCAGTTTGACGTTCCTTAGTATCTTTTTAAAAAAAATATTTTTAACTGTTTTGCAACAATGATGAATGTGATTCCATTCTAATGTATTTCTATGACAGTATAAAGTAAGATACACGAGTGCAAGGATGGATGGATAGACGCATGGATGGAAGCACTGTAATCGGGTGCACTGACTCATTGAGGGTCTGCCCCCGGTCCTCTATAAACACAGGAAGTCCCCTTCGCTCTCATTGTTTTTCCTCTCCTGACACCATAACTATTTACAAGTTGGCTGGATTAGTCATACTGTAGGCTTTTTGTGGAGCCGGAGGAGAAACCTAATCCATGCCAGGTTGAGATGATTAGGAGAGTGTTTATCAAAACCAACATGCATTTGCTTTGTAGGAAACTGTTTCTGATGAGCTTGTTATAAACTGTGTTCGGACAAGTGTGTAATGGGCCTCCGGTGACACACCTTTTTGGGGGTCGACAGACACTCAGCACGTTCCTCGTAGCCAGGTTTTAATAAGTCGCGCTGGCAAGACTGTGGAGCGAGCCGATGATGCAATACAACGTTCTACCGCTATTCTGAACTGGCCGTGGTTAAACGGCTCCATCGGCTGTAAGTCATGGAAGATATATCGTACGGTAAAACCTCAATAGTGGGAGATCTCCACCTCTCACCGAAAGCCAAAATATTCTGAGGTATTGAGGTCTTCCGTACTCTGTGTGTATGCTACTGTCCCCGCCTCCACCCACATAGACAAAGACAGACTAAAGGGCTCACTCGTTCATTTTAATTTATTGTGTAATTAATTATTATTTATTACAATCCCAGGCCCAGGAGTGAGCAAGAAATCTTGTCAGGTTTCAACAACTAATAAATACAAGCAGGGGCGTCACTAGGTTCTGAAGACACGGGGGGCTTAGCCCCCCTGGAGATGCACAAGATATGAATGAATGTAGTAGACATTCAAAAAAATCCAAAAAACAAATAATGAACAAGAATCGGGATATAACTTTCTCACTTTTGGACAGATTTAGTAAAGATACTAAATTGTTTTAGGCCACCATTAAATGTACACAAGTACACACAATCTACACTGCAAAACCGCTGGACAGTGATCAATGATATAATAATTAATTAATTAGTCTATTATTATTACTATCATCACTATTCTTCTGGCTTGCTTATTAGCCTGGTTTTGCCCTATTATATGAAATTTGTGAGATTTTTTTTGTAAAAAAAAATCAATAAAAAAATCAATAAAAAATCAAAAGAAAATCAATAATATATATAAAATTATTTAGGGGGCCTTAAGAACATTTAAGGGGGGCTAAAGTCCCCCTAAAATAGACCTAATGACGCCACTAAAAACAAGTTAAATAACCCCAATAATTACATGAAGTACAATATGAATGATTAAGTAGAAGTGTTCTTATATACTGTATGTGCCTTACACACATACATACATACACACACACACACATACATACACACACGCATACACACTGTGTATTATTGGTGACATGGCCTCTGTGGCAGGCATTCTGACGTCCATAGAGATTTTGGCGGGAGCCATGGTGGGATTAAAGTGGAATGGCTGCTCCAAGACTGCCAGAATGTCATGATGAAGTACAGTGTGTGTGTGTGTGTGTGTGTGTCCTGGTTAGTTTAAAAGTACAGTATAGCATGTGTACACAGGTACAGGTACATAAGCTCCCCATATCCAATACAAGATCTGTAACTAAAAGACATAAATGTCCAAGAAGCACGTTTATCACCAAACATGTATTTTGTATTTAACAGAACTCGGCTATGCGTTCTAGATGTTTCCGAAATCGCGTCCGGTTGATTTAGTTGCATGAAACGGCGTGGTCATGTTGTGTGTGTGTGTTTGGAGTGAAAAGGTTAAAGGGGGCAGGCACACAGTCTCTCCGGCTACAGAGATACAGAGGGGTGAACAGCAGGTCGATCGAAGGACAAATTAGGCCGCATTAACTTGAGAGAGATGGCAGCGGATGAGGAAGTCTATGTAAACATTCCCAATCTTGAGCTGTGGATAACACCCAGGCAGAGCCAACTTTCTCTCTTGTTCCTCTAAAGAGGACAGTCGACCACATCCAACTGGAAGGCATTTTGGAGTACTACTTGGACTACTTGGACTACTTGACAATGGGCTCTATTTAGACCAATAGATAGTGGTCAATTTGTCATAAAGAATCCTAAGACCAGTCCTTTTGTAGACTAGACCAGTAAGACGTGGGGTCCCACTGACTTTGGTAATGGTAATGGTAATGGTAATGGTAATGGTAATGGTAATGGTAATGGTAATGGTAATGGTAATTGTAATGGTAATGGTCTTATTTAATTTGAACATGCATCAGATTACAATTGAGTGCATCCCATAATCAGTTCCCAGTTCCATATGTCCAAAAGGAGTAGGAAGAAGCACAGCTTATTAAATCCTACCCCTCCATCTGGTACTTTTACAATCACTAACTGTTACATTTGTTCACTTCCTGCTTTCCATAATACATTTTAAGTTTTTTTTGTTTGTTTTTTTGTTTGTTTTTTTAAATAATGTACCTCGTACCGAAGTACGAGAACTAAAATAATAGAACTAAAATAATACATAATTTTATTAATCAGTGTGAAGCATTATTAACTCGGTAAATTAAGACTATCCAGTTTAATCTAGTTGTATTTGTAGTCCATTAAAGTGCATTAAAACAACCCATTCTTTGGTAAGAATATGAATATTATGCCAAAACTCACTCTGCGGCGACCTGTATTTATTTTGAAAAAAAAAAAAAACCCCTGCCACCAGTTTGACGAATAGTCACAAACTTTGGTGGGGATGTCTGTCATAACAGGACGCACATAAAAGTCTCAAGAACCCATGTTCAAAAATGAACAGGAAGTTGGCTAATTTTGTTTGGAATGGTCATTTTGAGCAAAAACCAGGGCTTGTGCTCCGATAGGGATTCTGACAAAATGATCCTAAATAAAAAAATCACAGCTCAAATTCGAATGAATTTTGTTTTAGCTTTAGCTAGGATGTCGGCAGGGCACGGTGACAAAGTTTGATGGTCGGTCTGATGAAGAAAAATGTCAATAACTCAGATCCAGTAGGTCAGATCATCATCAAAATTGGTACCCTGAAGTCATGCTCAGTATAAAACGAGGTCGTACCAACCAAGAACTGTTGACTGTTAATTTTTATGTTGTTTTTTGTTAGTATGTTAGACTTTGGCACAGTATAAATACTTGTTTTAAAGTTGTTCTTTACAGTATTGTACTGTGTACCAGCATTGCTCTTGTACTGCCTTCTATTTCTACTACTCTCCCCATTGCTGTGTACTCCCAACTGAGAAGCTCAGCTGACTGGTGGTTTCCTACACTTCTGACTGTTTTTCATTGAGGTGCTCATGATTCTGCAACCCCCCCCCCCCCCACCTAATCCAAGACAAATTCAAACCAACTGTAGAAGCAGCACGGTGAAACAAGATGAAGATACGACATTACTGGAGGATGCGGAGGCGTAACGCGATTTGAGGGGGAGGAGAACACAAATTGAGAAAGTGGAGTGGAGAAGGAGGATGTATCAGTGTCTAAGGGCTGCTGGAGGATTACCGAGGTCTCTCCGAGGTCAGAACACTGACCCCCTAGCGTGTGCAGAACGTAAACAATGCGGCAAAACAGATCATTAGGACCCATTCACCGCAGATCCTCTAAGAGCAAAGGCTACTGGGTAATCACGCCAGCGAGCAGAGATAAACACGGTACTTTCTTTATGTCACAACATACAAGCATCTTTTAAAATCATTTGTAATATTTTTAGTAAGCCTTCAGTGAGCCTTTCGTTGATTTTGAACAGTTGACTCCTGATCACTCGCTATCATACTTGAATAAAAAGCGGACAAAACAACAATAGCTAATTAAATTGGCTTACTAGAAGAGATCTACATCGAGAGCCAAAAGCATTATGGACATTTTTAAAAACAAACTCAAAAGTTTGGGATCACTTGGAAATGTTTTTGGCCAGTCTGAGATTTGACTTTTTCTTGGCAATCCTGCCATGAAGTCCAGCATCCTGAAGTCGCCGCTTCACTGTTGATACTGACACTGGTGTTTGACGGGTATTATTACTACTATTAGTACTATTAGTACTATTTAGTGCAGCTGCCAGGTGACGACTTTAAACTACACACTCTCAGATATTTGTGCATCGTTTTTATGTCCTTGTTAGACCCACTTTGTGCTGCTCTCTGAAGGGAGTAGTTAACAGCGTGGGAAGAGATTTTAGTTTTAGTTTAGATTTTTTTTAGATGGCTTTTCTAACAATCTATTAGCCTTATAAAATGATGAACAGCCATGATTAGCAGCCATACCAGGAGATTGATGCAGAGGACTGACAGTTGTTGACTTGAACTATATTAGGAAAGCAGGAAGTGAACAAATGTAATAGTTACTGATAGTAAAAGTACCAGATGGAGGGGTAGGATTTAATAAGCTTTTAAGAAGAAGCTTTTAAGAACTTTTAATAACTGATTATGGGACGCACTCAATTGTAATCTGATGCATGTTCAAATGAAATAAAACCATTACCATTACCATAGTAGGCCTCTATGCAAAAATGTACATCCTTCTTTGAAAATCATCTGATTCATTTTTATTGTTTGTGAAATGGATAAAAATGTTTGTGAAATGCAGGAAAATTGTTTTTTCTTTGGAAAACAAAGACATTTGCAAGTGATCCCAAACTTTTGAGCGGTAGTCTATGTCTTTGTCTTAAACTACACACTCTTAGATATTTGTCTTCTTGCACAGTTGTGCATCGTTTTTATGTCCTTGTTAGACCCAGTTTGTGCTGCTCTCTGAAGGGAGTAGTTAACAGCATGGTAAGAAATTTTAGTTTTAGTTTAGAGTTTTAGACTGGTTTTCGAATCATCTATTAGCCTTATAAAATGATGAACTTGGATTAGCAGCCATACCAGGAGATTGATGCAGAGGACTGACAGTTGTTGATAGTAGGCCTCTATGCAAAAATATACATCCTTCTTTGGAAATCATCTGATTCATTTTTATTGTTTGTGAAATGGATACAAATATTTGTGAAATGCAGGAAAATTTGTTTTTCTTTGTAAAACAAAGAAATTTGCAAGTTATCCCAAACTTTTGAGCGGCAGTCTATGTCTTTGTCTTAAACTACACACTCTCAGATATTAATCTTCTTGCACAGTTGTGCATCATTTTTATGTCCTTGTTAGACCCAGTTTGTGCTGGGGGTAGTTAACAGCATGGTAAGAAATTTAAAAAAATTAAGATAAATTTAAGATAAAAATGTTTGTGAAATGCAGGAATTTTTCTTTTTTTTTTGTAAAACAAAGAAATTTGCAAGTTATCCCAAACTTTTGAGCGGTAGTCTATGTCTTTGTCTTAAACTACACACTCTTATTTGTCTTCTTGCACAGTTGTGCGTCATTTTTATGTCCTTGTTAGACCTAGTTTCTGCTGGGAGTAGTTAACAGCATGGTAAGAAATTTTAAAATTCAAGATAAATTTAAGATCAAAATGTTTGTGAAATGCAGGAAAATTTGTTTTTCTTTGTAAAACAAAGAAATTTGCAAGTTATCCCAAACTTTTGAGTGGTAGTCTATGTCTTTGTCTTAAACTACACACTTAGATATTTGTCTTCTTGCGCAGTTGTGCATCGTTTTTATGTCCTTGTTAGACCCAGTTTGTGCTGGGAGTAGTTAACAGCATGGTAAGAAATTTAAAAAATTAAGATAAATTTAAGATAAAAATGTTTGTGAAATGCAGGAAAATGTGTTTTTCTTTGGAAAACAAACAAATTTGCAAATGATCCCAAACTTTTGAGCGGTAGTCTATGTCGTTATCGTCCTAAAATGCAGATCGCATATGTAAGAAACATCCAAAGTACAACATCCATGAGCCACAATAAAGTTCCATGCCCGATTCAGCTGACAGGCAGCATTAGCAGGGAGCTTACACGGGGGTCTCTGTTTTCTTTGGTGTGGCAGGGAGTGTGTGCAGGGGTTGAGGATGGCGAGCGAGGAACGGGGGGGGCGACAGAGTCCACATGTCGCAGTCCGTATTACAAATCACCCGGTTGACTCTTCACGAGTTATCACTGTGAGTGACGGCTGTGTTGTTATTTTAGCGATACAACGGTGGTTTGAGCGTGCCAGTAATAAGTTGTCTCACATGCTTGAAATGTGCAGGGGTTATCTGAAATTGTGTGTTGGTGTGTGTGTGTGTCTATTGGCAGCTGTGGGGATAAACCAATACTGATCCCCTGGTCGCCGCGTGCCTCCCTGGGGGAGGATGTTGATGTTGGGCTGGCTGTTTCTGCTCCAGAATGAACTCCTTTTTTTGCAGCATCACACACACACACACACACACACACGTGTTTGTTCTGTAAATGTGAGGCCCCAGGGGGGGCTGGATCTCGGCGGTCTGCGATCTGTCATTTAACACTACGGAGCTCAGACTAAAAAACAACCAGCTGTAGCCACCAAGCACCTTTGTAACCCGGGTGACACCCAACACAAAGTAGCCATCGATGATTGGGGATTAATATACAAACGGCATTTTCTCCCACAGAATTCCGTATTCACAAGGTAGGGAATCCTACTGTTTAAAAACGCAGCGAGATCTCGTGGGAATCACACAACATCCCCATTGCAACATCTCTCATGTGTGCCACCCCCCCTTCACTGTCCTCCCTCCAACCACAAAGACAATCCTTTGAGTAAACAGTCCTAGTCCTGAACGGAAGAAGGACTAGCTCTGATTGTACAAGCAGCGAGGTCTGGACTTCATAGAGAGGACAAACTTGGCCGTGCGCCCCAATTCCAGGCCCAAAAAAATGCGCGCCAGGTCAGCAGCAACAACTACAAGAGAGCAGTTTACTTTTGACGTTTTAATACTGGATGTGCACCCCTGATCAAATGTCAAGCCCGGTGGAAAAATGGCAAGAATTTACATTTTGGATGGTTGGATGGTCGGGAGGTTCTAGTTAGATCTACTAAATGTTATAGCAATTTTTTTGGAGTAAATAATTTAGTGAAAACAATCCTAAAACTGGAAAAGGCTGTTGAAGACCACAGCCTTGAGAGCCAAAATCTTTGCAAAAATATGGAAAAAAAATGTCATTTTCCACGATGGTGCACAGGCAAGTATATAAATCGATGGTTCTTCCTCTCGTTCTCGCGTTCTGCCTCATATTCATATCGTATTTGCTTACCTAAGCATTTTCTCCTCTTAACCAGGCACTCTTTGATTTCAGAGATCTCAGGACACGGTCTCCCAAAAGGCGACGGGTACTGCTGGACTTGGCGCGTGCGAGTCTCTTGGCCCCGCTTGAAGCCACAGGTTCTACCGGACCGGGAGCAGGGACTCCACTCGCTCCACTCAGCCACCTCGCAGTGCACTAAAATGAAAATAAGAATAATTATTTTGTAGTTGTAGTCCAACAGTACGACATTTTGCTGTTTTTTTTGCTGATGATGATACGTGCTAATTATTCTATTTGGTATATGGCATTCTTATCCAAATTCACAACAAACACAAGAAGCAGAAGTTTTCATGTTGTTTTCACCTCTAAACAGGCAAAATTTTACCCAATCTGATTGATTGACATGTTGCCAAACTTTGCTCACATGAAAAATGGTTGTGCATCCGAGCCAGATATAAATACCTGGAAATAAAAGCTGAAATGTTGCTCTGTGTTAGCATTGTTAGCATTTCTACACATGTATACTCAAAAGTTAGTGACATACGTATTCACATACGTCAACCATATTGGCATAGCAGTAGATACTAGATTTTGTACCTGGTAGCAGATACTACTACCAGGTATCAGCAGAAACACGTCAAGTAGGTAGCATGCAACGGAACGCATTGAAGGATGTGTGTCATGATTGAACAGTAAAGTTCTAGCACGGATTTGCACATTATAAAGTACTCATCCAGGAGCGTCCAGTGTGGAAAATAGTTCTGTTTCATAGTCATAACTAATATGAATGTAATGTAATGTCATTTGTATGATTTATTTGCAATTTCTCATGCCGTCCATGCAAACACTGGACTGACTGACCTTGCGGCACACACTGCATGAGTTTGTCATTGGGTTCATAGTCCTCTGGACAAACATGATGACATCTCCCATTGAGCAGGTACAGGCCCGGCCGGCACCGTGTACATATCTCGCTGTTTACGCATAGCTCACACTCTGCAGGGCACTCTGCAAATATGAAGGGTTAATGAATTCATTGAATTGTTTTTGCACCATTCTACGTTTTGCATGCTGGGAAGAATCATTCTTGTCCAATGACACTTTTTTTCTATTACAGTAGATTCCGACTTTTTTCTGAGGATACGCTCCGGGACCATCAGCAAATGGCGAAAATTCACACATAATTCAGACCCAAAGAAAATGTATGACCCACGCCCCCCCCCATCTCCAAACCCTCCTGGTGGCTTGATGTTGACATTCTCCTCTGATCTCTAATCAACATTTGCACTAAGATTGGTCCATGAGGACTAGGCAGCCCTTTATTTGGCAGGGTTCAATCATGAGTTCTCAAGGGAAAATTGGAAATTGCAGGAAGTCATTACTCGGTATAACAGTCTGACTCGCGGTATCGTCTTACAAAGAATACTAAACTCATCACACAGCAACTTAACACTTATATTCTGAAAGACTAGATGGGACAGATGAAGTTCTAGCTGATCTTTGAGCATAAACTGAGGCCCATCTGAACAGTCTGGTTGTGATTGATTCAACTCATCACACAGCAACTTAACACTTATGAATAAAAAATACCCTACAAATATGCAAACTACCATTGCGTTTAATTTAAAATGAAAACAAAATATTTTAAAGTTTTCTCATTATGTATCAGTTAAGCGGCGTAGAAAATTGATGGCACTGTAATGCAGCTTCTGTCCACTGGAGGGAACCAGAGGAGCCCAAAGGCCAGAGGGAGGCTGAAGTCACTGCAGTGCACTCACAGGCATCAATGAATGCGCTGCTCAGATTAAATGCATCGCGGGAATACTTGTATTGCTACATATTTGTACATTTCTCAGCCTTTTGAGTGTTAAGTGCTGTGTGATGAGTTTAGTGTTCTTTAAAATATGAGTCAGACTGTTTAATGGTCATACTGTTATATATATAATGATGTGATCTAGTAGATTGACAAGCTTGTCCTGATAGCTTGTGATCGGCTATTGCCAAAAAAAGAGCTACCGTTCTTGACCGATAAGGCGAGTACTCACTTGGAACACACTCCCTTTGTGTATCGCTGCGAACTAGCCCCTCAGGGCAGATCTCCTGGCACTTGCCCAGGTGAAGGTAGAACCCCGTCCGGCAGCGCGTGCAGAAGTTCTTGTTGAAGCAGGAATCGCACTCAGACCAGCACTCTTGACACAGAGACACAGAGCCACCAGCAATGTTTATTTAAATGGGACAAATCATTGTGTGTTTCTGCTGTGTTAAATATACACCGCGTCACTATGTGTGTGTCCGTGTGGACGAATCCCACTGGGGCTGCAGATATTGCACGCATCGGACGCATGATTTTTACAGCAACAAATGTTGTTCTAATTTCGTATACTGCTGTAAATGTAAACATTGTATCGTAAATAACTTGCAAATGCAGGTATGGATTAATGGTCCACCAAAATGCTTTACTGCTCAGATACTTTATGTCGTGCCTTCATTTAAAACAAGCAATAGCTTACTCATGCAGGTGTTTCTTTCTGGCGACCGTGTGCCGTAAAAGCCCGGCGGACAGGAAGTCATGCACACCCCGATCTGCTTCATCCCAATCCTCTCCAAATGCATGAAGAAGCGTGGCTTGCAGGAAAGGCAGCCATTGTAGTCGGAGCAGGTCAGACAGCCACCCTGCTGGCACCCTGAAGTCACACCAGAGAGCTCTGTTGACAAGAGTATTATTATTGTACAGATTAATTTCATATTAATGTTGGTATAATTAAAAAAGCGGGATGTAGTCCTGGAATAGCGGCCAGCGATGCCAACTTTATCACTGAATTTTTAATGTGTGATGGTAGGATGAGGGGTGGACTTGTCAAAGTGTTTGTGATGTCAAAATCCATCCTTATCCTCACGAGGGCCGCGGGGATGCATTCAAAGACTGATGGAATGATGAGTTCCATGAGACACAGAGGGAAAATAAATTAAATTCCCCCTCCCATTGTGTGCGGAAGTGGTACATCTTTGACTTCTTACTTTGTCCTTCTTGCCCACTCAGTTTAAAATAAAGAAATGGAGCTTGGTAGCATGCAATGTATAAAGTGTGTGACTGCATTTTTAAAAAGTGTGGAAGTGAAAACAGGGCTGTAATATTTTAAAGGGCGGCCACTGTATTTACCAGAAGTTCAATAGAAATTCAGATTCATTCATTCATTCATTTTCTACCGCTTTTCCTCATGAGGGTTGCGGGGGTGCTGGAGCCTATCCCAGCTGTCTTCGGGCGAGAGGCGGGGTACACCCTGGACTGGTGGCCAGCCAGCCAATCACAGGGCACATATAGACAAACGACCATTCACACTCACATTCATACCTATGGACAATTTGGAGTGGCTAATTAACCTAGCATGTTTTTGGAATGTGGGAGGAAACCGGAGTACCTGGAGACCCCCCCCCCCACTTGCTTTGGGAGAACATGCAAACTCCATACAGAGAATTGAACTTATTGTAAACATAAAGCTTGGAAAAAAAACACATTTGTGTTTTGAACAGCAGTTTCTGCAATCGGTAGTGTATGCTCTGACAACAATGAGGCATAGCTGGCAATGAATGTGCCACACAGGAGCAAAACACATGGATCTCGTAGTCTAACTCAATATCACAAATTGTTAATCGTGGTATCCAGAAGATTCAGTATCTATATGCCAAAAATATAATATACATTTTTCAATAAGCATCTTTATCTGGATATGAATTATTATATAATAGGTTCTTCTTTGCCTCAGCCCTGAACTCATTTCATGGAGATTGTGTGACAGTTGTGTAGAATCCTGTTAACCAACGGAGCGACAAAAACACAAACTATGATCAAAACCATTCCTCCCATTTCTCCACAGCGCCTCTTATTGTGATTGTTATTTTTATATTTTACAGTTGTGCTATTCACAAACACCGTATTGTATTATTGACTTTATTTACAGCTCATACATACATACTCGAGCTGTGTATAAAAATACTGTATGATCTGCCTTAGTGAAACATCCCAATACCTCCAATACCAACCTATGTTTGACGTCTGTGGTACGGTCCTCGTCACCGAAAACCGACTAGAACTTGGCTGACAGGACGAAGTGGGGGGTACGTCACCTTTATACAATTTTATGTAAAAATATCCAAACGAATACTTTGACTAATTATTCTGCCCCAGCTATCCAGTTTGAGCCTCAAACACAAATCCTTCAAACAATGGAGCATCGGATCTTGGCAGTAATGTTTACAATCATTCCTGTTCCGTGTGGTATGCCTTCCTCCTATAAACAGATCAGGTAGTTGCTTTGTAGCATATTGACATCGCTTTAAAACTTTAGTAGCTATTTTCCACATACTTTGACCAAGCGCCCAGTCGTTCATGCCCGGAATCACAGATGTTTGAAGGTGAAGAAATTTGGCTTTGCCCTCACCACCTTAGTTGTCTAACATACTGAGATGTTCACATATAACTAATCATAAATGGACAGCTAAATATAGCACATGAGTATAGACCAGGGGTGGGCAAACTACGGCCCGTGGGCCACATCCGGCCCGCCAAGTGTTTGAATACGGCCCGCCCAAAAGTATTTCATTTAAACTCAACATACAACCTGGCATCATGGCCTGAGCCAACCTTGTGATGGTTTTATCAATTTCGTTTTTTGACATGGTCTGTTGTTTTCAAAGTGCTCCTGAAAAAAGGGACACAAGCACATAATAATAATAATAATAATTATTATTATTATTAGATTATTATAATTATTATATTAATGCTAATTATTATATTAATTATATATAATATTATTGTTATATTTGCATATTTTACATAATAATAATATAATAATTATTATTTTAATTTTATTGTAATTATTATAATATTTTATTATTTTTAAAATATTTAAATATAAATATAAAATAATAAATAATAAATAATAATAGCAGATTGCGTGACAATTTTACAGATACAATAATACCAGGTGGACTGTTACGTGTAAAATATATAGTCTGCCCCCCCCCCCGTAAATTTTGTCATATCAATGCGGCCCGCGAGTCAAAAAGTTTGCCCACCCCTGGTATAGGCCTTTATGATACAGTCTCATGTCAGCACAACCATGACTTCTCATTAGGATGCACAGACCGGACACGGTCTTAGTCACTGCAGAGTAGCTGTGGACAGTTGACTGAATGGTCAGTGACATATTTGTCACTCTTAACCCCTTCTGTGTCTCTGAGGTCTGTACTCATTCACCCCAAATTCCAATATCTGTAATTGGGAACTATACAATCTGCGCAGACACCCCGCACGATGGATGAGTGGTGAGCATGTTGGCGACACAGTCAGGAAATCGAGAAGACCTGGGTTCCGTTCTCTGTTTCGGGGATCTCTGTATGGAGTTCAGATGTTCTCCCGTGGGTTTAATCCGGGGTGGTAATCCAAATTGTCCATCGGTATGAATGGATGTTATATCTGTCTATATGTGCCCTGCCATTGGCCGGCCACCAGTCCTGGGTGTACCCGCCTGAAGTCAGCGGGAACCCTACTGAGGATAAGTGGCATAGAAAACTGATATATTATGAACTATGCTATGCAGTGTTCTAACGGAAACTAAATCAGTGATATCAGTGCTGCCCACGATGTTGTATGACGGTGAATTAAAGTTTGTTGGTGGTCAGAGAGGTCGTAGGAATTAATTAGCAGCCATGTTTCCGCTAGACAATAACTATGCCACATGTTATTGTCTCCCTTGCATTCTATTCATTTTATTGTCTGGCCTAATATGAAATGGCTATAGAATATTTACTTATCATCTTGGAAATTGGGGGTATGTGGACCCCCCGGTTGGGAATCACTGTCTTTGAAGATGATTCGCTTCTTAACCGAGCAGTCTTCAACTCTTCCTGCTTAAGGACTCGGTAGGACAAAGTCAGTTCTGTCCTGATAGGAGTAGGACTGCTCTGATCCTAGCTAGTCTTTGAGCAGGAACTTGCATCAGTTCATTCTGAAAGACTAGATAGGACAGATAAAGTTCTAGCTGATCTTTGAGCATAAACTGAGGATCATCTGAACAGTCTGGTTGCGATTGATTCAACTCATCACACAGCAACTTAACACTTATAAATATAAAATACCCTAGAAATATGCAAACTACCATTGCGTTTAGTTTAAAATGAAAACAAAATATTTTAAAGTTTTCTCATTATGTATTTTGCCTGAGCATATTCACGGAATTTTTCAGTTTTTATGAAATTATGACGTTTTTTCTCACTGAGTCATAGTTTGGTCTCTGGTTTTAAGCCTTTAAAGGACACAGATTTAAAAGGTTTCATTGTATGTAACGATGCTGTACCTTCTTCCGTTTCAGTCTTTCGTAGCTGATTGGCTTTGAGACGTCACATGCTCCCTCAGACTCAAGTTTAAATGGTCAAATATAATTCCTTGAAGGACTCTGACCAAAGTATGAGCTGTGACTAACACTAAATATTTTTAACATTTTACCGAAATGTTTTTATTTTGGTTTTGTGAAATTCTCTGACTGAGGTGATGTCTGAACCAATTTCCAGACTTGGGGTTCATTCTGTAGAAAAGCTAGGCTCAGCTCTCAATAGCTGAGCTAAATTGCAATGAAGAGATCTGCCAAAAGCAAATGCAACCACAGGGCCCCCTGAAAACTCTTTTAATACAGGACATAGTTAACCCCGGAGGCGTTTTCCTCCCAAATTTCCTCTTTGGTGGTTGCAGAAAGTCCTTTTTTATTATGGACCGAGCAGATCAGGGCAAGATAATGAGACATAAAGAAAACGAGACATGTGTGGGGAGAAAATTCCGCCACAGGTGGCAGGGATAAAAACATCACTCCAGGTCTATTATTGTACTGTAGATCAGACGCAGTTTCTGCCACGCTGGCAGGGGATGCATGGAATATCCCAGTTATCAGCTCGTCTCGAACAGACTTATTCACATAACACATCTGGAGCCCCTCAGTGATAAAGTGGGTGTAGGAAGAATTGGAAAAATACACTATTGATTGTTGTTTTACAGCATGCTGGAAGGGGGCTAAAGAGATGAGACACATTGTTGGACCCCCGGGAGATGATTACATTCCACTACTTGCTCTTGAGTTGTAGCGGAGCCCATACTGGCATTCTTTTCATTGACTCTAATATTTGACTCATAAACAACATCAAGCTTTCACATTCTTGAAACTTTTTTTTACGTGTATAGCGAGAGATGTAAAACATTGCATAATGATCACACGGGCCTTATAACATCATTTCCCAGAAAGGGTTTTGAGTATACAGTCTTTATTTGAACTGACAGCACTAGTCAGGGCATGTCTACGGTCACTGGCTCGGCCCCGAGGGTGGCCCCCCTGGTTGTGGCCACTAGGGAGCGACTGGAACCAGGAGACCGAACACCATGAGCCTCCAACAAGTAAGTCACTCTTCATTCATTTTTTTTTTTTTTTGCGTTTTTCTGAAGCTTGAAGGACTGAAATGCAGCCAAATCAGAAGGTCTTGGAGCTTGTGAAATTAGTCACTAGTTAAAAGCTAATTAATAAAAAAAATATAAAATATTTTTTGAATTAATAAAAATTAAACAAGTGATTAGTTGTTTATAATAGTTTTTATAGACATAGACTTTCTTTATTGTCATTGCACAATAACACAGCAGTGAAATTGTCAACGAAATGTTGTTGCCTGGCTACCGCGTAATAATAAATAATAAATAATAAATAATAAATAATAAATAATAAATAATAAATAATAAATAATAAATAATAAATAATAAATAATAAATAATAAATAATAAATAATAAATAATAAATAATAAATAATAAATAATAAATAATAATTTATATTATAATAATAATTATAATTATATAATTATATTATTTTTAAGACATTACTCCTACTCATAAAAATTAATTGAATGATGTTATTGTTTTTATTTTAATTCATTCATTTTTCTCTTGTCCTCACTCGGGTCGCGGGGGTACGCTGGAGCCTACCCCAGCTAATTTTCGGCAAGAGTCGGAGTACACCCTGGACTGGTTGCAGGGCACATATGTATTATTATTTGAATCATATTTGATGTGTTTTGTACAGGATCTGGATTAAACCATGTGCGCCCCCTTTTTTGTGTGTGTGTGTGTGTGTGTGGACCCCACTCACGTTTGTGTTGCCGGTGCCTGGAGCTGCTGTGCTGCTGACATCCAGTGTAATCCATGCCGTGCAAGATGATCAAAACAAAGGAGATCAGTTGTAATTGCATAGTAGCCCAAAGGTGAGACGGCGCCAATGTCAATGTTCACCAAAAACACCAAGTGGGTCAAAAGACGTTTTTTCAGGGGCAGAGAATGGATGGTGGGTGTCTCCTCAGACAGAACGGGCCCCCCAACAGTGTGGTGATATGTGATGGTGAAAGTGCACAGTGGCCCAATGATGCCTGGGCCCCTTGGACTGTAACATCCTGCACGGAATCTTCATGCGTGCAAAGAACACCAAGAAGACGAAGCGTCAGGCATAGGTGAATATCCCCCCCCAAAGAAAAATCACCAATATCATTTGGTCAAAATGACTCTTAAGATATTATTTCCATGAGGAGAACTCCATGTGGCCTCTACTCCCTCTCCTGTATCCCGATGGAGACGCGCCGTGCGTCCTGGTGCTGGTGGCGCGCCGATGGGCTCCTCTTCACGGAGCATCAAACGTTCAAGCACCCGATAGGACGAATCGGCAATCAGCAAAAGTTGTTCGCTCGGTTGTTCGATCACCGTGGGTTCAAACTCGCACGTCCTCTTGAGGGCAGACAAATGGAATCTAAAAAGAACATCTTCGCACTTTCAGCGCTTTTCTGCTTTGCGTGCGGGAGTCATTCACTCCCCCTGCTCTCTCTCTCTCTCTCTCTCTCTCTCTCTCTTTCTCTCTCTCTCTTTCTCTCTCACCATATGAGCTCTAAAGTTTATTTAGAGGGCAAGCCCCCTGTGTCAGAGAGAGAGAGAGAGAGAGAGAGACGCTGTGGAGGGAGAGTTCTGCGAATGCATTTCAACCAGGTTTAGAGATGTTCCTGCAGCTTCTCTGGGGCTCCTGCCTCCCACTGCGCCTGACATTAAAGTGATGGCATAATTAGAAAGTGAAAGTAAAGAGAAAAAAAAATAATACTCCCCTGCCTTCTTTGCTCTTGATAGATCAGCTCTGTAGATTCTTTCTGTATTGTGTATTGAAATATCTAAGGTTTGAATATGCAAAATATTTTTTAAATGTATTTTTTGTTGCCCCAAATCCATAAACATTTAATTTAATTTAATTTAATTTAATTTAATTTAATTTAATTTAATTTAATTTAATTTAATTTAATTTTATTTTATTTTATTTTATTTTATTTTATTTTATTTTATTTTTTATTATATTATATTACACTCACTCCTAAACCAAAAACGTACATATAGGTACAGTATGTTCCCAAGATGTAAAAGTGTCATACGAGTACAAATGACTAACTGAAGGGACCACCCCACTGCTCGGCAATTTATTGTCTCCTAAAGCAGGCTGTCCTCATTTTTAATGAGAACACAGTGGAAAGTGGTTAGCATGATGGCCACACAGTCAGGAAGATCTGTGTTCGGATCTGTGTTGGGCATCCGTGTGTGCGTGTTCACTCCGGTTACTCTGGTTTCCTCCTTAATGTCCAAAACAATACAGTACATGTTAAGTTGATTGGAGACTAAGTTGTCAGTAGGCATGTCCAACCTCTTAGCTGGGATAGGCTCCAACAAAACCTTGTGACTCTTGTGAGGATTAAGTGGCGTAGAAAAAGACTGAATGAGAATCATCATAACAGCAACACATTCGTTCTCGTAGTCTCAGCAAAATGTTCAAATAATGCTATTTTTTAATACAGAGATAAAGAATAGAACATGTGTCACAAAACATGAAAGAAAAAATAAATAAGAAAAGATGTGCAAACAAATACACTAAATTAATGAATAAAAACCAAAAAAATCAACAATTATTGTTTTATTACATTTACATTTTACATGTCATTATAGCTCACAGCAATTTACAGTGCAGTCGTCCCTCGTTTATCACATACCTCGTTATTTAGTACCTGACCCGACCAGGATACATGAATTTCAAAGTAGGATTCAACATTAATAAACTGAATATTTTCATAGAGCATAGAAAACCTGTTCATGACATTTTACATACTGTAAGGTTTTAACATTATTAGAGCCCTGCAAAAACGAAATAACACCCCTATAGTCACCGTTGCACACTTTTTATTGCATGTTTACACAACAATGCGCAGGGACATAAGAGATGCTGCTAGCATAGCAAGCAACCTTTTTAATTGACTTATTCTAACATTAAGAAAGTGCTAGAAACGGAAGTGGGGAAGAAAAAACAGGTAAGAAAACAAAAACTTACCACTTCCACACGGTATGGGAGTATCACGAGCAATGACTGACTCGACTCGAGGTATTGTAATCCAAGGTAATGTCCCATGAATGTAGCATTACGGCCTTGGGACCAGAATATTCCATAAAACTTGTCTTTCAATATTTAGTAATATTTAGTAATATTTAGTATGTTGTTTTCCTCTCTCGCATTTGTTCCTATGGGGCTCTATTACATCCCTCTCATCCATCCATCCATCCATCCATCCATCCATCCATAGCCTCACTAGGGTCTCGCAGGTATATTCCATCCTCACGAGGGTCGTGGGGGTGCGTACACGCTGGACTGGTGGCCAGCCAATCACAGGGCACATATAGTCAAACAACCATTCACACTCACATTCATACCTATGGACAATTTGGAGTCGCTAATTAACCTAGCATGTTTTTGGAAAGTGAGAGGAAACCGGAGTACCCGGAAAAAAAAACCCACGCATGCACGGGGAGAACAGAGATTGCCGAGGGTGTGATTGAACTCGGGTCTCCTAGCTGTGAGGTCTGCGTGCTAACCACTCGACCACCGCGCAGCCCCTTCTCTGAAAATCATCTGATTAATTTTTAATTGTTTGTGAAATGGATACAAATGTTTGTGAAATGGAAAAAAAAATGTTTGTGAAATGCAGGAAAATTTGTTTTTCTTTGGAAAACAAACAACACATTCATACCTATTGACAATTTGGAGTCACCAATTAGCAACTAGCATGTTTTTTGGGATATAGAAGTAAAACCGGAGTACCCGGAGAAAACCCATAGGGAGAACATGCAAACTCCACACAGAGATGGCCGAGGGCGGAATTGAACCCTGGTCTCCTAGCCTCGCAGAGTACAACTAATTAAAATTTAGTTGCAACTTGCCAAATAACTCCAAATGTATTGCTTCCTGGACCACAAAGTAATCTTAGATAAGAAGTAGCCATGCTATGAAATTAATATTGTGTAATATAACATTGTGCATCTGCACACTAAGGAGCGACGCGATGCCTCCTCTAGAGGGAGTCAGCTCCATGGAAGCCTGAGGCCGAGTTCCCCTGCACACAGAAGCGAGCGTGTATGGCGGCCAGCTTACACTCGCACTTGACCTTTCCTCGCAGAGTCACATCTCAGGACTGTTTGTGTTATCAAACTGCAGCGGCCCGGGAAATAAAAAGCATTCAGCATTCTTTCCCCTTAAATTACCACGGCGAGCGCCTATAAATACATCATCGGTCATTACCGCCACCGGTCCTTCAGTCAACAATCACATTCAGATATGCTTCAATGCCGAGACTTTGACATTCTTCCTCGTTGAATGAAATCCGAGCAGAGCAGTCAAGAGAGGCCCTGGATCCTCGTTTGTCTTTAGTGGGTGGATGTGTACGCAGAAAAGTATACACGAGTCCGGTATTCCTGCTCTCTGCGGCTTCTGGTTTTCCATCATCTCCGTGCCGAGGAAATCAATGCAAACACAAGAGTGGTCTGTGTCTTTATGGCACCGCTTCCATGTTTGCCCCCCCCAACCCGGCCAGAAACAGTACAGCTGAGTAACTGAGACTGATTCATTGTTTTAAACCCTTTCACCTCCTGTGAGGCTGCTCTCGGAATCCACGGTTGATCCTTGATAATGGCCGATGAGTGTTATGTCATATGAAAAAAACTGCGGCAGAAAATGTCACATTTTTATACCATATATCTCCATTGGAAAATACAATAATAAAATGTTTTGTGTTGAAAACCGCAAGGTAACTAACCCCCCACCACTCACCTCCATCCCAACAAGCAATGTTGAGGAATAATGCTCCCCTTTGTGTCCCACTCTCCACACCCGGAGCGGGCGCATATGTGTGTTTGGGTGTGCGTACGTTGTGTTGTGTATGTTGCACCGGGGTGCCGAAGGTTAAGGTCACTTGGTCAGTCCACGTCCAGCCTGACGAGAGAATCAGTCCACACCTGAAAATGAAGTCGGGCAGGTGCACGGGCCCTCCTGCTCAAGTGTGGATGTTCCTTCTCCTTTTTATATATTAACGTTGTGAGGACACACAGAACAGTCCTTGTTGTCACTGGTGGAAGTACTGTACGTATAACCTGTGGCGTCATTAGGCCCCCTACTTTAGGGGGGTTTTAGGGGGTCTACACCAGACCGTAAAAAAACAAAGGTACTGCCACATTAACATGATTAAACCATTCTACAACAAAAGTAAGGTAAGTGAAGGAATGGTTGAGTCCCGAGTTGGTGAATATGCTGTGTTAAAATCTGACTCGGCACACGCTGACGACCATAAGCAGTCTAGGCGTGTCGGCCATCTTGGAAACTCGGAGATCCTTGACAATCTGGATTACTTGTCCCATTTAAATGCTGAGGAGAAATCAGACATAGTGAATATCAGTGGCGTCATTAGGCGTATTTTAATATTAATTAATTTTTATATATTTTTTAATTAATTAATATTAATTTTAAATAATTTGATATTTTTTCTTGATTTTTTAATTTTTTTCTTGATTTTTTTTACAAGCAAAAAAAAAATCTCTGACAAATTTCATATAATAGGGCAAAAGCAGGCTAATAAGCAAGCCAATAAGCAGGCGAATACTAGCCTACTATTCTACTACTACTACCAGTAGTAGTAGTAGTAATAATCAGAAGAAGAATAATGATGATAGTAATAATAATAGGCTAATTAATAATATAATAATGATTATTATATCATTGATCACTGTCCACTGGACAGAATGGTAGCAGAGCTTGAGCAGCGGTTTTGCAGTATATATTGTGTGTACTTGTGTACATTTAATGGTGGCCTAAAAAAATTGAGTATCTCTACTAAATCTGTCCAATCTGTTGGATTTTTTTGAATGTCTACTACATTCATTCATATCCTGTGCACCTCCAGGGGGCTAAGCCCCCCCCATGTCTTCAGAACCTAGTGACGCCCCTGCGTAAAACCAAAGGAAATATGACAGAGGCTATTTATATAACGCAGTTCAAATTCAACTTTTGAACAATTAGTAATATACAGTCATTGGTTTTATACATCTGATCTATGAGATTTCATTAGACTGTGAAGATGAACCTATGCAAGTATTCGACGGCTTTTGGCGCTTCGTGGTTAATGCCAGAAAACTTCATTTTGTATTCCCAGTGGAAATACAATACACCATTTCCATGGAAGTGAAAATGAACAGCATAAGAAGCTCAAAGCAAAGAGAAGAAGCCATCAAGGAGCATACATATCGTATCCTTCAGCATACCAAAACATGTGCTCCTATGAAAGCGACAGTAATAACTAAGCACAGCGGTCTTGTTAATGTTTTATTTGCTCTCCTGCCTCTTCTGCTTCCTCCTCCCATTAAACCACACAGTGAACTTAAGGAGTTGTTCTTCTTTTTTAATGTCTGTTTCATGTATGGGGCTGCACAGCGGTTAGTGGTGCAGAGCTCACAGCTAGGAGACCAGGGTTCGATTCCACCCTCGGCCATCTCTGTGTGGAGTTTGCATTGGCGACTCCAAATTGTCCATAGGTATGAATGTGAGTGTGAATGGTTGTTTGTCTATATGTGCCCTGTGATTGGCTGGCTACCAGGCCAGGGTGTACCCCGCCTCTCGCCCGAAGACAGCTGGGATAGGCTCCAGCATGGATGGATGGTTTAAAACCTGTATTAGAAATTATATTTAATTAAGAATTATTATATAGGCTGGCCACCAGTCCAGAGTGTACCCCGCCTCTCGCCCAAAGACAGCTGGGATAGGCTCCAGCACTCCTGCAGCCCTCGTGAGGATAAGCGGTAGAAAATTAATGAATGAATAAATTTTTCATGTATTTAATCTTTTTATTACTGTATTATATGTTCTTGCCACCAAATCCCGATGTACACCACTGTAAAGGAACCGAACTCATAACCCTCAAAATATTATCAAGTATCTTTCCTTCATCTAAAAGATGACGCAATAAGGTGTTTAAAATATAAAAACAATCAACATGGAGTTTAACCTCTGCGGCTACCAAAGGAGCGACACATTCAGCGCAACAGGAAAGTCATTTTCAAGAAGGTCTTACCCAAACAGTCTGGATAAAAAGTCCCATTTCAACTTTAAAGCTTCTTAAAGGGCAAGTCTGGGTCATATATGGATTCAAGAGACGGCAATCTGAAGTCCACCTGAAACTAATTACACTTAACATCGCCGGGCTTAGGATAGATGTCCAATTTATTATATTCACATGACATTGCGCAAATCCATGTATGTCGACCTTCTCAAGAAAATGATGCTCTTAATCCTCAGCTACATGGGGGGAACACGTGTACCAGTGCATCGTAAAGCTCCCGCTTATGTCCTCCGAGCCGCTCGGTCTGCAGGCGATGACTCACACGATTCATAGATGACATGGCCGGTCTTGATCCACTGTCCTGTCGCCAGCTTATGACTTAGCCGGGGCTCAGCGCGGACCGCCGTGCACCTCGCTTACAACTTCTTTTTTTTTTTTTTTCCTGATGCTGCGTGGTATGAAGCTGCAAATATCCCGCTGGCAATCCCGTGCATTCCCTCAGCATGAAGCAAGCGGTGAGGCCAATAAACAGGTCAGCAGGCGGTGCATGGAAATAGACGCACTGGTGCACATAAATAAAGGATCTGGAAGTTACAAAAATGAATTTTTGAAATATTATTGCTGGTGGAGATGATTTGACTAATACAGACAAAGATAAGACAGGTGGAGGTTAGAGGTTGGCCGGCCTTATTATTGAGTGTGTGTGTGTGTGTGCTGGTATGATGCAAGGGATCAGTTGGTAAGTAAGCGAGATTGAGCTACGCTAACAGTGAAGAACAGCTAATCGCTGCGAGCGAGAGATGTCAGCTGTACACACATGAGCAAGGCAGGTCAGAGTCGTGCGAGGAGAAGGTTAAAAGACAAGGTTGATGTTTGGGTGGGCGGTCAAAAAGGAATACACTTCTCCCTCGCCAATGATGCATTCAAAGACTGATGAATTGATTAGTTGCATAAGACACAGAAGGAAAAAAAAAATATTTCCCCCTCCCATTGTGTGTGGAAGTGGTACATCTTTGGCTTCTTACTTTATCGTTCTTGTCCACTCAGTTTAAAATAAAGAAATTGGAGCTTGGTAGCATGCTATGTATAAAGTGTGTGACTGCATTTTTAAAAAGTGTGGAAGTGGAAACACGGCCGTAATATTTTAAAGGGTGAGGGTCCTCCAGTCGCTTATTGGATTGACCAGAAATTCAATAGAAATTCAGATTCATTCATTTTCTACCGCTTATCCTCACGAGGGTCGCAGGGGGGTGCTGGAGCCTATCCCAGCTGTCTTTGGGCGAGAAGCGGGGTACACCCTGGACTGGTGGCCAGCCAATCACAGGGCCATATAGACAAACAACCATTCACACTCAATATTCATACCTATGGACAATTTGGAGTGGCTAATTAACCTAGCATGTTTTTGGAATGTGGGAGGAAACCGGAGTACCCGGAGAAAACCCACACATGCACGGGGAGAGAACATGCAAACTCCACACAGAGATGGCCGAGGGTGGGATAGAACTCGGGTCTCCTAGCTGTGAGGTCTGCGTGCTAACCACTCGACCGCTGTGCAGCCCCTTCTTTGAAAATCATCTGATTAATTTTAATTGTTTGTGAAATGGATACAAATGTTAGTGAAATGCAAAAAATTTTTGTGAAATGCAGGAAAATTTGTTTTTCTTTGGAAAACAAAGAACCCATTCATACCTATGGACAATTTGGAGTCACCAATTAGCAACTAGCATGTTTTTTTGGGATATGGAAGGAAACCGGAGTACCCGGAGAAAACCCACAGGGAGAACATGCAAACTCCACAAAGAGATGGCCGAGGGTGGAATTCAACCCTGGTCTCCTAGCTGTGAGGCCTGCGCGCTAACCACTCGACCACCGTGCAGCCTGGAAATGCAGTTATATTTATGAATTACATTTATTGAACCACTTGTATCCTATCTGTTTTTGTTTTGACTGAGTAATTATTTTGTTCTTTAAAAAAAGTCTAAAAATGACTAAAATTAGCAGATTTTCATAAAAGAGCTTTGCAAAGACTACACGGTGCTTTGTGTTGGAGATCCAATCTCTATCTATATGGAGAGTCTGACACGAGTCCCTGCCGAGCTGAACAATCTGGGGACAATACTAAAGGGCAGAGGGGGGGGCCCAGTCTAAAGAAAAGGTACAAAGGGTTTTATCAAGGAGGAAAAGAAAAGACTCCCCATGCAGATTAATAAAATAACCCAGAGCTCGCTTCTTATACACACCGGCGGTACCACACAAACATGCACACACACACACACACACTGAGAATACCTGGGGATTACTTAGCTTGTTGCTGGGTGACAGCTAACGGGGGAAAAATGTGGCGTCACCGGGATGATTAAAATTTCCTGGGTAGCCGTGATTGATTCCCATTGTGCTTCCATTTGCTGCCCACAAAACTTTCTCAATCACTTTTTACTAACTTTCTGCAATTTATAAAGAAGTCTCAAACTCGGGGATTTCTTTAACGGGCAGGATTTTTCCAAAACGAGACCAAATGGGAACGGAAATACATCGTAAAAAAGGTCACACCGAGGGTGAAACCCAGAATGCGGTAGCTTTTCGCAACAGCGTAGCACATAGTTTATTTCAAGTCCGGCTATGAGGAGCGGTGGAGAAGTGGAGACGGTGCTTCAGGAGGAATGTGGAGTTAATGCCGCACTCCTGTCCAAATTAGTCAGGCCTGGGGAGGGAATTCCTCCCGGGGAGGGGGGCAGTCGTATGATAAAAGGCACATACGTACACACGTCAAATTACTGTATAGCCACACACGTCATTTGTGTACGTGTCATGTAGAAGGTTTGATAAAAGATAAGGTGGAGCATTTTGGAGATAAAATTAAGATATGGTTTGATAACCAACTGTCAGGGGTGAGGCAAGGAAAAACATTTTTTCTGCAGATATAGGTTATTAAGGTTATATGAAAAAGTCTACAGTATTCCAAGTCTAAAATAACGGACATTTTGTCCGGCTGGGCTACGTAGCGTGGAGATCAAATCCCAAGATGCAGGACAAAGCAGACTCAGGTAAAACTGATGTATTTTAATCAAACCCAGGACGACGGAGCACAGAAAAAGAGCAACCATGACTGAGTGCACATGGGTACAAAACAAAGCAACAAAACCAGAAATCAGCCTTAAGGGGGCTCGGACAGCACTGCAAGACACAATAGTCAGGGGGACAGCTGGGAGGCGGGGTGTCGCATCCACCCTAAGCACCCTCCTGCAGCAGCTGAGGGCGTTAAGAAGGAGATGGGAGATGAGGTGGATTGAGGACAGCTGCGCTCGTCTGGTAGCTCCGCCCGACTCAAGGAGGGTGACCGAAAAGCATTAAGGGTCCATATAGCAACAAAACCCGGACACACCCGATAACAGAAATAAAAGGTAAAAGGCACAAGTCACAGCCAATCGTGACCATACCATTGCTCTTGCAAATTGCATTTGGGAGAGCATAAAAAGCATCAACAAGTGGTTCTTAAAGCATAAAATGTGCTTCCAGCCTTCAAAATAAGATATAAATAAATGTGTTAACAAAATAAGGCTGTCATAAAAAATGGCTTACACCAACATGGAGGCAGCAGACAAACTTCTACTTTTCTTTTGTGAGAAAGTAAGAATCATTAGGAACCCGAAACAAAGTCAATTCAAACTTGCAATAAAAGCCTGTTGTTCTGGCAGTCTAATCCTTGTGTCATGTCGACATGCCACTGCTCTCGCAAATTACATTTGGGAACCGTCACCATTGTCAAGTTCAGAAGCTGATGAACATTAAAATACGAGCAGTTAAGGGAATATTTCAATGGGAGGACGGGGAAAGAAGAGGAAAACGCAGGAGTTCCAAGCCAAGGGACTTCCTTAAAGCATTAAACGTGCTTCCGGCCTTCAAAATAAGATATAAATAAATGTGTTAACAAAATAAGGCTGTCATAAAAAATGGTTTACACCAACATGGAGGCAACAAACAAACGTCTACTTTTCTTTTGTGAGAAAGTGAGAATCATTACAAATCCGAAACAAACTCTAACCCTAGTAAAGTCAATTCAAACATGCAATAAAAGCCTGTTGTTCTGGCAGTCTAATCCTTGTGTCATGTCGGACGTGCCATTGCTCTCGCAAATTGCATTTGGGAACGGTCACCATTGTCAAGTTCAGAAGCTGATGAATGTTAAAATACAAGCATTTTACGGGAATATTTCAATGGGGGGACGGGGAAAGAAGAGCAAAACGCAGGAGTACCAAGCCCAGCCTTCAAAATAAGATATAAATAAATGTGTTAACAAAATAAGGCTGACATAAAAAATGGCTAACACCAACATGGAGGCAACAAACAAACTTGTACTTTTCTTTTGTGAGAAAGTGAGAATCATTAGAAACCCGAAACAAACTCTAACCCTAGTAAAGTCAATTCAAACTTGCAATAAAAGCCTGTTGTTTTGGCAGTCTAATCCTTGTGTCATGTCGGACGTGCCATTGCTCTCGCAAATTGCATTTGCGAAGAAGCTGATGAACGTTAAAATATGAGCAGTTTACGGGAATATGTCAATGGGAGGACGGGGACAGAAGAGCAAAACGCAAAAGTTCCAAGACAAGGGACTTCCTTAAAGCATAAAATGTACTTCCAGCCTTCAAAATAAGATATAAATAAATGTGTTAACAAAACCCGAAAAAAAACCTGAAACAAAGTCTAACCCTACTAGTCAAAAGTCAATTCAAACTTGCAATAAAAGCCTGTTGTTTTGGCAGTCTAATCCTTGTCGTGTCGGATGTGCCATGGCTGCTTGCATGCGGTGTGAAGGTAATGAATGAATGAAAATTGATGAAGTCAGTCAGTCTTTTACTGTCTTAGACTAAAATGACAATATTTGTTGTGGTGCCCATGAGCAGGGCACCGAACCTGCATGAAACTAAGCTCAAAGGTGCATCCACCGTTCAGCTGCCATTTCTCCTTGCATCCGTACATGTGTGTGTGGTCTGTGTGGCGGGTACAGTACAGTACACACTGTAAGTACCCAAGTGTATATTCAATTCATCTTCAAGGCATAATTATAACTCTAATTCATATAATAAATGAAAATAGGCAAAGCGATGCAGATACTGTATGTTCCTGCAAAGCTCCACGTTGTCCACATCTCCACCGCCGCAGCTTTAGGAAGTGTCCTTGCGAGGATTTAACCGGCAACACACATCTTGTCTAGACTTTGATGTGGCACAGAAATGGAAAAGCTCAAGCACTTTGCGTGATAATCTGTGCAACTTTTTTTTTTTTTTTGGTCATTTTACTCCCAACCACAAATGTCAATCACATGGTGGCGCTAGAGCAGGGGTGGGCAAACTACAGCCCGGGGGCCACATCCGGCCCGCCAAGTGTTTGAATATGGCCCACATGGTCTGTTGTTTACAAAGTGCTCCTGAAAAAAGAGACACAAGCACATAATAATAATAAAAATTAAAATAATTATTATTATATTATTATTATAACTATTATGATGATTATATTTATTATATTAATGCTAATTATTATATTAATTATATATAATAATATTGTTATATTTGCATATTTTACATAATAATAATATAATAATTATTATTTTAATTTTATTTTAATTATTATAATATTTAATTATTTTTAAAATATTTAAATATAAATATAAAATAATAAATAATAATAGCAGATTGCATGACAATTTTACAGATACAATAATACCAGGTGGACTGTTACGTGTAAAATATACGTATAGTCTGCCCCCCCCCCCTGGAAATTTTGTTATATCAATGCGGCCCGCGAGTCAAAAAGTTTGCCCACCCCTGCGCTAGAGGGTTTGATTAAGGGTCAAGATTATTATTGATGTTCTGACGCCCACAAAAGTCTGGACCAAGCCATCCATCGTGGACTATACCAACTTTATGGCGTGAGGGTGGGTGGTACAAGATAAATTTGGTTGAATCAGAATTCATAAAACACACAAAAAAATGACTTTTCTTGGCGGTACACTGAGTTACTAGAATGTGTTTATCATTTTGACACAGAAGTACACATCTCGACAAAGATTACGTAACAAATCTAAACCCATCAAAAAAACAACATTTAACCAGGCTGCGGTGACACCAAAAAAAAAAAAAGATTTATTACAGATGGAACGCTGATTACGGTCGCATGTTGCGATTTCAACCAACTAAAGACGGCGAACGTCTCCCGGGACCTGAGACGATAAAGCCGAGCGAGTGTTGATTATTCTCACACAAGCAAGCCATTTCATGTTCAAAAAACAGTCATATAAAAATACCAAGAACCCATAAATGAGTGGTATTCAAGGGCGGCTGTTTTTAAAATCAAAGCAAGCTCATGTCTGCTAATGAGCAGAGTGGGGGAGTTGAACGAGAACAATTGCGGTGCGCTGCGTGCACGACAAATCCACATCTTAAGTTGTCCTAAGCAGCCGTAGAAGACATAAATAAAGTCGTATCATAACATCTGTAATTAGGAATCATTAGTGGAGAAAAGGATTTTGTCGATGGCGGGCCGACTAGACTGCCGTCATATGAAATATTCCCACTTTTTCCAATAGAAAAATGATCTACTTTGACAAAGTGAATTGGAAGGAGAAATGCGTTTGGATTTCTGAGCAAGTGTCTGTAAGAGCGACGTTATCTTTATTCGATCTGGACGTAATCCCCGACTAAATGTGAAATTCACACAGTGTGCCAGCCAGCCCGCCAGCCAGCCTTTGAGCGCACACATGTTCCACGTATGTGGCGCACATGGGGCCAGTAAAACCACAGCGATCCCGCATTGGACGAAAAGAAAAGGCGACTGACAACAGTGGCTGTTTATAGCTAGTGATAATGGCCTCCATATAAAAGCAATGGTAGGCTAATTACGCATGTGACTCCGCCGTTGGAAACAAGGTACGTGATGCAGGAGCAACGTTTTACTGCAATGTATCAGACAATAAAAAACATTGTTCTGATTTTTAAAGTCGTACTTGGCGTGAAGGTGGCTTCACCTCGAGTGCGATGGCGACAGGAAGTAGATATCAAGGTAGATATACAACATATATCTACATAAGTAGATATACAACATAAGGTGGCCGGAAATATTTCAATATTAAATATTGAAAATTTGTTCTCAATCAAAAATCACTCATTTATTGCTCTCTGGTTCTACAGTATCTTACTTATTATATCACAAAACTTTAAATTATTATTATTTATTCCAAATTATTTAAAGTATTTGTACAAATTACTGTTTACGCTGTACATTGTTCATATTTGATGTCATCTATTTATTCTCCACATTATTATTTATTATTTATTATTATACGGGATCCATCGATCCATCCATCCATCCATCCATTATAGTGTGGAAATATGGGCTAATAACTAGAAAAGCAATCTTCACTGGCTAAATGTACTGCAAAAAAGGTCAGTAAGGATAATTCATAATGCCGCCTACAGAGAACATACTAACTCCTTATTTCTAAAATCACAAATACTTAAACCTGCTGATATAGTTCATCTTCAAACAGCTAAAGTAATGCATAAGGCTAAAAAATAACCAATTAGCTAAAAATGTCATCCAATACTTCTCTACAAGAGAGGAGAAATATGATCTCAGGGAAGAAGTACATTTGAAATACTTCTATGCTAGGACTACGTTATGCTAGCCATAGCATTTCAGTATGTGGAATCAAACTATGGAATGGATTGAGTAAGGCCCTCTAACAAACGTTTGCTAAATACAAGGATGAAGAGTCTTGAACCAGTCATGGTACTATGGTACCCATTATGTCATTGGATGGTCATATCACCTTGTACTTCGATACAAGGTGCATTATTAAAAAAAAATAAAAAAAACAAAAAAAAAATCCTTAAACTGTATTATGGAAAGCAGGAAGTGAACAAATGTTACAGTTACTGATTGTAAAAGTACCAGATGGAGGGGTAGGATTTAATAAGCTTTGCTTCTTCCTACTCCTTTTGGACATGTGGAACTGTGAACTGATTATGGAATGCACTCAATTGGAATCTGATGCATGTTGAAATGAAATTAAACCATTACCATTACCATTACCATTACCATTACCATTACCATTACCATTACCATTACCATTACCATTACCATTACCATTACCATTACCATATCACACCGCAGTGTTAGGCAAATCCCTTCAACATGGTCGCCACTTTAAGCACCGCTATACATTCCCGACTGGATTGACGGTAATAAAAGTCTTGACAGCACAATCCCAAATATGTAAATCTTCTTTGAAAACGTCTTCTCTTTTCTCGTAGAACAGGGAAATAATTAATGATATATCGGGGAGATGATTGCGCCGTATATTTTTTCTGAGGTAGACGTAATTCAGAAATAAAACATTTTTTATCGTTTGGACTTAGCGGTATATTGTTACTCGTATTTCCGCTGATTTATTGGAGCCCAAAGGAAAATCACCAGATGTAGTCTTTTGCAACGCAATAGATACCCATCATCAAATAGACTTGGAATGTGCCAAAAGATAATATATTATTTACATCATGAAAAAAAAAATAAAAAAATAAAAACCTGCACTTTATTTCTTTTCATTCATTTCAACTGAACCTCACCATAAAGTACAATAAATAAAAGAAAGAACATTGTTGGGGGGTCGTTTCCTGTTATTTTGCAATAGTCTCCATGCTCATTAAAGTGTTTATCTGCTGTCCTGTTGTTCCGAGTTCTGGTTGGTGGTTTGTTCCCACATTTAAAGTGTTCGTGACACCAAAATACCAGCTAATCTTGTTATTTTTGACGTGCAAAATATCACCGAAAGCCATATTTCCTGCATTAGATGTGCACTTGAATGTTATATTCAGCCACTTAGAAACAATTGGCGAGTGGAGAAGGAGGAGGATGTGAAGTCACTTCCAGAACACGCCCCCCCTTTCATATTGTTGGGGTATATTTTTGGTGATTTTCTGTTGTTGTATATATGTTATTATGTATATATGTATATATATTTTTTATACTATGCCCACTGATTGTGTGGCAGGTTTTTGTCAAATTGCCATTCACTCTCACTCTATCGTGTTTTTTGTCAAAAAAATAGTTATTGGTAATAAATGATCAGTGTTTCATTGTTGACATTTTATATTTATAGGTGATCACATGGTTTGTCTGGTATCAGGCTCAGTATCATGCCCCCCAAGTGCCAGTATCACCCCGGACCGAAGGTCGATCTTATTATCACATACTATTTAATCAAAAGACCATTTTATTTCAATACATTTTTCAGTTTATTCCATGTATTCCATGTATATGTAAACTTTTAACTAAAATTTATCAACATTCTTA
Organism: Doryrhamphus excisus; assembly: GCF_030265055.1. Taxonomy (NCBI): domain Eukaryota; kingdom Metazoa; phylum Chordata; class Actinopteri; order Syngnathiformes; family Syngnathidae; genus Doryrhamphus; species Doryrhamphus excisus. The sequence continues at coordinate 2,177,389 of NC_080482.1, forward strand.
TCAATATGTCTTACAATTAAAGTTCTATTAAACAAAATTTTGTTTTTTTGGTGACTGGAGAAGCATTAGGAATGTTTTTATTAACAGTAATATTTCTCTGATTTCTCTGATTGGTTGTTTCCCGGGGCTGATCCCAGAGCAGTGCGCTAGTGGTGATGATACTGGACTTGGTTAAACTCTATATTTTATCAGTATCACTGGCCCGGGGCTTTGACACAGTATCATGGGCGGTTTCTAGGGTATAGTGCTAATTAATACTGTAGTATGTGATAATGAGTAATACAAGTGTAAAGGTAACTATAGGGATGTTATTGCATATCTGGAGGGCTCTCGTAATGTTAAAAACCTTCTTAAGAAGGCTTTTTTTTTGTTTATAAATAAGGAATCCTACTTTGCTGAAATTCACTTATCACTGGTGGATCTGGAACAAACCAACTGCGATACACGAGGAAGGAAGTATAAGTGTTTTTTTTACACAGTAACTGTCTCTGTAGTAAGTTTTTTGTGTGTGTGCGTCTGACTTTTAGGTTGTTGCACTACTGCCAGCTAATCAGTCCATGCACTCTCTGAACTCAGTGGAACTTTGGTGCCAGATCGTCGCTTCCCCCCTGCCGCCAAGAAGTAACTACATCTTGACATTTTTGCCTCGCCAATTAGTGCCTTCCTCCTGAAGCGTCACTTTCCAAGTGTGACAGTGTTTATTCCTAAGTCTTTAATGACATAAATATTCACATTTAATATCCCATTTCAGTGTCTCAGTGTTCCAATACTAGTCTTGGCTTATCTGTGGCAAAGAGCCTCAAATAGTTTCTGAAGTCCTCAAATGACATAAAAGATGGCAAGCTCGCTTATAAATGAAACCTTCTGCAATTCTTTTAATCAGTGAAGTTATAGAGACTGTCCTCAAACGTCCACAGGGAAAGGATTAGATGTTGGAAAAGGCTCATACGACTCAGAAATATGAAAACTGAAAGGCTATGCTTGACAGTAATGTTTTACTTGAATGCTTTATTTGGCAACGTACATCATCCTTATCTGGGAGTACTAGATTATGGTTAGAATGGTTTCTACTATATACTTGGATACTTTAGTTTCCCGTAGGACTGCAATCTCTTTGTGGAGGGACGTCATGGTGTGATTGCAACTGGCGATGATGTCGTTTTTATGGATGTTGTGAGGGACAAAAAAGTAATGGTAATGGTAATGGTAATGGTAATGGTTTTATTTCATTTGAACATGCATCAGATTACAATTGAGTGCATCCCATAATCAGTTCCCAGTTCCACATGTCCAAAAGGAGTAGGAAGAAGCAAAGCTTATTAAATCCTACCCCTCCATTTGGTACTTTTACAACCAGTAACTGTTACATTTGTTCACTTCCTGCTTTCCTAATGTAGTTAAATTTTTAAATTTTTAAATTTTTAAATTTTTAATTTTTAATTTTTAATTTTTAATTTTTAATTTTTAATTTTTAATTTTTAATTTTTTAATTTTTTAATTTTTTTAATTTTTTTAATGTTTTAATTTTTTAATTTTTTAATTTTTTAATTTTTTAATTTTTTAATTTTTTAATTTTTTATTTTTTTTAATTTTTATTTATTTTTATTTTTTTTATTTTTTAATTATTTAATTTTTGTAATTTGTAATTTTGTAATTTTGTAATTTTGTAATTTTGTAATTTTTTATTTTTTAAATTTTTAAATTTTTAAATTTTTAAATTTTTAAATTTTTAAATTTTTAAATTTTTAAATTTTTAAATTTTTAAATTTTTGTCAGGTACCGAAGTACAAGGTGATATGACCATACAATCATAATTTCCATACCATTTATAATTTCTATAAAGGAAGAAGCAAAGCTTATTAAATCCTGCCCCTCCATCTGGTACTTTTACAATCAGTAACTGTTACATTTGTTCACTTCCTGCTTTCCTAATTTAAGTTTTTTTTTTGTTCTTTTTAAATTTTTTTAATGCAGCTGGATCTATCCATAATGTGCAGTTTTAAATCAAACATATTAGGCTGTAACGTTCATAAGCTGAATTGCGGCTCCACTCCCTGCTGCTGGTGCTGGAGTGTATGTACGTTTTGCTTTCTACAGATAAAACATTTTCTCACTCTGTGCCAAGAAGAATTTATGATCTCTACACTCTTTTTTTCCCCCCTTCATCATGCCTCGGAAATTCCCCTTATTTACACCATGAATAAGCATGAGTTGACACAAGGAATGGATTGTAACTGCAGAGGAAGGGTGGAATGACCTCCAAAGTATGGATGCTATGTATTATCTCAGTTATGAAATACCTCGTCACAGGAATTTTTAAACCATTTGAAATGTGCGTCATAAAAAGGTGCTTTATTGCATTGCTCCATGGGCTGTTTACTTTATTTATAAAAAAGAATGATTCAGCAATCTAGCGTTGCTTCATCCAAGACTCGATGCTTGAGAAGAAGCTGATAATCTGCGTAGGAATGTAAAGAGAGACGTGTGCCTATATACAACCGCTCCATTTTAGCTTTATGATGGCAGGCCATATGTTGGAAGTATTTTATGTATCATTTCTGGATGCACTATGCATTATGAGGAATGACACGATATTCCTACTTTTCATCAAAATGTAGCAGCGTAAGTTTAATAGAGGAGATTTATGGAAAGTATTAAGGTTTTATATGAGAATGGAAAATGATAAATATCCTGTGCTGAACTGGATGTGATGACATGCTTGGGTCTGATTAATCAAGCTGCTTCCTCTTGACGGTATAGTTATGACGCCAAACGGGCATATTATTAAACAGGCATATGAATCTAATCTTCAGCACCTTATGGCTGTGCAATGCTGTGTGCAAAACAAATGTGCACGCAGTTTTGGAGGAGGAACCAGTCTAGTAAATAAGAGTTTTAATGGTGTAGAGCAGGGGTGTCAAACTCAAATCTACTTTAGGTTATGAATCTGGTACCCTTCACAACAATGGCTGCATAATTAGTGCTATATTTAATATTGTGGATAATTCAACATCAGAATCAGAATCAGAATCAGAATTGCCTTTACGCCTTTATCGTCATTGTATTGCATACAACGAAATTTGAGTGCAACTCCATGGTGCATTTTGTAGAAAGTAAAAATAAAAAACAAGGACAAAAATAAAAATGAAATAAGGAATAAGAATATAACTATAAAAAGTGGCAGGTGCCGTTCAGAATATATGTAAATATATGTACAAAGAAAAAATAAAAATAAGGAAAACAATTAAAATAAAATAAGGAATGGGAATATAAATAAAAAAGTGGTAGGTGCTGTTCAAAATAAATGTAAATATATGTACAGAGTAAAAATACAAAATAAGGAAAAAATATATAAATAAAATAAGGAATAAAAATATAAATATAAAAAGTGGCATGTGCTGTTCAGAATAAATATAAATATATGTACAAAGAAAAAATTCAAAATAATGAAAAAAATTAAAATAAAATAAGTAATACAAATATAAATAAAAAAATGGCAAGTGCTGTTCAGAATAAATGTAAATATATGTACAAAGTAAAAATAAAAAAAAAAAAAGGAAAAAATAAAAATAAAATAAGGAATAAGAATATAAATATAAAAAGTGGCAGGTGCTGTTCAGAATAAATGTAAATATATGTACAAAGTAAAAATACAAAATAACGAAAAAAATAAAAATAAAATAAGGAGTATTGATCATTTATGATTGTTCATTGCAGAGATGGCTTTGGGAAAGAAGCTGTCAACATGACGACTAACAATTCAACGCTTTAGGAATATTTGGAAGAATAGCTTAATTGTGCAGAAACCCCAAGCCTATTAATCATGCTTTGCTGGAGTTTAAATGATCACTTATGCAGATCTGCAAAGTAGGTCAACTCGATACTATTTTCCTGATAGTACCATGGGCCAGATGAAACAGCAGCGTGGCCAGATTTGGCCCCTGGGCCTGAGTTTGATACCTGCGGTGTAGACTTTCTCAGTGGAAAACTGTTAGAAGCGTGGTCCATCGGTGCCCCTCAACTGTCGTTGAAACTACTTGTGACATGAACATGACCAATTTAAAGAGTGGACACATTCTTATGTATGCAGAATGTTTCGAGTGTGTTCTCATCGTGTTTGCAAAAGAAGCGCTACTGCAAGCAAAAATGCCGACTAAAGAACACATTGTACATTTTATTGCCATAAAAAGGAACAGCTTCTTCACTCGTTATAATCTAATGTCCTGTTCTTGGGAGATTTAAAATGCTCATGACATCAAAACACATTAATGTCATCACTTTTTATGTCATCACGTCTTCCGGGTCTGGAGGAGGAGGAGGGACACCCATCCACGACCGGACCGTCACTAAAATATACTTTCTCTGGTTTTATACGCCAATTCTGGTTTAAGTTTTATTTTTGTTCATTGTGTGACAGAGTAAATTTTGTGTTGCCAAGTGTTGCCAGTGTTGCCAGGTTCCAAACCCTCTCGGTGACATACTTTCTCAAAAGTGACTTCAAATTGAAAGCACGTATTGTTCTGCAGTTTCTGTTCTCGGTGAGCAGCAGCGGGTGCTGCTGAGAGGTCCACGCTACCCCAAGGCAGTTGACTGCAAGTGGTCAGTGCGGAGTCAGTCCACCCTGACGGCATCCATGAACCATGGATGTGCGAGGTGCGATGCCGCTAGGTCGGATCTCACTCTGTTTTACAGAACGGGAGCTAAAAAGTGAATTACTAACCATTACATTCAAGCCCAATTCGGATTCGGTCAATGCAGACACACCGTTAGTGTGTCAGAAGGTGATGGTAGAACATCAATAACACAAGAACTGATTACGAAAATGTAGCCAAACTATCGGTAATACACTCCCTTTGCACTATTCGAAATCGCATACAATCAAAATATTAGCAGACACACACAATGACCTAAAAATACATAAAACACATTAAAAAAAATATCATTAAAAACCTTTTCTTGCCTTGTCAATCAAGATGCTTTGACACTCATCTGGCCTTCATAAGCCTCCCTTCATCTCCTCTCTCATCCCACTCTCCACTGGTCTTTCTCTCTGAGTCACGGCTCATTGGAAGACAAACATCCTGACCCCCCCACCTCCAGTTAAAAAAAAAAAAAAAAACGATTCCTCCATCCCTTCCTCCCCTTCTATCTCCCTCCCCTCTTAGCTAAGCCTGTAACCGTATCCTACCTGCAGCGTATCCTTTACATGCATTCATCAACGTCAGCCGTTTGGACAAAGTCTGAGAGGGCAAGAAATAAACAAAAGACAACATGGAATTAGTGAGAGAGCAAGAAGGGGAGAGTTGATGTAAAATGAGGCGTCCCACAGAGAAGGCATGCATGGAATCAGTAGCATGGCCCCATGCTGAGCGTGAGAGGCGCACATTGAAGATGTCTGGCCGACTGATGACTTCATCAGGATCTCGCAGAGCTGAAGTGAACATCAGTGAATGGCGGCAGAGAATTTACCAAGTAGCCTTTAGCAGGGTGATAGTAGTGTTCAGGTGTGAGTTTGATTTCCTTTTCATTGTTTTCCAAATGGGCGGCACGGGTGTCGAGTGGTTAGCGCGCAGACCTCACAGCTAGGAGACCCATGTTCAATTCCACCCTCGGCCATCTCAATGTGGAGTTTGCATGTTTTCTCCGGGTACTCCGGTTTCCTCCCACATTCCAAAAAAATGCTAGGTTAATTAGCCACTCCAAATTGTGAATTTGTGAAGGTATGAATGTGAGTGTGAATGGTTGTTTGTCTATATGTGCCCTGTGATTGGCTGGCCACCAGTCCAGGGTGTACGCCGCCTCTCAACCGAAGACAGTTGGGATAGGCTCCAGCCCCCCCCCGCGACCCTCGGGAGGAAAAGGGGTAGAAAATGAATGAATTAATCTGAATTTCTATAGAACTTCTTGTCAATCCAGTAGGCGACTGAAGGGCCCTCGCCGTGTTTTCACTTCCACACTTTATAAAAATGCAGTCACACACTTTATACATTGCATGCTACCAAGCTCCATTTCTTTATTTTCAACTGAGTGGGCAAGAAGGACAAAGTAAGAAGTCAATGATGTACCACTTCCACACACAATGGGAGGGGGAATTTAATTTATTCTCCCTCTGTGTCTCATGGAACTCATAATTTCATCAGTCTTAGCGAGGGTGTCCAGGTATCCAGGGTGTGCCCCGCCTCTCGCCCAAAGACAGCTGGGATAGGCTCCAGCACCCCCCGCAACCCTCGTGAGGAAAAGCGGTAGAAAATGAATGAATCTGAATTTCTATTGAACTTCTGGTCAATCCAGTGGGCGACTGAAGGGCCCTCGCCTTTTAAAATATTACGGCCGTGTTTTCACTTCCACACTTTTTAAAAATGCAATCACACACTTTATACCTTGCATGCTACCAAGCTCCATTTCTTTATTTTAAACTGAGTGGGCAAGAAGGACAAAATAAGAAGTCAAAGATGTACCACTTCCACACACAATGGGAGGGGGAATTTAATTTATTTTCCCTCTGTGTCTCATGGAACTCATCATTTCATCAGTCTTTGAATGCATCATTCGCGAGAGTGTCCAGGTATCCAGGGTGTACCCCGTCTCTCGCCCAAAGACAGCTGGGATAGGCTCCAGCCCCCAATGTTTGGGTGCATCCAGCAATGTTTTCTATGTGGCTAAGATTTCTAAGGTTCAGGTGGACAAAAAACGTCGCTGTAGCTTTAATTGGACCTCCATTCAACATCATTGAGTGTTGCCTTCAGGGAACCGATTTGGCACTGGTATCACTGGTAACTCCAGTCGCAGGATAATGTCCATGACGATGATAAAGTTAGCATCCAGGCTAAGACCACTGGGCTACATTTTGGTTACATTTGCAACACATCGATGTGACTCTCCAGCCAACGTGTTGTGTCACGGTACCGCCAGCCCACCCGTATGTGTCTCCTCTTCCTGAACCAGTTCGCACTCAGCAGTGACCCTCAATGCAGGCGCTGCTTCTCGCCTCGTCGAGAAACGACACTCACAACGTAAGCGATTAAAGGGGGATGAACGCTCTCTAAAGCATGTTTGGGTGCAGGCAACATTTCTTTGCTGTGTTTTGCTTAAGCCATGAGAAGAGCACCAAGCCCACAGATAACCTGATACGTGTGTGACGTTCAAAAGTACACTCATTGGTTTTGCAGAGAAGGAAATTATTGCAATGAATCCTGTCTAACTCATGAAAAAAAAAACATAACATAAAACATGTTATTGAACAAACATAAGCAGGAAGTTGAGGAGCAGAAGGTGGTTGCTTTCCATCCTTGAGTGGGTGTTCTTTCACCGTTTGAAGTCCAAGCCTCTCCTTGATGAGCAAGAAGGTCTACCGAGTGATTTGTGACGCTTTCATCTCGGGATCAGACGTACTCGTACCCTGTGACGAGGTCGCTGAAGACCGCCTGAGTCACTAAATGAAGTCAGCGAGGAAGTTCTGGGAATGTTTGAGGTCATGGAGAACAATAGAAGGTTGAACGGGGAACGAGTTGTACACAAAGGGCATCTTTGAATGTATTTACGTTAAATTAATAAATCATTGTTATTCATTGCAGTCTGTGTATTGTACTTTGTTCTTAAGGTAATTTATCCTTGCTTAAAACACAACACACCCTTACACACACCACAACGCACCACTTTTCTCAGACCGGCATTAACGTTTGATCGCATTCTATCATGTTGAAACAATTGTTATTTCAAATTTTGTTTGAATTTGAATAGAAATTGCACACAAGAAATTAAGTGACTCTGATTGTGGCTTGTTCAGGCGCCGTTAGCCTGTAGTGTTTTTATGTCCTTGTTAAACCATATCCTTCCTTATTGTCCTCCATGAACTGAAGATTTAGAAGATACTCAGCTGACAAAGGAAGTAGGGCACAACCAGGTAACTTCTGCCTTCATTCAGCATGTATGATCGCTAGCAGCTAGCAATCACTGACAGATTGAATACACCAGAAAGTCACAGAACACAATATGCGTTTTTGTGAAGTGTAATTTTATTGTTATTTCTCAATATCGCTACACAATAAGTATGATATGCTAAAAGCAGACACTGATAGAGTATAGAGTGATTTTTTTATTTTTTGATTCCGTATTGAAGTATGTCTTGTATATTTTAATTTACCGCTCATTTTGTTGTCTATTATAACACCTAAAAATGTCAATGCCGTCTATTAATATTGCGCATAAATGTCATTTCTGTGTCAGTAATGCTCATTTTAGATTGACGTTGTCACGGTGGTATTTATTTAGGTGGAGACATTCTGTGCTTATCAGAACTCACAGGGGGACCATCAGAGTTTTATTTGGATTAAATTAAAATTTGATGTGCTTATGAGAATATTCAGGATTTCAACTATGAGCTAAAAATGGCACATTTTAATGTTCATATCCTGTTTGTACCGACATTACCTTTACTCTGGTTAGAGGGGGCTGGGGGGCACTACTATTTTTACCCCTTTGTGAGGACACTTTTTGTACAAAACCTTTTTTGATGTTTTTTGATGTTAAGACATTGAAGGTGTTTTTATCTACTCCGCATTTGGGATCCAAACCCCGTCACGCCAATCCTGACAATATGTACCCATTCAAGAAGTCAATTAATGTGACTGTAAGTGGAATACCATTGACCATTTTCCAGCAAGACACCAAATTTTCCCACATAATCTGTGTCATTGAATGCATCTATTAATGTATTAAGTAAGTTTTAAGAACAACCAACCAGGGTGTGGCTTATATTTCTGTTAGTGATTAACACCAGGATGTGTCAACATGCTAACCAGGAGAATTAAGTACAAAGTCGTGGTATTTTATTTGGTCAACTGGGCTTCGGACTTCACCCAACCTGGTTTGTCTCGACTTGAATTGGACTCGCATGTCCTTACTGGAGACATGCAAACACGGACTTTCTACCACATCTGCTAATCAGACCTCTATTTCGTTGCTTGTCGCCGGTTTGTTAGTTTTCTTTGGACCACGGTTACTTTTGTGTTTGATGCATTCCGCAGCATCTCTGTTGGCTGTTTTCCTGTTTCCTGGTATTATTCTCCTTTTCTTGCACGTTCCTGTTGCCACCTCCCATGGTGAGTTGCATGTTTGCCTTTGCTGTACCTCCTAACCTTTTTCATTATTTTGGTACTTTGCCGTTTTGTGTGTATCGTGCCGCTCCATGTCCATGTGAGCTTATCTTCTGAATGTGCAAAGACCGTAATGTTTTACAAAATGAAGAACACTATGTGCAGTAAACAAAGAACCGAGCAGATGCAACGTGCAATAGTTGTGATTTTAAAAGAAACATATTGTTTGTTTGAACTGCTCTTGCTGTGTCGTGTGATAACTTTTGTTTAGACAGGAGAGCAAGGAGAGCAGATCATTGAGCTGTTTGTGGGCCACTCTAATGGGAAAGTAACAGTCGTTGTCTTTGCTTTGACTGATGGCTTGGAGGACTCCCCCTATGAATGATGGGAAGGTACACAGAATGCTCGAACGGGGGGTGATGGGGGTTGATGTCTCTGCAGTGTGTTTTCTTCCGTTCTGTGTTGAAAGACTAGCCTTTCATCTCGACTCACGGTACTGGGGGTGTCTTGTCGTCACATGAAGGCAAGCAAGAGCAGAGACCGAGTAGATTTATTTCTATTATTAGATCATTATAAGAAGACCAGCTATTCCTGCTCCTGATTGCTTATGCGATGTGACTGACTGATGTCAGATATTGTAATAAACCTCCACTTATAGCTGGTCTGATACAGTAAACCTCGGATATATCGGACTGGGATATATCGGAAATTCGCTCACAACGGACAGATAAAAAAGAACAAATTTTTCTGTAATGCATTTCCAATAAAAATTCATTGCATATATCAGATTTTTTATAACGGATTTCGCCTATTTCGGACAAAATCTCCAGTCCCGTTCCAATGCATTTCCATTAAATTTCCCTCGCATATATCGCATGGCCGCATTGTGGCGCTCCGATTCGCCGAATCGTGACAGGCCGCTATACGACGTCATTTGCAGCGTTTGCAGCGTTGCCTGCGCGTCCAGGTACATTGGAAACATAGTCAAGGAAGTGCCTTTTTATAACGGATAAAATCCCATTTACGCATATACCGGATATAAATCCGATATATGCGTAAAACGGACATTTTCCGGTATACGCATATAACGAATTTCGCTTATATCGGACAAAACCAGTGGGAACAATTGAATCCGATATATCCGAGGTTTACTGTATCAGATAAAATGGTGATGGGGTTGATGGGGACTAAGAATTATCTTGTACTTAACTTACTGAGCCACATTATTATATTAAAAACAACGTTATTTCAAATGTAGCATCGGTATTAGGTTACAACAAGGGAACAGTATCAGAATTAATATTAAAAAAAATACCTTAACTTGAGTATAATACCATTTTGCCCTTTGCCAACAACTTTTAGTTTCGAGAAATGGTTTCGAGAAAAGGCTTTCACTGAAAGAAAACACGATATGGGGCTTATTATTATTATTTAGTATTATTAATTATTATTATTTATTATTATACGGGAGCCAGACAATGACATTTTGTTGGCAATTTCACTGTGTTATTGTGCAATGAAAATAAAGGAAGTCTATCTATCTGTCTATCTAGTAAGAATCGACTTTGTCCTACGACTTGACAGCTAGTTTGATTATTTTGCATTCGTGGTGCGTTCACATTGCATTCAAAAGTAGTTTTTTTTTACATTTCTACACGGAGGGGGGCGGTTTAAACATACGTTACACTAGTTTGTGACGAATTTACTCACTAGCACGTCATCTTACTTACACTGTGGGGACAAAATGTGTGCAAGTGTAAAATAAGATGATACTTGAGCTGATGACAGCTGAGCAGCATGTAGAATTATTAAGTTTTTTATATATAATTACATAATTAACGCTGTCCAGGGTGCTGAATTGTGTCTCTTTTGGCTGAAAGTACAGTAAAAAAAAACCCAAAACAACTAAGAAACTGTACCCTTGTGCTAGTGAGAAGATAATATAGAAAATCTAATAAGTTTATAGTGTATAGTTTATTAAGTCTGCATGTGTGCAACTGTGCACCATCCCTCAGGTCTACAATTGGACGCATTGTTGAAGCCGAGTCCTCTTAAGCTAAATTGTAGCACAACTGGCCTGCAGCTGGTTCTGGTCCAGCTGGGAAGAAATGTACACCAAATGCAGTCACCATGAACACCTTGTACAAAGTTCAACACTTGGAAGGTGGAGCATCTGGAAGATGAGATCTGTGCGTGTCTGTGGACTCTGATGTGGTCGTGGCGGGTCTTTTGGGTTGGATCAAAAGAGGTAAACTGTCAACATTTGCACTACTGTGGCCAACGCTGAAGTCCTCAACAGAATATCTAATATTCCATGGAGAAGGCTTGCCCAACTTGCACGACAGTTGGAGCCAAATGCCTGATATTGCCTGTGCTGGTGCGGCCATTAATGGTAATGGTAATGGTAATGGTTTAATTTCATTTGAACATGCATCAGATTCCAATTGAGTGCATCCCATAATCAGTTCACAGTTCCACATGTCCAAAAGGAGTAGGAAGAAGCAAATCTTATTAAATCCTATCCCTTCATCTGGTACTTTTACAATCAGTAACTGTTCACATTTGTTCACTTCCTGCTTTCCATAATACAGTTTAAGGTTTTATTTTATTTATTTAATTTTTTCCTGCTTTCCATAATACAGTTTAAGGTTTTAATTTATTTAATTAATTAATTAATTAATTTATTTATTTCATTTCTTTTAAAATTTTTTATGATTATTTTTTTTTTAAGTCAGTGTAGAGCATGAGACAGAAAGACGGCCCAGTCCCAGGGATTCACATCGCTGTGGTTTGGGTTGGTTCATATCTTTCAGTGTCTCAAAGTGCAAATAAACAGATGCGTAAATGTGCCAATAACAAAAAACTCAGCAGCCAGCCAAACCCTCACACAAGACCATCGTAGTTTTTGCACTCAGATGTGTAAGCAAATCTGTTTTTCAGATTTTATAATACGATTATAATGATTCTATTTTATTTAATTACAAATCTAAGTCTCATAGCATGAACACTTTTCAAGTTTCGGGCTTCTTAATTTGCATAATTACGAAAACACAAACTGGCTCAGGTAACCATTGCAGTGTGAGACAAGGATTGCTTGAAAAACTTTCTTCTATTCTATCCAACATCTCACTTGTCTTGTGGTATTTTCTTTCCTCCTGGAATGCAGAGTACATATGGGCAAGCTTCACTTCCAGTAGTGTGAAATGGGGAAGCGAAAGACATTCATCACGCTTCCTTACTCTCGAATTTAGCCATACCTAAACGGGCCGAGTGTCAAAAATGTCAACACTTGGCTTGTCCTCCAAGGATGCCGGCGTTTATGTCAGCTTAATATCAGCATGATCTGAAAACGACGCCGTGTTCCAATGCCGTGTCCAGCATCGCCAAATGTGGAGTTTTTTTTTTTTTTTTCAGTAAAATTGCAAGCAGGTGTTAGTCCCAGCTTTGGTCTCCACTTGCTACCTCGACAACTCCCCAACCTTTTCTAGGGTGTCAGGGAAAAATTAGTTTGCAATGTATCAAGACCCTGGTTTCGACCCCAAAGTCTTATTAAGCTGTTCACAAGCTGGAGATCACATTAGGATCCGTTTCTGTCAATACTTAATATCCAACTACCACAAGTATACGGTTGCAGTAACATGAGTTTTTTTTTAATCAGCAGAGTAGAGAAAAGTAGCCGTGACCAAATAACATGGGATTTACTGACCTGCCAGACTTGGATATAATATGGTGCAAAATATGAGTGATTTATAGTGTTTGTTAGGAAATAGGAAGTGGGATAGCGGGTCAGGCTTATTTTTTCAAACAAACTCATAAAAAATTCATTGAGCTCCTTTTTCCGAGAGCCAAATTAAAAAGACACAGCTTTTCGCTTTTTATTTCAAATCACAGAAAGAGCACGTCGGAGGTAAACGTTTTTGCCATCTGTTCTTCATTTCTAAATTGTACTGTGAACTCAAAGTAGCCACGATTAGATCTGCAGTACTTTCAGCATCTAAACTTTCCAAAGGAGTACGTATATGTAAAATGATTTGTCATTCTGGTACCACACTCCTCGCTCTCTCTCTCTCTCTCTCTCTCTCTTCTGGCAGCGCAGTGGTGAAGTGGTTAGCACACCTCCCAGTCAAGAGATCTCCGTTTGAACGTCTCTAAAGTTGTGTGGTCGTAACAAATGGCTGCGGAATGGAATTTGGCTGAAACGTAGGACACGCTACAACTTTTTGACAAGGTTTTAAATGCATCACACACTGTGACTAAAGCTGTATGAATGGACGCCGACAGAAGTGTGCGCACACATTCCTTTCATCAGATTTATAAAGCCATCCATATGTACGGTAGCGTCCCATGAAGCTAACACGTTACACTTGGTTGTGTGGGTCAAACGGTCACTTCTCCGTAAATTCCCCGAGTCGTAAGACCGCTAATCATCTTGTGAGATATCTGTATGTGTATATTCAAAATCAGCTTTGATTGGATATGATATGTGACCTTAGAATAATTATCCGGTAGACCCTCGGTTTTCGAATACCCTCGTTGAATGACTCGATTTTTGGTCCCTTCAAAGAAGAGTCGTAAGTCAAGGTAAAAGTAATGGTAATGGTAACGGTAACGGTAATGGTAATGGTAATGCTAATGGTAATGCTAATGCTAATGCTAATGCTAATGCTAATGCTAATGCTAATGGTAATGGTAATAGTAATGGTAATGGTAATGGTAATGGTAATGGTAATGGTAATGGTTTTATTTCATTTGAACATGCATCAGATTACAATTGAATGCATCCCATAATCAGTTCACAGTTCCACATGTCCAAAAGGAGTAGGAAGAAGCAAAGCTTATTAAATCCTACCCCTCCATCCGGTACTTTTACAATCAGTAACTGTTACATTTGTTCACTTCCTGCTTTCCTAATTTAGTACGAGGTGATATGACCATACAATGACATAATGGTTACCATAGTAACCGTCAAGATAGCACATCATGACTGGTTCAAGACTCTTCATTAGTGACATTAAGGTTTTTTCATTCATTCATTCATTCATTTTCTACCGCTTTGCGGGGGTGCTGGAGCCTATCCCAGCTGTCTTCGGGCGAGAGGCGGGGTACACCCCGGACTGGTCGCCAGCCAATCCCAGGGCACATATAGACAAACAACCATTCACACTCACATTCATACCTATGGACAATTTGGAGTCGTCAATTAACCTAGCATGTTTTTGGAATGTGGGAGGAAAACCGGAGTACCCGGAGAAAACCCACGCATGGAGAACATGCAAACTCCACACAGAGATGCTCGAGGGTGGAATTGAACCCTGGTCTCCTAGCTGTGAGGTCTGCGCGCTAACCACTAGACCGCCGTGCCGCCCATTAAGGTTTTTTTTTTATTGGTAATTTGGTCGACTGGACTACGCCAAGATGGGCGTGGTGGCGCACCATTGGAGGAGTCCAATTTTCAGCTTGACAATTTTGTGACAAAACAGCTCGCCAAAGGTGCAGAGAAAGCTCGCCAGTTCCGACCTGGTCTAGTCGGGTCTCTTGCCACTTGCGCCGGTGGGACGGATGGAGGCGTGGGGGTGTGGCGCTGCGCCAGACTGCGCTGGCTACACCTCGTTGGCGCGAGGTAGGCCTGGTTGTAAGCCTGGTCTAGGAAATTAGAGCCCTAAATGTTAATTTTTGATGAATTCTGGAACCCATTCATTGGCGTTCCATTGTTTCCTTTAGCAGAAATGAAGATAAGATATTCCAGTATCAGTTTTAGTGTCCTCCGATTTGTTTTTACACGCTTTGGAACAGACTAATGACGGAAATTGGGACCCCACTGTAGAGTCGTCCCACTATACATCGCGGTCCTTTCACTCCGTTTGCCTGCACTCCACCTCGTTCCTATTTTTGTGATCTCTATCTCATTGTCTCTCCAAAGGGAGTCAATTCATCTCAGGGTTTGGCCCCCTAAAAGGTGCAGCGATACGGAGAAGTGATTTGTCGTCTTCTTCCCACGTAGGTTAAAACTGATGGTCCTCATAAGTGGTCTAGTTCTCTCCGCTATTAAGCACATCCATCAACCTTCTTCCCAATAATTAAGTTGAGTTAAGGCACATTAGGGAGTCTTAAGTGCTGGGTTGCGTGGTTACGCTTGCTTCTTCATGTGATTAAATAGCATTTAAGAAGTCCGAACGAACGCTAACATCTCATTGTTTTTTGTGTTTCAACATCAAGCCCAAAGTGTCATTGTGCTGAACGGAGCAGCTCAAACTCTTGATGAATTGGTGTGCAGATTGAGCCTGCAAGAGAAAAATGTACTGCACTGTCCGGCTCATTTCCTTTGAGTTAAATCGTCCTGTTTAAGTACTCCTCTGCGCCTTTGAGACGGCTGAGTTTTGTTTTAATGGGATGCTGAACTCGGGAGCTGGCTGACGCAGCTACGCAGTCAAGGCAAGTATTTTGCAATAACTCAGCATCCCGAATATCAACAGATATTATACACCGCCGCAGATGTACTACGTTTGAAATGATGATGGTTTTGTCTCTACGTTGACCATTCTAGCACTTGACAATACATTCTAAGGTAGGGCTTCTTAATCCAGGACTATAGGTTAAGGCATGGGTGTCCAAAGTGCAGCCCGGGGGCCATTATCAGCCTACTGCTTGTTTCTTATTGGCTTTTAGCATATTCAAAAATTAACCTAATGAGTTATTAATGACTGCGATTGGCTGGAAACCAGTCCAGGGTGTACACTGCCTCTCCCCCGAAGACAGTTGGGATAGGCTCCAGCATACCTGCAACCCTCGTGATAGTAAGAGCTGCCAACGCCTGCTCTAATTGAATTTTTTTCCCGTAAGAAACAATACAAATCAAATGAATGCTTTCCGGAGACCCAAAAATATGAAGACAAAACAATAAAGTGCATTTATGAATGATGAATGAAAGGGATAAATGATCATTTAGCGCCACAATTGCCTTGATTGAAGACTTGATTGTTAACAAAGGCGACTACGAGCCAGCCGGCGAGCAGAGATCAACACGAACACCACCTTCATGTTTTGCCATGAGTTATTTCTGGAATTCAATGGTGTTTCTCCAGGCATACTTAACCGAGGTTCCACTGTTATTTCCTCTTGTGAAATGTTGTCCCGTGTTGACTGCTGATGTTCCACAGCTAAGGAACTAATGATGAACTAATGAGTGCAGTAGTTACTGAGGAGCTAAGGTAGTACATGAATGTATGTAAAATGTATATAATATGTAATCTAATGAGTAGTTTCTCATTAACTACTCTAATTTTGTGTACCTTATTGTAAAGTGTTACAGAATGTCCTATTCATTTTTGGACCCTAAATTATTTATATGAATCTTTGTAGCCTTTGTAGTCCCAGAACCCTTAAGGTCATTCACAAGCTTCTCCCGTGTAATTCTGAAGCTATCCCTCCCATTTACCTGAAAAAAAAATTATCCCACGATGGAAAATCTTACATAGAGCTCCAAAAGACACAAATTCATTGATAAGCATTATTTATTCTAAAATTTTAAAAAATCTATACTAAAGTTACTATGGTACCCATTATGTCATTGGTCAATGGTCATATCATCTCGTACTTTGGTATGGGACAAAAAATTACAAAATTTAAAAAAACAAAAATAAAACAAAACCTTAAACTGTATTACAGAAAGCAGGAAGTGAACAAATGTAACGGTTGCTGATTGTAAAAGTACCAGATGGAGGGGTAGGATTTAATAAGCTTTGCTTCTTCCTACTCCTTTTGGACATGTGGAACTGGGAACTGATTATGGGATGCACTCAATTGTAATCTGATGCATGTTCAAATGTAATTAAACCATTACCATTACCATAAAAACGCCTGGACTACTCACATATTAAGGCTTCCAAAACAGCAGGGGGCCCGACTGTATACCATGTACCCTACCAGACAAAGTTTTGGTCCTACTTCCTCGTGCTATTGAATGCCTCGGTTCAGAGTTACTGTGGTTCTGTTGCTTTCATTTATTGTTGAGCTTTTGTTGAAACGGATCATGGCCATGTATGAAGTTACCAGGAACACCTCAATCTGTGACCAGGGCTCTCGGTCAGAAAGGGGAGCCTTGAACTCACCAGGTTGAGAGCAAAGTTCTGCTTCAGGTTAGGGACGCAGTCGCTGTAAAAGTCTATTATAGTGAAAAGAGAGCTGAGTAAAAGGGCAAAGGTCTCGACTTACCTCAGTTGATTGATGGACAGATGCCCTGCTAGCATGTTGATTCGAATTAAGATTCTTTGTACTGCGTGGTTGTTCATTAGACTTGACATGACTTGACTTGACTTTACCTGGTAAGGTCATTGTAGAACCTACACCCGTTGCATGCTACTCACATTGGAGAGATCCGAAAACAGATGTCGCCATTACAGGATAGTCTACATATGTTGTTGAACAACAGTATGTATAATAAATATATATAATTGGAATACTTTAACCAAGCAAACTTTCAAAATGACAATGAATAAAATGTCGATTCCTCCCAATGTAAGCACATTTATCATCCATCAGGACCAGGCAGGTTATAATCTTGAGACAGAATTCCATGAATGAACATGTTGTAACACAGTGTGAGGTAATCGGCCTCTCGGAGGAGTACGTTCTGGCATCGTACTGCCGCTTTTGATGAGATGGTAGATTGTCACTGTCTGATGACAACGTTGTATGCCACAGTTTTTTTTCCAAGAGCCTGGAAGTATTTTATCAAAATGTACCACAAACTAACAATTCCAAGATCACTTCCTTGTATGCATTCCGGCTGATAAATCGGGATTCTCATTTTGTCACATCAGTTAAAATCATGATTTTGTTATATTGTGAAAATGTTGAATGTTTGGAATATTTTTGTGTTTTAATTGTACATTTTTGTTCAACTAGAACAGGGGTCAGCAACCCGCATGCGGCTCTTCAGTCTCCTTGTTGCGACTCCCTTTGTTGAGTCCTGTCATTTCTTTTAACACTGAAGTATAGGAAATGTGCAATTTGGAAAAGAATATGAAATATCCGACTCGCCGCAATTTTTGTTCAACTAGAACAGGGGTCAGGAACCCGCTCTTCAGTCTCCTTGTTGCGGCTCCCTTTGCTGAGTCCTGTGATTATTTTTTTTGTAACACTGAAGTATAGGAAATGTGCAATTTGAAAAGGAATATGAAATATCCGACTCGCCGCAAGTCTGTGAATGCATCTGGGCTATGTTGTGACTGCTGATTGGGTGAGCACGAGAAGTCGACAGTGAGTCTCACTGGAGAGAAAAAGCTAAGGGAGTTTGGAGTTGCATCTGAAATGGACACAAAATGTCTCCTTTGATGCTAAGGGTTGCCGACCCCTGAACTAGAACCAGAACTAGAAGTAACCTGAATATGAAATTCCACAGTTGCAAAGTTGATGCAAACATTGCTGAGTTCATTCGTCATAAGAACGTTATCCCACCGTCAAACCGAATATGAATGTCTCCTTTGATGCTGAAGGTTGCCGACCCCTGAACCAGAACCAGAACTAGAAGTAACCTGAAAATGAAATTCCACAGTTGCAAAGTCGATGCAGACATTGCCGAGTTCATTCGTCATAAGAACGTTATCCCACCGCCAAACCGAATATGAACGTCTCCTTTGATGCTAAAGGTTGCCGACCCCTGAACCAGAACCAGAACTAGAAGTAACCTGAAAATGAAATTCCACAGTTGCAAAGTTGATGCAGACATTGCCGAGTTCATTCGTCATAAGAACGTTATCCCACCGCCAAACCGAATATGAATGTCTCCTTTGATGCTAAAGGTTGCCGACCCCTGAATGAGACCTAGAACTAGAAGTAACCTGAAAATGAAATTCCACAGTTGCAAAGTCGATGCAAACATTGCCGAGTTAATTCGTCATAAGAACGTTATCCCACCGCCAAACCGAATATGAATGTCTCCTTTGATGCTAAAGGTTGCCGTCCCCTGAACGAGACCTAGAACTAGAAGTAACCTGAAAGTGAAATTCCACAGTTGCAAAGTCGATGCAGATATTGCCGAGTTAATTCGTCATAAGAACGTTATCCCACCGCCAAACCGAATATGAACATCTCCTTTGATGCTAAAAGTTGCCGACCCCTGACCTAGAACCAGAACTAGAAGTAACCTGAATATGAAATTCCACAGTTGCAAAGTCGATGCAGACATTGCCGAGTTCATTCGTCATAAGAACGTTATCCCACCGCCAAACCGAATATGAATGTCTCCTTTGATGCTAAAGGTTGCCGACCCCTGAACTAGAACCCGAACTAGAAGTAACCTGAAAATGAAATTCCACAGTTGCAAAGTCGATGCAGACATTGCCGAGTTCATTCGTCATAAGAACGTTATCCCACCGCCAAACCGAATATGAATGTCTCCTTTGATGCTAAAGGTTGCCGACCCCTGAACGAGACCTAGAACTAGAAGTAACCTGAAAATGAAATTCCACAGTTGCAAAGTCGATGCAAACATTGCCGAGTTAATTCATCATAAGAACCTTATCCCACCGCCAAACCGAATACGAATGTCTCCTTTGATGCGAAAGGTTGCCGACCCCTGAACCAGAACCAGAACTAGAAGTAACCTGAAAATGAAATTCCACAGTTGCAAAGTCGATGCAGACATTGCAGAGTTCATTCATCATAAGAACGTTATCCCACCTCCAAACCGAAAATGAATGTCTCCTTTGATACTAAAGGTTGCCAACCCCTGAACTAGAACGCGATCTAGAAATAACCTGAAAATAAAATTCCACAGTTGCAAAGTCGATGCAGACATTGCCGAGTTCATTCGTCATAAGAACGTTATCCCACCGCCAAACCGAATATGAACGTCTCCTTTGATGCTAAAGGTTGCCGACCCCTGAACCAGAACCAGAACTAGAAGTAACCTGAAAATGAAATTCCACAGTTGCAAAGTCGATGCAAACATTGCCGAGTTAATTCGTCATAAGAACGTTATCCCACCGCCAAACCGAATATGAATGTCTCCTTTGATGCGAAAGGTTGCCGACCCCTGAACTAGAACCCGAACTAGAAGTAACCTGAAAATGAAATTCCACAGTTGCAAAGTCGATGCAGACATTGCCGAGTTCATTCGTCATAAGAACGTGATCCCACTGCCAAACCGAATATGAATGTCTCCTTTGATACTAAAGGTTGCCGACCCCTGAACTAGAACCCGAACTAGAAGTAACCTGAAAATGAAATTCCACAGTTGCAAAGTCGATGCAGACATTGCCGAGTTAATTCGTCATAAGAACGTTATCCCACCGCCAAACCGAATGTGAAGAACAATGGATAGCAGCAAAGGGCAAACCAGACAATGAAATGTCATTGCCAGACATTCAACACGCATGGGAAGACCAGCAGCGTATTCATTAAACATTCTTTGTTGTCTCACAATTACCATCAGGTTGTTTTGAAGCCCAATAAATGGAGAATGTGAACACATTGTAACATCGAAATATTTTACTGTTGTAGGTTTTTGTGGTTCTTACGTGGGAATCAAAGCGACCACAAGCTAATAAAGTAAAGTATGGCCAATATCCATACTTGTACTGTCTGTGGCTGAGCTTTGTGTGTTGAGGACATCACCATAATCCTAGTGGCTTAAGAATTATTCGAAGAAAATTCCCCCCAGAAACAACAAATGGAAAAGTTTCCCCAGAGATTTTTGTCCTCCGGCTTTGGTTGTCATCTCTGTGAGACTGCGGTTTTCCTAACACTTGAAATTATTCTACGTGAAACCTAAATGTTTGAGCGTTTGAGTGCATCAAAGACTTTTTAAGAGGGTATCATGGCTATGGTTGCTAGCGAGTGAAAGTTGGATCGTCACAGCTGATGTGCCAAAGAATGCTAAGACGGCCATTGCTACCTTGGCATGAATGGCAGAATGAATAACAGATCTAGGAGATGAATGACTAAACTGCGGCAAAGGACATAATTGATGTTAAACGGGAATCTGTTCTTCAATGTCTTCCAGATAATGTTCCATGGTGGTATGAAACCTTCCAGGGGCTTTCCCCTGAGTCATAATTGAATATGTGGCATTCCTCCTGCATTTATTTCCTCCTCATCCATCTTGTTTATGTCATATAATGTGCCTTTGACATGCTCTGCTGTCTGCACGTTAGCTGCGGAACATCAGCAGTCAACACGGGACAACATTTCACAAGAGGAAATAACAGTTGAACCTCGGTTAAGTATGCCTGGAGAAAAAGAAATTCCAGAAATAACTCATGGCAAAACATGAAGGTGGTGTTCGTGTTGATCTCTGCTTGTCGGCTGGCTCGTAGTCGTTTTTGTTAACAATCAAGTCTTCAATCAAGGCAATTGTGGCGCTAAATGATCATTTATCCCTTTCATACGTCATTCATACATGCACTTTATTGTTTTGTTTTCATATTTTTGGGTCTCCGGAAAGCATTCATTGGGTTTGTATTGTTTTTTACGGAAAAAAAAAAATAATTAGAGCAGGCGTTGGCAGCCCTTACTATCACTAGGGTTGCAGGTATGCTGGAGCCTATCCCAACTGTCTTCAGGGGAGAGGCAGTGTACACCCTGGACTGGTTTCCAGCCAATCGCAGTCATTAATAACTCATTAGGTTTATTTTTTAATATGCTAAAAGTCAATAAGAAACTAGTAGTAGGCTGATAATGGCCCCCAGGCTGCACTTTGGACACAAATGCCTTAACCTATAGGAGTCCATAGGTCCTGGATTAAGAAGCCCTGCCTTAGAATAAGAAAAAAAGTGCCCCCTAAAAAAAAAAAAAACATTGCAGTATGTACTACATTTCCCTAAGACGGAATCATATCTTCTTTTGATGCTATTTTATTCCAAGTGCTTTAATTTGAATGGCCAGTATATAAAACTACAGGAGTTTTCATAACATCAAATTTACAACGAGTTCCAAAAGAGTTTGATGGCTTAATTCCGGCCGTTGTCCACAATCCACAGATTTGGAGCCAAAATGTTGTATGAAGTTTTCATAACCTCATGTCCCCATTTCTTTCTGGTCCAAGTTGCGCTCATTTACGACCTGGACGATGCAGAGTGTCGGTTGCTGATGCCAGGCTGAGCTGTTATTCCTTCCACGGAATGGATTGTGCGAAAAACCTGAGCCAAAGGCTATTTCCTGTCAAAAATAATAAGTTGCAAAAAAAGGTCCAAAGCAAACTGTCAAACTGATTACTCAAGACTACTTAACCGTGCATTCTTTGAATGTACGGTCGACTACTGCAGTGAGGTTGATACTTCAACTTGGGTCTCTGGGTCTGACTGAATCATCGGACAAGAGGCGGGGTACACGCTGGACTGGTGGCCAGCCAATATAATAATTCTTAATCAAATATAATTTCTAATACAGGTTTTAAACCATCCATCCATTACCACTTCCACACAAAATAGGAGGAGAACTCATTCATTCATTCATTCATTCATTTTCTACCGCTTATCCTCATGAGGGTCGCGGGATGTGCTGGAGCCTATCCCAGCTGTCTTCGGGCAAGAGGCAGGGTCCATCCTGGACCGGTGGCCAGCCAATCACAGGGCACATATAGACAAACAACCATTCACACTCACATTCATACCTATGGACAATTTGGAGTGGCCAATTAACCTAGCATGTTTTTGGAATGTGGGAGGAAACCGGAGTACCCGGAGAAAACCCACACATGCACGGGGAGAACATGCAAACTCCACACAGAGATGGCCGAGGGTGGGATTGAACTCGGGTCTCCTAGCTGTGAGGTCTGCGTGCTAACCACTCGACCGCCGTGCAGCCCCTTCTTTGAAAATCATCTGATTAATTTTAATTGTTTGTGAAATGGATACAAATGTGTGTGAAATGGAAAAAAAATGTTTGTGAAATGCAGGAAAATTAGTTCATTCACATTCATACCTATGGACAATTTGGAGTCACCAATTAGCAACTAGCATGTTTTTTGGGATATGGAAGGAAACCGGAGTACCCGGAGAAAACCCACAGGGAGAACATGCAAACTCCACAAAGAGATGGCCGAGGGTGGAATTGAACCCTGGTCCCATAGCTGTTAGGTCTGCGCGCTAACCACTCGGCCACCGTGCAGCCTAGAAATGCAGTTATATTTATGAATTACATTTATTGTATCCTATCTGTAATTATTGAGTAATTATTTTGTTGTACTGGCGTACTGTTCTTTAAAAAAGTATAAAAATGACTCAAATTAGCAGATTTTCATAAAAGAGCTTTGCAAAGACTACGCAGTGCTTTGTGTTGGAGATCCAATCTCTATCTATATGGAGAGTCTGACACGAGTCCCTGCTGAGCTGAACAATCTGGGGAGGAAACCGGAGAAAACCCACGCATGCGCGGGGGGAAACGTGCAAACTCCAGGGGGTGGAATTGAACTCGGGTGTCCTAGCTGTGAGACCTGTGTGCTAACCACTCGACCATCGTGTAACCTATCCAGAGAAGACAAATCTTGAAATGAAGCGGCATTGCCTACTTCCATAAAAACATAAAATACCATAAACATGTACAAATATTATATGTTGTGATTTCCTGTCATAGCACAGATGAACATTATCAGTCTAAGGCAGGGGTGGGCAAACTACGGCCCGGGGGCCACATCTGGCCCACCAAGTGTTTGAATACGGCCCGCCCAATCTTTCCAAAGTATTTCATTTAAACTCAACATACAACCTGGCATCATGGCCTGAGCCAACCTTTTGATGGTTTTATCAAGTTCGTTTTTTGACATGGTCTGTTGTTTACAAAGTGCTCCTGAAAAAAGGGACACAAGCACATAATAATAATAATTATTATTATTAGATTATTAGATTATTATAATTATTATTATAACTATTATGATTATTATAATTATTATATTAATGCTAATTATTATATTAATTATATATAATATTATTGTTATATTTGCATATTTTACATAATAATAATATAATAATTATTATTTTAATTTTATTGTAATATTATAATATTTTATTATTTTTAAAATATTTAAATATAAATATAAAATAATAAATAATAATAGCAGATTGCATGACAATTTTACAGATACAATAATACCAGGTGGACTGTTACGTGTAAAATATATAGTCTGCCGCCCCCCCCGTAAATTTTGTCATATCAATGCGGCCCGCGAGTCAAAAAGTTTGCCCACCCCTGGTCTAAGGGATACACAAAGTACTGCGGCGTTTATTATCATCAGCCACTGTCAAATGAACTCCCGATTCAAACAGACACACTGGGATGGGAGTTTGGATAGTCATGCTTTGATAATGAGACACGCCGCTTGTTTTGCAACATTGCTAAGACCTTGGCACACTTCATGCAAATGCTTTGTGTCATGCAACACAACATTTAGTTTCTTAAAACAATTACATTGTCAGCGTGGTGCCGTTTCGCAGTCAAATGTACAATAAGTGACGGAGATTTATTTAGAGCAGCTGCAGATGACAGGACTTTCACTTCCTCAGCCAAACCAAGATGAACTGGCAGGTTATCTCATTTCCATCAGGTTAGCCATCCGTGGAGTCTGATAAATCTTCCCTGCAGCCCACACCGGAGGAGGGTGGAGGCATGTCTGGATCTGGGGCTCCACTGACCTACAGATTGCAGCTTTTTACAAACATTTCCTCAGCTCTTGAACAGAACGAGATAGCAAAATACTACGTATACCCTTCTCAACTGATAATTACAATTTCAGTTTTCTGCCGTACTTTATCAGGGATCAAGGTCGATTTATGACATCTTTAGTCTGGGTAAGAAGAACCCCCCCCCCCCCCCAAAGTCTTTGTGTAGAATCAGAAGTACAATCGCCATGTATGTCACAGCTAACATAATACAATGTTTTATCTTTACAGGACATGTAGCTTTGTTTGGATCCGTGGGTAGAGTTATCTCTGGAACATCTTTCCAGCATATTTCCCTTCCGTCCACTCACACTGGAGGAAACGCTCACACTCATTCTGCAGTTGCTGTGAGTAACAACAACATGATGCTGAAGGAATGCGCACATATGAAAGATTCAAATAAGAAAAACAAAGAAGATTATTGACCTTCCAAAAAAAATGTATTGGGTTCTCAACTGTTATAAGTGACACTGTTTGGGGAATACAACAGGGAACTGTACCCTGCCTATTGTTTTTTTCATTTATTAAGGACTGTGATCCACAGGGTCTATTTCAATTTAAGGTCTTAAAGATTTTTTTTGAAATCCATTTAAATGTCCCAATTTTCCAATCCAATCCAATCCACTTTATTTATATAGCACATTTTATAAACAGAGTTTCCAAAGTGCTGCACAGACGAGTAAAAATAAAAAGTAATAATCCAAAACTAAAAGAGCATTTAAGAAATAAAATAATAAAATAGATATTAAAATATTAAAAACAAGAAACAAAGCAATAAAAGTATAAAAAATAGAACCAATTACAATAAAAACAAAGAACTAAAAGACACAGGACCATAGGACTCACTCTGAGTTAAAAGCCAGAGAATAAAAGTGGGTTTTAAGACGAGACTTAAAGCTTTCGATATTGGGGGCCTTTTTTACTTGGGAGGGCAGAGAGTTCCATAGTTTGGGGCCGACCACAGAAAAGGCTCGGTCCCCCCTGGACCTGAATTTTGTAATGTCTTAAAAGTGTATTAATATAACTTTTATTTAAAACAAACTTGAAATGTCTTTAAATGACATGCACAGTTATAAATTGTAGTATGGGATGTATGCCAATGGAACTTGTATGCATGTTCATGATAAATGAAACCATAAATATTAGCATTATTGAGGACGTTATAATATCGCTTATAATAAGCTTAATAAGCTTGGCTGGAATATATCGAACAAACCAGCTAGCGTGCTGAGCTCTGTGCCACCGACTTCTGATTTTCTTCATGTCTGTTATTGTTAGTATGGATGTGAAATGGCTCATTAATCGTATTCATCATAATAAGATTTGTCAAAGCCCGCAAGGACCCGAACATACGTGAATTTTGGGTTAGAGGACAAGACTGGATAAAGGTAAAAAAACTGTGATGCGATTATTTGACTATGATGACATATTATTATGATCTGCGTGTTCTCTGTTCTTTGTGTTTGCGCCATACTGTTTGTCCTATGGAGGTCAGGAGGGACTCCGTGTGGTATACCATCAGTCATCGGTCCCTGTCAGCACTTATTCATCATTACATGGCATGTCAGCATTTTTAGGTTTTTTTTTATTCCAGTTTGAAGGCCGGCAGCGATATTAGTAGTTGTGATCGTGTGATGATTACCTTGTCCGTTCCACTGAAAACCACACCTGACGACTTTTCCACCATTTCCCCCGACAAATACGGGAAACTGTCACAGGCGGTCTCGAAAAAAAAAAATACAAAGCTTGTTTTTCTGAAAATGATCGTAGATTTACAACTTTTCAGCTTTATATCTTGTTTTAAAAATTTGTCATTTGTTATATCAGATGAAGTATTAAAACTGTGGTATTGGTGGTATTGGACCACCGATTGAAATTGTCTTTTTGCGGACATTTAAAGTGGCTCTACGTCTATTTTTACTTTCACATGGCTGACATGGCTTTGTTTACTTTACGGTCTGCTGTGAAACTGGAGCACTTTATTGCGGCAGTCGTAAAGACCGGGTGGGCGATCAGCCTGGCGATCGATTGGGCGATCGGCTGGGTGATCAGACGATCGTTCCTGATCTTCCATTCATTTAAAAAAAGGCAAAAACTGCAAAATTACTACTGGTATTTTTAGAATTTTACCGTAACCAATAGTCAGTATAGTATACAGTACCAGTAAACTGCACCTGCATGAAATCCTGGAATCCTGGCTTGGCACCAAAAGCTATAATAACAGCCAAACATGACAGGTAAAAGACATAACAATTTTCAGTGCATTACGCAGTTTTTAACAAAATGACCAAATCCAAATGATACAAATGTGATTTTCAGGAGCGGTATATTATATTTGCCAAGTGTGGTCATCTGAATGACGGCTAATTCTAAGCTGGACGTCGAGAGGAAGTTGTCATCTGGTTCCAATCGACCGCTTCAAAAATTCAGCTTGTTAAAAGGGCTCCCTGACAGAGAAACACAAACTCAATTCCTTATTTTTTCTTTCTGTTTCTCCTCTGTCCTTCTCCTTTTGGTCGTCGTCCCGCTGTTTTCTGTTTCAGTGGGTCGTCAGCTTGGTCGGGACAATGTGCTTCTAATCAAAAGCATGAGCCGGTCCTTCTTGGCGAGACACTTCAAAACACTTCATGTGCATTCTGGACTGTCATAAAGAACACCGTCTTAACTTATTAGTGTTAATGTGATATTGACTTGCAGATATAGCTACGTTGTTAAGGTGCTTGGCTAATCTAAGCAGACTGTCAGGAGTGGGATTTGAACCCACTGATTTGAACCCAGCACTGCTCCCAATAGACTTCTACACTGCTATGTACATCTGTGCAATACTTTGCTTTTTACATTCAGTATAGTTACTCCAGACCCCATTCACTGTGCAATATCTGATCAACCTCCATGTGCAATATTAAGGGCTCTAAATGCAATATACTAAGTTCTATGTGAAGTATTTCCATAATGCCTCATATTAACTCCCTAACAAGACCTCAGTGTACAGACTGGTCATATATCTCATCTCGTCTCATATTATCTACATACTGTATTGTATATAACTGTGGGAAAAACTGTTGATTTTTGTTAATACTTGGGTCGTTTATATTGTTTATTTTTCTATATTGTGTATTTTGTACTGCTTAACTGATTCTGTACTCTTGCTGCTGTGCAATACAAATTTCCCCACTGAGGGACGAATAAAGGCATATCTTAATCTTAATCTTAATGTCCATATGGAGTCCAGAAGTGCCCTGAAAAGACAAAAAAAAAAAAAGGACATTACATTGGAAATGGTCGCACTATACACATGGACAACATTGTTGAAATAACTCGAAATTGACAATAGCAATACATTAAAATGAACAAATAAATGAAATGAGAACAATCTGACATGGCTGTCCTTCAGAACAAAGAAAAGTACACTGTGCTTACTATAAAGCCTGGAGGAGCTTCAGTTATATTACATTGAGTACGACGACATGGCATTATGGAGCAAAATGTGCTACCCGGTGTCTGAAATCCTGGTCTCAGTCGCAGGTCAGCAATCTCCGAGAGAATAATGACCGACTGAGCCGATTACCCGCCGTCTGGAGAAGGCACTCTTCGAACCTGAGACATCTGGAGCAGTTTGCTCACTCACCAAGACCGGGCTAAAATAGCTGTCGACAGGTGAAGGCGGCTCATTAAGACTTTAAGACCCAAACCGCTGGACGGCAGCCGTTGCATGAAAAAGTTGTGCAATAAAATGTGTATTAAATTAAGCTTTCTACATTTTTATCCAGAACGATTTCATTATTTTATTTTTGAATAATTCAGTGGAACTACTATTCAACACTATTGATTTTTTCTGTTAATGCTTTACTCATCAAGAGAATAAAACAAGAAGAGAATTTAATTTTTTAAAAATATTTATACTTCCCATTCATTTATTTCAGGGGTCCCCAAACTACGGCCCGCGGGCCGAATCCGGCCCGCCTCCACCTTTGGTCTGGCCCCCTGAGCAACACCAGATAAATACCCCTCTCCTGTGTTGTTATATATTTCCTGACTGTATTTTTTCTTTGAAGACCCCAGAGAGTGTATTTGGTTATTATTTATTTCATAATTGTGTTGTTAAATATTTCCTGACATTGTTTTTTCTTTGAAGTCCCCAGAGAGAGTATTTAGTTATTACTTATTTAATAATTGTGTTGTTAAATATTTCCTGACTTTGGTTTTTCTTTGAAGTCCCCAGAGAGAGTATTTGGTTATTATTTATTTCACAAATAGTATTATTTATTTTATTAATACTGTTATTATTTATTTCCGACTTATTTTTTTCCGTGAAGATCCCGGAAAGGGTTATTAATATTTGGTTTTGTGTGGCTTTCTGGAAAACAATAAATGTTTATGTTTAGACACCCATGCAATCGTTACATTTTCTGCTACAAACTGACCCCGGCCCCCCATCAGAGCAGGGAAAAGTTATGTGGCCCTCACAGGAAAAAGTTTGGGGACCCCTGATTTATTTTTTCATAACATTACACTACTGAGAAACATTTTAAGACCAGAATGCCATCAAAATTGAACATTAGTGGTTTATTCCTGGATGTTCCAAGTAGTAAAAATGCATTCCAGATATTAGGGCCTGTAACACCCGCAAAAGTAAAAGTTATTACATTTGCAGGAAATTCAGTATTAAGTTTGCAATAGGCTAATTTTATTACGTTTGTGGGAAATTTATTAAATTTGCGGGATTATTACATTCAAAGCTGCAGATTTGTATTACGTTTGTGGTTTATTATGTTTGTGGGCAGTTATTACGTTTACGGGTGTAACAGGGCCCATTTGAATGTGTTGAGCATGCTAAAAATTAGATGGGGGGGGGGGTGCCGGACAGCCGTGGGACACCCAAACATAGAGTGAGGGTCTGTTGGGAATTGGGAATTAGTTTTCAATCTTATCAGAGCTCTTAATCAATAATAGTTGTATTTTTCCACTTATTAAAATAATTATTCATTTTCTACCGCTTTTCCTCACGAGGGTCGCGGGGGGTGCTGGAGCCTATCCCAGCTGTCTTCGGGCGAGAGGCGGGGTATTAAAATAATTAAACTAATAAAATAATTTCATTTGTATATCATAATTTTTTTTTATTGCCGATACCAGCCTGAATATTAATCAGTATTGTATCGGATCCTAAATCTGATAAAGTAGAAAGCTATTTTTCCTTAAGATGAAAAATATCGTGACTTTAGATTTAATAAGAAAATTAGTATGGGGTTACTTTCTTGGCTTTATTCTTAATTAAATGATCTCAGTGTACAATAAAGTACACAATACTACAGTAGTTACTGAGCAACTACTGAGGAACACATACATTTAGAGTAGTTACTGAGGAACTAATGAGTAGTGATTAGGGTTAGGTCCGTTCCTCATGAAATTCTGTCATTTTGTGTACTTGAATGTAAAGCGTTACCACTGAAAATAAGTCATCTGAGATAAAGTTGGAGGAATTCAAAGTACTCAGTCTTGCGCAACAATTCCTAACATACACACACGTTTCAAAATACGACTGAATAATCCACAAAGTCGAATGAATACAGAAGAGTCGACGTGATGAGAAAAGCAAACGCTTGCTGAGTGTGATGCCGGCGTGGCCAAGTATCATTCTGCGGTGTTCCTTAGTGGTTGTTACCTCAGCAAAATGGAGACCAAACAAGTTCATCTCCGGTATCCACTCTCTACTCTCGTACATTATTATCACGCTGCCGTATTTCGCATTTTTATATCAATATAATTGAGAGATAAAGGAACGTGACAAGCTTGGCTTCCATTCTATAAGCTAAACACATTTTAGGTGAATCCAGATTGTGAATATCATAAATGTAGTTCAGGTCATGGGAAATGATTCAAACCACACTGCTTATATTTAGAAGTCATACTTTGACTTACATTTGAAATGTTTGGAGACCTAAGTTAAAGGCCGTCTCAAGAAGGAAAACATTGAGACCAATATCACAGCCTTATACAGAAAACTACGTTGAGGGAAGCCAAAACCACATATTAGTACTAGCAGGAAAGAAAATACACTTGTTATCCTGCTGCGGCTGCTGTGAGTACGACTAATTGTAGGGGACAACATGATTCCCTGTTTCGTCATGAAGAGGCTTGTATATGTTCGACTTTGCTATTTTGACAGGTTTGTTGTTAGGCTGTTTGTTGTTAGGTTTAATCCAACTGTTTTTCTCAACGTCCATTTTTAACTTTGTTGCATATTTTTTCTTACACCGGCTTAAAAACAAATTATTCATTCATTCATTTTTGACCGCTTATCCTCACGGTGGGTGCTGGAGCCTATCCCAGCTGTCTTCGAGCAAGAGAAGGGGGGGAAAAACCCTGGACTGGTGTCCAGCCAATCACAGGGCACATACAGTATAGACAAACAACCATTCACACTCACATTCATAACTATGGACAATTTGGAGTCGCCAATTAACCTAGCATGTTTTTGGAATGTGGGAGGAAACCGGAGTACCCGGAGAAAACCCACGCATGCACGGGGAGAACATGCAAACTCCACACAGAGATGGTCGAGGGTGGGATTGAACTCGGGTCACTAACCACTCGACCGCCGTGCAGCCTAAAAAGAAATTATAAATGGTATGGAAATTATAATTGTATGGTCATGTCACCTTGTACTTTGGTATGTGACAAAATTTAAAAATACAAAAATACGAAAATTTAAAAATTTAAAAATTTAAAAATTTAAAAATTTAAAAATTTAAAAATTTAAAAATTTAAAAATTTAAAAATTTAAAAATTTAAAAATTTAAAAATTTAAAAATTTAAAAATTTGAAATTTAAAAATTTAAAAATTTTAAAATTTAAAAATTTAAAAATTTTAAAATGGAAACATTTGGAAATTTAAAAATTGCAAATTTGAAAAATTAAAAAACGAAATAAAAAAATAATAAAAATTAAAGTACATTAGGAAAGCAGGAAGTGAACAAATGTAACAGTTACTGATTGTACCAGATGGAGGGATAGGATTTAATAAGCTTTGCTTCTTCCTACTCCTTTTGGACATGTGGAACTGGGAACTGATTATGGGATGCACTCAATTGTAATCTGATGCATGTTCAAATGAAATAAAACCATTACCATTACCATAAAAAAGAATTTATACCGTATTAAAATAAATTATCAAAAAAATATAAACACTTGTTTTTGCACCCATCTTGCATGAACCGAACTCTAAAAAAAAACATGTACAACTTTTTCTCTGGACACCGAAAGGCTTTCTGTGTGATAAAACTGCACATTTAATTCTAAAGCACATATGTACAATAATGGTGCTGTGTAAGCATCATCATCATCATCATCATCATCATCACTGTGCTCACTAAAACAGACTTAGACGGATTTCTTAACAATATTTAAGACAAGCGGGCCTTCAGCTCATGAATGATGGGAGCAAAAAAAGTTTATATTTTTGTTGAGTGTAAATCTGCTCTTGGAAGGAAATGTTGGTAAAAGGCAAAGAAAGCAAGACATTTTGCTAACAAGAAACGCTTTAACACAAAAGAAAGTCCAAATTCTCAGGATAATAATAAATCATCTAAAAGGCCTCATTCAACTCTGTGAATTTGTTTTTCCCTTCCCTTCCTTTTCCTTCCATTTGTTTCAGAGGGAAAAGTTTCACACAAGAAAAGTGATTTACAGTGATGTTGTTGTGTGTGTGTGTGTGTGTGTGTGTGTGTGTGCTGTTTGGTTTACAGGCTCGCAATGGCGGGTCTGCCTCTGCTTATGGGGGACGGTGGCAGGCAGTGTGTAACGGTGTGTGTGGGAGCAGAGCAATGGGGGGGTACATGCTGCATGAAGACGTAACTCAACGTCACCTTAGTCTGAAGCGGCCTGCGTGTAAAAAGTCCAAGTACTAACCAAACTAGTTAGTACTCAACCCTCTGATCCTCACCACCATGATGCAGTTTTTACCTCTTCAAGTCTACTGTCTATCTATCTGTCTGTTCGGGCCTCAGCAGACTTGTTCAGACCTAATCTGTCTGTCTGTCAGTGCCTCGTAATTGGAGCTGTTTAGGGGGTCATCCAGCCCAGGTGGGCGGGCTGGGGGGGGAGTGGGTGTCTGTGTGTGTGTGTGTTAGTTGAGGTGTATGCGCTGGACAGGAATGCGTGTCTGAGCAGGAATCCCTGGTTCCCACGGCGGTACCACCCGTGAGCGTGTCTGACAGAAATACTCGGGCAGACGTCATGTTCGAGCATCTTACAGGTGCACTGGGAGGCTTTATGGTGCTGTTGGAGAAAAGAAATTTACTACCAGTAAAAAAACGTTAAAGCCAAAACGTGATAAAACTCATTCATTCATTCATTTTCTACCGCTGCTGGAGCCTATCCCAGCTGTCTTCGGGCGAGAGGCGGAGTACCCGGAGAAACGCATGCACGGGGAGAACATGCAAACTCCACACAGAGATGGCCGAGGGTGGGATTGAACTCGGGTCACTAAGCACTCGACCGCCGTGCAGCCTAAAAAGAAATTATAAATGGTATGGAAATTATAATTGTATGGTCATATCACCTTGTACTTCGGTACGTGACAAAAAAATATATAAATAAATAAATAAATACATAAATAAATAAATACATTTTAAAAATAAAAAATACAAAAAAAAATACATTAGGAAAGCAGGAAGTGAACAAATTTAACAGTTACTGATTGTAAAAGTACCAGATGGAGGTGGTGCTGGAGCCTATCCCAACTGTCTTTGGGCAAGAGGTGAAGTACACCCTGGACTGGTGGCCAGCCAATCACAGGGCACATATAGACAAACAACCATTCACACTCACATTCATACCTATGGACAATTTGGAGTGGCCAATTAACCTAGCATGTTTTTGGAATGTGGGAGGAAACCGGAGTACCCACGCACGCACGGGGAGAACATGCAAACTCCACACAGAGATGGTCGAGGGTGGGATTGAACCTGTGTCACTAACCACTCGACCGCCGTGCAGCCTAAAAAGAAATTATAAATGGTATGGAAATTATAATTGTATGGTCATATCACCTTGTACTTTGGTACGTGACAAAAATAAATAAATACAATAAAATTAAATTTAAAAAAATGAAAAAAAAATTAAAAATAAAAATAAACAAATAAAAAATTTAACAATAAAAAAAATAAAAAAATAAAAAAATAAAAAAATAAAAAAATAAAAAAATAAAAAAATAAAAAAATTTAAAAATTTAAAAATAAAAAAATTTAAAAATTTAAAAATTTAAAAATTTAAAAATTTAAAAATACAAAAAAACCATTAGAAAAGCAGGAAGTGAACAAATGTAACAGTTACTGATTGTAAAAGTACCAGATGGAGGGGGTGCTGGAGCCTATCCCAGCTGTCTTCGGGCAAGAGGCGGAGTACACCCTGGACTGGTGGCCAGCCAATCACAGGGCACATATAGACAAACAACCATTCACACTCACATTCATACCTATGGACAATTTGGAGTCGCCAATTAACCTAGCATGTTTTTGGAATGTGGGAGGAAACCGGAGTACCCGGAGAAAACCCACACACGCACGGGAAGAACATGTAAACTCCACACAGAGATGGCCGAGGGTGGGATCGAACTCAGGTCACTAAGCACTCGACCGCCGTGCAGCCTAAAAAGAAATTATAAATGGTATGGAAATTATAATTGTATGGTCATATCACCTTGTACTTCGCAAGGGGAGAACATGCAAACTCCACACAGAAATGGCCGAGGGTGGGATTGAACTCGGGTCTCCTAGCTGTGAGGTCTGTGCGATAACCACTTGACCGCCATGCAAACTATTATAGCCAATATTAACAGATTTGTGTGCTGAATCCTGCTTCAGAATTTAAGTCAAAGTCGGAAAATCCTGCAGAGCGATCCGCTGTAGTTTCAGATGTCAACTACTATTTCTTCACTGCGAAATACCAAAGGTAGTACACGCATGCTCTGCTTTCCTGGTGGATTACATCAACCTGCCACTCTCATTGAAACCACACCGTGTAATAATACTTAAGCGAGCATTTCATGCTTATCACGAAGGAAATGGGAACATGTTTAGATTGGAGTATGTTGGCATTCAATCGAAGTTTGTGATCTTCCTTTGCTGATTGCTCGGAAAGCTGAGTTGCATTCAAGAAACAGATGGAAAAGCCCGATATCGGTATTTGCACATGTTGTTTCGGGAACGT
Source organism: Doryrhamphus excisus (assembly GCF_030265055.1). Taxonomy (NCBI): domain Eukaryota; kingdom Metazoa; phylum Chordata; class Actinopteri; order Syngnathiformes; family Syngnathidae; genus Doryrhamphus; species Doryrhamphus excisus. The sequence goes on from NC_080482.1 coordinate 2,212,349, forward strand.
TCTTCACATGGATAGCATGCCTTAGTTCAGTCTCGTATTCATGCACCAGAAAGGCGTTTACCATGGAAGCAACCCCCCCCCAAACCCACCAAACCAGACGGTAGTAAACATGATATATAATATAGAGTATTAAACATAATTTACAATAGCCTCTCTGAGATCAATGAGGCTGAACTCAAACTGTCCGTGTTATATAGACTCAAATGGTTTCAACGTTGTGGTAATTACAAAAAGACAGCAGTAAACATGTGTTTGTCAACCAACAAAGGTCTGAACCTAAAGAAGTCATGCCAATGTGAGTACAAGTTAAACACTAACAGACCTTGTTTGTCTTATAACATTATGTCTGTGATTATTTTTGAGTGTGACAAAGTTTGGACAAGAATACAACCCTAAACAATAACATTTGCACTGAAGGCAACACAAGCTGTCTGGGCTGGCTCGCTAAGGTGGCCGGGCATCCATGGATCAATTCATAGGACTATGATCCGACTATATTGATCTGTGTTCGGCAAGTTGCCATTCCGGACGACATATATCGATCTAACATCAATTGATTACATCAATACTATGGTAATGGTAATGGTTTTATTTCATTTGAACATGCATCAGATTACAATTGAGTGCATCCCATAATCAGTTCACAGTTCCACATGTCCAAAAGGAGTAGGAAGAAGCAAAGCTTATTAAATCCTACCCCTCCATCTGGTACTTTTACAATCAGTAACTGTTACATTTGTTCACTTCCTGCTTTCCCAATATAATTTAAGGGTTTTTTAGTTTTAATTTAATTTAATTTAATTTAATTTAATTTAATTTAATTTAATTTAATTTAATTTAATTTAATTTAATTTAATTTAATTTAATTTAATTTTATTTTATTTAATTTTATTTAATTGTATTTAATTTTATTTTATTTTTTGTTTCACATCATGACTGGTTCAAGACTCTTCATCCTTGTATTTAGCAAACATCAACTGCTTGTATTGTTTCTTGAATTGGCTCATCGTTGTGCATTGTTTGATTTCCTTACTCAATCCATTCCATAGTTTGATTCCACATACTGAAATGCTATGGCTAGCATAACGTAGTCCTAGCATAGAAGTGTTTCAAATGTACTTTTTCCCTGAGATCATATTTCTCCTCTCTTGTAGAGAAGTATTGGATGACATTTTTAGCTAATTGGTTATTTTTAGCCTTATGCATTATTTTAGCTGTTTGAAGATGAACTATATCAGCAAGTTGAAGTATTTGTGATTTTAGAAATAAGGAGTTAGTATGTTCTCTGTAGGCGGCATTATGAATTATCCTTACTGACCTTTTTTGCAGTCCATTTAGTGAGTGAAGACTAATAAAGCACTGGATTTCACTGGAAACAACAACCAAAAACAGGTAAAATAACAGGTTGCTTTAAATGTATCTCTATGACTGATCAGCAAATAAGCAGAATAAACATAACACAACATCTTGTCTAATGTTCCAGTCGAGCCTAAACCAAAGTGACTAATAAAGTTGACATACTGAATTAACAGTCAGTGTCCAGTTTATTTATTGAGACATTTGTACACAAGCAAACATCAGTCTAGGTGTACGTACGTATGCGTGGTTGTCCTGTGAAGTTCCCTGTTAACAGTAACCAAATCTAACAGGCAGATCAGTGAAGACTGCCTGTCAGTTGCGGTGACCCCCGACCCCTTGGACTCTTTAGCGGTGCATCCACCATGAGACTGGAGGTCAAAGACAGATATGTGGGACTGGGTGCAGGCGGGAATAGATGTGTGGGAGATGTGTTTTCAAGGTTCCGGCACGTAGGGGTGGTCCTTGGGTTACGTGGTACATTCTAGACTGTGATGGAAGTCGAGTTGGGTGGCAGACAGAATTCTGTACATGTAATACAGTCAAGCAAGTAAACATTCTAATTATTAAAATTCAAAGGACAATACAGTTTTAAAAGGGTTTTTAATACTTACAATGTGCAAAAATATACAAGTGTTGAAAAGTCCGGATGGGGGGGTAGTATCCAGTTTGCCCGACAACCTTAAATCGGTTTTACCTGGCCTCCTTCCTTGTGCTTGATCTTCATTAATTCATTCATTCATTTTCTACCGCTTATCCTCACGATGGGGTGCTGGAGCCTATCCCAGCTGTCTTTGGGCCAGCCTCGACTGGTGGCCAGCCAATCACAGGGCACATATAGACAAACAACCATTCACACTCACATTCATACCTATGGACAATTTGGAGTCGCCAATTAACCTAGCATGTTTTTGGAATGTGGGAGGAAACCGAAGTACCCGAAGAAAACCCACGCAAGCACGGGGAGAACATTCGAACTCCACACAGAGTCTGCGCGCTAACCACTCGACCGCCGTGCAGCCTGTGCTTGATCTTGATTATTCTAAAGACTTTACGACTGATTCTTTTCAACCCATCGTCAAAACTGGTCGCCCTGGTCAAACTGGACATCCGGTCACATCGGTTTATAGTTCCCAACCTCACTTTTTGGTATCCTTATTCTCGGTAATTTGTATTCGGTTGTGGACTCCAATAGAGCAGCGCCACACAATAACCCAAGCTTTATAGAGCTTTCAGATTCTGCAGTGTGTCCATGGACTTCATGCTGGCACGCCCACTTCACTGCGATTGGTCACACTCCTGAGCACTCCCGAGGACTTCCAGATACGTACAATCGCATTAATGTCAGAAAAAACACGGAGAGCCATCCAAACCTTCTTTCAGGGCTCACTGCCATCTCTTTTGTAATGGTTTGTTTTGTTATGACCTATATACAAAACAGTGGCGGTGCCTAGCGAGTTATGCGACTGTTTATCTCTCCTCGAAACCACGATGGTGCCATGATATTTCACTGAACACAAATCAGGACAATAGACTTGACTACGTATTCATGTTTTGGCCAAAAACCTCAGTTTGGAATATCTTTTTTTAGTTATTTGTCTGTGTCCAATCATAAAACCTGCATTGTTTAAAGCGTGTGAAGTTAATTTTGTTTTACAATTTTGTTTTGGAAGCCGGCTGATTGACTGATTGACTGACAGAACAGCCAGTGTAAAGTCGGTTTAGCTCAACATTCTGGGGAGAATTTTCTGTATCGAGTAAAACCTCCAAGCTAGTCCCAGGGTATTTGTGGAAAAAGATCTGATTTGTCAACTTTTAGAACCACAACACCGCCGATGGTTCAGTTCATATTGCGGGGGCCTAAATTTACCATCCTAAAAATTCCCTCGGTACCCATTTAGTTCTAAAAGAGCCCCTTTACCTTTGAAATCAATCTTCATACTGTACTTGACCTGATCTATTTCATGAAAAATGCGCCTCCAGTCAAAAAGTCGAGATAAATGTCTGCAGGGATAAACTGAAAGATCAATATAAAATACTGCAGTGATCCGTGTAAGTTTCTGCGACTAATATTGAATGAATAATGGTCCGTTGCTGCGTGGCTAGTAAAAGTCTGACACACACACACACACACACACGGTAACGGTCAAAAATACTTTGTTTTCTATGTCATGTGCAGACTTTAGCACACACGTTAAGTCTTATGGTTTCTGGTTGAACGGACCAGTGACTTTTACTACCCAGGGGTTCATGCGGGAACCAGAGAATTGTTGAGACAAAGTTAATTATAATCCCTCTGCACTTTAATCAATATAAACAATAAAGTGTCTCAGTAAAAGTCACCACTTTACAGGAGGTTGCACATAAATAGTATCATGTTTGAGTGATTAACGGGGACATTTTGCCTGCAAGCATCTGGTTCACAGTCGGAACAACAGTGGACACCCTCAGGCAGGAAGTAGTTTACATTTACTCCAATTCTCTCTGTAGAATATAATCTTTGCCGTTTTTTTCCTCGTATTTTTGGTGTCACCTGTTAGAAGTGCATGTTTCTGTGGGATATCTATTTTTGGACCAAAACACTGTGCACTTCCTGTGCCTGTGCTGTATTTCCACACAGTCAGTCGTCTCCTGGTGCGGCTGTGACGGTCTTGTTGTGCATAATAAACCACAACTGAAGATTTATCTTTCAGTACGGCGACTTTTGGTTTGAGAACACCGTGGAGATGTGACAGCTCGGAAAACCATATAGTGTGAACTTGGCTAAAAGACACAGACAGGCCTTTCAGTCTGCATCTCTTGTGGTGTGCTTGAATGCGTCCTTTGTAACATATACAACACACACACACACACACACACACACACACTAGCATTGGCTATATGGGCATTTCCCAGAACACAATCAGACCACACCAGCATCCGACTGAAGCAAAGAACAGGCGTATCATGGCCTTGACTAGACCAGATCCTATATTCCACCAGTATTGAGTTACAAGAGTGTAGCTAATGGAAAAAATAACATCTTTCTGCCGATCAATCGCAGCATTTGGTTTACATCTTATTTAATAACGAAGTAGAAAACAAGAGCAAAGAAAGTTATTCTTGAAAAAGCAATGGACGTGCAGACTAGTGTCCCTTGTTTATAGACCTGACCAGTTACGTATATCTAGAGAACTAGTTGTAGAACCAGCCAGGGTTCTGCTACTGTCAATGATGACACACAGGCCTTGGCGTTACCAGAGTCACTCACTCGAGCTGTGTGACGACGTTGTTAGTGAACGTTCAACAACTGATGCTCAACTCTAGAACTGATCAAAGTTACCTAAGATTTGTCAGATCAAGAGACGATCACCGTATAGGACTTCTGTCAAAACATGTGATATTATTCAAATATGTGATACGTGAGCATCATGGGAAGTGTTTTTCTGATGTTGTATATCAGCTAGTATATTGTAAATATATCTTGTAAATCACCCCACTACCTTAAAGTTTTAAAATACATCAATAAATTAATATGATGTCTTGTATTCTTTACGCTGTGATTTGAAATACTGTACCAGATACAGTATACAAATATACGTACCAGTGGATGGTATCACTGATACCAGCTTAAATTTGTACCTGGTTTTGGCTCGGAAAAGAAATCGATAGCATTGCACTAGTCTAGTTTAGTCAAGTTTATTTATACAGCCTTTAATCACAAAACAGTCTCAAAGAGTTTTACAAGCTGACAACATCCCCTGATCTGAATCCCCATCCGGGGTTCCCATCCAAATCCCCATCCCATCCCCAATCCAAACTCCAAACCCCTTCTCGCAACTACTACACACGGAAATGCGAGTGATATCATGCTATTGTGCATCTAAACATTTAGCATTTGTTTGGTAATGTGAACCACCACATAAAAATAAAAACATACAAAAGTCCTGCAGCGTGGACGTAGCCTTTGTCATGAAGTCCGTTCTCAATGACATTTTCTAGCATTTTTAAAGGCCCAGCACATGTTGAACAGAACCGATATTCCATGCAGCAACGCTGATTCCAATGGAATCCATGTGATTTTTATGGCTGTGCACGGTCACTCCGAGTTCAGGCATGTTTGTCAGGTCTTCAAACATTACGGCTCATGATTGTCACACTGATTGAAATGCAAATGGACCGACTGTCATGCTCACAGGGCCTGGAGCCAATAGTCATCTTGTAGCAGTCATAGTCATAGTCGCATATACGAGTCTATGAAGGTTTATAAGTAATAGTTTATTCATGGTGGGAGAAATTTAAGTGTGAAGCAGGGGTTATTGTTTTGATTGCCATTTGTTTGTTTTTCCGATTCCCAAAAACTGTCGGAGAGGGGTCACGCTGAGGCCCCACAGAGCAATTTGATGGTTAGACCTTCAGTCGGTGGATCGTTCTAACACACATTGGATGGTTTTTGAGCCATCTATTTTCTGTACCGCTTAAGGTCGCAATGCGATCAGGAGCCTATGACAGCTGACTTTGGGCGAGGGGGGGGCAGCCATAGGGCACCTGTATTGTAGACAACAACAACAACTGGCACTCACATTCATATTTGTAGGCAATTTACAAGGCAATTATGGCCTTATTTTTTTATTTATTCATTTTTTTCTACATGATTTTAACCTTGCCATAAAAATCAAACTTATTTGGCGTCACAAGTCAAGATGAGCGCACAGTGACGCGGTAGTCTCCAGCAATCTATCTTAGACTGAGCCATATACGTATGATACACTGATGTACAGTATATACAGTACATTTGTCTAATGATAGTGCACACCACATCAAATAATAAATCCCTGTCAAAAAAAGTCGACATACACACAAAGACTACATCAATGTTCTAATTAAAGCAACATTTCCCATCTCAGTGCTTTTCTCCATATTATTTATACTCCCATTGCTGCAATTTAGCAGTGATTATTATTTAAATAAACAACCACTCAAGCTTAAGAGGTTTAACATGACGCTCAGTCATTTATATCTCATGGTCAGGGTTGAAAGTAAACGGGAACATCTTACGCGCAAGCGCCGAGGAGGTGGCGTTGGTGATTTGGGAGATACATCAGGAAAAGGGGCATCCGTCCCGCCCCCCGCCCCCTCTCCCCAGCAAGATCAGACATGGAAGGAATTAAGCGGACAGTAAATAAAGTAGAGATGGAACAATAAACAGTGAGCAGCACGGAGACAGATGGAAGCGAACAGCGTCAGGCCTCCTCCTTTGAAGTCTGATTTAACAAACTGTGTGTCAGCGCTACATGCAAGATGATACACTGACTACAAAACGTGGAGGCACTGGAGCTACTGTAGCTCGCATCACTGTTGGATATCGCCGCACGGCGAGGCTTCGGGTTTCGAACACGATCATGATTTTTATTCCAAATACGTCCAAGGATACTGGATTCTTGGTGCTGGAATCAAAATAGCAACCCAGCAAAAATGGGTTCACTATTTTGATTCTAGAATCGGTCAGTATTGCAAGTATGAATCTATTTTCTTATCGAACTGCCTTGCTTTAACGCTTCTGTCTTAATTATTTTCTGTCATGCACCCCCAAGGGACAAAAATGTTTTTGTGCTCCCACGATTTGAAATACTAGAGAAACTGATCATATTTTGAAATTTATTTGTACTGTACAGACTGAACTTTAAAAAACACAACAAAATAAAGAGCATAAACCTAAACTTACATACGTCTTTTACGTTTTCAGGCAAAAAAATGATGATGCAACTGCACATTATTAGTTGAAATTATTAAATTATTAGTTGAAAACGGCCACAAGGTGAAGTGCAGAAGTGCATTACCACATTCAACAGCAAGGAGGAAGTGGAAGTGCATGGAGGAGTGTAGCATGCACGCTCATGCGCGCACATGCATACACACACAGTTTAGTTCCATATAATAAAATTGTAACTCGCCCATTGTGTTAAATTTATATATAAATTATTTTAATGTAAAACAACCCTTTTGTTGTTTAGATATTTGAGCTGTCACAAAAGCAAAAAAAAATGATTGAAAGTGAAAATTATGTTTGAAATGTATCTTTAGGGCTGCAGCTATCGAATATGTTGGTTGTTTTTTAAATTGAAATTTTTGTTGATGAATCTAGTAATCAGAAAAAAAAAACATATTTTTGCTTGGTTAAAGATGAATAATAATTGTACCAAAAAAAATCCCATTTCATTAAATTATTGAAATTTTTGTTGATGAATCTAGTAATCAGAAAAAAAACATATTTTTGCTTGGTTAAAGAGAAATAATAAATGTACCAAAAAAACCCCATTTCATTAAATTACTGAAATTTTTGCCGATGAATCTAATAATCTGGAGAAAAACATATTTTTGCTTGGTTAAAGATGAATAATAAATGTACCAAAAAAAATTTACATTTCATTGAATTACTGAAATGTTTGTCGATGAATCTAGTAATCGAAAAAAAAATTTTTATTTTTGCTTGGTTAAAGAGAAATAATAAATGTACCAAAAAAAAGATTTTCATTAAATTATTGAAATTTTTGTCGATGAATCTAATAATCGGGAAAAAAAACATATTTTTGCTCGGTTAAAGATGAATAATAAATGTACCAAAAAAAATTAACATTTCATTAAATTACTGAAATTTTTGTCGATGAATCTAGTAATCGGGAAAAAAAAACATATTTTTGCTTGGTTAATGAGAAATAATAAATGTACCAAAAAATAAACATTTCATTAAATAATGAACAACTTATTGGTTTGATTTTTTGGGGGTTTTTTTGGTTGGATTTTTTTGTTTTATTTCTAAAATGAACGTAACTGGTGCTTATTTTTATATTTTTTAAATATTTTTTTAATGCAATTTGACTGCAGTTAATCAAATCCTGTTCGGGATAAGCTTCAATGTTGTAGTAAAACAAAGTTAATCAGTTTGTTTGGGCTGAAATCAGCTATGAAAAAATTTTTCAAATGCAGCTTTCACAAGAAAAAAACATGGTAGACCCCTGCTTTTGTTTATTATTGATGAAATGGTGTATTTGTCATGATTATTTTCTGAAACTGTGAATAAACGACACACACATAAAGCATTGCTAATCCAATTCAAACATGGACTCTGCCCAATTTGAACATGTCCTGTATGGAGAAAAGGTGCTAAATCACCCTCACTCATCAGCAGGTTGATGTTCATCAAAGATGTATGGGTGCGCCACTCCAAAGATATCACACCATCACGTTCAAACGGCTTCTCTTCCAGCTCAGATGGGCCTTTACGCAAACACACATGCGCTCTGAAAAGGCGGCGGCGGGTCCTCGGCACTGACCACGCATTGTGGTGATAATAGCAGCCACATGTTCCTGGACCTGCTTTACTGTAAACACGCACACTGAACACACGCAGAGGAGAATGGGACCTGAGACAGCACCACATGTTTGTGCACTCTTTTGGAATATATACGTACAAATAATTATCTTTGTATTGAGCTTCATTTGCATGCAACTGTCAGGAATTGCTCTCCAACTTATACCGCTGTTTTGACAAACATCTATTTCAGTATCATCTGGCATGCATTTGTCTTATGTATTTCTTGGCAAAATAATAATCTTCAGCCCATCTTTTCTCTGAGAGGATTCAACTTTCCTGGATGCTGGAACCAAATGATGATTCAAATCACCTGTTGACATCACCTGATTCAAATCACTTCATTTTTCTGCAGTCTCACCTCATTAGCAGCGTCACGTCACCTCACCCCGACATGGTTGCAGGCCCAAATGGCACAAATTCATGAACAATGGATTTGGAATGAAATGGAATTAAAAATAACACTTTAATATTTCAGCTCACTGATACTAAAATGACATTTTTCCACATAATATTACCAGTTTATTTTTGTAAAACTGTGCCTGTTTTTTGCAATTTTTTGACTTAATTATTCATTCATTATCCTCACGAGGGTTGTGGGGGTGCTGGAGCCTATCCCAGCTGTTTTCAGACGTGAGGCGGGGTACACCCTGGACTGGTGGCCAGCCAATCACAGGGCACATATACGTAGACAAACAACCATTCACACTCACATTCATACCTATGGACAATTTGGAGTCGCTGATTAACCTAGCATGTTTTTGGAATGTGGGAGGAAACCGGAGTACCCGGAGAAAACCCACGCATGCACGGGGAGAACATGCAAACTCCACACAGAGATGGTGGGATTGAACTCGGGTCTCCTAGCTGCGCGAGGTGAGGTCTGCGCGCTAACCACTTGACCACCGTGCAGCCCTATTGTAAAATTAACTAACTTAAATTTTAATTTAACTAACTTTAAACATTATTCTTGTAAATTTTCTGCTAGTAATTATGAATTTATTTTGACTTCAGTCTCGTAACATTATAATTGTTTCCACACTTGATTTTCCAAAAATCAGATCTTTATTTGTTGTTTTGTTTGTTTTTCGTAATATTACAATTGTAAAAAATGTCTTTCTTTAATATTACAGCTTGTTGCTACTAAAACAACTTTATTTTTCCTCATAAAAGTACGACGTTATTTTCGTAAAATGATGAATTTAGATTTTGATTTTTTTCTCTTAGAATTTTTACTTAATACTTGTAAAATTACTGTTGATTTTTACATTTTTGCATATTTTTCTTATGAAATTCAGATTTTAGAATATAAAAAAATTCTGCTTTAATAAATATTATTTTAAAAAGAAATAAAAGGTATCCCACTGTGAAGGGAATCAGTAGACGTTGATATATTCTAATAACAGACATATTATTCATTGTGTTGACGTTTGGAAAAAAAAGTCAGAATGTTTCTGTTTGTGGCCTTTCCCAGCACTTTACATGTTCTCATGACAAAATAACCTGCACACTCGATGTGGTGAAAAGCACAGAGCATATGGTTGATGGTAAACACAGCAGAGTATTGGCATTCCTTCATGGAGTGACTGATGAGTTCATTTAAGAAGTGGAGAAGAGTAACAAACGAAATGTCCTATCAGGGATTCAGCTGCCATGAGTTACATGAATATGTGTATGTATGTGTGTATGTGCGTGGGGGGGGTGCGCGTAAGGAAGAAAGGTATCAATAATTCCCATCAATCATCCACTTCCTGCCTCAGTCAACAGCTGGTATGCAGGAAAGCTGTGAGAATCATTAATTACACACACAAGCACACGCACTACATCATTACTGTCAACAGCTGCCGAGCAGGCCGTGCGAGTACCCAAATAACATCATTATCGCAAGTATTCTTCAACAATGCCCCCCCTTTCAGTGCCTCCTATACAAGGAGCCAGTATGAGTGCACTCCACGGCCCGGGCCCACCAGCCGCACCACAGGCCCCTTAACACTAACCCCCCCCCACCGCCACCACTCTTCACACTACCGAGGTGGCCTTTGACCTCGGGGGATGTGTCAGGGAGAAGTCAGGGTGAGCGTCTGTCAGTGGACGGTGGCTCGGGGGGTAAAAGAGTTCTGGGTAATGAGTGACAAGTGTGTGCGAACGTGTGTGTTTATGTGCTCCAGACGAGTGTTTGTGTGATTTTTTTTTTTTTTTAGTTTTTTTTTTTTTTTCCTCTCCTGCTCCTGTGCCCACTGTGGGTGTGGGAGCGTACGGGTGTGTATGTGTGAATGTTTGCATGTACTGTATGCGACCGTACACGTGCAGATGTGGCCGTTTGGGAAGGAGATTCAGCTCATTTAGGGGTGAAAGTGTGTGACCTGCTCGTTTATCACCGGTGACAAAGTGTAAGAGTCAGTTAGAGATAGAATTTGCTCTCAGCTCGTAAATCACGAGCTGAAAACACACACACACACGAAATGTTGTCTCCTGGGACCGACATCTTTTTTTTTTCTTTTCCTTTCTCTGAAATATTAATGTCTTTTAGAATTACAAACTATTACATTATTTTACACTGACAGTCATAGTCATTTATTTTGTACATCACTCATTGTCGCACACACTTTGTCAGAAGCTCAGGAGAACCGAGATATGTGGCTGCTGACTCCAACCTCGCCTGCCGAGGAGGACCACTCATTGTCGCACACACTTTGTCAGAAGCAGCAGGTTAGGAGAACCGGGACGTGTGGCCGCTGCCTCCAACCTCGCCTGCCCAAGAAGGAGCACTCATTGTCGGACACTTTGTCGGAGGCACCGCTGGTGCCGTGGAGATCAGGAGAAACAGGTTGTGTGGTCGCTGCTTCCAACCTCGCCTGCTCGAGGAGGAGCACTCATTGTTGCACACACTTTGTCAGAAGCAGCGTTGGTGCCATGGAGGTCAGGAGAACCAGGACGTGTGACCGCTGCCTCCAACTTCACCTGCCCGAGGAGGAGCACTCATTGTCGCACACACTTTGTCAGAAGCTCAGGAGAACCGAGATATGTGGCTGCTGACTCCAACCTCGCTTGCCGAGGAGGAGCACTCATTGTCGCACACACTTTGTCAGAAGCAGCAGGTCAGGAGAACCAGGACGTGTGGCCGCTGCCTCCAACCTCGCCTACCCGAGGAGGAGCACTCATTGTCGGACACTTTGTCGGAGGCACCACCGGTGCCGTGGAGGTCAAGAGAACCAGGACGTGTGGCTCCTGACTCAAAACTCACCTGCCCGAGGAGGAGCACTCATTGTTGCACACACTTTGTCAGAGGCTCAGAGAACCAAGATATGCGGCTGCTGACTCCAACCTTGCCTGCCGAGGCGGAGCACTCATTGTCGCACACACTTTGTCAGACACAGCGTTGGTGCCGTGGAGGTCAGGAGAACCAGGACGTGTGGCCACTGCCTCCAAACTCACCTGCCTAGGAAGAGGAGCACTCATTGTCGGACACTTTGTCGGAGGCACCACCAGTGCCGTGGAGGTCAAGAGAACCAGGACATGTGGCTGCTGACTCAAAACTCGCCTGCCGAGGAGGAGCACTCATTGTCGCACACACTTTGTCAGAAGCAGTGTTGGTGCCGTGGAGGTCAGGAGAACCAGGATGTGTGGCAGCTGCCTCCAACCTCATCTGCCCGAGGAGGAGCACTCATTGTCGCACACACTTTGTCAGAAACAGCGTTGGTGCCGTGGAGGTCAGGAGAACCAGGACGTGTGGCCACTGCCTCCAACCTCGCCTACCCGAGGAGGAGCATTCATTGTCAGACACTTTTTCGGAGGCACCTCCGGTGCCGTGGAGATCAGGAGAGCCAGGATGTGTAGCCGTTGACTCTAAACTCGCCTGCCCGAGGAGGAGCACTCATTGTCAGACACTTTTTCGGAGGCACCTCCAGTGCCGTGGAGATCAGGAGAACCAGGATGTGTAGCCGTTGACTCCAAACTCGCCTGCCCGAGGAGGAGCACTCATTGTCGCACACACTTTGTCAGAAACAGCGTTGGTGCCGTGGAGGTCAGGAGAACCAGGATGTGTAGCCGCTGCCTCTAACCTCATCTGCCCGAGGAGGAGCACTCATTGTCGCACACACTTTGTCAGAGGCACCGCCGGTGCCGTGGAGCTCAGAAGCCGGACATGAGGGCACCACGTTTACAAACTGCAGACAATCTTGGCATCATATCAGTAGTGGAAATGTGGTCTTTACACAATTTCAGCGGGACTCCGGACATTGAGCACCGTGGTTCTCTTAAACCTCAGTAGACTCAGTGTCCGACATGAATGCACCTTTCCCAGCGAGAGCGCACTGCTTCTAGCTACAGCAACAGTTTGGCAGATATTTCACGTTTAATGCAAGAATACAACATTCCAACTACATTTATAGGTCAGAAAAGTGAAAAAAAGCATAATAGGTCCCCTTTGAAAGTGTTTTATCTTGAATATTTTTCATGATCATCGACATTGTTTGCTGAATGAAAGCTGGACTTCTTACGTGGTGCTGTGACTAATTAGTGCGTTTCCTTAGCTGTGTGAGTCATTTGTTTGTCGAATGGCTGCACTGACTACGGTAGAAAGTCCCCAATTTTGCATGCATAAGTAAATTTATGCTTTCACAAATAATGTGTCGTCTTCGGGCATTGCGGCCACTTTGTTAGGCGGTTTTTGAAAACACCATGTGTGGCGCAGATTGAGACTTATGCGTATGACTTTGTCCGACTATTCTTCCCTTCACCTCGTCCTCGTTCATACGCCGAGGTGAGCTTTAATCATGTTAGCATGTTGCATAAGCCCATACTATACGTACTCATATGTCCATATGGCTCGGTAATAAGCCTCACATTGAATGAATTAATTCCTCATTTTTTTGTGTGTGTTATATGTGTTTGTTTTTCCCAAGTAATTATAATTGTTATGTTTAAGTGTAACAGGATTTATTTTAATAACGATTAAATTCTGATTCAATTCCGGGTTGCTGATGCAATTCAATTACAACAGGGGTGGGCAAACTACGGCCCGGGGGCCACATCCGGCCCGCCAAGTGTTTGAATACGGCCCGCCCAATCTTTCAAAAGTATTTAATTTAAACTCAACATACAACCTGGCATCATGGCCTGAGCCAACCTTTTGATGGTTGTATCAATTTCGTTGTTTGACATGGTCTGTTGTTTACAAAGTGCTCCTGAAAAAAGAGACACAAGCACATAATAATAAAAAATTAAAATTTTTATATTATTATTATAACTATTATGTTTATTATATTTATTATATTAATGCTAATTATTATATTAATTATATATAATATTGTTATATTTGCATATTTTACGTAATAATAATATAATTATTTTAATTTTATTTTAATTATAATATTTTATTATTTTTAAAATATTTAAATATAAATATAAAATAATAAATAATAATAGCAGATTGCATGACAATTTTACAGATACAATAATACCAGGTGGACTGTTACGTGTAAAATAGTCTGCCCCCCCCCCCCCCCCCCCCGGAAATTTTGTTATATCAATGCGGCCCGCGAGTCAAAAAGTTTGCCCACCCCTGAATTACAAGATAACGATACGACCCAAAACGATTAATCCATCCAACCATTTTCTGTACCGCTTATCCTCACAAGGTCGCGGGGGTATGCTGGAGCCTATCCCAGATGACTTCGACCAGACTGGTCACCAAAACGATTCAGTAATTTTAAATTAAATCTGTAAATTTTTAGCAGGTGTTTCTACTGAAGCTGTGTTAATTTTTTTTACTTGTTTTTAGTCTGGACATTTTTCCAGTGCTCCCCATGACCAAAAGCTCACACGCACAGCCGGCCCTTTGAAACAACAGAGACATATCGCATTGTCAACAAACACACAACACACACATACTGTAGCAGAGCCCCTACTTAAGCTGGCGGAAGTCTGTTGAGGATGTGACAGGTCAGAAAGATTAGCTTCCTAATGGTGAGGTGTCAGAGTCATGACAGCAAGAGCTGGTGCACAACATCTAAGATCTAACGTCTAATTGAACGATGAAAATATGATGCACTGGTCCGATACCTTATAATCTCATCCATAAGTTAAATTATCCATCATCTCTCAAAGTATTACCCCATTGCAGAAGAGGTCAAAGCTGTCGTAACAGTGAAGTCCGAGGAACCGGTACTCCAAAATGGTCATGCCAGGTCAAGTGTGCCAGTCTGATAGAGCTGCCCTGCACCGTGTGGCTCTCACTGCCTGATTTTTAAAAGCTTTAACGTCAAAGTTGTAGTTGGCAATAAGATTTGCAATGTTTTGAAAGTCATTTTTTGACATTTTTTGACATTTTACCATTTAGTTAATAATATTCCTGAGGCAAAATGCAGCTGGAGAAAGCTAAAATATAAAACAAATAATTTCCCCAGTAACCCAGGTCAAGATTAAACCATGTTGGGTAAGTGCAGATTCAAACAAAACAAACCAAATACTCAGTGTCACGTTGACTACTTAACTCAGGTGGAACTTGACCCTTCTTTCCTAATACTTTTTGTCCAGCTGGAGAAGTCACTGAGGTCAACAGGTCAAAGCGATGGGAAAGAGACTCAGGTCCTCAGTTGTTAAGTCAGTCAGTCCCAAGACGAGCAGGAGGAAGTCGGTAGGTCAGATTTTGCATTTGTAAACATAAACACAATATTCTATTTTTTCATTCCTTAGGACTTTGAAGAAGCTTTTGTCGTAAACTTCTCTGTTTGCAGATCAATAATTAGCATTTTGATGTCAAAACTTTTGAAATGGTTCATGACATATGAAATTGCGTGTGGGGGGTGGGATGGGTTTGAAACAAAAATAGCCGATGCGTAAAAATAAATAATATATAAAATAAAATATATATATAATAAAATATATAATATATAATAAAATAAATATAAAATAACAGTAAGTATATATTGTAATTTCCAGTTCATAAGCCACTACTTTGTTCTCACACTTCGAACCCTGCTGTAATTTTGTGGCGCAGCGCAAGGTGGCGCAAAGTAACAGAGAGTGGCGCACCCCACTCAGTGGTAATTTCATCCTGCGCACCACTGTGCGCAGCCAATTTGGTAATTTGGTAAATTGGGCTGCGACGAGATGGGCCTGGTGGCGCACCATGGGCGGTGTCAACTCCAACTGAATATTTTGTGACAAAACACCAAAGATGCCCTGAAAGATCACCAGCTCCGACTTGTTTTTTTCTCTTGGTGCAGGCGAAGCGCACACTGCGCCGTGCTACATTGTCTGACAGGCGCACCGTGTACACACGTCACCAAAACCTCCCAGGCAGGTTTTTCAGAGTGTCGGGCGGCGCAGCGCAGGGCAGTTAACATCACCATGGCAACATGTTTGACGGAGCTGTAATTTGGAATGAAATCATTTTCAAAACAAATCAACGTCTGCGAAAGCGGTATTTTTTTGTGTCGTTCACCGCTTCGAAAACTGTAAGTAATCTGTTTTGTTTATTGAATCGGACTTGTTTACTTAAAAATTACATCCATGTTTACGTTCTTGACTTGCCAGCCAAAGTTCATTCTCAGTCCATTTAAAGTTGCCCCAGTGTTTGTTTTATTTTGAAGGAGCCATAAAAAAGGGAAATGCAAAGCACTCAGCCATAACAGTGATGCATCCCCTGTGAAATCCTAGACGGCCATTAAGCTAATGGGGTACTCTGGCCCAGCCGGTGGCATAACTCAGTTCACAAGCAAAAGGGATGGGGAAGGGTTCATTGAGGCCCCGTGTTTCGCCGTGTGGGTGTAAACATTGCTCAATATGTCGGCTACACAAAGCATGACGTTAATTTAAATGGGGAACTCTCACGCCATTAAATGTAGGTATTTCATTTGGGGAGTACCTTGACACGGAAACGGTTGTTAAGGCGAAATAAAGAAAAACATCAGCATCTTTTACACGCAGATCCGGGAAAATTGCAACAGTAGACCCGCATGTCCATTTTGCATGAAAATAGCATAAAAACCATAAGGATATATCTCCGTTGGACCTGTTGCTCTATGGTGCTGCAGTCCTCTTGACAAACGAAGTTTATAGCAGCTTATCACGGCCGCAACAGTCGTTGTTTGTGGCATTTCTCCTTCCACTGCAGCAAGAATTGTTCTGGTTTGGAGTGCAGAGCCCGGCTGCACTCTCGTCGTGAGAAAGGGCAGGCGAGCTGAAGCTTTTTACGGTCCAAACCATTTACTGTGTTTATTCATGGTTCGCAGGCCAGACGCGAGCACACACACAGACCTCAGGTGGTAGGAGATCGCTTACTCCCTGTCATTCCGTCTGTTTGTTTGAACAGGAGGAGGCCGGGAGGTTGGTCGTGAGGCGGCGGGAGGGTGGGGGGGATCCCATCCTCAATTACTGGGGAAGAGGTTTTTTACGAGCCTCTCTGGCAGTGCACGCAGGGACGCAACGTCAGTGTGAACTAATGAATTTGGAAGAGTCTTTACCGACTCATTTACGATTGACTCCCCATGTAGCCTGGGGCTGAAGGGGAGCCTACGATGGAGCTGTTTGAGTTTTGACTAGACCGGTGTGAAGGCGGTTATGAGTGTTAAGTGGCCTGTTAAATGGAAGGAAATTGTCAATGTTGAGGGGTCCAACTTCCTTGCTAACATTTTGGAAAAGTACTACAGACATTGTTGAATCAGCAGAAACCATAATAGATGAGAGAAGGAAATAGGGTACGTATAAAAGCGGGCGTTTAAATGTATTATATACTATGCCAGCGTTTTTACCCCATTTTTTGAAAAATTACTTTCCTCGAAATTTTCTGCAATTAGTTTTGTGCATAGGCGAATGACCCCATGTAAATGACCCCGCTAAATAAATGCATAAAATGTATTATTAGGCTGCACCACTCGAGTGGTTAGCACGCAGACCTCACAGCTAAGAGACCAGAGTTCAATCCCACCCTCGGCCATCTCTGTGTGGAGTTTGCATGTTCTCCCCGTGCATGCGTGGGTTTTCTCCGGGTACCCCGGTTTCATCCATTTTGCCTCGGCCCAAGCAGTTCAAGCAGAAGCTGTACTGATTCTACACCTGATCAAACTTACTTAAGATTTGTCAGATCAAAACGCAGGTTGCACGGTGGACGAGTGGTTAGCACGCAGACCTCACAGCTAGGAGACCAGAGTTCAATCCCACCCTCGGCCATCTCTGTGTGGAGTTTTCATGTTCTCCCCGTGCATGCGTGGGTTTTCTCCGGGTACTCCGGTTTCATCCATTTTGCCTCGGTCCAAGCAGTTCAAGCAGAAGCTGTGGTGATTCTAGACTTGATCAAACTTACTTAAGATTTGTCAGATCAAAACGCGGGATGCACGGCGGTGGAGTGGTTAGTGCGCTGACCTCACAGCGCACTTCTTCCCGTGTATGCGTGAGTTTTCTCCGGGTTCTCCGGTTTCCTCCCACATTCCAAAAACATGCTAGGTTAATTGGCGACTCCAAATTGTCCATAGGTATGAATGTGAGTGTGAATGGTTGTTTGTCTATATGTGCCCTGTGATTGGCTGGCCACCAGTCCAGGGTGTACCCCGCCTCTCGTTCGAAGACAGTTGGGATAGGCTCCAGCACCCCCCACAACTCTCATGAGGATAAGCAGTAGAAAATGAATGAATGAAAAATGTATAATAAAAGTTGTTAATTTTAATTTCACGAAGAAATTATCATGTATTCTTTATGCTACGCTATTAAATATCATTAAAAAAATGACCATACACATTTGGTGAATTTGCAAAGTATTGCATCTGTATCGCCTGACATTTACTGTGAATTGGGTCGGAAACTAAACCAGCGATGCAGCGATTTGCATAAACGTACGGTGGAAACATGGAAACACAATCATTGGACAGTTTTTTTTTTTTTAAATATTATACCAACCCTGACAGAACATCACTGGACAGAAGACACTTTTTAGTGATACATTGTAGTGAAAACATCATCAGTCGGAGCTGTAGGCCATTGCCTGAAGGTTGTCGGACTGAACCACAAATCCTCTGAGAAAATCTTAGAAGTCCACTTCACTGTAGCCAGGAATATTATGTTGTCTGTTTGTCAGTTTGCGAGCAAGATTATCGCACTTGGGCCAAGGTAAAACAATTTGGGGGAATTTGGATAAAGGTGAAGAAAGCTGATCTCCGGAGGTCTGTGCTGTGTTCTATTCCTACTACTGTAATTTGTCTGCTTTGCTGATTCCGACTCAGTTTATTCAGATGTTAGAACATCGCGTATGATCCACTGTGTCGCTGCATCGTGTTTCCCAACTTCCTCCTTTCTCACTCACTCGTTTCTTTTCTTCACAACCACACACAAACACACACTAACACCGTCGGTCTCCATGAAGACTAATATAGGGCTAACATGCTAGCCTCCAAGGGTGGGCTATGCTGTATCAGGTGGCGGCAGAGCAGACCCAGAAGCTTTAACTGTATCTAATTACTACAACTGTTTACTAGCTCAGGCAACTACCCCACACATCCTGCCAACACACACACACACACACAGACACACATATTCAGGTAGTACCTATGCAGTGTGGCCGTGCACCACAGGTATGTGTGGCCCACAGAGCCACAAATTTGCAGGAGGTGGACTATTACATCATTTACGCCTATCTGATTGCCCTGTAAGGGAATGTGGCCTGCGGACACCCACACATGTTGAAACGTCTTTAAACAGGAGTACATATACACAATTAGTATTAAATGTATGTGTTACAGTATTTAAAGAGGCAGTGCGTCCTTATCTCCATACAATGTAATATAACATAATGCGGTAGACAACTCCCTCCTTTATCACGGTTGTTTGGTGATAAGTGAATTTTTGCAAAATAGGATCCCTGACTTATACATTGAATATTTTCAGTGTTATTTTCAAGTTAGTGACCCCTGGAAATGCAATAATGACCTTATACTGTATAATATTCATAATAAGGGAAAATAGGACATATTAGACATAGTGGAATATTTTTTACTTTCTGTTCCTTACAGAACTTCCTGCGGTGGCTATGTAACATTACTTTGTGACCGGTGTAGAATACTACATGTCACCACAACGTATTTGAATGCATCTTCTGAATGCCTTATATTTGTATTTTAGTTCATTTACTTCATTGTTATGCTTGAAAATGTTTAACTTAGGTAAGAAATATGTAACATTTATGTAACTATACATAATTTGGACGAATAATAAGACAGATTTAACAATAAAACAGCATGATTTTGTAATTAATATATTTTTGAAAAAAAGTGATTGAGGAAAGACGTAAAAATTCAAAGTGCAAAGTGGCGAGGGAATACTATCCCCTAAGTCCCATGTTCAAGGACCCATCAGTAGTCACCAGATTGTTAACTTTCGAGTGGTAACACTCGGCTGTTTGGCCCTTCCGCCACGTTCACTGCCCAGTGGTAGAAATCCTCCCCCTGAGAACTCTCAGTGTGTTTTGAATAGAGGATGAGGGAATCTTAAAGAACCAAATTATAGAATGAGAACCAGATTGTTTATTTCTGACAACAATACCTAATACAGACGTCCGGGCTTATCTGCAGTCCCTGTATACCTACAAGTAAGCAGGTCTTATTATGGCACACCCTTTTATTTATTAGAAACTGCCAAATGATCACATCACAACAATTCTTACAGAAGAGTAAAAAATGGGTACACCACTGTTGTTTTTTTGTTTTGTTTTTTTTCACTTTTGTTTTTTAAACAAAGCATAAAAAGACTTCTTAACTTAACAACAAATGATGAAACAGTCACAGTCGAATCATCAAATCATCATTATCAAATTAAGTTAAGAAGTCTTTTTATGCTTTGTTTAAAAAAGTGAAAAAAAAAACAAAACAAAAAAACAACAGTGGTGTACCTATTTTTTACTCTTCTGTAAGAATTGTTGTGATGTGATTATTTGGCAGTTTCGAATAAATAAAAGGAAATAAGACCTGCTTACTTGTAGGTATACAGGGACTGCAGATAAGCCCGGACGTCTGTATTAGGTATTGTTGTCAGAAATAAACAATCTGGTTCTCATTCTATAATTTGGTTCTTTAAGATTCCCTTATCCTCTATTCAAAACCCACTGAGAGTCCTCAGGGGGAGGATTTCTACAACTGGGCAGTGAACGTGGCGGAAGGGCCAAACAAGTTAACAATCTGGTGACTACTGATGGGTCCTTGAACATTGCATTTGTCACACGCAAAGAGCAAAGCGCCATGTCGGTGGGCGTATCGCTTTAAGAAAACGTCACACAACCAATAACATCACACCCTGTAACATCCATCAAGTATCAGTATTGAGTAACATAGCGACGCAGTACCGATGCTAGCTACACCAAACGCTTCAAGAAGCCAGGAGAGGAGGAGACGTCACCAGTGGTGAGGAGACGTCACTCTCGGTGGGTCTTTAAGGGATGCCATCAAAGATGATGCAATGATGATTCCCCGTCAAAGCCATCAAAGGTGTTTTACAGCAAGGTGCTGCCATAAAGGGAATGAATGGTCGATGAAAGTGACGAAGGATATGCCCGTCTGATATAAACACATGAAAGCAGCCTCAAAGAGGGCGACCAACAATTTTGAGTCATTGTTTTTATTGTTTTTATCTTTGAAACATTAGACCGCAACATTATCTAGTCCGACATATCCCCCACCCTTCCTAAAAAAGCCACAAAACTGCATGCACGCTTTCAGTGTATTTTGATCAATTTGTGGGAATCCAAAGAGACGTGCTCTGGAAAATCTCCCCATCCGTTTTTTTTTGTCTTTCCAAAGGAAAATTCCTAATTACATGATGAACGCTGTTATAAGTTAACAGATGATTCTCCGTGGACAGAAAACAATACACTTGAGTAACACGAGCTATGGGATGAAGCAACAATGTCTGAAAATAAAGTTGAAGATACTTGTCAACGCAAACTACGCTCCCAACAACACGATACACTTTGCAGGACATTTGTCTCAATCTTGCTAGAATCTTTCTGAATCCTGGGAATGGGATCCAAAATCAAATGATCGTGTAGGAAGAAATATATGAGGCATTATTTTGTTTCACGTTTTGGGAAGGATTATTAATCACACACCAATAGTGGTCGAGAATCTAAGTATTTAGTAGTTTCTCTTATGATAAAACTGGATTTGAGATGGTTCAAAGGAGAAATTATAAAAACCAAAGCTTAATATTTATGAATTATTGGTCTAATCCTTGCCAGAATTCCTGCCGTGCGTGGTTTGCTTTGCCGCAGCCATACCATCTATTGCGTGCTGAGGAGGAGGAGGATGGGTTTATAAGTTATGAAGATCAACAACGCTTCATAGGAGCGGTTCAGTGGAGAGCCAGTCCAATATTGAAGTGCCATTTTTGGGCGTTTCATCCCCGACTTAGGCAGTGTGTTCTTTGGCCATCGTTGTGGCTCCTAGAAATGCTACTGCAAAACTCCCAAATTTACATTTTAGGTAAATCTAACATCTCTAATCAGGCCCATGAGCCTTAAATAGTAAGAATGCATTCACTTCTTCTTGTAGAAAGGCAAGCGATTTATATAAAACAAGTTCATATTGAGGGGCTGCACGGCGGTCAAGTGGTTAGTGTTCAGACCTCACAGCTAGGAGACCATGGTTCAATCCCACCCTCGACCATCTCTGTCTGGAGTTTGCATGGTCTCCCCGGGTTTTCTCCGGGTACTCCGGTTTCCTAACATGCTAGGTTAATCGTCGACTCCAAATTGTCCATAGGTATGAATGTGAGTGTGAATGGTTGTTTGTCTATATGTGCCCTGTGATTGGCTGGCCACCAGTCCAGGGTGTACCCCGCCTCTCGCCCGAAGACAGCTGGGATAGGCTCCAGCACCCCCCGCAACCCTCGTGAGGATAAGCGGTAGAAAATGAATGAATGAATGAAGTTCATATATAATTTTGTGATTGATAAGTAGGCCAATTAAAATGATTCTCATTAGCAATATGTTGTTTTGGCATTGTCATTGGTTAAACATATACTGAGTTACACCGTGGATTTTGTAACGCAGGTTCAGCCGAGGCTGAGTGGGTGACTTGTAATTCTCTACCAAAACACTAGGGGCAGTATGCGAGTGAGCAACCACGATCCTGGTGAACAATGGCCGCTGGAGCCGTGTCCAAATGGTTGCTGGGGCTGAAACTAATCAAAAAGAAACAATTTGTGCCATTGTTTATTTTGGTTTGGCGGGCTTTTTGGCACTTTTATGAAAGCAAAAATCCTTGACGAAAAAATGCTGACCAATGACAGCTCTCTGTGAGAATTTCTTGGTCATATGATGTATTCATTTGATCGGTAACTTTCACAATGCTGGTAAGAACGATAATTGATTCACTGAAATGAACGAATTAAAGGAACGATGACATACCGTACATAGAGGCGTGTTGAGAGTAATTAGTCTGTATGCCGTCGGTGTCGTCCTACCATGTCTCTTCGCTATGTAAGTACCATTTGTACAGATGAGTACCAGAAATCCCACATCTTCTTTGTCAGATGTTTGTTTTCCTTTCAACATTTATTAGGAAACAAACACGGCATGGCTTTGTTAGGCGTGTTCCGATCTGACGAGTTCATTGTTCAGCCCTCCATCCTGTGATGTTGGCAATGGCGCTAGCCACCAACACATTCACCAGATACAAAACACTGAGTCAGACACAAATATGACTTACAGAAGGATAGAATCGTATCTGAATTAATTCAACATGCGTTTATATTGTGGTTGTTTTGGTAGTCAAATTTTGCAACTAAAGTGGTGTTTTCTTTCGTTCATCAGGTTCAGGTAAATCTTTTCAACGGTTATTATTCCAACTGTAATGTGACCTGCAGGTAAAAAAAATCTCAGACAGGAAACTATCTAAGTGCAAGTAATAAATGTCGCATAAAATGACGGGGAGCAAAGGAATTTGAGGGGAGGTCGCAGCTGGCAAAGAGCCTTTGAAAGGCGAAGCCGTCAGCGCCCTGTGACCATGCAAGCCACCGATGACAAGGCTAAGATGGCATTTGCTGATAGAGACCACTCATCAGCACCTTTATTTCATGGTGGGGGGGGGCGAAGACGGGGAGATGCAGTGTACGGGTGACTGAAAAGTGAGGAAAATATGCAGTCTTGTTATTACCAATCTGATGTTGAGGGAGTATTAGTAAGTCATAATTTGATACCATCATCCATGCACTCCGGAGACTACTTGAAAGTATAAAGTATAAAGCCTTGTGATGAAAGATATTACATATCCTCTTCAGGTTATGTTTGACCACAAGGGAGCTTTAGGTGGAGAAAGTAAAAAGTCATAAAATGCAGAAGAACAAAATGATTATGGGATGTGGCCAGTGGCGTCATTAGGCATCACTTTAGGGGGGCTTCAAGCTTGATATTTTTTTATTGATTAAATTTTAAATTTTAAATTTTAAATTTTAAATTTTAAATTTTAAATTTTAAATTTTAAATTTTAAATCTTAAATTTTAAATTTTAAATTTTAAATTTTAAATTTTAAATTTTAAATTTTAAAATTTTAAATTACCCCGCCTCACGTCCAAAGACAGCTGGGATAGGCTCCAGCACCCCCACGACCCTCGTGAGGAAAAAGCAGTAGAAAATGAATGAATTTTAAATTTTAAATTTTAAATTTTAAATTTTAAATTTTAAATTTTAAATTTTAAATTTTAAATTTTAAATTTTAAATTTTAAATTTAAAATTTTAAATTTTAAATTTTAAATTTTAAATTTTAAATTTTTATTTTTTCCCCAAAAAATCTCTGACAAATTTCATATAATAGGGCAAAAGCAGGTTAATAAGCAAACCAATAATCAGGCTAATACTAGCCGACTAGTAGTAGTAATAATCAGAAGAAGAATAATGATGATAGTAATAATAATAGGCTAATTAATAATATAATCATGATTATTATATCATTGATCACTGTCCAGCGGTTTTGCAGTGTAGATTGTGTATACTTATGTACACTTAGTACACTTGTGTACTAAGCCCCCCCCCCGTTCTCAGAACCTAGTGACGCCCCTGGATGTGGAAAAACAAACCAAACCAAAATTTTGTTTTTTCTGGTTAAATTAGGCTGCAAAATAAAAAGTATACAATGTATTTATTTTGTTTGATTGTTTCATCAGCATAAATAAAACATCTTGATGATACAGCACAATATGTCATATCAAGATGTTATCGTTATTGTATCATATCATTAGGTACCCTGAGATTCCCATCCCATCCGCCACATGAAAATATCGCGGCGTCTCTTCGTTCAGCTGCAGCTTGACATACGTAGCATCTGCTGCCAGGTTCCTGCGGCTGTGACCTCAGCCCATTTAGTCCCTTGTTTGTTTTCCCATGAGTCATTATTAAACAGCGCTAAGGTATACTAACCTCTGACATTCACAAATGTACCCAACCCCCAACCAAAAAATGGCCTGCCACAGGTGTAGTTCGATTCCTTCCAAAGAAAACCCAAGCGCTGCGTTGGATGCTTGGGGCCCCAATGGTTGTGTTGTGATCCCAGCAGTGTGATTTTACCCAAAAGTCACTCTGATTTGGCTAATTCTAGAGGTGAGAACAGAACAACCGTCATATACGTACGTCATCCATCAAAGCGGGACTCTTTCTTGCACGCTTCCGGAACAACGTGTACTATACGTGCGAAACAACCTTCTTGTGTACATGTGTGTCTTTTTTATCTCGATGTAGTTTCGAGTTGATGAAATATCCACAAATGCACTCGTGCCGTCTTTGCCCCCCCCCCCCTTCAGTTTCTCAGCCCACCACTTTCTCTCGCTCTTTTCCTTTAAAAACAGTTTTTTAAACAAGTGGTTCCTTCACGCGGCCAACATCAACATCTAATAAAGCCCAAAGATAAACACGGACCTCTGTCTACGGCAGAGTTGATTTCATCCCCAAGCAGCGGCGGCCAACTCCCGTCCATCTGCCTAAACACAAACCTGCTGTTTTTCACCGTGAAAAAACATCGATGTTGCGGTTCCAGATTACTTTTACTTTAGCTTCTTAAGAAAGTGATTATGCAGGAGTGTGTTAATATCAAATATCATGACCGCTCCATAATGTTAATAGTAATTAGGAGTCAATACGCGTCTTTCACTGATGTGTTTCTTATTGCAGCCAAAAAGAGAGTGGAAAGAAAATGGTTTCAAAAAAAAATGAATGGAGGCGGAGAAACCAATATAACTATCACCATCTCAATTTCAGTGTCCTTGACATGGTAATAGTGAGAAAAAGAAATATCTTTTTGTTGGAATGGATTTGGACACGCTACATGAATTACAGGTGTTCCGTGTCTTCCAAGCAGTGGAAAACAGTTTCAGTTGTAGTGCTGCAATGTTCACAAAATAAAAGTTAATCGTTTTAAGGAAAGCATGAGGTGGTGCTTCATAACATCTGAGAACTACTGGAACTGTCTGACTGCTCACATCTGGATCCTTACATGGACCGCCCCTACGGATTTTGTAATATGCCCCCTTGTTGTATTTCTGCTGCTACAATGCACCCATAATCTAGATATTCATCTTCTAGGTTCCGTTATCTGTATTTATTTTCTGTTGTCTATGTGCATTCATCCAGCCATCTATCCACCCGCCCTTGTCCTCACTAGGTGCTGGAGCCTATCCCAGCTGACTTCAGGTGAGAGGCATGGTACACCCTGGACTGGTCGCCAGCCAATCACTGGGCACATTTGTCCATCATCCATCCATCCATCCACCCACCTTCCCTTGTCCTCACTAGGTGCTGGAGCCTATCCCAGCTGACTTTGGGCAAGAGGCAGGTACACCCTGGAATGGTGGCCAGCCAATCACTGGGCACATTTGTCCATCCATCCATCCAACCAGCTAACCAACCATCCATCCACCCAACCCCACCCTTGTCCTCACTAGGTGCTGGAACCTATCCCAGTTGACTTCAGGTGAGAGGCATGGTACACCCTGGACTGGTCGCCAGCCGATCACTGGGCACATTTGTCCATCATCAATCCATCCATCCACCCACCCAACCCCACCCTTGTCCTCACTAGGAGCTGGAGCCTATCCCAGCTGACTTTGGCCGAGAGGCGGCGTACACCCTGGAATGGTGGCCAGCCAATCACTGGGCACATTCGTCCATCCTTCCATCCATTTTCTATTGCGCTTGTCATTATTAGGGTGGCGGAAGTATGCTGGAGCCTATTCCAGAAGGCTCAGGTGAAGGTGAGAGGCATGGTACACCCTGGACTGGTCACCAGCCAATCACTGGGCATATTCGTCCATCCATCCAACCATCTTTCCATCCATCTTCTATTCCACTTATCATCATTAGGGTGGCGAAAGTATGCTGGAGCCTATCCCAGCTCACTTCAAGTGAGAGGCATGGTACACCCTGGACTGGTTGCGAGGCAATCACTGGGCACATTCATCCATCCATCCATCCATCCATCTTCTATTCCGCTTATCATCATTAGGGTGGCGGAAGTATGCCTGAGCCTATCCCAGCTGACTTCAGGTCAGAGGCATGGTACACCCTGGACTGGTCGCGAGGCAATCACTGGGCACATTCGTCCATCCATCCATCCATCCATCCAACCATCCATCCATCCATCCACCCATCCGTCTTCTATTCCGCTTATCATTAGGGTGGCAAAAGTATGCTGGAGCCTATCCCAGCTCACTTCATGGTGAGAGGCATGGTACACCCTGGAATGGTTGCGAGGCAATCACTGGACACATTCATCCATCCATCCATCCATCCACCCATCTTCTATTCAGCTTATCATCATTAGCGTGGCGGAAGTATGCCAGAGCCTATCCCAGCTGACTTCGGGTGGGAGGCGGGGTACACCCTACAGGTTAACCTGCATATTTACGCAATGTGAGCGTAAGCCAGGGTACCCGGAGTAAACCTACCCAAACTCATCCGCACAGATCGTTGCAGCCCAACTGACATACGTATGAACCCACATCTTCCAGATCTCTTGACCGTGTGTCCAACGTGCTAATAAACGATAAATACTAATCTTCATACAAGAACACTTTAATGTGAGTTATATTATTTATCGTATATGTTCTACAGATGTGTACAGCTGGATGGATGAAGACAAACCTAAAAAAAAACAAACTTAAAGACAAAATCGAGCCATTCAGCAGAAATTGCTGCCATTTAGTTTTGACCTTGTTAGTTTGATTAACGTAAACAGTCTACGTATGTTCAATTCATCATATTGGATAATTGGAAGTACTGTTGAGCCTGAAGCTAGCTACACATGGTGGCAATAATACTTTAAAGAAATACCTCGGATTAACAGGACTCATTTAAATAAAAACATGTTTCTGTGTCCGAGAAACGAGAGGAAAGTAGCAAAGAAGTAAAGGCATAAAGAAAAATCCCCTCCATAGTTTGAAGTCATTATAATCACCGACGATCATCTCAAAGAATGGGTAGTTCATCGTTTATTGTAAATAATTCCTGATCAAAATGAATAACAATCACGGTCATAAAATATCAGCAACATTGATCCTGAAACATCATCCACCTGCAAACGCAAATCAATTATCTTAATGGAGATCGGGTACAGGCTGTGCTCCATAATCCGACCCAGCTGAATCCCCACGCTAATGGTCAAATTCCGGCTTTGGTATACAACAGCCGGTACGTGATAAAAAATTGGTTTGTTGTATTTTACCTCAAGGTCACGACATTGACTCAACGTTCGTTTTGATTGAACAATACCATCAGAAAGGAACTTCTTACTTCAATAAGCAGAACCGTTCGTTTTCTACCGATTATCCTCATGAGGGTTGCGATGGGATGCTGGAGCCTATCCCAGCTGTCTTCGAGCGAGAGGCGGGGTACACCCTGGACTGGTGGCCAGCCAATCACAGGGCACATATAGACAAACAACCATTCACACTCATATTCATACCTATGGACAATTTGGAGTCGGCAATTAACCTAGCATGTTTTTGGAATGTGGGAGGAAACCGGAGTACCCGGAGAAAACCCACGCATGCACGGGGAGAACATGCAAACTCCACACAGAGATGGAATTGAACACTGGTCTCCTAGCTGTGAGGCCTACGTGCTAACCACTCGACTACCGTGCATCCACAAATTTGCCTATTTAATTACCGTAAATGGTTACCTATTTTTGCAGCCCCAGCCAGTCGGAGACCCTTGGGATTGCCCCCCCCCCACCCCACCCATACAGTGATCCCAGGTATACAGCCCCATCTTAACTGTTAGCTTTCATTGCAGACTTCAAGAAACACATGCAAACTCCACATAGAGATGGCCGAGGGTGGAATTGAACTCGGGTCTCCTAGTTGTGAGGTCTGCGCGCTAACCACTCGACCGCCGTGCAACCAAGCAGAACCAGCTGTGACTTATTCATTTCATTAATTATGTGAAAATGTAAACTTCTACGTGCCCTACAATTGACTCGCAACCAGTCCAGGGGGGACCCCATCTCTTGCCCGAAGTCAGCTGGGATAGGCTCCAGCATACCCCCACGACCCTGGTGACAACTGTACTGTCATATGTGTAGTTTGCACTTGCAGTAAGACCACGCTGAGGCGTATTTTGTGTTTATGTTTGTTTTTTTTAAACCTAGTTGTTATGGGTTTGTTTGTCTGAAGCCTAAAAACCAAGACCCCCAATTTGTTTATTACTTGGGGACACTACAGAATGGGAAATCAGGGGTTCCGACTACGAGGATTTTGTGACCTCAGAAGTCGCAAAGTCGTGGGTTTTGCCCAGTCAAAAAAAAAGTTAATGGTATTGACCCACAGCATAGAAGAAAAACCCTTGGTGATATCCAGGATAGAGTTAAGTATGCCATCCTCAAGTCCTCTCATTCCGCTTCCCGCCTTTTCCACTTTCTCATTGCCCCTCTCAGCGTGAAGCACATTGTTGTTGTGGGCCCATGCGGTGCCGAGGGACCAACCAGCTCTCCTTGAAAAACCCCCATGTCCAATTTTAATTCTCCAGGACCTTCCACTATTGGTCTTTATCTAATTAAATCTGCGCTGAGTGGGTCCTGGTCTATGGAAACTGCATTGTCGGGTCTCCGGACAAGAAAAACAAATGGAGACCCCAGCATGTGGAGATTAGAAGCAGACCTTCCATGCGGCTTTTTTGTGTATGGAAGAAAAGCAAGCGGCTGGGTGAAAAAGTGGAGCACCGATGAACCTATAGCAGGTGGGGGAAAAGAAGGGCCGAATGTACGGGAGATTGGAGACCGCGGAAAAAAAAGCCATTATCAAACATGCGCTAACATAAGCATGAAAATACTGGAGTGCCGCCCTATCAGTTCATATTCAGCTGTGTAAACATCTTAAATGGAGCACAAGCGGGGGCGCCCCGTATGAGGGCATTTGCACAGCAAACAAATAAACACCAGCGCGCTAACCTTCTAACCTGATGTTGTGTTACGGTGAACGAAGGCGCTCGAACACCAACACGGCAGCTGTGACTCCACACACGGTGATGCATTGGTGCTTATGGATATGCTCGGATGTAGATGCAACGCACACACACACGCACACACACACACACACACACACACACAGTATGAGTAACTAGATCAAGCGTGACAGTGATTTCTGTGGTCGTGTTTCTCTTAGACCATTACCTGTTAAAACAACAGTTCTCTGTCAGGAGTCAGATGCTGCTTGGTACAAGGGAATAATATACGAGAAAATATAATTATATAGAAAGAAAATATAAAGGAAATATAATTATGAGACAGGGTGAGGAGCTCAGTCATCCGGGAGGGGCTCAGAGTAGAGCCGCTTCTCCGACGACTCCTCTCCACATCGAGAGGAGTCGGTTGAGGTGGCTCGGGCATCTAGTCCGAATGCGTCCCGGACGCCTCCCTGGTGAGGTGTTCCGAGCATGCCCAGCCGGGAAAAGGCCCCCGGGGCAGACCTAGGACACACGCTGGAGGGATTATGTCTCACAGCTGGCCTGGGAACGCCTTGGTGTCCTCCAGGTGGAGGTGGAGGAGGTGGCTGGGGACCGGGAAGTCTGGGCTTCCCTACTAAGACCGCTGCCCCCGCGACCCGGACCCGGATAAGCGGAGGAAAATGGATGGATGGAAAATATAATTATGGACTTAAAACTTCATTCATTCATTCATTTTCTACCACTTTTCCTCACAAGGGTCGCGGGGGGTGCTGGAGCCTATCCAAGCTGTCTTCGGGCGAGAGGCGGGGTACAGCCTGGACTGGTCGCCAGCCAATCCCAGGGCACATATAGACAAACAACCATTCACACTCACATTCATACCTATGGACAATTTGGAGTCGCTAATTAACCTAGCATGTTTTTGGAATGTGGGAGGAAACCGGAGTACCGGAATCGAACCCTGGTCTCCTAGCTGTGAGGTCTGCATGCTAACCACTCAACCACCGTGCCGCCCAGACTTAAAACTTGCAAAAAAAAAACATGCATATGTCATACTACTAAATTCCCATGGCTGTGAATGTGAGTGTAAATTTGTTTCAGTGACTGCGTCCCAGTCCGGTGTGTGCCCCGCCTTTTGCTGCACCATCTGCTGAGATAGGCTCCAGCTCACCTGTCATCTTTACCGGCATAATTGATTAAAACGAATGAATGAATAATAATAATAAACACACATGGGAGAGGAGATAAAATAATGAGAAAAAGCCCCTTCTTATGTAAACAACACTCGGCCAGAGCCCCTCCAGTTAACTCTACCAGACATGCGCTGCATTACATGTTATGATTGTGTGTCCTCAAAAATCAGACTACCACAATGCATCACATCTTATATTCATTTTATTTTGGAAAAAGAAATACCTCAAGCCTGATTTCAGTGGATTCTTTTAAGTCAAGGCTGCCATTGTGTTAGATCATTGGAACATCATTTTGTTAACAAAACCATGTGAGTGACCTGCATCTGAAGAGGCTAACAGACGAATGCAATGCGGGGTATAAATGAAAGGGAGGTTGCGCAACATCCCAGAACAGCACTTCCTTTGTACGGATTATTTTGATGCTATTGTTTAATATACGATAATATATATAAGATACCTTGTGATTTGTTTACATCCGTTCATCCTCGCCATCGCTGTAGTTGGCATTTGATCAGCCTCATACATGGTAATGGTAATGGTAATGGTAATGGTTTAATTTCATTTGAACATGCATCAGATTACAATTGAGTGCATCCCATAATCAGTTCCCAGTTCCACATGTCCAAAAGGAGTAGAAAGAAGCAGAGCTTATTAAATCCTACCCCTCCATCTGGTACTTTTACAATCAGTAACTGTTACATTTGTTCACTTCCTGCTTTCCATAATACAGTTTAAGGGTTTTTTTTTGTTTTTTTTAAAATAATGTACCTCGTACCTTTAAAATTTTAAATTTTAAATTTTAAATTTTAAATTTTAAATTTTAAATTTTAAATTTTAAATTTTAAATTTTAAATTTTAAATTTTAAATTTAAATAGGAACCCATATATATGGATTCCTATATTAATTAACATTTCAGCATGAACAGGTACGAGGTACATTATTTAAAAAAAAAACAAAAAAAACCCATTTTAAATTTTAAATTTAAATTTTAAATTTTTGTCACGTACCGGAGTAGGAGGTGATATGAGCAATGGGTACCATAGTAAGTGTATAGTTCTTCCCTGAGATCATATTTCTCCTCTCTTGTAGAGAAGTACTGGATGACATTTTTAGCTAATTGGTTATTTTTAGCCTTCTGCATTATTTTAGCTGTTTGAAGATGAACTATATCAGCGAGTTGAAGTATTTGTGATTTTAGAAATACAGTGTATCAAATTAGCAAGAATAATAAACAAAGCAAACTAAAGGCGAAGGATCTTGTTTTAGTGGTAAGCACAGTGTTCCTGAAGTATTGTGTGACTAACGTTGTTGCACTCTCGCCAAAATATCCACGAGTAAAACCTTCCAAATGGTGAAAGGGGAGAAAGAAAAGCAGTAAAAACATATGTGGTGCAGTTCTTTGTTTTGATAAATTTCTTTGGTGAGCCTCAGTGCCGAGTCTGGTTAGTTTCACCCAGCTGGTCAGGCTTTCACCAATTTATCTATCTTTTTTTTTTTGTGTGTTTTTTTTTTTTTTGCACGCCATCTCATCTTCTTGCATCTAAGTGTGCAAGATCCATAACTCAGGCTGAGATAGAACCACGTCTCTCCCAAAGTGAAGCTCACGCAGATGGATGGTGATGCTGGGGACGGGGTGAGTCTTAACCGCAATTATAAATTCCTTTGGCCTTGAACGCAAAGGCGGGTCATGCGTGCGGTGATTTACAGCCGCCTCCCTCGTCTCTCTCTCTCTCTCTCTCTCTCTCTCTCTCTCTCTGCCGTTACAAGACACATCCTAGCATCATTTGTTAACGTTGCTTTGTTCAACAAATATAAAACTTCCCTGAAAGCAACTCTTTCAACCCTCCTGAAACAACAAAGATAGTGGATGTGATTTGTGTGTTGGAGTGGGGATGCCAGCAATAGTCACTGTAGTTTCAGCAGTACTGCCCTCTACTGGTGAGGAACTGAAGTTCTTATTTTTGCAGTGCTGCTCAATGGTGGAACCAACTTGAATCCAAACAATAGCATTATTAAAACTTTTTTTTTAAATTTCCCCAAAGAAGAAATACAGTACAGCAAATTAATGTCTTAAAAGTCAACAATCAGGTTGCGTAGAACACACACTCACATACACACACACACACACACACACATACAGAGTGTAGTAGTTCAATCCCCCTTCAATCCCTCACTGCCCAATTAGGACTGACAGGAGGATTAAGGAAGCCTCATTCCCCAGGTCACATGCATTCTGTTGATACAATTTCTCTCTGTATGCACACACAAAAGTGATAACACGATACACATGCACCCACTGTGCACGAGCATACAAAGGAAACTATGTTTTGTTAGTGTTGGACCCGGCATTTGCGTATTTTTTTTTTTTTATCTCATGCACAAAATGTGCATACATTATGAAACAATGACATAAGCGTTTAGGTAAGGTATGAAATTACATTCTAATCAATCATCATATCCCTGGAATATTATTAAAAGTAAATTATGTGAGTCACAGACAGCCAGGGCTATTTTTATTGAGTTTTTAGTGAGCGGGATTTAAACTAGATTCTGGTCTCACGGCCCCCACGGTCTTAGAAAATGTGATCTCAAGCAGCGGTTCTTTGTCATGTCAAAGAAACTACGGGTGCTTACATTTTTTTTTTAGATTGCAAGACATATTCATACATTTTCTACGTCTTGGTGGATTGGCTGTACGGCCAACGTGTGCCGTTTGTATATTTTTATGGTGTCATTTTTTTAGCAAAATGCTAACTTACCAAGGCCCATTATACTGCAGCCATTTGGTGGCAACGCCTATTATCTTCATCTTCATCTAACACAGTGGTTTTTAAACTAGGGGGGCAGTATGACGGGGGGGCAGTTTCATATTCGGCACTTTATAGAGTTTTTTTCAAGAAAATATTAAATTTTGATACAAAAAAATGTAGCTCGGGCGGCACGGTGGTCTAGGGGTTAGCGCACAGACCTCACAGCTAGGAGACCAGGGTTCAATTCCACCCTCGGGCATCTCTGTGTGGAGTTTGCATGTTCTCCCCGTGCATGCGTGGGTTTTCTCCGGGTACTCCGGTTTCCTCCCACATTCCAAAAACATGCTAGGTTAATTGGTGACTCCAAATTGTCCATAGGTATGAATGTGAGTGTGAATGGTTGTTTGTCTATATGTGCCCTGTGATTGGCTGGCGACCAGTCCAGGGTGTACCCCGCCTTACGCCCAAAGACAGCTGGGATAGGCTCCAGCACCCCCCGCGACCCTCGTGAGGAAAAAGCGTTAGAAAATGAATGAATGAATGAATGAAATTGTAGCTCGAAAATGCTAATAGATAAATAATAATAAATTCACTCTTCTATTTTTCATATTACGACGTCACCCGGCCCATAAATGGTCATATCCATGTCTCCACCATACCCACATACAAGCTCATCAAAATGTCTGATCCACTTGTCATGGTCATGGCTCGTTTCTCATGCAAACCCGGGCATCATCATCATCATCATGTGTATTTCTTGCAGCGCATTCGCATTTTTTTTGTGTGTTTTTTTTTTTACATTCCCGCTACCCTCCCTCACCATTGCTGTGTTTTGACCACAAGTGCTGCATGCAAAGTACGCCGTGAATCTTCTGGGATGTCCCTTCCTGCGACCGAGAGCACAGTTAAGCTCCAAAAATGTGCTGCTTTGTGGACTGAAAATTATTTTAGTGATTGGGAACCAATGATCCAACATGATAAAATCATGCCTGGAAGTTAAAACTAGAACACAAAAATGATTTTGTTAAATAGTTCATATGAAGAGCCATAATGAGAGATCATCTCCTGCATAATACTGCATAATGCTGAAGCTGTAGTATTAGTACATCAGGATTATTGTTCATTTTCGAACCGTCTGGTGAGAAAACTCTTTCAACGGAATATGAAATACTTGCAGAAGTCTCAGAAAACTCAGCCAGGACCAAAATTGGACAGCAAGCCAGAGCTTGCAGTGGAATCGAACATGAAAAAGCATCTCCTCCGCTTGCTAATGAGGGTATTGATTGCAGTAACACATGCTGATGAAGGCGCGGCGGGCCAAGCGCGGTACGCTGACATCTGTTAGCAATGCTGCATGATTAAATGAATGTGTGGATTGGAAACTCAATCTCTCCTTCTTGAGGGAATTAGGCTGGAGGTAGCTCCCCGTGAGAAAGGTAACGTTGCCTCCTCCTTGACAACACATTTTTCTTGGCAGCAAAGTAACACAAACATATTTGTCAACCAAGGCGTGTTGTTCCAAAGGAAGGAAGAATAATTGCTAATACCGAAGTTAAAGCTATGATATCATTAAATATGTCTTGTGTTGGACTTTTTCCACCTGCTGATTACTTTTGATGTATCGCCATCAGTATACGTTCAAGCTGTGCTGTCAATCAGCGATGTACCATACTGCTGATGTTGTTGGATGGAAGGATAATTATGTAATTAAACTATTACAAGAATTAAAACTTTATTCATAATTCACACATGGCTCAGTTTGCGATCGGTCATCATTTTAACAACATTAACATCAAATTGAAATCGATTTTAAAGCATAAAAACTCAAAAAATTGCCTATTAATTCATTTTTTACCGCTTATCCTCACGAGGGACTGGTGGCCAGCCAATCACAGGGCACATATAGACAAACAACCATTCACACTCACATTCATACCTATGGACAATTTGGAGTGGCCAATTAACCTAGCATGTTTTTGGAATGTGGGAGGAAACCGGAGTACCCGGAGAAAACCCACGCATGCAAACTCCACACAGAGATGGCCGAGGGTGGAATTGAACTCGGGTCTCCTAGTTGTGAGGTCTGCGTGCTAACCACTCGACCGCTGTGCAGCCAAGCAGAACCAGCCGTGACTAATTAATTTCATTAATTGGGTGAAAATGTGTCTCTACATGCCCTACAATTGACTCGCAACCAGTCCATGGGGGACCTCATCTCTCGCCCGAAAATCAGCTGGGATAGGCTCCAGCATACTCCCACGACCCTGGTGACAACTGTAACCTAGCATGTTTTCGGAATGTGGGAGGAAACCGGAGTACCCGGATAAAACCCACGCATAAATGGGGAGAACATGTAAACTCCACACAGAGATGGCCGAGGGTGGAATTGAACTTGGGTCTCCTAGTCTGTGTGCTAACCACTCGACCGCTGTGCAGCCAAGCAGAACCAGCCGTGACTAATTAATTTCATTAATTACGTGAAAATGTGTCTCTACATGACCTACAATTGACTCGCAACCAGTCCATGGGGGACCTCATCTCTCACCCGAAAATCAGCTGGGATAGGCTCCAGCATACTCCCACGACCCTGGTGACAACTGTAACCTAGCATGTTTTCGGAATGTGGGAGGAAACCGGAGTACTCATAGAAAAACACGCATGCACGGGAGAACATGCAAACTCCACACAGAGATGGCCGAGGGCGGAATTGAACTCGGGTCTCCTAGCTGTGAGGTCTGCGTGCTAACCACTCGACTGTTGTGCTGTTGACTAATTAATTTCATTAATTATGTGAAAATGTGTCTCTACAATTGACTCGCAACCAGTCCATGGGGGACCCCATCTCTCGCCCGAAAATCAGCTGGGATAGGCTCCAGCATACTCCCACGACCCTGGTGACCACTGTACTGTCATATGTGTAATTTGGAGTGGCCAATTAACCTAGCATGTTTTTGGAATGTGGGAGGAAACCGGAGTACCCGGAGAAAACCCACGCATGCACGGGGAGAACATGCAAACTCCACACAGAGATGGAATTGAACACTGGTCTCCTAGCTGTGAGGCCTATGTGCTAACCACTCTACCACCGTGCAGCCACAAATTTGCCTATTTAGTTACCGTAAATGGTTACCTATTTTGGTTACCCCAGCCTAGTCGGAGACCCTTGGGATTGCCCCAACACCCCCCCTATACAGTGATCCCGGGAATACGATATGGACAACAAACAGCCCCATCTTAACTGTCAGCTTTCATTGCAGACTTGAAGAAAAAAAGGGCAAAAGAAATGACCTTTGCCTTTTGGTAGTACCTCTGGACCCAGCTTGTGTATGTTGATTATGTATGAGGCCAGGCTCAACTCCGCTTTTCAGCAGCTGTTGGTGGAATATCCACACACCCCAAGATGACCCCCCAATTATGAAAATGAAGTATTAATAGCTTGAAATTGCACCCAAATGGCTATCACGCAGGCACAC
The DNA here is from genome assembly GCF_030265055.1 of Doryrhamphus excisus. NCBI lineage: Eukaryota > Metazoa > Chordata > Actinopteri > Syngnathiformes > Syngnathidae > Doryrhamphus > Doryrhamphus excisus. Next base: position 2,249,890 of record NC_080482.1, read on the forward strand.
CAGAAATCCTGTTTGTTTTTTCTTTCCATTGAAATCATTAGCAGAGTTTGGTAAACGTTCCTGGATACGCTTCAGACGGATTCTCCACACTTGCGACGTGTCCAAATGTGGAAAGTGTGCAAGTGCAAGTAAATCTACACATCTTTTGTTGAAGCTGTTTTTGAGGCCCAGTCTGACTTTGTTGTATATTTGGCACGTACTGCGTACTGCACAACCACTCCACTAAACACAAGAACACAATTAAACAGGAAGTCCTTATAAGGACTGGGATTCCCTTTATGAAAAACATCACTTCCAATTTTGGATGTCATTTCATTAACAGTCGGATTTGCTTTAAAAACAGATACTATAACTGTACACAATATCCATTGTCCTGGAAGTGATTCGAGTCTCACCAGAGGAAGTCCTGATACTGGGGGTCCGGACCATGTGGGTCTGTTCTGTGGGGTGAACCTGCTGGAGGTGGATGACGATCCCCTCTTTCAAACCATCTAGCCAGTTACCATCTACAACAAGCCAAAGAAGGTTGTCAGTTCCAGTGTTTTCATGTCCGACCAACCATCAAACATGGCCAAGGTCAAATGAGCACTAAGCCACTGTTACCCCCCCCCTGAAAACCCCGTGGAGCAGATCTGTAGAAGGATGGAGATGGACGTATGGTAAACTGGATGACAACATGACATTTTCCCATTTGTAGAAGTCAGCACCTTTCTGCTCCATCTCTAGTTATTCACTTGTGTAGTATCGTAATATACCAAATATGGCAGCTCTGCAGTTCTGGAAAAGGAAATGGGTTTTCCACAAGAGGTTCAACAGTAGGGACTTTTATGGATCTGACTCTTGAGTCCCCCAAAACAATTCAAAGAATATTTCTTTGGGGACCTTCTGTCAAAGGGCGTTCTCGTAAAACGCGGATCGTTCTCACCTTAAGTCTGGCACCAGAAATGTGCTCACGTTCACGCACTTCTCCTTTAACACAACTGGAAGCAGTATAGTAATAGTATAGTTGTAATAATGATAACTATAATAGAAATATCTATGACTACTCCCGATGTCTAAACCCACGACATGCACCCAAGACCTAATACATTGTCAGTATTGTAATATATATAGTACCGTATTTTCTGGACTATAAGTTACTCTGGAGTATCTGGCCAAAAATGCATAATTATGTAGAAAAAAAAACATACATAAGTCACACTGGAGTATAAGTCGCATTTTTTGCAGGTAATTTATTTTACCATCTACTTGACCAAAACAGACATTACGTTCTCTTGGAAGGCAAGTTCTAACAATAAAAGAATAGAGAACAGGCTGAATAGGTGTAAGATATGCTAACACAATGCTTATTCAGCTACACCAAAAATAAACATGAACAGAAAAAGGTGTCCAGTGTTTATGTAACATAAACACTTTTTTCATTTATAAGTCGCTCTGGAGTATAAGTCACAGGAACAGCCAACCTATGAAAAAAAGTGTGACTTATAGTCTGGAAAATACGGTATATATACGTATATAAAGTATCAGTACAGTCGTCCCTCGATACATCGCAGTTCCAATATTGGTTTGAAATTAATTCATTCATAAATGATTGCTGCTTCATGGTTGACTATGGTCAATGAGAGGGGGTATTTTTGGCCACATGGTTTTGTGGAAAAATCCAGTACAGGTCTAATGAAGTTTCAATGTTGTACCAAAACCGAGACAAAAACTGGGGCAAAATCTGACGAAAATTTGGTGAAAAAAAAGAACCCAATTGTACAAAAACTGGAGTGTACAAAAAGCGAGATTTGTAAACGGACAATGTCCTATACCACATTATACACAAGTTCTCAGCTTATGGAATGGAATATGTTATTATTCAACAGTCTGACGCCATCATCCTATCCAGAAGGCATGTGACCATGCATATAAATTGTAGGGCTTTACCATGACTGCCATATATGGAGAACAACTCATTTTCACTGCATTTCAACTAACCGCACGACCACTGTAAAAAATGCCAACAAGTCAGATGTGGTATTTTCAAACAAATATCACAATGAGGAATAAATTAGAGTCTATGCTCTGCCTTCCAAGAACATGTACGGTATGATCGGTTCTCTTCAGACCCTAAACTGTCCAGAGGTGTGAATGCGAGTGTGAATGGTTGTTTGTCTTTTGTGCCCTCGGATTGACTGGTAGCTAATAGTTTTTTACGTGTCTTTAGTGACAATAATACTACTCTTTAACTCAGGAGTCCCCAAACTTTTTCCTGTGAGGGCCACATAACTTTTCCCTGCTCTGATGGGGGGCCGGGGTCAGTTTGTAGCAGAAAATGTAACGATTGCATGGGTGTCTAAACATAAACATTTATTGTTTTCCAGAAAGCCACACAAAACCAAATATTAATAACCCTTTCCGGGATCTTCACGGAAAAAATAAGTCGGAAATAAATAATAACAGTATTAATAAAATAAATAATACTATTTGTGAAATAAATAATAACCAAATACTCTCTCTGGGGACTTCAAAGAAAAACCAAAGTCAGGAAATATTTAACAACACAATTATTAAATAAGTAATAACTAAATACACTCTCTGGGGTCTTCAAAGAAAAAATAAAGTCAGGAAATATATAACAACACAGGAGAGGGGTATTTATCTGGTGTTGCTCAGGGGGCCGGACCAAAGGTGGAGGCGGGCCGGATCCGGCCCGCGGGCCGTAGTTTGGGGACCCCTGCTTTAACTGTTCAGTTGCTTTCACGTCTTTGTGTCTGCAACGCCTGAACGCCACCACCATGTTTGACCAATGATGTGCGGCTCTAACAGAAAAAAAAGATGAGAAAAAAACAACAGCTGGTTCACCTCAAAGAACGAGCTCCTGTCGTTCACTTCAAAGAGCGACCCATCACTATTTCTTACTTTTGGTGTAAGCGTGTGTGTGTGAATTCTAACCACAGAAGTCAAGTTCCAGTAAGACAGATGTTAGAGACATACAGTATGGACCAAAGCCACGGTCGCCACAAGAGAAGCCGATATAATGTGTCTCAGAACCTGACTCATAGCTTCCCTCCGTCAGTAATAAAATCATTTTAAGGTGACCACGACTGTTTTCACTAATCCCACTAAGCGACGTTGTCTCGTGTCAACTTTTTAAAGACCTAAATTAAAACAGTAAAAGGCTAATTTTATATACATACGAGCAAAAAAATACAAAAGGAAGGAAAACTGGAGATGTTAGGAAAGTCCAGTAGTCCCTCACCACATCACGGTTCAATCTTGAAGAATTTTAGACTTTTTTAAAAAGCCGAAAGAAGACTTTTTAAGTCCCCCTGGGATACTCTAGTAATCATAAACCAGCTTCTTTAATTCATTCAAAATATATGAAATCTAATATAAATAAAGGCCTTTCCAAGCACCTGTTTATGACTATGATTAGCCACCAATCCTATCAAGAAGCCGTACTCGTGCATCTGGCTTGGTTTTTATATAGCATGCAGAGTACTGCAATGCCAAGCAACCATAAAACCACATATGTAGTCATTATATCACCTCACTATGATTAAGGACTTCAAATAGCCTCCTTTACAGAAGCAGTCTTCTGCTTTGGTTTAGGGGGAAACTGCGAGGTCTCTATAAACAGTTCTGCTTTGGATCCCTGTGGCCCGTTTTACGGTATTAATGTGGTCAAATTGGGATGGCAGAGTTGGAGTCGGCAATATGGGACTTTAATAATGAATTCATGACTCAGTCCTTTGCAAAGGATTTAGACCAGGGGTGGGCAAACTACGGCCCGGGGGCCACATCCGGCACGCCAAGTGTTTAAATATGGCCCGCACGTTCTTTCCAAACTTAACATACAACCTGACATCATGGCTTTAGCCAACCTTTTCATGGTTTAGGTAGTTTTTTTTTATTTTATCAATTTGTTTATTTGATGTGATCTGCTGTTTACAAAGTGCTCCTGAAAAAAGGACACAAGCACATATACATAGCAGGTTGCATGACACTTACAGATACAATCATTCCAGGTGGACTGTTAGAATTATATGCATAAAATATATAGTCTGGCCCCCTGTCAATTTTGTTAAATCAATGCGGCCCGCGAGTCAAAAAGTTTGCCCACCCCTGATTTAGACCCACTCAGATGTGAGAGTGTCTTAATTCGGATTAAAATGAAAGATATTCCACTTAAAACAGGAATAATTCTGTATCATCTATGTTCCAGATGCTGAGTGTTTCTCCTTGGGACAAATGAGTGCAAATGGGACAAAATAATCATCATATGTGAAGGTACCATTACCATTCTATGGCATCGTCCACCAGGAAACATAAGGAATGTGAAACATGTGCAAAGCATTTGCAGAATTAGAAATAAATTAATAAATAATAGCAGCTGTCTGGTGCTCTGCCAGGAGTTTGAGTCCGGTTTAATGGCACATGGCTTCATGGTTTAAATTAGTTATCCTGAGCTTTGGCATTTGACAACAGGTTGAAATGGAAGAGAGTGGCCCTGAGCAAAATACATCATTTGTACTTACAAAATACACACTGGTGCTTGTCTTTGCAGGGAGTTGATGTGAAGTGCAGTTAAGTGTACAAATACCGTATTTTCTGGACTATATGTTGCTTCGGAATATAAGTCGCACAAGGCCAAAAATGCATAATTAGGTAGAAAAAAAACATACATAAGTCGCACTGGAGTATAAGTCACATTTTTTGAAGACATTATGTCCTCTTGGAAGGCAAGTTCTGACAATAAAAAAATAAAGAACAAGCTGAATAGGTGTAAGATATGCTAACACAATGGTTATTCAGCTACACCAAAAACAAACATAAACATAAAAGGTATCCAGTGTTTATGTACATAAACAGTTTTTTCGCTTATAAGACGCTCTGGAGTATAAGTTGCAGGAACAGCCAACCTATGAAAAAAAGTGTGACTTATAGTCCGGAAAATATGGTATATAGATCCATAGATCGATACCAGGGTCCCGTTCCGACAATATTATTGTGGTGGAAGCCCAACTCACTCTCCGGACACCCCAGTGGCCACCCCTTCAGCTTTTCTCACCAAGGGTGGCCACGGCCACTCAGCATAAAGAAAATCTTTAAAGATGTTCAAACTCTTCTTTATGCTGAATGGCCGTGGCCACCCTTGGTCACTCTCCGGACACCCCAGTGGCCACCCCTTCAGCTTTTCTCACCATGGGTGGCCACAGCCACTCAGCATAAAGAAAATCTTTAAAGATGTTCAAACTCTTCTTTATGCTGAATGGCCATGGCCACCCTTGGTCACTCTACGGACACCCCAGTGGCCACCCCTTCAGCTTTTCTCACCAAGGGTGGCCACAGCCACTCAGCATAAAGGACATCTTTAAAGATGTTCAAACTCTTCTTTATGCTGAATGGCCGTGGCCACCCCTGGTCATTCTCCGGACACCCCAGTGGCCACCCCTTCAGCTTTTCTCACCAAGGGTGGCCACAGCCACTCAGCATAAAGAAAATCTTTAAAGATGTTCAAACTCTTCTTTATGCTGAATGGTCGTGGCCACCCTTGGTTATTCTCCGGACACCGCAGTGGCCACCCCTTCAGCTTTTCTCACCAGGGGTGGCCAGGGCCATTCAGCATAAAGAACATCTTTAAAGATGTTCAAACTCTTCTTTATGCTGAATGGCCGTGGCCACCCCTGGTCATTCTCCGGACACCCCAGTGGCCACCCCTTCAGCTTTTCTCACTATGTATAATTTAACTTCAATTCTGTTAATAGCAGCAGACTGTGTGGGCATGTAAACCAAAGAGTCCAGACTTAAAACAGGAGGGCCGATGTGGCAAGGGTTTAGCCGCCATGATGGTGAGCAGAATGCTGAAACTCTGCATTGCAAACACGGCCATGGAACTCAGCTCAGCTAATAATTGCTCTAATAGATGGTCCAAAATCAGCGGCAGAGCTATGGGGAGGTCAGTGGTGGCTGTGGCCACCCCAGGATTCTCTGCAGGCACCCCACTGGCCATCTAGACCATCCATCCATTTTCTATACCGCTTATCCGTTTCCTATCCTCTCTGATCGCGAGACTGCGTGGCCAACATGCTAACCACTGGGCTACCGTGCAGCATGTCTAAATGAACTAAAATCCAAATACAAAGCATTAAGAAGATGAATGTAGTATTTTGCATTGGCCTCATTTGGTAAGTGTGTATACTTTAAAAATAAACAACTGAATAAACCTAAATGGATACTCATTTCGAATTGTATTAGCAGAAAAAGTAGGCACACACCTGGCCTCAGTGCACCCCCACTCTATTTTGGATTGCATTCATAGTCTTCTCTTCTGCTTCTAATGAAGGGCATTTATTCACCACAGATGGTATCGCATACCGTAACCCCGATGGAAGCTTCTGGAAATGTTCAGAAATAGTTTGTCAGTTTGGTCGAGACGGGAGCAGCTTGGCAGCAGCTGCTATTAGCATTTTATCTTTGACGTAAATCAAATGCTCCGTCAGAGATTTAGCAGTAAATTGTGATTCCGAAATGAAAATTGAGATAAAAGTTCCAAAAAAAAAACAAATTGACAGACTTGCAAGTGCAAAGCAATCGACCACCGCATGAGATGATTTCATTCCCGTTGTCGGTAGAATGGGCGAGTTTAAAATCATTAGGTAGATCACCGCTATTTGGATAGTTGGCCCGTCATTTGCTGCTCGGCCGCAACACATTTTTCCACTTTCTGCTTTACAGTGGTGGCTACAGCCTCTGAAAGCTGATCAAAGGCTGTTCATACGCCATTAAGCAGGAAAAGTTGCCATCACTACTGGAGGCTGTTGCCAGGTTTAACACCCTTCCTGAAATCTCTGGCATTTTTGCATTCAAGCAGAATCAATCTTTTAAGTGCAGACATAAGCCAGCTTTGCACGGTGGTTGGACGTGTAGCTAATTTATACTCCCCACTCGCGTGCCTGAGTGGACCGTCGCTATGCAAAGAATATTTTTACAGCTATTTCAATTTTTATATTGTCCAGATGATGTCAAATATTTTCATGAATTTGTTTGAATAAGTCGCTCTGGAGTATAAGTCGCACAAGGCCAAAAATGCATAATTAGTCAGAAAAAAACATACATAAGTCGCACTGGAGTATAAGTCGCATTTGACCAAAACAAACTACTTGACCAAAACCGACATTACGTACCTTGGAAGGCAAGTTCTAATGATAAAAGAACAGGCTGAATAGGTGTAAGATATGCTAACACAATGCTTATTCAGCTACACCAAAAATAAACATGAACATAAAATGTGTCCAATGTTTATGTAACATAAACAGTTTTAATATTTATAAGTCGCTCTGGAGTATAAGTCGCAGGAACCGCCAACCTATGAAAAAAAAGTGTGACTTATAGTACGGAAAATACGGTATATATATATATATATATACGTATATATATATATATATATGTATGTTTATAATGCTGGGAGAGCATTATAAACTTGTGTGCCAGTATCTGCAAGTTCACCAAACTCCCAATCTCTTTCCACATCATTGAATTGTTTATCCTTGTTGTCGCTGGCCAAGAGCGCCCTTTGGGGACTGTTGATTCTAATGTTCACTCCTTGGTTCATGACATATACTATATATATGTCATGGATGACATATATATATATATATATGTCATGAACCAAGGAGTGAACATTAGAATCAACAGTCCCCAAAGGGCGATCTTGTCGCTGGCCAAGAGCGCCCTTTGGGGACTGTTGATTCTAATGTTCAGTCCATGACATATATATATATATATATATATGTCATGAACCAAGAGCGCCCTTTGGGGACTGTTGATTCTTATGTTCAGTCCATGACATATATATATACATATATATGTCATGAACCAAGGAGTGAACATTAGAATCAACAGTCCCCAAAGGGTGCTCTTGGCCAGCGACAACAAGGATAAATGATGTGGAAAGAGATTGGGAGTTTGGTGAACTTGCAGATACTGGCACACAAGTTTATAATGCTCTCCCAGCATTATAAACATACTGTATATACATAAATCGCTCCGGAGTATACGTCCCAGGACCAGCCAAATTACAAACAGCCAAAGTTGAACTTACAGTCTGGATATATGGCAACCGCGATAAACGAGGGTTGACTGTACTCGTCAGTACTCGTCACTATCAGCGACACATGAACAATCAGTCAAGACCTCCGAGTACCACCATACCATACGTGCTTAGGTTCCCACCAAAGTATGCATCCATACCCCTTCACAAATCTGCCCTTTGAGTGCTATTAGCAAGTTTTTGTTTGTGTCCCCCATCCGTCCCCCAGGATGTCAGGACACTCCAACGCCATCACAATTCATCAAAGTCCGTGCATGTGTTGGCCTCTTCCTGGCTTCGTTTTGCTTCCCCAATAGTTCTCTATCTGGGGACCTGATACACTTGCCTGGGCTTTTTGATTGAAATGCTATCCATCTACTGAGCACTAACTGGTTTGCAGCTTCTGGATGTCATTTGGGTCTGAGGTGACTCTCGGGTCATACCACACACACACACAATATGGATCTTAGCAGAGGAATTGAGACGGGGATTGGTTAAATGTGAGACAAGTGCCGTGTCAAGTCAAATCATAGATTCCCAGCAGATGAATCACACTTGCAAGTTGTTCACTTTCACCCGGGAATGGCAAATCATAGACACGTGTTCTAATTAAGCACAGAAACAACCATACACACAAACACCGATACAGCTGTCCTGGATCTGGAATCTGCACGTATGACCACGCACGTGACATTTAAAGACATAGCGCCAAAAAATGTGCACATCAGGCTACGTACACACAAACACGGATGTTTTCCAAAACCTACATTTCCTCCACTCTAGTGTAAAAAAAAATGTTTTTCCACATAAAGCACATTCACTAGCAGTCAAGTGCTTTTGGCCAATCAGAAGCCTGAAAAAGTAATGAATGATAATATGTCACGAATATACAGGTTGAATGGGTTGCATATGAGACCCATTCTAGGACTGAGATCTAAGTCGGGTTTTAGCGTAAGTGGAATCTAACACCTAAATTATACCTTTGTTCTGATTGTTCTGACTCCAAAGTCCCTCACACTGTAAACAACACACATGAAGGACATCGATATATAATCACATAATCACAAATACATCAACTTGCTGATATAGTTAATCTTCAAACAGCTAAAATAATGCAAATAATTTTGCTAAATACAAGGATGAAGAGTCTTGAACCAGTCATGATGTGCTATATATATCACTATATTGACACTTACTATGGTACCCATTATGGCATTGGATGCTCATATCACCTCGTACTTCGGTACGTGACAAAAAATTAAAAATTAAAAATTAAAAATTAAAAATTAAAAATTAAAAATTAAAAATTAAAAATTAAAAATTAAAAATTTTAAATTTTAAATTTTAAATTTTAAATTTTAAATTTTAAATTTTAAATTTTAAATTTTAAATTTTAAATTTTAAATTTTAAATTTTAAATTTTAAATTAGGAAAGCAGGAAGTGAACAAATGTAACAGTTACTGACTGTAAAAGTACCAGATGGAGGGGTAGGATTTAATAAGCTTTGCTTCTTCCTACTCCTTTTGGACATGTGGAACTGGGAACTGATTATGGGATGCATTCAATTGTAATCTGATGCATGTTCAAATGAAATAAAACCATTACCATTACCAAAACATAATTAGTCTAAGATGCAACTATGAAACAATCCCATATCGGGACGGTTCTTCCCCCCCCTCCCTGAATGCTAACGGCAGGCCAGTTTTCAGTCTTCCAAAGGGCATCTGTTGAATATCGGACTGCAGCCTGCTATAAAAGACCTCCAGAGTTGATAGGTAAGAAACATAAAACAGGTGCATGCAAACAGAGAGGGGGGAGAAGGGGGGGGGTGGACACACATTTTCCCAGAGAGTGTGCAAAAGGGGGATTTCTCCAAGTCCTGCAAAGTATCAGCGCATCTAATTCTAAACACTAACACACATGTGCAGAGGTGTGTCCGCGTCATTTGATCCAATGATGGCCTGGTAAAGTCGACCAACCATATTTAAGTTTTCTGTGTTACTCATTTACCACTTTTGTCTGAAAATTGTGTACTGTGTACTGTTTGCTCTTATAAATAAATATACTACACGCCTCAAATATACAGACGGTTGACAGTATTTACTGTTCATATGTTCTGTTTAATTCAGAATTCCGGTATTCAGTAGTTCCTGGAGCCTTTGCGTTGTAAGTATATGACGTTCTAAACGACTTTTCACACGATATAACTCCTTTAGATCGATGAACTTATACGCCACGGCTCCATGAATCATCTCGTACGAAGCAGACAGCAACAGCAAGCCGTTTCTCTTCTCCCACTGAGTAAGAAGACACATTGTAAGTTATTACCGATATCAAGACTCGTAGTTTGTCACGGCTCAGCGGGCGGGGGTTGGGGGGGGTCTGACAGCAGGAGTTTTTCAGAGGGATCCTGTCCTACAGTTCTGACGTTTTTTGACAGTTTAAAATGTTGTATTGTAATGTTTTGAAGTTATTTCTGGTTTCGTTTTAATGCCACTTACAAAATCTCAGTAACGGTCAGGTACTAGAGGGTCAGGATTGCGCAACATCTTATGAATTTCCACGCCACAGATTTAGGAAGTGAATTTGCCAGCCGTATGACAATTTGCCGGGTGTGCGGGAATAACGAGCGTCGACTTTTTCTTAAAAATGGGATCCATAAAGTGTTTATTTGGATGTAAGAATGGTTGCACGGTGGTCGAGTGGTTAGCGCAAAGACCTCACAGCTAGGAGACCCGAGTTCAATCCCACCCTCGGCCATCTCTGTGTGGGGTTTGCATGGGTTTTCTCCGGGTACTCCGGTTTCCTCCCACATTCCAAAAACATGCTAGGTTAATTAGCGACTCCAAATTGTCCATAGGTATGAATGTGAGTGTGAATGGTTGTTTGTCTATATGTGCCCTGTGATTGGCTGGCGACCAGTCTTGCCCGAAGACAGCTGGGATAGGCTCCAGCATCCCCCGCCACCCTCGTGAGTAAAAGCGGTAGAAAATGAATGAATGAATGAATTATCCAAGGCAGAAATGGGAAGATAAAAACTGACCTCGCAGTCGCTGTTCCTTCGCTTCTCACCACTTCACAGACAAACAAAGCAGACTTTGATGATTATATCCAATTCCCCTTTGTTTGTGTCATGATCCTGCTTGTTTCTTTGTGTTTCCTGTTTTGGGGGTTCCTGGGTGGAGCCACCGGTTGTCAGCAGCTGCACACCTGCTTTGCGTTCCCAATTTGGCCTTTATAAGCTCTGTCTTCGCTGCACTCAAATGCTTTGTTGCTTCCTGCCTTAATGGTGCGTTGCTGTTGCTTTGTTTTATGATTGAGTGGCTTTTTGCTGTATTTTTTGCTGATTTGTGTAGTTTGGAGTTGAACTTTGTATGTTGCTTTTTGGTTTGAACTGTTTGTTTGTTTACATTCATTACTTAATGCATCTCTTTTTAATCTTTAAGTAATTTTATTTTGTATTTCTACTTCTGCTTTGGTTCCATATCTGTGTCACCTCGGGATAATTTGCTGAAGCTGACCCCCAAACCAATAGCAAACATTAATTTGTTCATTTTCTTATTTGCTTCTCCTCACAAAGGTTGCAGGAAGGGGGAGAGGCGGGGTACACCCTGGACTGGTCGCCAGCTAATATAATGATTCTTAATTAAATATAATTTCTAATACAGGTTTTAAACCATCCATCCATGCTGGAGCCTATCCCAGCTGTCTTTGGCTGGAGGCGGGGTACACCCTGGATTGGTGGCCAGCCAATCACAGGGCACATATAGACAAACAACCATTCACACTCACATTCATACCTATGGACAATTTGGAGTCGCTAATTAACCTAGCATGTTTTTGGAATGTGGGAGGAAACCGGAGTACCCGGAGAACGAGCATGAGGAGAACATGCAAACTCCACACAGAGATGGCCGAGGGTGGGATTGAAACCTGGTCTCCTAGCTGTGAGATCTGCGCGCTAACCACTCACCCACCGTGCAGCCTCCAATAGCAAACATTAAAGTAAAATGTTTTCTACAATAAAATATGAATGCATTATAATGTATTATTATTTTGTATATGTTGTTTGTTAAGCATTGGAAACACTGTGAGGAGGAAAAAGTAAGCACCCAGAAAACTAGCGAATTAGTGGATTATCTCTGATGTGGAGGCATTAAAGACCCCCGCCTTGGAGCAGCAGACCAAACGAGGCCCCGACAGACCAAACGAGGCTCCAACAGAATGGCTGACGATCAGAAATCAAATGAATGCATGTTGCTCTGATGTGGCATCAAACAACACACTGCAGCTCTTGTCTGTGACATGACAGCGGTCTCTTGTTGCGTGTAAGAAAATATTTTATTTATGTAAATTAGCCCTAAAGTCTGAATTTTATTTTGAAAGACACATTTTGGCAGCTAAAACTGTTGTAATTGCCCACATAATGGCTGGGTGGACACTCCAGAGGTCCAAGCATGTGTGTACAAGCAATTTAAAATCTGTTTTGTATAATAAGTCCACATTAAATGAATATGATGCTTTTTTTAAAAAAAAAAAATGTTTTTAAAGAATTCTATTCTACTCTCCACATTTCTTTGAAGGTAAACCCTCAACGCATCATCCTCCCATTTTCAAATGGTGATTGCATTTAAACATCTGCTTATTTGAGAAGAGTGTTATATTTCTAGGTGGTTTACAATTGTGAATTCAAACCTCTTTGAAACGGAGACCTAAAGGAAATGAGCTCCAAGAAAATGACACAAAATGAGGTTTGTTGGAACAGAAAAGGAGAACCAGCAAAATTTTGTTTGCATTCCCGTAGTGTTTATATCGTCCATGTGCTATGTACGTATTGCTGCCTTTAGGTTCTCCACCACCGTGACTCTATCAAACATTGGCAGTAAGGTTGACCATTAGGAATGTTCATTCATTCATTCATTCATTTTCTACCGCTTTTCCTCACGAGGGTCGCGGGGGGTGTTGGAGCCTATCACAGGGCACATATAGACAAACAACCATTCACACTCACATTCATACCTATGGACAATTTGGAGTCGCCAATTAACCTAGCATGTTTTTGGAATGTGGGAGGAAACCGGAGTACCCGGAGAAAACCCACGCATGCACGGGGAGAACATGCAAACTCCACACAGAGATGGCCGAGGGTGGAATTGAACTCGGGTCTCCTAGCTGTGAGGTCTGCTTGCTAACCACTCGACCGCTGTGCAGCCAAGCAGAACCAGCGGTGACTAATTAATTTCATTAATTACGTGAAAATGTGTCTCTACAATTGACTCGCAACCAGTCCATGGGGGACCCCATCTCTCGCCCGAAAATCAGCTGGGATAGGCTCCAGCATACTCCCACGACCCTGGTGACAACTGTAACCTAGCATGTTTTCAGAATGTGGGAGGATACCGGAGTACCCCAAGAAAAAACACGCATGCATGGGAGAACATGCAAACTCCACACAGAGATGCCCGAGGGTGGGATTGAACCCTGGTCTCCTAGCTGTGAGGTCTGCGTGCTAACCCCTAGACCACCGTGCCGCCCATTAGGAATGTTGAACAATTCAAATCGTTGACTATTTCTTAAGGCCGCATTTCAACGACTTCATATTTCGTATTACTACATGTTTGTATTTGCTTTTATGAAGCAGTCTCACAGAACCCATGATTGAAAACGCACAGGAATTTGCACCTTTTTTGATTTGAAGCCATTTTGGGGAGCAGGAGTTGCAATTTGGCAAACTCCTCCAAGGGACATTACGAAATGAGCCCAAATCCGAATCCGTACTAGATAGATGGTAGACTGGACAGATGATCCATTTTGCCTCGGTTCAAGCAGAAGCTGTCGCAATTCTACACTTGATCAAACTTACTTAAGATTTGTCAGATCAAAACGCGGGCTGCACGGTGATCGAGTGGTTAGCGCACAGACCTCACAGCTAGGATACCTGAGTTCAATCCCACCCTCTGCCATCTCTGTGTGGAGTGTGTGTGCATGTTTTTTCCGGGTATTCCGGTTTCCTCCCACATTCCAAAAACACGCTAGGTTAATTGGCGACTCCAAATTGTGAGTGTGAATGGTTGTTTGTCTATATGTGCCCTGTGATTGGCTAGCGATCAGTCCAGGGTGTACCACGCCTTGCCCGAAGACAGCTGGGATAGGCTCCAGCACCCCCCGCAACCCTCATGAGGATAAGCGGTAGAAAATGAATGAAGACCAAAACCTGGTTTTAGCTTCACTAAACTAAACTTCCGGAATATGCACTATAAGCATCATGGGAAATGTAGTTCTTTTAGCTATAAATTGGCCACATTATTGTTTAGGATATTTTGTTATTAATACATGGGTTAGGATATGAAATGATGACTGTAGTCTCGTAGTATTATGACATGCGTATAGATAAACATAAGCTCTCAAGCCATGGCAGAATTCCAACTGAATTTGGCAATTGACTATGTTCATCAATGTAACTCGTTAACACGTCCAACACAAACACACCACGACACTGACATATCTGAGGTTTTCTCTTTTTGCAGTTATGACAAAATTGCTGGATTTTGCTTGGCGTGGCGGCCAAGACGTATTTTGCACAAGTCAAACTGGTGAGAGGAAAAAAAAAAAAAAAAAAAAAGCAACCATTTGAGGCGGCACGAAAAACCGTATGATGTTGCACACCATCCAAACTAAACTAAGCATTGCAAAAAGAAATGGCAACTGTTCTTTTTCCTAGGGTGAACCATGTCTGAAGAAGAATAAATCTCCCTTAACTACCAGTCTACAACAACACAGCTGCAATAGCAAAAGGCCGCCAGTCCATTCCTTGTTGTGTCAGGGTCCGAGGGTGTCAAGAGAGCTGACCCTCACACATAGCAAATAAAAGTGATTTACTGCGGCTTCACTGCTTGCACCACACTTTATAAAACTGTCCTGGGCAGAGTTATGACCCCAGGTAAGGCATACATAGACACACATTCACATAAACACACGCATGCATTCACTTTGGAAGAAAAATATTCAGACATATATACTTACGTGAGCAGAGATATTCATAACAAACATCGATGCTGCCATGATGTTTGCATAATGACAGATGAGATCATTGCATGTTATGAAGATGATTGTCTATGAAGATACTGTATGTGGACATGAGGTTCACACATCACACCATTTAAGGCAAAGAAAAGCCTCATCGAGAATAATAACCGATAATTCGGTGTGTTTATGACATCATGAAAATGTCACCTGTTTGTAGATGATAAACACATCCCGCTTCAAACTAGCCCAGGGGTCGGCAACCTTTCCTATCAAAAGAGCCATTTTACCCCCTCGCTCGCTAAAGGAAAATAAACTGGAGCCGCAAAACATAATTCAAAAACAGGGAATTTAGAGGGAATTTCGGGGTATCAAATTAGTTCAGAGGAGAAAAAGCGGAGTTGATCGAGTACTCTTGCTAGTATCGGCTCTTGCTAATATAGAAGATAAATGTACATACGTACGTATCTATGTAAATTAGATATAAACTGCTTACATTTGTTGACATACATGTTTAGTTCGGGTGTTAAATACTTGAGCATTGTGAAGGGAGCCACAATAAAGAGGCTGAAGAGCCACATGCGGCTCTGGAGCCGTGGGTTGCTGACCCCTGAACTAGCCTGTTCTTAACCAGAATGGAATATTATAAATTAAATAATTTTTTTTAATCCAAAAATTGTTACAACTATAATGATGAAAATGGTAATATTAATGATGATTATAATAATGGTGATAGTAATAACAATAATAATGGTAATAATGATAACGATTATAACAATAATGATAATAATAACAGGGGAAAACAAGACTGTGACTTGAACATGATTATATCTTGCAAAAAGGGGTTGGCATTTATTAGCTTTTGCTTCAGCCTACTCCTTTTGGGCTTGTGATGAGATATTTGAATACAAATGTAAATAATGTAAAAGGAATTGCTTAACAAATCCTGATCAGAACCAGGGCTTTGTACCTTTCGAGCCTCAACCTGTGGATCTAAACCGATAACAGACTGGCGTTTCAGATCCAGGAATGAAGACACCACCATTGGCGGCGGGTGTGGCCTGTTAAAGGATTCATTCCACGGCACATCCGCTTCCCAAACAGTCCTCATATGTTCCGAGTTGGGCGCAGACGGAGCGTTATACAGCAGTTGATTCAGTCCTATTCCATTCCACGAATGCCAAGATGAAGCAAACGTGCTGTGTGTTATCTTGTCGTGCTAGAGCGATACCAAAGTCAACTCCTTAGCTCGCTTGCCTGCTGCCCTCTCATGTGGTCCGTGACGGCTCTAACAGTGGCCAGATTAACAACAGCTGGAAGGGCAACAGGAACCTTGAACAGCAGTCGGATTGACGAGGATACGTGCATGGAATCACACGACGCCATCTTGCCAGGACTCAAGCTGATGCTATCGTACCTGAAATCAATGACCAGGAAACTGGAGCCTACCAAAGGACTTGATAATGTTTCAACATTGTGGAATAATGTGGATCAGATCCATAAAGTGGGCATTTCTTCATGATTGGCCCATGATGGATGCCACAGGAAATAACTTGCTATAATAATTCTTATTCATTCATTGATTCATTTTCTACCGCTTATCCTCACGAGGGTCGCGGGGGTGCTGGAGCCTATCCCAGCTGTCTTCGGGCGAGAGGCGGGGTACACCCTGGACTGGTCGCCAGTCAATATAATAATTCTTAATTAAATATGATTTCTAGTACAGGTTTTAAAACATCCATCCATGCTGGAGCCTATCCCAGCTGTCTTTGGACGAGAGACGGGGTACACCCTGGATTGGTGACCAGCCAATATAATAATTCTAAATTAAATATAATTTCTAATACAGGTTTTAAACCATCCATCCATGCTGGAGCCTATCCCAGCTGTCTTTGGACGAGAGACGGGGTAGACCCTGGACTGGTGGCCAGCCAATATAATAATTCTTATTCATTCATTCATTCATTTTCTACCGCTTATCCTCACAAGGGTTGCGGGGGTGCTGGAGCCTATCCCAGCTGTCGTCGGGCGAGAGGCGGGGTACACCCTGGACTGGTCGATATAATAATTCTTAATGAAATATATTTTTAATACAGGTTTTAAACCATCCATCCATGCTGGAGCCTATCCCAGCTGTCTTTGGGCGAGAATCAGGATACACCCTCGCCAGCCAATCACCGGGCGCATATAGACAAACAACCATTCACACTCACATTCATACCTATGGACAATTTGGAGTCGCCAATTAACCTAGCATGTTTTTGGAATGTGGGAGGAAACCTGAGGGTGTACCCCGCCTCTCCCCGATAATTCATCGTAGCATATATCTATTAAAGTGTGGGGAAGAATCAGATGCTAAATCTAACCAACTCTAAAAATGTTGGTCTGAGAATTCAATCATAAGTTTGACTTTAATAACCATTCCATTTAATACCCGTGTCCCTCATCGTTCTCCCCATCCTCTACTCCTGTGGGCCAGAGTCCAGCCATAAGACTTGGACCAGAGGCAGGCAGCAGGGTTGATCCCACACTGTGTCCCCCAGCAATGAGGGGTGATCCTGGGATTTGAGCTCTGTTGGTTCAGGCGGGGGTCGATGGAGACAGTCTGAGGCGGACTTATCTGCTGCATTAATGGGGACATTAGAACAGAGGGAGGGGGGGTCGATGACTGCAAGGCTGGTAATAAAATGAAATTGAAAATGATTATAAAAATGATAATAAAATAAAATGATGATAAAAATAAAATGATAATGAAAATCATAATGATAATAAAAATGATGATAAAAATGATAATTTAAAATGATGATAAAATGATAATAATAATGATAATGATACTAATAATGATAATAATAATAGTAGTAATGATAATGATAATGGTGATGAAAATTTTGATGAAAATAAAATGATGATGAAAATTATGATGAAAATAAAATGATGATAAAAATGATAATGATAATAAAAATGATGATAAAAATTATAATAAAAATAAAATGATAATGAAAATCATAATGATAATAAAAATGATGATAAAAATGATCATTTAAAATGATGATAAAATGATAATAATAATGATAATGATAATAATGATACTAATAATGATAATAATAGTAGTAATGATAATGATGATGAAAATTATGATGAAAATAAAATGATGAAAATTATGATGAAAATAAAATGATGATAAAAATGATAATGAAAATAAAATAATGATAAAAATGATAATTAAAAATGATAATAAAATTATAATAATAATGATAATGATAATAATGATAATAATGATAATGATAATAATAATGATAATAATAATAGTAGTGATGATGATGATAATAATAATGAATGTAATATGATTGAGATGAAGGAGGGAAGAGGCAGCTATGTACTTGGCTGGGGGAAACACTAAAGTGTTCTCACGTCCTCGTATTTAGCTAAAGATCTGTGATTGACAGGTCAGGTGGCCATCTGTCTGAGCTTATCGTAGTTTCCGCTCGCTGGTTCTGATTCTGGTCTTAGATGGCTGCGTGTACACCGCCGATACCTCAGCAGTGACCTCATGATGAGTGTGTAGCTCAAGGAAGCGGAACTACAAAACAGACAGAAATGGAAACCATCAGGGCAGACATTTCTGGCACGGCTTCACCCACTTCCAAGGTGGATGGAGACACACAAGTCTCAGGGGTCATACAAATCCAGAAACACTTACTCACTAAGAAAGAAAGTTTAATGTGGCCTTTGCTGAGGTCGGCAACGAAAGAGAAAACGTCATTAAAATACTCGTAGAAATCTCAATTCACAAGTCAATGGCTTTTTACACCATACCAGTTGCTTGTGCCATACTGGAATACACTGGAATACACTTATTCCCTCAATGGGAAGTATGGAAGTTTTAGAACACCCCAGTTTTACATTTAGTTATTGAAATTCAAGTCATTCAAGTCCAATGAATAGCTGAAACTGTAATAAGGATAGTGCACTGTTGCTAACGTTTCAGTAAGAAAAGTAGCTATTGGCTGTCCGAGATGTTGCCAGATAATATCACCATCTAATTTACATATCATTTACATATAATATGTTGTAAAATTCTCTAGGAAGAAAGCATAGTCTTGTACGAGAGATACAATATGTACTTTCACCATTTTTGAAAACTCACCAACAACATCAGAAAGAGTCGCTAGATTTGCCGCTAGTCGCTTTTGGTAATGGTAATGGTAATGGTTTTATTTCATTTGAACATGCATCAGATTACAATCAAATGCATCCCATAATCAGTTCATAGTTCCACATGTCCAAAAGGAGTAGGAAGAAGCAAAGCTTATTAAATCCTACCCCTCCATCTGGTACTTTTACAATCAGTAACTGTTACATTTGTTCACTTCCTGCTTTCCTAATATAATTTAAGTTTTTTTTTATTTTATTAAATTTATTTTTTTTTTTAATTTAAACTTTTTTTTTTTTAACTTTTAATTTTTTAAAATTTTTATAATTTTTTAAATGTTTAAAATTTTTTTTTTTTTTTTGGTCACGTACTGAAGTACGGTAATATGACCATGACATGACATAATCCAATGCCATAATGTGTACCATAGTAAGTGTCAATATAGTGATATATATAGCACATCATGACTGGTTCAAGACTCTTCATCCTTGTATTTAGCAAACATCAACTGCTTGTATTGTTTCTTGAATTCGCTGTGAGAAAATATGTAGTAGGAATATGGAGGAATGTTGCCAGATCTAGCGACAAAATAGCCAAGGTGGCAACACTGGGTAGGTGGTGAAGTGTGAAGGTTTAAAAAAGTTAAGGTTCTCCAAAAATACCCGTTTTTAGGACCTACAATTGGGTCTGCAATTTAAAGCTCTTCTGCAGAAATGGAGGTTGATCAATTCCTACTGGTGTTCCAAGTTCTGGAGTAGCTGTTAAGATGAGTGGAGGGTTCACCTGTTCAGTTCGAGGTGTCTTCTCTAGACGGACAAGGTTTTTCCTGGTTTCCGTCACCAAGTGTTTACTCCCGTGGGGTTCTCCTAATTGTACAAGGAGCGTGGTTCCAGACCTGCTCCATTCTGTTGTGAAGATCTATAAATAAAATGGCGTTTTAATGCTGGATTTGCACATTTGCCAGTCGGTTTTATTGCCGGTCCTTCCATCAAACTCATTGCATCGCTTGTCATAAATAAACATATCACCTTCAACATGATGAGTATGACGCGGACGGGCAAAATGATTATTTGGAGTCGTCAGGGGATCAAAGAGTATCGATATTTTTCATCCAAAAGCCCCGACCGGGCAGCTCTTTGATGTTTTCTTGCTCTTGCAATTGAGACCTGGTGCTGTTTGACATGATAATGAGTGTAAAAGATGAGAAGTGAATCAAACTAACCAGCACGGGACCCCTTCTATCCCCAGGTGCAGCGCCTATTCTGTTTCAGACGGGGGTCATTGTCACCCCCCACCGAGGGCCAAAGCGATGAAGCCAGCATAGGACAGATGCCTTCAGCACCTCTTTGCTTTGACAATGGGAAGACTCTGCTGGCTAAACGGTGCCATTGTGCTCGGAGGCGTGGCTTCAGGAGAACACGCACACACACATTTTATCTTTCCTGCTTTGACCTTGGACTGACCTCTAGCCAGGATCTGGTTCACCTGTCCACAGGGCTGTCTTCATCCTTCAACATGTCCTAGTGTCCAGTTAGACCATAGGGCACGTATAGGAAGGTTTATGCCAGGGGTGGGCAAACTACGGCCCGGGGGCCACAAGCGGCCCGCCAAGTGTTTCAATATGGCCCGCCTGTTTTTTCCAAATATTTAATTTGAACTCAACATACAACCTGGCATCGTGGCTTGGGCCAATTTTTTGATGGTTGAGGTAGCTGCTTTATCTATTTCGTTATTTGTGGTCTGTTGTTTACAAAATACTCCTGGAAAAAGGAGCACAAGCACAATAATAGTAATAATAATAATAATAATAATACTATTATATTAATATTGTTGTTAATAATATTAATATAATAATGGTAGTAATATTACAAAATACTCCTGGAAAAAGGAGCACAAGCACAATAATAGTAATACAAATAATAATAATAATAATAATAATAATAATGTTGTCAATAATGATAATACTACTATTATATTAATATTGTTGTTAATAATATTAATATATCAATTGTAGTAATATTATTATTATTATTAACAAAATAATAATAATATAATAACATTACTATAACTAATAATAATAATAATAATACATTTATAACACACTTTACATCAAATAAATGATTTCAAAGTGCACATATAGCAGATTGCATGACACTTTTACATGTAAAATATGTGTAAAAATATAGGTGTAAAAATGGACTGTTACGTGTAAAATACTACATAATCCCCCCCCCCCCGTCAATTTTGTTAAATTAATGCGGCCCGCGAGTCAAAAAGTTTGCCCCCACCTGGTTTTATGCAATCAAAAGGAAAGGACCAAGTACCTGTAGCAAAGTTAAACATTGCATTCCAATAACAATGTGGACTTGCAGCACACCTGGTGGATGAGGTGTAGACCTTTTGCTCCCTCCGGTGGGCAGTGGAGTCTTGACCCGGGGGGTCAACCTTTGCTAGTCTACAATCAATAAATTGACTCAGTCATTACTAATCATTGCAAACCTTTATGCCGTAGCAGCACTTTTCAGTATGTCAAAAGCTGCTCAAGGTCAAGAATATCCTGTATTTGTGTGGCTGCTCGTGGTATGGATTTATAAGTGCACCCTAAAAGCATTTTTTAAGAGACAGAAAATCCTGGTCATAAAAACAAATTTATGCTTTCCAGTAAAATCCGGCGATGTGTTGGACACCAAGTCCCACTTTTTAGTGACTGAGTAGGACATTTGCATACAATACTAGCATAAAGATCTATGGCCTAGAGAACAAGCAGTAACCTGGATGGGATGGTGTTCAAGCGACCGAGGAGGCTAAAGTACGTCCTTCACCTTTATATGACACCCATCCATCCAGCACTGTAACTGGAGTCCACCACAGCCGGAGTGGGTGTTTGTCTGTGTGTCGTGACAGAGACATCCATGGTTCGGACTACTTAGCCCGTCCTATCATCAAAGCTCGCAGGTGAGAGCATTGTGGGCGCTGACTTCTCATATTCCCCTTTCAACTCTGGGAGGGGACGGACATCAAAGACCAAAACATACGTGTGCGCATAAATAGAGAATGCGAAGACAAAGAGCACATTTCCGAATCCAAAAGAGTCGCCATCGGGTACAGAAGATGCACAGCGCCAATATATTTACAGGAAGTAAAAATCCAGTCCTGTCGAGTCTACTGGAAAGATTTTGGAGTTTTTTATATCTATTCAAATTCATCATCGGTATTGTGGTTCTGTAGTTTTTTTCTGTACTGAACTTCGAGGACCGTCATACCAGGTCTTCCCCAAACTCTTCCCACAATGAACATTTCGAGATAAATGTTCTGGCATGCAACTTGGCTGTGGTTGATTTTCAAATGAAGTACTCTAACAGTCGTGTCCGTAGAATACACGCACATGCAGTACAATATGACATAAAGAAGACATTTTGCAACTGACCGCCTTTGATGTGGTCTGTTGTTTACAAAATGCTCCTGAAAAAAGGGACACAAATACATAATAATAAATATTAATAATAATAATAATAATAATAATATAACTAATAATACTATAACTAACAATAACAATAACAACAACAGTAACAATAATCACAACAATAATAATAATACATTTAACACATCTAACATCTAACACACTATAACTAATAATACTATAACTAATTTTAGTTATATTAAAATATTAAAATATATTAAAATATAAGACATTTTGCAACTGACCGCCTTTGATGTGGTCTGTTGTTTACAAAATGCTCCTGAAAAAAGGGACACGAGCACGTAATAAATGTTAATAAATAATAATGAATAGTAATAAATAATAATAAATATTAATAATATAACAATAATAATCATAATATTATTAATAATAATATAACTAATAATACTATAACTAACAATAATAACAACAACAACAGTAACAATAATAACAACAATAATAATAATACATTTAATTTCTAACACACTATAACTAATAATACTATAACTAATAATAATAAAATATAAGACATTTTGCAACTGACCGCCTTTGATGTGGTCTGTTGTTTACAAAATGCTCCTGAAAAAAGGGACACGAGCACGTAATAATAAATGTTAATAAATAATAATGAATAGTAATAAATAATAATAAATAATAATAATAATAATATAACAATAATAATCATAATATTATTAATAATAATATAACTAATAATACTATAACTAACAATAATAACAATAACAACAACAGTAACAATAATAACAACAACAATAATAATAATACATTTAATTTCTAACACACTATAACTAATAATACTATAACTAATAATATTAAAATATAAGACATTTTGCAATTGACCGCCTTTGATGTGGTCTGTTTTTTAGAAAACGCTTCTGAAAAAAGGGACACAAGCACATAATAATAATAAAAAATAATAAAAAAATATTAATAAATAATAAATAATAACACTATAATAATAACAATAATAATCCTAATATTAAAAATAATAATAATAACAATAACAACAACAGTAACAATAATAACAATAAGAATAATAATACATTTAATTTCTAACACACTATAACTAATAATACTATAACTAATAATATTAAAATATAAGACATTTTGCAACCGACCGCCTTCGCCCTTAGCGTCTCCTTAAACTGGTCTTTGTCTCTGCCACTCTGACCTCAGCGTGACATACCTTTATTTCTCATTGTACATCTGTGTCTCGTAATCATCCGCGGAATATAGCAGACGTCTCCTTCCTGACTACAGTGTAAATGCAGGCTTATAAAAAAAAAAACGGGGCAATTCCTGCTTTGGTTTGGCCATTACTCATCCCTCATCTGGCTTACGTGGGGATCCTGGGGAGATACTCGTAATGACCTGCCAACTCTTCAGGCCCATCTTTGACTGCTTTCCTCTCCTGGACTAGCATGAAGCGGACCTGTCAGGCCCTGTTAGCAGGACAGTGGGGGGGGAGGCCAGGTGCTTCATAGCAGAAGCCAGAGCAGGCTTGACACCCGACTTGGAGGCGAGAGGAGCACCACGATGCAGACCGCAGGCTGAGGAGCAAATAGCTACGAAAAGTACTGACAACTCTCAACAATTAACCTTCCGCAACGCTAAACTCAATGCGTATTTATTTATACATTAAAGACAAATAGTAATAATGACTGTAAACCACACCTCATATAAAGTGTGGCTGTGGTTCTCAAATGTGGGTACTTGTACTCCTGAAGGTACTTAATATATATAAAAAATATATACAGTACGGAAATAAGTATTTCATCTGCTGATTTTGTATGTTTAAAAAATTAATCAGGGGTACTTTCACAAAAAAAAACAACCCTATGAGAACCACGGTACTAAAGTACCTAATATTTTCCAGTTGTAAAATAGAGCTGGTCATGTCAGACTTTGGCCTGCTCTACTACTTTGAAGTCTGATCCCTGATCTGATCCAGTGTCTGCTTTAATTTGTCAGATACTATCTACGATATGCTCAGCTCACAAATATGCATTCAAAATCCGAGTACGTCACATTGATAGTACTGAGGTGCTGTACGGTGAGGGAAGGTTGAAAAGTACTTTGAGGGTATGGTACTTTAAAAGTAGAAATATGTTAAAATTGTAGCTGAAGTCATCATTAGTATATTATGATGCTGTGATGATGGAGCTGAGGAGGATTCCAGAAGAATCCTTCAAGAAGTACTTGGAGGCGTGGTAGAAGAAACTGTAGAAGAACTTCAAAACTTGTAATTTGCATTTTGGATGTCGAATGGATCCTTTGTGACACCTGACCCAGAACCGTTCTAACACCTTGTCTACAGGATGCTAAACGTTAGTTGTGTAGAAGACCATAAAAAGACCCTTAAGGTCATTATGTTCATATTATTGTGCTTGTGTGTGTTACTGTAAATATGTTCTGGTGCTGTTCTGGGGAGGCTGCGTGGGGGTGGCGGACAGGAAGTGACGTTAGGGGGGTTCAGAGTTGAGTTTTAGCTTGGCCTTGACTTACGGCCGCAATAAATCTGCAATAAAAGCCTTTTGTTGTAATGATCAAGTCTGGTGCTTGTGTGTCCAAGTGAACGTTATAATACTTAGTATGTCAGTAAAAATTAAATAACTGGAAATACTGTATAGTATAGACTTCCTGAGTGCATGCAATTTGACATTGTGCACTCATCGTTTTGACCACGTTGGATGCAACGTACAAAGTACTGACAAGGTAATGCACTACTTCAGTAGTAGTACTTAGGTACTCATGCTACACTCATTACTACCTCAATCATATTTATTTATTTAACAACCCAATACAATACACTCATATGTGACTTTACTCATCGGTATACACCAGTCATTATTTGCACTATGACCCATTTATCATTGCACTAAAATTAATATATCTGCAATATGTATGCTCCTGCATATGCTCCTGTGCAATACTATGTGTATATTTTGGATATCTTGTATATATCTTGTATAAAGCTTGTTAAATTGTCTTTTTTACTCTACTTTTATATACTTTTTTTTTTTTTTAATTGACTACTGCACTGAAAGGAGAAGCTCTCCAATCTCGTTGCACATCTTGTATAATGACAATAAAGGCCATTCAATTCCATTCCATTCCACCAATAGTGGACATCAACTGGGCACTGTTATTCCCTCAACTGTTGGCTCCAAGTTAACACCCGCTATACTTTTCCCAACTACTGTATAAAGTGTCTAAATTCAGCAATTGTTACTTTAAAGGCTGAAAACAGATTGACAGATGTGGTCGCTGGTGTCCAGACGGCCTTTAACTGAAATTTTCTCAACAAAAGATACATTCCATAGCCTTTGCATCATTCTAGTAATGGTGTCACACATCGTTATTAAATCGACCTTTTCAACGATGATGAGATGACTAGCTGGCTGCTGAGAGGAAGTGTCCCATAAACAATAAACTTAGCGACAACCGCTTTTGTTATGAGTTGCCAAAGAGTAGGAAAGCACGTAGCGATAGAAGCCATAGAGACAAAACACTTCTAAACAAAGATACCGCTCCCCTGCAGTAAGATGGAGTGGTTATGAGCGGATAAACAAGCCAAGCACATGAACACGGCGCGCGGACTCGCTTTATGTATGATGACAAACCACTGCAACAACATCTCTCACATTCTTGCAGAGGTGGTCTGTTTGTTGGGTCTCAGAATATGAAAAGAAGGGAAAACCTGCAACGGATTACATTGTGTGCAACTTTGCCCCAGCAGGACTCCAAAGTCTTTGCCTGAATTGGAGCTTTGTGTGCACTGCAGCAGCATACCATACTGGACTAGCTTACACATTGCACATGTGGGCAGTATATTTTAGGATAATAAGCATAACATCAACGTGCACACATACACTGCCCTCTGCAGAGAAAAATGAAAGTGTGGATGGATGTGCAAATTTGAAATTTACTGTGCTCGGTAAGTTCTATGAATGATGGCTATCAAGGAAAACAAATTTCTCAGCTTTCATTTTGGGAATGGAAGACATTCACTGAACTAGACTATAAAACTAGGAAAGGACTAAAAAACTGTACGAACTACAGTAAACCTCGGATATATCGGACTCTGATATATCGGAAATTCGCTCACAACGGACAGATAAAAAAGAACCGATTTTTCTGTAATGCATTTCCAATAAAAATTCATTGCATATATCGGATTTTTTATAACGGATTTTGCCTATTTCGGACAAAATCTCCAGTCCCGTTCCAATGCATTTCCATTAAATTTCCCTCGCATATATCGGATGGCCGCATCGTGGCGCTCCGATTCGCCGAATCGTGACAGGCCGCTATACGACGTCATTTGCAGCGTTTGCAGCGTTGCCTGCGCGTCCAGGTACATTGGAAACATAGTCAAGGAAGTGCCTTTTTATAACGGATAAAATCCGATTTACGCATATACCGGATATAAATCCGATATATGCGTAAAACTGACATTTTCCGGTATGCACATATAATTTCGCTTATATCGGACAAAACCAGTGGGAACAATTGAATCCGATATATCCGAGGTTTACTGTATATATTGCTTGATAATATTTCTTACATCAAAAAATCTGTCAAACGGATCCCCTACGTACAGAGTAATGATCCGTATAAGTTTCTAAACACCCGTTCAGAGTCCATGTAATACCATGGCACATCTGGTTGCAATGACCCAACTGAATGTAAGTCGCTTTATGATGACGATGACGACCTACCGCTACCTCAGGATTTCAACCAAACTGTGACACAGGTAACGCTACACAGGGGCCTTGCAGGATATTGTACAAGTATGACGCCACAGCCCAAGGGGCCACAGACCACAGATTTGATGGATGACCTACATCCATCAAATATGGTAATAATAATGGTAACGGTTTTATTTCATTTGAACATGCATCAGATTACAATTGAATGCATCCCATAATCAGTTCCCAGTTCCACATGTCCAAAAGGAGTAGGAAGAAGCAAAGCTTATTAAATCCTACCCCTCCATCTGGTACTTTTACATTCAGTAACTGTTACATTTGTTCACTTCCTGCTTTCAAAATAATTAAAAAAATTTTTTTTATTAATTAATTTTTTCCAAACATCAAAACATTGTCCGCTTTTATGACTTTTGTGAGTGTCCGCTCAAAGACGGGAAGAAGTGAATTGTTTTAGTAACAGAATTTATGAC
This sequence comes from Doryrhamphus excisus, assembly GCF_030265055.1. Lineage (NCBI taxonomy): Eukaryota > Metazoa > Chordata > Actinopteri > Syngnathiformes > Syngnathidae > Doryrhamphus > Doryrhamphus excisus. Next base: position 2,277,804 of record NC_080482.1, read on the forward strand.
ATCGGGGACGCTAAAAAACAATCTGAAGCGGTTTAAATTAATAAAGCCCAAGGTTCTAGTAAATATATATGTATTTTGGGCCAAAAACTTTGCTATTTCTTCACTTTTTTCATTCATTTGTTCATTAATTTTCTACCGCTTATCCTCACAAGGGTCGCAGGGGGGTGCTGGAGCCTATCCCAGCTGTCTTTCACACTCACATTCATAACTATGGACAAAAAAGGCACCGCAGGGAAACAAGCAGGATCGTGACACAAACTGAGGAGAATTGGATATAATCATCAAAAATCATCATTTGCTTTGTTTGTCCGCAAAGTAGCGACGCAAAGGAGCAGCGACTGTGAGGTCAGTTTTTATCTTCCCATTGCTGCCTTGGATAATTCATTCATTTTCTACCGCTTTTCCTCACGAGGGTGGCAGGGGATGCTGGAGCCTATCCCAGCTGTCTTCAGGCAAGACTGGTGGCCAGCCAATCACAGGGCACATATAGACAAACAACCATTCACACTCACATTCATACCTATGGACAATTTGGAGTGGCCAATTAACCTAGCATGTTTTTGGAATGTGGGAGGAAACCGGAGTACCCGGAAGAAAATCCACGCATGCATCCACAAACTCCACACAGAGATGGCCGAGAATGGAATTGAACCCTGGTCTCCTAGCTGTGAGGTCTGCGCACTAACCACTCGTCCGCCATGCAGCTATGAAATTTTGTTTAGTTATTTTATGTTTTTGTTATGCGAATTTGGAGCGGCTGGACCGGAGCAAGAAGGGACACAGAAAAGAAGGAAAAGAAAGAGCAAAAAAAATACAATAAAATAAAAATTTTTAAAAAAGGGCGGGGGGACAGTAAAAGCGACAAAATCAGTCGCAACAACAATTCCCATGACAACAACAGTGCCAAACCTGCTTGACGTTGCCAATCGGTGTGAAAGCGAGCGTACCTTTTCGAGAGACTTAATCGTCATTGTCGTGATGTAAAAAGCATGTGTGTGTATGAGAGGTGTCATCGTGCTCGTACATTCTCTCGACAGGTTGTGCGTGACTATTTCAAAGTTAATCCGTGACGTAGATCCATTTCTGAGCAAGACGACAGCTGGTATTTGTCAAACGTGATAAAATTCCAATAAAAGTCATTATTTTGGGGGAGATATATGGAGTGGAAAAGTACAGTAGTGATTGGCTGTTTGCTTTAAGGGCCAACTTTGGTAGTGATTCCATTCCTCCTAATGTAATGTTTCCTCTGCTAGCAGCTAATCAGACCATTGCATGGATGTCTGTTTTTTATTATATGTTGTATTCTACCATAAGTATTGCATTTCCAAGGCGGGCTTCCATTGCAAAAATTGTTGATGTGTTTTGGCACGTAACTTATGATAAATGACTTACGTTCGCATTTACCGTTTTACACTTCAAGCACGTGGACCTTTGGGGAAAAATCGAGGCAAGGATGAAAAGTATAATGCCAGGAGGTTTTTTCCCTTTCAAAATAAAGGCTTAATCCCTTGATACCGTTTTTTTTTTTTTTTTCAACCCCTCATCTAAATGTAAATTGGTGTGTTTATTTGACTGAATGAGAGCGGATCAAAGCTTATGACGTCAGGGTGGAATTCCTTGCCCGACTTCCTCCCATTAATGCGCGCTTTACACAAGCTGTCACTTATAGTTTACAACACTGGATCACACTACGATGCTGGTTTGTTTCTATAAGATCTTAATGAAAGCTCGAAACTATTTGATCACATGAAAGACGAAACATAATGTGGTTGCCATTATCATTAAAAAAAAAAATTGTTACAGCTCATGAAAGTTTGAAGCTTTCACAAAGCCGTTGTACGGCATCGCCTGGTCTTAGATAGATGTGGCGTGTTTCCAGAACGGTGTGGCGCATAATGAGCAATCGCCACTATAGAGGAAACGCCTAGCCAAACACCTAGCAACACCTGCCATTCAGACGCAGCGTGGCTGCAGGTTGGCAAGCCTCCAGGCATGCACTTTTACAACAACGCCGTCTGGAAAAGCTCTGATGAAGTGAGAAGCGTCTCATAAAAAGGTGAGATAAAACTGTTTGAATCAGGACACGACTCCCATTTCACGTGCCGATCTCTTCATCGTTTGCCAAGAAATGTCCCCGGTGCTCCCGAGCAGCACAGATGCTCGAAATCCAAAGTTCAAAAGATGTTGAAGATTTACGACAAAACAAAAAACACTCATCAATAATCCGGACGAGGTAATAAAGAGACTTTTTTCCTCACAGCTCCAACGTATTCGTGTCCCTCTTTACGGGAGAAACATCGTTACCGCACAATTATAATATCATTCCACCCATTTCTCTTCTCAGCAGATCCTCACAGAACCACAAACCTTAACAGATTTAGGAATAACAGAATATAATCTAAGTCCTGTCACAATGGTGTGATTATGTCTGAAATCCAAATTGGAATATCTTCTCCACGTCTCATAATTCTCATCCTGCTGTGTTGATGGAATCCGCCAACATCTGGTTCAGTTCTGTGAAGTACCAGAAGACATTTTGAAGTGTGCAGATCGCTGCTGCGTTGCCTACAGAACGGTAAGAGGACTTGACGTGAATGTCAGTTTATATCAGAGTATACAGCGCAAACACAACTCGGCTTTATTCTGCGGAGCTTGAATAAAAAAAGTGTTGCCGATGAAGAGGCTGCATCTTGGCTACATCACGTTCTTAACAACGTTTTTAGAGGCTCGTCCTTTTTTGGGGGGTTTGAGAAAAATAATAATAATAATAATAATTCAATAAATAAATAAATGCAGTGGCAAACAGCGCATGTAAGTTAAACAGTCGCCCGCCATTCATCACCGTCATTTTCAGTGTCCCATTTGAACAGCCTCATAATTCCTTCATCACACACTTTGTCAGCCTCTCTCGCTTTTTCATTGTCACGCCCAAGGTCACTCGAAATTAGCTCTTCAGTTTGTGCTGTTTTGTCTTTTCATCACGCAATAGTCCAGACTTTTGAAACCCATTGGTGTTTTTTTTTTTTTGGCGGACTCGGGTTATGCTGGAGCCTATCCCATGAGAGGCATTTATTTTTATATATTAACATTTATTATTATCTCTAAAATGGGTTCATTTCAACAAAATCTCTACCGTCTGATTGGTTTTATTTTCATCTTCTATAGTCACTACGTTTACATGTAGTCAATATTCCGGTTTCTGAAACTTTGGGAATAACATGCCTGAGCCAAGAGGGTTATTCCTGTATACATGGTAGTTGTAAACAATCGGGATATCCCGATCAAAACAGCGACACACGGACTAGTAGTACTAAACCTTTTTCTGTGCTTTATTTTGTTTACATTTTGAGTCCATTTGTGTGCCGGCTGAGAGGACATGACGCTCATGCCCCCCCCCACATATCCCACCATATTGCAAAGGATTAAACGTGTGTTCCAAAGAGACTTCTGGTCCCTCCATTGTGCACCACAACACGACGCCGTGAAGTCGGAACGTGCAGGCCCACATACAGACCCACTACACATGCATGTTATGCGAATGTGGGAGGAAACCCACACACGCACGGAGAGAACGTGCATCCACACGAAAGGTGGCCAAGCGGGGAATCGAACCCAGATCTTCCCGATCTCCTGACTGTGTGGCCGACATGCTAACCGCTCGGCTATAGATTGCGAGCTTTTAACTTAAAATCCGCATCATATGCATTTCTTTGTTTTCCATGACGATGTTGTGTAATTGTGTGCAGTTCATGGAGGTTGAGGTTTTACACAAACAGAGCTCTGTAGTCCACCATTGTTGGTGCTCCACTCCGTGTGAGTGGTTCATTTGGGTGATCTCCACTCAGTGAGTCCACTGACTCCAATAGAAGATCTTATATAAATGGTTTTCTGAAGGAAATGAGCAAATATCATATTTCTATGGGGGTGACTGGCAACCAGGAACCAAAGAAAACAAGGAAGTTCATAGAAGCCCCCTGAAATGGTGACAATGGCAAACGCACATGTGAATAAACATTGTTACACGCATTAGCAGTATGTTCTTACATCACATTTGTTGAATTTGGCAAAAAAAAAAGGTTCGAAAAAACACACGCATATCCGATCTCAAACGTAACGGACCTTCCTGCAACCTGACAGACCAACTGCAGTTCCACTTTGTATATTTGTAAGTTATTAAAACATAGCTTGCTGTTTGTTTTGCTTTTATAAATGTATCACGGTTCCATTTATCTACATGAATATCGGTGTCGCCTCTGGACTTTGTCGAGTCAAAAAGTGAAAGGAAAACACACTAATTCAAAAGTGTCTGAAGCTGCTGGGGCTGCTTTTGGCCACACAGACAAATGGAAAATGAAGTCTGCAAGTACTCCATCTTAGCCTCTTTGTATATTATTCATGTGCTTAGAAAGGATAAATATGATCGAATAGTTTGAATAGCAATCTCAAGTTGTTATTGAATTTTTGCTTGTTTTAGCATGACTTTATAGGCCACAGATTCGATAGCTTGTTGGCTCATCTGCAAAGACTGCGTTCGCCGGGGAGGTGGAGAAAGAAACATCTAAATCAGGGGTGCTCATTAAGTCGATCGCGGAGGTGGTACTGGTCGATCGCTGGTCGATCGCGGCGTGACATTAAAAAAATATCATCCCAGCGTCAATGCCGTCACTTGATTGATATACAGGGCAGCCATTCAGATGACAACTGAATGTTGCCCTTCGGGCGACCAATCAAATCAAACAACGTCTCTAAGTGCAGCAGAACTTACGATGTCAGCCTATCATCCATCCCCGTTACTTGATTGACATACAGGACAACCAGTCAGATGACACCTGAATTTTGACCTTTAGGTCACCGCTCATGCGTAAACAGCGATGCAAAGTGCTAAGCTAGTCGGCGAATTGCGTCAGATTTCAAGCCCTCGCTAAAGTTTATGGTCACTAAAATGAGTGAAGGAGCTGGACCAAGTAAAAAGGCAAAAACTGGACCAAGTAAAAAGGCAAAAAACATATCACTTCCATACGGATATGGAATATTATACGGATATTATGATACGGATATTATCCATGACTGATAAACATTTGGAAGTGTGCTTGAGGCTGGCTATCAGCAGCTACTGTCCGGACTATGCATCCCTGGCTGGTTCAATTCAGTGCAAGTCATCAAAGTAAACTCAGGTAATTACAAAAAATGTTAATAGTTAATTATGTGTGTTTTGCAATATTGGCTCATTTGGTTATGTAAGGTACATCAACATACATTGTACGTACAAATAATCCTCAATACATTTGAAAATAAATAGATGTTTTGCATTTTGTAGTGGGTAGATCATTTTGACTCGGTCATTTTAAAAGTAGCTCGCATGCTGAAAAAGTGTGAGCACCCCTGGTCTAAATATTCCACCACATTGATGTATCAATCCAAATCAGACGTTTACAACACTCATCATGGGAGTGGATGTCATATCAAGTTTGGGGCATTATGATTTCATCCAACCGTTCTTTTTCTAGAGTGGGATTATGATAACAAGGTCTTTCACTTATGTAGCGCTGCTAGCATGTTTAACTACTGATGATGCAGCATCAGGAGCAACTGGGGGTTGAGTATCTTGCCCAAGGTTGATTCGACATGATTACAGGAGGACGGAGGATGGAACTGGCAACCTTCAGGTTGGCAGACGACCACTCTACCACCTGAGCCATGCCGCCCACATAATTATTATTACCATATTTTCCGGACTATAAGTCGCACTTTTTTTTTCATAGGTTGGCTGTTCCTGCGACTTATGCTCCAGAGCGACTTATAAATTTATGTTACATAAACACTGGACATCTTTTCTGTTCATGTTTATTTTTGGTGTAGCTAATAAGCATTGAGTTAGCATATCTTACACCTATTCAGCCTGTTATTAAATCATCTTGGAAGGCAAGTTCTAACAATAATAAAAGAATAGATGTCGGTTTTGGTCAAGTAGTTTGGAAAATAAATTACCCGCAAAAAATGCGACTTATACTCCAGTGCGACTTATGTATGTTTTTTTTCTACCTAATTATGCATTTTTTGGCATTGTGTGACTTATCTAGAAAATACGGTATATTATCATTACTATTATTATTATTATTATTACTCTTATTTCCATCCATTTTCCTCCGTGTATCCGGGTTGCGGGGGCAGTAGTCTCAGTAGGAAAGCCCAGGGAACACCTCACCAGGGAGGTGTCCCGGAAGCTCGTCTAGATGTGAAGGAGCAGCGGCTCTACTTTTATTAGATATTTTATTAGGTACAGAGGTATGTCAAGTTTTGGAGCAAAAAAAGAAATTGTAAACGTGTAAACAAATGTACGTAGTATCCTTTGCTGTAAGCTCCAGATAGTTACGTACATATGTGGAATGTCTATTTATACCAATACTGGGAACGAGACATGTCGTTGTAATCATAACCTTATTTAGATCAATTACTGGGAAATGACTATAATGCAGTGTAATAATACACAGTATAAATAGAAATTACGGATACAAGCAAGACATAGCAAAAACAGCCTTGTGTGTATTCCACTTGCATGGAATGAGTGTGATTCAATGCCAGGGTGAGGATGTGAGTGTTTGCCCCGAGAACAATGATCTGTCCAGCATGTTCTGAATAAAAAAATGCTGTCATCACTCTCATTTCCTCACTTGTTTTTTTTAAATGTGTCCCAATGACAGACATTACTGGTTCATGCTCTTTGCAGGAGGAGAAGAGGAAATGTGTCACAACCGCCGATGTATGCCCGCATTTATAAGTCATGATAATTTGGCTTCGGGGAGCCATCCAGAGGTTTTTTCGTCATGAATGAAAAACAGCACTGACCATATAATGTGAGCCCAAGCCGCCACATCCAGTAGAGGCCATTGTTTCTTTTGATGTATGAGACTTGTATGATGTATGATGTATGCAGTATATTATTTTATTGAGAGGAAAGCATCAGTGATTGTAGCATCCTGTGCTAACAGCCCGCATGGTGACATTCAGGGGTGTCGCTAGGTTCTGAGGATGGGGGCGGGGGGGGGGGGGGGGGGGGGGGGCTTAGCCTTAAATTTACAGTACACACAATCTACACTGCAAAACCGCTGCTCAAGCTCTGCAACCATTCTGATCAATTATATAATAATCATTATTATTATTAACTAGCCTATTATTATTATTACTATCATCATTATTCTTCTTCTGATTATTACTACTACTATTAGTAGTGGTAGTACGGTAGTATTAGCCTGCTTATTAGGCTGCTTTTGCCCTATTATATGAAATTTGTCACGGCGGTCAAGTGGTTAGCGCGGAGACCTCATAGCTAGGAGACCCGAGTTCAATCTCACCCTCGGCCATCTCTGTGTGGAGTTTGCATGTTCTCCCCGTGCATGCGTGTGTTTTCTCCAGGTACTCCGGTTTCCTCCCACATTCCAAAAACGATTGGCGACTCCAAATTGTCCATAGGTATGAATGTGAGTGTGAATGGTTGTTTGTCTATATGTGCCATGTGATTGGCTGGCCACCAGTTCAGGGTGTACACCGCCTCTCACCCGGAGACAGCTGGGATAGGCTCCAGCATTCCCCCGTGACCCTCGTGAGGAAATAGCGGTAGAAAATGAATGAATGAATATTATATAATTGTGTATAATATATACACTGGAGAGCTTGAGCAGCGTTTTGTAGTGTATATTGTGTGTACTTGTGTACATTTAATGGTGGCCTAAAACAATTGAGTATCTCTACTAAATCTGTCTTGTTTTTTTGGATATTTAGATTTTTTTGGATTTTTTTGAATGTCTATGTGCATCTCCAGGGGGTTAAGCCCCCCCCCGTCCTCGGAACCTAGTGACGCCCCTGATGGGCACACACATTAAATGTTGAGGTGTTTTAAATCTGTGCTCTATACCACTGGTTTGTGTCATAAAAATCACAAATAAAGGATAAATGGCAGAAAATGAATGAATACAAATTTTTTAAAAATCAATAAAAAATATAAAATGAAAATAGGCCTAATGACCCCACTGGTGACATATGAGTCAAAAATAGCCGCAAACACTGAGCGCAAACACTGATTAAAAAAGGAAGAGGAAGTTGAGTGACGGGCCGTTCAGTCACCCCCTTCTCTTCCGAGGCAACAACCTCGTCTGCCACTTCCAGGCGAGCGTCTGTCTGAAAGAGGATGTTGTGTTCGGGGCTGCTCTGCACTGCCTCAAAAGTGGATCCATCACTTCAAAAGCACGGCTTCCCAACTGTTTGTTTACAAACTGTAAACAGGCCTGATTCCAAATGGTCTGCAGCATGGACGGCGTATTGCAAGTCTAACTGATCGCTGCTCAAGCCTGTCATCTAGTGGCATTTGCATTCAGTACTGCGGTGAAGCCAAGTTAAATAATACATGCAAGAGTAGGATCTCGTTGTTTGGAACCTTACCGTTTTTATGATTCCTTTTCTTCTTCACTGCGAGCGTGGTAAGAGTTTCACACAGCTGCAAGAGATGAGACACTTGCTGTGATTTGTTGCCCTTAATGGTTCAACGTCGGAGGTGATTTTCCTCCCAGACATGACGATACCGGTTCTCACCTTACCTTCATCAACAAGTGAGGGACTGCGGACGGCTCCCTGGGGGCACCTTGGTGACCTGAGGAGAAGGGGAGGCCAACCCCCCCCCCCCCCCGCTATGGACAGGTGCAATACACCTGCTGAAACCTCCCTCCTGAAACACAGACTCAGGTGGGACAAATGGAGCCCACCCGGCACACGCTTGCAATCTGCATCTTATGAGCCACACACGAGCCTCTTCCAACAGTTCAGTGTTAGAGGTCAGAAGGTCACCTTTCACTCCCTGTCCACTCAGTGTGACCAACATGCTGAAGAGCCTCCATCTAACACCTGAACCAATGATGATGGATGATGGATCAGGACTTGTTCCATATAGTCCTGATCCATATATCCATCCATATGTAATAGTCCTAGCACAGTAATGCCAAACCACATGGGTGCGTATGTGGGAGTTTAATCAGGAGTCAAGGAGGCAGGAGAGGGTGGTGGTGGGCAGCGTGAAGTGGGTAAGGCGGTGAAGAGGAGTCTTTGTGTACTGGTGGAGGTGGGGACGGAGGCGGAGTGTACTGGTGGAGGTGAGGACAGAGGCTGTGTGTACTGGTGGAGGTGGGGATAGGGACGGAGTGTACTGGTGGAGCTGAGGATGGGGGCGGACGGGGGCAGACGGAGGCGGAGTGTACTGGTGGAGGTGAGGAGTGTACTGTTAGAGGTGAGAACGGGGGAGGAGTGTACTGGTGGAGGTGAGGATGGGGGCGGGCGGAGCCGGAGTGTACTGGTGGAGATGAGGACGGGGGCGGAGTATACTGTTGGAGGTGAGAACGGGGGAGGAGTGTACAGGTGGAGGTGAGGACGGGGGCGGACAGGGGCAAAGTGTACTGGTGGAGGTGAGGACGGGGGCGGACAGGGGAAAAGTGTACTGGTGGAGGTGAGGACGGGGGCGGAGTGTACTGGTGGAGGTGAGGACAGAGGATCTGTGTACTGGTGGAGGTGAGGAGGGGGGAGGAGTGTACTGGTGGAGGTGAGGACGGGGGAGGAGTGTCCTGGTGGAGGTGAGGATGGGGGCGGGCGGAGCCGGAGTGTACTGGTGGAGGTGAGGACGGGGGAGGAGTGTCCTGGTGGAGGTGAGGATGGGGGCGGGCGGAGCCGGAGTGTACTGGTGGAGATGAGGACGGGGGCGGAGTGTACTGTTGGAGGTGAGAACGGGGGAGGAGTGTACTGGTGGAGGTGAGGACGGGGGCGGACAGGGGCAAAGAGTACTGGTGGAGGTGAGGACGGGGGCGGAGTGTACTGGTGGAGGTGAGAACGGGGGAGGAGTGTACTGGTGGAGGTGAGGACTGAGGCAGAAGGGGGCGTAGTGTACTGGTGGAGGTGAGGACAGAGGATCTGTGTACTGGTGGAGGTGAGGAGGGGGGCGGAGTGTACTGGTGGAGGTGAGGACGGGGGCGGAGTGTACTGGTGGAGGTGAGGACGAGGGCGGAGTGTACTGATGGAGGTGAGGACAAGGGCGGAGTACAAGTTCACTTCATACTTCATGCACAGCAGATCCTCAAACACAGCCAGTTAATATTCCACGACGTCTGGATGGAATTACGCGCTAAAGCGAGGAACCCCCTCCATCCAACTCCCTCCAGTCTTTAATTACTGAGCCCGGGGGCTTTGTCACTGTTTTGTGGCAGCGCAAACAAACACACGCACAGCAGGCTTCAAAGAGAAATAGAAAGAAGCTTTAAAAGTTAACACAGTCGGCTTGTGGAAAACATGGGACTGGTTTATATTTTTACAAGGCATGCTGAGGCCAAAACTACAGAAGCGATAAGTGTGAGGTTTCCAATTGTTTGTCCTTGATGAAGATGTGCGACAAAACATCATGCTGGGAACAGTAAACAACACGCACCACAAATGAGGTGGCTGGCACCCTCTTCCTGTGAAGACGGAGACAGCAGGGATGGCGGTTCGACTGGTAAACAACGGGGAGCGTGAACTGGAAGTCTGAAGAATCAGGGCGCCTCCATGCCAACCGGTCGGAAAAGAAGAAAGCTGCAGACTAGGTGCAGGACTGTGGAAAGCCGGACACCATGCTGTTTTGAAGATACAGAAAATACAAGTAGTTGCAGTTTTGCAGTATTACCGAACTTTTTGAAGCGTGCATCGTTTCATTTTCTATACCTTGTTCATAAGCTGGAGCCAATCCCAGCTGACTTTGGGACCATCCATACGTCAATCAGCGTTACCTAAGTAGTCATTACATTTTTCCCATAGAAAATCATCTAAATCAAATAATCCATTCCAGATAGAGAGTCTCTAATTAGACAAACATGCATGTTTCGTGGATGTGGGAGGAATCCGGAGTAGGCGGGCATGCTAACCACCATGCCACCCTGCTGCCCCTATTTCAGACATAAGGAGATATTTAAAAAACAAACATTGATTTATCCGTGTAGAAAACTTCACACGGTGATTCTGTCACAAAATGTGACATCCTGGAGTATAATTATGAAAATTGGAGATCATCAAAGATACATTTCAGCCACTTAAAGGATGGAATGCGGAATAGCGGCATATTCTGAATGGGCGTATGTTATCTGTTTGACGTGTACACTCGGCAGGTGTATGTGGAATTAAATGTCCACATAGAATACTCAATAAAAGTTAATCCTATACATTTATTTAAAAAATAGTGAAAAGAATAGACGTCAAACTTGAAATGTGTCGCAAAAGTACCATAAGAAATACATACTGTACAGTCACTAACCACATTAGGAAGGAATCCGATAATAAAAAATCTTTCCGTAATAATGTCGAGTTATGAAGATGGCGGTTTCAAATGATTGCATCTTCTTTGGCATCAGATTTGTTGTCCTTGCCGAGCCTCTTGTTGACGCCGCTGAAGTACTTCTCTCTGAAGGCGTTGTGGCCCTGGTAGGGGCAGAAGCGGGGGTCCGCTAGGTGTGCTAGACCGTCTGATTCCTGTGAAGAGACAAAAGGACGGAAATGTGACTGTGGACATGCTCCCTCTCAGGCTGTCGTATTCGGTTGTGTAGATTTGACTAAATGGATTAAACGTCACACCCACCATTATTATTATGTATCCAATTTAAAGATTACAATATGAACAAGTTAAAGTCATGACCGGCAGCACATTAGTCCGATATTTAGGTCGTAGGTGTCTTTACCTTTTTGTGAGAATACAAAGCAGCTCGTGTCTGCATCTCTGAACTGTTACAGATGCCTTCAGACAAACAGTTAGTCTTGGCTGCAAGGTTGCCACAAGAAAAGGGCGAGGCCAAGTGGAAGTGATGACTCAAATTGCCGGGTCTGTAATTTGTCAACACGTCCCTTTCCCCTCACTGATGTAGCCGTGTAACCCAGAAATCAGGTCCCGTGCCCCCAAGGCTTTACAAATGCTGAATCCAGTCCATCAAATATGCATAATAAATACAGCAGACCAAAAGCAGCACTGCAACGCCAGAAGAATATCCTAACTATGCTGAAACACGGATGATGCCATCATTGTGCTTTTTTTTAATTGAAAATGCTGCTTTTAGTCAGGGTGGAGGTTAATTATTGGTGGAGGTATTATTATTAACAATTCTAATAACTTAGCCTAAAGTCCTTGCAAGGAATCTTAATATAAGAATGATTAAGGAACTTTCTGAAAGCAATTCCGAGCAAGGCGGGGACAGAAATGTTTATCTTAGTGAGGAGGTGTGGTTGACCCCATTGCTGGTATGACGGAGTCAAAAGGAAAACATGAGCCCCGCACTCCTTGTAATGAACGGACAGTAAAATGTATCGATCACTTAGAATTTGGACTGTATTGAGAAATGTATAATCGCGATTTTATGTCATAAACATGAAAAAATGTTTGAAAATGTTTGAATGTACCTCATTTACATTTGCAAGAAAATACAATAAATGTAAGCACTGATGATATTAAACAGTAAAGTAATGTTGAAAATGAATAAATAATCCTGCAAGTGTTGACGGTTAGGTATATAATACTTGTTCATTTGTAGTATTTGGGTATTTAGATTAAAAATAAAGAAAAGTACATTGAACATCATATTTGCCGCCTTAGGAGCTCTCTGAAGGCCCGAGATGCTTTGTGAGTAACTGTTGTCTTCACACGTAAATTCTAAGAACACTCTTAGCATCCCAGGAATTCTTAAGATTGGAGAGTGTGGAGTGTGTGGGATGACGGAGAGCTGGATTATTTCATTAAATCTGGTTAAGCCATTTAGATTCCTATATGACAGATGTATAAAGATGTATGCTATGATGTAAGGTTTGGTCCAAAGTGACACCATGACTTCCATTGAACATTGCACTGACATGTACATGACAACTCATGCGGTTGCATATGAAAGAAATGTGGATGTACAGTATAAAAAAAATACAAATAAAAAAAAAAGAGTATAGAGACTTATGCATATGCTCTCACTTTCCATGAACTGTGCTGCTGTGCATGCTCACACATACTGTACTGTAATAAACACACGTGTTGTTACTGTGCAGATGTGTTCCTGTCACTTACAATTACAAAACCACAAAACATAACCTACAACAGCATGCTCCCAAATGGCCAGACTTTAATGGATGCAAATAAAATTCCATTATAAAGATAAACTTTCAAGTCACACAAGGAAACAATATGCTTGAAATCCCTGAAGAAGTTTCCCAACAATCATCATTACATGTTTTGAACACAGAAATGTTGCCTGTACTCGGAAACATTGCTTGCATGCTGCGTCATTCAGACTATTGAGTGGAGTCTTTAATGCATACATCAAATATAAATGATTACCTCCCCAAAACATATTCACTCACCTCGGGTTCTTTGACCTTCTCCATGGTGATCAGGCGACGGGACGTGTGGCTTGATAGCGTCTGTTCACAGTTGCTAATGAGCTGAAGACATGGATGAAGGGGAACCATCTCATCACAGTATCTGGAAGCAAAAACAAAATAATAACAATACGCGTAAAAAATGGTAGTTTTCATGAATTCAATTACCATCCATATTTCATTTATGATATTGCTGACCCAAAGTTCAAGTGTAGGTTTGCGTAATAGTAGCACAACGGAAATGCTCCCAACTAACAGCTATTCGGGTGTCCCTTTGCCATTACAACATACTAGAACATGTACTACTACAGTAATTAGATGGTTTTATTCATTCATTCATTTTCTACTGCTTTTCCTCATGAGGGTCGCGGGGGTGCTGGAGCCTATCCCAGCTGTCTTCGGGCGAGAGGCGGGGTACACCCTGGACTGGTGGCCAGCCAATCACAGGGCACATATAGACAAACAACCATTCACACTCACATCCATACCTATGGACAATTTGGAGTCGGCAATTAACCTAGCATGTTTTTGGAATGTGGGAGGAAACCCACGCATGCACGGGGAGAACATGCAAACTCCACACAGAGATTGCCGAGGGTGGGATTGAACTCTGGTCTCCTAGCTGTGAGGTCTGCACGCTAACCACTCGTGTGACGATTGTCCCCTGCAAAAACACCCACGTACACAATAAGCAGTTCGCCATTGTTGCAATCACACTCATAGCTATTGGGGGGGTAACAGAAATCTGATATCTGCCATATTGAGCCTCAGATTAGGCCCGGGAGACCAGACCACATTTGGGCTTCTACAAGCAGACACGGGGGTCAGCGTGTACGCCACACAGACAGACAGTTGACATATCTGACTTGCATGGCCTCAGACGTTTATTTTGGCTTTGCTCTGACAGTCGGAGTCAAGCACTAGTAGATGAGTAGCCAAGACAAATGTGTGAACATGATGACACAGATGTGCCTGTAAAGGAGGCCACACACATCCATGCATACGCTGTGTGTGTGTGTGTGTATGTGTGTGTGTGTATGTATGTGAAACACACAGAAAAGCAATGAATGAAATAGGTTTCAAAGGTTACTAATGTTTATGTTTTCGCTGACACGTACGCCAATGCAGGCAGGAAAACCCATCTTATGCAACATTATGTCATCCTCATGCTCGCTGTTTGTTGTGGTTCTTACCTGTACCCGCACCAACACCTGCATATGCAGTCAGCGCTACATCTGCGCGGAACTTTAAACAATGCACAACTTTGTTTCATGTGATTTGTCCTGTAGTTTTTGGAGTGCGAAAGGATGCGCACTGTTGTCAGTTGTGGTTTACTAATTGGACCCACCTGTATGCTGCTCACTATACTGTCATTTACACAGGTAAGTGCAGTTTTGCAGACAATTATATAGAAATGGCAATAACACAGTGCTGGGGGGGTATTCTGCAATGTCAGGGTAAAGTGTACTGGAAAACTTTTGTGGTTCTTGGACTGTTTTTGCAGTATTTATTACGGAAAAACAGTATTTCACTTTTATGTTGTGTGCCGTTTTTGGTACGAGGATGCCCCCTGCTGACAGTTAATAGTATTACCTCACATGGTGAAATACTGTATAATGATGTAATAAATTATTGTAGACTTGAGTAAATCACACGCGAATTAATTTAGAGTTTATTTAGACTAATTTAGATTAATTAATTTAGAGTTTCAAACAGGAAATGCAAGATTAACCTTCTATGCTAGAACTTAGTAATGCTAATCATAGACGAGCTTATCAAAATACCCTTAAAGATTGTCACAATGTCCGCAGCTGAGATGTTGGATCCTACTGGTCCGCTACCTTTGCAGAATAATCAACAAATGTTGAATATTCTTTGTAGAAATATTATAATTATCATAATATGATAAGTGACTATAAATGTATTTACTTACTCTGGCCGATGAACAGGCAGCCAATAGACCATCCTTCCTCCCATGACTAAGTGATGAGCAGAAAAGTTTAGCAGGTCAGCTAAGATGTCACTCAAGTGGTAGGACTGGGACACAGCCACATGCGACTCGGCATAGCTGGAATTACCACAAAACCAAATATTTACAATATAGTACACCTTGCAATTTGAACCACGGAATCTTTTGATTGAAAAATGAATAATAAACTTACATGCCGTCCGGAGGCTTGCTGGTTTCTTTGTGGGAACCCGTTCTTCTCGTGGACTCACGTATACCGTAAGGAGCTGAGCACACAGCAAACAAGTGTACTCCGTGATGACAACCAAATGGTGGTGGTGGTATAGCAAAATGATTATAAACACCTCAGTTTACACCCATAATATTCTCCACATTGTTAAATAAAGAATCAAAAATGATCATGGTTCTGCAACAGATACTGTTGCAGATTCGTTGTTTATTAAACCTAGATCCACATGACAGAAAAGAGGAAAAAGCAACGATACAAAAACTACTTACGATCGGTAATGATGGCATCAAAAAGTGGCGTCCTCCTCCAGACAGGCCTGGACGCGTCAGACACCATCACGTCGACATACATCTTCTCTGCTCCGTACTGTCGCAGGTTAGCTCGGATGTTTTCATCAGGTCCACGCCATTTCTGATTTTTACGGCTTGATCGTCCTTAAAGAACAAGAAAATAATGGTACAGTTAAATGATACCCGAAATATTTTACAGTAAACCTCGGATATATCGGACTCGGATATATGGGAAATTCGCTCACAACGGACAGATAAAAAAGAACCAATTTTTCTGTAATGCATTTCCAAAAAAATTCATTGCATATATCAGATTTTTTATAACGGATTTCGCCTATTTCGGACAAAATCTCCAGTCCCGTTCCAATGCATTTCCATTAAATTTCCCTCGCATATATCGGATGGCCGCATCGTGGCGCTCCGATTCGCCGAATCGTGACAGGCCGCTATACGACGTCATTTGCAGCGTTTGCAGCATTGCCTGCGCGTCCAGGTACATTGGAAACATAGTCAAGGAAGTGCCTTTTTATAACGGATAAAATCCGATTTACGCATATACCGGATATAAATCCGATATATGCGTAAAACTGACATTTTCCGGTATACGCATATAACGGATTTCGCTTATATCGGACAAAACCAGTGGGAACAATTGAATCCGATATATCCGAGGTTTACTGTATTAATATGTAGTACATACATTGAAAAAAGACAAAACAATTGTATACAACACCTTTGCCATGGATAGTGTTGTAATCAATATCCGATCCACACACGTAAGCTCCGAAATGAGAACACGCAACCAGCAGACTCCCTACAGGACATCAACAAAGCAGAAATTCAAAATTAACTAGAAATGCTCTAAAATTTGCAAGCTATAATTTAATTTTTGTCTGCGTATGAACAAAGACAACTCACCAGTACCAACAAACGGATCAAAGACAAGGTCGTGTTCTTTGACCTTTGCATGGTTGGCCATGATAAATGAGAGGCATGCATCCATACTGGTGTTTCCTATGAAGTGGCGATTCTTCACACTGTGCGAACGTATCAATTCACGTTGACCATCTGCTATCTGTATCGGTAAACAAGGGTAAGGTAAACGTTTCAGTATTAAATTTACAGTCTTTAGTGTCCAGGCGTCTCACCCATCGGCCAAAAAAAATGTAATCCGGATGCTCAGGGATGTTGTTGGGGTCAGTGCCGTAATCTTCCAGCAAACAGAAGATGTGCTGAGGGTTCTTTAGGTTTACGACACCCTGAAATGGAAGGTATTCCATTGCCTGTAGAAAGAACACACAGCATGTTATTGTGAACATGCAGTCATTAAAATGTAAACTTTAATGACACCTGCACATCTAAAGAGATGTATGTATCTTTACAAATGTATTAAAAATGCCACATCTGATTTGCTTGCGGTAGTAGAAGATTATAAGAAATGGACTGCAATACAAAACATGCTGCTAAATTAATAGCTCTCTAATAATGTAAACAACATTGAATTGTACTATAATTGTAAGTGAATGCAATGCAAATCTTTGGATTGTGCACACACACCCTTTCTTTAAATGTCTCAGACAAACATAGTTCGATACTCACATCGATTCGTTTAATTCTCTCTTGAAACTCCAGGGTTTTGTTGTAGGTGTAAACATTTATTCTGTATGTTGAGTTTTTGTGCATGAATGGCGACTGCAGAGAGAAACGTATACAGGTTTAATTAAACAGTAAAGATTGTTCAACATCACAGAATAAGGCTCATACTCGCTGACCATGTTCTCCACTGGGTAGTTCAGTAAAGATGTTCTGAGCTCACTGTGTGTCCGTCCGTGGCCCCATAGTTCAAAAGCAGACCTTGACAAAAAAAAAAAAAACATCACTTAATCACTGTACCAAACACAACATGCAATAACATTGATTTCAAGATGGTGAGCATTTGGGTTCTTACTTTGCACAAACCGATCTGGTCATGATGCCCCGGACATCTTCCTCTGTCAAATCATCCAGACACCAGAAAGGAGCCTTGGCCAGAGAAGTGAAGAGTGTTATAAGTATTGCCAATTAGGGAACAACTTTTTAATGAATTGAAAGATATTCCTGTCTGGTTACTAGAAAGCACAATAAGTATAGCACAAATACCGTTTCTTTGAAGCGCCACACAGGATTGATTTTTTTCCCTCTGAGAGCCAGCAGAGCTTCAATTTCCTGGAGAAATATACAAAATATTTACAGTAAAAACAGAGAAAAACACACAACGATAGCATTGTCCATCATTAGTAGCATAAATGCTATGACGTAAACAGTGCAATAGTGGTAACTTTATCACTAAACGCTACACAGGTGCTAGTGAACAATTTATGACCGTGTTACCATCATGTAATTATAAGACACTGTCAAAATTATGTATTTCATATGACTAATTTGATAGAAGCTAAAGTTTCCATTTAGCTTGACTCCAGTCTGAACTGAAAAGCGTACTACTGAAATGCTACCGCTACATGACCGATAGATAGTACTGGTATATATTTCTGCTGTTTTGTACACATACCGATACTATTACGTTTTTAAAGAGCAAGACGGCTTAATGGCTGTTTAACAACATTTACCGGTAACCTGAAGTCCAAATTGTCTTGAGCAAGATGTATTAAATACTGGACGCATGATCGTCTACCAGGGGCTGCCATGTTTTTTTGTTCATTCAAAATACGTCCGACTGGAAACTACGTTGAGTGGAAAACTGGACCCATTTAGGGGCGTAATTGCCATAAATGGCAAACGTTTCCTTTTGTCATAATCAACTGTTTATTGAAACAAATATTAATATATTTATACATGCATATTTATAAGATAGCTACAAGATAAGATAAGATAGCTACAACCAATTTACCAATGTTTAAATGTGTGGATGAAGTAATTATTAGAATAACAATGGTGAACTTGTGGTTTTTGAGTCACTCATATTGTCATATATCTCAATCAATAACAGCTTATTCATAACCAAAGTAGTTTCGTGTCAAACACAACTACTTGTACTTCTCTTCAGGTTGTAATCTGCTTTACTTCTTCAGGCAGTTTGTCTGGCCCGCCCAAATTAGTCAGTGATTGGCTAACTGTGTCGTTTCGAAGAGCCCATTGGTTAAATAAGGTGTCCATCACAGCGGTTTTACCTTGGCACAGCAAAGAATCTGTCCTCCTAGTATTGTCAGCAATGCTGCTCTTCTGTGGAGCTCATGTTCATACCGAGGCACTTGGCTGGAGTGTACCTTTATCGGGAGTGACCATTCCAGTTTGACATGTAAGTTTCAGATCCAGTTTGTGTAATTTTTTGCATACCATTCCAAAAAGAGCAACACTTACAAATGTTGCTCTTCCCTGCAGTCACGCTCAAGTAATATGAGAAAGAGTGCAAATAAACTGCAAGTGTGATTTGAATACTTATTTTCTTAAACTAAAAGATGTTTTTCTCTCTCCCATATTCGGATACTAAAAGCCACAGCAACAAAATCATGGACCATGGAAATAACTCTCCTGCTGGGTTCACTGATGACACAGCAGCATGCATTGTATCTGTAAAAGGCCTGAAAGACAACTGGCAGAAGTGGTCTGACAATCACCAGGAACACCAGAAGCACAACCCCTTCAGTCACGACACGAGACCAATGGCAGTGGTCCCCCAGAGGGGGCAATACGATTATGGGAGGCCTCTGCAGGGCTCATTGACGGCACAACGCGGGGAGGATGCTCACACACACATCAGCAGGGAGGTCCAGGAGCTGTGTGAGGTTATTAGAAAGATTGGAGAGCAGACATATGAAGACGGAGCTGGTAGAGGCATCTCTGTAAAATTTGGCAAGCTGTTTGAGCATTACGTGACAATCTCGAACAAACTAGTGGGGATTCTTCTACGAGCCCGGAAGCAGAAGATGGTTGACTTTGAGGGTGAAATGCTGTGGCAAGGGAAGGATGATGATGTTATGATTACTCTGTTGCAATGACCAAAAAGTAAAGATTTATTGTAGAAGCCTAATATAACATTTTTGAAGCTAAAAAAAAGAAATTGCATGGTGTTTGTTGCTTATTACATGAAGCCAAATATTGCTACATAAAAGCCAATCATACTTTACCTCATTGCAGTTAAAAGCCAATTCCCATTTATGTTTATTGACAAGATGTGGATGAGTGGAACTTCAATAATTCAAATGAAGTCACACACGGTGCTATATGATGAACTTGATGTAACCTACTTAAAATATAACACACAAGGGGTTTGATAAATGAAATATTCATAGTAGTGTAGACATTAATGCTTGAATAAATGACTGTTTTTGTGGCATTAAAGTAACGAGCAGTACAAAGAGTGTGTTTAATATTTAATCATGATACTAAAATGCCATATGAATGTTTCTTAAAGTGCATACATCGATACAGATCAAAGGGTATGATTCCCTGTCCTTACATCCCATTGACATAACACAACCAATCACTGACTTAGAGACAGAAAAGGAAATCAAATTTCACATACATATTATTAAAAAGCTAGACTAATACTTGCAGGGTTCCTTTGGCATACTTAACTTCCAGCATCAGGATTACTTAGTTGTTTTCACTTAAAAGCAAGCTTGTAAATAGTTCATGCAGATGCCACTTGATGCTTCAGCTCTCGTTTCCAATGTTACTAAATACCCAGCAGTAACGATGTCACATTACTGAAAGTAGTCATTGTGCACGTGTGTGTATGTTACTGCATGTCACGGTAAGGTCTGATGTCACATTAATTAAGGCATTTTCCTTAGTGGAACAGTACTTTCATTAATGAACAACAGTTTGATTACACTATATGACACCGGTCTTAAATTCAACTTAATACCAAGTTAGCACCCAACTTCAAGTGTGATAGTGTTTGTTGGGGGAGGAAATAAATAGTGTATTATTATTTGACATCATTTAAACTGACTAAATCTGTTATCATCCAACACGTAGAAAGGAACCACACATCAGAGTCACCTCATAGATGCAAAATTCAGGGCATGTCATCATTTGGTTTCCTCCTTGGAGTTGAGAAGCTCTATCAGTTGCTCTGCCTGCAAAACATTAACCACATTTAGTATACAGTATGAACTCAGGTAATTAGTGGTGACTCCTTTGTGGCAAATTGATCAAATAATCAATGAACAAATAGAATGACAAATCTAGTAGACCTGGGAATGACTTACTGTAATAAACCAATAAGAATTTAGTCTGTAGATTAGGCGAGACATGAAGCCCATCTGGCTGGCAGGCGCCAGAACATGAAGATGTAGATGTGTGACCGAACAGAATGGGGGCCAATGGAAACCGAACCTGCAGAAAAAAAATGATACAGGATTGACGGGCTATATATTTGGATCATGTACTAGGCTTCAGTTGGCAAACAGTCCAAGCAGAAACAGTTAGAGGAAACAGGAAACAGTCCATAGTGCACCCAGGTGGAAAGAAACAATGTACTTTAACATTGTGCTCACCTGACGTCACTGAGAGCCGTCACATTGTTCTTCTGCAGGATCTCCTTGCCAAGCTCCACCATGCGTTTCACTGCATATGACAAATATGAACATCAACCTCATACTATTTTGTATCAACTGCTGATTCTAAACTATGTGTCTACATTAAGGAAGTGAAAAACAATATAAAAACGTCACTTCACCTAAAGGCACATGGTCTTTGCCCAGTGATTTACAGTTGCCAACATGTTTAGTAGGCACTACCAGGTAATGGTGCGGAGCTCCAGGTTTGATGTCTCGGAAACATGAGATCTCTTCATCC
Source organism: Doryrhamphus excisus (assembly GCF_030265055.1). Classification (NCBI taxonomy): domain Eukaryota; kingdom Metazoa; phylum Chordata; class Actinopteri; order Syngnathiformes; family Syngnathidae; genus Doryrhamphus; species Doryrhamphus excisus. Next base: position 2,299,504 of record NC_080482.1, read on the forward strand.
TGTTGTGAATAATGGACACTTTTGATGCAGTAATGACAGCACAACATTGGAACCACAACGGCACTTGTCATAAGGGATCTTCCGCATAAAGCTAACAGAGATGGTAAGCTAGCATGTCGATGCTAATATGTATTACATTTATTAAAGTGATATGTATTAAAGCGCATAAATTAATACAAGCACGTCATATGAGGCACATATTTCAGAAACGGATATTCGACTAAACAGGCGATGTCAATATAATTAAAGATCTATGACGACTAAATTGCTGAATGTCGGATGACATGTGTGCTAAAATGCTACTACAACATGCTCACAAAGTGCAGAAGTTCCGTGCCCATCTCATTGTTGACAATCCTGCAAAAAATACATTTTTTGTCATATTCTTCCACGGATACTTGTCTAGTTTTAGAAACATCTTCCTGCATAGACTGTGTTGTATTAACATTAGCTTCCTCCATTGTGGACTGTGTCAATAGTCAAAGACCAACTTAGTCGATCGCAGAGGTCATCGAACGATTAAAGGGGAAGTACAGAGATTGTCGAGTTGGAAGTTTGAAGTGCGCATTGTCGCCATTAGAGGGCGACAAGTGCATGCCTTTCAACGAAACCAACACAACTGCCTGAAAGGCTGTTGTAGTTCCATTTCTTAAAGGGATTGTATGCAACTTTTATATATTTATATATTATATAAATTATATTTTTTATTTTGAATATTTTATACATTTTTATTTATTTATTTATTTTATATAATTTATTTTATTTTTATTTTTATTTTTTTAAACCAAAAAATGTAAGAACCGGCTAGTATATGGTACCAAGAGTGGTTTAAATACTGGTCCCTTTGCATGGAATGATCTGCAAAAGTTCCTAAACTTGACCTAAAAAGGGGAAAAAAATGACAGAATGAACAAAAATGTCAATATTTTTCACAATTCCAAGTTAATATACATAAAAATGGTTGCACTTTAATAAAATGACATGAATGTCCCTAACTGCTGCCTTATTGCCATGCACATACGTACATCTTTGGGGGGGGGCATTTAGGGCAAAACACATCACATATTTGCACACAGACACAGTTCTTCTGACTGTGTGGCCAACCCGTTAACCACTCAACCACCGTTGATGTTTTTCTTGTTCCAAATACGTATCCGTCTTGGATATCAGCAACGTCAGCACAAATTGCCCCACTTTCCAATACATCCACAGTGAGTAAACATGTTAGCTTAACCCCAAATGTAGACTGCAGTGTAGAATCTACCATGAGGTCATTGTACACTCTTTATTATGCAACGTTATTTTCGAATCATCATTGCTGGAAACTGGCGGTGACGTCTGTTTGTCTATGAGACAAAAGTGGTAAAAACGCTGAACGATTTAACATACCCAAGTAATATGAGCAATCCCAAACTGTGTTGTCATTTGGTTCATCAGAAAAAGGAAGCATAATTCCGGTACCGCCACTTTAAGATATTTTCCTTAGAGCATATTACACATGCCTTAAATTCACCATAATATATTATATATTATTCATCATAATGTCATAATATAACGTCCAACTTCAAATGTGATGATGCATCATAATTTGACACCATTTATCCAAATCATCCAACATGATATTTCGAATGGAAGCACAGATCCCTGAGTCACCACACACTGTAGATGAGATCAGATGCTCTGCCTGTAAAACATTAACCACATACAGTAGGAACGCAGGTTCAGTGATGCAGAGGAAATTACTGTTGACTCCTTTACGGCGACTAGAAACGTCCTCTTTTAGATCTCACATTATGATTTAGACCTGCTGTGAGTTTGCCCTTTAAGGGATTTTTATGCCTCATAGAAAAAACACAAATAGCGGTCACAGAGAAGTGGACAGCAATGCGTCATTCTGTTGTTACCACTAGATCCCCCCCCCCCCCACCAAAAAAAAACACAATACTTCTCTGTCAAGGTGCATAAGCTTACATTTTTGATGGGCACCAGTGGCGTCATTAGGCCTATTTTAGGGGAGCTAAAATGTTCTTAAGCCCCCCTAAATAATTTGATATTTTTTATTGATTTTGAAAAAAACATTTACTGACAAATTTCATATAATAGCGCAAAAGCAGGCTAATAACAAGCCAATAAGCAGGCTAATACTAGCCTACTCGTAATAGTAATAATCAGAAGAAGAATAATGATAGTGATGATAATAATGATAGTGATAGTAATAATAATATAATAATGATTATTATATAATTGTATATAATTATTACATAATTATTATATAATTGAGGGCGGCGCGGTGGTCTAGTGGTTAGCGCGCAGACCTCACAGCTAGGAGACACGGGTTCAATTCCACCCTCGTCCATCTCTGTGTGGAGTTTGCATGTTCCCCCCGTGCATGCGTGGGTTTTCTCCGGGTACTCCGGTTTCCTCCCACATTCCAAAAATATGCTAGGTTAATTGGCGACTCCAAATTGTCCATAGGTATGAATGTGAGTGTGAATGGTTGTTTGTCTATATGTGCCCTGTGATTGGCTGGCCACCAGTCCAGGGTTTCCTTGTGAAGAAAAAGCGGTAGAAAATGAATGAATGAATATTATATAATTGTATATAATATATAATCACTGTCCACTGGACAGAATGATTGCATAGCAGCGGTTTTGCAGTGTATATTGTGTGTACTTGTGTACATTTAATGGTGGCCTAAAACAATTGAGTATCTCTACTAAATCTGTCCAAAAGTGGGAAAGTTATAACCTTATTTGTTTTTTGGATATTTAGATTTTTTTGGATTTTTTTGAATGTCTATGTGCATCTCCGGGGGGCTAATCCCCCCCGTCCTCAGAACCTAGTGACGCCCCTGATGGGCACATACATTCAATGTTGAGGTGTTTTAAATCCGTGCTCTATACCACTGGTTTGTGTCATAAAAATCCCTTATACTCACATACTCGCATACTCACAGTAGGCCATTTGTTCGACTATGTTCGACTTGGGCGGGATTCCTCCTCCCTCTCCTGGCCCCCGCTGGCCTGAGCTGATACTATGCATTCCAGCCTTGGCTCCTTTACTTGTCCCATCACGTCTTTTCTGTGGCTTAAAATGGACTACTTGCAATCTGATTTAGAGTTCACCTTGACATTTCTGTGGCTTTGTAGAATCCAGTCTTATTTGATCTGATTTGTTCTTATTTATATATTTTGTGTAAGGTTGGCCCTGTCATTCATTTTCAATGATAAAGCTTTATTACATACGTTGAGCATACGTTTGACTTGTGAATCATTTGAAAGAATCTGCTTCCATTCCTTGAATTCTCGTCATTTTTTATGACTCAGTTGAGCAAGTCCATGGTGCTGAGGAAAGTAGTTCCAGCTAGTCGCTGGGGACAGTTAAGTCAAGAGTTTGGCTTCTCAAAACGAGATGCATTCAAAAGCATAATATTTGCATCACAAAATGCCTACTAGAAAAAAATCCAACCTCACAAATCGCTCGGCGTTATTTTCTCTGCCATATTATTATTACTTTGCGCTCCTGCCTGTCCATTGTTACACACATTAAACACTGTGGAACACACACAACAACAATGGACAGGTGGGAGCAAGAAGTGATAGAACGGCAGATAAAATAATAGCCATACTTCTTACTTAACTGTCCTCGGCAACTAGCTGGAACTACTTTCCTCAGCACCGAAATCTGACCAGAACTCACAAAGTGGGGAGTGAGTCGCTGTTGACTTCACTGCTTAAGGGGGTGTCATACAACTTCATGTCAAAAAAATCCCAACTATTCATTTGAGGTTGCATTTGTGGTCTTGAAGGTTCATCAACTCACCAGCACACTTTCATCATCTTGTTCAAGCCGTCATGACGCCACAACGGCATACGTCACCACCTCTAAGTCTGTAGTCTGTCTTCATGGAACGTAAATACATTTTAGAGGATTCCCATTCCAATATTTTGCTCAGCCAATAAAGCGTGGGATGGTCTAAAGCAGGGGTGGGCAAACTTTTTGACTCGCGGGCCGCATTGATTTAACAAAATTGACAGGGGACCAGACTATATATTTTACGCATATAATTCTAACAGTCCACCTGGAATGATTGTATCTGTAAGTGTCATGCAACCTGCTATGTATATGTGCTTGTGTCCTTTTTTCAGGAGCACTTTGTAAACAGCAGATCACATCAAATAAACAAATTGATTAAAAAAAAAAACTACCTAAACCATCAAAAGGTTGGCTAAAGCCATGATGTCAGGTTGTATGTTAAGTTTGGAAAGAACGTGCGGGCCATATTTAAACACTTGGCGTGCCGGATGTGGCCCCCGGGCCGTAGTTTGCCCACCCCTGGTCTAAAGCTATTATTCATGGTCAGCAGTTAAGACCTGGTGTCTTAACTGTTCGTTAGTAGTGTTCAAAGTGTTTGATAGTAGGCTCCAAATACAATATATTAAGTTCTAAGTGAAGTACTTCTATAATGCCTCATATTAACTCACTAGCAAGATCTCATAGTGTATAGACTGGTCATATATTTCATCTCGTTTCATCTGTATTATTATCTGCATACTGTAGTTGTACAGAACTCTGGGTAAAACTGTTGTTTTGTTAATACTTTATATTGTGAATTTTTTTTATATTGTGTATTTTTGTACTGTTCAACTGATTCTGTACTCTTGCTGCTGTGCAATGCAAATTTCCCCACTGAGGGACGAATAAAAGCATATCTTATCTTATCTTATCTTAGTTCCACACAGCCAGCACGACCAATGGCTGTAACGGTAAAATAAATAAATAACATTAAAAAAAAAAAAAAAAAAACATTAAACTAGGCTCTCTTAATTGCTTGGTTGTTTTCGGAATGAAATGTACAAACGAAAAAAAAAGAAGTAAAATGTGAAATGTTGTTTTTTTTTAAAACAGGACAAAGGTACAGCATTGTGAAAGTATGAAACCGTAGATAAAAAAAAAATAGGATGCCTTACTGTCAACAGTGCAAGTACTTGTACATGTATTTCTTAGCATGACCTTTTTAGGTTTTACCAGAACCTGATTGGTACTAATACTCATGAGAACCTAGTCACAGTATCATGGGGCTCATACGTAAACATCATCTAACAAGTTCCAAGCACATGTGCCCGGTAACATTCAAAGAAATTCAGAATTTGGCTTTAATCCTAAAAGTGCTTTTTTCACAAAATATCTCATCCAGGAAGTTTATTACAAACTCTGAATTGTGACGCTCTCCTGAACAAAAGGAGGGAATGGAAGGCTTACAGCTTAGCGTTGGCTGCAGATGGTAGGCAGTAGTTGAAGGCAACAACGCCCCGTATCACAGGACTTTATGCAGCGCCTCATCGGTAACGCCTTCATAACAGGCGTCATCAGGCGCCACCTACACGTTTAGCTACTGCAGGCGACACACGGCGGCGGCGGTGGCGTTGGTGGACGCACCCGTTCCCATTTCTCTAATTCTATTTTCTATTTCTTTCCAGATGTCCGTGTTCAGTTTTGTACTGTCCAGACCTCAAGGTCTTGTATGATGAAGTCCTTTTGTGTGGAGAGTGGAGCGTTGTGGAAGGTGGGACATGAAAAACTGGATCCACGGTACAGATCGGCATCGATCCAGAGGCCGAATTCCCCCCTACAAGCAAACAAGTATTGTCCGGTTAAATCTTATACACGTACACATGTACTTATTGCTCTCAATAGACTCTACACTACACTACACTACACTACACTACACTACACTACACTACACTACACTATGTACACCTGTGCAATACTTTGTTTTTTTTATCTTTGTTATCGTCACTCCGGGCTCCATTCACTGTGCAATATTAAGGCTCTAAGTGAAGTATTTCTATAATGGCTCATATTAACTCACTAGCAAGAGCTCATAATGTATAGACTGGTCATATATTTCATCTATGTCTATGTCTATGTCTATGTCTATGTCTATGTCTATGTCTATGTCTATGTCTATGTCTATGTCTATGTCTATGTCTATGTCTATGTCTATGTCTATGTAACTCTGGGTAAGTCTATGTCTATGTCTATGTCTATGTCTATGTCTATGTCTATGTCTATGTCTATGTCTATGTCTATGTCTATGTCTATGTCTATGTCTATGTCTATGTCTATGTCTATGTCTATGTCTATGTCTATGTCTATGTAACTCTGGGTAAGTCTATGTCTATGTCTATGTCTATGTCTATGTCTATGTCTATGTCTATGTCTATGTCTATGTCTATGTCTATGTCTATGTCTATGTCTATGTCTATGTCTATGTCTATGTCTATGTCTATGTAACTCTGGGTAAGTCCATGTCTATGTCTATGTCTATGTCTATGTAACTCTGGGTAAGTCTATGTCTATGTCTATGTCTATGTAACTCTGGGTAAGTCTATGTCTATGTCTATGTCTATGTCTATGTCTATGTCTATGTCTATGTCTATGTCTATGTCTATGTCTATGTCTATGTCTATGTAACTCTGGGTAAGTCTATGTCTATGTCTATGTCTATGTCTATGTCTATGTCTATGTCTATGTCTATGTCTATGTCTATGTCTATGTCTATGTCTATGTCTATGTAACTCTGGGTAAGTCTATGTCTATGTCTATGTCTATGTCTATGTCTATGTCTATGTCTATGTCTATGTCTATGTCTATGTCTATGTCTATGTCTATGTCTATGTCTATGTCTATGTCTATGTCTATGTAACTCTGGGTAAGTCTATGTCTATGTCTATGTCTATGTCTATGTAACTCTGGGTAAGTCTATGTCTATGTCTATGTCTATGTCTATGTCTATGTAACTCTGGGTAAGTCTATGTCTATGTCTATGTCTATGTCTATGTCTATGTCTATGTCTATGTCTATGTCTATGTCTATGTCTATGTCTATGTCTATGTCTATGTCTATGTCTATGTAACTCTGGGTAAGTCTATGTCTATGTCTATGTCTATGTCTATGTCTATGTCTATGTCTATGTCTATGTCTATGTCTATGTAACTCTGGGTAAGTCCATGTCTATGTCTATGTCTATGTCTATGTCTATGTCTATGTCTATGTCTATGTCTATGTCTATGTCTATGTCTATGTCTATGTCTATGTCTATGTAACTCTGGGTAAGTCCATGTCTATGTCTATGTCTATGTCTATGTCTATGTCTATGTCTATGTCTATGTCTATGTCTATGTCTATGTCTATGTCTATGTAACTCTGGGTAAGTCTATGTCTATGTCTATGTCTATGTCTATGTCTATGTCTATGTCTATGTAACTCTGGGTAAGTCTATGTCTATGTCTATGTCTATGTCTATGTCTATGTCTATGTCTATGTCTATGTCTATGTCTATGTCTATGTCTATGTCTATGTCTATGTCTATGTAACTCTGGGTAAGTCTATGTCTATGTCTATGTCTATGTCTATGTCTATGTCTATGTCTATGTCTATGTCTATGTCTATGTCTATGTCTATGTCTATGTCTATGTCTATGTAACTCTGGGTAAAATTGTTGATTTGTTAATACTCGGGTTGTTTATATTGTTTATTTTTTTGTATATTGTGTATATTGTACTGCTTAAATGATTCTGTACTCTTGCTGCTGTGCAATGCAAATTTCCCCACTGAGGAACGAATAAAGGCATATCTTATCTTATCTTATTATTTTGAACATATACAGTGTACATATACAGCACCAAATTATCGGTAATGTCAACCTACCCGCCACCTCCGATCTGAAGAGACTCAAAGTTCCCGCTCACAAAGTAGGAGTTCTCTCCAGTCCACTTATAAGCCTGAATGAACGATAAATAGAAAGACATGGGGCCTTATGCACTCCTGCACCGTTTACGTCTGCTCCGTGTGGTAAAATGAAAGACAGTCTTACCTGGAAGTCGGGATTGAAGCTGAAAAGGAAAGTTTCTCCTGTGCCATAGCAGTATTTACTGACTCGAAATGGATCTGATGAAAAAGCTCCAAACACCTAAAGACAATAAAAAAGAAGACAGATAATGAAGAGCGGAGCCAAACTATTTAGTGCATTCGTCATTTTTGAAGAGCACAAGCAAGAATCAAACCTTTTTCTGCATGTCTTTGACGACGAGCAGCACCGGACTGTCAAAACCGGCCATATTTCTGTAAAGCGTCTTCAGGCTGCTCCCATGGACGGCGGTGCTGTAGACCAATTGCCACGGGTAGCCTTGTGTCCTTGCTGGCATGTGAGATGCGAGCTACACGGGAAAAAAGGACTGTAATTCACATCCAAACATGTCGTGCTTACAAAGTTATATCGAAAATTTGTTCTCAATCAGAAATCACTCAACATTCTTTATTGCTCTCTGGTTCTACCATATCTTACTTATTGTGTGGAAATATGGGCTAATAACTATAAAAGCAATCTTCACTCGCTAAATGTACTGCAAAAAAGGTCAGTAAGGATAATTCATAACGCCGCCTACAGAGAACATACTAACTCCTTATTTTTCTAAAATCACAAATACTTAAATTTGCTTTCATACTTTTAATAATACTACAATACTTCTCTACAAGAGAGGAGTAATATGATCTCAGGGAAGAAGTACATTTGAAACACTTCTATGCTAGGACTACGTTATGCTAGCCATAGCATTTCAGTATGTGGAATCAAACTATGGAATGGATTGAGTAAGGAAATCAAACAATGCACAACGATGTGCTAATTCAAGAAACAATACAAGCAGTATTACAAGCAATACAACCATCACCTCGTACTTTGGCACGTGACACTTTTTGGAACCCTGATATAGTCACGAACTTGAAAGCAGTTATGAAAAGTATGATTAATTATTATTAATTATATTAAAAGTTTGGGCTTAAATTAAATTAAATTAAATTAAATAAGTTTTCAAGTGGGCCCTGAGTTGGTAAAGTTTTGGAACCCTGATATTGTCACGAACTTGAAAGCAGTTATGGAAAGTATGAGAATTAATTGTAATAAAAGTTTGGGCTTAAAAATTAAATTAAATTAAATTAAATTAAATTAAATTAAATTAAATTAAATTAAATTAAATTAAATTAAATTAAATTAAATTAAATTAAAATTTTAAAAAACTAGGAAAGCAGGAAGTGAACAAATGTAACAGTTACTGATTGTAAAAGTACCAGATGGAGGGGTAGGATTTAATAAGCTTTGCTTCTTCCTACTCCTTTTGGACATGTGGAACTGTGAACTGATTATGGGATGCACTCAATTGTAATCTGATGCACCAAACCAAACGTGTAACGTCTGTGAAAAGTAAGGCTTACACTGAGTAGATGTCTACGATCCAGGAGGTCACTGTAGTCACTCAGGACAGGTAGAACAACCGCTACTTCCCCCTGGTACTCGGGTTCCTCTGTTTCAGAGTCAGAGCTGCACACACTCAAACGTCGCTTAGGGTCTTTGACATTGATAATCTGGAACATAAGAAGCACAAAGATGGTACATATTGGTATTCTTTATGATCTGCACTTCTTCTAAATGACACCCCCATCACTAAAGCTGAACATAAACACGAAGGTGCCAGAAAGTATAACATACATGGTTGACCTATGAGGAGATAAATGCAGCATGGTCGTCTCTTTACCTGGACATACGGCTCCACGTGGTCACTGGCGAAGTAAAGCACCTTGACATTGTCTGGTAGCTGCTTCATAGCTCTCGATTTCTTTATCAAATGTCCTTCTTTGCAATGCCACATTTGATTTAACCTGCCCGCCCCCACCGCACGTGTTGCCCCTCCTAATAACTTTCACTTTCTCAGTGCCGCATTATTGGTGAGATGAAAAGATGGGAACTCATCTCATTGGTTTGCTCTGCCATGCTGCAAGTTTCCTTTCCCGTAAAACAGGAAAAGGGGCGGGGTGGGCAGTTTGCCGTGCTGGGAAGTAGTCAGAGGAAGGATGTCCATGTAAAGGCAGAGTGGGAGTTACAACAACCGGGATGGATGCCAAACCCTAAGAGTCTAAAGCTGCTCTATTGTCTCTTACAGGAGAGCCGCTTCTGATGGCTCGGCTCACTAGAAAGACACGACTCCTTCGGCTCACTTGTAGCGTGCATCTCACGCCCACCTCTCTCTCTCTCTCTCTGTGTGTGTGTGTGTGTGTGTGTGTGCTGTGTCTGTAACCTTGACCCTCCACCACTTAATCAAACTCAAACACCAGATCATGTCGTTGACCGATTATTCATTCATTCATTCATTCATTTTCTACCGCTTATCCTCACGAGGGTCGAGGGAGGTGATGGAGCCTATCCCAGCTGTCTTTGAGCAAGAGGCGGGGTACACGCTGGACTGGTGGCCAGCCAATCACAGGGCACATATAGACAAACAACCATTCACACTCACATTCATACCTATGGACAATTTGGAGTCGCTAATTAACCTAGCATGTTTTTGGAATGTGGGAGGAAACCGGAGAACCTGGAGAAAACCCACGCTTGACCGATTATTCATTCTACCGCTTATCCTCACGAGGGTCGTGGGGGGAGCTGGAGCCTATCCCAGCTGTCTTCGGGTGAGAGGCGGGGTTTCACTGATTATTCATTCATTCATTCATTTTCTACTGCTTATCCTCACAACGGTTGCGTGGGTGCTGGAGCCTATCCCAGCTGTCTTCAGGCGAGAGGCGGGGTTTGACCGATTATTCATTCATTCATTCATTTTCTACCGCTTATTCTCACAAGGGTCGCGGGGGTGCTGGAGCCTATCCCAGCTGTCTTCAGGCGAGAGGCGGGGTTTGACCGATTATTCATTAATTCATTCATTCATTTTCTACTACTTATCCTCACGAGGGTCGTGGGAGGTGCTGGAGCCTATCCCAGCTGTCTTCAGGCAAGAGGCGAGGTTTGACCGATTATTCATTCATTCATTCATTTTCTACTGCATATCCTCACGAGGGTTGCGGGGGTGCTGGAGCCTATCCCAGCTGTCTTCGGACGAGAGGCGGGGTTTGACTGATTATTCATTCATTCATTCAATTTCTACCACTTATCCTCACGAGGGTCGTGGGGGGTGCTGGAGCCTATCCCAGCCGTCTTTGGGCAAGAGGCGGGGTTTGACCGATTATTCATTCATTCATTCATTTTCTACCGCTTTTCCTCACGAGGGCCGTGGGGGGTGCTGGAGCCTATCCCAGCTCTCTTCAGGCAAGAGGCGGGGTTTGACCAATTATATTATATTATATTTTCTTGAGAGTGAGCAACCACAAGTGTCATGACTAGCTATTTAGCTTCCTGTGTAGTAGTAGTGAACAGTGGTGACTGAAGTGACATCTAGATCACATTTCTCAAACTCCTAGAGGCCACATTTGGCGGACGAGAGCCTGGGAATAACGACCTTGTCACTCATGACCTTGTAAATGGATTTACTCTTTCACTTTGATAGAAAATGTGTTTTCTGTGAAGCTCTTCTAAACTTTTATTTTATCTGATCATGCAACAAGATATTCCAAGCGTTTTTTGTTGTCAAAAAGAAATACTTGTCTGCATAATGTCGTCTTGTCACCTTGACATTCTCACTTCGCTTCTCATTTCAAAGCAAATTAAAGTAAAAAATAAGTCTGAAAAAAATTATAAAATACTTGTTTAATAACATCATGAGGTTATCCATCCATCCATCCTTTTTTTATGCCGCCCATCCTCACCGGGGTGGTGGGTATGCTGGAGTCTATCCCAGCCGGTTGCCCGGAGAATCGAACCCAGATCTTTCCGATTTCCTGACTGTGTGCCCAACATGCTAACCACTTTCCATGAGGTTATATTCATATTAATATTCATATATATTAACAGTTGGGCCTCTAAGGGGGGTTCAAGTCACCTTTGATACACTACACTGCTGATGGGGATGTCTTACCACTTTACGTCAAAAAAAACCCGAACCCATTCTTTGCAATTATGAGTGCTTGCATCAAATAAAACATAAACGTGTTCACTTACCTCCCAGTTTTTTGCCGCGTGGTTGTTTAGCTGCTTATTTTTGGTTTTCTTGCCATGATAGCGATTTTGATGTTTTTCCCGAATAAAGTGGCTTTGGCTCTTCTTTTTGTTGCTGTTGGTGTACATATCTGGCGACCATTGCACAAAGAAGGTGTAGAGGTGGTCAACCCTGTAAAAAATGACATAAAAAGAACATTTGCTGAGTAATTAAAAATAAAAGTTGTAGTAGTCATAATTTGAATATAATCATGTAGTAATAGTGTGCGGTGTTGAATTGCAATACGTCATGCTGATAAGTGATTATGTCCGCCTCTGACGTGGCTTAATAAGGTAACCAAAATGTTCGAATTACCTCGCAGAAATTACCCAATGCATATAGAACAGCCACAGTAATGCATACATCGGCAGTAAAAACATAAACAGCAATTTCTTTGTAAAAACAGACGCATTCGACAGAGCTTTCGCAACAGATTATGTAAGTGTACCTAATATTGTGGCCAGTGAGAGTGCCTTTTGTTCATAAAGCCATATATAATATATCAGAATGTTGCATATTCAGTACATTTTCCATCAAAAGCGGCTATTTCACAAGTTAGACTTGTAATGTGATATAATTTCTCCGAGTTGTGAAATAAAATCATTTAATGATCATTTAGTGCTGACAGTGTGGCCTCAACATGTTGAATGATTTATAATTTTTTTTTTTTTTTAGCATCCATTGATATCTGTTGAGACATGCATTCTGCAGGAAAAAAAAAAAAAAAACGAGGCACACCTTTTGTGTTAATTGTGTAAAGTATTAATCATTGTCCTAGTGGTCCTTGTACGAGGAGTGAATTCCTGCAGGTCCGTTTTCAATTTGCAGTCAAAATCATTCTAGAACAAAGTTCTACCTTGCCATATAACACGTACTATGTAACATGTAACAAGAAACCACTTTGATGAACATGCATTTAAACTTATCAGTCCTCAATCTGCTCTGCAACTGCCATGCATTAACACACGTTGAATATCCTTCTGGTGTATCTGCTTCCCATGCACGGCCGCGTGTTCAAAATCCGTTCAAAATGTCTCCAGCGTCCTCATATTGTGCATGCTCTTCACTTACTCTCCAACGCTGTAGGCAACTCCCATGGTTGACTGCAAGAGTTGATGGTGATGTAGAAAAAAGGAGAAGAAGAAGAGAGAAAAGAGATGGGGTATGGAGGCTCAATGCTGGAGCAGCATGTCCACGGCAAGCCTCTGCAAGAGCTCCTGCTTTATACCATTGGACTGGTGCTGGGATAAGCCCCTTTGACCATAAAACCCTCCCTTTCCCACTGAAAGCTGAACTCGGGCTGGATGAGTTTTCACACCAGCCTTTTAAAAAAGGGGGCTGGAAGTAGAAGTTAGTAATTAACTTGACCTGCTACCTGTGCTTAACATGGAGTTTAGTCAGTTAATGTGTCAAAGTTGTGGCACGGGGACAAGGTGGCGCTGTAAAGACTGTGTGGAAGTGCTGGATAAAGGACTTAAATGTACAGTTTTTACATCGTACATGTCTGTGACACTCATTGTGATTTATGCATACACATACCAGGTTGCCAGCAAGAGCGGCATGCTCATGGGTACCTCAGCAAAAGTGGTTTCTTTCCATCAACCAGTCACAATCTTCTCCTTTTTCTGTTCCTAGTACGTCTTTTAAACCTTCTTTCTAGTCTCCAAGTCTTGAAGAATGAGAGATAGACCAACATCTGTTCATTTTTTCATGTTGTCTTCTCTTAGATTCACACATTTTATTACATTAGTAGAATAATGTTTGCAATTTCTCATCACAGCCAAATGATAAAAAAAAAAAATCATGGCCAACACCGTCAAGAGCCAGAAGTTTGTTCTGTGAGCATTAAAATCCAAATGAAGAAGAAAAAAAAAATCCAAATGAAGGTAATGACAAATTAGCTGTATTTGTCAACAAAGATGAGCAGATACTCAGGCAGTTAAACATCACATTGGATATAAAAAGTCAGACAAAAATGCAGCAGTAGATTGCAATTACACTAAAATCCCGTTAAGGCATGCTATGTAATGTATATCCATACATGAAAAGAGTGAACACATCTGTTTCTCATCTGGGTTTTTTTCCCTCAGTCTTTGAGTACATTCTGCCCTACTTTTAGGCAGTACACGGACAGGGAAGAGCGGAGCAGTTTTTTTTTCTTTTTGGCTTGTCGAAAATGACATATTGTTGCAGAAGAACAATAAAAAGGGGATGGCTCTGGTCTGTGGTAAGGCAGGACTCTGCTAGGCTTTTTTTACTTTATGCAACATTCAGTGTTGTTTTTTTTGGGGGGGGGGTAAGAATTGGTATGGGATTATGTATGGTACATGTATTTGTGGACGTTCTCTCTTCTGTTGGAGACTCTACAGGAAAGCGCACCTCAACCTGGTGTGTAAACCGGGGATGTCCAAAGTGTGGCCCTTGGGCCATTTGAGGACGGCATTTTTAATGGGCCTGTGAATGCCAAATTGTGGAAACAGTAACAGTAAACAGTAAAAAAATGGAAGTTGTGGAAGAGTTCATACTAAAAACTAATAAGTCTGACAGATCACTTACACACATACACAGTACACGCGCAGCTGATTGAACAATAATAATAATAACAATACTTATTGTCATGAACAATAAGTATAGCAACACACACAGTACACATATAGCTGATTAATGAACAATAAATATAACAACACACATACACAGTACATGTATAGCTGATTAATGAACAATAAATACGTATAACAACACACATACACAGTACACGTATAGTCGATTAATGAACAATAAATATAACAACACACATACACAGTACACGTATAGCTGATTAATGAACAATAAATATAAAAACACACATACACAGTACACATATAGCCGATTAATGAACAATAAATATAAAAACACACATACACAGTACACATATAGCTGATTAATGAACAATAAATATAAAAACACACATACACAGTACAAGTATAACTGATTAATGAACAATAAATATAAAAACACACATACACAGTACACATATAGGTGATTAATGAAGAATAAATATAGCAACACACATACACAGTACACATATAGCCAACTAATGAACAATAAATATAACAACACACATACACAGTACACATATAGTCGATTAATGAACAATAAATATAGCAACACACACACACAGTACACGTATAGTCGATTAATGAACAATAAATATAGCAACTTCTCATCAATCCATGTTAATTTCAGACTTAAAGCCCCACCCATTTCTGGGTCATGCCCTACCCATTTTTGAGAAAATTACATCCACCCCCGGTTTATATCCCGCCCATTCCGAGTACAGATACGGTTACAGATCATTTAGATGGGTGAACAGATACAGATACAGAACAAAATGTACATAATATAATATAATATACAATTAATATACATTAAATTAAATATACAATTATTTATTCATGAATTAATGTTTGAAACAAGTGACCGTTCTCGGGTGGTGACTGTGTACTGCATTTATTCATGCCTGAAAAAAACACACATTAAAAATGCATTTAATTGGCAGCCATGGTGCTCAGTTTGTTGCATATACAGTTTGCTACTATGTACAATCTGTAGGTAGGGCTGGGTACTTGCTTGACCGAGTTGGTACCTATGTATACCTGCAGTATCTATGAGGTATAGGTTCTTATACATAAACTGAACCTAGATATGTACTACGTGCTCTATGCATATAACAAATTCATTTTATGCACGTGTGATGCATGCAGACAATGCAGGTAGACAACAAAACAATCATACAGTAAATGATGACTGTCCACAACGGTTCATGAGGCAACACCAACGTTTTGCAATAGCGTTGTGCAGACAGTTTGACTTTATCTAGGTCAAACTGGCGGTTCCCGAGAGACTATCTGTCTATCTATCTAGCTATCTATCTACAGTATCTATCTTAAATCTTCTTCACTATCTCAACATAACTTGCAGAAACATGTCAGAGTTACAAATAATTAGCCTTTCCAAATTATGATTTTTTTTTTATATTGATATTCTTCAGTGTGCAAATCCCTGGCTTAATCTCAACCCAAACGCCCCACAAAAATAATGAATTGAGAAGTGAAAGTCTGCACTTTAATGACATTTTAGTTTAAAACCCATTATGATGGTGTAAACTAAACTAAACTAGTAAAATCTCTCTCTTTTGTCATTTTCCTATGACTTCTTATGTCCCTGAGAAAAAGACTGGATCCTAATGTTCTTGGCAGCAGTTTTTGCAGGAGCTTTGCCTCAACTTTGGTCTAATTTCTATGTGTCCACTCGTGCCTCACGTGCACACATCCAACCCAATATCAACAAGAGAAGCACGACAACAAGCATACAACACGTTCGCCACTCTGGCTCCGGGCACGCTCGCTAGAGCAGACGTGCACGAGAGCACACGCTCACTCAAACTGGCATCACGTCAACATTTTAGATTTCCCTCTGACCCTGATGTAGGACGCTTGTTCTCCATATTGATTTCTACATTCTGGATGAACTCTTGACCAGAGTTTGGCTTACGTATGTCTTATAGATAAATACAAAAATTGTTATTTGTGAAGTGTGGAAGAACAACTTTAATATATCTTTATATTCCTTTAGACATTTTTTTAGGGGTAGAATCACTCAATTTAGTGCCGAGTTAATATCAGTTTTATCCGCTAGTTTGATTAGTCGTGCAGGGTGGTACAATTCTTTGTAACATGCTCTTACTTGTTTCTTTCTGCCTATATAATAGCACATCTCTTCAGGATGGATTATATTTATTGTTATAATAAGTCAGATTGAACAGATTCCTGAGCACATCCTTGGGATTAAACACTTAATAAGAGAATTAATAGAAATAATAGAAATATCACCTCATACTGCGGTACTTGACAAAAATAAAATTAAAAAAACAAATAAAACATAATAAAATAAAATAAAATAAAATAAAATAAAATAAAATAAAATAAAATAAAATAAAATAAAATAAAATAAAATAAAATAAAATAAAATAAAATAAAATAAAATAAAATAAAATAAAATAAAATAAAATAAAATAAAATAAAATAAAATTAAATTAAATTAAATTAAATTAAATTAAATTAAATTAAATTAAATTAAATTAAATTAAATTAAATTAAATTAAATTAAATTAAATTAAATTAAATTAAATTACTATATTAGGAAAGCAGCAAGTGAACAAATGTATCAGTTACTGATTGTAAAAGTACCAGATGGAGGGGTAGGATTTAATAAGCTTTGCTTCTTCCTACTCCTTTTGGACATGTGGAACTGGGAACTGATTATGGGATGCACTTAATTGTAATCTGATGCATGTTCAAATGAAATAAAACCATTACCATTACCATTACCATAACAGTCAGAGCAAAATGAATTTAACACCTCAGTCAAAACTGATCATTGTTGTCTTTGTCAGAGTTTCCTAAAAGAAAATAAGCTGTGTTTTGTTTTTTTATTGGGTATTTGGTTGTCAGAGTAAAGATGCAGTTTTTGGATTATTTCATCATATGGTGCAGGTATACCAAATAAAGTGTCTGGTAAGAGTGGTCAATGGTGCAGGAGTTCAAATTAAACATTACTCAAAGTGAAATGACCACATGTGAACTTTGTGTGTGTGTCTTTGGGGGGGTGGGATTGATTTTTGCTGCTACTCACATGTAGCTAAAACTCCATTTACGTGCAGTACAGTGTTAGATTACTGCAAACCGCCGGAGGAGAAGAATGATATGCCGAGTTAAGTCCTACCATCTGTAGTAACACTGAAGTCAGGCAGGAAGGCTGTCCCACTTGGCACGGTCTAAGATTACGCAACAGGAATTTGGGGGGGGGGTAAAAAACAGGATGGGCCTGTGAGAGTTCTCAGTCAGGAGGAACTATACTGCCTGGCCTCTGAATGAAATCGCTTACTTGGCACTTTGTAGTGAAATGTAACTTTAAATGCCACGTAATGGCACACTTGTATAAAACAGTTGTAAGAACTTAGATTTATAACCAAATTAAGCGTAATGGTGTTATAACTTTGACTGTACTATCTTTTAGAATCATACTTTCAATGGCCCTCACACACCACAAGTAAATGTAGGTCATGTCGGAAGATTTTAAGTTGGTAGAATTCTCATTTCGAACAAACCCAGACTTCCTCTCTAGCTTTGTTTCAGAGAAAATGTCAGTGGCTATGAAGATGGAAGGGTGGTTAACCAAGGACATTTCTTTGTATAACCACCAGAAGAACAACAAAATGTCGTGTTAATGACAGTAAACATGGAAACAACTACTTTTGTTTTCCGTTATGTAAAGGTCAAAACCATACGCCTTCAGATATGTTGTTTATATTTGGTTGAATTGATAATTGAGGGCACGCCATTGTGACAGATATGAGATAACAATGTTAGCAAATTTGGAAGTGAGGCCTGAAAAAAGTTTAGGATGGCTCAAAACGCTCAGTTTCAGAAGGCGTGGTAAAACTGCGCCTTTGTGATGTCACAAAGAGCAGATCTCCTTATATGGGCGTGACTGTAAGCCAAATAAGCTCTCACCCCCGAGCTCTGCTTCTGTGTTGACGTTGCTAGCAATGGCTCGCAAAAAGTGTTTCTTTGTTTGCAATTCGGGGCTGCACAGCTGTCGAGTGGTTAGCGCGCAGACCTCACAGCTAGGAGACCAGGGTTCAATTCCACCCTCGGCAATCTCTGTGTGGAGTTTGCATGTTTCTCACGCATGCACGGTTAATTGGCTAGGTTCATTGGCCACTCCAAATTGTCCATAGGTATGAATGTGAGTGTGAATGGTTGTTTGTCTATATGTGCCCTGTGATTGGCTGGTGACCGCCTGAAGACAGCTGGGATAGGCTCCAGCAACCCCGGCGACCCTCGTCAGGAAAAGCGGTAGAAAATGAATGAATATATAGACAAACAACCATTCACACTCACATTCATACCTATGGACAATTTGGAGTGGCTAATTAACCTAGCATGTTTTTGGAATGTGGGAGGAAACTGGGGTACCCGGAGAAAACCCATGCATGCAAGGGGAGAACATGCAAACTCCACACAGAGATGCCCGAGTGTGGAATTGAACTCAGGTCTCCTAGCTGCGACGTCTGTGTGCTAACCACTCATACGTCTTTTATTGTTCATATAACAATGCAGAACTGTCAACTTTTTTCCTAGCATCATAGGAGTGCTAATGCCTAACATTATCATGGCAATGAAGGAGAATAATGTCGCAAGTCAGCTTAACTATTCGAATAAGCAGGTTGAAATAAGATTTGTTGTGCTTTTTTTAGAAGCGGTCGCCCATTATGTAATTAGTCACTCTGTCATTGTTCCTAACAAGGATTACAAAACTCCATCGTTTTTGCCAAATTTAGTTTTTAACACATGGAAGAAAGCTGAGCCTTCCTGCGAGTTTATTCAAATCAGAAGCGATCATGACCCATTTACAGATTGTTCTACATCTTACGTAGCGTGGTAAACATTCAGGATCGTGTTCCTTCTCCGCACACGTATAAATGTTAACTATGTGTAAATCTACTAACCATTTACAGAAATGTGATGCCGATGTGCTAATCTAATCTCCAGCCCGAATGTGTTGCCCCCGCTCACATTTGGTCATTTGTTCTTCACCTTCAGTAGCATGGCACATATTCTGCATCTTGTTAAATCGCCTCACACCCATAAATGTTAAGTACGTGTAAAAACCACTAAACATTTACAGAAGTCTATTGCTGACGTGCTACATCGGTTACGTTTAGTTCTGTCAGTTTTTTATAGTTATGGGTCTGAGTGCAGATGGGTTGCGTTGCATTGCAGCATTCGCTAACTGTATCCTCATAATAGATATATATTTATACATGGCATGATGGAAAATGATGATAGAAGAATAGTACTGCACTGTTGGACATTAGCACTACATTGTTTTTTTTGTCTCGATGGATATTTAAAGACATTACGTTATATCTGTTTTGTTGGTGTCCAGGTTAAAAATTGTTAAAAGTCTAAAAGCTGATGTGTGAATGTTGACTGCTGATGTGTAACGGCCATTACGATATATTCTAAAGTATGGCTAATGTGTACTTGAGCAATACATGTATTTACTTTACATTGAACTTCTATTTTCATGCATGCTCTCTTCTGCAAACTAAATCTTCTTCTCCATATTATGAAACAGGGTCAGGCTAAAGAATTGGGTTTCCTTCCTTCCTCGCTGAAGTGCAACTTTGCAGATTTTCCTCTGCAAACTTCTGTTTCATAACACTCATCGGCGATATTATAACTAATTGGATAATCGGATTTAGTGAATTATTCTGCTCCATGGCGGTGCTGCTTTCACTTTCAGCTACTGGCCGCAATGTCATGACAACATGCAAACGCCACACAGAGCGGGGATTCAAACCCAGACAGTCAGGAGATCAGGAAGATGGTGCGGTCTAAGATTGGGTGTAAAACCCAATCAATACTGGGTAAGGTGGTAACCTACCTGGGTCGTTGAGATGTCAACTTCCCTCCTTTTCATCAAATCATTTGTCATCTTGCTAATTCCGTATAGACAAATAAAATGGAAAGAAAAGACGGAACTATATGGAATAGGTTGCAAAACATGCAGCACCATAAGTTGCATTAATAGTAGGAAGTATTTATTTATTATCAGGGAGCTTTAGAATAACAATGAGACGTCTTTTTTCTTATTGGAGAAGTGTTGGTCTTGCTTAAAAATGCACGTATTTAGTTGTATTCAATGTTTCTCACAGGAATACTATATTTTCACATATGTGGCTTTCATGGCTCTCATTGCCAAAAAGGCTCCCATAGGCACTTACTCAGCGAAACAGTTTTTTTTTTTATGGATGGAGTGATGCTTATGTAACTCATAAAAGTGGAGTGTCGGATTTCTCCTATAGAGGAGAAGATCTGTGTCTGTGTAAAAATGTGTCTTGAGAAGAAGTGTAGATTTTCTATTCCCTTCCTATCACTGAGAATATACTTGGAATAATTATTTAATAATAAAAACATGATATCTAAAATTGAAGAAGCCAAACCAGATGTAATCAAGTAAACCCGCTGCTACTTTTTCAAGCGACATCAATGTCCATCCTGTTCTGGGATGGAGGTTATGGAAAAATACTGGCTTCTCAAAGCAATGGGAGTACTTCCTCCTTATACTGACACCCAGCGGTCAAAGAAAGAAGTGCAGACTAATTGAACACGGGCAGTATCAGCAATATTATAGAGCAGGGGTGCTCATTAAGTCGATCGCGAGCTACCGGTCGATCGCGGAGGTGGTACTGGTCGATCACTGGTCGATCGCTGGTCGATCGCGGCGTGACATTAAAAAAATATCATCCCAGCATCAATGCCGTCACTTGATTGATATACAGGGCAGCCATTCAGATGACAACTGAATGTTGCCCTTCGGGCGACCAATCAAATCAAACAACGTCTCTAAGTGCAGCAGAACTTACGATGTCAGCCTATCATCCATCCCCGTTACTTGATTGACATACAGGACAACCAGTCAGATGACAACTGAATTTTGACCTTTAGGTCACCGCTCATGCGTAAACAACGATGCAAAGTGCTAAGCTAGTCGGCGAATTGCGAGATTTTAAAGCCCTCGCTAAAGTTTATGGTCACTAAAATGAGTGAAGGAGCTGGACCAAGTAAAAAGGCAAAAACTGGACCAAGTAAAAAGGCAAAAAACATATCACTTCCATACGGATATGGAATATTATACGGATATTATGATACGGATATTATCCATGACTGATAAACATTTGGAAGTGTGCTTGAAGCTGGCTATCAGAAGCTACTGTCCGGACTATGCATCCCTGGCTGGTTCAATTCAGTGCAAGTCATCAAAGTAAACTCAGGTAATTACAAAAAAATTCAATAGTTAATTATGTGTGTTTTGCAATATTGGCTCATTTGGTTATGTAAGGTACATCAACATACATTGTACGTACAAATAATCCTCAATACATTTGAAAATAAATAGATGTTTTGCATTTTTGTAGTGGGTAGATCATTTTGACTCCGTCATTTTAAAAGTAGCTCGCATGCTGAAAAAGTGTGAGCACCCCTGTTATAGAGTATATTTCTTTGCTGAAGCAACAAAATGATGAGCCTGTTTGGAGTATGTGCGTTGTTATGTTTCTCATTTTATAACATTAATATTAAGAGGTAATAAATCTATAATAAGTCATCCAAAAGTTAGTAGTTGACAGAAACACTGAGTGACGACAGATAATGTAATACTTTTAGTAGCCCTATCATATAACAAATAAGTAGTAAGTAAACATAGCATTGTTATAGCATTAGCATATATAGCATAGCATTACTTTGAAATAAATAAATACCATTAGGACCCCTGTGTCGTATGTGGCTACTCAATAAAAAAAAAACTCATTTGACTCACATAAGGAAGTGCAACTTATCTCGAGTCTAGTTACACAGCATCGATGCAATGACTTCCTGTTCAGTGAATAGGAAGCTTCAAAATAAAGGCATCGCAGTATTACATTGTAATACATTGTAATTGTATTGGGTTCCTTTTTATTAACAACAATCTGTAATAATTTTAATATACGTATATATTTATATACATATATACATTTTAATAAAAAGAAAATGGTGACGACTCGGAAAAGGAAAGGCAAAACCCAAATCATAGATGAAGCACAATTCCTAGACGTTCACCTTGTGGCTAGTTACACAGCATCGATGCAATGACTTCCTGTTCAGTGAATAGGAAGCTTCAAAATAAAGGCATCGCAGTATTACATTGTAATACATTGTAATTGTATTGGGTTCCTTTTTATTAACAACAATCTGTAATAATTTTAATATACGTATATATTTATATACATATATACATTTTAATAAAAAGAAAATGGTGACGACTCGGAAAAGGAAAGACAAAACCCAAATCATAGATGAAGCCCAATTCCTAGACGTTGACCTTATGGCTAGTTACACAGCATCGATGCAATGACTTCCGGTTCAGTGAAAAAAAGGCTTCAAAATAAAGGCATCGCAGTATTACATTGTAATTGTATTGGGTTCCTTTTTATTAGCAACAATCTGTAAAAACTTTAATATACATATATATTTATATAGATATATACATTTTAATAAAAAGAAGATTCTGACGACTCGGGAGAGGAAAGGCAAAACCAAAATCATTGATGAAGTCCAATTCCTAAAAGTTGACCTCGTGGCTAAGCACCCCCCCCCCCCCCCCCCCCCCCCCCATCTTTGAGTCCTAGTGACGGCCTTGCTCAACCTGTTTAGTGTCACAGGAAGTTGGAGTCTGTCCAGCCGCCTTTCTGTCACAGGGAACATATACAGTCGACAGATGAGGGAATCAATCAAGGCCACGTATGAAAGTCAGCCGTACCAAAACACTATCAGGCAATTTGATTTCCACATTTTATTTGTTAGAAATAAGCCAACTTTTGTTTATAGATATTGTTGTTATTACAGTATGTACTGTATTGTAATGAAATCTGGGAATGATTATATATCTATACAATACATATATTCTTACATATAGCCAGGAGTGGGTGCCATTTGGGTGTAATAATGCAATAATTCTCATGCTGCTTCCGGTTTAAAATGATAAAACACTGACATCTAGAGTCGATTCCTGTGACGAACATTGAAGTACGTGAGTATATACAGTAGTTATTGTAAACATTAACACAATTTCCAACATGCAGCTTCTTCTAGCCTGGAAAAAATGATAACGTGTGATGATGTTTGGGGATGGACTACAATTTCACACTTTGAGGACTTTATGGTGGAAACCATACTGATTGACATGACTTATCCATACTAACTTATACATAACTTATGCATAGGTATACTGTATATGTGAGTGTGAGGAGGTGTGAGTGGTTTGTATATATGTGCCAACCAGTTCAGGGTGTGCCCCATTCCAGCTTATTTCAGTTTCTTTTTTTTTAACCATTTATTTGGGTAATTTAGTTGACTTTTATTTCCATATTTCCTGTCTGTTTTGCAGCAACTCCTCTTCTATTTTTGCATAGTCCAAGAGCCAGTGCACCTTAAAAGACTTTTTATTAACTGT
Organism: Doryrhamphus excisus; assembly: GCF_030265055.1. Classification (NCBI taxonomy): domain Eukaryota; kingdom Metazoa; phylum Chordata; class Actinopteri; order Syngnathiformes; family Syngnathidae; genus Doryrhamphus; species Doryrhamphus excisus. The sequence goes on from NC_080482.1 coordinate 2,323,587, forward strand.
AGTGTGGTGAGCCAATAGCAACCAATAGCAATACATTAAGCTGCAAAATAGTGGCGTGTACTACGTAACATGGAACCAATAAAATCTCGTTATTGGCTGGACCGGGTTCTTCTTACTGCTTTTTGTCACAAAATGTCTCGTTGAGAAGATCTTGCAAACTGTGTGGAGAGACCAATTGATCAATTCCATAATTTAGGTTTTGGTGCAAAGAGAGGCTCTTAAAAATATGAGATTAAACTAAACGAGACGTAAGAAGAAAAGCAGGGAAGATCAGGAAGGAGAGAAAAAATATTTGTTGCGAGCCGGACAAGAAGATGAGGGCATTGGAATAGCCCAACCAGCACCAGTACCAACATCCAATCATTTCACAATCTTCCAGATGAAGTTCATAGCCAAGATGACTCCTACACAAAATTAATGCTGCGATCAAATCTTGCCATTAGGCAAAATATTAATTTTATTACATTTTGTTTCTACAATACTGCATAGGTTTCAGTTTTTCAATCAATTAGCACAGATTGGATTTGTATTATTATTATTATTATTACTTATTTGTTCTGTGATTTGTTGTCTTTTTTTTATGTATACTCTGACGCCTACATTGCATACATTTTACTATGACATTTTCGGAAAATTCAAGCAGGAAGTTTGCAAGCTTTAATAATTCCATGTGGGTGTCTGGAATGATGTACTATGCACACCAGCAAGGTTATTCCAGTAGAACCAGCTAAAACAGCTTGGCGTCTGAAGACCTCTGCGACAGCAAAAGTTTCCAGTGTGTACCAACAGTACATTCTAATAAATACTTTTATCCGGGTTCAATATTAATATGACTTAATATGACTCTAAATTAATCTGAATTCAATAATGTAGTAATTATAATGACTAAAAACAAAAACAATATCGGTTGACTGCTAAGTCCAAACTTGATCAACCGGATCTTTGAAACCTTTTTGACAATTAGCGTGCATGACTTAATGAGGTACTAAATAGGTGGCTCGGGATGTTTCAAATTCAATAAATACTGTATGACGATGAATGGATGTATTCTTGTATATCCTGTATCTCCTCGTCCACTTTTGTGGTTTTATCGTGTTCTCATAACAAGGCAGGTTTTGGCCAAATGATATCAGGTATGCTACCATTCAGCTGTCAAAGCAGCCAAAATGGAATGTTAGGGTTATTCTGTACGTGTGGGACTGCTTGTTTGAGTGACACGAGGGGAGGGAATTCCAGATTCATAAGGGACACTATTGCTTCACCTTGCTCACACAAGTCGACAACTTGACTTCGCGCAAGTCACAGGTGAGCCCGATGCATTATATGTACATAATATAGGACAGTATCTATGTATTTCTGTAAGGTATCATACTGTTGCTTAAAGCTACTTGAGTTTCTTATTCTTTTGATTTACTGTATTATGTTTGTATAATATAAATATAAATATTTACATATTATTATGATTATGATTATGATGATTATGATTATTTTATTTTATTTATTATATATATAATATATTCTGTTTTACTAAGGTGATGTACAGTATCTATGTATTTCTGTAAGGTATCATACTGTTGCTTAAAGCTACTTGAGTTTCTTATTCTTTTGATTTACAGTATTTATTATGTTTGTATAATATAAATATAAATATTTATATACTATATATTATACTATTATTATTAATATTATTATTATTATTATTATTATTATTATTATTATTATTATTATTATTATCATTATCATTATCATTATCATCATCATCATCATCATTATTTATTTATTTATTTATTTAGTATTTATTTATTTAGTATTTATTTATTTAGTATTTATTTATTTATTTAATATATATATATATATATATAATATATTCTGTTTTACTAAGGTGATGTACAGTATCTATGTATTTCTGTAAGGTATCATACTGTTGCTTAAAGCTACTTGAGTTACTTATTCTTTTGATTTACAGTATTTACTGGGTTTGTATAATATAAATATAAGTATTTATTTTATTTTATTTTATTTTATTTTATTTTATTTTATTTTATTTTATTTTATTTTATTTTATTTTATTTTATTATTTATATAATTAGTTTAGTTTAGTTTAGTTTAGTTTTTTAATTTTATTTTAAATATATATATAATATATTCTGTTTTACTAAGGTGATGTTTGATGACCATTCCAGAGCTGACCAACTCCAACCACCGCCATGTTTTCGTACCTGCTCCTCAGCATGCTCTGTGCAACTTCACTGACACAACGTAAGAACCAGCAACTTATTTAACAAACCAAGCCGCAGCGCTCTAACAGCGGGGTTGTTTGGCCCTGCAGCTGTCCAGGACTATTACTCTTTTTCGCCAACGGTTGGAAGTGGTAGTGGAACTTCTTTCATGACAGAAGGAGTCGGTAAAATCACGGCAGTTCGCGTCTGGGAGCAAAGTGGCAGTTACATCACCGGGTCAGTGTCTCGTCAGTATTTCAGTTCCGAAAAATTGTCTGGAAATTCATGTGTTAACCATCCAGATCAGTGTATTAAAGTGTCTTTTTTTGTGTTTTGGTGCAGAATTCAGTTTCGCTATGACCATATTTGGACTAATTTAGTTGGCCGAATTGTTGGCCAGCCCCAGGAAATGATGCTGCACGGTGGAGAAAAAATTGTACAGGTTTGAGACTCACTTCACGGAAGTGAATATTTCTAGTACAAACATGTATGTTGAAACTAAAGACTTGTGTTCTACTTGCATGTCTTGAAGACAACATACATACTACCTTCAATATTACAGGTATCTGGGAAGTACTACACCTCCAACTACATCTATCAGCTGATATTCGTGACCAGCACAGGACGCTCGTTGATTAGTGGCCAGCCATCACAGGTGATGACCATCACCGCGCACTTTTACATACTGTAGCCTCATGCTAACTTTTGATGCTATGTTACAGACCTCTTTTAACTTTTACCCCATTTACCCGGAGGCTGAGCTCCGACTCGTGAGCGGCCGTAGCAACGGGTTTGGCATCACAGCGCTGGGAGCTCACTGGGGATTGTTAAGTCTCAGCGACGCCAACGTGAACAAAAGCATGCCGGCTTGATCATCAAGTCATGATGGATGAGATGTGGACCTATTCAACGTGGATATAATATTACAATCCTGTGTTTACTGTTCAATGAATGAGTAATTATGAAATTTTGATTGAAATTGTAAACTGTAAATTCCAACTTTAATTTTGAACCCTGCGGTTCATACAGTCGTGCAGCTAATTTCTGGCTAAATTCTAATCTTGTGACTAATCTTCTTTTCTTCAGAACTACATTTAATTATTTAAATATTGTAGCGCTTTCTTTGGCGCAAGCTATCAGTGCACTCACAATGAGTTTGTCAACCCACGGTGTGTACATGCATATGTATACATACGTATGTAAACACTGACTCAAGATGTCGTCTTAAAAACAACACTAAATTCATCGCACAGCAGCTTAACAGGGATTATACCACTTTAAATTGGGGGGAAAACAACTCTTTGTTGCGACTCAGTTTTCCCATAATGTATTGCGGCTGAGCAAGGCGTTCATTGGGGTGCTGAAATGACGTCAGCTCCCCACTCTGGTGGACTCCTCTCCGGCTCAAGATGCCATCTTAAAAACAACACTAAATTCATCGCACAGCAGCTTAACAAGGTTTATACCACTTTAAATTGGGGGGGAACAACTTTTTGTTGCAACTCAGTTTTCCCATAATGTATTGCGGCTGAGCAAGGCGTTCATTGGGGAGCTGAAATGACGTCAGCTCCCCACCCTGGTGGACTCCTCTCCGGCTCAAGATGCCATCTTAAAAACAACACTAAATTCATCGCACAGCAGCTTAACAAGGTTTATACCACATTAAATTGGGGGGAAAACAACTCTTTGTTGCAACTCAGTTTTCCCATAATGTATTGCGGCTGAGCAAGGCGTTCATTGGGGTGCTGAAATGACGTCAGCTCCCCACTCTGGTGGACTCCTGTCTGGCTCAAGATGCCATCTTAAAAACAACACTAAATTCATCGCACAGCAGCTTAACAAGGTTTATACCACTTTAAATTGAGGGGAAAACAACTCTTTGTTGCAACTCAGTTTTCCCATAATGTATTACGGCTGAGCAAGGCGTTCATTGGGGTGCTGAAATGACGTCAGCACCCCACCCTGGTGGACTCCTCTCTGGCTCCCTCTGGTGGACAGAGACATAACTACATTTTCTTTGCTGCTTGTCCTCCAATGAATGTGTTGCTCAAATGCAATATATTATAGGAAAACATTTATTTGTATTTAATGTTTGTATATTTCTCAGGTTAAATTGCTGTGTCCACAACAAAGATGATTTATTTCAACAATTAAGGGTGAATAAACTGCATCTTTGAGCAACTTAAAGACATCATCATTCCATATAATTTGTTTTTCACGTTGGTTTCCTACACGTCAGAAGTTTGTTGATGGCAGCCATCTCTCATATGTGGCGGAGTTGAACCGGTTTGACAGGAATTAGCATTGACCTCTGTCACTGGAAGCTAGCATTCCATGAAAAGGAATTCCAAACAAAACATGAGACTACTGCTCTTCTTTGGTGGCTTTCCAGGCACGGTAGCTGACGTAGGTGCTGCCTCCGTAACACACTGCGGTCACCACGGCGAAACACTGTGAAAAGTCGAGAAAAAGGAGAAATTATATGAAGAAAATTGATTACATGAAGATACTGTATTATTATTATTATCACACTGGTTCTTCTAATAAGGTATTTCTATAATATCGTTCAGTGATTCCCAAAGTGTGGGCCGCGGCCCACTGATGGGCCATGGTGGTACTGCAGGTGGGCCATGAGAGGTCATTAAAAATATGATTCATTTTTGCAAATATTATTTTTTAAAATTATTTTTATTGTAAAATATTTATTGCAGCATTAAAAAACTATTTATAGGCCTAAGTAATAACCTATTGAGTGTTATTGACCTGTCACAATATTTTAGGAACCTTATACAGTTTATAATTAGAACGTAGCTCTCTGGTCATCATGCTAGAATGCAGTTATGAATGCAGTTATGAAAAGTATGAGAATTAATTAGATTAAAAGTTTGGGCTTCCTTTATCCCCCTGCTTTCATTTCAATCCTGAATCTTAATAATAATAATAACAATAATAATAACAATAATAATAATAATAATAATAATAATAATAATAATAATAATAATAATAATAATAATAATAATAATAATAATAATAATAACAAACAAACAAAACAAAACAAAACAAAACAAAACAAAACAAAACAAAACAAAACAAAACAAAACAAAACAAAACAAAACAAAACAAAACAAAACAAAACAAATTATATAAATAATAAAATAAAATAAAATAAAATAAAATAAAATAAAATAAAATAAAATAAAATAAAATAAAATAAAATTAAATTAAATTAAATTAAATTAAATTAAATTAAATTAAATTAAATTAAATTAAATTAAAAGTTTTCAGGTGGGCCCTGAGTTGGAACCCTTGATATAGTTATTTTGCTTTTGTACATCTCTTCCTTCTGGAATTTGTGTCTTTGGTTATAGATAGTAAGTATATAATATAACAACTCTCTATCCATACAGAGAAGGCATATTTTAAATGTATTGAAATCATCTTATGCATTTCGGTAATGAAAATACAGTCACCCAAATGGCTTTTTGGGAATACCCTAATCCATGCTTCTAGTATGCAATGTGTGGGGATACAAATGAATAGATCTCACAGCTGATGCGGCCCAGCAGTTGTAGTTGTGTCTCCCGGCGACGGTCGTCTTCAGTGAGAGGACTTCCACCACTGCTATCAGCAGATAGAGAACCGTATCACCGCTGTTAAAACACAATGACTATAAAAAACGCACACGTATTATTACATCAGATACTGATACTCTCCTTTAATTTGAATTTATATATTACCAGCGTAGTCCACGGTACTTTGGGTGTCCTCCTTTGGGCTCCAGTGAGGTTCATTATAAAAAGGCAAAGAGTGATAACCCAGCAAAAGATGGCAAGAAACAGAACCCAGCAGAGGGCAGACAGATTAAAATAATCCGTGCCTGCTAACAGAATCCACACCATCATGCCGCATACCTGCAGGAGAGCAGATGACAGGACATGATTTATACATGTTGATGTTATGTTTGGTGGACTTAACGCTAAATCTGGACTCATTACAGGACTTGCATTGTCCCAGTATACATGCATGGTTGACGTCTACCTCCGCCATTCTTTGAGTTTTCGTCAGGTTGCAGCTAAGGAAACAAAACACCGTCCTGAAACAAACCTGCCCTTCCTGTTTCAGTCAAGCGTCCTCCTGAAAGTTTCATATTACTGCCCAAAAATACTTCTCGTCTTTGACGTATACATAAGTAAAAGTCCCTATTAGTCACTTTGGTTATGTATTATGGATCATAAACTTCTGGTATTAGTATGGAATCTAACGTTTCTGGCTTGTAAGTGGCCGCCTGCCAGATTATGTTTTCAGACTTTTTTCCTCAGCTGATTTCGGAAGGAAACAAAAAGACAATAAGGGGAAGGGGGGGGGGTGTTTTTGATGAACATCTGATTTGCTTTTCTCATTTAAGATTTTTTTTTTCCCCCCCTTTATTTGGGCAAATATGTGAATCATTACAGTGCATTTCTTACATCAATCAAAATATAACTTTACATTATTTACATTTGTATTCAACTATCTGATCACAAGCCCAAAAGGAGTAGGCTGAAGCAAAAGCTTATAAATGCCTACCCCTTTTTGCAGGATATAATCATGTTCATGCCACTGTCTTGTTTCCCCTGTTATTATTTTCATTGTAATATTATTATTATTATTATTATCATTATTATCATTATTGTTATAATCTTTATCATTATTACCATCATTATAATCATCATTAATATTACCATTTCCATCATTATAGTTAAAAATTTTGTGATTTTTTATTTTTAATTATTTAATTTTACAGACTTCATTGCTTCTTGTAGAGTGTAGAGATTTCATCTGTTATTTTTCTGAAATCTGCAGTCTTTGTGTGTCAATTTATTAGCCCACTTTTTTTGTGACATTTACTTATTTTCTGTATTGCATGTGTCTAATCTTATGCATTAAAAAACAAGAACTTGAGACTGTGTCTGGACAGGTGACCAACCCAAACATCAGTTTCTTCTTGTTAAACCCTACCTGAGGTTTTTAGACGTGTTTATTAGTTTGTGTGTGTCTAGTCTTGTGCATTAGGAAGCAAGGTTTTAGGTCTGTGCTCAAACCAATTTTTGAAGCAATGATGTCTTGCTGTCCATTATTACTATTTTTTGTAAAGTAATAATTAATAATAATTATTGATAATAATAATGATAATCCCTACCTCTATATTTATGCATGTTAGCCTGGGTACCTCTAACAATTTATAGTTACAAAGGTATTAAGGTAATATTCTTACATTTATTTCAGCTTCTACGATAACCTCTTCAGGGACATGAAGGTTTGTCGCTGGGCTGCCGTCCACTGATTTCGTAAAACTTCCATGTCCAATAAGTACTCCGAAATTCTATTTGGTTGATTAAAAATCAGTCCAGATGTATATTATCAAAAGTACACAGTAAAAACGAGAATATTTCTTACTTACTATCTGGCCAATGAGTAGCCTCCCCTGAGCAGTTGATGTGAAACGCTGGTCGTAGGCCAAAGTGGAGGGTGAAATGCATTCTGGTCGAGCCTGAGGTCGGCGGTCCAATCCCACGGCGCTTCTCTCCATGATGCACTGATGCAGATCGTCTGTGTTGCTCTTAGTGAGACCGTCGCTGAGGAAGTTAAATTCCGGTCCCGAAATCAAACAAGGACACCCCCCAATCTGATAAACACTCTGCTGGCCAGACGAGATACAATTTTGACGGACATTTTATGAAGACTCGTGTGTGTCTTGGTGAATATGGAATAGTCCATCACTGAGCTGCATCACACACAGATGTTGGAGAACGTATCTTCAGAAGCAATTTTGGGGCCTTTGTTTGTCAGTGTAGCAAAAAAAGCAAAAGTAGGAAAGTATGTTGACGCTGAAACATGTGAGAAGTCTTCTCGGCATGTATTTGGTGTGGAAATGACAACACGTGATTATTGTGTCAACTCAATTTTATGCTCAACTTAACATACGCTGAAACCAGAGTTTCTCAAAATCTTCATCCAAAGGACAAAAACTCAGTTTTCCCATAATGTATTGCGGCTGAGCAAGGCATTCATTGGGGTGCTGAAATGACGCCAGCTCCCCACTCTGGTGGACTCCTCTCCGGCTCAAGATGCCATCTTAAAAACAACACTAAATTCATCGCACAGCAGCTTAACAAGGTTTATACCACTTTAAATTGGGGGGAAAACAACTCTTTGTTGCAACTCAGTTTTCCCATAATGTATTGCGGCTGAGCAAGGCGTTCATTGGGGTGCTGACGTCATTTCAGCACCCCACCCTGGTGGACTCCTCTCTGGCTCAAGATGCCATCTTAAAAACAACACTAAATTCATCGCACAGCAGCTTAACAAGGTTTATATCACTTTAAATTGGGGGGAAAACAACTCTTTGTTGCAACTCAGTTTTCCCATAATGTATTGCGGCTGAGCAAGGCGTTCATTGGGGTGCTGAAATGACGTCAGCTCCCCACTCTGGTGGACTCCTCTCCGGCTCAAGATGCCATCTTAAAAACAACACTAAATTCATCGCACAGCAGTTTAACAAGGTTTATACCACATTAAATTGGGGGGAAAACCTACGTTTGAGTGTTCCCCAAAGGCATCGTTTTAGACAAATGTGTGTTCTTGTGGACAGAGCCTAAACCTACTCAAATAACTGTATCAATGTGTGTGTGTGTGTGTGTGTGTGTGTGTGTGTGTGTGTGTGTGTGTGTGTGGACAGGGTGGCCAATCACAGGGCACATATAGACAAACAACCATTCACACTCACATTCATACCTTAATCACAATTTGGAGTCGCTAATTAACCTAGCATGTTTTTGGAATGTGGGAGGAAACCGGAGTATCCGGAGAAAACCCGCGCATGCACGGGGGAGAACATGCAAACTCCACACAGAGATTGCCGAGGGTGGAATTGAACCCGCGTCTCCTAGCTGTGAGGTCTGCACGCTAACCACACGATCGCCGTGCAGCCCGGTAAATTCATCATTCAGTCATATTAATGTTGAAAGTCAAATATAATTCTTATGCATGGGGTGAATACGAAGACTACTGAATGTTCAGTACAAAATAAGCCATAAAACTACTCCGACAGACACAGGAAGAGTCAGTTCAACCAGTTTGTCTTGTAGTTAAGCATACTGGTATTGTCATATGTGCTTCCGATTAATCTACAATTAGTCATTACATCACAATTAATTACATGCCAACATGGTAAAGCCTATGTAATCTGATTTATTTTGTTTTTATTTTATATATAAATAAAACATTTCTTCCTTTTGCAATACAGACACCAGCAGCAGTGATCAGTAAATTCCGCTAGGGGGCAGTATTTCCACACAATCAGTGCCAATTGAAATCAGTCTTGTGAGGGGAGAAGTGTTTCGGACAAAAGAATGAGGGTTGGTGAAAGCCATCATGACATCAGTGGGCTGGGGGGGGCTATGGGTCCAGGGGCCATGTGATTGACAGCAGAGCAATGATTACTTCAAGGTGACATAGTGGGCATGCATTGTCTACTGCTATATTAATACTAATATGGAAGCATGATTATTAATCATGTTATTTAATTGCTAGGTTAATTTTCTTTAGAAAACAGGAGCCGGGAGGAGAAATACACACAGATGCAAAAATACTGCATGCATGTTGACTAAATTGTGCAAATTGTATATCATTTGTATTAACATTTAATCAGAGGAATTAAACGTGTCTTGGCTCGTGCAACATTTCCCCAGGCGGAAATTCTGGACGCAAGGCTGCTTAGAGAGAGATTGAAATAACCAGATTACAAAAATCCAATCGTTTGTATCACAAAAATCAAATGGCACCGGAGCCAACAAAATGAGGTATTTGTTGTTAAGCTTATGAAAAAACAAAATAACCTTCACGTTTAGATGCTTTGTGCTTTCTCGCCTGACATGCATTATTTTACATATTTTACCTTATGCTAATAAATGGGCTAATTCTTTCCTCTACTGAATACTTTCTCTGTGCCAGTGTATTGAGTGCATGCTCGATCTCTATTTCTGGACGCTAAAGGCCTGCTCATGCTGAAGGGGTCCTCTCATGATGGTGCAGATATGATCTCCATTCATCAGGAACATCCAAGTGACTTTTTCCCACCCCCATATAGACCAAGAGTATCAGTTGTATAGGTCTGTGCGGCGGCTCGGCCATCCAGGTCATGGTAATCCGCAAAGGTGGAATCGAAACACATTAGGTAGGATCTTTTTAACCGTGGGTGTCGTATCCGGGCCTTTGTAACAGAAGGGCCACTCCACCCAAGCCTGAGGATAGAAACTGGAGGCGGAATGTGGTGGTCAATGACACCACTGATTTGTTACAGATATTTGGAAGTTTTTTTTTTACAGATACTCGGAAGGGTTTTCTGCATTTCATATCCGTTGACCCCAAACACAACATCCCAAGAAGCAAACTCAGCAACGTTGTTTACGCATTGCAGTGTAGCGAGGGGAGCAACGACCTCTACATTGGGGAGATCAAGCAACCTTTGAGCCTGGAGTGTCAAAGTTATGGCGTCATCACAGTTATGGCGACTTGAAACTTCCAATATATGTCAGTATAACCTCATTACATTATGGAAGAATTAACCATGCATTTGATTATTTAATTACTAACTAACTGATGGATAACTGAAGTGAAGTGCGAATATCAAGGTGACGAGCACACAGTCAAGTATTTATTTTTGATAACCATAAATGTTGCAAATACCTTCTTACATAGTCAGATAACATTCAAGTTTAGATGCAGTACAATTTTTCTGTCAAAATGAAAGAACACATACGTTTAGAAAAAAAAATGTTGAAGTGCATAATTATAATTATCACATATTACAGTGAAGAAAATAAGTATTTGAACACCCTGCTATTTTGCTATTTCTCCCACTTAGAAATCATGGAGGGGTCTGAAATTTTCATCGTAGGTGCATGTCCACTGTGAGAGAGATAAACTAAAAAGAAAAATCCAGAAATCACAATGCATGATTTTTTAACAATTTATTTGTGTGATACAGCTGCAAATAAGTATTTGAACACCTGTGTATCATCTAGAATTCTAGAAGTGATCAATTGGAGTGATCCATTGAAGTGATCCATTGGAGGGATCCATTGAAGTGATCCATTGGAGTGATCCATTGGAGTGATCCAATGGAGGGATCAATTGGAGTGATCCATTGAAGTGATCCATTGGAGTGATCCAATGGAGGGATCAATTGGAGTGATCCATTGAAGTGATCCATTGGAGGGATCCATTGGAGGGATCCATTGGAGGGATCCATTGAAGTGATCAATTGGAGTGATCCATTGGAGTGATCCATTGGAGTGATCCAATGGAGGGATCCATTGGAGGGATCCATTGGAGGGATCCATTGACACCAAACGAGAAAGGCCGTCTAGGAACAAAGTAGGTTATTTGTGCCATCACTGATCGTCTACTTCCAACAATGAGCCAACACCTCTCCCCCAAAGATTGTATCATTCCATAAGACTGGCCACCCCATTGTGTGTACCCCATTGTGACCACCTCCAGGGGGCACACCCACCAGAGACATAAATAGGGGGACTCCACACTTAAAAATATACAACCGAAGAAGGTTTCTGGATGACTCTACTTGGCCACTCTACTTATATCGCCTTATATTATGTACTTCCTTAGCTAGCTACATAGCCAGGTGAAATTCACACGGGATGCTCGGCTCGCTGGTGTTCTTAAAAATGTCATTTTTTATCCCTTTAATGGGAGACCGCACATTACCCGTCGACGTGAACGTTTGAGCGCACAGACCGGCAACCCATCTTTGTCCAAACCGACAAAGCACGAGGGAGTGTCTCTCTCCAACCTCCCCTACTTCTGCTATCTTCCCAACCATTGTCTCCTTCACTTTCATATGAACACTTCCTCCCCTCTAATTCCCGTTTCCCGGGCTCTGTCCTCTGGTTCCTCTTCTTCATGGTGTGTGATTAGATTCACACAAAGCCTTGTATCATTGTCACCGACACGTACACTTTGCTCCATTTATTAAAACTCTGCTTGCTTCGATGTAAATAACCTAAACTCTGCATGAACCGCCCCATCCCCTCTAAACACACACACACACACACACACACACACACACACACACACACACACACACACACACACACACACACACACTAATAATCGTGTGCTAGCCCAGATGCGGCACTGTAATTGGCCAATGTGGCTTCCTGCTCTGGTGAAGATATTTTTAATACACTCACTTAAAGACACACGAGCACACTAATCCTTGCCGGTACAACATCTGCCACATCCCCCAGCACATGAGTACATGTGGGTTACACACAAACACACACACACACACACACATATATGCAGACACGCACAGTGTACGCAAACCTACAATCACTATACAAGCAGCCCCGCCCTGTTTAACCACCGGGCCTGACATCAGCGCTAAAAAAAAACACCAACTCGTTTTTTTCCCCAACCTCTGCAGTGTTTACCTTGGAAGGTCTTCATGGCTTCATGTGATTCCCTTTATGACCTCTTCGTACAGTACAGTCATCTTTGCAGTTCTACTACACTACAATGTATTTTTCAAAGGATTCAAATAATAATAAAGTTTCTGAGATTCTGAAAAAGTTGACATATCAGCCCAGAATTAAAAGGGAGGAGCCTGCTAATGATCCATTGGAGCTGGAAAACCATTGGAGACATACTTAGTCCAACTGGAAAGGGATCTTGCAGTGCCCATAAGAAGGCGCACGTTCAAACCCATCTGGGACATTCTGCTTTGGGGCTTTTTTCTGCTAAGGGTACAGGGACACTTTGCTGCATTGAGAAGCAGATTAAAGGGACTATGGACCATAGAATCTTGGATGAGAACTTTCTGGTCTCAGCCAAAATAACTGAAGATGTGTCTTGGATTTATCTTCCAGTATGACAATGACCCAAAACACGCGGGCAAGGCAACAGAAAAGTGGCTCAAGAAGAAGCACATGAAGATCCTGGAGTGGTCTAGTCCGTCTATGGACCTTAATCCCATTGAACATATGAGACTTTAAGTTGCCAAGAAACCATCTCAAAACCAAAGTGTCTCTGGTGACCAATCACACGGTTTGAATCACCTTCATACTCGTCAGCGAGAGATTCGTTTAGAAATTCATGTCATGTTTGCTGCATGCTGGGCCACCTTCACGACGGTCCAGTGTGAAAAGCTGTTGACAAATTAAAATATTTACACCCTGGACTGGTGGCCAGCCAATCACAGGGCACATATAGACAAACAACCATTCACACTCACATTCATACCTATGGACAATTTGGAGTCGCCAATTAACCTAGCATGTTTTTGGAATGTGGGAGGAAACCGGAGTACCCGAAGAAAACCCACGCATGCACGGGGAGAACGTGCACAATCCACACAGAGATGGCCGAGGGTGGAATCGAACCCTAGTCTCCTAGCTTGTGAGGTCAGCGCGCTAACCACTCGAAGAAAGAAACACTTTTTGCGAGCCATTGCTAGCAACGTAAACACAGAAGCAGAGCTTGGGGCAGAGCTTATTTGGCTTACAGGCACGCCCATATAAGGAGATCGGCTCTTTGTGACATCACAAAGGCACAATTTTACCACGCCTTCTGAAACTGAGCGTTTTGAGCCATCCTAAACTTTTTTCAGGCCTCATTTCCAAATTGGTTAACCTTGTGATCTCATATCTGTCACAATGGCGTGCCCTGTGTACTGATGAGACGTTCAGGATCACTGTGATTTGGAGTTTTACAGGAATCTCTGCATTTGTGTCATGCTGCTGAAGTTGACGATAAACTTCAAGTAATATGTCCACTATTTAAAGTTGCCCCCCCTCCTGTCTCCATTCAGTATCACCATCATAAGTTCACAAACAAGTAAATTCATTTATTTCTTTTCTTATTGACATGTTTTTTGCTTTGTTTTATGCCTAAAGAGATAATTATTCTCTATTAAATGTGTCTTTTGTAAATATTTTAGGGCATCTGTAACAAATTAATTGGACTTATATCATTTCCAATGGGAAAAATCTATTCAGTTTTGGTAAATTAAAGTTTTTGTCTGACCTTTTGGGATGAATGAGTCAGGAAATACAAGAATGTAATAATATAATACATCTAAATAGTCATAAAATAAATCATTATTTAGATCTCTATTGATTTGTTGAAGGTCTATAATTCATTCATTCATTCATTTTCTACCGCTTTTCCTCACGAGGGTCGCGGGGGTGCTGGAGCCTATCCCAGCTGTCTCCAGGTGAGTGGTGGGGTACTGGTGGCCAGCCAATCACAGGGCACATATAGACAAACAACCATTCACACTCACATTCATACCTATGGACAATTTGGAGTCGCCGATTAACCTAGCATGTTTTTGGAACATATATATACAGTAAACCTCGTATATATCGGATTCAATTGTTCCCACTGGTTTTGTCCGATATAAGCGAAATCCGTTATATGCGTATACCGGAAAATGTCAGTTTTACGCATATATCGGATTTATATCCGGTATATGCGTAAATCGGATTTTATCCGTTATAAAAAGGCACTTCCTTGACTATGTTTCCAATGTACCTGGACGCGCAGGCAACGCTGCAAACGCTGCAAATGACGTCGTATAGCGGCCTGTCACGATTCGGCGAATCGGAGCGCCACGATGCGGCCATCCGATATATGCGAAATTTCATGGAAATGCATTGGAACGGGACTGGAGATTTTGTCCGAAATAGGCGAAATCCGTTATAAAAAATCCGATATATGCAATGAATTTTTATTGGAAATGCATTACAGAAAAATTGGTTCTTTTTTATTTGTCCGTTGTGAGCGAATTTCCGATATATCCGAGTCCGATATATCCGAGGTTTACTGTAATACTTTTTATAATTTAATACATGATTACATTTAATACATTTTCATAATATGCAAAACACAGCAGTGTATTTTACCTAAAAGAGTACTATAATTTTTTTTCTGTGTTAAGTCCAATTAAGTAGCGAGAGAGAGAGCCTCCATCTCTAGATGAGCATTTACAGTCTACTAACCTTACTAGTTAAGAGAGACTGGGGGAGTGCGGGGGGGGGTTGAAGCCAAGCAAAGAGAGAGAGAGAGAGAGAGAGAGAGAAAGATGTATCAAACAGAAGCCCCCTGCTGAGTGGGGAATGGAAAAGCTGCTGGCACCAACATGAATATTTCAGCAGATAGCAAAAACTCTCTGTACCTCTCTCTCTCTCTCTCTCTCTCTCTCTCGCTCTCTCTCTCTCTCGCTCCAGTACTCTATCCCTCCTATCTCTCTCCCTCTGTCACCTTTCCCATCTTCCCAGCCCCCCACACCAGCGTCTCGTCCTCCTTTGCGCTCTTGTGGAGTGGCCAGTGATAATGAAGGGTGTGATAGCAATGGATGGGACGTACGGAAGGAGGAGACGGAGGCAAGGAAGGAATTCTGTGAAAGGCGTATATCATAAAGCAGCTTCTGAACGTTAATCTGCATAAGCAGCAGCGTTATTAGACGCTGTGATCATTTGGCCTGCGGTGGTTAGACAATAAAAATAGAGGGAATGGAGAAAATAAATATTGGCAGGCGAGGAACCTCTGGAGAGATCTAAATATACGTAAAGTACATGAGCTTCTGGTGTGTGTTTGCGGGTGGCGGCCATTGCTGATGTCACTGGATGGGTGTCGTCGCTTTAACAATGACGTGAAGTCGGGACGGAATCTAAATGCAGCACGGGCACCAAAGGTGAGCTCTTGCCTGCGGGGGCTGTGTGATGTCAGAGTCGTGTGTTTATTTGATTGTTAAAATATTTCAAATAAAAATAAAGCACTCGGGTGTGTTTGTCTAGAAAGCAGACGTCAACTGGTTGTCGTTTTTTAACAAGTCAGTAGAGATTTTGTACTTCATTTAAATACAATGGAGGCCTCATGTCTGGATCTTGATCACATTTTTAGTGCAACGCAGCCAAAATAAACAATATGGTTTGCCGGGAGTTTGCCATAAAAAACACAGGATGACGGGATTGAATGTGTCATGTGTGTTTTCTCAAAAACTTCTGTTCCCTCCCAGAGATAGTACTGAAAGTACTGAAACATACTTCTACCTGTGGAAACACTTTTCTCTGGTGTAAGTTTGACCAGAAGCACAAAAAAAGGAAATATAGCTTTTAAAGGTCACAGGAAGCTTATAACTATCAAATCGGGGGGCGGGTCCCCCCTGAGGGTGGGCGCAGTGGGCACCAATTGAAGTACATGACTGGCATACTGACACTTAGCCGTAACACACGCCGCCAAAATACGCAAAATATTATGTTATGTTATCATGAATAAGTGGCACGGTGGTCGAGTGGTTAGCACGCAGACCTCAAAGCTAGGAGACTAGGGTTCAATTCCACTGTGTGGAGTTTGCATGTTTTCTCCGGGTACTCCGGTTTCCTCCAACACTCTAAAAACATGCTAGGTTAATTAGCGACTCCAAATTGTCCATATGTATGAATGAGTGTGAATGGTTGTTTGTCTATATGTGCCCTGTGATTGGCTGGCCTCCAGTCCAGGGTGTACCCCGCCTCACGCCC
The DNA here is from genome assembly GCF_030265055.1 of Doryrhamphus excisus. Taxonomy (NCBI): domain Eukaryota; kingdom Metazoa; phylum Chordata; class Actinopteri; order Syngnathiformes; family Syngnathidae; genus Doryrhamphus; species Doryrhamphus excisus. The sequence continues at coordinate 2,340,394 of NC_080482.1, forward strand.
GAAGACAGCTGGGATAGGCTCCAGCACCCCCGCGACCCTCGTGAGGAAAAAGCGGTAGAAAATGAATGAAATTAATGTTATCATGAATAGGTGGCACGGCGGTCGAGTGGTTAGCGCGCAGACCTCAAAGCTAGGAGACTAGGGTTCAATTCCACTGTGTGGAGTTTGCATGTTTTTTCCGGGTACTCCGGTTTCCTCCAACACTCTAAAAACATGCTAGGTTAATTAGCGACTCTAAATTGTCCATAGGTATGAATGTGAGTGTGAATGGTTGTTTGCCTCTATGTGCCCTGTGATTGGCTGGCTGCCCTCCAGTCCTGGGTGTATCCCGCCTCTCGCTCAAAGACAGCTGGGATAGGCTCCAACGTAGAAAATGAATGAATATTATCATGAATGTACCTGTTACTACATGGTAACAGCATGTACTTTAAACCGGAAAACTTTTTTTTTTAAGGTTTTTGGAGGTGTTTTAAATAGTGGGCTTTGTAGGTTGCATAGGTGTGTCCCATTATGTGTATAACTGAGCTATCGCTTTTTATCAGTTTTTATATCTTTAAAACGCAAAAAATATATGTATTGGTCTGATATAAGGATTGTGAAATAAATTATTTATTATTTAGTATTTTTCATTAAGGCCATGGATGTGTTTTGGTTTAAGGTTAGTTTAGCTCTGCTTGGCTTATCCTGATTGGGTGTCTGGATATGTTGCTGAATGTGCCGAAATAAACAAGCAAATAGCCTGCAAACTTGATTAACAGCAGCTTATTAATTGTATTACTTTATTTGTATCCATCAGTATCTGTCGCAAGGCCTCTGCAGCTGGCCGACAAACCAAAATCATATTTTGATTACTCCTAAGTAAACAAAAAAAAGTATTTAGCATCTCGGAAATAAACAACTACTAAGTAATTTGCTATCTACTTTGCCCCCAATGCAGTATTTCTGTGTTTTTTTTTATTTGAATCACATGTCAGCTTCGATTAATGTCATTCAGATTGTTCATGTTTGTGTTCCGCAGTGCGGTTTCCTGATTCATAGTTAATGACATGTTGTGCACATCATGCAAAATGAAAAGGCACTCTACACATTAAAGCGCCAAAAAAGGAGGGGAAATGCAGATGTACTGCAGAGCTTAAGCAATGTTCAAATACTGAGTATTGCAAAGGCAATAATTAAATTTAGATAGCTTCCAAATTAAAACATTTTTTTTTAGTGCTTTAAATTTGAGTTTCTTAATTAGTTCCTTTTTGCAGAGCAAACTAAATTGAACGAGAGGAAAATGGGAATTGTTGTGTTGTGTAGCGTCGGGAGGCTGAGTGGTGGGGGCTGCTCACTTTCCCATTGCAGATATGTCCGTCATCATGAAGTACTTAACCGGGTTCAGATATGGCCCAGAGAACTATGATAACACTCACTGCTGAATTCCAGTGTGCCAGTATATCCTGTGTGTGTGTGTGTGCTTGCATTTGTGTGTTATCAGGGTAGTGCAGACAGTGCTGTCCAGCAGGGTGTGAGATGAGACGGTACGAACGATTTACCACCATGAAACACTGAGCAGACCATTACGCACCCAAGCACGCGTGCACCCACGCACATACTCTAACCCGAAGTGGCCTCACCCTCCCCGAGACCCGCACGCTGTACGTGGACGCAGATGCAACACGGTCGCACAGTCCATCTTCACCTACAAACTGAGTCGTTCGGTGTCGGTCTTTTGGAACAAAAGCTTCATCTTCTGGTGAGCGACACAATCGCCACGTTTACATGAGGAGTTTTTCTTTTTTCCGAATGGAATCTTTCCGAATGACCTTTTCCGAAAGGGTTAGGGGGTTAGGGGGTTAGGGTTAGGGTTAGGGTTAGGGTTAGGGTTAGGGTTTAGGGTTAGAGGTTAGGGTTAGGGTTAGGGTTAGGGTTGGGGGTTAGGGTTAGGTTAGGGTTAGGGGGGTTAGGGTTAGGTTAGGGTTAGGGGGGTTAGGTTAGAGGTTAGGGTTAGGGTTAGGGTTAGGGTTAGGGTTAGGGTTAGGGTTAGGGTTAGGGTTAGGTTAGGGTTAGGTTGGGGGTTAGGGTTAGGGTTAGGGTTAGGGTTAGGGTTAGGTTAGGGCTAGGTTAGGTTAGGTTAGGTTAGGTTAGGGTTAGGGTTAGGGTTAGGTTAGGGTTAGGTTGGGGGTTAGGGTTAGGGTTAGGGTTTAGGGTTAGAGGTTAGGGTTAGGGTTAGGGTTGGGGGTTAGGGTTTAGGGTTTAGGGTTTAGGGTTTAGGGTTAGGGGGGTTAGGTTAGGGTTAGGGTTAGAACTGCTTGACAATTAATCAAAGATTTGAAATTTGCATGCATCGACTTCTTGTTGATTCTTGTAAGTAACAACGCTCAGCGCTGCCATCTGTTGGCATCTAAACAAAATACACACATCCATCCCGGGCGCAGTAATATACCATCGATCGTGAGTGCAGAAATCGATTGATTTGTGCGCTAACGATGGATCGATCTCGGGCGCAGCGCTATCGATAGATCGCGCAGATCCATCTTTAGCACGTAACATATACAAAGGTTACATTCTTTCTGTTTCAGCAAATAACCCAAATAGTATTTGAATATTTGAGTCCATGTATACGTGGCTACTGAGTGTGTGTGGAGTTCTACAAACATGACTTCATACCACCTTTATATGCAACAATGACTTATTATGTTCGTATGTGGAACCAAACAAAGACCAAGCCAGGTTTATGGGATCTGCCTCCTGAGGTTGAATTGATGCGTTTCAGTGGATGTAAAATGGGGTTAACACAACCGCTTCTTGTGGTGCTAATTTTGGCCTGACGCTCCTCTAAAGGCCATCGCTGTAGGCCATCAGTCATCCGCACCACGGCCAGCACATTGCAAAATGTCACCGTTATCTCCACGAGTGCGCATGCGTGTTTGTGCATTAGTTCCTTGTTCAGATCTTTATATGTGCTCCGTCTACCTGTCGCCCAGGCTTTTACTTTCTTGTCCATATTAGCTCCTTTTGGCTAGTCAATATTTGCATGCATGGACGCCTTATTGATTTCAATTCTCCATCGCCCGACTTGTTTTGACATCAGTCCAAATCCCATGCCTCCCTAAATCGAGTGGCGCCGAGGTGGTTGTTGAGTCGTAGTGACTCAGACGAGCCGATTTGTTTCCTCTCAGTTCTACTCACTGAGGACAGGGGCGGGACTTTGTTTTAATGGGCACGCCCTGCAGCCAATCATACGTCACAGCATTATTGTGGTACGGCATCCATAAGATCTAAGCTGTGGTATTCAATGCTAACATGCACAAATGTGGTGACCAAACGCCCTGTTTTCCCAGGACATCACATACTCGTTTTCATCGTTTTTCATTGGTCTATTAAATTGACCTGCGTTAGGGTGCTGTGCCCCCCAGCTGGTAGTGATTTGTTTTTGTCCCCCCCACTACCATTTGGGCTGTTTTGCCTTGCGGTAATAATCCTACCAGCACATCACACAACCATCCACAAGGAAATCTGTATTGCATGTTTTGTCCACTCCAGCCTACAATTTTGTTGCATCTATCATTTATGACTGAGCATAACCATGTGTCACCATGGGACATCAAAAACGACATGTAAACCAGTTCTCACTGGGACGCCCATTGTGTGGTTCAACGTCTATGAATACTCTTGAAAGATGTCCTTTTTAAGGTTTTCTTTCCTGACTCAAGCATATACTTTTTGAGTCCGTTTTTAAACGCTACACATAAAAGTCACGACAATTGACTTCGAGAAATGTCCCATATGGAACTCTAACATAATAATCAGGGCTGGCAAACGATTAATCTTAGATTACTGTAGATTAATTAAGTTATATATTCATATATTGTTCATCCGGGCTGCACGGTGTTGAGTGGTTATCGTGCAGAGATTTTGAGTGCCCAAATGGCTGGGCTCGGGGGGGGCTACTTTTAGCCAATGAGGTGTGAACCGCCTTTTTTGTTGTGTAAAGTGGGAGCTCCTATACCTCGAATGTCCAGAGAGCAGCCAATTTTAGCGAATGAACTATCGTGACAAAAATTATGTGAAACGAAACATCTATTATTTTTAAAGAAATAGGAAAATATGTGAAAATAAACATTAATGACTCAGTCAATTATGCTACAAAATGTACAACAAACTACTTTTATGCAGAAATTATTGTTCCAGTTGATTTTAATAGTTAAACTTATACTTTATCTTACCATCGTCCCTCGCTTATAATGGTTAATTGGTTTCAGACCTGGCCGCGTTAAATGAATTCCCATGATATGGGATTCAATGTTAATAAATGGAATATTTTCATACTCAGAGCATAAAAAGCCTGTTTCTGACCGTCTAAAAATTATTTTAAATATTTGTCTACATGTCCTGTAGACGTATAGTAGTCACCTTTACACTCATATTATTCATTGATTACACCACAATGTATTTCTTCAAAACTGAAGAAGCCAAAAACTTACCACTTCCACACGGGATGAGAGGAGAGCTTTTTTCCATTCTTATTATGGCTGAGATGTCATGGCTGACTCCATGCGGCATTAATGTGATTTAGTGTCATGTCTCAATGTTTTGCAAATTCAAATATTATTCAACATACACAACAACACAAAATTCATTTTTCAAATGAAGCTTGCTATTATTAACGGAGAAAAAAATCCAAATCTACATGGCCTTCTGTGAAAAAGTGATTGCTTCTCAGTTGTTGTGTTTTCCTATCATGCCAATAGACTTGTTGATATTTATATATTTTTTAAATAGATTGTACAACCTAATGATATGTAATAGAAGACATCAAAAATTATAATGCAGCGTAGAGGCCCTCATACTAAGAAGTGTTAAATTGAAAGTAACCCAAAGATGAAAAATCTTAGTACGGTGGAGCGTAGCTGCTTACAACAGCTAGAACTAATCCTCGTTAAGGCTGACTTTTTGATACGGCTCTTGTATCTTATTAGCGTGTGAACATGCAAAGCGAGGAAGACATTGTGTTCCGTCCATGTATCAACCCCGTTTATCATTTCCTCCAATGTTTCACAGTTACAGTACTCATCCTTTCCATACAATAGCAGATACGCTACATATCTGCTCAAGCTATTGGCTCATTTAAAAAAACACTACATGATTTACTTCTAGGTCACCTTAACCTCTGAAGATGGAGTTGCTTATCCAATTGGAATATTCCAATCCATTTTTTAAACAAAACCCTGCAAGCCACAATCTACTATTCTGGTTTTGCGCAGCTCCGTCACTTTCTCACTAACATCATTGTCACCGTCCTCTGGTCCGATCCAATTGTTCAGTGCATATTGTCTGATTAGACCGCATATTGTTTCAGCAATCAGTTCCCCGTATGAGCATAATTGTATGTGTTCAATGTATTATCCGCTGTGATAGGTATCTGCAGAGGACGTTGGAGGGGAGAGAAGAGATAGAGTGATAAAACAAAGGGAAAGAAAGACCTGACTCCTATCTTTTTGTCTTGTCAGGGACCCTGTCTGACTCCAATCGACGCCACTCAATTATCCGCTCATTAGTCAGCAAATAGGAGAGGGTCACTGCAAGTTCTTTGTGTATTTTTTGCTGGTATGCATGATGATGTTGGATTCTTTCCGGAAGGCTGTCCGGATTTCTTTCTGGAAGGCAGCTGGAATCACCAGAGAAGACTAAAGTAGAAAATAACACGACCGAGTGGTAGCACAAGTACTATAGTGTGGAAGGGCTGAGCAGTTTTATCAGAAACACTTCTATGCTAGGACTATGTTAAAAAGACATAGCATTTCAGTATGTGGAATCAAACTATGGAATGGATTGAGTAAGGAAATCAAACAATGCACAACGATGAGCCAATTCAAGAAACAATACAAGCAGTTGATGTTTGCTAAATACAATGATGAAGAGTCTTGAACCAGTCATGATGTGCTATATATATCACTATATTGACACTTACTATGGTACCCATTATGGCATTGGATGCTCATATCACCTCACCACAAAAAAATTAAAAATGTAAAAAAAAAAATTTAAATTTTAAAAATTTAAAATTTAAAATTTAAAATTTAAAATTTAAAATTTAAAATTTAAAATTTAAAATTTAGAATTTAAAATTTTAATTTAAAATTTAAAATTTAAAATTTAAAATTTAAAATTTTAATTTAAAATTTTAAATTTTAAATTTTAAATTTTAAATTTTAAATTTTAAATTTTAAATTTTAAATTTTAAATTTTAAAATAAAACTTAAATTATTATGAAAGCAGGAAGTGAACAAATGTAACAGTTACTGATTGTAAAAGTACCAGATGGAGGGGTAGGATTTAATAAGCTTTGCTTCTTCCTACTCCTTTTGGACATGTGGAACTGTGAACTGATTATGGGATGCACTCAATTGTAATCTGATGCATGTTCAAATGAAATAAAACCATTACCATTACCATTACCATTACCATTACCATTACCATTACATACAATAACATGAGAATAGAACATTTTAACTACATTTAGGTTATCGTGGGGGGGGAATAAGGTTATGGTATACAGACACTAAGTCATTGCACTATATTTTGCAAATTGGCATCATGAAATCCAAAGCCTTACAACTTATGGTCCAGTTTTTTTTGTTTTTTTTTTATTATTATTATATTATTTTGTATTTATTTATATTCTGGTCCTGGTTTTTCCTTGGCATAGTACAAGGTAATGTAGGTAGACATCTTCAGCAAGGATGGGGTTGGCAACCAAGACCCAATCAATGTTTTGACAAGGACTAAATTGCCTACATTGGCTCCAAATGCTGCTGGTTCCACGGCCCTGATGAGTGCCATTAAGATGGCAACGTTTTTAAATCTGACTTTCTTGGCGTAACTCACTAATTGCTAAACACCCCAAAGACCTAGGAACCCAGAAACAAATCTTTTATTATTATTGTACTGTTAAACTCAAAGGTAGACCCCAAAAGATGAACAATAAAAACAGATTTATATCTTTAGCATGAAAGCATTTTATGTTTTGGGCTGTTTTGCCCAAATTTGGACATGCTGATGACTCACACAAAAGGTTAGTAAGACCTACTGTTGATTGTTAAATTGATTGTTAAATTCCATGAAATGTATCTCCCTTACCATCTCCGCCGAGCTGACATTTAGCGAAATGACTGCTTTAGCGCATCATGCAACACTTTCATGACAGCGGAATGCAGATGCTCCTCTCGCCCGTTTGCTGTCTCCGCATCCATCTAAGGTAAAGGAACGCCATCGTGTATTAATGTCTGTCCGCGCTGTTTTGCATACTCATCATCTTTGGCGCTTTCTTGTCCTTCTTTTCTTGTTTCTCTTGCCTCAATCTTCCACCCTCAGAAAGGCTCGCTCAGCAAGGTGTGTATACTGTATGTGTGTGTGTGTGTGTATGTGTGTGTGTGTGTTAATGAAACTGACAAAACCACATGAGCAACTCCTCCTCCGAAGGAAAGAACCGGAGCTGACAAACAAATGAAATACGCACGCACAGCAGTTTGTTTCATATTCTTCTCCTGCAGAGGCATTTGCGCCTACAGACGCGACGTTGCAGCTTATTACGTAAACTTCCACGGCTGCAACATGAGCTACATTTGCAAAATACTATCAGGTCCAGTAGAATAAACGTAGTGAACGTTTCGTCAAAACTGATGCGTGACACTGTCAGAAATATATGACAGTAATTTTAGACCTGGGATAACACAGTAGCCAAGTGGTTAACACATCTGCCACCTTTGGGAGTTGAACTTATTTAATGCATATTGGTTAGCGTCATGAATCCGTTCCAGAGGTTCAGATTTAAGACTTTCCTCCCTTCAAGTTTCTGAGCATGAATGAAAACAAAGAAAGTGCCAGCATTTGATAAAGGAGCTAAGAAGCTTTACTGACTTCAAGAAATACCTGATGACAAAACAGGAGGGCGGCGTCCTTGTTGATCTGGCTGCCACATGATATCATCGCATCTTGGATGTATATAGTATATGGATTTCTTTCTACATGAAAAACTATAATTGTCAAACTATACAATTATTTTGTATTAACATTTTGTGGTGTAACTGTAATAGTTCGCAAATAACTACAAAATCAACTGTTGATGACATCATTGACAGACAACAGAGTTGAGTTCCGGTTCCTGTTCCAATGTATTAGCATTAGCATAACATTTTGTGAGCAGAATACTTTAAGAACACATTTAATAATGACATGAAGAGGCTAAGTGTTAATTTTCTATATTAACTAATTAATTAACTTATGCTAACCGAGTGGCTGCTCAGTGGATGAGTGGTTAAGATTAAATTTAGATTACTGTAGATTAATGAAGTTATATTATATATTCACATATTGTTCATCCGGGCGGCACGGTAGTTGAGCGGTTAGCGTGCAGACCTCACAGCTCGGAGACTCGGGTTCAATTCCACCCTCGACCATCACTGTGTGGATTTTGCATGTTCTCCTCGTGTGGGTTTACTCCGGGTACTCCGGTTTCCTCCCACATTCCAAAAACATGCTAGGTTAATTAGCGACTCCAAATTGTCCATAGGTATGAATGTGAGTGTGAATGGTTGTTTGTCTATATGTGCCCTGTGATTGGCTGGCAACCATCCGAAGACAGCTGGGATAGGCTCCAGCACCCCCGCAACCCTAACCCTAACCCTAAAATTAAAATTAAAATTAAAATTAAAATTAAAATTAAAATTAAAATTAAAATTAAAATTAAAATTAAAATTAAAATTAAAATTAAAATTAAAATTAAAATTAAAATTAAAATTAAAAAATTTAAATAAAAAAAATAAAAAAAATTAAAATTAAAATTAAAATTAAAATTAAAATTAAAATTAAAATTAAAATTAAAATTAAAATTAAAATTAATGCTAACCAAACATTTTTTGGCCCTTTTTTTTTGCAAATACCAGCACAAATTTACAGTTGGAAATAAAATATTTATAGTATAAGTATACGTCTCTCATAGTAAGCGTGACATATATATGATATGATATATGATATGACATATATGTGTGAAATGTATTGCATCACACACAGTACATTCTTGCACACTGTACGTTTATGCTCCAGTACGTGTTTGCACATCCAATGCGGGGATGATGCCCGGCCTCACAGCGGATCATTAGAATGTCTGTGTGTACTTGCGTTTGTGTGTACGCGGTTACTTTGTATACATAATTGTTTACATAATTGATGAATATGATAATGACACAATCTGGCGCTGGGCTTTCGTGGGTATTTGTTTGCACACTCGGGTATAGAACGGGTGTACGCGCTGGATGTTCTGGGGCCAAGGACTCCCATCATCTTGGCACTGACAGTTGACCACTGACAGCACTTTGTTCCGTGGCGGCAAGACAGCGAGACACACAGACGGGCAGACAGACGTGCCGACAGCATATGGCGCTAGACTGGAGAACCTGCGAGCCCAGAAAAAAAAACACTTTTACATCCGTCGATGTTGCATCGCCTCGCTCTCACTCTACCGTCTCTCTCTCTACTCCCCGTTGGCATATGCTACGTTTGGTTGGCGGTGTGCCACATGCCAATCTGATGCCCTCGGCGCTGCTGGGGCTGCGTGCCACCTGTGCCACTCTCCTCTCCCACTGCAGTACCCTGATCCTGATGGAAACACATGAAATATACACACAAATACTTCTTTTACTGTCTTTGTGGAGACACGTTCCTGTTTTTTTTTTTACAGATATAGCCATTTCAGTTTGTGGGTTCCAGGATCTTGGCTTTAGAACCCGCACTGGACCTCCCGCTTGTGATGCTTCCAAGTTCCGTACCACTCAAATACAGCTGAATAAATACACACGCACGTACGCACACACAAAGTACTACATTTGCACCTGCGACCGTAACAGAAGTCGAACATTCCCGTGCCTCGTTGGCTTCGGTAAGTTGGCACATGCGTTTCGCTTTTGCAACGTGACAAAGATGTTTCAAAACACATAAAAAGTTACATCACTGAGTGAAAACGAGGTAATACGCAAGGCAAAACTACCTGTAGTATTGTGAACACAGTTCAGATCCAAATGTGAAAATGGCTGTTTTTCTTCCTTTTCTAATTGGGAACTAATATATTCCTGGAACTTACTTGTGTTCTATGGCTCATATTTCATGTCATCTAAAGTATTCATAGTCCATAAACTTGTTGTCAGTTTCATTTCATTTCATTTCATTCACTCATCAACCTCTAGGATTGAACACAAGGACCCTGTCACCCTCTGATTTCTTAATATATTTATTTATTTTAATATATTAAAATTATCAAAATTAAAATATATATTTTTATATATTATATTTATTAATATTATTTATTATTATATTATATTATTATTAAAATTATATAAAAAATAAAAATAATAAAATATATAATTTTAATATATTATATTTATTAATATTATTTATTTATTTATATAAAATATGGAAAATAACCAAAATAGAAATGCTTTTCAGTACTCCAAAACTGCTGCCATTGACATTAATTGGAGGCCTCGGCAAACGTTTGGCATACATTTATGACAATAAGCACAAATACTGAGATCCAAAGTTAATGTAAATAACCGACTTTAAAATTCAGCCTTGAAGACAGACATTCATTCCAGTACTGTATAGCGGTACAGACAGTACTGCAGTTTTGTTTATCTGCAGGGGTGTGGCTAAACATTCCAAATACTGCCTCTAAATGGTCTTTGGGTTCGGTCCCGCCAGCATAAGGTTGATATAAACAGCTTTGCAGTGTCAGTGACTTTACTCAGTTGTATTCACCAGTCATTATTTGCACTATGACCCATTTATCATTGCACTAAAATTAATATATCTGCAATATGTCTGCTCCTGTGCAATACTAGTATGTGTATATTTTGGATATCTTGTATATATCTTGTATATATCTTGTATATATCTTGTTAAATTGTCTTTTTACTCTATTTTTATATACTTTTTTTAACTTGACTACTGCACTGAAAGGAGAAGCTCTCCAATCTCGTTGTACGTTGGACAATAAAGGCCATTCCATTCCATTCCATTCCATTCCATCAAGCTGTAGACGACATTATGATGCACACTTTCTTTCCATTTTTCCTCCGAAGCAATCAAAAGTAGTCCGGCTTCTCATAATGATGCATTTGAAATGAAACGTATTTGTATGCAGACATACTGAGCTGCAGGTTGCATGCAAACTGGGCAGCTAAACAGAAAGAGAAACAAAAACGCTGTCATCTCCTCTGCGAAAAGATCACATTCACATGTGCACCATGTAACTCCAGGCTACACTTTTGTTCAATCGCGGTGTTGTTGATTAAACTCTAATGGGCCGCGCACGGCATCACACGGCATCACACGGCATCACACGGCCGACATGCATTTTGCTCTTTTGTTGAACAATTCATCTCCTGAGCTCCAAGCGACCACACGCTGGAACAGACGCAGCAAAAGTCGATGATAACCGGACGGCCTGGGCTGCCATTTTGTCATCATCTGTCAGACTATTGCGATAAGTGTTCGCGGTGACACACCTGACCCAACGTTGTTGTGTGACACACTAACAGTAAATGTTACCTACACACACACATGAATGGATCTCATCTCCATCGCATATTTAGTCCTAATCTGACGAAGCTCCACCACACCTGACCCACACACTCAGGTGTCCCGGTGAAAGTCTCCGTTGGCCAAAGGAATCAGTGGAGAGTAAATTGGATCAGCTGTTAGCCGAGGAGGCCAAATGTTTGATGGACAAGAGCCAGCATAGACGAGAGTAGAGTAGAGGCGGAATAATGAATGAGGTAGCGGGGAGAAAAACAACTCAATAAGATATACTCAGCGGACACATTAGACGCACCTGCACAGCCTAATGGGATTGGGTACAAGGACCGCCGCAGAAATTATATCCATAGAAAAATAATGATTTGATCGACGCGGCGAGGTAAGCTAGGTGAAATGATTGTTGTTTTTGCAACACGGAACCGAACGATCAATACTTCTTCCCGTCCTACCTCGCTAAGGATAAAATAAAGTTATTATATTTTTTTGTATACATTGAATTTAATCAACCTATCATCTTAAATCAGGGGTGGGCAAACTTTTTGACTCGCGGGCCGCATTGATATAACAAAATTTCCGAGGGGGGGGCAGACTATATATTTTACACGTAACAGTCCACCTGGTATTATTGTATCTGTAAAATTGTCATGCAATCTGCTATTATTATTTATTATTTTATATTTATATTTAAATATTTTAAAAATAATAAAATATTATAATAATTAAAATAAGATTAAAATAATAATTATTATATTGTTATTATGTAAAATATGCAAATATAACAATATTATTATATATAATAAATATAATAATTAGCATTAATATAATTAATATAATAATCATAATAGTTATAATAATAATATAATAATTATTATTTTAATTTTTATTATTATTATGTGCTTGTGTCCCTTTTTTCAGGAGCACTTTGTAAACAACAGACCATGTCAAACAACGAAATTGATACAACCATCAAAAGGTTGGCTCAGGCCATGATGCCAGGTTGTATGTTGAGTTTAAATTAAATAGAAAGATTGGGCGGGCCGTATTCAAACACTCGGCGGGCCGGATGTGGCCCCCGGGCCGTAGTTTGCCCACCCCTGTCTTAAATCAACCGTTTATTCTCCCGTTTCTCCGTAGCAACCGATCTTCCCTCCGCTCACGTTTCTGTGGACCCTTTTCATCCAACGTCTTTGTCTCTGAGCATCGAAGCTGACATAAATAAAGGTGGACGCGCACGTAGAAGCATCACAGCTTCAAGGCATCACCGGGCCCCTGAGAGACAGGATCCAATTAAATCATGTTGTCTCCACAGGTGGGATTTAGCGGCCTGGTCGCCAAGTGGACACATAAAAAAAACACATAAAAAGCTGGATGTCAATTACAAGGATCAATATTAACTGATTGAATAATTTATTAAATTTGTTTTATAGAGGTTATAAACTGAAACAACAATCGTCAGATTGTTAAAGATAAACAACATAAGGATTAAGGATCTTATATTTTTAATTATTACAGCACATCAGATTCTCAATTAAGCATTTATGGCTCAGAAAATTAGCAGGTCTTTGATTAAAAAATTTTCATGTTTTTCTTTTGTCATTTGTATAAATTCATAAGTACAAATGTACCACTATTGGAAAAAAAAAAACTTCACATGATTATGTCTTTATGCTTCACTGATTTTTTTCAAGCAGCCCTTGAACACACCATAGTTGTGTGCTTCAAATGGACATTTTTCAAAAGACAACCCCTTGAGTATCGGCCATTTTAGCCGATTTCATGGCACACAGAATATGTTCTACAGTAAACCTCGGATATATCGGATTCAATTGTTCCCACTGGTTTTGTCCGATATAAGCGAAATCCGTTATATGCGTATACCGGAAAATGTCCGTTTTACGCATATATCGGATTTATATCCGGTATATGCGTAAATGGGATTTTATCCGTTATAAAAAGGCACTTCCTTGACTATGTTTCCAATGTACCTGGACGCGCAGGCAACGCTGCAAACGCTGCAAATGACGTCGTATAGCGGCCTGTCACGATTCGGCGAATCGGAGCGCCACGATGCGGCCATCCGATATATGCGAGGGGAATTTCATGGAAATGCATTGGAACAGGACTGGAGATTTTGTCCGAAATAGGCGAAATCCGTTATAAAAAAAAATCCGATATATGCAATGAATTTTTATTGGAAATGCATTACAGAAAAATTGGTTCTTTTTTATCTGTCCGTTGTGAGCGAATTTCCGATATATCCGAGTCCGATATATCCGAGGTTTACTGTATAACTATATAAACATAGAACCAACCAAAATAAAAATAAAAAAAAATGTGCTTCTGCCTTTTTGCTTCATTTAGTAATCATCAGTAGAACATAGATTCAGGAAAATATCAGTTCCCAACTAAAAAAAGGAGATAATCAGCTGGAATATCTAAACAACCATACCAAATAAACAACACAAAAAGATTGTTTAACATTAAAAACTATTTACAATTATAACACCATGAACTATTTGTGTACGTAACCTTCTGCACACTATACTCCTCCATGCTCCGTCACTTCCTACTTCCTGTCATGTGTGATTCTTCTATTGAAATGTTCCTTATCAAATCCTCCTCTGCCACCTTGGCTGTTTTTATGGGCCTGAAACATCAATTACATTAGTAAAGAGTTGCTGCATCACCTCTTTTTGCCTTTTTGCGCTAAAATTATTAATTCATTTATTTTCTGCCGCTTATCCTCACGAGAGTTGCAGGGGGGTGCTGGAGCCTATCCGAGCTGTTTTCGGTCGCCAGCCAATCACAGGGCACATATAGACAAACAACCATTCACACTCACATTCATACCTATGGATAATTTGGAGTGGCTAATTACGTAACCTAGCATGTTTTTGGAATGTGGGAGGAAACCGGAGTACCCGGAGAAAACCCACGCATGCACGGGGAGAACATGCAAACTCCACACAGAGATGGCCGAGGATGGAATTGAACTCGGGTCTCGGTAGACTGCCATGCAGCCCACTAAAATTATTATAAATGATTAATATGATTTGCTTTAACCTGGATTATGTGAGTGAACAATAGCAATCGAAGAGAGAAGAGAAGGAGGCTGAATCTAATTGAACTGACAACAGTCGCTTTTATTGAGGGCAGCTATGCGTCAGATATTCCGTATGAATTACTTTTTCGCAAAAAGTGGGGGTCTACTGTATTAGTGGTTCATATATATTTGGAAATATATGTAGCTTTGGGGGCGTCACGGCGGTCTAGTGGTTAGCGCGCAGACCTCACAGCTAGGAGACTAGGGTTCAATTCCCACCCTCGGCCATCTCTGTGTGGAGTTTGCATGTTCTCCCCGTGCATGCGTGGGTTTTCTCCAGGTACTCCGGTTTCCTCCCACATTCCAAAAACATGCTAGGTTAATTAGCGACTCCAAATTGTCCATAGGTATGAATGTGAGTGTGAATGGTTGTTTGTCTATATGTGCCCTGTGATTGGCTGGCGACCAGTCCAGGGTGTACCCCGCCTCTCACCCGAAGACAGCTGGGATAGGCTCCAGCATCCACCCTCGTGAGGAAAAAGCGGTTGAAAATGAATGAATGAATGTAGCTTTGGTCCTAGCTTAGTTCGATATTCAGATCTTATACTAAAGTGGTTAGAATTGTGCTTTCAGGAAATATTTTGAAGGAATTACAGTGAGTCATGTTTGTGCCCATTATAGTCAGACTTCCAGTCTCATGCCATTCATATTCCATATTCCACATTCCATATACCATAACAACATACCGGCTCAGTCAAAGTACCATGCAAACATCTTACAATGGCATACTTGGGAAAAAAAACACGTACACAAGCGCAAACGTGCTTTGCATTGAAGCAACGACACGGTCACTCAATAATAAAAATAGCCTCGTCTTATGACAGCATATCAGCTGACAGACATATCGGCGCTCGGCTTATTCGCCATAACTTGACCATGACTAAGTGCTTCTGGAGATTGTACAGTCACACAGCAGCAAGTCCATTTGAAAGCCACAGTTTAGCCGCTTTAACAAAGAGATTACAGAATAGCCGTAAAGATACATGGAGGAATAAAACCTTATCCCTTTTCTAGCAATTTAGCAAGGGCAGGATATTGATGCAACTGGGAGGATTTCACACGGTCGTCATCCTTGGAATCAGACACTTATTTAGGTGTGT
Organism: Doryrhamphus excisus; assembly: GCF_030265055.1. Lineage (NCBI taxonomy): Eukaryota > Metazoa > Chordata > Actinopteri > Syngnathiformes > Syngnathidae > Doryrhamphus > Doryrhamphus excisus. The sequence continues at coordinate 2,356,174 of NC_080482.1, forward strand.
GACAATGTCAAAACCAGGCTTTGTTTTCATGACATATCAGATAATAACAATTGTAAATCTTCAGACCCTGTACTGGCATAATACTACATTAAAAGGCGGAATATTGGCACAATTACTTTTTGTGTCCATGCTGTTTATGTAGAACGGTGACCCAGAAAAAAACGTTGTGTAACGAGGTTTGTACTTTGGTATCAGGATTTAAACCAGCTGATCTCCTGCACTGAGCACTGAAATATTCCAAAAGTCAGCTTATGGCAGAATGACCACTGTGACAACCTACTTGGTATGAAACAGGAACTGGTCGCCAGCCAATCACAGGGCACATATAGACAACAAACCATTCACACTCACATTCATACCTATGGACAATTCGGAGACCTAGCATGTTTTTGGAATATGGGAGGAAATACCCGGAGAAAACCCACACATGTACGGGGAGAACATGCACGCTCCTAGCTGTGAGGCCTGCGTGCTAACCACTCGACCGCCGTGCAGCCGCTCACATTTCATGTGATTCATAGTCCATAAACTTCTTGTCCGTTTCATTTCCAAGCACAGTGGAACCTCTAGGATTGAACACAAGGACCCTGTCACCCTCTGATTTCTTAATATATTTATTTATTTTAATATATTAAAATTATAAAAATTTAAATATATAATTTTAATATATTATATTTATTAATATTATTTATTATTATATTATACTATAATTAAAATTATAAAAATTAATAAAATATATAATTTTATATATTATTTTTTATATTATTTATTTATTTATATAATATATGGAAAATATCCAAAATAGAAATGTTTTTCAGTACTCCAAAACTGCTGCCATTGACATCACATTTTGTATTGTTAACAATCATATAAATATGAAAAGTTATTATTGACTAATGTTCTGCTCCATCCATCCATCCATCCATCCATCCATCCAGGGCCATGGGGGAGCTTGGACCAAAGGCAGGGTTCTCCGTCAGGGTCCACTGGTCACCGGTGGGTCAATCACAGGACACATTAGACACACAACCTGTGGACATTTCCATCGTTTCCAACGACATGCATGATGTTTAGAGAATATGGTAGGAGGCCATGCCAGCAGGAGCAGAACATGAGAAGATCCAGCAGAGATCCCAGCACGGATTTGCTGATTGTGAGGATTTTCAGGACCATTTTTGGTGGAATTCTAAACTGTCTGGAAAGGCACGCCGCCCAGGGAATCCACAGTTAAAATTAGCCTCCCGCCAGCGTTAGCGCTTATTATCAGTGTTCGAGCCCTATGACATTGTTGATGATCTTGTTGTGTTGGAGGCGATGCAGAGTTTAATGGGACTCAGCTGACCGGCCCACACAGAGCGTGTGCATCTCTGCCGCCACAAAGCCGCGGTTCCCCGAGCCTGCCAAATCTGATGTCGTTTAGAGTGCGGGGTCAGTCTAAGCTGTGACTAAAGCGTCTTGTTTTGGAAAGTTGCCTGTCTGCAAGGTTGACATCCAAATGAGCGTCACGCGACATGCCGACATGTTGAAGCGCGGTGACAAATCCAAGAGTGAGGATCACCCCGTGGTCACGCGTGCCATCTCATCAAAATTAATGAGTGGGCTGGTTTTTTTTTTTCCCGCTGTCAGTCAACACCATAGCCTATAGCAGAGCAGAATGGATGGTTGGTGTTCAACCTTGGGCTCAATGTCACTCACCAGCCTCGTATTCCTCCAGCCAGCAGCATCACCACCCCCACCCTCGGTGTGTTTGAGCTTCTCAGCAGGGGGGCTGCACTTGCAGAGATATGCAGGGCTAGTGTGTGCTCGTGTGTGCATATGTGTATGTATGTGTGTGTGTTTAGCCTTTGGGCTACTCCCAGGATGTGTTAATGTGATAATTGAGAATTCCTGGTTCTGCCTGCAACTATGTCACCGTGCACACAAACACTTACTCACACATGCAACCTCGCAGCTAACTTGGCTCAGAATAGCGTTGGCATATCTCTGCGGTGTACTTCAACATGAGCTCTTCCGACTGGTCGGTGGTGCTTTCATGTGTATGTTGCACAAGCTTACATTGTTTCTGTCCCAGCAGTGCCTGAAATGAACAAAGCGGGGCTGCTGGTGAGTTGCTCCAGATTAGGATTTTATTTTGTGCCCGGCGGTGACATAACTTACATACGTCAAATGAATAAACCAAGGATAAACAAGGATTGCGTAAAGTACCAGCATACCTGGGTTCCAAAAATACAGTTTTGGCTAGGACCCGTGAGGGCTAGCAGTCAGTACGTGTGCGGGGGGAGATAACTTTGCAATGTGACATTGCCAGCTCAACCGGGCCAGCATGAGTATTACACCATCTTTTCTTCTTTTTAAACAGAAAATGTTCCCTTTTTGCTGTTATTTGACAAAAGTACCCCACGTTCCTTATGACACCAGTTTGCATCTTTACAAGCACAATGTTTGCTAAATACAAGAATGAAGAGACTTGAACCAGCCATGATGTGGTATATATATATACATAATAATAATAATAATAATAATAATAATAATAATAATAATAATAATAATAATAATAATAATAACAATAATAATAATAATAATAATAATAATAATAATAATAATAATTATTATTATTATTATTATTATTATTATTATTATTATTATTATTATTATTATTAATTAAAAATATAATAATAATAATAATAATTATTATTATTATTATTATTATTATTATTATTATTATTATTATTATTATTATTATTATTATTATTATTATTATTAAGAGAATTTTCTTTGACATAATCAGCCATAGGTCAGTTCAGTCTTCAACTATGTGGCTGAAGACCACATATATAATAATAATAATAATAATAATAATAATAATAATTATTATTATTATTATTATTATTATTATATTATTATTATTATAATAATAATAATAATAATTATTATTATTATTATTATTATTATTATTATTATTAATATTAATAATAATATTAATTATTAATAATAATAATAATAATAATAATAATAATAATAATAATAATAATAATAATAATAATAATAATAATAATTATTATTATTATTATTATTATTATTATTATTATTATTATTAATGGTAATTATTATTATTTTATAAATAAAAACTATATATAAATAAATCAATTAAAATTATAATAATTATAATAAATAAATAAATAGCTTTTTTTAAATTATATTAGGAAAGCAGGAAGTGAACAAATTTAAGAGTTACAGATTGTAAAAGTACCAGATGGAGGGGTGTGCACTCAATTGTAATCTGATGCACGTTCAAATGAAATAAAACCATTACCATTACCATTACCAAGAAAACCAAACAATTGCATCGACTTCAAACCAGACTTAAAATAACAACAAAATAATGATCGTAATAATAACACAACCAGCCAAAACTCTGAACACTCAATGTGTCCATAACACATTTATTGCAACAAATCATATTTATGTCATAAAATGGCTTATGTTCTGTGATTATGTCTAATATGTTGGGGAATACAAGTGTAAAAGTGACTGTAGGGGTGTTAGTTCATGTCTGTGGGACTCTTTATAAGGTTGTCAAAAGGTTTTGTATGCTGTAAGTACAAAAATATATGATTTCTAAATAATAAGCAATTCACCACGATAAAGAAAAGATGAATGTATATCTATATAGCGTGTTTTAGTAGTGTAGTACCATGACCATGAGTGCCAGGCTCTGTGGTGGGCCTATTTGGAACGCTAGCACCACTAAATTCACAACAGAAGAATCTGAAGGTGAAGAGAAGAAAAAATGCTATACAGCCATTAAAAAAAGAAGTCATTGTTACAAAGTATCAGGATGGAAGAAAAATATCATATTTTTGAAGACAGCAGTGTTCTACTGTGTTTCAAACAAGCGTATTTTAATACCAAAACTTTAAATAATATCCGCGGATTATCAGTCAGTGACAATTATGCAAAGGTAATTAAGTCAACAACAGAACATGCATTAAAAATCGTTTGCAGGATAATGGAAAATGAGTTTTAATGAGCATCCAACAATTCTTAGTGGACTTTTAGTCATAAAGTGGACTAAAATACAGTCAGGAATAATTGTTATGTTTCTTTTGTTATTGTTGTTGCCTTTAAGTACAAGCGCTAAGGTCAATACACGAATAAAACCATTCCGGTTCTTCGCAGATGTGCACAAAGTCATTCCACTCCTCTTGGTGCCAGTTATCCAAGAACCCGTAACTTCTAAACGAGCTAAAGAAACATAATCATAAAGTCGCAGTGCAGAGGCAGACGTCGTTTAGCTAAAGATGGAATTACAGCCAGCGAATATAAAGCGGGCCTTCAAAAAAAAAAAACGTAGAAACCAAACTATGGCGGTAACCCGATGAATGCGTGCATGTCAACGTACCGACTATTGTACTTTTTTAGGGCAGAGCGAGCATCATTCTGACGCTGGCGTACGTCCCTTCCGCTGCCAAGTACGAGCTGACGAGGGCTGACGAGGGCTGAGAAGGCGGAAGGTCATCGTTTGTATTACGATGCTGCAGGCAAACACAACAGATATTCTTTCTCTGCCTTTCAGTATCGATCACGCCTCGCGCGTTCACAAACACACCATCACGTGTGCGGGAAATCAATGAACACACACACACATTTAAACTGGCTGTGGCCCAAACCCGTTTTTTTTTACTGTATGCATGGGAACGTTGAAAGTTCTTTTTTTTTTGTACATACTGCTGGGCAAAGAAGGGGGTGATGTAAAGAGGAGGAGAGGAGGCGTATAGGAGGCGTTGACGAAAAGCGAAAAGAGGAGGGGATTAGGGTTGGCGGTTCGCTGTCGAACCAGCATCGATACAACAGCAGCATTTGCCTAATCCCTTGGTAATGGCAGCTTAGCGGCCTCCTCGGACACACAAACGCCCGGTCCGCCTCCGCCTCCTCCTCCTCCACTCGGCTCCTCTCGTCTCCTTTCCAGGCCCGGTCCATCCTCATTTGCATAACATTAGAAACATGAAGGCGGCCCCAACAAGGCCCTATTATGTGCGTGTTGGTTTTGGGTCCCACAGCATCGGGCCCGAGGCTTTGGAGAGGAAAGGAGCAGAATGAGTCGGGACATCACAGGCGCTTGTCCACGGTTTTGTCTTGTTGGAGATGGGCTGTGTGTTGGTAAAGGAGTCTGTCAAAGGAGTGAGTGGAGGAGAGAATGACAAACCGAGTCTGGGCCAAGTGTCCAAAATGTCAGCCAAAGCGGTCCGGAATACACCTAATTTACTTTTAGTTGGGTTTTTTCTTTCCCGCCTATTAATTAGGTGGAGCACGGTAAATTTTTTAATATGTACTTTTAATATATAGTATATATTTTTTATATACTTTTTTTCTTTGACGTCACATTTTTCAGTTCAGACCAATTAAAGGCTCAGGAAGTTTTTGCAGCTCATTTTCTTTATTGGGAGAATTGAGAGTATTTTTCATCTGCTATGTCAGAAATATTCAGAAATGAAGGAATACATTATTGAAATATTTCACTTTGTGTGTGTAGAATATAAGTTTCACCTTTTCAACTAGACCACTGAAATAAATATTTTTTTTTTAATTTTTAAAGATTTTCTATGACAACTATTGGGTTGGACCTGGATAAATAAATAAATAAATAAATAAATAAATAAATAAATAAATAAATAAATAAATAAATAAATAAATAAATAAATAAATAAATAAAATGACAAAAATATATATTGTGTGTTTTGAGTCTGACAAAATCATGAATGTATTTTATTATGACAGAATTTATAATAATAAAATAATGGGGATATAATAATAAGAATAATCATTATAATTAATAATAATAATAATAATATAATAATAATAATAATAATATAATTTTATAATATATAAAAATAATAATAAAGCTTGGCTGTATTTATATTGTCAATTGTTTTTTAAATGCTATTTTCTGTAAATAACCAAGGCCTCAGTTTAGCTTTCTGAGATGAAAACAAGTTGAATGAAGCGTTTCTTTGATTGCAGTCATGTTAACCCTAATTTCCGATGCCGTTACATGCTGATGATTTCACTCCGGACATCACAAACATAAAAATGTGTAATTGCTGTATATTTAAGATCACAGCGTGTGACATTTTATTCATCAAGTGCTATTTGTAGTTTCCTGCCAAAAGGGCCAGTTTGATTAATTACATGTAAACAAATATACTTTCATTTTTAATCACTGTGAAATAAGAGCTGGCAAAGACGACGGTGAACTCAGAAGATAAAAATAATATTTTAGCACTTTTATCACATAGATATGCATAAGTTTGGCCTATAGCTGGTTCTCATTTGGCCCCATAGAGCAGAGTTTTCCATTGGCTTTAAAGCTCAGTTGGGGGCCTTCAAAGCTGCCTGTCTGTCGGCAGGTTTAGGCACAGAGAAAGCTTCTTGTTCTTCAAGGATTTGGCTGAGCTGAGACTAAGGCAACTAGCTTGCACCATGGCGGCGCGGTCCACGCTGCATTTTACTGACGTCATTTCAGGGCTATTTCTTCCTTTATCTGAGTGAGTACTCGTTTGCTTTTCTTATGCTTTTATTTAGTAAAATCTTGCCTGTCTGTATAAAATCTCTAAATATTTATTTGGACCAAAGTACCTTTCTTTACCGTTTTTCCTTCTGCATAAACAATTGAAGTTAACATGACTTTTTTTTCTGTGTAATTAATTCCAATGGTGGCTTTTGGATTCAAATAAAAAATAAAATGTAATGGTACTGCCTTGCTGATTAATTCTTATTGCAGTTATTGTTCTATTCTTGCTTAAATTCGCCATTAATGCGTTTTCAGCTCGTCCAAAAGACGACAACAGGTATCTATATGTGTGGAGCTTTTAGCACAAAACTGGGAGGAGACACCACCCTCATCCAGCCAATCACTTGGAACTATAAGAAGGGTTTTTTGTAAAAAAAAAAAAAAAAAAAAAAAACACAGATTAATATTTATTGTCAAATATTGTCTCAGTTATACTTTTATATGTTAGCTGTGTCTGGAAGACTATACTTTGTTTTATATGAGACCGCATTGTGAGACCGCAACCTCATCAACATGAATTATGTACAAAAGTCTTCAAGTAACCTTTTCATATCAAATATCAAAGTACTATACTGTAGTACTGTATGATGCCGTCTGATTTGTCAGAATAACGCAAAGGCAATGATCTCCACTCCAGCCCATGTGGGAGGATCTGCGTCAAATGTTTTTTTTTTTTTTTTACATTAGCTCGTGATACGACCTTGGATGAAAAAGGACTTGGAAGGGTGAAAAAATAAAAATACTTACAATTTAAAGTATTTTAGAGACAAGTCGCTGAGTGCGCAGCAACAATATGCTATGCTTTCACAAGGCCAAAAGTAGTATTTTTGTTTATATACTGTATATTATATTACTTTAGATTATTGTGTGGATGTGTATGTGTGAAAAATCTAAGGATTTGGGAGTTTTCTTATATTTAAGAATATGCTATGCTAACAGGACGGGGGAATCTTGCTTTATGAAATTTTTTTACGTGATTCGTTTTTGATGAAAATGTTTTCCTGTTTGTAAAACATTGCAGGCAACAAACTCGGTTTGTACTGTATCGTTACGCTAAATCGAGTGCTCGAAGAACCGATTCACTGACTCACTGACCCGTGCATTTTTAGTTGAAAATAAAATAACCCACCATGGGGCCAAATAAAGATGCGAGTGCCAGCAGTTTGATTCTGTTTTAGGCCACCCTTAAGCAGCAACAACTGCAATCAAGAGTTTGCAATAACTTGCAATGAGTCAATTTTGGCCCACCCCTCTTTTGCAGAATTGTTGTCATTCAGCAACAGTGAAGGTTTTCCAGCATCGAGCGCCGTTTTAAGGGCGTTTTAATGGGATTCAGGTCAAGATTTTGACCAGGCCGCTCCGAAGACTTTGCTTTGTTTTTCATCAGACATTCCGATGTGGACTTGTGGTGTGTTTGGGATCATCAAGTTGGTTTCAGGTTGAGGTCAGATTGCCGGACATTCTCCTTCAGGATTTTTAGGTAGACAGCAGAATTCATGGTTGCACTTATCACAGCAAGTCTTCCAGGTCCTGAAGCAGCAAAACAGTCCCAGGCCATCACACTACCACCACCACGTTTTACTGTCGGTATGATGTTCTTTTTCTGAAATGAGACACACACCTTCCAAAAAGTTCAACTTTTGTCTTGTCAGACCACAGAGTAGTTTTTCCAAGGTCTCAGGGATCATCAGCGGTGGTTTTGGTCTTAGAACTCCGTTTTTGCCCAGTGTCTTAAGTGAGGCCTGCAGTTGTTGTGGGGTCTTTTGTGACCTCTTGAATGAATCGTCACTGTTTTTGGGTAATTTTGGTTGGCCACTCCCTCCTCGGAAGTGTTCACGACTGTTCTATGTTGTCGCCATTTGTGGATAATGTCTCTCTCTGTGGTTGGCTAGAGTCCCAGACTTTTTTGGAAATTGTGTTATAAGCTTATAATCTAAACTGATAGATCGCAGTTCATCTCTGTGATGTTTTAACAGGGGAGTCAATCACTTTTTCACACAGGGCCGTGTAGGTTTGGATGTTTTTTTTCTTCCTCAATAATAACAAGTATCATTTAGTATCATTGACGAATATTTAATTCAGTTAAAAATCAGGTTTCACACCACTATTGCCAACTACATTTTATTCCAAGCCCCGACTACAGTAGGGTCGCCATGGCTGTGGTTAGCATCGCTTTGGTTCTTCTATTCATGACACATGTTGGCACATACTTTTGTATTGTACTGGGGTCTTGTTGCCGGGCCGGTTGAAGGTCTTTGGGCTGCACCTGCTCTTAAGTCCTCTTGTCGCTCTCGCTCCTGTTCACGATCACAGGATTCGCACACACACACACACACACACACACGACAGCCTTTTATTCCGCGACCACTCTCATTGTCACTCTCTTTGGATAAGGGCACCAACTAAATGCCTAAATTGTAATTGTAAATTGCAAGCCTGCCGGCAGCTTTAAAGCTCTTGGTCGCAGGCGCTCTTGAAGAAAGCGACCCCGTGAAGCTGACGGGACGAGATGGAAACAGGCAGCCATTATAATCAGTCATTCAGCCTTTTGGAGGAGACATTCACCGTTTGTGGTTTGTTCCAAATTTAAAGGGAACCTCTGTGACCTCCTGGCTTTCACATCAGCCTCTGTGCTGCGCCACCAACCCCCGCCGCCCCCGCCACCCCCGCCGCCCCCTCCCCGGTCTACTGCTGCATTCCCTCAATCTGAAGTCTCTCTGTCACTTCCCCCACCTCTTTACTTTTTTAGACACTAACTTTTGCACACTTGGGGTGTTTGTTATTGCAGCATTAGCTTCAAATTGATTATATAATATACATAAATAACAGGCTGCATGGTGGTCGAGTGGTTAGCGTGCAGACCCCACAGCTTGGAGACCAGGGTTCAATTCCACGCTCAGCCATCTCTGTATGGAGTTTGCATGTTCTCCCCGTGCATGCGTGGGTTTTCTCCGGGTACTCCGGTTTCCTCCCACATTCCAAAAACATGCTAGGTTAATTAGCCACTCCAAATTGTCCATAGGTATGAATGTGAGTGTGAATGGTTGTTTGTCTATATGTGCCCTGTGATTGGCTGGCCACCATTCCAGGGTGTATCCCGCCTCGATATATTGAAGACAGCTGGGATAGGCTCCAGAGGATAAGCGGTAGAAAATGAATGAATGAATACATAAATCACAAAGCAAAAGGAACATAAGAAATGTATAAACAAATCATTGGATCCCCTGACATGTGAACAGTATGTGAGGAATACTGTATATACTTTGAGTAGCAGCCATTGTAGTACTGGTACTAGTAATTTCATGTACCATATTCATTCATTCATTCATTCATTCATTTTCTACCGCTTTTCCTCATGAGGGTCGCGGGGGTGCTGGAGCCTATCCCAGCTGTCTTCGGGCAATAGGCAGGGTACACCCTGGACTGGTGGCCAGCCAATCACAGAGCACATATAGACAAACAACCATTCACACTCACATTCATACCTATGGACAATTTGGAGTCGCTAATTAACCTAGCATGTTTTTGGAATGTGGGAGGAAACCGGAGTACCCGGAGAAAACCCACGCATGCACGGGGAGAACATGCAAACTCCACACAGAGATGACCGAGGGTGGGGGAAAGACAAAATAAGAAGCCAAAAAGTTACCACTTCCACACAAAATAGGAGGAAAATTCATTCATTCATTTTCTACCGCTTATCCTTACGAGGGTTGCTGGAGCCTATCCTAGCTGTTTTCGGGCGAGAGGCGGGGTACACCCTGGACTGGTGGCCAGCCAATCACAGGGCACATACATATAGACAAACAACCATTCACACTCACATTCATACCTATGGACAATTTGGAGTCGCCAATTAACCTAGCATGTTTTTGGAATGTGGGAGGAAACCGGAGTACCCGGAGAAAACCCACGCATGCACGGGGAGAACATGCAATTGAACCCTGGTCTCCTAGCTGTGAGGTCTGCGCGCTAACCACTAGACCACCGTGCTGCTGTACCATATTCAGTGTTTTTTTTATTTCAAATTGAAGTAAACTAGCACTATTTCCACCTGTTACCATCATAAATATGTATTTCATTTTTTTTCACCGTGGGGTGACACATTAATACGACAACTCTTTTGCCCCTTTGCTTAATTATTCCTATGCAGGCTAACAGAGCCGAGGCGGGGGGGGGGGCATGCAGGGAGACGGCGGCGTCCCCCTGCATGCATTGAGCACAAGACAGCCAAACTGTGCGGAGGTCGCCTCGGCACATCGAGACTGACAAACAGTCCCACTTGGGGGCAATTTAGATGCTCCGTTCCCTTCGTGCGTCGGAGCTGTGGGAAGGAAAGCCGGGCAAACAAGGGGGATCGTGCACGCTCCACGCAGGAAGTAACTAACTCAACCACCACTGGGCTTCTGTGCTGCTCGGCCTCATTATCAGCCCCACCCTGTCTCACCTCTCTGGCTTCTTTTCTCGATGCTCCACTGAGGGGAATATAGTCTATTTGTGTGTGGCTCTCAGCTCTCCACTGAGCTAATCATATTCCTTCTGGCAAGCGTGAGAGGCAAGACGAGGATGTCGAAGGAGCAGAAACAGAAGCTCTTCTGTTTCTCCTCGTTACTCAAGCCAAGAGAGGAGAAGGCAAAGTGAACGTGAGACACATAGACGAGGAATGGGAGCACAGACAGCGGCGTAATTAGTCAGCCTTTGCTGATGGTTTGGTACTCTTACATTGGGGTAGAAACGCCTGAGTCCCCCCCCCCCCCCCCAACCCACCGCCCCCCTCCCTCGCCTCTTCCTCATGTCTGCGTCTTCCCTCCCTCTCCACTTTTAAATTATGCAGTGCCAGAGAGGGTTGTTACATACTGAGGAGGTGTCAGCAGACAGTTATGGGACCATCAGCATCATCACACCCACCCAAATGACACGTTCGCATTCCACATCCGCACACGGCTTCTGTCATCACGGCATGTCGAAAACTCTGGAGGTAATTAGATGGACTTATCCTGTTAGCATATAGCCATAAAAATATTCAATAAGAGCTAAAAAGCCATGCATGCACACCTTGGAAAAACACATTGAAAAAAATATTACTTGCTTTAAACCGCCGGCTCATTACGGTTACATACCAATATTGACATTTTTCATACCACTTTAAGGGATTTTGCATCTTTTAGCTAAATATTGAGTGTGAAATTCTGCCATCTTTAAAATAGAATTTAAAAGCAAATTACATAAAATAAATACTGACAGTATTATTTACAATACAATTATTTAATTCATTTGTGTATATATTTCATATATTAAATAATTGGAATTTAATACATTTTAATGTATATACAGTAGATTTTTATTGATGGAATCTTTCTGTAAATATCAGAGTTGGAATATATCACATTTTAATAACTTAAAAAAATGATTGTCATGATAATAATTCCAAAATATGAATTATACTATCTATTCTACTAACTATTAACTCACTAGCAAGATATCATAGTGTATAAACCGGTCATATATTTCAACTCATTTCATATTATCTGCAAAATGTATTTGTATATAATTCTGGGTAAAATTGTTGATTTGTTAATACTTGGGTTTTTTATATTGTTTATTTTTTATATATTGTGTACTTTGTACTGCTTAACTGATTCTGTACTCTTTGCTGTGTAATGCAAATTTCCCCACTGATGGACAAATAAAGGCATATCTTATCTTATCTTAACCCTCATTAGGTGAAACCGATATTAATATCAGCCAAAATTTTCTGGAGTTCATTGACATTTGATTTAAAATGCAATTGCTTTACTGGTCAGGTTTTGTGTATCGTTTTTTATCATTTTATATATATTATAATAGAGCCATAGAGATGATAGGACAGGTGGTGAAATGCTCCAAAGGCCCCGTGATGATACACAGCAGTCCCTGCATCATATGTCGAAATCAGAATTTTTATCAGTATAAAATAGGATTCACCCCCCTGTGCCCCCATATCGACTTCATAGAGCCTCGTTGCAATCAGACTCTACTTTAATAATTTGGGCTTCAACTGCTGCACAAATTACACGTTTTATAGCAAGGGTGCCCATTACGTCAATGAAGTGTGAGAGTCTCTTTTAGGCCTATTTTCCTGAAAAATACATCCACACGTGTCTTCTGTGCGCCTGTCAACATGGCATCGATTGTCAAATTGGTTTGAGATAAATATGTATTTAACAGCTATAAAACGTTATGTTATGGGCGCTTCAAGCCACCATTAACTCTCATTGTCACACTTTCACCGATGAAGCGATCGTGTGCAATTTGGCTTCATAAATAATGCACCCAATTTTCATGTGACTGCGATGGAGCGTGACCTTGAAATGACACCCGGGAGAATCTTAAAAGCGACGTCAGCAAAACATAATTACATCCACGCCTGAAAGCTATAAGAGTTTAATAAAGGGTCAAGTGGAAAATGACGGTGATTAGGAATATGGGATCCAGTTTTTGACATTACGTGGTTTTTTTTTGTTTTTTTTTCAAATGCTATGCTTAGCATCGAGGTGTGTACATTAAAAGTGTGAAATATACCATCGCAAACAAATCTACCGGGCGGTAAAACAGTGCATAGTGATGTAGCTGGGTAGATTATTATATTATTAATACCAAGGAGATATTTCCCATATGATTTGAAAGGAGAATATCACCCACATGGCTTTGTACCCGCAGCCGAGACAAGCCTGCCTTTATGCATAATTCATATTTCCATATCGTCATGGTGATCATGTGCGATGAATGTTTGCTGTCACAGCAGGGGAGCTTCTTGGTGGCGTGTGTGTATGTGTGCGTGTGTGTGTGTTGCAGGTGGGTGTGTCAGCAGAGGCGGAGAAGGTGTCAGGAGGGACAGAAAACATCGTGAAAACAGAGGAGGAGAGGGGAAAGGAGAGGACCGGTTCTATCTTCCGCTTCATTATCCGCCATCATAAAGCAGCCAATTTTCACATTTTCTACTTCTTTTTCTCCCCCCGCTGGATGCAGGCAGCCGGGCTGGGGAGGGGAGGCCCAGAAGCAGCTTGTAAATAAGCGTGTGAGTCACATTTATGCTCACAAAGCCTCACACCTCTGCCCTGTTTACCCCCAGGATTTTTTAGCGAGAAAAATAATTAACCGCCTCCCACTGCTTTCTAATTAAAAGTCAGCTTTTTTAAACTCATTTTAAGCAAATATTGACTGTGAAGCATTTTTGAAATTTGCAAGGCAAAAAGACCGGGTTCAGTTTTTTGGCATAAATGCATGTTTTATATTGATTTTTATTTATAATGTCAAGCCAAAAGGTTGTACCCAATTTGATATAAAATATGATATTAAATCAAATAAGGTCCAAACTCTTTAATAAATTTTAAAAAATCAGAAAAAGCCATAAAAAAATATATAATCCGCCATTACATATCCTTACCTTTGTATGACTCCTTCAACCTGGAATAAAACTCATCCTCCCATCCAGGAGGAGAAATAATGTACTAGTGATGAAATAACTTCACATGCCCCCGGGGGTGCTGCCAGGAATTCTGCGCCCCATGAAAAAAAAAAAAAATCACTTTGACTTTTGTCAGTCAGGAGCCCTTGCCCCCCCCCCCCCCCCATAGCCCCCCACACTCCCCTTTACAGCGCCCCTGCATGCAGACTCAGGTCATCTCCACCACCAAAGAGAGAAATATGCATGAAGATTTCATTATGATTCTAACTATATAGTGAACTCTGCTCGCCACAAAGATGGCCGACAAACTGAAATTAAACAAACAACAAAACATTTTTTTCAAAGGCCTCACTATGCATATTATTTTTAATGAAGTATTTATTTCCCAAAGTATTACTTTATTTTTCACTCATTACAGACTAAATCAGGTTCAGGGCTTGTTGAAGGAACATATACACATTATTACTGGGTTCGATTCCGTTGAATTTCATTGAAATTTTTATTTAAAAAAAAAAAGGCTCAACGATCAAAGGCATCACTAGGTTCTGAGAACAGGGGGGGACTTAGCCAGTGATCAATGATATAATAATCATTATTATATTATTAAGTAGCCTATTATTATTACTATCATCTGATTATTATTACTACTAGTAGCAGTAGTTGTAGTAGTAGGCTAGTATTAGCCTGCTTATTGGCTTGCTTATTAGCCTGCTTTTGCCCTATTATATGATTTTTTGGGGGTAAAAAAAATAAATAAATAAAATAATACTAATTTTTAAAATATATCCATAAAAATATCAAATTATTTAGGGGGGGTGGCTTGCTTATTAGCCTGCTTTTGCCCTATTATATGAAATTTGTCAGAGATTTTTTTGGCAAAAAAATAAATAAAATAAAATAATAATAATTTTAAAAATATATCAATAAAAAATATCAAATTATTTAGGGGGGTGGGCTTGCTTATTAGCCTGCTTTTGCCCTATTATATAAAATTTGTCAAAGATTTTTTTGGTAAAAAAAAAAATAAATAAAATAATATTAATTTTAAAAATATATCAATAAAAAATATCAAATTATTTAGGGGGTTGGATTGCTGATTAGCCTGCTTTTGTCTTATTATATGAAATTTGTCAGAGATTTTTTGGGTTAAAAAAATACTAATTATTATTTTAAAAATATCAAATTATTTAGGAAGATTGGCTTGCTTTTGCCCTATTATATGAAATTTGTCAAAGATTTTTTTGGTAAAATTTTTTTTTAAACATATCAATTAAAATTATCAAATGATTTAGGGGGGCTTAATTACATTTTAGGGTGGCTGAAGACCCCCTAAAATAGGCTTTATATACATATATACATATACGTATTACATCTGCCTTCTCATTGCATGCATTGTAGGCACAATTCCTGCTTGAGCAAACACATCCCTCCCCAATTACATATGCACACAAATACACACACGCATGTCCAGGTACTCATACACATCACACGTGTGCACACATGCATTCTCCAACATCCAATCACACATCCAATCACACATCCATGATTCTGTAGTGATATTACTCTTAACCAAGTGGCATGATTGGCACGGCTTGGACACCTTTATCAATTGTCCACACAAGAACGCACCCACACACACACACACACACACACACACGTTCACCTTTCATGCTATTGTTTGTGTGCCGAAGCTCAGAGGAGTGTGAAGTGACTCATGCTGTATTCCCTTGGTGTGCACAAAGATATCGAAAAGTGTGTGTGTGAGTGTGTGTTGATGTTTGTGAGGCTATGCATGTGTGTGTGTGTGTGTGTGTGCATGAGTGAAGGCCTGAATTCCAAATGATATTGATTAAACACAGCAGGGGGCGAGTGTGTGAGCGCTGCAGATAGCACCTTCACCTGCCACTCACAAGCACACACAAACATCAAACTGCGGGCTTTCGATATGATGAATGAAATAAATAAAGTTGCTCGGTATGAGCTTTGAAATACAAAATAGCATAAATTCCATTGAAAATCTTTAATTGTCTTTTTGTATAATTTTTAAAATCTGGGTACTGATACCATCAACATCAGTGCCACTGGGAACAATAACAACTCTGTGAATGCACGTTAACGTTGGGAGGCAGATGGAGCGTTCCAAACTTCAAGGTACTGTAATATGATGGGGGCTGTTCAAAAAGAGGATCGTGTCATGTAAACAATGGTGGCCTGCAAACAGCTTTTTATTTATTTATTTTTATCACAACAGACTCATGTTTCCTCCTAAGAAGTTAATTAGTATTAATAGCGGTATAGTAGTTAGTATAGTTGGCTTTGAGGAGAAAAAAAAACGCAAAGTTAAAATATAAAGCAACAAAAAATCCAAAAAAACAGGGCACCTGAGGGAGATAGTACACCGATTTAACGTCTTCTGTTGAATTGGAACTCCACTTTTTTGGGGAATTTTGCCCATCATTCATAATCTTCATGTGAAAAATGAACACATATTTATTTCCCTGTTCTGAAAATTATTTAATATGAGCTAGCTAACAATGGACGTCATTGGGACCTATTTCAAATATGAAGCCCTCTAAAAAAAAAAAAAAAAAAAAACTCTAACAACGTTGTATCGAAGTTGTTTTGTGAGGGCTTTATTTCACATGCAAAGCTTCACAAACATGTACACACAGTTTTCTGTGAATTATAGCACGAGAAAACGAGTTAATATAAGCTAGCTAACAACAGACCACATTGGGACACAACTATTTCAGCTATGAAGCCCTCAAAAAAAACCCTCCAACAACATTGCATCGAGGTTTTTTTGTGAGGGCTTTAGCGTCAAAATAGGTATTTCCCATGATGTCTGTTGTTAGCTAGCTCATATTAACTTAACATGAACACATATTTATTTCCCTGTTCTTTGCATTATAACACAAGAAAATTTATTTATATGAGCTAGCTAACAACGGACGTCATTGGGACCTGTTTCGAATATGAAGCCCTCTAAAAAAAAAACAACCTTAACAACGTTGTATCAAAGTTGTTTTGTGAGGGCTTTATTTCACATGCAAAGCTTCACAAACATGTAAACACAGTTTTCTGTGAATTATAGCACGAGAAAACGAGTTAATATAAGCTAGCTAACAACAGACCACATTGGAACACAACTATTTCAGCTATGAAGCCCTCAAAAAAAACCTCCAACAACATTGCATTGAGGTTTTTTTGTGAGGGCTTTAGCGTCAAAATAGGTATTTCCCATGATGTCTGTTGTTAGCTAGCTCATATTAACTTGTTTGTGTGGAACATGTGAAACATGAACACATATTTATTTCCCTGTTCTGTGCATTATAACACAAGAAAATTTATTCATATGAGCTAGCTAACAACGGACGTCATTGGGACCTGTTTCGAATATGAAGCCCTCTAACCCCCCCCAACAACGTTGTATCGAAGTTGTTTTGTGAGGGCTTTTTTTTCACATGCACAGCCTCACAAACATGTACACACAGTTTCCTGTGAATTATAGCACGAGAAAACGAGTTAATATAAGCTAGCTAACAACAGACCACATTGGGACACAACTATTTCGACTATGAAGCTCTCAAAAAAAAACCCAAACAACATTGCATCGAGGTTTTTTGTGAGGGCTTTAGCGTCAAAATAGGTATTTTAGTTAATATAAGCTAGCAAACAACAGGCCGCATTGAGACACAACTATTTCAACTACGAAGCCCTCTAAAAAAACCCTCCAACAACATTGCATCAAGGTTTTTTGTGAGGGCTTTAGCATCAAAATAGGTTTTTGATGAGGTCTGTATGAGGTCTGTTGTTAGCTAGCTTATATTAACTCGTTTATGTGAACACATATTTGTTTCCCTGTTCTGTGCATTCTAACACAAGAAAATTAATTTATATGAGCTAGCTAACAACGGGCATCATTAGGATCTATTTCGAATATGAAGCCCTCTAAAAAAAAAAAACTCTAACAACGTTGTATCAAGGTTGTTTTGTGAAGGCTTTATCATCAAAATAAAAATTTCACATGCACAGCCCCACAAACATGTATACACAGTTTTCTGTGAATCATAGCACAAGAAAACGAGTTAATATAAGCTAGCTAACAACAGACCCATTGGGACACAACTATTTCGACTATGAAGCCCTCAAAAAAACCCTTTAACAACATTGCATTGAGGTTTTTTTGTGAAGGCTTTAGCGTCAAAATAGGTATTTCCCATGATGTCCGTTGTTAGCTAGCTCATATTAACTTGTTTTCGTGTGTTATAATGCACAGAAAGGGGAAAGAAATATGTGTTCATTTCAAGTAAGGCTTGTGAATGATGCAAAATTCCAAAAAAAGTGCAGTTCCCCTTTAAGTCATCACATGAGGTAGAAAAGTGAAAGAAAGTCAATCTGATACCTGTAACCCTTAGGGTGCTTTCACGCTAGCATCATTTTGTCCATTTTAATCCAATTCTAGTTCATTTGCTCCTTTGGTGAGGTGCATTTAGTCAGAGTAAACTATAGGGTAGACCTGGGGTGGGCAAACTGCAGCCCGTGGTTGGCATCAGGCACACATTTCCAAATTGTAATTTTAAAATCTTTAACATTGAAACTGTAGTAGTCAGATTCAATCCGTAGCTTGTACAAAAAGCCATTCAAAGGCAACACAACAACACACATAACGCACAAAGTAACCTTCCTACCATGTGGGCACATAAAAAATATAAAAAAAAACACCATTTTTGTTGCATTTTTGCTAGATTGCAAAATGGAGAAAAAAAAATAAACAATGAGGAGTTGACATATTCTTGATATGAATTCATATTGTTGGTGCAGCTGGACCCCCCCACCTGCACCAACCTGCACATCATCAGATTTGTGTTTGCTAATAGCCATGTATTAAAAAGGTCAAATTATCCTATAAATAGGATAATTATGCTACATCTGGCAACACAGCTGCAGTTATTAAACAAATCACAGACAGAATGTGTCTTTGGCTTTGACCATAGTTTTTCCACCGAGGGCCTCATACAGAAAAGTAAAAAAGTAGTAGTTGTCTTTGGTTCTGACCCTGATTAGTGATTACTAGGGGTGATCCAATTAATCGACCACCGATCGATAACGGCCGATATCAGTGAAAAAAAAACATTGTATCGATATCAGCGGATACTTGCTTTAAAACGTTGATTAGCAGCTGCTTGTGTGGCATTTGGGTGTGAGTACTTTGCAGGGTGTGGTGAGTTTGAGGCCACGTCAGGCAGCGACTGAAACCCCGGTCTCAACCTACTGTACTTGGACGTGTGGGCAAAACGTGAGGACGAGTACCGCCTCAGTACAGACTTGGGAGTGTGCATTAGGGTGGGTGCACGTCAGTCCCATCACTTCCCAAGTTTGGCTGTCCAATGAGCGTGCACCGCTCGGACAATGGACCGAAACATGTAATGCACTTGAAAGTTACGTTGTGCACACTGACGTCAGCATTGGTGCCGAGGTGACGGACCAGTGTCGGCATTTTGTCTCCTCTACTGGATGCTGAAGACACAGAAAAAAGGGGCTGTGTTTATGAAGGCAGCGGATGTGACTAGAGGGGCCCAGCAGAAGCGGACAAACCTGCTTTTCATTCAGGTTTTCAGTTACTAATGTGAGAAATAGGGGCTAGAATCAATTTTAAATTGATTCTTTCTTCATTCTCTTCTTGATTCTTTCTTGAGTCTCTTCAAAATTGCTTTTCCTTGGGCTGCACGGTGGTCGAGTGGTTAAAAAAATAATAATAATAATGTGAGAAGAGGAGAAATAAATACATTGTGAAATACAAAGTGTTACATTACCTGCTTTGTCAGTTTCCTTGTCCGAGCAGTTGTTCGCTATTTAGGCAGCACAGAAAAGAGAAAGATGTGGATTGTGGATGATGGCTAAAAAACATGGTTAAGGTTAGCGTCTGTTAGCATTGAGACAACAACACACACGACCTTCAGGAAAGGGATGTGATTGGTTGGCTTTTATTTCTTTTTTATTTTTAATAATACAGCCCACATTCACCAAAAAGCCTATTCCTCCAGTTTTGGATAAAAAAAATTCCGAAAAAAAAGTGACTGTAACAGCAATAACGTTCCATTTCTTCCGAGATCAATAGTCAACGATCGTGGTTGTTGAGTCGACTCACTACCCAATTGTTCCGGTGGAGAACTGGGTGTTCACGAAGGAAACGTAATCTTGTGATGCGTTCACAGAACCATTAACGCAACTTTAACATCATCACTACTTTGTCCGTTCAGGTGAGACCAGAAGGAAATGTCTGCCAATGAGGATATAACTCGAAATTAACGATCAATTATCAAATTATCAGTTCCTGAATATATTTTTGAACAAATTCTATTGACTTGTATTTAAAAAAAAAAATACAAAACATATAATGTTGTAGCAAAACTTTGTCACCTTGGATTTACTCTCAGAGGAAATGCACTTGGGCGATGATTATGTGGTATTATCCTACTTTCTATAATGATGATGGCCTTTTTTTTGACGTAAATGCACTCACATTTGCACAGATTGCACTCAGGCTTCAGACCGAAAATTGCCAAATCCCATTTCCTAACATGTTTTCCTCAGGCTGTCCACAAATATCATAACAAGCACTATTCTGTCACTATTATGGAGAAGGCTGCATGTGGAGAAACACATTGTATTG
This sequence comes from Doryrhamphus excisus, assembly GCF_030265055.1. NCBI lineage: Eukaryota > Metazoa > Chordata > Actinopteri > Syngnathiformes > Syngnathidae > Doryrhamphus > Doryrhamphus excisus. Next base: position 2,376,868 of record NC_080482.1, read on the forward strand.
TATCTCTATCTGTCACTACATATGTTTCTCTCCTTGTTCTTTCCACCAGCCTCTCGCTCCCATTCTCTCACCCTCTCTTTCCACACTGCTGGGTTTTAATCACTGCTGTAATTGGCAACTCCCTGCTGTGCGCATACACCACACACACACACACACATGCGAGCACCGCCTAGCTGCTGCAAATCCCTCTGGCAGTATATGCATGTGTGTGTGTGCGGTGGTGGTGGTGGGGGTAGGAGCGGGAGATATGGGGAGATAAGAATAATGAAAGGCGGAGAGTTTTAGAACTGCAGGCCAACTCACCAACTCAACAATCTGTCTGCTGTGAGGAAGTGGAACTGTGCAGCCAAATAGTAATTATCTGAGAGGGGGGGAGAAAAAAAAAAAGACATGGATGAAGATTTATTGCGAAACACCACATTGTTGTGGAGTTGCTTGAGAACCTGATGTTCATTTAACTCATTGGAAGAGATCATTAAAACTGTCACGTTCACATTCGTACTAAGAATAGCAATACTGTATTACATCATCATCATTACACTTTATGGTAGTTAACTCGTACTTTATGTAGGAAGCCAAAATTGATAAATATATGTTCAGGTGAACTTAACTAGATTGTTGTCACACGCTGCTTGACCCTTTTTGGCTCTTGGTTTGGGTTTCCTCTGTTCTGCCATTATTTCCTGTTTGGTGCTTTTATTTTGCTATTTCTTTCCTATCTGGTACTGTAGCTTGTTCCTGTTAAAAAGCGCTAGAGCAGGGGTCTCAAACTCAATTTACTTGGGGGCCACTGGAGCTCGGGTCTGGGTGAGACTGGGCCACATCAGGTTTTCCAAAAAAAAAAAAAAAACGCATTTATTAAAAACAAAAAAACAAAAAAAAACTTTGCTTTGGTTCCAATTTTCTATAAAAAAAAAGCTCTGATAAAACATTCCACTGTTCTCAAATATCTTACTTTTTATTTTTCTACACAAAATAGGATGAAAAATAAATAAACAAATCAAGAATAAAGAAAATCAATCAATCAGTAATAAATAAATAATTATAATAATAATAATAAAACGGCAAATAATAAAAACTTAAGAAACCACATATAGTTGGTGGGTAAACAAATTATTTTTTTCAGATTAAAATGAACAAAGCATTATTAGAGCCCTGTAGACATGACAAAACACGACTATAGTCACATTTATTCTCTTTTTATTTACAACATATTGCGCAACTGCAGGGTCTTGAGACACATGCTAACTCGTAAACTAGAGAGCTCGCGACCTAAACGGTAGCCTTCAAGTTATTTCCTTTAAACTTAAATAGCCGAAAACTTACCACTTCCACACGGATAGGGAGGATAACTATTAACAGTTATTTAACCTTTAACATGAACATTAATCAAACGTGATAATTTTTTCTGGGTACATGATACCATACAGCATCCTTATCAAACTTGCGCGGGCCGCACTAACATTAACCTTTCATATCAAGGGGGGGGCCTCAAACTAGTGTCCTGCAGGCCACATTTGGCCCGCGGGCCGCATGTTTGGGACCGCTGCGCTAGAGGCACACACAGCCGGTTCACTTTTTTAGCTTGTACTGGATGCACTTTGTTTGAATCTCTCTTGTTTTTCGCCTGGTCTTGTGTTTTTGCTTTACTTGTCTTTACATGTCTTGTTACCTGTGTGTTGTGTTCGCTGACTGTTTGCCTTGGCTGTACATTCTAGACTACTTTGTAATTTTTCTAATTTTTATACTTTTACATAACAAAATACTTGGGTGTCCCAAGATCTCATCAGAATAAACTTAACACTCAAAAAGGTTAGCTAAGAAATATACAATACAGTAGAAGTCGAAGCAGCATCGCAGATGGATGACTGCAATATTATTCTCCACCTGGGGGGGGGGGGGGGGGGGGGGCTTACCTCGTTGCCGGAAGTCATGTTGGTTCCGATCAATGAGCGATGTGAAATCAATGCGCCAAGGAAAAGACGCTCCGGGCACGCCCACTCCGCATTGACTGGTCACACCCTTGAAAGTGCTTCTTAACTATGAACCATATAAGGAAGTCCGCCTCTCTGTGACATCACAAAGGGGCAGTTTTAACCACGCCTTTTGAAACCAAGCTTTTTGAGCCATCCCAAACGTTTTTCAGGACTAATTATTCGAAACTTTGGCATGGTTTAACACCAAATTACGACATATTAATTACGTTTAAAGGGTTTATTAGCCGAAACAGGTGCATCCCAATGATGTGCATTGTTTGCTAGCTCGTATTAACTCGTTTTCTGATGTTATAATGCACAGAGAATAGAAATATGTGTTCATGTTTCACATAAGGATTGTGATTTATGTGCAAATTTAAAAAAAATGCAGTTCTCCTTTAACATTTAGCGTGAATTTTGTTCATTTCTGACCACAAAACTCGGTTTTAGCTAAATCTTTTCTAATTACAGTTCACGTTTGGTGTAAAATCCTACTGTGAAATCATGTTTCTGGTAATACCCTGGCGGGAAACCAGTACAGAATGAAAAGAAGTGTAAATATTTCAGTGTGAACATCATACAAGAAGAATGTGCTTCATCAGAAGAAAGGAGTTTGTTGGATTTTCCGTGTTTTTTTTTTTTTTTTTTTTTTTTTAGGCTGACCAGACTCGCGCTTGCCCACCAAATCTGACACTGTGAAAACTATGTGACTAAGGCCAGTCTAAACCCAGCGCTTAAGAATCACAGCTTTATGGTTATCATGGCACATTGGCCGCTAAAAAGGAAAGTTTCATGCTTTGAGTGTGTGTGTAGCCTTTTAAGTGGGTCACCCCACCATGTCTAATGGCCCCTCGCTGCGTGCCGCGTCCTGCGCTGAGCTGCTCCCTGCTGTCACACTCACACACACAAACAAACCCATGCACACAGTGGGGGAGATTTCGGGGTGTCCCTCACTTTAATACCCCTTCACAATACACGGCACCGCTGCATCTGTTGCTCCTGTTCCCAAAGTTTAAAGTTGATCAGTGAAGTGATCGCATGTCTCCTTCTCACCTCCATGCTCACTATCATTAACTTCTTCCTACTTGGGCCACCATCTTTATTTTTGGGTTCTCACTTTAATTATTATTTCACCTGGCTGTGAATGGATTATGCTTTTTATTTTTGTCCCTTTAAAACCCGGCCTGCATCACTCAGGCTGCGGTTATGCTGCGAGAAACCGCCTCAAACAGGTGAGCATGCGCAAAAACACCTAAATTATTAACCCTGTGCTGTTTCTCACAGCATTTGGAAATATTGCCACTGAAAAAGCATTGTTATGCGATTGGACGGTAAATAAATCAACGTTTTAAAAGGAGATTTTCCAATGTAAAAGTCACTGAGATCGGCAATTAAAGTCCGGTTTCGTGTTCTTTCTGGATGTCTCATAAAAACTGTTGCATCCCGTCAGCGGTTGTGCTACATTGCGCTGATTTGTATTGTCATTTTTAACCATCACTGCATTATTTAGGAGCCAGAGGCGGGCTTTTGTTCCATCTTTTTTCCTTCAAATTAGTCTTTGCTTTGTGGCTGTGTGATTGGTGAGACAATATAAAAAAAGCTCATTATTCTTTACCATTTATGACATTTTTACTATCCTGATTGTGAGGTGGGGAGAGAGCAGAGTGGGGGTTTGGGTTGGGGGGGTTGCAGAGTGAGAAATAAGAGCGGTTGGGAGGCGGTGGAAGAGCTAGCATGGAGATGCTGAAAATTCAGATGATTACGGCGAGCATCTGCCCATGCATGAAACATACATATGTACTCATTAGTATTATATACCACATATAGGTGGTACTTGGTACAGAATATACAAGTACACATTGGGTACTTATTGTATATATGTGTATAAACTTGCAGCAACTCCAGCTGAATTGTTGAAATACTTGTAAATTGTCTCAGTGTATCAAGTGTAAACACTGTGGCTACCGTGGATCTGTAATGCTGTGAAACACACACACACATACACACGCATGCACACACACACACATACACACATACACAACACCCCAGCTAAGGAGAAGCCAGCTACGTCAGTATATTTTCACACTGCAGTAGCGCCTCTTTGTCTGCCTGTCGACCTGCCAGCGCTAAGATGGAGGAGGAGAAATATGATTTTACCGGGTGGCTTTACGAGACAGAAGAGGCTGCTTTGTCGTTTTTGTTTGCACTCGGCATTGTGGCAATTTTTCTTTTCTGTCAACGTCGTTTCAGCTTTGCCATTAGGTCGTGCTTCGTCTTTGTCCCTTGACACGAGCGTGCGCGTGTTACAAGAGGTGTCAGTTACAAAGACAAGTCGTAAATGTGCCACGTTTGCGTCCATATCTGTTCATACATGGACACGGTGGACACGGTGGACAAGTGTGCAACAGCAGAGCAGCCTTCTACCCACCTGTCCGTAGTCAGCTGTTGTTTGTGCAATGGTCGTCTTACCCCTCTTTTGCACATTTGTGCTAATCCAGTGAATATTAATGTTACAACGTCAACAGTTCACAATAGAAAAAAGGACTGCACCCGTCTGAAATACTCAATACCGCTGAAACCTGACTGATGTATTTAGTCATGCAGCTCACAGTGGTGGGGTGTCTTCAGAGAAGGCCATTTTAAGTATTGATAACTTGCATGCACAACAAAAAAAAAAAAGATGCTCAGAATGGCATTTATGCTCTGAGGAAGCACTGCAGCCAGATCTATGACCGAGATGATACTATGGACTTTACATAACGTTTAGGTTGCTTTTGATTGCTATCTAACTCCTTATTTCTAAAATCACAAATACTTCAACTCGCTGATAATTAATTTTCAAACAGCTAAAATAATGCATAAGGCTAAAAACAACCAATTAGCTAAAAATGTCATCCAATACTTCTCTACAAGAGAGGAGAAATATGATCTCAAGGAAGAAGAACTACATTTGAAACACTTCTATGCTAGGACTACGTTAAAAAGCCATAGCATTTCAGTATGTGGAATCAAACTATGGAATGGATTGAGTAAGGGAATCAAACAATGCACAACGATGAGCCAATTTAAGAAACAATACAAGCAGTTGATGTTTGCTAAATACAAGGATGAAGAGTCTTGAACCAGTCATGATGTGCTATATATATCACTATATTGACACGCACTATGGTACACATTATGGCATTGGATGCTCATATCACCTCATACTTTGGTAAATTAAATTAAATTAAATTAAATTAAATTAAATTAAATTAAATTAAATTAAATTAAATTAAATTAAATTAAATTAAATTAAATTAAATTAAATTAAAAATTTAAAAATTTATGGTTTTAAAAATTAATAAAAAATAAAATAAAACTTAAATTATATTATGAAAGCAGGAAGTGAACAAATGTAATGTCCATACGATCGCTAGATAATCGGTTTCACATGTCAGGATCATCCAATCGCCCCAAATTGAAGGGGATCTGTTATGCTTATTTTTCTAAACACTAAAAGAACTTACCAAAAAAATTAAAAAATAAAAATAATAAAAAACTATATCAGGAAAGCAGGAAGTGAACAAATGTAACAGTTACTGATTGTAAAAGTACCAGATGGAGGGGTAGGATTGAATAAGCTTTGCTTCTTCCTACTCCTTTTGGACATGTGGAACTGGGAACTGATTATGGGATGCACTCAATTGTAATCTGATGCATGTTCAAATGAAATTAAACCATTACCATTACCATTACCATTACCATTACCATATCATATCAATTTATATATAAAAAAAAACAACAATGCAATCTTTATAGTCAAAGGCTCCGGTTCCGTGCTTCCACATTTAAGTCGCATGCATTCTACTTGACTCCGAATGCTGCAGGGTTTAATGCAGGCCACTTTTGCAGTATCGTGATGACACTGAATAGAAGCTATCAGCGCGACTGCGGCAAGCCTTTCTGTGTCAGTGGAAGTCTTTTGAAAGCCTTCAGAGCAAGCCCACATGAAAATACGCCGTACTTGAATTGAAACGATGAATGTTTTTCCCCTGTTATTATGTTCACAATATTTCTGCACATAATGAAACCTTGGATGCAATTCATGGCTCGGTCGTAAGGAGTTAGTTTTCCTCTGAGTCCGTGTCACAATTGTGTGTGTGAGTGTTGTGTTGACAGGTTAGTGCTGCCTGATTAGTCGACACGTACGGCAACACGTACGGCAGCCCTTCCGTCACTATTCAGCCATTTTGTTTGTCACACTGCTGGGTTGGATGAACGTGTGTGTGTGTGTGTGTGTGTGTGTGTATGAGGCTTTTGTTAAGGTAATGTTGAGAAGAGAGAAAGAGCGAGGGAGAAGACACCGTGAAAAATTACACAAACCACAGCCGACTCCCTGTGAACCTTTCCCCCTTTTTTTTCGCTTTAATCTCCGCATTTAGGAATTTTCAGCGTTCATTTCCTGAACGTCATCATTTTCCAGAAACGAGAAAAGGCCAAATAAAGGATTTTTAATTGAAGAAATGGCTGGAATGTGCTGTGCAAGGTGCTGAGCACCCACATCACTCGGTCTGCTGTCTATTGTGCCTTAAGTGGATTAACAGAGCGGTGTGCGAGACACACAGTCAAAGTGGCAACCAGAACCGTTGTTTACAAGCTTCTGTCACCTCTGTCTCTTCCACTTTTTTATTCCACCAGGAGGGTTTCTTCTTTTCATTCTCGCTGCATTACTGCTAAACCGTTGCGTAATCTTATTCATCAAAGCATGAATGGTGGCACAATCCATCCATATATTTTCAGCATAAATTACATATTTAAGGTTCAATGGTGCTATTGTATAGCGTGTGTGTTATTAAACCAGATTTGAGTCATCAGATTTTATTTTTATCTGTGTTTTGTCTTTAAAAGCATCGTTTAAATGTACAGTTTCAAAAATGTCCTGGCTCCTAATTCAGAGCACGACTGATTGAAATATGTTCTCAGGACTAAAACGATTTTTTTTAAATAATTTAGTTTTTTTTGCCATTTTGACAGTAAAATCAAATTTTTAAAAAAAGTCAATTGTCATATTGAATATGTTTCTAATATCCATCAGTATTTCCACAAATCCTAAAAATACAATTCTAGCAATTACAAAATGCCTTAAATAGTTGAACACATTCAGCAAAAATATTGATAATATGGTTTCAACATGTATTATTATTATTATTGTTGTTATTATTATTAATAATAATAATAATAATAATAATAATAATTATTATTATTATTATTATTATTATTATTATTATTATTAATAAAAGCAACAACAACAACAACAATAATAATAATAATAATAATAATAATAATAATAATAATAATAATAATAATAATAATAATAATAATAATAATAATAATAATAATAATAATAATAATATCAGCGTCATTATTTGCTCCAGCAACAGCAGTATAATAATCCCAATTTAAAAAATAGCAACTAATTATTTCCCTAAATAATAAATAAAATTGGCCGACAATATGAGGTCACGAATAACATAGCGCCCCCTGTGGCTAACTATTGTAATTCACCTGAATCAATATGCTGGACAAGTAGATTTTATTCAAGCTTTGACTGGAACCATGCTGCATACTGTAATGATTGTTGTTTTATTATTATTATTATTTATGGAAAAGACTGTATTTACACACATGGTCATTAATAGCACAACATATCAAAAATCACCGATGGCATGAATACAACCTCTTCATGACATGAGAAATATTTCAAAATAAGAAAGACTTCATAGTCTGGATTTTTTTTTTTAAAACACCAAAGTTGAGCTTTTGATTGGACTATTAGTCTATTAGAGAACACAACATTTAAACACGCGTGTTGCATCAAAAGCAGTATTATCATGTTATCTCAGGAGATAATATTCAGACGTGTACTTTCATATCGTCTTTTCTTCTATTTCTTATCTGTAGAGCTAATATATGTCTATATGTGTGCACTTAACCCTGCCTAGCAATAAGAAGACTACAGGTACAAGTACACTGAATTAGCTTTACTTATAATGGGGCTTAGATCAAGTGATTTATTTTGAAAGTATTTTCAGTAATTAAGGTTTCATGCATTATTGTGTGTAAAATTACAGATTCTCTATATCGCAGTTTTGTTAATACCTTTTCTGTCAATGAATATGAAGCTATCAAGGTCAAGTCTTGATACTTTGATGGCGTTTTAATTGTTAATTGAGTCATGTGTATGATTTTACCTGATTGGAATGGACAATATAAACAATATAAACAATATAAACAATATAAACAATACAAACAATATAAATAAGCTCACATTTAATATGAAACATGATGTTGTCCTGTTATTCGTCAAGAAGTGGTGCTTACAGGATTGTGCAATAACCACGGTCACAAATGACTCGGGGATAACCTGAACGGCCTTTTCGCATTTAAAAGAAGGGTCCACTCCTCGCCATTCAGTCTTCCCGACCCTTTCATTCCCGTTAGCTTTCATCTAGGCCCATGCTATAGACGCCTACTCATGTCCAGTGTCTATGTCAACACAAACGTGTTGTCGCGAAGGTGTGTATTACTGTCTAATGTCAACCTACGTCTTTTAAACTCTGTTTCGCCTCCACAATAGTCCTGTCTCTTGTCTGTTAGAAATTCTTTTTTCATTCTCCCTATCATGAACCACGGCACACACACACACACACACACACACACACACTAGGAGGATCAGTCATGCTCGGGGTCGTCTACGGGCCAACTCGATATTGTTGCCTATAAGCTGCTTTGGAACAAGTTTAAAGGACAATTCAAAATATTTTGTGCAAGAAAAGGCTCCACAAGCTTGATGTCTAAGAAGCAGATTTAGCACGGAAAGGGGAGGGTGTCAACTCCTTCTCGGTCCAGCCCATCCGAAATGTGAATAGAAGGTGCAATTGATTTGCTAATGATAGAGGATTCCGTTTAAACAACGATATAATCACTGTGTCCGTCTCGGGAAAATGTGAAGTAAAATTGCCTTTTTAAATGGATTGAAGTGAAGGTGCGCTGCAGCCGACCATGCAGGATGTTGTTTTATGCCGGGGCGTATGCTGGAGATAAACTCTTTTATTGCTATAGGATTGACGGGAGCTTGACAAATTGTCATTATTAATTGAGCCTACAAATAAATAAAATGAAGAATTTCATTGTTTTTTTTTTTACGTCAGACTTTATGACTAATTCTTTCTATATTTTTCTATATTTTTTTACATTATTTTAAAAATGTATTCCTTTTCTGGGTTGGATTGGTTAAGTAAATCAAACAATAAATAAATATATGCAGCAATATTGACCATTATTTGTGTTATTGTTGTATATTATATTTTATTATACATAATATTTTATTATGGATGTCATTCGATTATGCAGTTCTGCTCATATCTACATGTCTAGTGTGTGTATACATTATAAAATTAACAAAGGGGCAATTTTGTTGAGTGCAATCATTACTGTTATTACTGTAAAAATTTAACTTTTTAGTATTTGATATCAATGCAGAATGAGCAGAATGATGAACCCAGGGATGTTTACCTCTTTTTTTTTTTTTTACCTTCAGTCCATTCGTGTTTCCAATCTAAACCCAACCCCCTCTTGCCTATCACTGCTACAAAATAAAATCACCGCCATCAAATTATCATGAAATGACGTCACGGTCTTACGACCACGATAACAATAAGTCATCCTTTGGGTGTGCTGTGTAAGTGATGAAAATGGCCCATAAATCCAGACGAGACTGACTTTAATGAGCATCTGTTGACCATAATCCAGCAGATAAATGACTTTTAGAGGCGTTAAACCCTTCAACTCTAGCATCTCTCCGTGCGGAGTTGAATTTGAACATGACATCGTAATGAAATAGCAGCGAGCTGCATGGTAGCTTAGTGCGATTCTGCATTTTCACAGTGTCACAGTGATAGAATCCCAATGCAAGGACTGTGGCCCTGCGAGACGCTCCCACTGAGAAACGCAAAATAAAATGTATTTACAGATACGCTTAAATATAGAAATACTGCAAAGTTGTCTAAATAAGGTCTTTGGATGAAGAAGGAAATAAATCTCACTTTGGTTTTATTCTCTGGTGCTTGCACACACACATTTACAATTCATTTTGTATGTTTTCAGTCGATTCCGTCCCTGAGACCTTCAGATTCCTTCTGCCAGAAGCCGACGAGAAGTATATTGCCTCTCTTGAAGCACGCAGGATGGAGGACATTTACCATGGCAACCACTAATGCAGTATAGATGCAAGGGCCGAGCCATGTCTGCCGCCGCAATAATACAGGATTCATTGAAGCCAGGGTGAAATGTCATCAGGGCTGTCATTTGAAATTACCCTGAATTGCATTTGATATCCGCCGTGCTTTTTGTCAATGGGAAATCTCACTTGGCTCTCCAGTGGATAGGAGGGCATTGTTGTCTGTGTTTGCTGAGTACTACAACACGGTACGACACACCCTCTCAGGGGTGTCCAAAGCACGGTCCAGGGGCCATTTGTGGCCTGCTGCTTGTTTATTTTTATTTTTTTATTAGCCTGCAGCGCAATGTAGATTTTTTTTTTAAGCAAAAATAACAAGGACCTTTTTGCTTTGTTGATGCTAATAATTAATAATAATCCGCTGACTTTAAATACATAGAAATTTTTTTTTTTTGTCTTTGTCTTTTTAGCTTTTTAAAAAAATACAAAAATATCAAAATACGCCCCAAATTCTTTGACATTCCATTTGTGGTTCTGGATAGAAAAAATGTGGACACCCCTGTCCTGTATACAGTTCACGGTGTAATGCATTAAAGAACCACTTACAGTATCTCTATTTTTTTTTCAGTCACCACTATTGTCCGGTGTATTGTTTCTCATATCACCCCATAATACCCCCTACCACATCCACATAATCCCTCTTTTGGCAGGGTCAAATCCGATTCTTACACTGCACACTTCCAAAATGTGATTTCTGGATCTTCCTTCTTCACACGCTGGATTACAACTGGACCTCGTTCAAAAGTAGCACCTAAGTGATGGTCACTGACCTTGGAGGGAAGCCAGACTTCATAAAAAATCATAGATCGCCATCCAAAAAACAGTAAGCATATACAAAAACAAGTACAAAAACATCATAAATAGGGTTATGGGATGAAATATTAATATTCACACTGATAGTATGATATGAGCTGATGCTCTTATGTCTGTGAACTTTCAAACAGAAGACAAAAACGTGAATAATTTAAGGCATATTGATGGAATTATTTTTAGTTTAAAACAGGCGTGCCCACTAGGCCCACTTAGTGAAAAATCTAAGTAGTCGGGGGCCAATTTTGGTATTTTTTATTTTGTAAATGATCTAAAACCAACCCATGTAAATATGCTAAGATGTTTTTAGTCAACATTTCAACATTTTTAATCTGTTACTTTCCACCTTTTTGCTTTTTTCCTTGCTGTTGTTTTTGTATTCTAGAATGTAAACATGAGCTGCAGGGAGCTTATAGGCCCCGGGCCGCACTCTGGACACCCCTACATCAAAATAAATTACCAATACTGGGTATGTAATTTAAAAATACATATGCATGTCGCCCCTTTGTGTAAAAAAAAAGCCTTTGGAGTAGAATCTTTTAAATGGTTTTAAGAGAGCCATTTATTTCTGCAGCCATTGTTTTGCCCATTTTCCAAGTGTCTGCCCAAAACAAACATTCCTTCAAAGCGGTGCTCTGACCTGCTGCTACTGTTGCTCTTTGTGCATATGTGTTTTGTCTGCCCCCGTCTATAGCCGTGTCCAGCCCCTCTCTTTCACAGTTAGAGAAAAGAACCACACCCCTTGGGGCCTCGGTTCGGTGGATGCGTGTGTAGTGTTGCGCTCTCTCGGGATTTCTTTGGAAGCCATAGCTTCCACGGAGCTATTTGTGACAACCATCATTTTGCATATGGAGCACATCTGTAGAAGAAAAAATGCACATAATAATTTGCCTCTTTAATAGTCGTCGCATATGGCGATATGACACACTCACAATGCATTCATGAAAGTGGTCAAAAGTATTGGAACACCTTCACCAACGGTAAATATCTTACAAATATCGCTTTTTACTGAGAGTTGGTGTCGTTTTTGCTCTTTCTCGATTTGTAATTGGGAATGTTTGTCCATTCATTCAGTTTGTGATGTGCGATGAAGTTCATGGCTACGAGGCACTCAGTCCTTTGGAATTTCTTTATATAAAAGAAGAGAGTACGTTGGCGCCTTGGTTAGTGTACAACCCGGTGAGCTTGTTTTTTGCTGTGGTTTGAGTACATTTTTGGGTTAGCTTACAATATAGTGTGCGTCTTATTGTGTTATTAATACATAAGGCCATATGAAATCTGCTTTTCTTTTTTTTTTTTTTTACAAATTTCTTCAAAAATTCTGCTCTTTTTCTTTCGTTTTTTTTAATTTTTTTAATAATTAGTTTTAATTCTGTTTTTTTTCTTTAGACTTATTTTTCCGGTACAATAAAATGTTTGTTAAATGCAAAAACCTCGCTAGGCTAAGTCTTCTAATTGCGTTATTAATATCAGCTATTTTATTATGATGCCCTTATTTTGTTCCCACAGTTAGACAGGATGTGGGGAACAGCGCTCTTATTTTGTATTTGTTAAAAATGTGTATTGACGGTTACAATGAGCTTTCGTTCTTTTTTCACTCCGAACTTGGACGCCGTCTGCGGGCAACGTAAAACGTTGAAAAGCGGTAAAAGTCAACAGGGTGTCAACACACTCATACAGCCCGAGTAGCACGCAGACGGCGGCATGCTCTGCTAAACTATGCTAACCTAGCTAACTACCTTTCACGCTCCGTAAGAAAGGAGTTGAATATTTTTTTTGCCAACTTTTAGCGTTTCGACATAAAAAAAAAATGACCGTCAGTATCGAGAATCAGTATTTTGTCATCTGAAACGCCCTCCCCGCCCCGAAGCCTCCAGACTCCTCACCCTATGATCCTCACACTTCACACAAACACCCCCACCTCTGTCCTTTGACCCCATAAACTGTGGGCTAACCACTAACACACACTAATTGGTCAACATCACTATCACATTCATTCACCTTTGGCCAGCACTGTGTACTTTATTTATTTATGCATGCCAGTTGTACCTCATACTCTGGCATCTAACTCATAATTCGCATCATTGTCATCATTGCCATCACATCGAAGAGAGAACAAAAACGGAATATTGATGCTCTGTTTTTCTTTGGTGAATTGACAATAAAACCTCTTGACTCTTGATTAGCGCACTTACATTATGCTTATAATACGTTTCACAGTCTGTACAAAGTCGTGATGTATAATAAATGTTTCTGTAACGTTATATTATGGGTGACATGTTGACAAGCTAATTGCCATGAAACTCAGTGCTCGTTGAGTACACTTATACGGTACTCGACGCAGTCTCATGTCACTTTGCTGCCTTGTATTTGACCCTCACTGGTAGAAACTCAATGATGTTGGATGAGAAAACCCACTGGGGTCCCGTCCAAGACCTTGTTTTGTACTTTAGGACCCCAAAAACAGTGTCGCCGACTTGGCTACATATTTCTCGAAAGCGACAAACAACAAATGTAGCACTTTTTCTGGCATTCTTGGAGCATTTTTTGGTATTTGAGCACTTAAAGGAGTACCGCACACTGGTTCGATGCCGCGATTCCAGAGTGGATCTCACCCTGTTTCTTAATTGTCATGAAATGACCACTTCCTGGAGTGGTGTTATCCTGGGTCAGTGGAGTGCCACAGAGGTTTTGGGCAGAGGAAAAGCTGTGTTATTTCAGCACAGCCTTTTGGATGCTGGACTGTTTCACATGCATTTTTGGATTAGTCTTTGGCACGATGTCCAGGATCAAACTAAATTGGACGTTTAACCTCACATGGCCATTTTACTGTGATAAAACCAGGTTACAGAGGATTAAATCTGACCCACATAACATCATATCATCTTATAGGTATTGGAAATAATAAATGCTGATTAAATCAATAAAAAAAAATAGATGTTGATCACAAGAATACACTTTTCTGAGTAGCGTCTGTTCTTTTTATTCACTATTTAACCCTCACTAATTTATTTATTTCCTTTAGTGTAGCTTGTACTACAAGTAGCATTACGTGTTACATTGTTGTCCTACATTTTGGTCCTAAAGTATTTGGACAGTGGCAGAGCTGGATTATAAAGACAATTTTGTCTTTATAATCCACCACAATTCAATCCCGATGGGCCAGCAAGTCCGCCAACTCAGTGCCATTTTCAGTCTTTTTTTAAACTGTAAAAATACTCATACACATATTGAACTACTCAAACTGTGTATTGGCTCATCTCGGGCAGTTTTATTTCATTTCTGTGTACATTTCCTAAGCCAGGATGACTCATTTAAATAACAGGGGTGAGGTTTTAGTATGAAATTAGCCAATACATGAAATATAGACACATGGCATTTATGCTAATATAATAAACATAAAAATATGCATTAGGTAACAGGACTGTGTTGGGACTCTCCAAGCATTCTAAATCCGCTTCCTGTCCCGACCTCAGAAGCCACGCCCAACTTGAACTGACCTATACATGTAGTTAGTATGTTGTATTCTTGTGTTAAACGATGCCAAAGTTTCAGATAATGAGGTTTGCGCATTTGGAATTGAGCCCTGAAAGACGTTTGAGATGGCTGAAAACGCTCAGTTTCAAAAGGCGTGGTAAAACTGTCCTTTTGTGACATCACAGATGTACGAACTTCCTTATATGGTTTATAGTTAGGACGCACTTTGGGCATTTGACCAATCACAGTGGAGTGGGCGTGCCTGGAGGCGGGTCGTGTGTGGAATAAATTAAAACAGATGTTTTAACAAGAATTTCTGCTAGCACATGTATGACTTTATTCTTGTAAATTTATAACTTTATTCTCAAAATCTAGGGAAATATTGGAAAAAATGTGCAACTATACAAATAATCTGTGGAAAGAAGGTCACATGGTTATTCTTCTGACCATAGGTTCGGGGTTAGATGTGGGCAATATCAGCATCGGATTGATACTAGCATGATGACAGGGTTATTTTTCAGTGTTCTTACATGTTTATTTTCACAAATGTCTGTGTATTTTGTTTTGTTTTTCAAATATATTGTTCCATTGTTTACAATCGTCAAGAGCCATGAGTATTTTTTGCTTTTGTTTATGTATTCTGTGCTTTATTATGCTCAAACTGGTATATGTAATAAAAAGGAACAAGCAAACAATTTGATTGTTTTGTTGAGATTGCCAGTGTCTTATATTGTTGTGTTAAATATTGTTCAATCAGTGTGCTCATATATATTACACAAGGCCTAAAATCTTCACCCCATGTTTTTATTCTGATTATAATCCCGATCAACAAATGAAAGGCAAAAATCAGAAAATCATCATATCAGTGGCGGTGATACTGGTCCTGTATTTATTTGGTACTGATCAATACCAAAATTGGAAGTATCACCCACCTTTGCCTTACAGTTAGGTTGCTTGAGTGAGTGGAATCTTCAGACTTTGTGAAAGCAGCATCATTGATCATGGTCCATGTCTTTCTTTTTACCATGTTATGTTATAGAAACATTAAAATTCCCAGCATAAGGGCTCAACTAAACTTAAAAACATATTTGTTTAAATAACTTTTGTATTTTTTGCTCCACTTTAGCGTGGAGGAAAATATAATATGATTATATGAATGATTAATATGTGAAAAGTATACTTTTCTTGAGAAACTGTACAAAAAATGCCCCTTTGAAAGTATTCCAAATGGTTTAATTTAGTCACGTTTCCTCTCCCCCAATCTACCGGAACTTGATTCAATTGTGTATTCATACTCGGGTTTAAAGGGCTTTACTTGGCTGGCTTACCATCATCATATGACCTCAAATTTACAAACCACGTAGTCATTATGTTGTGTTGATATTTAAATTGACGCGTCACGCTGCCAAAACATACATTTACCGATTTTAGTTTCTATTTTATTCAGGCGCACTGCAGGATACGTGGTCGTTGTGAGGCGTGCTGCGGTCTATATAAACCGCCGCCATCTTACATTTTCCAGTCGGCACTCTTCCGGACCAGACGTGATTGACTGACTTCGGAGGGAGCAGACGAGGGCTCCCCCTGACTTTCGGCGTCACATTTCCCCTCGACATTTTACCATTTTAAGTGTTTTTAATCCATCGGAAGCCGAGTGGACGGAGTTGCTGCGTGTTCATACGGGTAGGCTACTATCTTGAAGCTACAGTTTCTCTTTTTTTTATGTCCGCCGCTCACTGAGAGTCTACCGGAATTGAACCGGGTGTGGAGCACGAGTGGGTCGGGACTCCGCTGCAGCAGTTAGCCTCCCATCCAGCTGCATTCTTGGCTTCCGCCTGGGACAGGACGGGCACCGCCACCTTGGAGGAATAATAATCGTTTTACCGAAGGCATTGTGGTTGGTCTTAAGGTAGCGGTTGTAGTTCGTAGCACATACCTGGAGCAAGTAGCCTAAACGGTTACCATTGTGACCTACAGCAGGCAACTGTAGCCTGTAGTGTTAGCCCACGTAGATTGTTAGCCACATTCCACTTTACTGACTCATGACGTCCGGACTTTTGCCTTTTTGTCACTTGCGTTTGCTAATGGGTTTAAGCTAAATGGATCACATTGTTTTTTCATATATATTTGAATCTTCATTTGTCATGTGTAACAAATGTTCAACAAAAGTTTCGCCCACGCAACATTCGGTCGAGTGGATATTCGGCTCGTAATAAAGTGAAACACTAAATATTTCACTTGAAGCGCTCTTTTGACTTTTTGGGCTAATTTTAATGCTACACAAATGGACGTTATTTTTTTTTCATGTCGTCCTTTTAAACAAAGACCCGCACATTCCTCCCAGCCGTTGTTGCTTTGGGAGGAAGACGAGGTGGAGCCTGTGTGAAATTTGAGCCAGGGGTGTTGGAGCAACTAAGTCGGGCCAGCCGGCAGATGTGTGGAAGAGGGGCGGCTTGCATGGAGTATGAACTGAAGTTACGCGGACTGTCCCAGTCGTAATATTTTAACGCGACGTTTTAAACTATTTGGCGACGGTGAAGAGTTTTGCATATGTAAGAAAAGCTTACATTTCTTATAAAATGCGCAATTGGTACAGTGAGAGCAGATTAAATGCGTCGTCGGTGTTGCGGTTTTAGTCGCTTTTTTACTTTGAATCGCGTTTCGATGACAAGCACCGCATCTGAATTCAGTGCAGTTTTATCGTGATTGCCACAAAAGGCACTGCTCTAATGGTTAATGTTTGTTTTAATACAACGTTTTATTTAATCAGTGAAATCTTAGAATTACGTTTTAACTGCATTTTACACCTACGTTTTGACTAGTCACCAAAAACATTACTGTTTTTACACGTCTTCACAACTAATTTTGCGTGATTTTGGGGAGAAAAAATGGTAATTGACTTGACTTATTTTGGGAAATAAACTAGGTTGTACCAGAAAATATTTTCACAATTTCCCAGTAAACTAGAAACGTTGAAGCAACTGTTTTCCTCAAGGCATCCATCATCCACAGGAGACGGCGATCTTATGTTGCAAAGGCTGCAGGCATGGAGCCCATTGTATAGTAAGATGGCAGCCAGCAGGGAGGGTTGCTGACCCTGCACATTGCTTTGCTAACACTAAACCCTGTAGTTGCCTTTTCCTCTGCCAGAAATGCAGCACCATACGGTACATGGAACAATGTTTTTTCTTATAGAAAGCAAATAGATGACACTTTTAGTGGGGAAAAAATGCTTCCCAAAACATTCATTTTAGTGTTTGTGTTGTCTTTCAGTAGTTGATTAATTACAATTTCAAATGTGATTCATTGTTAGTCTTGCACTAGCTAGCCGTCTCAATTAGCTAGTGGAACTACAATATTTAGCCGTCACATCCACATTGGCACAAGGCCGATCGGCACATAGTATGTTATGAGTTTTGTATAAGGTTACATGCGTATGTATTTAATTTAAAAAAAGTTTCCTTGGATGTGCGTGTATATACCAGTGGTGTCCAAAATGCGGCCCGGGGGCCAATTATGACCGTGGATGTTTTTTTTTACTAGCACCCAGCAAATTTTTAAATATAATTTGAAGAAAACGGCAAAAATTGGGGGGGGGGGGGTGAGATTAAAGACAAAATACTCGGTTGGTTCAAAGTTACATGATGTAAAAATGTAATACTAAAGACATAAATGTGTGAAGAAATTTGGAAATGTTTGCACATTATAAAATAACAGCAAAATTGAAAAAAGTTTGATACTAAGAATATGCTTTACCATTAAACACAAAGCTGAGATTCGGGTGTTTCTTTAAATATAAAAACAGTCTGGCTTTGAAAATTTTTTTCAAAGCGGCCCCCTAGTTTTCAGTATGTGGCCCTTGGTGGGGGAAAAAGTTTGGACACCCTTGGTGCATACTGTGTATAATTTAATTGACCCCTGTGACACTAACTACTACCGTGTTGAGTTATATGGCTTTTTGTCTGGACCTCACATCTGGCTTCAAACAAACCCCATTCGTTTTTTCCCCCCCGCTTGGAACTTGTACTGCCATGATTTGGTTCCTATTTAGTCTGTGGGGTTTGATGGTAAGGCAGCCATTTGTTTGGTGTCAATTGAAGACCAGTTTTTTTTTTTACGTTGGCGGCTCTTAAAAGCCGAATGCAAAGATCCACTTCTCCACCAGTGTGAATGATGTGCTTTGATTTGTCTGAGGTCTTGCGTTGCACATATGGTTCCCATTAAATGGGGGGTTAGCTTATGGGAGCTCCAGCGTCTCAAGCTCGGGGGATGGCGTGTGAACAGTGAATTAGGATCTGTGTTTTTGTGGGATGAAGTGGCGCACCAAGAGCCTGACTTGAGTTTGGGCATTGTGGGTGCGTATGAAGACAGTCATTCAGTGCACAAGTTTTGCTTTTTTTGTCTGCATGTTGGCAGCATTTTACTGTATCCTCCTACACGCCACTGGTTCTTGGAGACAAATGTGCTGCCATTTGTGTGGTCCGCTGGTCTTGAGGCCTCCGTCATTGACGTGACTATCATAGTGGTGGTTTTGGAGAGTTTAATCAGAGCCAGAAGAATAAATGTGCTAAACTTGGAGCAAAACATAAAATTAGAACATAAAAACAAAAGATCTTGTGGAAATTGTTTCCCTAAATGCAGTACTGTACATCCACGACAGCGGTATTAATGTACTCCATCTGCATGGGAATTGAACATTCAGTTTAAGCTGCTGTGGGTCTGCCAACTACTGATACGTTATGGCCATTCATGGCAGGTATTACTTAATATAGGTTTAGACTTCAATTGGACGGCTAACTAGCATTTTCAAAGGCTGGGGAGGAATGTGTACACCCTTTCCCTCCCCCTGCTTATTTTCCTTCCACCCACAGTGCTCCACTTGCCACCCTTGACATAAGTACTACCTAGCTGACATACTTAATGTGAGCCTTGTGTGCAAGTACTGTTTACTTGGATGGCTATCACACAGGGACTAAAGTCAAAGGTGTCTCACCCGCTGGTGAGAGAGGAAAGGTGGCACCGTGCGTTCATCTGTATAAGTACACGATGCAGTATTTATATGTTGCCGGTTTTGCGGTGATTAAAAATGAGCACGGAATGACTGGAAGTGAGGGATTTAGGCTGACTGTTTTTTCCACTGTTTTTCAGATCAGGTAGCTGTGACAGCCGTGGTTAGAGGAAAGGAACATGGCTTCCCAGGGTAAGTTGACACTCTTGGAACGTGTACTATTGTATCTTGTATACATATTTATATGTATAGGGCGTTCAGTGTTCCCAAATGTATCATCAAATTGTACCATTTGATCACCTCATTGGTCATCACACTTTTTCCCGTTATGTTTTGTTGCATGTTTTTAATATGCCGCGTTAATCTCTCCCCAGCTGATTTGATGGAGTTGGACATGGCCATGGAGCCAGACCGAAAGGCAGCAGTCAGCCACTGGCAGCAACAGTCCTACCTGGACTCAGGCATCCACTCGGGGGCCACCACTACAGCCCCCTCACTCAGTGGCAAAGGAAATCCTGAAGATGATGATCTTGACAACAACCAGGTCATGTACGAGTGGGAGCAGGGCTTCAACCAGAATTTTTCACAGGAACAAGTCCAAGGTGAGTCCCAAGACAGTCGGCTAAATAATTCAAGTTTGCCAAGGGTATTTCAGGGGGAAAATATCTTCTTTCAGACTTGGACGGCCAGTATGCCATGACTCGTGCCCAGCGGGTGCGTGCGGCAATGTTCCCAGAGACCCTCGAGGAAGGCATGCAGATCCCCTCCACGCAGTACGACACGGCAAATCCTACAAATGTTCAGCGGCTCGCAGAGCCTTCACAAATGCTCAAACACGCGGTGGTCAATCTGATTAACTATCAAGATGATGCCGAGCTGGCGACTAGAGCTATACCGGAACTCACCAAACTGCTGAACGACGAGGACCAGGTTAGTAGTTTGACTCTTGGCTAATGCCGTCCAGTGCCGTGCGTTCCTTCACTGACACGTCTGTCTTCTCAAGGTTGTCGTAAACAAAGCAGCAGTCATGGTGCACCAACTATCGAAGAAAGAAGCTTCCCGTCACGCCATCATGCGTTCCCCTCAGATGGTATCGGCCATAGTCAGGACAATGCAGAACACAAACGATGTGGAGACGGCCCGCTGCACTGCAGGGACCCTCCACAACCTCTCCCATCACAGAGAGGGTCTGCTGGCCATCTTCAAGTCTGGCGGAATCCCCGCTCTTGTCAAAATGCTCGGGTATGTGTGATGATTGACACTTGGCCCCGGTTTAAAGTAGTGCTAACTTCGTATCCAAAATATAAATATGCACTTTTGTACAGATTTCTGTCATTTACATACATAAAATAGAATGTTTATTTATCTATTTTACAAAGAGGGCACCGTGTCCGGAGTCTCGTTTCCACTGATTTGCATAAGCAACTATATTGATACTTGCAAAGTGCAAAACCTTCTGAATTAATTGGCAATTTCTTCCTGGCAAGCAGTCACTTGGGACAGGCAGAAGAAAACCTAATCCAGTTCCTGTTCCCCCAATTGTATTGTAATCCTATAATCCTTTTTCTGCATCGCAGTTCACCAGTGGACTCTGTCCTGTTCTACGCCATCACCACCCTCCACAACCTCCTGCTGCACCAGGAAGGAGCCAAGATGGCCGTTCGCTTGGCCGGCGGGCTTCAGAAAATGGTGGCCCTGCTTAACAAAACAAACGTCAAGTTCCTCGCCATCACCACAGACTGTCTCCAAATCCTGGCCTACGGAAACCAGGAAAGCAAGGTGAGTTGACACATTTCACGTTGGACTCATCAAACGGTCTTGTCTTGAAAAAAATCAATAAAATCTTTTCTTCATAGTTGATAATCCTGGCCAGTGGAGGCCCCCAAGCGCTGGTCAACATCATGAGGACTTACACCTACGAGAAACTGCTGTGGACCACAAGTAGAGTCCTCAAAGTTCTGTCGGTCTGTTCCAGTAACAAACCTGCCATTGTAGAGGCTGGTAAGCGTTCTTTTGTGGCCTGAGAAACATGTTAATATATTTTGTTAAATATTATTGTTTTATAACGTTTTATAACGTCCTTGTTGTTGTTGAAGGAGGCATGCAGGCTCTTGGACTACACTTGACAGACCCCAGCCAGAGACTAGTGCAGAACTGTCTCTGGACACTCAGGAACTTATCAGATGCTGCCACCAAGCAGGTAAACCTACTCTTGTAGACTATTTGCGTGAGGTTGCAGATTAAATTAATATTCACAGTATTAAAAACTATTTGCATTGAAGTTGCCTTTGATACTGAATTGTTCCTGTTTCAGGAGGGAATGGAGGGTTTGTTGGGAACGCTGGTCCAGCTCCTTGGCAGCGACGACATCAACGTGGTGACCTGTGCTGCCGGCATCCTGTCCAACCTGACGTGCAACAACTACAAGAACAAGATGATGGTCTGCCAGGTTGGTACCTGAGCACGTACTGTAGGATTATAGTATTATAGTATTTTCAGTGTACAAATATCGTGCCATTTGTCACTGCAGGTCGGTGGAATCGAGGCTCTGGTTCGCACTGTGCTTCGAGCCGGAGACAGAGAGGACATCACGGAACCAGCAATCTGTGCCCTTCGTCATCTCACCTCTCGACACCAGGATGCCGAGATGGCCCAGAACGCCGTCAGGCTGCATTACGGCCTGCCTGTTGTGGTCAAATTGTTGCATCCGCCATCGCACTGGCCGCTTATTAAGGTATGGACATCTTGTTGGAAAATGTTGTAGTGTGTATTCGTGTCACATGTTGAAATGTCCCTTTCGGCTGTGATGCTTTCGTTTTGTCAGTTGCTTCCCAAAAATATGAAAAGGTGGCTAATGCAAAACACTTCCCCCCTCAGGCTACAGTTGGTCTGATCCGTAACCTGGCCCTGTGCCCTGCAAACCACGCTCCCCTGAGAGAGCAAGGGGCCATTCCCAGACTGGTTCAGCTGCTGGTCAGGGCGCACCAAGACACGCAGAGGCGCACCAGCATGGGGGGGACACAGCAGCAGTTTGTGGTGAGTGTGGGCAAGCACACGACTACCTTGTCAACACGTAATGCAGCCATCTTGGCGTGATCCGCAGATGAACATTAACATCTAGCAACTGCTGTTTCCTTAGGAGGGGGTCCGCATGGAGGAGATTGTGGAGGGATGCACAGGAGCGCTTCATATCCTGGCCAGGGATGTCCACAACAGAATAGTCATCAGGGGATTGAACACAATTCCACTCTTTGTACAGGTAAAACATTGATTTCAATGTATGGAGCATAGAGATCATTTGCCCCCCCCCCCAAAAAAAAT
Organism: Doryrhamphus excisus; assembly: GCF_030265055.1. Taxonomy (NCBI): domain Eukaryota; kingdom Metazoa; phylum Chordata; class Actinopteri; order Syngnathiformes; family Syngnathidae; genus Doryrhamphus; species Doryrhamphus excisus. The sequence goes on from NC_080482.1 coordinate 2,399,738, forward strand.
GTTGTAGTTCTTAAACCAAGTGGTATTCAGCAGACTGAGAATGCTATTTGTGTGCAGCTCTTGTATTCTCCCATCGAGAACATCCAGCGTGTGGCCGCCGGCGTCCTGTGTGAGCTGGCCCAGGATAAAGAGGCCGCCGAGGCCATCGAGGCCGAGGGCGCCACGGCCCCCCTCACGGAGCTGTTGCACAGTCGCAACGAAGGCGTCGGTACGTTCAAATGAACTTGGTTCATTCGGCCTTAAGTCACTTTTGATCTGGGAGTGGTACAAATTCATCATTTCAATTGATAGTACATTTGTTTGGTTGCTATGGCAACAGTCACTATTGCTTTGCTGTCAGGCAACATCATAACCCGTCATGTCGTCCTTTCTCAGCCACGTACGCGGCAGCAGTTCTGTTCCGCATGTCGGAGGACAAGCCTCAAGATTACAAGAAACGCCTCTCGGTAGAACTCACCAGCTCGCTCTTCAGGACGGAACCGATGGCCTGGAACGAAGTACGTAGCGTTCGATGCTTCAAGAACCGATCGTGTTTTTACGTGTCGGTGCTAAGTGTTGCGTAACTCTCCTCTGCAGACTGGGGATCTCGGTCTGGACATTGGAGCGCAGGGAGAGCCTCTGGGCTACAGGCAGGACGGTAAGTGTCCTCTTGAATGCCGCCGCTCCTACGCCCCTAAATGCGTCGGTTGAGACGCATTTGGAGCATCCCATAGTCGGAATCACTCGGAAACACGGAAGTGGTAGATTATCCAGTTGTAGCCTTCAGCTAGTGTCTGAGTCACGTGACCACGGACCGCTACATGTGTTGGTTTGCTGTGTTTGATGGTACTACTTCCTGTGTGAGCGCTTGGCGTGTTAACATGCTTCTAACAGCTGCTCTGCCCCCCCACCCCCCACCCCCCCACTCCTCTGCCTCTCCCAGACCCAAGCTACCGTTCCTTCCACTCGGGAGGTTACGCTGGAGACTCAATGGGCATGGAACCCATGATGGACCATGACCTGGGTGGGGGCCACCACCCCGGTCAGGACTATCCCCCCGTAGAGGGGCTTCCTGACCTGGGACACACCCAAGAACTGATCGAAGGCCTGCCACCCGGCGACTCCAACCAACTGGCCTGGTTTGACACAGACTTGTAAATACAAAGACCAACATTACGCAACACTTTCTACTAGGTAAGATGGCGTCTGATACCCCCCCCCTCCCCCCATGTATGTGTGTAAATGTGTGGGAGGACTAGAGGACTAGCTAGACTCACAGGCTGCTGCACGCTCTACCTGCTCCTAACTACCAACTGATGTTTGTGTGGTCTTCTACTCTGTGGACCGTTGTGGACTGGTTTTCCCAGCCGGACTCAGCCTCCCCTTTTTTGTTTTTCAGCTGTATCATGTGATCTGGATGAACCTGCATCTTGATTCGCCCACATGGAGGAGGCGGGGTTTTAGAAAGTGCCTGACGATGACCCATCCTGTCTATAGGAGCTCCATTGGGACAAATTTGATAAGTGTGGTTCTGTTCCGGTTTCGACCGGAAGATGGTGGCTTGACTTCAAATCCTGATGCATCACATGGATTTTGATCTCAAAGTTTTTATGTACTTTTCCATTTTTACTTTGTTTTTTTTTTTAATCTTTTTTATGATTTAGTTTTCTTCCCTGAAGTCTATATAATGGTACAAAATGCTTCTAGCTTGCTTTTCCATTATTCTCAACGATTCTACTCATTTCCTGTTTTGTTTGCAGTCCTTTTTGTATTTTCCGTCTCTGCTAGTGTTCTTTTCTCCAGTGGTAATCCTCCATCCAAGTATCTGATCACATTTTGGTGTCCAAAGCACTAAGGTTCAATCAGTTGCAGTGTAACATTGTGTAGCTTTTGTATAAAACATGAATTGGAAGTCATGGTCCAAATATCGAGCTATTTTCTTGCTTTAAAGGTGGACACTTGGGTGTCTCTGCTGTTCCAAAGGGGGCGGGGGGGTGTAGCAGACAGAGCTGACTGGGGCGGGAGGAGGGCTGTTATTGGTCTGTTATTAGGGGGGGGGGGGGGTCAGAGGAGCTGGTTGCTGTAGCCTGCTGTGTTCTGAAACAATAAAATGGACTCATTATTTCACCTGGCTGCATCCTTTTTCCCCTTCGCTCAGCGTTTTTGGGTTGAACGCGGACTATGGCGTGAAATGCAGTTGGTGCCGTTTTTGGAGCGTTAAGGTCCCGGTGAGATGCTTGCCTCGCTCAAGTTTAGTCAGCTGATAAATCAAACTAAAATAGAACTGGGAGGATTTAAATTAGTTTTGATGCAAATTGAGATTCAGACAAATACACCAAAGATTACGTGTATGATACATTAAAATATTTCTATTAGGAAGCAAATACTGTACAGTAATCATCTCTTTACAAACAAATCAGCCCATAATTTATATACGTATGTTTATACTTATGTATTTGAGCCCCTACCAACTGATGTGTACCTAATGAAGCATACAAATCACTACTGGCCCTTCAGCCTGAAGTTTGATTGAGACTGTTGGTGAGATTATTCCAGAATCTGAGCAATACAAGTGGATTGCCTTCATGCCCGGCATCAACTGAAACTGAATAAGCAAGCAAGAACCCCTGAAACCTTCAGGATTTGGAAAGGAGTGGAAACCCGGTGACCAACCACAAGAAATGTCAGGCATCTTCTTACCAAAAAGTCTTTATTAAGTACATCTTTTTGGGTTGAAATTGTCTCTCTGGTCACAGTAACTTCTAACTAGTCCTATCTTTTTAAGTGGGTAAAGTTACAAAATTAACGGGATCACACAGGAAAAAAGGAAATGCTTTACAGACCAGATAAAATTTAAATGGTTGATGAAATGGATATCTTTTGGAGAATTTCATCAGCTAAAGGAACCACGTCCACGTCATATCTGCAGGGAGAAAAAAGATGGTCACTGCATTTAGTTGACCCCAACCCCTCCCATTCGAATGAGAACGAGATATTTTTCATATTTATACTGAATATTCTTCATGAATCTGACTCACTTTGGCTACAATTATCTTTGTTTTTTTAAGTCCCCTTATGCCCCCTCTCTTGTCCCAGGGGTCTTTGAGGGCAGTTTGGTCGCCAGGGCCAGCATAGTCCAACACACCCTCCTCGTTTAATTAAACCCTACATTAACCTAATCAACACAAATCCCAGAGGCTTCAAAAAACCTTGAAAGTTCATTAATTAGGAAACGCTGCAGCACTAAAGTTTTAGAACAACCTCTATGGTTCTTACAGGGACAGCTGGAATAATACAATGGAAACAATACACGTTTTATTAAGAGGTACTCCGAATGTAAATATAAATACACACTAAATACAGTCATCCCGCAGCACATCAGGCTGCATTTTTTTTAAACCTTGAACATGAACGTTTCGCCAGAATAGTCGGATTCAATCTGTAGCTTGTGCAAAAAAAACAACACGTCAACACAAGGTTGTGCGTACAAAGTAACCTACCTACTACATGTGGACGTACACAAATATCTACACACAATATCAGAACCATAAAAAAAATACACATATAGTCCTGCCGCAAGGCATGCTGGGTAGTTTGTGGTACGTTTTCCACCAACATTTTGCAGTGTTTGTCATAGTGCATGTTGTTACGGATGGACAACCCAGCATGCCTTGCGGGCATTTGGAGATAAAAATTTAAAGTTGTGTTATGTTTAGCACTGGTGTGTGACGTATTGGGTATAGTGATGATTATTGATTATTAGTCATGTATCAATATAGGCAGAGGCTTGTACTGGGGTACTCAGTACTGGGGTACTTTGGGCTCAGGGGGTTCTTAATGGTTGACACTCAACACAGTAGTAGTTGTACATCTTCTTGGACCAACATGTACTGTGTTCCCTCGATGTATCGCAGTTCACCTTTTGGGTTTTGCTGAATTTTTGTAGTATTTCTTGTTTTGTAGTACATTATATTGCAAGCTGAGACTGACTGGCCCTTTAAGAATAATTGCATTGTGGGAAGTTGAGTCTGGTCACTGCATATCTGTCTGCATTGCTCAATGTCTTCCACATCCTGATTGGCTGTAGACCATTGTCAATCAATGTCATGGTTCCTGCGTCATGGCTAGCTTGCTAGCTTGTTAGCTTGTTAGCTTGTATGTTGTCAAGTTCTCCCTGACAAAATAAACAATGTCGAAGAAACGGTCTGCACCCAAAAGGCAGACGAGGACGCAAAAATGCTGCCCCTCTGGACATGTACTGTAAATGAATCTTTGAGGGGGGGGGTCGAAGTGGTTCGGGGAGAACTAAAGCAATAAAACGTCCAACCTGAAGGTCGAAGTTGAAACGAAGGTTGAAACTTTGTCGCCACGTTTCACTGAACACTGAAGACTCGGATTTTGGCCTCTTTAGGATGGAGAACAACCCCCCCCCCCCCCCCCCCCCCCCCCCCCCCCCCCCCCCCCACATACACACACAACGGCGGTCAGGCTTTTTGGAGGGGAGGGCATTCCTAAGGTTGCCATGGTGAAGGGTGAATGACATCATTGGCTTCAACATCTCCGCTCGGCTTCTCCCGGCTCCTTTCTAAATTAAACGCCCCCCCCCCCTCTCCTCCTCTCCTTTACATCCTCTCATCTCAAGCTCTTTCTCCTAAAACCTGTGCCCCCCCCCCCCACGCCACCCCACACCCCAACCCAACCCCCCCCTCGGGCGGATAAAGCAGTCGGAGTGTGCCAGTGTCGGCCACTTCAAAGAGCGAGGCTGATCTCTGCTTTCATCTGGCACGGAGGAGACGAGCGGAGAGGGAGGTAGGAAGGTAGGAAGGTAGGAAGGTGACAAGGGGAAGAAGAAGAAGAGCGTCAGGTGACGAGAGGAAGGGTGTAAGGCGATGAGGGGAGAGAAATAGAGATGGAGATTAAGGGATGGGGGGGTGACCGAGTAGAGGCGGGGTGGGGGGGGGGGGGGGGGGGCGAGGACTCCATAGCGGGACGACAATAAACCTTTATCATGAATCCCAGACCGTTTATACGCCGAGTGTTTGTGTGTCTGGGCTCAAACACGGGACGGATCAAAGCGGCCACAAAAGGCTCAAAGGGGGACCACGCACTCCAAAAACGTACAAAAGCCCCCCCCAGATGGAGATGGAGGTACAGGTGTGGGCGCACACGAACGCACGCCGTAGCGATGGGGGTCGTTGAGCAGGTCAAATGCTGAATTAGCCGCCATCTTGTATTGAGTATTGTTAGTTTCAGCTTGAAGTCACAAACAGATGATCGTCAATAAGGATCCAAGTCAAGACCATCACACTACCACCACCATATTTTACCGTTATTTGGGGTCGATGTAATAGGACACACTTTCCAAAACTTCAGTTTCTTCAGACCACATCCTTTTTCATCAAGATGTTTTCTGGCAAAAATGGAGGAATCGTGATCTCTGACAAGCGGCAAGTGAGGACTGCAGTTTTTTGGGGGGGATGTTGTTGTGGGTTCTTGGGGTCGTTTTAGTTGACTGGCCACTCCTGGGAAGTTTGGCCACTGTTCCATGCTTTCCCAATTTGTGGATAATGGCTCTCACTGTGGTTGGCTGGAGTCCCAGAGCTTTAGAAATGGCTTCAATTTTCCAGACGGATTGGTCTTGATTAATCTCAGTCATGTTTTAAGGAGGGGCGATCACTTTTTCACACAGGGTAATGGAGTTTGATTGATTTTTTTCCCCTTCAAAATAAAACGTTTCATTTTGATTCCAATAATCCATGAGTGAAATCGGCCCATGAGAAAAGGTGGAGAAGCCGCCATTTTCTTTTTACTGTTTTTATTCTTCATTTACATTTTCATGCGTCCTTCCACTGCGGCAGCCATCAATTTCATATTCAAAACATCCGTTTGCCCCCCCGGTTTGGTGTGATCATTATCTAAGCGTATTGTACCAAACCTGCACTATACGCCAAATCCTATTCCGCATCTCTGTACAAACGCGTCATTAAGACGAACGACCCATCCCGACCCTCTCGGCGGCTAAACGGTACAAGGAGGCCGTAATAAATCAAATTGAGATGGTCCGAGACTACCGACACCCACCTTGGGTGAAACAAACGGTAAGTGCAGCTAACATTTGCACTCAACGCAGACATCATAGTGGGGCTGAGGTGATGGAAGAAGGGGAACGGATACGTTACGAGAACGTATACGATGGTATCCATCAATACTTTTACAGTTACATTTGTTCACTTCCTGCTTTCTTAATATAAATTCAAAATTTTTAAATACATTTTTAATATTTTTTTAAATAATTTAATAATTTTTAAATAATTGTAAAATAATGTTAAAATATTTTTTAATTTTTTTAAAATATTTTTTTAAATATTTTTTAAATATTTTTAAATATTTTTTTAATTTTTCATTTTTTATTTTATTACCAAAGTACAAGGTGATATGACCATCCAATGACCATAGTAACAAAAAACAACAAAAAAGTTAATAAAAATTTATTTAAAAATTAAAAAAATATATTAGGAAAGCAGGAAGTGAACAAATGTAACAGTTACTGATTGTAAAAGTACCAGATGGAGGGGTAGGATTTAATAAGCTTTGCTTCTTCCTACTCCTTTTGGACATGTGGAACTGTGAACTGATTATGGGATGCACTCAATTGTAATCTGATGCATGTTCAAATTACCATTACCATTACCATTACCACTACCATTACCACTACCATTACCATTACCATTACCATGTGTATTGGATCGATCTATACACAGTGTGTATTGGTTAAGCCCAAACAAATATCCACACGTTCCAAGAACGACTTAAGTTCTACCAAATTGCTACTTCTCATCAACTATTTTGGACTCTTCACTAACAGCTGTCAAGGGACTTCCGGCTGCCTGTTAGCAGGATTATACAAAACCTGCAGGGCTCATCATGGATCAGGGTTGGGAGGGTGTCACTGGAGCCACTGGAGCAACAACTTCAGTGAACTTCTAGTGCATGTCCAATTAGTGTGCATGTTTATGCTGTCCAGGCTTTGCTCATAATAGTTAGCCGACTGCTAGCTGCCTAGTTGGGGCTTTTGTTTCGCTAATGCCGAAGCCACTCAAAGTCATTTCCTGTTGCTTGGTTTTTCTTGCACAGGTCGCCTTCTTGTGTGAGATGATATCAGAAAAACATATTTATTTGGGTCGGGGCGTATGCTGGAGCCTATCCCAACCAATCACAGGGCACATATAGACAACCAACTATTCTCACTCATATTCATACCTATGCACAATTTAGAGTGCAGGTGCATGATTTTTCCAAGTGTCCACGAATGCAGCAGCACCTTGTGCCTGAAGGGGTACGTGATGCTCCTGAATGCACCATTCCAGAAATAGCTAGCTCAGCACTGGTAGCAGTTGTTGCTAGCTTGATCCTGCTTCCCACGTGGAGTAGGAAGTGCTTCCTTTGTGTGACTCAACCAGGTAGGATTGATGGTTATGTTGGGACATTGGGAGCGTTTTTGCTGCTCATGATTTAAGCTGTGTTGGGAATAGCTGGGAATACACTTTGGAGCCGTGTGCTAATTGTTTGCTAACTGGGCTCACGGACTAGTATGTTTGTATGTGTGATTTCACGTGTTTATCACTTAGATTGACTGAACGTGTACTGTGCATGGATTTATTTAGGTCATGTGACTGCTGTTGGGCTGCTTTACTTTGCATTGTTTGGAATTGAATGTAATCAATCCTAAGTAGACCACACATTTAACCCTTTAGACACCCCCCCCCCCCCCCCCTTCTTTGGACACCCAAACAGCCGTTCTGCAATCACGCCAGCCACAGAGGCACAGCGGAGAAAAAAGACTGTTCTTCGGTAAATGAAGACTTTGTTGAAATAGAAGGAACGTTGGGCATCAGACCATCAAGACTTGAGCCAAATCTTGATGAAATACGGAGAAACATGGGCACAGATTGTGACGAATCTCAAGACCAGGCGGCCAATATCGATCATCAAGGCGATGTGATTGTGTTTACACCAGCTGGCAGCGGGAGACTGTCATCTGATATAACACACATTAATAATAATAATAATAATAATAATAATAATAATAATAAACAGGAAGGTGGTTTTGCTGGCAGTGATTGCCACAAATAGAGTTGATCTATATATATATATATATATATATATATATATATATAAGTTCCAAGACCAGTGAGCAGTTATTGGTAGAATATATATCTAGTACAAAAATGTGGATTTACCGACCATGCCACACTTTTTCCACGGTCTAACCTTTTCTGGGTTTTGGAGTTTTTGTATTGCCGTCTACCGTCCCTCGGATTGAGTGCTCAAGACTCCGGAAAGCACATTATTAGTGATGAAACGTACAAAACGTACAAAATATTTAACTGCAAAAATATAATAAGATGAACATGTGTCGGCTGCACGGTGTGCGAGTGGTTAGCGCGCTCGACCTCACAGCTAGGAGACACAAGTTCAATCCCACCCTAGGCCATCTCTGTGTGGAGTTTTCATGTTCACCCCGTGGGTTTTCTCCGGGTACTCCGGTTTCCTCCCACATTCCAAAAACATGCTAGGTTAATTGGAGACTCCAAATTGTCCATAGGTATGAATGTGAGTGTGAATGGTTGTTTGTCTATATGTGCCCTGTGATTGGCTGGCCACCAGTCCAGGGTGTACCCCGCCTCTCGCCCGAAGACAGCTGGGATAGGCTCCAGCACCCCCGCGACCCTTGTGAGGAAAAGCGGTAGAAAATGAATGAATGAATAAATAATAAACAGGAAGGTGGTTTTGCTGGCAGTGATTGCCACAAATAGAGTTGATCTATATACGTATATAAGTTCCAAGACCAGTGAGCAGTTATTGGTAGAATATATATCTAGTGCAAAAATGTGGATTTACCGACCATGCCACACTTTTTCCACGGTCTAACCTTTTCTGGGTTTTGGCGTTTTTGTATTGCTGTCTACCGTCCCTCGGATTGAGTGCTCAAGACTCCGGAAAGCACATTATTAGTGATGAAACGTACAAAACGTACAAAATATTTAACTGCAAAAATATAATAAGATGAACATGTGTCGGCTGCACGGTGGTCGAGTGGTTAGCGCGCAAGACCTCACAGCTAGGAGACACAAGTTCAATCCCACCCTAGGCCATCTCTGTGTGGAGTTTTCATGTTCACCCCGTGGGTTTTCTCCGGGTACTCCGGTTTCCTCCCACATTCCAAAAACATGCTAGGTTAATTGATGACTCCAAATTTTCCATAGGTATGAATGTGAGTGTGAATGGTTGTTTGTCTATATGTGCCCTGTGATTGGCTGGCCACCAGTCCAGGGTGTACCCCGCCTCTCGTCCGAAGACAGCTGGGATAGGCTCCAGCAACCCTTGTGAGGAAAAGCGATAGAAAATTAATGAATGCATAGTAAACAGGAAGGTGGTTTTGCTGACAGTGATTGCCACAGATAGGCTTTATATATATATATATATATATATGTTCCAAGACCAGTGATCACTTATTGGTAGAATATATATCTAGTCCAAAAATGTGGATTTACCGACCATACCACGCTTTTTCCACGGTCTAACCTTTTCTGGGTTTTGGAATTTTTGTTTTGCCGTCTACTGTCCCTCGGATTGAGTGCTCAAGACTCCGGAAAGCACATTATTAGTGATGAAACCTACAAAATATTTCATTTTTAACAGCAAAAACATAACAAAATGAACATGTGTCAGCTGCATGGCGGTCGAGTGGTAATAATACTTAGGCAGGCAGAGAAAGCCCAAAAAATAATTATCACAAACCGGTTGGATGAGGAGTTGGTCATGTCTTGGAGCTGACTCACTAGTTCCTCCCCTTCAGGACATTCCAGCCAATCACAGGTGTCCATACTCTGCACCTAAAGACAATAATGTGTGTTAAGACAGCTTTGTAGTAGTGACTTTTAGAGGTTCCACCACATCGTCACTAAACCATCTCATGAATAGTTATCACCCAAGTCCCGATAATCCAGTCCTGAATGACTAATTAGGTTGGACATTTGCCAAAAAAGGACGCTGAAAGTCGACAAAAAAAAAACATAACCTGGGGTCATTGCGGTCCTTGGAAGTCCCCCCAGAGGTGGGTTGACTCTTTGCATTCCTTTGTAGGATTGGCCACCAGTTCTGACATGTCCGACTTCCCAATCGTGTTGGCTGCACGAGCACACGCCTCGTATGTTATGATGATTGGGAAATCAAAAGTATAAATACTTCACTGTCCACAATATTCTTTGCAATATTCTGCATTGACAAAAGTATTCGGTCATATAATAGTATATAATATATTCATTCATTCATTCATTTTCTACCGCTTTTCCTCACGAGGGATGTGGGGGGGGCGGGGGGGGGGGGGGGGTGCTGGAGCCTATGAATAGAGATTCATACAGATGACACATAATTATAATAACTAAAAAAGCAATCTTCACTCGCTAAATGTACTGCAAAAAAGGTCAGTAAGGATAATTCATAATGCCGCCTACAGAGAACATACTAACTCCTTATTTCTAAAATCACAAATACTTCAACTTGCTGATATAGTTCATCCTCAAACAGCTAAAATATTGCATGAGGCTAAAAACAACCAATTAGCTAAAAACGTCATCCAATACTTCTCTACAAGAGAGGAGAAATATTTAAAAATTAAATTAAATTAAATTAAATTAAATTAAATTAAATTAAATTAAATTAAATTAAATTAAATTAAATTAAATTAAATTAAATTAAATTAAATTAAATTAAATTAAATTAAATTAAATTAAATTAAATTAAATTAAATTAAATTAAATTAAATTAAATTAAATTAAATTAAATTAAATTAAATTAAATTAAATTAAATTAAATTAGGGGCGGCACGGTGGTCTAGGGGTTAGCGCGCAGACCTCACAGCTAGGAGACCAGGGCTCAATCCCACCCTCGGGCATCTCTGTGTGGAGTTTGCATGTTCTCCCCGTGCATGCGTGGGTTTTCTCCGGGTACTCCGGTTTCCTCCCACATTCCAAAAACATGCTAGGTTAATTGGCCACTCCAAATTGTCCATAGGTATGAATGTGAGTGTGAATGGTTGTTTGTCTATAATAATTTAATTTAATTTAATTTAATTTAATTTAATTTAATTTAATTTAATTTAATTTAATTTAATTTAATTTAATTTAATTTAATTTAATTTAATTTAATTTAATTTATTCATTCATTCATTTTCTACCGCTTTTCCTCACGAGGGTCGCGGGGGGTGCTGGAGCCTATCCCAGCTGTCTTCGGGCGAGAGGCGGGGTACACCCTGGACTGGTCGCCAGCCAATCACAGGGCACATATAGACAAACAACCATTCACACTCACGTATATCATGTATAATACTGAAAGCCATGTATACATGTATGAAGTAACAATGTATATCAATAATTACTACTACTGTTGTGAATATTTTGGTGAATCCTAGTTTCCAGGAAGTGTCGTAGACATGTGATCACCGCCAAGAAGGCAGCGACAACTCTACATTTTCTTTAGTTTTCAGACTTTTCCATAACATACATGCACACGTTTACAGTGGTTGAACATTTGTTTACTTTTTTAAGCCTGCGGGCGTACCGGGAAAGTAAAAAACATTCATGCAAATAGAATTAGCATCTGTATGTACAATAAAAAAAATAAAACCAACATGATATATAGGTTGTTATTATGGAGTGTCAAATGTGTCTACCAATGAAGATACCTGTAACCTGGAAGTGCATACATCCAATATTTAGTTGCTCGAGGGAGAGTACCGACTTACTGTAAAAGCAAACTGCTTTTAGTCCAATTAATTGCTAGTTTCGCCAACAAGCTTTTATGAATCCTTTTTCCTTTCATTAGCATTCTCTTCACACCTTTCCAAGTTGTTACTAAAAAAAGAGGAGATGGAAATTGCAGCATTTCAGATTTGATTCATCCCACCACCCACAGCCCCTCCTTTTTAACCCAACCATTAGCGGGATCTTTGATTGAGATTAACAGAGGCCTAAAATCAATGAAAGATAATTAAAAAGCCTTTGTTGAAGGGCAAGCACATCTCTGAGTGTGTAGGTGTGTGTTGCAGAAAGAACGGGAGTCGCTGGGACTAATTCGGCTCACATGCATATGTTGTGGATAATGAATGTCTATGCTTTACCAGCTCATTGATAAGCACAGCAGAGAAAACCTTTAAAAAAAAACACAAGGTCAAATGTCAGATTTTCTCTTCAGTCCGAAACGTATTTTCTGACTTTATGTTAAAACATTTCCCAAATATGCACTCTGGCGGTACTGTACTGTACATGTGTGATGTTCATTGGATGGGATAATGGTAATGGTTTAATTTCATTTGAACATGCATCAGATTACAATTGAGTGCATCCCATAATCAGTTCCCAGTTCCACATGTCCAAAAGGAGTAGGAAGAAGCAAAGCTTATTAAATCCTACCCCTCCATCTGGTGCTTTTACAATAAGTAACTGTCATATTTGTTCACTTCCTGCTTTCCTAATATAGTTTTAAAATTTTTAAATAATTTTTTAATAATTTTTTATTTTTTTTTGTCACGTACCAAAGTATGAGGTTATATGACCATACAATTTATTTATTATTTTTTATTACTTCCTGCTTTCCTAATATAGTTTTAAATTTTTTAAATAATCTTTTAATATTTTTTTTATTTTTTATCACACAACAAAGTACGAGGTTATATGACCATACAATGAAATATTATTTATTTATTATTTATTATTTATTATTTATTATTTATTATTTATTATTTATTATTTATTATTTATTATTTATTATTTATTATTTATTATTTATTATTTATTATTTATTATTTATTATTTATTATTTATTATTTATTATTACATTTGTTCACTTCCTGGTTGGTTTAGTCAATTCCAGTGATTAAAATTTTGATCAGGGGCTGCACGGCGGTCGAGTGGTTAGTGCGCAGACCTCACAGCTAGGAGACCTGAGTTCAAATCCACCCTCGGCCATCTCTGTGTGGAGTTTGCATGTTCTCCCCGTGCATGCGTGGGTTTTCTCCGGGTACTCCGGTTTTCCTCCCACATTCCAAAAACATGCTAGGTTAATTTGGCGAGTCCAAATTGTCTATAGGTATGAATGTGAGTGTGAATGGTTGTTTGTCTATATGTGCCCTGTGATTGGGATGTACCCCGCCTCTCGCCCGAAGACAGCTGGGATAGACTCCAACCCCCCGCGACCCTCGTAAGGATAAGCAGTAAAAAATGAATTAATTAATGAAAATTTAGATCAGGAGCGTAGCTCTAAATTCATCTGTGGCGGTCCAAATTCCTAACAACGCGCATGTGCTCGTCTGTGTCCTACTTACCAGCCGTTTGATTATCTTGAGTGCTGTGCGCTGAAATTGGGGGGTCCTGTTACGCACGTCGGTGCAAAGAACACGGGAGAAACTACGTAAACAGGAAGGCGACAGACAGTCGTGACTTCCTCCGTAAAGTTGGACCAGCAGTGACAGACACTGAATGGACTCCTCCCACAACTCCTGGCTCTCGGTCGGCAGCTAGGGGGGCATACAGTATGGATCAGCGTTATTCCGTTATACCCAATGCCTAACATAAAACACCATACATTGTGGATGTACGATGCTTTATAGTATAATATTGCGGAATTGATCGTTTTCTGCTTGTTCCTGTGTTTTGCCCACACTAGATGGACGGATGACAGTAGCGTGCGGAAACAGTTTATGCATGCAAGACATTTTCCACAACATACACCAGCTTCATAAGTGTTTGCCTCCTCACCATGTGAATGAGGTGCGTGCTGAGTCGGCTCAGAGGTCTGAAGGCAAAGAGCAGCTTCTCTGCCGCATCCGTCTCTGCCGTTGGACAAGATAGCCTCTGGCTCTACACACGCGTGCAAGCGCACACACACACACACACATGCACGCACACACACACACGTTAAATCATTTATAAAGATTTGACAGTCAATAATGATGGATCCAGAGACCTGCCAAGACACATTCTGACAGACTGACACAAACACACACGGACTAAAAGAGGAAATACTATCAAAAATCATGTTTGTGTGTAGCATTTAACGCTACTGAAGCGGCTCTATTCTCTGTATTCGCTACACTGGCATCTAACTCTTATTCTGGTAAATTAGTGGGGAACCTTCTCTCATGCTCTCCAAGTATGGACGAGTCGACGGCGACGACTTCGGTGAAGTTGTTTTCTCTCCACATCTTGTCAATTTGTTTCGGGCCAGAACTTTTCTTCTTCTTAATGAGCCTTGCGTTGCTGTCGGAATTGATTTTTGCTAAACATTCTGCTTGCTGTTTTTTTTTTCCCCCCACTTGTGTCCCTCCCTCTTCTGTACCTTCTCCCCTCCACGCAGGCTTCTACCCATACCTCCCCTTTAGCCCCTCCACCTCCCTGTCCAAGCATTAATATGTATGCTTTGGGCTGGAGTGCACACTATGGGGAGATGGGGGGGGGCTGATGTGTGTGTGTGTGTGTGTGTGTGTGTGTGTGTGTGTGAGAGAGAGTAAAAGTGAGTGTGTGCAGGGAGGCAAGCTGAGGACAAAGCCAGCGGTGATAATGAGGCCGCAGGGACAGAACCAGACAGGCCCCTCTGTGTCTGCTGTGAGTGAGTTTGTGTGTATATGTGTGTGTGTGTATGTGTGTGTGTATGTTTGTGTGTGTGTTGGAGGGGCTCAGCGCCTCATCCGCTTTCCCTTGTGTACACAACTTCGATATTGCGATTGCTTAAACCTGCAAGCTTCCAGTACGCACATCAATTGCCACACACACACACATTTGACCTTGGGGGATACAAGGACGCACGGTTGTGTGTCTGCGACATTGGTGAATCAATCCGTATTATTATTATTATGAAGGCCCGATGTAGCATGACGCAGCAGAACAACGCGGTATTGCTTCCAGCGGTTTCTAAATATAAGCCGCTGTGTTCCGTTTACTGCGGCTTTAAAAGAGGACATTCGCTGAATGGACAACCTGGTTTGTGGGGTCGTACCTGCAGTGCCGAGCGCACAACATTTGCTGTCTGTTTCAAGATGTTGTGGAGTACTTCCAGCAGGGCTTGCAAAACAAGATGGCTGACCTTCCTCCCGGCAGCTTCGCCGTCCAGGTGGACCCTCGCGGCGTCTGAGAGGGCGCTCGCGACAACCTCAGTCAGGCCTGTTTGGAGAAGACTTCCATGAGACGCGTTGAACATATGCCAAGCTAAATCCCTCCTCGTGTTTGCGGTAGTGGAAAACCTCCTGGTGTACCTGAGCCTGAATAAGTGTCATTTTAATTACCTACACTGTTTTCGTGATATATGTTTATTCCTGCGCTGTTTGCATACAGATTATAGAAACAATGCAATATAACGCTGCAAAATACATTTCTGTTCATAACCACCATACAGTATTTGGCAATATTTGTATTCTTTGTTCGACTTATGGTAATGGTAATGGTTTTATTGAGTGCATCCCATAATCAGTTCCCAGTTCCACATGTCCAAAAGGAGTAGGAAGAAGCAAAGCTTATTAAATCCTACCCCTCCATCTGGTACTTTTACAATCAGTAACTGTTACATTTGCTCACTTCCTGCTTTCCCAATATAGTTTTAAATTTTTTAAATAATTTTTTAATAATTGTTTTATTTTTTATCACATACCAAAGTACAAGGTTATATGACTATACAATGAAATATTATTTATTATTTATTATTTATTAACTGTTATTTGTTCACTTCCTGGTTGGTTTAGTCAATTCCAGTGATTAAAATTTATTATTTATTATTTATTATTTATTATTTATTATTTATTATTTATTATTTATTATTTATTATTTATTATTTATTATTTATTATTTATTATTTATTATTTATTATTTATTATTTATTATTTATTAACTGTTACATTTGTTCACTTCCTGGTTGGTTTAGTCAATTCCAGTGATTAAAATTATTATTTATTATTTATTAACTGTTACATTTGTTCACTTCCTGGTTGGTTTAGTCAATTCCAGTGATTAAAATTATTATTTATTATTTATTATTTATTATTTATTATTTATTATTTATTATTTATTATTTATTATTTATTATTTATTATTTATTATTTATTATTTATTATTTATTATTTATTATTTATTATTTATTATTTATTATTTATTATTTATTTATTTAAATTTTAAAATTTAAAATGTGAATTTTTTTGTCACGTAGTTGCGAGTGTGAGCCCGGCTTTTTAGGTCTGGACTGCACAGATGATCACTGTTATACACATACGTAGATTATGATATATGGTAATATTTTGAGGATTGAGTCCCAGTGTCTCTAACTTAATTTTGGTCCGTTGCCCAGTCAGTTTATCTGCATACTTCCTGTTGTTGTTCATTTAGATTTTTTTTTTGTCTCATGGCTTCCTTTCAGTCAGCTGTTCTTCTCTCTCTCTCACTCACACACACACACACACACACACACACACACACACACACACACACACACACACACACACACACATCACTTGAGGGCTAAGAATAAGTTCTGAATAAAAAAGAGACAAAATTTGCTGTGTCCTACTTTGGATTGGACCCAAACCAAGTTAAAAATAGTGATTCCACAACACTTGAGACTATTTATATAAAGCAAGATCATTTTGCTGGGGACGGAGAAACCTGCAAACCAAGTCGGTCTGTAAAATATTGTTACATAACTTACATAACTTGTGTGCATCACCTGCGTTAGCTTACAGAACAGCCATTTAAGCATAATTTAAGCATACTGGAGTATATTGTGATTAATATCGTTCTTAGCTCAGCTTGCTAAGAATGTTATCTTCATCTTTGTCATTCTGATCAATTTCTTATATCAACCTATAGCTTTTTATTACTGCTCTTTTGTATTGGTTTTGGATGTTGCCTCTGTGGTTTATTTGGTATATTACTGCCTCTGTGGCTTAGCTTAGGGTATAGTACAGTATCATTAGTGATGCCTGTTTGTGCACTACATGTATGTTGCATTTTTGCCTGCATCTGTAAGTACCTCTCCCCAACTCTTCCCATAACGTGTAGGTCGGATGAACGCCACACGAACGTTCATACTGCAGCGGTGTAGAATATACTTATATCCGCATATAAAATGGGAATTGTATTATCATTAATCACATATCAGATGTGCGTACTCTGACATTTGTACATCATTCTGCATGAAGTACAATGTAACTTAGATAACAAACGGGTGGACTAAGTAATATATTTGGTGTAAGAAGATTTTCCCATGTTTATTTGCGGATTATTTTTATCTCTTCGGCAAACATTCCGCTTTTTACGCCTTTCTCCTTGAAACTAGGAATGTTTCGACATTGAAACTGTTTTTATTTGCAGAAATCTCGTACCAAATGCATGCATGTAGAGAAATTTCATAAACGCTTGACTTCTGCGTCAGAGTTCCTTGGAAACTACAAGGCGGATAATTATAAGCAGCTGGTGGCAAACCTCCCTGAAGTCCCTTGGCTGTAATACGCCACGGAAGATCCACTTTCTATCCATTCAACTGTGGAGAAGTAAGTGATGAGCAAGTGGGGAGTGATTTCACCCAAAGATATCCGGGAAAGTGGAATCCATCTCTGCTTACTGGCTGCTGTTACTCCTTATTCTGTATATTGTATATTATTGTATATTTCCTCACTGTCGTCTCTATGCAAGCCATTTTACTTCCTGTTTCATCCTCCTGGCTTCCTCCCGACTCCCCCATCTTTCAGCTGTGCTCTTCCTCTTCCCCTACATCTTCATCCCTCTCGCTTTAGTCCCTCTGTCTTACTTCCCCAGGGGGTATTATCTCAGTCAGAGGCAAATCTGCCCAATTATAAGCCTCATCCCCCCCCCCTCACACACATCTCACACGCATGCACACGCACACGCAGGAAATAGGCTGGTGCTCCTGCATCCACAGTCCCCACTTCCACACATCCCCTCTGTGGCTAAAACAACACAAGCAGCTTCCATTCCCCCTTCAACGCGGACTCTTTCTGTTTCTTTGCTTCCCAGCACACAAACACTCGCTTGGCCCCTTCCCCTCTCGTTCTCTCTGTCACACCTTAAAAAGCCAATTATACACACTTCCTCTCTCTCCTCTTCTCTCTTCCGACTTCTCCTCTCTCCTCGCCGTCGTCGCCACATCGACAGTAAACCCCAACCAGAAGGGAGGGGGCGGAGGGGGGAGAAAGAAGTAGAGTGTCTCAAAATATAGGATGAGGAAAGGGTAAAATGGGACAGGACCAAAAGGGGGTGCGGAAGGTAATCGTATGCTATATAGCGTAGCAACGGGGATGTTGGGTTAGGAGGAGGATGCTACAAACAAAGATGGCAGACATTGGAGGACAGGAAAGAGCAGGAAGGGATGATAACAGACTAGAAGATTATTTGTGGTGATTTGAAGGATTTTGGTGGTATTGTAGTAAAGGTAGCAATATTTCTACAGTTATTACTACAATATGACACGGCGATATAATGCAAAGTACTGCAGGTCAAAGGGGAAAACTCAAACAGAGACGTATCACTATCATATCGCCTCTAACCATCTTCCATGCCGCTTATCCTCACTAGTATGCTGGAGCCTATCCCAGCTGACTTTGGGCAAGAGGCGGGGTCCACCCTGGACTGGTCGCCAGCCAATCACAGGGCACATAGAGACATTCATTCATTCATTTTCTAGCGCTTGTTCTCACAAGGGTTGCGGGGGGTGCTGGAGCCTATCCCAGCTGTCTTACACCCAGGACTGGTGGCCAGCCAATCACAGGGCACATAGAGACATTCATTCATTCATTTATTTTCTACCGTTTTTTCCTCACAAGGGTCGCGCGGGTGCTGGAGCCTATCCCAGCTGTCTTTGGGCGAGAGGCGGGGCACACCCTGGTCTGGTTGCCAGCCAATCACAGGGCACATAGAGACATTCATTCATTCATTCATTTTCTACCGCTTTTTCCTCATGAGGGTCGCGGGGTGTGCTGGAGCCTATCCCAGCTGTCTTTGGGCGAGAAGTGGACTGGTCACCAGCCAATCACAGGGCACATATAGACAAACAACCATTCACACTCACATTCATACCTATGGACAATTTGGAGTCGCCAATTAACCTAGCATGTTTTTGGAATGTGGGAGGAAACCCACACATGCACGGGGAGAACATGCAAAGAGATGGCCAAGGGTGGAATTGAACCCTAGTCTCCTAGCTGTGAGGTCTGCACGCTAACCACTCGCCCACCGTGCCACCCCACATAGAGAAAAACAACTTGAATTGACTATCGTCGTCATAAGCCTAGTCCACATATATGTAAGAGTTTTTGTCACTGGTTTTGAGAAGGTCCACCCTTTGGACTTCACTGGGGGTATACTTTACCTTCGTGGTGTTCTGGCTCCATGTCCAAAACGGAGTCTTCACTGAGATTACACAGCAAGGCGACTGCATTCTGCACCATCCCACCAGTTGTATTACTGTTGCTCTGGAGAGGAAGAGATTCAAATTACAAACACCTGATCATAAAAACACACCTGGATTTTCCGGTTTAGGACGTTAAGGAACTTAGCTCACACTTCTCTCGTACCTCCTATCTTCTCCTGCCCTGCTCTTTCTGCTCATCCTCTCCCATGTCCCGCCTAATTCACTTCTCCTCTTGCCCTCATTTCATGATTTGATCCTCTGTGAGATACAGCAGCCCTGCCTGCGGGTCTGTGTGCATCAGTATGATCTGTGTATGGCCTGATAAGCCTGGCTGGTGCTCATCATGTTTGCGGTAGCCTGAGGCAGAAGACAATTACATCAAGTTGCACCTAAAAGCACCTGCCTGTCAGGAACAACAAATGACAAAGCACGCCGACTTTGATCTTTATCGGCTAATTAGTCGGAGAGGACGACCATGAAAGGCGTGACCATCCATGAGTTTGACAGCTTAGGAACTGTGAAGAGACGAGTCTGGACAACAAAACGATAGTTTATACCGAATCGGATTATCAATAAGAGCATAGACCATAAGAGAATGTCGGCGTTCCGTTTTATCCCATGCCGTTGCCGGTACGTTTAAAATATAGTGCATATTTTTTAGCTACCTTATTAGTGTTAAGTTGCTGCGTGATGATTTTAGCCTCCCCACAGAGTCTGGTGCTCTTTTATGACATTATTGTGACCTGAACACATCAACAGCAGTGCAATACAAACACTATATATGTACAGTAAACCTCGGATATATCGGACTCGGATATATCGGAAATTCGCTCACAACGGACAGATAAAAAAGAACCCATTTTTCTGTCATGCATTTCCAATAAAAATTCATTGCATATATCGGATTTTTTATAACGGATTTCGCCTATTTCGGACAAAATCTACAGTCCCGTTCCAATGCATTTCCATGAAATTTCCCTCGCATATATCGGATGGCCGCATCGTGGCGCTCCGATTCGCCGAATCGTGACAGGCCGCTATACGACGTCATTTGCAGCGTTTGCAGCGTTGCCTGCGCGTCCAGGTACATTGGAAACATAGTCAAGGAAGTGCCTTTTTATAACGGATAAAATCCCATTTACGCATATACCGGATATAAATCCGATATATGCGTAAAACGGACATTTTCCGGTATACGCATATAACGGATTTCGCTTATATCGGACAAAACCAGTGGGAACAATTGAATCTGATATATCCGAGGTTTACTGTATCTCCGACTCACTAACACGTCTCTTGTCCCTTCAGAACGACACTTCCTCATTATTAGAGAGATGCAGTCACGGACACGCCCAACACAACATCGCCTATATGATGTGTGATCTAAATAAACAGAAATACAAAGAAAAACTATTCATATTACCCACTTTGTAACTTTTTATTGCGGAAGTAGAATGTGCTGCATTTAAGTCTGCTCGGAAATCCCAGATAATACGCTAAAAAGATGTAAATTCAGCTTAAATGACGTGGTGTCCTTGAACGCAACCCCTCATTCCTCATAATAAAACGGTTTTTAGTTAATTTGGACTCTTTATACACACAAATAACAATACAAACAATCGTTTTGATAAAATACGGTAAAAATGTGCATATTTCATACGTAGTTGCAGGTGGCAGGTACTTCAATATACCATTAGTATGACGAGAGCTACCTCGAGGTCAACCATCAGTCCTATATCGGGTGAAGTAGTGTGGATTGTACCGTGAGGGACAGAAATGAACACCTGATGCGAGCTGCAATCGGATCATCACAGTCGCAGCGAATATCAATCACGTCGGCTCCCTCCGAATGTTCTTCTGTGTCCTCGGGCACAACAAGCAACCACTTGTGAAGCCCAGTCGGCTTCCTGAAGTCTTTTCATGTCTGCAGGAGAACTACTTCATCATGTGGACAATACAATTAGACCACTTTAGCCATGACTGCTGTGATCACCGGTGACGGGCACAATCAATCCGGATCAGAGTGATTCTGACAGTATAAATCAATCGGAGCGGGAGCCATATAGACGACACTAATGGGTCCCGACGTGACCGGTTGGGATGGGGGTAAACAATCTAGCAGGGAGTTAATCAGGCTGTTGAATAAGGGTGTTTAACATTCCGAATCAACCAGTTGGAACAAGGCAGGCAGCCATGCAAAACGCTGATTATTTAGTAGGGGGGGGGGGTGTGGAAGCGCACTGTCGACTGTATGGGTTTTGTAAAAGGTAAAGTTAAAAAAAATCAATAGTATTCTAGAACCTTAGTTGTGCTTCACTGATAACACCCAAGTGTTGGGTGTTTGCGTTCAAGGAGCTCTTAATACCACAGTCCATATTTCCACTCTATTAACTCTTCCTATTCACTGCTCTTTACAAGGTTGACACCACTCCGACTCATTTCCATAAATACATGTATGAAGGTTATATGGAGCTCGGGGAAGATAAAGGAGGAGGACAAAGTATATATCCACAGAAATAAAGAATGCAATTGACACCATCAGATATGCATATACAATACACTGAAATCCTGTATTGATGATAGTGGACAGTCAGTTCTTTGTTGGTATTCGCTTGCTTCGTTCTCATTGCTGTTCACGTTTATTTCTTCCGGACAACGAAACTAGGAATCAAAATAAAAAATCTTAACAGTCTCGAGATCGCGGATAGAAATGAGTTTCCTCCGTAGGGTAGCTGGACTCACCCTAAGACATAGGGTGAGGAGCTCAGCTATCCGGGAGTAGTCAGTTGAGGTGGCTCGGGCATCTAGACCGGACGCCTCCCTGGTGAGGTGTTCCGGGCATGCCCGGCCGGGGAAAAGGCCCCGGGGCAGACCTAGGACACGCTGGAGGCATTATGTCTCACAGCTGGCCTGGGAACGCCTTGGTGTCCTCCCGGTGGAGCTGGAGGAGGTGGCTGGGGACCGGGAAGTCTGGGCTTCCCGACTAAGACTGCTGCCCCCGTGACCCGGACCCGGAGGAAAATGGATGGATGGATGAATGGAACAGTCTCGGGATAATTTGATGTTAGTCCCGGTTCCTATCAATGCTCGAGACTCAAGTGATAAGTGAATTTCAGCAAAATGGGAAAGTGGAATCTACCTGTTTACGACCTTCTAAATACCTTTTAGAGCCCCAAGACACGAAATAGCACCCCTATAGTCACCTATTACCCAATATAGTAGACATTAGAGACTAAGTACTTGGAAGTCATATTATCATGTATTT
This sequence comes from Doryrhamphus excisus, assembly GCF_030265055.1. Classification (NCBI taxonomy): domain Eukaryota; kingdom Metazoa; phylum Chordata; class Actinopteri; order Syngnathiformes; family Syngnathidae; genus Doryrhamphus; species Doryrhamphus excisus. The sequence goes on from NC_080482.1 coordinate 2,422,452, forward strand.
GAATGTGTCTTCTGAATGCCTTATATTTGTATTTTACTTCATGTAGCCATTTTTATGCTTGAAAATGCCTAATTTAGCCCAGAAATCTGTACCATTTTCTAATGGACTAATAATACGCGGTAGTCAACCACAAAACTGCATACTTTCTTCATGAATATATTTTCAAGTATGGCTTAATGACCATGGACCAATTAAAATCCAGTATCTTTGGTTTGTTTGGCAACATAACGAGATGTTTTTAATATGTTTTAATATTAATACCCCCAGACTGTATATATTTGAAAAAAACAGAAACAAAGCGGTCGGAGGAAGTGATCTGTAGGGCAGCATAACGCCATTTTTTTCCAGAATGGATTGGATGAAAGACAAGTTAATTAGTGAGACTGTTTTCTTACCATAATGAGCTGAAACACTGCTGGAAGGACTCTGCTGTGATTGATCAGCCTGAAAAGGAGAAGAAATGAGAATGAATACAAACTGGATTGGAGTGTTTCTACACATTCATATACATTTCTATGAATACACTAAACTTTAGTTGTGTTTTTTGTCAGCTTTTGCTAAGCTTGACTTGACTTGAACTATGTCGTTTAATAAGCTACAGTAAACCTCGGATACGTATATCGGACTCGGATATATCGGAAATTCGCTCACAACGGACAGATAAAAAAGAACCAATTTTTCTGTAATGCATTTCCAATAAAAATTCATTGCATATATCGGATTTTTTATAACGGATTTCGCCTATTTCGGACAAAATCTCCAGTCCCGTTCCAATGCATTTCCATGAAATTTCCCTCGCATATATCGGATGGCCGCATCGTGGCGCTCCGATTCGCCGAATCGTGACAGGCCGCTATACGACGTCATTTGCAGCGTTTGCAGCGTTGCCTGCGCGTCCAGGTACATTGGAAACATAGTCAAGGAAGTGCCTTTTTATAACGGATAAAATCCCATTTACGCATATACCGGATATAAATCCGATATATGCGTAAAACGGACATTTTCCGGTATACGCATATAACGGATTTCGCTTATATCGGACAAAACCAGTGGGAACAATTGAATCCGATATATCCGAGGTTTACTATATGAACCTTTTCTTAGTTAAAATGATGAGAGCCCACCGGTTTGGGGACAAAAGACGCAAACAGGGAAAAGGAGAGTAGGATGCTAATAAACGAGCAACAAAATGACACAAAACACAAAAGACAGAAAGAGATGGATGTTTTCATTACAAACGGCAGCGTGCACTGACTGATTTACTTCCTCATTTACAACCAATTACTGTGTTTGGGACGCCTGCACCTTTAGACACAAATACATGCACACACTTATTTGTATGGATGTGTGTGTTTGTGTGTGTGTTTATTTAATGCATTGGAAGTGAATGAAGGTAAGCGATGTAATAAAGGTGGGAATGTTGAAGGTAAGACGGTTTACCTACCAAAACCCTCCACGCTATAAATCATGATTAAAAACATCATTCTTATCATGTTTGACAGGCTTTGGACCACGACTAGAATATTTAATCCCAACAAGCTTGTTTCAGCAGTGTTGACCAGTTCTGTAATACCAGTTCAGTAATAACAAAGGTTAGGGTTAGGTTGTTGGGGTTAGGGTTAGGTTTAGGGTTAGGTTTAGGTTTAGGGTTAGGGTTAGGGTTAGGTTAGGTTAGGTTTAGGTTTAGGTTTAGGTTTAGGGTTAGTGTTAGGTTTAGGGTTAGGTTTAGGGTTAGGTTTAGGGTTAGGTTTAGGGTTAGGTTTAGGGTTAGGTTTAGGTTTAGGTTTAGGGTTAGGTTTAGGGTTAGGTTTAGGGTTAGGTTTAGGGTTAGGTTTAGGGTTAGGTTTAGGTTTAGGTTTAGGGTTAGGTTTAGGGTTAGTGTTAGGTTTAGGGTTAGGTTTAGGGTTAGGGTTAGGTTTAGGGTTAGGGTTAGTGTTAGGGTTAGGTTTAGGGTTAGGGTTAGGTTTAGGGTTAGGGTTAGTGTTAGGTTTAGGGTTAGTATTAGGAGGTTAGGGTTTGGACATTTGAGGAACTGAACTTAGACAACTTAGGTAACAATCTTGATGATTTGGATTTACATGAGTTGTAGTTATCGATACATAATTAACCTAAATATGTTTTACTCGCGGGCGGCACTGTGGTTGAGTGGTTAGCGCGCAGCTAGGAGACCAGGGTTCAATTCCACCCTCGACCATCTCTGTGTGGAGTTTGCATGTTCTCCCCGTGCATGCGTGGGTTTTCTCCGGGTACTCCGGTTTCCTCCCACGTTCCAAAAACATGCTAGGTTAATTGGCGAGTCCAAATTGTCACAAAAGGTATGAATGTGAGTGTGAATGGTTGTTTGTCTATATGTGCCCTGTGATTGGCTGCCGACCAATCCAGGGTGTACCCCGTCTCTCGCCTGAAGACAGCTGGGATAGGCTCCAGCATTCCCCACGACCCTTGTGAGGATAAACTGTAGAAAATGAATGAATGTTTTACTTGCATGCAGTACTTGAGTTTGCCCAATGAGTCAGTATTGTTATTGTTGTTATGTTATGTTATGTTATTATGTTGTGTGAATGATGGCTTTTTCTTGCGTTTAAACGTGTTCCCTCGTGGGTTCCAAAATAGTCGTGCCATTGGCGAGCACACAGCATCATCACAATGCTGCTAACGGCCTACAAGGGAAATAATTGAATGGAATCTGGGACTGCTGTGATATATGAACCACCATTATAATCTGAAAACTACTGCAATCCAATCTATGTTCATTGTTGTGGCTGTAGTTGGCACTGGTCGTAGACCCGCACCGTGAAAGTATCAACGTGTTTTTAAGTGAATAATATTTGAAAATCCCCCAAATACAGTCAAACTAAGCCTATAATACCCACGGTTGGCATGCAGGGCATACATATGCTTTTCAGTGAGGCAACATTCACCTACACATGGCAGATAAGGGCATTCAGTACACACACACACACACACACACAGCACAAGGTTGCTTGGCTAAAGGTCATAGTAAATGTAATTGTTTGAAGGTGTGTCTGGGCTGTGATAATGCAGAGGGAGACAGCAGGCAGCCTTCCCAACGTTAATGTCCCCAATTTACCATCTAATTACCACTCGGCTGACTTCATAGCCACACTTATCTAACCAAGGTCCAGGCAATTTAATTTCTGATTGTGTAACCAGAGCGATGGAGGGAGAGTTGCGGAGAGAGGGCACACGGAAGGAGAGATGTGTGGACCGGCGTTAATAAATTAGAGATGGCGAGAGAAAGAGAACAAGGAAGACGAGGGGGAAAAAAATGTGAAATATTGTTAATAATTTCCGACAAAAACCAGCGAGAGGAAAACAGATGTAGAGGGAAGAGCGCTGACACCAATTTGAGAAGTTCACGTCACTCTACTTGTGTCACGGAACGAGGGGATGAGGAGAGTCTCAGGAAGAGGAGGACGGAGACGAAAGCGAGTAAAATTACTGATAAGAAAGTGTTTGGCATATCGAGCATTAAGGGCAAACTCCAGCAGGGTGGGAAAGAAGGATGGATGGAGATGAGAGTGAGCTATTCATGATAAGAGGTGGAACTTGATAAAATATGTGTAAAAAAAAGTAGCGAAGGAATCAAACTATAAGGTTAAAATCACCGATGCTATAAACTGAGATAAAAATGTGTATGAGCTCGTTGTAAGCCACAAATACCGAGAACGGCTTTTTGATAAGATCCATCACGGCCACTTTGGAAAATAACTGCAAATCCACCAAGTATACAGCGCAGCGCATTTCAGAAGTGGCCCAGAAGTGACTCTACATTCTGCTAAAAATACAAGCCTGGTCTATTTTTGACAAAGGTGCCAAAAAGCTGCACACAACAAACTGAGGCAGGCGGCGTGGCAGGCACAGAAAAAGCCATCTATATCTCCTCTCTTCTTCACAGTCTGTGCATGTCTTCATGCAAACTTTGTCAACATTTTCTCCTCTACGCAGCCGTTACCTTTGTCTACGTCTATATATTTCTGCTGGTTCCCTTTCTCTTCCTCACTCTCTGGTTCAGCTGAGCAGAGACAGGAAGGAATCAAGACTCGGTGACAGCTGTGGTCAGGACACATGTCTTAAATACAGATGCTCCGCAGCGGGCTGGAGTGAGCACACACACACACACACACTATGTGTCTTGATTTTCCACCCACACAAGTGAGGGACCATGCAAACTGCTAGGCAAGACTCTGTGCTAACCACAACACCACAACCGCCATTTTGTCCCTTTCATAATCAGTAAAAACTAGAGGTGCTCCGATCGATCGCTCACCAATCGGTATCTACTTTTTGACTCGCGGGCCGCATTGATATAACAAAATATATTTTATATCTATATATTTTACACGTAACAGTCCACCTGGTATTATTGTATCTGTAAAATTGTCATGCGATCTGCTATTATTATTTATTATTTTATATTTATATTTAAAAATTTTAAAAATAATAAAATATTATAATAATTAAAACAAAATTAAAATAATAATTATTATATTATTATTATGTAAAATATGCAAATATATAAACAATATTATTATATATAATTAATATAATAATTAGCATTAATATAATAAATATAATAATCATACTAGTTATAATAATATAATAATAATTATTTTAATTTTTATTATTATTATGTGCTTGTGTCTGTTTTTTCAGGAGCACTTTGTAAACAACAGACCATGTCAAACAACGAAATTGATAAAACCATCAAAAGGTTGGCTCAGGCCATGATGCCAGGTTGTATGTTGAGTTTAAATTAAATACTTTTGAAAGATTGGGCGGGCCGTATTCAAACACTGTGGGCCGTAGTTTGCCCACCCCTGGGTTATCACATGGTTTGTCTGGTATCAGGCCAGGTATCATGCCCCCAAGTGTCAGTATCAGATACTGGCTGATACTGGCACGCGGGGGCATGACAAACCATGTGATGATCTTATTATCACATACTATTTAATCATGAGCTTATTATCACGTACTATTTAATCAAAAGACCATTTTGTTTCCAGAAAATGTTCAGCTTATTACATGTATTATATCTAAACAGTGTAAACACAATAATTGCAAAAATATTTCAACAATAATATTTTATCAACAGTCTTATCTTTGACACAGTATCATTTCGGCCTTTTCCCGTATCATTCATGGGCGGTTTCTAGGGTACAGGGCCAATTAATACTGTAGTATGTGATAAGTACTGATATTAGTGAAAAAGCATGGTATTGATATCGGCCAGTATTTGCTTTCTAAGGCCGATCGGATGAAAATGTTATCAAAATGAGTAGCTCTTAGCCATTTTTATTTTGTAAAAGTAGCTCTCACAAGAAAAAAAACTGCACGGTGGTCAAGTGTTTAGCGTGCAGACCTCACAGCTATGAGACCCGAGTTCAATCCCGCCCTGTGTGGAGTTTGCATGTTCTCCCCGTGCATGCGTGTGTGTTAACATTTTGTGGTGTAACTGTGTTAGTTAGCAAAGAACTACAACATCAACTGTTGATGACATCATGGACAGACAACAGAGCTGAGTTCCGGTTCCTGTTCCAAGGCATTAGCATTAGCATAACATTTTGTGAGCAGAATACATTAAGAACACATTTAAGGAAGAGGAAGAGGCAACGTGTGAATTATCTACATATATTAACTACTTAATTAACTCGACAGCGGTCGAGTGGTTAGCGCGCAGACCTCACAGCTAGGAGACTCGGGTTCAATTCCACCCTCGACATCACTGTGTGGAGTTTGCATGTTCTAATTGTGCATGCGTGGGTTTTCTCCGGGTACTCCGGTTTCCTCCCACATTCCAAAAACATGCTAGGTTAATTAGCGACTCCAAATTGTCCATAGGTATGAATGTGAGTGTGAATGGTTGTTTGTCTATATGTGCCCTGTGATTGGTTGGCCACCAGTCCAGGGTGTACCCCACCTATTGACCCTTGTGAGGATAAACGGTAGAAAATTAATGAATAACATAAGTAATACATATAAGCATTTACACTTCATGTATACGGTTGGTATCGCCCGATTTCACTTATGGATGATCGATATCGGTAGCATAATTTCTAGTAGACACTATTATTATTGTCACACGGCCATTCTTATATACGGCAGAACCTCAAAAGGTGAACACAATGCGTTCTGTGGAATAATTGGGACAGGATCCCAGACACCCCCAACCTCCCTAAACAATATAGAGGATAATATAATGGATGAATGGAAGATGTAAAACAACAAGAAAGTCAGCATTTGGAAGATATCAGGAACTTAGTAGTTGTCCAACATACTGTCTAGCCCCCCCCCCCCCCCACTAGCCAGAAAACTCAACTCAGCAATTCTATTCCAGTCTAACACAAGCAAACACAACCGTTGTGTTTGAATGATAAAATCCCCCCCCCCCCCCCCCCCCACGATAATTAATACAAATAAACATTGAGGCAGCATACTGTGATAATTTAGGGCAAATCATTGGACTATTTGACTTTCCTGGTGATTCTATTTCTAAAGCGTTTATGCTCCAATGACCATTAAAAGTGCAGTTATGGCTCTGGACTCAATTTAATTAGCTAGAAGCCTGGGCATGTTCCCTCACAGAAAGTGCCTGGAGGCTTCGCTGTTTATTATTGTTGCATGGCTGCCAAGTGGTGCCGCTTGCCTGGGAGCCCTTTGCCTTGACAAAGCAACAATATATTTACAGATGTCAGGTTGTGCATTTGCTTGCTAAGCTCTTAAAATAAACAGATTATTTACAGCGTTGCCGGTACCTGATAAGATACGCAAAGGTTACGATGGTAGATGATAGATGTTCCCTTTTGTACTCGCGTCATACCTGCACATCTGGGTGCTGTACTCAGTCATGGAAACCAGCAGTTTGAGGGCGTAGAGCGAGATGGGCTCTGCTGCTTGTAGAAGAGATTCGTACCTGGACATGAGAGCAAATGTTGCAGGGAATGACTTCATCTACACCAGGGGTCTCAAACTCGCGGCCCGCGGGCCACATTTGGCGCTAGTTTGAGGCCCCCACCTTGATACCAAAGTTTAAATGACAGCTTAAAGCTGTGTGCACACCGGACACAATTAACATGATTTTGCCCCGCCCATACTGTTACCCTACCCTGTTACCCCGCCCTGTTTTGCTTTGGATTAGCAATGAAGCTAAAGGCTTACGACGCTGGGTATAAATAAATGCAGGAAATGATTTGGAATAAAAACGGAAAATACACGTCAAGATAAAGCATCTCATCAAACATGTTGTTAAAGTTACGACGCTGCTCCCGGATGGAAGTGAGTACCATGCTAACTTGCTAATTGGGTCAAATTATTACGTTTCATTAATGTTCATGTTAAAGGTTAAATAACTGTTAATACTGTACATTTGAATCTGAAAAAAATAATTTCTCTACCAACTGTATGTGGTTTCTTACGTTTTTTCTTATTTGCTGTTTTATTATTATTTTACTTATTTATTACTGATTGATTGATTTATTGTCTTTATTCTTTATTTGCTTATTTTGTGTAAAGAAAAAGAAAAATTAAGATATTTGAGAACAGTGGAATGTTTTATCAGATATTTATAATAATAATAATAATATAATAATAATAATATAATAATAATAATTGATAATATGGCTGCTCTGCTAGGAATAATGCATAATGAGAGGAAGTTTTAAACTGGTATTAGTACCTGTCTTGCATATTTTTTAGCTACCTTATTAGTGTTAAGTTGCTGTGTGATGATTTTAGCCTTATATCTCTTATACACCAACAATTACGGTAATTCAGGTCATCTGTTCTTCTCCATCAGCAGGTACAGAAAAGAAAATGACGAAAGTAAGGCACACATTGTCAAAATAACCAATTTTGAGACTAACCTTGGAAGCAGAGTTTCGGTGAAAAGAGATACAATTTGATTAGCAGGGCTATCTTCATCTTTCTTCTCCGCTGTCATCTGGTCTTTGCTTTTTGCCTCCTTTTCTGTGTTCTTCGTATTCATTCCGCTATCATCGTCATGGACCAGAAGGATCAGACTGAGCTCTGACTGAATCCTCAAAGCAAAAGCAGAGCATTCTGCTAAAACCCCCCAAAAAAGAGAACCAAACAGTGAAACAAATATCAAACAATGCATGTGGTCAGGAAGTACTCAATATAAAAAGTTGTACTATACTGCATATGTCATTTTATACATATACAATATTCTAGATATATTGTGTTATATACAATCTGTTTCCAAGGTGACAACAACATGAAATGTTTTAATGCAATGAATGATACTTACAAAATACCACCCTCAACGGCGTTTTCTTTGGTTAATTTGAGGCAGTAATGCAAAACTCCTCAGGACATCAAACAGTTAATTAAGACCACTGAATATTAAACCACATTTTGCATGATCCACCATGCATATATTTGCACATCATAGCACCAAATAGGAAATGGAGAATTAATTGCAAATTAGGGAAAACGTGACTAACACACGATAACACTGGAAAACCATAAGGCGAGATAGAAAATACAACATTTATGGTTATTTGTGTGGTATCAGTGTTGAATGTGAATGTATGTCATATGAATGTATGTGCGTGTTTGGCAACTTAGTTGAAACAATTGCGATTTTGTGAGGTTTGCCCCCCCAAAAAGCTATGACATGTTGTAGAAAAAAGTCCTTCAGAGAATATAAAAATCTCTTACCATTTCTGCTGAAAACCAGTGTTGTCAGAGGACGCAGGATCGAATAAACAACCTTTCAGAGAAAACCAAAACACATCATACGGTTGGCGCCCTTGACCGTGACATTCAAACTCTTAAACTATGCTAATTCAGCAACAAGGCTCCATGTGAGAGGAGGCTAGACTCTGCTAACAAAGCAAATATCAACAACAGCACACAGAGAATGCAGACCCAAGCCGAGGTTTAACATTTGCAAATGGAAATGGAATAGCTGTGACCTCAGATCAGATCTTACACACGCCAAACAAACACAATACTACAATACTGGGAAAAAGGTGTATGTATGTTAAATGGGACGTTCCATTGTCTTGCATATGTCTTAGCTATTTATTAAACTATTAGTGTTAAGTTGCTGTGTGATGATTGTACATTTCTGAGCTATTTATTAAACTATTAGTGTTAAGTTGCTGTGTGATGATTGTACATTTCTTAGCTATTTATTAAACTATTAGTGCTAAGTTGCTGTGTGATGATTGTACATTTCTTAGCTATTTATTAAACTATTAGTGCTAAGTTGCTGTGTGATGATTGTACATTTCTTAGCTATTTATTAAACTATTAGTGTTAAGTTGCTGTATGATGATTGTACATCAACAATTACGGTAATTCAGGTCATCTGTTCTTCTCCATCAGCAGGTACAAAACTTTAAATTATTATTATTTATTCTAAATTATTTAAATTATTTGTACAAATTACCGTTTACACTGTACATTGTTCATATTTGATGTAATCTATTTATTCCCCACATTATTATTTATTATTTATTATTTATTATTTATTATTTATTATTTATTATTTATTATTTATTATTTATTATTTATTATTTATTATTTATTATTTATTATTTATTATTTATTTTATTTTTATACAGGAGACAGGCAAAGACATTTCGTTGGCAATTTCACTGCTGTGTTATTGTGCCATGACAATAAAGAAAGTCTATCTATCTATCTATAAAAGTCTGCGAGTTGGCTGGTGCTAATTAAAATGTCTTCCTGCATGTGCTATCGACTATCACCATCTTTCCTTCTCTTCTAATTTCTCTCCCTCCGTCCTGTCTGCTTCCTGCTGTTCTCCGCTCCATTCGTCAATAGTCATTAAACACAATCCGATTGTCCCGTCACGTGTGCTTACACACACAAACGCACAGAAAAACACACACAATTCTGATGAACCGCTGTCCCTTCGATAGTTGATTAGTGTCTTGCCTAAATTGCATCTTTGTCCTCTGAGCACAGACAGACAGGTTTATCCAACTAGAAGACACTCCAAGTAAAACCCAGAGATCTCATCCTCCAATGAGAGGAAACGTACGCACAAAATCATGTTCTGTTGACATAATCATGTGTTGTGTCTACATTGAATGTTCTCACAGAATAGAGATTCATACAGATGACACATAATTATAATAACTATAAAAGCAATCTTCACTCGCTAAATGTACTGCAAAAAAGGTCAGTAAGGATAATTCATAATGCCGCCTACAGAGAACATACTAACTCCTTATTTCTAAAATCACAAATACTTCAACTAAAATAATGCATAAGGCTAAAAATAACCAATTACCTAAAAATGTCATCCAATACTTCTCTACAAGAGAGGAGAAATATGATCTCAGGGAAGTACATTTGAAACACTTCTATGCTAGGACTACGTTATGCTAGCCATAGCATTTCAGTATGTGGAATCAAACTATGGAATGGATTGAGTAAGGAAATCAAACAATGCACAACGATGAGCCAATTCAAGAAACAATACAAGCAGTTGATGTTTGCTGAATACAAGGATGAAGAGTCTTGAACCAGTCATGATGTGCTATATATATCACCATATTGACACTTACTATGGTACCCATTATGGCATTGGATGCTCATATCACCTCCTACTTTGGTAAATTAAATTAAATTAAATTAAATTAAATTAAATTAAATTAAATTAAATTAAATTAAATTAAATTAAATTAAATTAAATTTAAGGAGTAGGAAATTAAATTAAATTAAATTAAATTAAATTAAATTAAATTAAATTAAATTAAATTAAATTAAATTAAATTAAATTAAATTAAATTAAATTAAATTAAATTAAATTAAATTAAATTAAATTAAATTAAATTAAATTAAATTTAATTTAATTTAATTTAATTTAATTTAAAAATAAAAAAAACCTTAAACTATATTAGGAAAGCAGGAAGTGAACAAATGTAACAGTTACTGATTGTAAAAGTACCAGATGGAGGGGTAGGATTTAATAAGCTTTGCTTCTTCCTACTCCTTTTGGACATGTGGAACTGTGAACTGATTATGGGATGCACTCAATTGTAATCTGATGCATGTTGAAATGAAATAAAACCATTACCATTACCATGACCATTACCATGACCACATTAAGACTGTTAATGAATCAGCACCCAGGTGTCGTAAATACTCACAGTGCTTCCATATGGACTAATGAGAGCATTGTGCTGACTCAGCACCTCCACAATGGACAATGTCGTCCTAATCCACTCGTCACACATCGTGGCACCTAACAGGAAATGAAATGTCATTGGTGACGAGCCATTGAATAGTTTTATGTCCACGTGCTACTAAGTGAAGCTTCACAAATATCGATGCAGAAGCTTGGTTTTGTTTCACGGAAGGCCGTGTGCTCTAATCGCTCCCTCCAGGATTATGTGGGCTGTAAGTGTTTTTTTGCGGTCGAAAATGTCTGATTTCACAGCAATGTATTGGGTGGTTTTATGAATTTGTTATCAATGTTTTAAGTGTTATTTGCTTTATTTGCATATTAAACTCGAGTGCAGAACGCATTTTCCAACACGGACAGCAATTGACCAGTCCTCTGAGGATTTAGTTGGCCTTTTTGAGTTGCCTGATTTTGCCTGATATGTATCTTTTTGCGTATTTTTTATTATCAGTGTATTTACCTACATAACTGGACCAATCCGTATGTTGCATATGCTGCGTGTGGTAACCCTATTTTCATTGATAACATCGGGGAATTATTGATCGCAATCTACGATCGCAATCGATTTTTGTTGGTAAATGAGAGACAATGAACGATTATCATCACATGTTCAAATTTGTTTCTATACACATAAGGAAGTAAGGATGTGGGTAGGCGGTCAGACAGTTGACGTGCACGTCTGAGTGCTGCTTAGTGACTAATTTGATTGCCCATAATGACAATGATTGATTGGTCAAATTGTCAAATTGTGCAGGGCAGTTTTGGAAAAACACATCTTTCATAAATATTGGTTGAATTTGTATAAACTGGTGCGATCGCAATATGGCTAAATCCTGGTGGGTCTGTCTGCTGGGCAGTCTGGACGTTTAAGGTGGTTGTCATTTTGTCTTGGTGCCCCCCACCATAATCTGGGCCAAATTGCTTTCACAGTATTGTCACTTAATAAACCCTTGAAATCAAACAAGGTGATTGTTGTTTGACAATAATAATTCCCAACCAATAAAATGTGATTGTATAACTAATATGTAACCAGTAACGTACCCAAAGTGCTGACCAGATTGGTTTGGTTTGACTCCACATGGGCGATACTGTCCTGGAGCAAAGAGACAAAAAGACATTTTTAGACATACCGGTGTGTGTCTTCAGTTCCCATTTTTGTTGCTTCACTCCTTATTACATACATGTAGTACACAGACAGTATACTATATTGCTTATGAAAAGGTTTATACTACCAGCAATGATCCCATCTGAGTCAGAAACTCCTCTGTTACAATTTGAGATCGAAAGGTCTGAAAGAAAACATGATGTAGTTGATGAGATGCAACCGAGGGGTCACTCCTTCATCATCATCATCATCGACCAAAATATTACCAGACTTTGACTGATGCATCGCAGTGTGAAAATAACTACAGACACATAGTAAATACACTGTTTACACACATAGTAAATACACTGTTTACATATATAGTAAATACACTGTTTATACAAATAGTAAATACATTTTAATGCCAAAAATAGGAAATCCTGAGTAAAGCAACAAGGGCAAACAGTGATGATGGCGGGGACATAAAATACCAAAAAGAGGGCGAATGCTCCCTTGTTACCTGTGATGAAAGAAGTGCCAGCAGTATAGACGTCGAAGGCAAAGTGCGTTTAAGCTGTTTACTCTGAGATAAGGAAGGGTGCCTCCTTCCAATGATGCCTCTCAAAGCACACAAAATGTCCTCTAGGGAAGGAGACAAGTCAAACGGATTAAGATTTGTTTTTGTTTTTTTTTTTTTTAGGACCATAGAAGTGTATTGGATTTGAATATTTTAGCAGAACGAAAAAAAAAAAAAAAACGGATCAGGATACATGAAATTATTAGGGGTGTCACAATACGCTCAGGTCACAAGACGAAACAATATAAGATATCGGGTTGACGAGAAGGAGACAGAACGATATTTTAATATAATTGTTAAGATTTTGATTTGACTGAATCAGTAGGGGCATAAAAAAATATGTGTGTCAAACTATTCCATATACGGGTCACGGTTCGGTACGTTAGGGTTAGGGGTACTTAAGTGTGCCCACTAACTATCTGGGACTCACGGGATTTTGGGGGGGTAAATCACCGCTCATGCACTACACTGCTGATGGGGATGTCATACAAAAAAACGGTCCCCTTAATCTCACCAAATATTGTAACACCCTTAGGAATTATTCTAATTATTATATAGCAAATGTAACTGGGGGCGGCACGGCGGTCGAGTGGTTAGCGCGGAGACCTCACAGCTAGGAGACCAGGGTTCAATTCCACCCTCGGCCATCTCTGTGTGGAGTTTGCATGTTTCTCCGGGTACTCCGGTTTCCTCCCACATTCCAAAAACATGCTAGGTTAATTGGCAACTCCAAATTGTCCATAGATATGAATGTGAGTGTGAATGGTTGTTTGTCTATATGTGCCCTGTGATTGGCTGGCGACCGGTCCAAGGTGTACCCCGCCTCACGCCCAAAGACAGCTGGGATAGGCTCCAGCACCCCCCGCGACCCTCGTGAGGAAAAGCGGTAGAAAATGAATGAATGAATAATTTAATTTAATTTAATTTAATTTAATTTAATTTAATTTAATTTAATTTAATTTAATTTAATTTAATTTAATTTAATTTAATTTAATTTTTAAATATTTCTCCTCTCTTGTAGAGAAGTATTGGATGACGTTTTTAGCTAATTGGTTGTTTTTAGCCTTATGCATTATTTTAGCTGTTTGAAGATGAACTATATCAGCAAGTTTAAGTATTTGTGATTTTAGAAATAAGGAGTTAAAATGTAACTGGTGTGCTGTTACCCAAAAGAAGCGGTGCAGTACTCCTCAGATGATACGCCAATAAGTCCAGACACTGCGCCAGGTATCCCGATTGACTGAGGTGATTTTTAAGGGGCGTGGCTTTGCGTAAATCTCTCTCCAGATACGTCACAAGTCTGTCAAACACAACCACGCACACACTTTGAGGAACCGAAACCGAAACAATCCTTCCATCAATTCTAACTAAATATTAGCTAAAATGTGCTGCATATGAAGGGAAACATAAATAATGTAAATTTAGCATGCACAGGATCCATAAAAAGCAGGATAGGGAAGACCGGCCGTGACAGAAACAGACAGCCTTATGGTGAAGAATATCTTATTAATATCAGACTGGGTGCAATGACAACAATCAATAATATTCTATTCACAAATTCAGAGCAGAGCTGCAAGGTTTTTACTGGCAAATGATGCACAACACATACAAACACACACAAGTAAAGAGGTTTTGAGATGCCGTATTAATTTCTGAAGATGGATTTGAGTGGCAGTGGTGCAACGAGAGAAGTATATGACTTACATTGGATCGAGTCAAAGGATGGGACAGTAAAAATCATCAAACTTTGTATTCTAAATAATTCAAATTAATAGAAGATTGAGCTGCATGGCGATCGAGTGGTTAGCACGCAGGACACGAGTTCAATTCCACCCTCGGCCATCTCTGTGTGGAGTTTGCATGTTCTCCCCGTGCATGCGTGGGTTTTCTCCGGGTACTCCGGTTTCCTCCCACATTCCAAAAACATGCTAGGTTACTGTATTTTCTGGACTATAAGTCGCTCCGGAGTATAAGTCGCACAAGACCAAAAATGCATAATTAGGTAGAAAAAAAACATACATAAGTCCCACTGTAGTATTGCATTGCAAGTTGCATTTTTTGCGGGTAATTTATTTTACAAACTACTTGACCACAACAGACATGACAACACAATGGTTATTCAACTACACCAAAAATAAACATGAACAGAAAGGGTATATATATATATAATAAATATATATATGATATAATATATACATATTATAAGTCGCTCTGGCGTATAAGTCACAGGAACAGCCAACCTATGAAAAAAAAGTGCGACTTATTGTCCGGAAAATACGGTATTACGTTTAGCATTTTCCTCAACTTTTCTATCTTTATCATTTTTATCTTATTTTTATCATTTTTATTTTTATCTCCAAATTGTCCATAGGTATGAATGTGAGTGTGAATGGTTGTTTGTCTATATGTGCCCTGTGATTGGTCGGCCACTAGTCCAGGGTGTAAACACACTAATGTAAACACAATAAAAAAAATTTATTAGGGCTGTCAAATGAGTACATTTTAAGATTAATCAGATTAATCACAGTTTGCAAATTAATAATTAATCACGATTAATTATGTCTGAAATATGCCCAGGATTATGTATATATTAACAGCACCAAATGACCTGAAAAGTTAAATCAAGTTATGTTTTTTTGTACCCCGCCTCTCGAACCAAAGACAGCTGGGATAGGCTCCAGCAACCCTCGTGAGGATAAGCGGTAGCAAATGAATGAATGAATGATTAAGTACATATTTTTAAGTTAAACAATCATTAAAAATGTACCTGAAAGCAACATGACTAATGAGATGCTCATCATGTAATTTTCCTTTTTTTCCCCGAGTGTCCAGTAAGTTAGTTTCCGTTTGTCCGGCTGCCTGCTTCCATGTCAGCTGGTCTGACTGAAGCGTGTGTTTTTTTTTTCCACTTTTCCATCTAAAATAAAGAACCAAACCAGCTACCTCTCTGGCAGTCATTGTGGGAGTGCTCACACCAAACTGACCCACATAAATGGCTCATGTGTGTGTGTTCATGTGTGTGTGTGTGTGTGCGTGACTGCAAGTGTTGAAAGCCATCACAGTCCACTCCCAGAGGCAATCTTGACACTTCCTCAGTGAGGCTTGTGCAAGTTTATCTAACGCAGACGAAAAACACGCAAACGCACACCCAATTTTTCATGCCACGGTGGAGCTAATTAAACACAACGTGCCCGGGTGAAGGCAGGACTGACGAAAAGATGATTGTGTGTTGGTGTGTGTGTGTGTGTGTGTGTGTGTGCAGCTTAAGTCTCACTGGGTGCTCTGAGGGAGAGAGACAGGCAGGTCAACTCTGACAGCTCTAAGACGGAGAAGAGGAGAGGAAGAGGCGTGAGGAAATCAAGATAAAGTGTGTGCACGCGTGCACGTGTGTGAGAGAGACAGGTCCAGAAAAATAAGGTGATGATAAACAAAATCCTTGGGGTTATGTTTATAAAATACAGCAAGTAGAACATTCTAGAACATGGCATTACGTAATTATTGAATTCTGATTTACTGCAGGGAACAATAAATGACGATTTGCAGGCAAATTATATTAAAAAGAGCGCAACATGATAATACAAAAATAACACGGTCGAAGACGCTAATTGGGACGAGCTAACTGAAGTCAACACAAGCGGTTGTGGACAAGCGTTGCTTGTGACTTTTTGCCAAAGACATAAGTAGAATAGGCAACGCCATTTTTAAACCTAAAGCAGTTTGTTGAAATCATTTTCCTCAATTTGTACATATTTATGTTTGGATTTCTTCTGTCTTCATATGGTATTGTAGTAACTGTAAGTACTGTAAGGTTATGAGATGATTGATGGGATGAAGGTATAAAGGTCTAATTAAACATGAACATTTCAGCATGGCTGCAAATTTATACTGACAGTATATACCGTATTTTCTGGACTATAAGTCGCTCTGGAGTATAAGTCGCACAAGGACGAAAATGCATAATTAGGTAGAAAAAAACATACATAAGTCGCTCCGGAGTATAAGTCGCACAAGGCCAAAAATGCATAATTAGGTAGAAAAAAAACATACATAAGTCGCTCCGGAGTATAAGTCGCACAAGGCCAAAAATGCATAATTAGGTAGAAAAAAAACATACATAAGTCGCTCCGGAGTATAAGTCGCACAAGGCCAAAAATGCATAATTGGGTAGAAAGAAAACATACATAAGTCGCTCCGGAGTATAAGTCGCACAAGGCCAAAAATGCATAATTAAGTAGAAAAAAAACATACATAAGTCGCTCTGGAGTATAAGTCGCACAAAGTAAAAAATGCATAATTAAGTAGAAAAAAACATACATAAGTCGCTCCAGAGTATAAGTCACACAAGGACAAAAATGCATAATTAAGTAGAAAAAAACATACATAAGTCGCTCCAAAGTATAAGTCGCACAAGGACAAAAATGCATAATTAAGTAGAAAAAAACATACATAAGTCGCGCCGGAGTATAAGTCGCACAAGGACAAAAATGCATAATTAAGTAGAAAAAAACATACATAAGTCGCTCCGGAGTATAAGTCGCACAAGGACAAAAATGCATAATTAAGTAGAAAAAAAACCTACATAAGTCTCTCCGAAGTATAAGTCGCACAAGGACAAAAATGCATAATTAAATGATGATTAGAAGGCAAAATATATTAAAAAGAGCGCAACATAAGTAGAATTGATGGGATGAACATAGCTAGTTAGCTTAGCCCAACAGATCCCAGCTGACATTGGACAAGTGGCAGAGTACACCATCGACTGGTCGCCAATCCATCAAAGGCCACATATAGACAACCAACCATTCACACTCACATTCACGCTTATGGACAATACGTATATATATATAATTTGTGTTCTTGACAAAGAGTACAAAACTAGCAAGAGAGGAACAAGTACTTGACTTTGTCCTCAGTTACCTCAGCCATCTTACATCTTACGTACAAATGAAAAAGAGACAGGCTCGGGATCTATATGTCAGTAATGTAGGGCATTTTGTTCCGACTGAAAGACCAACTGATCTAAATCACCAGGGGAAATGGCCGCGTATGCGGTACGTGAATACATATGCATCTGATGGTATGGGCGTTGCGCATTCGCCGCTCCAATGCAACTCAGCAAGGGGTGAAACGCGGGACAAGCAGCTAATGAACCATTTGAAGTACAAGTAAAGTTACAACATACAGCAGCAAAACCGAATGTCCAGGGTGCATACGTTTATATTATCATTCCCACAGCTGCTGTGCTAGTTAGCACAAAGGTTACACAAAGTACAAGTGCCTTGCCAGCAACCCTAGGCTGCATTTTTATGAAGAAAATCCTTGCTTTTAAAAGTACATTGCTTAAAATAACACAAACATGTTGTGCTGGACAACTGCAGCAATTGTACCAGAATGATACCGCCTAATAAGACCAACACATAATCCAAACGTTTATATAATTGTCCACATTAAGATAGTTTGTGATATTTCTTTACCCTGACACATGGACTTCTTGAGACCCGCAAAAAGCGTCCAGCCTAAGGTGTACATCCGTAGTTGTCAGTCAGGTGTCGGATATGAGATGAAAAACATCAGATCTCAGGAATACTTCTGTCAAGTGGTGAATTATCCCATCGACTGCTCTGCGAAACGGGCCTCAGACAAAACGGCTTCAAACAAAATGGCCTCAGATGAAACAGACGGGAAAAAAAAACATAACTTGATTTCACTTTTCAGGTCATTTGGCGTTTTTAATACATACAAATATATATATATATAATCCTGGGCATATTTCAGGCATAATTAATCATGATTAATCATTTTGCAAACTGTGATTAATCTGATTAATCTTAAAATTTACTCATTTGACAGCCCTAATAAAAATGTGTTATTGTGTTTACATTAGTTAGTTGCTAAAACCATTTGCAGTTCCATCCATCCATCCATTTTCTATGCTGGAGCCTACCCCAGCTGTCTTCGGGCGAGAGGCTGGGTACACCCCGGACTGGTGGCCAGCCAATCACAGGGCACATATGGACAAACAACCATTCACACTCACATTCATACCTATGGACAATTTGGAGTCGCACCCGGGGAGCGGAGAATCGAACCATCAGTTCCATAATCTATTAATAAGATTATCAGAGCATCAGATCGACTCAAAATCAGATTCAAGGCCAAAAATGATGATCCAGTCGTCCTTACTTAAAATGAAAGTAAACTGAGCTGACCAACATAATGATGAAACCTTAACGAGGTTTGTGGCGCCCCCTATGGTTGTGTTCAAAAAGCATCCCAAGACATAATATCTAATCATCAATCATCTGTTCCTTCTGCGGGTTGTTTCGTTTGTCGCCATTTTGTCTAAGGCTGTTTTGTCTGGGGAAGTTTAGTTTTCTGAGACCGGTACATTATCTGATCATCCATGACGGATGTTTTCCCGAAGCCTCTGCCTTCCGTCCAATAGAGTTCTTTCTCTTGACACCTGAAAACTTTAAAACAGATGATACACAAGGCAACGATTCCATAATCATTATTGTCCCTGAGACCCGATGCTTGTTCATTTAAGGCCATTCATTGTTTAACAAGTAAACAAATTCTTATTTTATTGCTGAATATTGCACCAGCGAAAAACAGACCATTTCCCTTTGTTAGATGCATCCACCAGGAGTCGGCTAGGCTAGTTGGCTGCTAGTTTAATTATTCTGAGCTTTTTTATGCCCTTGTTAGACCCCTGGAGGCTGCATTCAGGGTCAGTATGGATTTTTCTGTCCAAAATAATACACACTAAACAAGGCTGAAACCTAAGTAATCATTATAAATTTATACATTGTATGTCAGAATTATTTACCTATGCTGACAGCAGAACAGCAGCGCGTGTGTGTTGTCCTTGATCAGTATCAAGAGCAGTAGAAACGCTTTGGCTCTGGTAATTGTGGAAGGACTCTCAAGGCAGCGCAGCACCTTTAACACACAGTCCTGGAAAACAAACACAAATGGACACACATAAGTGCAGCTTTGCCCACAATGTTTAATTCAAATGTTTATGTAAATAATGTATACTATATTTAAAAAAAATGTTTCAAGTCCAAAAAAACTTTCTCTTCATTGGACGGTGTTATATTCTACATTTCTGTACACAAACCAAAGCATCCAACATAAGGTTTAATTAAACAAGAACATTTCAGCATGGCTGCAATTTATACTGACAGTATATACCGTATTTTCTGGACTATAAGTCGCTCTGGAGTATAAGTCGCACAACGCCAAAAATGCAGAATTAGGTAAAAAAAAACATACATAAGTTGCTCCGGAGTATAAGTCGCACAAGGCCAAAAATGCATAATTAAGTAGAAAAAAACATACATAAGTCGCTCCGGAGTATAAGTCGCACAAGGCCAAAAATGCATAATTAGGTAGAAAAAAAACATACATAAGTTGCTCATGAGTATAAGTTGCACAAGGCCAAAAATGCATAATTACGTAGAAACAAAATACATAAGTCGCTCCGGAGTATAAGTCGCACAAGGCCAGAAATGCATAATTAGGTAGAAAAAAACATACATAAGTTGCTCTGGAGTATAAGTTGCACAAGGCCAAAAATGCATAATTAGGTAAAAAAAAAAACATACATAAGTTGCTCTGGAGTATAAGTTGCACAAGGCCAAAAATGCATAATTACGTAGAAAAAAAATACATAAGTCGCTCCGGAGTATAAGTCGCACAAGGACAAAAATGCATAATTAAGTGGAAAAAAAACATACATAAGTTGCTCCGGAGTATAAGTTGCACAAGGCCAAAAATGCATAATTAAGTAGAAAAAAACATACATAAGTTGCTCCGGAGTATAAGTCGCACAAGGGCAGAAATGCATAATTAGGTAGAAAAAACATATATAAGTTGCTCTGGAGTATAAGTTGCATAATTAGGTCAAAAGAAACATACATAAGTCGCTCCAGAGTATAAGTCGCACAAGGCCAAAAATGCATAATTAAGTAGAAAAAAACCATACATAAGTCGCTCCGGAGTATAAGTCGCACAAGGCCAAAAATGCACAATTAGGTCGAAAAAACATACATAAGGTACTCCGGAGTATAAGTCGCATAAGGCCAAAAAATACATAATTAGGTAGAAAAAACACACAAAAATCCAGTGTTTATGTAACAGTTTTTTCATTTATAAGTCGCTCTGGAGTATAAGTCGCAGGAAGAGCCAACCTATGAAAAAAAGTGCAACTTATATTCCGGAAAATACGGTATTACGTTTAGAATTTCCTCAACATTTTTATATATAAACATATTCCAAGTATGAACTTTCAGCCCATAACTTGAATTCAAACTAAAACTTGTATGGCAACGGCTCCCGAAGACGTCCATTCACTCAGCATAAACTGAAGCCATAACTGCTTGGAAGGAATTGAGCTGGCCACCACTATTATGACTATCGCCAACACCATGCAAAACCGCGTGTGCGAGTGTGAGTGCACGCAAGCATGCAATTGCTTTTGTGCTGCAACACCCCGAGTTAATTAATTACAAAGCCCAGTAGTGTGTGCATAGCTGATAAGTCCCTCCCCACTACCCATAATGCCTTGCTGAGGTAGAACACTGCAGCACATCCACTCAGCCAATTAGCCCAGATACTGACACACACTGTATATTAGTGTTGATGTGCGCATACAACATACACACACAATCTTGCCTTCATGCGCACACACACACACACACACACACACACACACGCAAACAGACTGAGTTCTGTGTAAACAAACTCTTGGACTGTCTGTCTTTGTGCCAGGGGAGAGGAAAGGGGAGAAGGAAGAGGGGTGAATGCATATCAGTGTATAATTAGAGCAGAGTTGAAGTACTAAGTTTGTATACTGGTGTTAAATTGGAAATGCTCAATGCAAATAAATTCAGTTCAGAGTCAATTACCAATGCGAGGCTCCCAGTTAAAAACCTTCAAATCAATTTCAGCTCCTCTGCCATAGCCAGATTAATGCTCTGCGTACACACTGGATGGGCTGTCTCATAAAAAAATTAATTTGTGTCTGCTGACAGACGTTTAGTTTGTGCACGGTGCAGTACTGGTGCAGTTCAGCATTAGTTCATCGTACGTACAGAAGTAAGAATTCCTACCTACTTTGAATAATGTTTAGACATTATTAAACCTCAAAAGCCAACCTGTATAATATTCATTCATTCATTCATTTTCTACCGCTTTTTCCTCACGAGGGTCGCGGGGGGTGCTGGAGCCTATCCCAGCTGTCTTCGGGCGAGAGGCGGGGTACACCCTGGACTGGTCGCCAGCCAATCACAGGGCACATATAGACAAACAGTCGCCAATTAACCTAGCATGTTTTTGGAATGTGGGAGGAAACCGGAGTACCCGGAGAAAACCCACACATGCACGGGGAGAACATGCAAACTCCACACAGAGATGGCCGAGGGTGGGAATTGAACCCTGGTCTCCTAGCTGTGAGGTCTGCGCGCTAACCACTCGACCGCCGTGCCGCCCCCTGTATAATATGTGATATGAATTCTTGTGTATTTCGCTTGCGTGCACGTACGCTGAGCTGTGTGACGTGTTGCGTTTGGATACGTGAATTGACCAACGCGGTGGCGATGGCGGTGAGCAGGTGTTGCTGGAGCCTTGGCCCAGCTCCACCCACAGCCTCAAAGATGGATGCGGGTCCGCAGGTCTCAATCACTGCCAAAAAGATGGAAGGGACCCTGTGAGTTAGCCTGCAGAGCGCCTGGGAGACAAACACATACATAATACAATGAATATATAATAGCATTATATTATTCAAGATTTCAAATGGAAAATTGACTTACAGAGATGGCGGTGATTCTGACAGCCTCTACATTGGAGTGAGCGAACAGGTACCACAGCGCCGAACCCGACTCCGTGGTCAGTAGGCAGCGTGACGGCCCGGAGACTGTTGTGCTAATGTTCTCAAGGGTTTTTGCCGCCATGTGATGGACTATGGAGTCATCCTGTAAGACAGGCAGGATGTTATTATTAAAGGACAGGCAATATTAAGTATTGCTATCCCGCAGTGATAATACTAATTTAGTCTATTGATTAAAAACACTAACAACAACACAAATAGCTTTATGGTCCGAAATGACACTGAAATGGCACAACCTCCATGAAGGATAACGATGGTGTTCTTGAACATGTGGAAGGATCGTGTAGCATGAAATGAGCAGTAAAAACAAAGCAGTAAAGTCGTTATTACTGAGATTTTCTCCTCCCAATAAGCCAGTCCTTACCACACGTTGCAGTGTTTTATATCGAGTAATCCGTCACCACATCGCTGTTTCAATTTCACGACTTCGTTCCATCACGGTTTTTCTAAAATATGTGAATAAATCATGTTGTTTCGTGGTTGAATTTGGCCTATTTGATGTATTTTGTGATTAATTTAAGCATTAGGTGCAATCATCTGTAATTAAAAACATGGGCTAATTTTGCTGCCGTTACCCACGCAAACCGGAAACTCAACTCTGAACTCCGGACGTCACTTTCTGTGCACCGCTTAGTTTTTCAATAACCATATTTCCTTCCAAAGTGTGAATGTCGGTATAATTACCGAATTGCGAATTAATTTATGTTTAAATTCCAACACTAAATTTCAACTTTCTAAAGTTGGAGGAATATAACTCGTTTGTAACCCATGTGGATTTTTTTTATATTAATTATTAATTAATTATTTATTTTAATTATTTATTTTAATTAACTGTCCGTCTTGAGAAACCAACTCAGTACTGAAATATTCAAAAATGACAGATAGAAAAAGAACATTCATCCTGGACTGGTGGCCAGCCAATCACAGGGCACATATAGACAAACAACCATTCACACTCACATTCATACCTATGGACAATTTGGAGTCGCTAATTAACCTAGCATGTTTTTGGAATGTGGGAGGAAACCGGAGTACCCGGAAAAAAACCCACGCATGCACGGGGAGAACATGCAAACTCCACACAGAGATGTCCGACAGTGGAATCGAACTCTGGTCTCCTAGCTGTGTGGCCTGCGCGCTAACCACTCCGAGTGCATGTACTGCATGTGCAAAGCGTGTATGTCCACAGTTATTTTGTTCAGACAGCGGGGTCAAACTAATAAAACCACAGAAGCAGATACCCACATAGCAGATAACCAGGAGTCTCACAGCAGAGAAAAAAATTGGAAGTAGAGGAGCAATGATTAACTGTCAGGTTATTAATGTGTTTCACTGTGTTACATCACTTCAACACGATTCGGCCTATTCATAAAACACAGTTAATTACATTCTGTTGGAAAGGTTCATCATAACCGCTCCAGAATAATTTTACCAAGGAAATGTATCATAATATTGACATGTCGATATTACGTGTCTATATTACATTAATTGCCATGCAATTGTATGACTGTGACTGTTTGGATTAACGCCATTTCAACCCCAGTGGGGCTGTCTGTGTGTTATAAGTCATTTTATAAGTCACTTTATTTTCTTTTTTTTTTTTTTTTTTACTTATGCCCATGTCCCATGAAATGTGATGAAGTGATGTTTCAGTACACAAACGGCTGTTCTCTAACACAGAGCTAAATGTAAAAAAAATGTTAAAAAATCACATTTAAAGCATTATTTTTTGCAGAAAAACATTCATTATGTCTTTCTATGATTTTTTTTTCCCCAACCGGCTGATGACATTTTGTGACACTCACAGACGAGTTAGCCACGTCGCTCGGACAACATCCCGTTTGAAGCCCCACAATGGCGAAGTACTGCTGATGAATTGATGGCGTTGTCTCGGTCTAATGATGACAAAATGTCAACAGCATGATGAAGAGGACTGCTTGTAAATGAACCAGGACATTTAGTGCTCCGTTCGTGGATCACATAGAATTTGCCAGTTTTGCTGTTCAGCTCCTCATGAGAGAACAAGTTATTGAAAAAGTACTGAAGGACTGAAGAGTTGGACTACTGCATTCAAAAGTGTAGACCGTTAAATAAGTTGATCTGTAAAGGTTATAGTGGTTAGCTTCATTTGGAAATTTGACCCAATGAATGTTAGTAGAACGACCTCAAAACGCCTCCTGAATCAAGATGCATCACGATTCAATTATGCATGGCTTTAAAAAAAAATGTATAATTTGCTTTGTGTTGATTAAAAATGAATGAAGCAATTCAAAGTTTTCTTACAGTAATAATAATTTTTCCAAGTAGGACATAAAAACAAAGGCTACCCAACCATCCACGGTTAATGCAACTTAACGCAAGTATTACGGAGCCGGTAAGGTGAGGACCAGGTCGCCCTTAACTTGATAGGAGCCAATCATGAGCGATGAAACGAGCTTGGAGGTCATTACCCAATATAACCGTCTGACTCACAATATAATATTACAAAGAATGCTAAAATCATCATGCGGATGTCCGTGGTTTGACGGGAACAGGTAGATCAGGGGTCTCAAACTCAATTTACTTGGGGGCCACTGGAGCTCAGGGCTGGGTGAGACTGGGCCGCATCAGCTTTTCCAAAAAAAAAAAAAAACGCATTTATTAAAAACAAAAAAAAATTTTAATCTTCGCTTTGGTTCCAATTTTCTACAAGAAAAGCTCTGATAAAACATTCCACTGTTCTCAAATATCTTACTTTTTATTTTTCTTCACAAAATAAGATGAATAAATAAACAAATCAAGAATAAAGAAAATCAATCAATCAATAATAAATAAATAATAATAATAATAAAACGGCAAATAATAAAAACTTAAGAAACCACATATAGTTGGTGGGTAGACAAATTATTTTTTTCAGAATAAAATTAACAAAGCATTATTAGAGCCCTGTAGACATGACAAAACACGACTATAGTCACAATTATACTCTTTTTATTTACAACATATTGCGCAACTGCAGTGTCTTGAGACACATGCTAACTCGCAAACTATAGCGCTAGCGACCTAAACGGTAGCCTTCAAGTTATTTCCTTTAAACTTCAATAGCCAAAAACGTACCACTTCCACACGGATAGGGAGGATAACTATTAACAGTTATTTAACCTTTAACATGAACATTAATCAAACGTAATAATTTTTTCTGGGTACATGATACCATACAGCATCCATATCAAACTTGCGCGGGGCCGCACTAACATTAAACTTTCATATCAAGGCGGGGGCCTCAAACTAGTGTCCTGCGGGCCACATTTGAGACCCCTGAGGTAGATCTTCCCATCCCTGGTCACCACCCAATCGGAGGCTCTGGCTAAGCGGTTGTTGGTCCAGTTTGGGGAACACCGGAAAATATTTAGCGATGAACTAGAAGGAAGACGGAATTATTCCAGTCAGATAATGGACACTTCATACTCAAAACTAGGGGTACATGACTGTAAAAAGTTTAGGAACCACTCTTATATTCTAATTGAATTCCCTGTGAGTGAAATGGCCGGATGTCCCAAGGTGTACTTGTGTCCATACAGAATTATATACTTTGTGAAAACGAAACCAAAGCTTTGATCCATCCTTCTTCAGACACAACACGACTGATTCAAACAACCAATCAATTAATCCAATAAAGTCCATCACATTGTGTATTAAACACAGAAGCATTACGCAGCACAACAACATCATGAATCCATTGACACCCCTCTGGGAGCGAGCACAATGGTCTTTTCCAGCATTGCCCAGGCCGCGTGGGCCAGTTCACTAATGAGCCCACGGGGGAGAACCCACATCTATGTGTTTTTAATAGACTGTAGCCCTGCCAGGAAGGACGAAAAGAGAGGGACATATGAGAGAGAGAGAGAGATTCTTACATTAGAAGAAGTAAGTAGCTCATGCAAAAAAAAAAAACTCCTTCATTATGTTGAGAAACGAGGGAATTATTCTCATTATAATGGATTTCATCAGCCATGAAACTTGGATCCTCATCGCATAGTTAGACTAAAGTCTCTTGCGAGTCTTTGGTGAGACATATACCATAACATTATATTTTTTTCATATTTTTATTTTTTTGGGATGAAGGCAGTGGTTTTCAATTAGAAATGTTTTTGAGAAATACAATTGAGAAACTTATAATATCTATCTATTTATTTATCAATAGTAAAATTGCATGCCGAGTATACATGTTGAGCGGCGTGCACCAATATTAAATCTCACCCTCAACCCCCCCTTAACAATGCCCAGGTTAACCTGTGTTAAAAGTCAGTCCATCCCAATCAAGTTGTCGACTAATTACAGTGCATGCATTCCTAATGACTCCTAGTGAGAACAGGCTTAAAAGTTTGTTTTGTTGATAGAGTGATACTAGAACTGTTTAAAAGTTTTGCAAAAGCTCACCTCAGCATGTGCAAACGAGTAATTAATTGTGCTTCCCCTAATCTGCATCTCTTTTGTATAAATTGGTGTAGACAAAAAAGAGATGCGCGCACACACACACACACACATAGTACACACACACACACATACACACACAGGTACCTTCAGAACAAAAGTGGAGTATCTTGGAGGCTTCACCAGCAATTCTAATTACCGTGTCTCATTAATCCTCATTTCAAACATCTCATCCAAATTTTTGAGAAATCCTAATTAAAGTCCCTAAAACTGAAGAAAAAATGAGTTGTGGATTTTTCAGGACTCCATTAATTTCAATATGCACAAGTATGACTAAAATAAAAACATATTTTGCTTTCTTTTGTTTTGTTTTTCTACTTCAAACAGCATTTCCATCAATTTTGTTCGCCAACGACTTAATAGCTTAATAGCGCACAGTTAGAACCTAAGCATCCTTTAGTTTTATAGCTGACAAATAAGATTTACTCTGCCAAAAAAAGTTAGTAATACTCAAAGAAGGGGAGAAAAAGTGGTGTAAATCAGTAGATCTGATCTACTGGAGATTTATACGCCAACATCTTTTGCTTTGCACCTGGCCTCTGAGTCCCGAGCAGAGGAAGATGCACATCACGGCGAAACCACATCACATGATTTGTGTGTATGCCCGTGCACGCACAGACGTGTCTGATGTGGTTCCCCCCCTGTAATTACAGCCCTTTTAGAAGGCACTGCACCTGGTTTTCAATGCACCTCTTTGGCAGCAACATAGACGCCATCTATCATCCTCAGACATCACATCTAACACCGCTAATATCCTCAAAGACAAGAGACAGAGGAAGGAAAGCTCACAGAGTAACAGGAAGTGGAGCAAACGGACAGATGGGAAAGATGTCAAACGCACAAAAATGCGGGCGCAGATACAAGAGAGGCGATAAGAGGTGCATTCAAGTACAATCGTTCAGAGTCTGGTACAAAAAGTGACTTAACGGGTCATCACAGAATGAATATTTTTGGACCCTGTGTTGTTCTTATTATTATGATTGTTAGGATTATTATTATGTAATTAGCATTGTGCCAATTGGGATTTAATTCCGAGTTGCACAGAAAATCTAGCACGTGTGTTAATACTGACACCTAGTGACCAGAGTGAAGTAGTACATTATTAGTATACATCGTCCGAATGCCTCATATTTGATTAGATTAGATTAAACGTTATTGTTATTGCTCATGTCACTTGTACAGGGCAACAAAATGCAGTTAGCATCCAACCAGAAGTACAAATTTATAAATACCTTATTAGTAAGTAAATATAGAAATAGAATAGAGCTGTAAATGGACAGATCTATGTACAAACTCTAACAGGCTGTGACTATGATACAGTGTGGATATATACAGGGATGACTATAAATGACTATAATATAGTGTCAAATGAATGGCAGTCAATGGGGGGAAAATGTTTGAAAATATGACAAAGTGTCAAATGAATGGCGGTCAATGGGGGTAAAATGTTTGAAAATATGACAAAGTGTCAAATGGCTATTGCAGATTATACATATTATAAACAGTATGCATAGTATGAATGTGACAATATATAATAACAGTAATATGTACAATAGTGCAATGAAGTGACTATGATACAGCGTGGATATATATAGGGATATAATATAAATGACTATAGTATGGATATTGCAGATTATACAAATTATAAACAGTATGATCTATGAATGCGACAAGATATAATAACAGTAGTATGTACAATAGTGCAATGAAGTGATTGGCGGGTCAGAGTTCAGCAGGGGGGGTGTAAGTAGTGGAAGGGGTGGGCAATGGGGGGCAGAGTTCAACAAGGAGACAGCTGTTGGGGAAAAAGCTGTTCCTGAACCTGGTGGTTCTTGTCCGTAAGCTCCTATAGCGCCCCCGTGAGGGTAGGAGGGCAAACAGATTTGTGTGGTATGACTTGGAAATGCTTGATTGGGACCCAAAATTAATAGAAATCATATTGGTCAAATACATACTGTATAACAGACCATAGTCAACCAAACATTCATTCATTCATTTTCTGTACCGCTCACTTTATTATGCTTATATTAGCCATGTACTGCGAGACGGCAAAGTCAGTATGTTTATTATTCAACTTGTAGACTTGCAGTAGACTTACTTATTACATGATATTAATGGTGGTATAATTAAACTAATACAAAAGCACAAGAGAAACACTTCCCGGTATGATGAAGTGCAGTTCTACACCGCAGCAAACTACAAACAATAATAATTTAATTTTGAAGGTTTGATACAACTTTTGTACTGGATCTCATTAGAGGTGCAGAATACCTAATGATGGTTTAACTGTGGCTTCAGTCTTAATCAGCCTCCCTCTGTCCTCCTTCCTTTGTGGGATACAGTAGTAAATCATTCATCCATTTACCACCTCCATGTGTGTATTTACAGTACACACACACAGATTACTGTATGAACATAGGATAGCATTTCAGACTCATAAACTATTTCCTGCAGCTTGAGCTTGGCCTGGAAACCCGCCTTTTGCTCCATAAAACTCCCTCTCTGTGACTCTCCGCACCCCAACCCCCCCCGCCCACTCCCACTACACTGATCCTTCTTCCTCTTCTCCTGTCACTCCGTGCCATCCCCCCACTATTCTGTTTTCCGCTGGTAAAACCATCGTGTTCTCTTTGGACGGGCGCCCTTGGAGCACAACAATCCCTCACCCTCCTCTCCGGTGCTTTATTTATAAATGAGGAAAACTATCTGAACAGCTGTAGAGGGGCAGTCAGGGGTGATCCAGCAGGTCAAAGAATGCATCAAATCCACACTGCCTGGAGCACATTTGACAAGGCCTTGGCACTGTATCTCATTGCTGTCATGTACTAAATATTGTGTGGCACTGCATTTACATTCAACACCTTCAGTCATTGTCAGCACAAACATGAGACACCCTAAATATACCGCAGGCGACATCCGATGCTCACACTGATTCATTCATTCATTCATTCATTTTCTACCGCTTTTTCCTCACGAGGGTCGCGGGGGTGCTGGAGCCTATCCCAGCTGTCTTCGGGCGAGAGGCGGGGTACACCCTGGACTGGTCGCCAGCCAATCACAGGGCACATATAGACAAACAACCATTCACACTCACATTCATACCTATGGACAATTTGGAGTGGCCAATTAACCTAGCATGTTTTTGGAATGTGGGAGGAAACCGGAGTACCCGGAGAAAACCCACGCATGCACGGGGAGAACATGCAAACTCCACACAGAGATGGCCGAGGGCGGGGACCGAACCCTGGTCTCCTAGCTGTGAGGTCTGCGCACTAACCACCAGACCGCCGTGCCGCCCGCTCACACTGATAATAAACACAAAATAAGACGGTTCTAATTTTCTTGCCCGTTGCGTCCTTAGTTGCTTAATAGACCTTTTTTGAGCAAAACTCCTGACTGTGACACAGTATATGTGCAGTTCTATACTACTACAACTGCAGTAAATACAACAACAGACCAAAACATACTTAGTCTGTTTCAGTACAGATCCTGATTTGCATGAAAAAAAGTTACAAGAGACAGTTCTGATTGATAACCACAACGTGAGATCTTAATTCATCACTTTACGCAGACATTTTTGGGGCATGGCTGTCACAACCCAAAGCAGACTGTAAAACTACTGTATACTGTTAAAAAAAAGGTGTATTTTTGGCTTGGCATAAGGGCAACGACACATCATTCACAATTACATTAAACATGATGAGTTGACACCTTCCTTCAACATGAGTGAACAATAGCTAGTTGGTAACAATATTTTCACTGCGGTTCATCGTAGGGCTGAAAGGTTTTCCCGATACAGTACCTCAGGAGGTAATATCCATCATTCAGTTAAGTGTGTGTGGAGTGGGAAGAGGCATACTACAGTATACCGTTCCTACTTGCTGTGGTAAGCGTTTATTTATAATGTGTTCCATTTGAATAATATCATTATGAATTAATACATTTTCCAAAACAATAATCATCATAAGCATCTCTCCATGTACAGTACTCCCTAACCACTTAATACAACTGTAAAAAATAGATTAAATCAGGGGTCTCAAACTCAATTTACTCAGGGGCCACTGGTGCTCGGGTCTGGGTGAGACTGGGTCAGGTTTTCCAAACAAAAAAAAAACAAAAAAAAAACGCATTTATTATAAACAAAAAAATGTAAAAAACATTGCTTTGGTTCCGATTTTCTACAAGAAAAGCTCTGATAAAACATTCCACTGTTCTCAAATATCTTACTTTTTATTTTTCTACACAAAATAAGATGAAAAATAAATAAACAAATCAAGAATAAAGGAAATCAATCAAAGAGTAATAAATAAATAAATATAATAATAATAATAAAACAGCAAATAATAAAAACTTAAGAAACCACATATAGTTGGTGGGTAGACAAATTATTTTTTTCCGATTAAAATGAACAAAGCATTATTAGAGCCCTGTAGACGTGACAAAACACGACTATAGTCACATTTATACTCTTTTTATTTACAACATATTGCGCAACTGCAGGGTCTTGAGACACATGCTAACTCGCAAACTAGAGAGCTAGCGACCGAAACGGTAGCCTTCAAGTTATTTCCTTTAAACTTAAATAGCCAAAAACTTACCACTTCCACACGGATAGGGAGGATAACCATTAACAGTTATTTAACCTTTAACATGAACATTAATCAAACGTAATAATTTTTTCTGGGTACATGATACCATACAGCATCCATATCAAACTTGCGCGGGCCGCACTAACATTAAACTTTCATATCAAGGCGGGGGCCTCAAACTAGTGTCCTGCGGGCCATATTTGGCCCGCGGGCCGCGTGTTTGAGACCCCTGGATTAAATCATGCTGTTTCATGGTTGAATGAGGCCTATGATGGGAAAAATGGTTTCAGTGATCTCATAACTATAACTATAGGGGTGTTACTTCATGTCTAGAGGGCTCTGTGTTGTTATAAATGATGTTATGAATTTGAAATCCTACTTCGCTGCAATTCACTTATCACGATTGGGTCTGGAACCAATTAACCATGATAAACAGAGTGTAGTGGTTAGCGTTGTGGACTTTGGCACGGACGCCTCAGGTTCGAATCCCTACTAGTCAGCACCATCAGGAAGGACATCTGGAATATAAAGGGCTCCAGCCAAAAAACAGTACTCGGATCAAAAAGATAAGGAAAAAAAGCCGAAATAAAGAAACAAAACGGGATTATTGTTGAACAGAATGGTTTCAACATTGACACTGATCAACATTCTCTGATTTCACTGCTCGGTGAGAACAATCTTGTTGTCTTTCATATTGATTTAAGCCACAGGTTCACATAGTACCAATCAATGTCTGCCTCAGTCTCCTGCACAGAAAGATACAGCTGAGAGAAGAACTGGTCTAAAACGTGTCGCAGGAAGTACATACATTTGGTATTGTGTCAATATGACGCATTATCTGGGCACCTAGCTAGTAGGTGAATTGTGTCATGATTGCCACGAGCAACAAGTTAATTATACTGCAGGTGTGATTTGGCTGTAACCCGAGTTTAATCAATCAAGGTATTACTCTAATTCCCCGCAGGTATGAATTGTATGCTGCTTGCTCATCCTGTTATCAAAACATATTGTACACAGCTTTGGGGAGAAGGTGCGACCATCTGCTCGCTGCGGTCCCGAGGGTAAAGCAGACACGATGTACACAATAATAACCATTGCAAAATAATGTTTTTCATCACTGTTTTGCATATTTCCGAACGGTAGTACACCAGTGCGCTTGGAGGTATTATCGTGATCATCAGGGACGTATCGGGGGGAAGATCGACACAGAATGTTCAGTTCTCAAGTTGAACAGTCGTGTCTTGATGTACATTGTGTGGTTACTGTCTCGGACATGTACTGTATGTTTAGGGTTGTTTAAAAGTCAGATATGTATCATATTTATGAAGTGCATCATTTGGACTTAAGATGGTGATATATAGAGGTTGCAACTTATTCTATTGTGATGATTATGCTGCATACTGTAGATCTGCAGGACTACAGTATGTCCTCTGAATGCCTTATATTAATTCATTTAGCCTAACGTTTGATTGATTTAGGCCAGAACTACATACAAATGTATTAAATATGTATATGTTTTGACTAATAATAGCCCGTAGTCAATCAGAAAAAAGCAATGATTTTTAAAAAAAAATCTATGTATTTTGGAAAAATCGCGATAGACTGAAACGTGCAGTGGCGAGGGACGACTCCATGAGAAAACCAACCTGGTGATGAGGGAGAGAGATGCATTATGGGAAGAGGTGTGATGATGCTGAGAGGAAAAATAAAGAAAGAGACAAGTTGAGGATGAGGGTCTGGTCCCTTAGGCTGTGTGAGCGCACATACAGTGTGTGTGTGTGTTAGTGTGTGTGTGTGTGTGTGTGTGTGTACTCAGCATACTCTCACAGCTCAATAACGATAAATAAGTCAACCTCCCCTCTCCTCCCTTCAACCCTTCTCTGTGCTCTTGTCACACCCCCCTCACATACCCCCCCCCCCACTCCCCACTACCCTCCCAGTGGTAATGAAGCAACAGTAGGTACAAGCTGACAACTGTGCAGACCACAGTTTCATCTATATTCATTCTACTGTGGTGGGCCACTCCGCTAAGACCCCTTCTACCTCTGAGATACAAAAAAAAAAACACCCATCCATCTCCTTCCTTATTCCCTCTCGTAGCCTTACAATTCTACAGTCTTATCCAACGTTCACTGTTTTGTTTTGTTTTGTACAGTGTGTCAAATCGGTTAATATAATTCATATATAATTACTTCATTTCCTTCCCACTTGATCATTAGAAATCACATTTTTAAAAATGAGTCAGTAATGCATGGCTGAGCTGTTCTTGTTAATCACCTCAAAACTTAGTCTGGCCATGCTTGATGCCAGTGTTTCCAATACGGCAGTGGGAATGTTGCCCGGGTGGTGAAAACGGCTTCACACTATCTGGAATCCCTTGCATCAACAGTCCCTTCCCCAAATGTTCTTAATTGGGTTTAGATCAGGGGAACACACATGATGGTCCAAAAGTGTGATGTCATCCTCTGGCAGGTATTGTGAACTGCTGAGTTGTCCTGTTGGGAAAAACCCAAATATTCTCCTGAATTCCCTTATGTCCTATTTGATGCCCCTGGAGAACCTGAAGGCCACTGAAGGAAACGCATCCCAGATCATGATGGCACCCCCTCCACTGGTGGCTGCTTTCCGCTTTGGGATCCATCAGGACCTTCAAGGTTGCATTTCTTTTCATCAGAGAATTATTGGGCAGTTTTGTGGCGTCGACGGAGGCAAGAAAATGTTAAATGTTGTGATGGTAATTGGGTAATTGAGACTTGATTTTGGGCCTGAGGATCGGCTCGTGTCCATATGGCTAATTTTTGGGGCAGGAAGTTGTGTTTTATTGTGACAAATCCCTGAGAATATGGTATGCTTGCTCACGCAGGTCAACAATGCATCCGCATTGTCCACAAGAGAGAAAGCTTCTTTGCCTTTGCCATCAAGCGATTATGAATCAATGACAAAAAAAATCTTTTTTTTTTTGTGCCACTCCCATTTCTTGGTTTTGCATTGATGTTTTCTCTGTGTGTATGACAGTATAGCATGCATTAGTTTATTATGGTATAGGTCATTTTGGTTTGTTTACAAAACAAGTTTGGATTGAGCTTGATTCACTTTAATGTGAAAGACAGATACAAGAGGTTCTAATCAAATAATAGAGGAGATGGGATGTGCAGGAAGAAAAATAAAGTGAAAAGGAGGGCAAGAAGAAATGAATCTGAATATTTTTGCCTATGCAATCTACTGTATACGTGTCTGGAGGGTCCTAATTGCCGCTGAGGTCAGGTTGCTGAGCGGTAAAGGGCTGCGTTTGATGCAGGTAAGTGTGTGCGTATGAGTGTGGTGTGTGTGTGTGTGTGTGTGTGTGTGTACGTGCGTGTGTGACTGCTCTGTACGCCCTTGACTTGCAGCTGGCAAACAACGCTTTAGGCCCCCACAGCTGCCTCATCATTACTGTTCATAGGGATCCCCTGCCACACACTCACACACACACACACACACGTGCACACACACACACACACACACACACACACACACTGAGCGAGACTTAGTCACAGCTATACCGACACAAAAACAGACACACTGAGACATACACAGAGACACTCACCCCTTCCCGCAGGCTCCTCATTAAGCCAGTGTAGGCGGCAGCGGGAACGAACCACAGGCCCTCTGGGGAGCCTCTCTTCTCCTCCTGGTAAAGAGTCATAGGAAGACACGGAGCATTGGTGAGGGGAGTGTGGGAGGTGTCGGGGTGTGGGGGATGCGGGGGCAGTTGAGGAGCAGAGTGGGAGTGAGAGGAAGGCAAAGGGATGATGTGGAGGAGATGGAAGTGAAGACGAGTCAGGAAAAAAGGTGAGACGGGGTCAAGCCAGTGAAGGGAGAGGAGCGTGAAAGGATGACATCTTAATTACTCGTCACTCTGTTCCCATAATGTCCGTAACGTAAACAATAAGTGGAAAAAATCTGATTATTAAACTATTCCTGGTTCTGATAAAGAAATGGGTTTTATTGAGAATGAGGATTGTTCCGTTAATCTAATTGGACACGGCCATGACCTGTACAGTCAATGAATTGCGTGGAAATGATTGTTGATGAATCTTGAATGGCGTGCACGACTTGGCGGCAGCCAGCAGTGACGCTGCCAATGCAGTATCGACTAATTAGCAGCATCTCGAAGAGGAATGTCAGCTAAGGCGTATATTCTTATTATTCAACATTACTTTGCGTGAATACAACACCAGCATTGAAACGCAAGTTCAGAACGTCATGAAAAACGAATAACGATCAAATAAAATAAACATTCATGGTTGTACATTGAACTGCGTTTAACATTTTCTTAAGACGGGATTGCAGCATTTCCACATTTCCTGTTTGCTTTGAAACAGGGGTCTCAAACATGCGGATCGCGGGTCAAATGTGGCCCGCAGGACGCTAGTTTAGGCCCCCGCCTTGATATGAAAGTTTAATGTCAGTGTGGCCCGTGCAAGTTTGATATGGATGCTGTATGGTATCATGTACCCAGAAAAAATTATTACGTTTGATTAATGTTCATGTTAAAGGTTAAATAACTGTTAATAGTTATCCTCCCTATCCGTGTGGAAGTGGTGTTTGGCTTTTTAAGCTTAAAGGAAATAACTTGGAGGCTACCGTTTAGGTCGCTAGCTCTCTAGTTTGCGAGTTAGCATGTGTCACAAGACCCTGCAGTTGCGCAATATGTTGTAAATAAAAAGAGTATTAATGTGACTATAGTCGTGTTTTGTCATGTCTACAGGGCTCTAATAATGCTTTGTTCATTTTAATCTGAAAAAAAATAATTTGTCTACCCACCAACTATATGTGGTTTCTTAAGTTTTTATTATTTGCCGTTTTATTATTATTATTATTATTATATTTATTTATTACTGATTGATTGATTTTCTTTATTGTTGATTTGCTTATTTATTTTTCATCTTATTTTGTGTAGAAAAATAAAAATTAAGATATTTGACAACAGTGGAATGTTTTATCGGAGCTTTTCTTGTAGAAAATCGAAACCAAAGCAAAGTTTATTCATTTTTCTGTTTTTAATAAATGCGTTTTTTTTTGGGTTTTTTTGTAAAACCTGATGCGGCCCAGCCTCGCCCAGACTCTAGCTCCAGTGGCCCCCAGGTAAATTGAGTTTGAGACCCCTGCTTTAAAACCAACATGTCACTGTGGTAAAAAGTCACTTTTAGGAGTCCGAAGACCAGAATCTAGGTGGATAACACAAGCAAGCATTGGCTCCATGCAAATACAACCAGTGACAGCTAGCCAAGCATGGAAACAAAGATGTAAGAATAGTTGACCGAAGATAAGCCTGCTAAAGGAGTCATCCAACATGCTAGCATCGATTGGCATAGCCTGGGTCAAGCTTACTTTCAGGCAAAATTTTGACGCAAAGCCATTTTATGTTCTTTCCTTCCTGCTCTGTCATGCTACTTCCTGTCCTACTGCTATGACAGTTTGATGATTTGATACATTTTTGTTTTCTTTACATTGAAATACTTCCTTATTTTCGTTAAACCCACTTTTGCGGTTATATCAGCTATGTGCGAAACACCGACGTTCGTGGAATGGTTTATTTGAAAGTCATACAGTATAAACGACAAGCATTTAAAATGTGGTTACTGGGCAGCGCGTATCCAGCCCTTGGGCCTTTACATTTTTGAAACTGTGGTCCTCTTCATTATGTAGTTGAGGAGCCCTGCTCAAGGCAATATCTAACCTTGAGGATAAAGACAGCAGTGGAGGCTCAAACCAATCGTTTGCATTGACCAATGTTTCAGAGGCAAAGGCCAGGGGAAGACTTTTAAAGGGCATCTATTATGCTCATTTTTCATCCCTTTGAATTATTGAGTTGTGGACTCCTATAGAGCAGCTACACACAATAACATCACAGAAAGCATTCCAGATCTTCCATAATCTGCACCTATTCCAGCTGTATTTCTTTGGATTTCGTCTGAAAACGGTCTGTTTTAATGTATTCCACTCAGGCATGCCCACGTTGCTGTGGTTGGTCACACTCCCAAGGGCATAGGAGGACTTCCGGTGTTGTGCCGCTAACGAGCTGCAAACCCAACTTTATAGGAGTTGATAAACGGTATAGAAGTTGGTAATAAACAGTGATTAATCTTTTTTTAAATGTCCGCTTTTACCATACAGCCGTATGTGTTGGATCCCGAATCCGATCCGGAAGTCGAGACTGAGATTGCAGATCACATGATCTTGGTTTTACTGTACTTATGAAATAATATTGCAATTATTAGTGACAATTTTTGCTGACTTTTTTGTCATTGTGAGGTAATATAAGGTTAGGTCTAATAAAAGTGTAGTCTAAAAATGCACAATGAGGCTGATCATTAACCCAGGCATTAAAAACACCACAGTGTCAACTCTAGGGGACATGGAGAATATTGAGTCTTACTGCTATCAATATTAGGAGAAACTTTCTCTATGAAGCATTTTCTATGTGAAATCGTTGGGAACGGAAGCCTACACAGCACTAACGATTCAGCAAATCATTGTCATTGACAGAAAAGCAAGTAGCTGTACACAAAAAAACTGAATCCTCCATTTAAAGCCACAAAATCAAGTAGCCTTACAACAGGGAGTCTCAGTGGTACCACCAACCTCGAAGTAATCACTAGCATCACTTAGCATGCAAACGCAGTTCAAAGGACCTTGAGAAAAGTAGCAAACAAACATTGTCATTGAACTTATTCCTATTTGTGTGCACTTATGCAAATGATCCATTTAGAAACCAGAAATGTTAGCAACCGGCACACAAATCATGAAAGCTATCAGCATATTGTTGCTGTTTATCTCCAAATACTTCAACAAACAAACATGGAGATGAAATACAAACAGAAATTGCCACATACTTATACCTTTGTGAAGAACATAATCTATGTAAGGCACCTGCAAGTAAGGTTGTAACAATTTATCAACACATTGATTTTCATTCCTAATATCCAAATACTTTGCTCCGTGTCCAGTATTCCAAGTTGATTATTCATATAAAGGCAAATGTTGTGGTTACAAATGGAATTTGGAAACTTCACCTACATTGTCTTGTGTCCAGGTATTTATTTCACAGTCAAACCGGTTGAATTTTTGGGCTAAAATGTTACTTAATCGATTTAAAGTTACTGAATGATTTTGGATCATATCGTTCTAAATGAACCGATATCATCATTAAATCGTATCGGCAACCATGACTCGTGACACGAAATGAATCGTTCTTCATCCTTTCTAAATGACCTTAAACTATGTGTAGGTGATGGTGAGGATCTAAGGAAGAGCATTGCAACGCTCCCAATGTGAACCTGTTCTGGATTCTATCTTTAGCAACCATCCGTTGTTTATTTTATAAGCATACTGTTTTGTCCAAGTAATTTAGTGCAGCAGTGATTTGAAACAAGTAAGAAAATAAATAATATAAATACAAAAATAGGAAAAAAAAAAGAATGATTCATGGCACTGCACAGGAAATCCATCATGCTGCACCACCTAAGGTTCAATCCTCTCATGGTCATGATGAGCCATAGGAAAATGTCATATTTTATTAACTTTGTAGAATGCTGTTGCATATAAAGGATGAAATTAAGATCAATGAAAAAACACACAAGGAGTCAAAATACCGAGTTTTTTTTTCGTTTAAAAATTAACTTAATCGCATGCATATTTGAAAACAACAATTGCACAAATGTGCATTACAAAATCCAAAAATCTGCCTTTACATTACTTTTTGTCCTGCTTTTATGATATTAATACTCATTAAACTAGCTTGATATAGGACATTGGTTGACTGGGGCCTATCCCAGCTGACTTTTGGGGTACACCTTGGACTGGTCGCCAGTTAATCACAGGGCACATATAGACAAACAATCATTCTACACTCATTCATACTGTTGTCATTTCAAAACTTCTAAAATGAATACATTAGTTCCAGGCTAAATTGTCAAGGGAATTTGACGTAATCCTGGAAGGGACATGTTGGTAATAATACATAATGATATAGTGATATTTAAATTATTGTACTGAGTACAGTACTGCTATGTCTTATGAATGGCCCTGTGATGTGGAGCCGCTTACCTGAGAAGCAATAAGGTAGAGGAACTCCCCGAGTGGTGGCAGCAGGAACCTCTTCACTTGACTGTTCTTTAGGTTATCTCTCAACAGGTCTGATAGCGTAGACACCACCTGCAATAAGCACAAAGAATGTTTATCAGCTCATCTAATTCATTTTATCACACTCGAGAATTCAATACAACTCAAGTTGATAGACGCATCTTATAAATGATGAAAGATGTACACTTCAACGTTAATGTTATGACTGATTGTAATCACATCAGATAAACAATGGAAAAAGCAATATAAGTTCTCAACCAGTAATTTGCTACTGTGCTGTTTTGACACCGAGCCATCAATCGTACGGCTGGTCTTATTTGTATATAACAGCCAAAGTAAAAAAAAAAAAAATAGTCTCATTCATTACATTAGAAAAAAAATGTCCATTATAGTAAGATAACTGAGGAGGAGATGTCAACATTGACAAATTAATTGGATGTCTGGTAGAAATTACACCATAAACAAGTTTATTTAACGATGTAACACTATAATCTACTTACAATTCCACATTTGGAAATGAACTACAGTAAACCTCGGATATATCGGACTCGGATATATCGGAAATTCGCTCACAACGGACAGATAAAAAAGAACCAATTTTTCTGTAATTCATTTCCAATAAAAATTCATTGTATATATCGGATTTTTTACAACGGATTTCGCCTATTTCGGACAAAATCTCCAGTCCCGTTCCAATGCATTTCCATTAAATTTCCCTCGCATATATCGGATGGCCGCATCGTGGCGCTCCGATTCGCCGAATCGTGACAGGCCGCTATACGACGTCATTTGCAGCGTTTGCAGCGTTGCCTGCGCGTCCAGGTACATTGGAAACATAGTCAAGGAAGTGCCTTTTTATAACGGATAAAATCCCATTTACGCATATACCGGATATAAATCCGATATATGCGTAAAACGCACATTTTCCGGTATACGCATATAACGGATTTCGCTTATATCGGACAAAACCAGTGGGAACAGTTGAATCCGATATATCCGAGGTTTACTGTATGTGTGCATGAGTTCAAATTTCCCGACAATGTGTAACGTTCTGCCGGCTCCATGCTCTTACATCCTCCTCCCTGTCGTGAGTGGTCCTTTTATCGGAATGATTCCTGCCAAGCTCCTATCGGGTGCACTGCTGCCACCTTCTGGATGTTTTTAACAGCTTAAAATTGCTCTGAAATGTGAACGCATGAGTGCAGAGTTACATCATCGCCTCTGTTTGTTTTTCGCAAAAAAGATACAAAAATATGTTTTTGTTATCGGGTGTTCGGGATTATATAAACCTATAAATAAGTCTTTGGTATTGAATGAGTTGTGATTGATTCTCAAATCACCCAAATTCACTTAACAGGGCTTGTGTCCATTACTAATATTTGTTCTAATTATGCACTGACATACATACTTAAGTATTTCTGCTAATAAACACATTAATGTCACACAGATTTGCTATAATTATATGCTCGAGGCTAAAGGCTTCTTGTCTCCAAAACAAGTCCTCCACAAGCTTATCACCTCATCCAAACAGCCTCGGGTGTCTAGACTGTGAATCTGTCCTTCACTGGAGGAAACCAGCCCCCCAACTCACATATGTGATTTCCTACATCAACATTAACATTTTGGCATAACGAGTCAAGCATTTGTCTTGAGGTCGTCTGTTCAGATTGTATTGATTTGTCTCCTTGCATGCAAGTTTTATTAAATTGTACCTCTTAACGTTCTCAACTAAAGTCTTTTAACAGCAGCTTTTCCCTGTTGTTACAACAAATACTGGTAAATTTAATAATTGGCCAGACTTAAATGACTAATTTCATGAGTTTTTCTTCATTGTATGCATCAGTGTCAGATACTAACACAAGTTGCTGCAACTGTTTCTTACCCTGCAAAGGGAACAACACTGTGTGCTCCAAGCCTTTCCCCTCTGAATAGGCTCCAGCGGCATTAAGCATCCGCCTTAAGATAACTGTGAACTTTCCAAATGCCTTAAGACTCCACATCCCCGTAAAACACCCTGCACAGTGGAAGCCTCTCAGGCTAAACCCTGTAGGAGCCAATAAAACTTTCGAAGCAATGGTAAGTAAACAGGAAACGTATACAGTATCTTGTTAGCTGTAAAGGAGCAGCTTCCCTAAATTGCATATGATTAACCCACAAAATTTCACTCCCATTGAATTCTATTTGAGGCGTGGAAAGGAGGGGGTGGGGGGGGGCATCGACTTGGGGAAAGAGAATCAAAATAAATAGAGGCAAGAGTGAGACAGAACTGGCTTGTGTGTGCAAGTGCACGTGTCTGCTGGGTAGGGGGGGGATCGAAGCATAAAACGGTTACCATAGTAACTAAACCCAGTCCTGACACTCCAATCATCAGAACTGCAGCAGGAGAACCCCAGCTGTGACTTACACACACATGCACACACACACACACACGGTTACATCAAGTATATGCTGTTTTATTGGTCATCTGTTTGCATCGTGATAGCACAAGAATGTGCGCACACACACATACACACACACACACACACACAGGCTCCCGGACCCCCTGCTGGGACTGGGGAAGGACTCACACAAACAGACAGGCAAAGGTCCAAACACAGGCCGCTTTGTCCTTTTCACGATCATTTCTCATCCTAAGGTAAAGACCGTAGCAAAAAAAAGTGTTCCGCCATTTTTCTTTAAGAGTACGCACAGAAAAAAACACTGCTGTGCTACAGACAGCCATTTTGTAATTCACAGTTACAACTTCACAGCAGTCACAGGGACGGAAATACTAGAGAGGGTGTGAATGTTCATTCATTCATTCATTCATTCATTCATTTTCTACCGCTTTTTCCTCACGAGGGTCGCGGGGGTGCTGGAGCCTATCCCAGCTGTCTTCGGGCGAGAGGCGGGGTACACCCTGGACCGGTCGCCAGCCAATCACAGGGCACATATAGTAGACAAACAACCATTCACACTCACATTCATACCTATGGACAATTTGGAGTCGCTAATTAACCTAGCATGTTTTTGGAATGTGGGAGGAAACCGGAGTACCCGGAGAAAACCCACGCATACGCAAACTCCACACAGAGATGAGGGTGTGAATGTTGGTTGGTTTAATTTATTTCAATGTATGTTGTGCCGAAAGTACTTTGAGCAGACATGGAGTATTTTGGATATCACTGAGAAGAACTAAGGGATGGAGGTGATTTAAAGATAGGAAAATAAGTCAGTAAAATTATATTTCTAACACTTTTCAACGAGGAACACTATGTTATTGGTAGTTAGTAATAAAGAGCAACATACTGCATGATGTTTGTATTTACCACAGCAATTACTGCATTATAATGATTCCATAAGCACTTTGAGTATGAGCCCTATGTGTGTGTGTGTGTGTGTATACACACCTCAGTGACTGCACCGTTTGCTTCAAGTTCAGTACAATGCATAGCCAGTAAACCCATAACTCTGACAACAAAGCTCCGCCTGAAAAAAAAAACATGTTTGTTTCTGTCATTCAATTAAAAAAGTACATTTTCAGTTTGTAAAGCAGCACTATATAACAAAAGTACAAGAAACAAATGTTGTTTTTTTACTCCAGGACTCCCCCTACTGGTGTAACACATTATATGATGGTGCACAATATGGTGCATTTAAGTGCCAGCCAATTTCAAACCAAAAGCCACATTCCGTACACAATGATTGAACACATGCTCCACTACTACATCACTACACT
The DNA here is from genome assembly GCF_030265055.1 of Doryrhamphus excisus. Taxonomy (NCBI): domain Eukaryota; kingdom Metazoa; phylum Chordata; class Actinopteri; order Syngnathiformes; family Syngnathidae; genus Doryrhamphus; species Doryrhamphus excisus. Next base: position 2,466,115 of record NC_080482.1, read on the forward strand.
ACATAATTACTCCAAACGTTTGTACCATGCAACTAGATATTATAATGCTAATAATATGTGTGGCGTTAACTTACACATCCCAGTTAGGGGCTTGTCGTAGAAGTAGGTTTAGTGCCTGAAGCTAAATAAAGCAAAGACATTTCCATAATGGGAATGAGCAGATTGAGACTTCATACAGCATGGAAGCAATCAACAGATATGGATGCAAATCAGCTTGTAGTCAGCCGGACAATATTTACAAATGTATCTGTGGTATTTTAGATGATTATTATTAGATTAAATTACTACTGTGGTATATTAAGAAAACAGAATTCCTCCAAAATGTTCTTTTCAGGTTTTACTGAAATAAAATGATTCACTATAAATAAAATGTGTGATTAAATTGAATATAAATTAATTGTCTTACCACTTTTGAGTTGATGAGCCTGTTGGCAACGTCTTTATGTTTAACCGCACAGCAAAGGTAGCACAGGAGGTTCAGTGTGGTACGAGTTGCAGTGGGAGCAGAAGTTTTCTGTCCTTCAAGTGATGAAGAGAGCTGTTGAATGAAGACGCTCCACTCTTGGTTACTAAGTGACAGGAGCTTCTCCACTGAAGGACAGCAGAGGACAATGCAACAAATTCAACTTGAAATGAAGAGAAATAGGCATTATTGACAAGCGAACTGATGAAACATGAATAGTATTGCAGGTATTTCATGAGAAAATCTTTTTTTCTCATTACACTTGATGAGAAATTGCAAATTATATTTACATACTCCTGTGCTGGCAGTACAAAATAAGTACAACAACCCCCTTGGCACCTCCAGTCATTCATACTGACAGCTAACATCTGCTACTGAAGTGGAGCGGTGTTGAACAATTCAGGTGTGCTGTGCATGAGTGAAAAGAACTGAAGCCAAATTCACTACAGTGCAGTTATGGCAAGATGAGAGAGGTGCGCCTCGCTGCTTCTACAAGTTATTTCACGGTTAGTCACTTCTCTCTCAGTCAGTCTCATCCTAGCCCACTCAGGATGCTTTACTGTGTCAACTCTGACATCTAGTGGGGGTATTGAGAAGACACTTGCTTCTCCTTTAACCCCATAAACTGTTAGCTAGGCTAATCACACACATACTGGACAATGTCACATTCATCTTTACACTATACACTTTTTATTTTAAAGGGGACCTATTATGCTTTTTCCACTTTTCTGATGTATAAATGTAATTAGAATGTTGGATTCTGGTGTTAAACCCAAAGTTTCAGTATGTCAAAGAAATACAGCTGAATAGGTGCAGATTATGGAAGAACTAGAAAGCTTTCTGTGCTGGTTAACGTTTGTAGCTGCTCTATCGGAGTCCACAATTCAATACAAATGGACAAAAAAATTGCCTATCTATTCTGGTGTTAAACCCAAAGTTTCAGTATGACAAAGAAATACAGCTGAATAGGTGCAGATTATGGAAGAACTAGAAAGCTTTCTGTGCTGGTTACCGTTTTTAGCTGCTCTATCGGAGTCCACAATTCAATACAAATGGACAAATAAATTGCCTATCTATTCTGGTGTTAAACCCAAAGTTTCAGTATGACAAAGAAATACAGATGAATAGGTGCAGATTATGGAAGAACTAGAAAGCTTTATGTGCTGGTTACCGTTTTTAGCTGCTCTATCGGAGTCCACAATTCAATACAAATGGACAAATAAATTGCCTATCTATTCTGGTGTTAAACCCAAAGTTTCAGTATGACAAAGAAATACAGATGAATAGGTGCAGATTATAGAAGAACTAGAAAGCTTTCTGTGCTGGTTAACGTTTGTAGCTGCTCTATCGGTACCACAGCACAATACAAATGGACAAAAAAATTGGCTATCTATTCTGGTGTTAAACCCAAAGTTTCAGTATGACAAAGAAATACAGATGAATAGGTGCAGATTATGGAAGAACTAGAAAGCTTTCTGTGCTGGTTAACGTTTGTAGCTGCTCTATCGGAGTCCACAAGTCAATACAAAGGGACAAAAAAAAGAGCATAATAGGGCGCCTTTAAGTAATTTATACCTTATACTCGCATCTACTTTATCTTTAAGCCCATTTGGCAGTATTTCCACTCTTTCTAGATGTTGGTACATATTGTATATACTGGATACAGTATATCCCTCTTTTACATTTCAGGATTTGGTGATAAAACCTGCTGATAAAGGAGGCGCGATATACATACAGAAAAATACAAAAAAGAGATTTTACGGCAATTATCAGATGAAATTTATTATAAAATATTGCCCAGAGATTCAACCATATCCTTTACAAAAAGAGATTTATGAATGTCTAAAAAATGCTCAAGAGCGGGGGTGGATGTCACAATCAGAATTTGACTTTCTTTTTCGTCAGCACCCCATAAGACCAGTCTTCTATACGCTTCCTAAATTGCATAAATCGACACAGTGTGCGGGAACCTCTTTTTGAACTCTTTTCCAGACAGTGGAACCTCGGTTAGCATAGAAAAGTCCCGCCAAAGTTTTGCCTCGCTTAGCGTGCAATATGATGCACATGTTCTTGTGAGTCCAAACGTTAGGATTACTTGGATTTCCATTTTTATTATGTTTCTTATGGGAAAAAGTGTATTCAGTTAGTGTCTATTCTGGTTAGAGTCGGACTTTCTGGAATGAATTAATGACACGAACCAAGGTTCCGCTGTATATAGGCTTTTTTACATTTTAAATTTAAATCATTCATTAATTTTCTATGCCATTTAAACCTCGTTGGGTCGCAGGATATGCTCGAGTCTGTCCCTGCTGACTTTGGCCGAGAGGCAGGGTTCTTTTTATACCGATTATTGCAATTGCACCATGGAGAGAAGAAAAACTTTATTTCATTGCTCTATGTGTCTGAGATACATGGTGAACTGACTGACATTAAAGACTCTTGAATCCTGAACCTAAAACAAACCAAAATTTTGCACAAAGAGCCAAATTCAAATGATAATATCACTTGGACTTGAAGGATCGAGATTTTAGGTTAGGAACTGTCAGTTCCTAACCTAAAACACTGACTTGATTGACAGATGTTAACATCATTTTAAACATTGAAGTGCCTTGAAGGTGCTATCCCTCCTTGGCTTCAAATCATACTTTTGACAGACAGCACCTTTAAGATCCATAAAACAGTCTGCACATTGGAAGACTCTCCTCCTTAACGGGGAGTATATTCATGTTCCCGGAGTGGAACTTCCAGTGGAACCTCTAAAGTTGAATGGTCGTACAATTCAGAAGTCGGCAACAATTTTCAAGATAAAGAAGCAGCACACAACTTAACTAAACAATTTAAGAAACTCCAATTTTGGTGGGCACAGTACCTGTGCACGCCGACACACCAAGGTTTTTAGCGTCAAATCGAAGAGGAGGACTCTTAAGGATCTGTAAATCACAAAAAGAACACCACACAGTAAAGTTATGTCCCAGCATCATACAACTACGATAAACATAATGGAGGAGATGATTAAAAACAAAAGAAAAGAAGCCATTTTAATCAGACATCAAGTCAAATACTGCATGACTGCACCTTGGGATTGTCTAGGACTGGTGTGACGGTCCGGTCTGATTCAGTATGCAGAAGCGCTTTCACGTAAGAGGTGATGTCATTGCTGGTTGCGGTCTGGGAGAACGATAAAAGAACAGCACAACTCATTAAGGTGCAATAAAAAATATTTTTTTAAGGTACAGTACTCCATCAAACGGACACAAACAACGGCAGGATAATTAGTGAGCTAACTGTGGACACACAGTTAATAGAAGGTACTGTATATAGTATCTACACAGTATAATCTAATGAAGAGATATTTTTAATACAGACACTAACAAAAAAAAGTAGTTTTTTATAACGGTGTAAAACGTAGAACTGCACTGCATAAATGTTTAGTTACATGAGAGGAAAAAATATTTATTGTGGTGAGAGTCCAGTTTGTATCACTGATTGATACAGTCGACCTAATTACTGAGCAGTTACCTAATTGTGTTGTAGTAATTGTGTACGGATGCTGTGAAACCCCAAAGAAGAAATGAGGACAACGGGTTTCTTAGCGAGGACCTATTATGCTAATTTTTCGACCTTTTGTATTGAGTTGTGGTCTCCTATAGAGCAGCTACACACAATAACCCTCACAGAAAATGTTTTAACATACATTTATAGGTCAGAAAAGTGGAAAAAGCATTATAGTTCTTCTTTAATACCTTGTAGTATATCATTAAGAAAGTATAAGTCGGTACCTTGGCATCGATCGGTGAAGGACTACAGTTTAGAGAGTCAAATATGCTGCAGGCTTCTCTCGAAGTCGCACAAGAGCTAAAACAACAAGAGCAGAACATTTACAAACTGTTTGTGAGTGACTGTTTTTTAATGCAATACAGACTTTTTTTGTGCAGTGTTTGTAGATGTGAGATTCTAAGATTACAATTCTAAATACCTGAGTGGAAAAACAGTGTTGTCATCATCCAAGTCACTCGTTGGCTTGAACTTGAATGCATTATCTGGAGGAGGCAAGAACACGTGACACACATGCAATTACCGGCACATGTCGGTGATGAGTGATATAATACAACAGTATAAAATCTGCGGTCTCACTTTACACAAAAATACTTCAGTTACCGTGGAACTAATGAGGAACTAATGACTAAGGCACATCATTAGTTACCGTTGAAACTACTGATGAAATGTCTTACCTAGTGAGGTCCGGTCTTTGGAACTTATTTGTTGAGTCACATCCATCTTTATTTCATCTTCTGTCTTTGCTTCCTCCTCTCCTGTTGTGGACTCTACCAACTTCCTGTCTGATCCCTGAGTCTTCCTCAAGCTGTCTGGTCTTCTTGTGATTGTAGTTTTTGTCTGTGGTAAGATGGAGTTCTCCGAAGATTTATGGACAGGCGTGGTGTTTGTCATTCGGCTGCAAGGATTTTTATCAGCCTGGTCTCCAAAATGGACGGGATCCGGGATCCTTTTGTGTCTGAAGAGTTTTTAAAACAACATAAACGGGAAATATGAACAGGGTACTACAGTAATGAACGTCACTTTAATTCTGTTGGGATGTTGATTAAGGACATTATTAAAACGTAAAGTAAAAAAATGTCATATTACAAACCCCCATTTGGTTGAATCAAGACTGTCTGTCTGTCTGCCATTTATTCTGTCCGCACACTGCTCGTCTTTGTCCGCTTTTTCTTCAACTTCCTTTAAATCCTCCTCTTCGTTCAGTGCTTGAGTCCAGAAATGGTGTTTGCGTAATTCTGACCACTTCATTCTAAAGAACAAACAACACAAATGTTTGAAGACTGATATGAAATATATCTTATTACCTTGCAAAGCCAACAGTCAATGCACGTTATTTGAATCTGTCAGGCTCAATAAAGTCAGATATACTCTAGTAAGACTAAGTGCTTGATATTAATGTTCATTTTTGTCTTGGTTCCAGGAAGGAGAATTACATCCATGTTAAATTGTACCGGAATATATATCAGACATCCATTTTGTATGTTCGTGTGGTCTGACCTGGCATCAGGGTCTCGGGTGAGTAAACCTCTCAGTAGGTTTTGGAACTCTGGACTGGGAGAACTGGTTGGAGACACTATCAAAATAACATGGTTATGTATATGACTTTTTTTTCCCAGCTCAACTACAACATTTCATTTCTAATTTGCATGTAAATGTGTGTATGAATGTACAGTATATACCTGAAAATGATGCTTGTTGATGTAAATTCACTTCATTGTAGTTATCAGCACAGTACAGTCTACCTAAAAATAAATAAAAAATAATAAAAAATTAATACAAATTAACACAAATTAATAAAAAATAATAAAATTAATAAAAATTAATAGAAATTAATAAAAAATGAATTAAAAATAAATGAAAATACATACATATTTGGTCATATTTTTAAGAAACTTTCACATTTGTGCATGACTTTTAGCAAACCATGTGACTTGGTGAGTAAAAAAAATAGAAATGAGTAATATCTAGGCACATTACCAGTGTACATGTGGTAGAGGATACAACCGAGAGCCCAAAGATCAGATATCACAGTAGTTTCTGACCCTTCTAGAACCTCTGGAGCCATGTAAGCTGTTGAGCCTGATGATATACAACCAGAAAACATAACTGAGAGTCCTTTTTTTGATTCTGTAAATATATACTAACAAAATAAGAACGCTCATCTGACCTTGAAACCTTTTTTTCAGGTCATCATATTTTTCGTCGCCTGCCTCTTCACAACACAAGGACAAGAAATCTTCAAGAGTTTCGCTCTCAGTCTTGGAGTGACAGAAGTTCCCTAACTTTAAAATGCCATTACTATCTAAAAGAATCTGTGGGAGGAGACATGATTATCCTATATGAAATAATAACATATCAGTATGAGTGATTGGTGATGTACAAACCTTAGAAGGTGTCAAGTCAGAGAAAATGATTCCTAACTTGTAGATGTGGTCCAGTCCTTGGACCAAGTCCCATCCAAACTTCCTCACCGTATCCTCAGGAAGACATCCATCCCGCTTTATCACAGACTCTAAGGAACCACCTAACTCAATACAAACAAAGTTGAAAATAGATATAAGAGTGAGAAATGAAATGTAAATAACTCGATAACTACACGGGGAAAATTGGATTTCTTATCGACAGTGCAACAAATTAAAAAAAGCTGTGACTACAAATACAGATTGAGGATCATTTATTGGCGGCATATTATATACTGACCTGTGCAGAGCTCAGTCACTAGCCACAAGTGCTTTTTGGTTTCATACCATTCATAAAAGCGTACAACGTTGGGGTGGTCTACATCTTGGCTAAGACGAACCTGCGTACAAGGAAACCAACAAATTAGTAGACATGGTAAGTCTATTCTCTCGTTAATCATCGTCTGAGGGTTGTTCCAGCTTATGTTAGCGTAATTATTTTATGTAAAAATTGATATCCTACATGGTTTGTGATCTCGGGTCTCTTGGCTTTGTCGCTGCATTTGAGGGCTACATAGTTTAGGTTTCCTTTCCTCCGTCCTTTATGGACAACAGAAGAGGAGCCTCCTCCAAGCTCCTCATACAGGATGAAGTTCTCCATCTAAGAAACAATGGAGGCAAGGTTAGTAATAAAATACCAAAAGTGAGACAGAAATAAATTGGATATACAACTAAAACATTTGTCTCCTTAATGACCTTGTGTTAATAGGACATTTCTCACTTTTCAATATCTCCTTATGCATCTTTAGTACGTATTAGCATATGAATTTAGTACGTATTAGCATATGAATTAAGTTCTATACATACAACTTAACCAAGATAAATATGAATTATTAGTAGTAATGATGACTTACAAGTTTATGGTAAATATTTTGAGCATCTTAAGACTTCGAATGGTACAATAATACCTATATATTTATCAAACAGACGCTGTTATTTTGACTCACCTGATAACTTTCTGGCGGTCCAGCAACTCCTTCTCCCATCCGGAAGTCAGGTGGGTCACTACTTACTAGTCGAGGGGCGTCACATAACATGTACAAACACGTACATTTCAATTAAACCGCACCACTTATATTTTATGTATTTGTACATACGCGTACAGATGTATATTTGTTTTTGTTGCCCGGAGTCATGGTCTGAGTGTAGCACTTTAATCGAATGACATTTTCATTTCGTGAGACTGCCCACCTCCAAATGGTTTATCCCTGTGTTGCTCAGCAACAAAGGAACACAACAAAGAGACAGGGTGGCGGTTTGCTTAGGAAGTCATTCATGTGTATTCCGAATGAAACAAAAATTACAAAAACAAACACTTACTTTGGTAAGATAAGACGTCAAAAAGAGTTGAAAATATGTAGTCGTGACGGATAGTTATAACCAGGATACATTTAATGTTAATAGAAGAACAGCAGAAGTCATTTTATTTTATTTCCTCTGAAATTGAAACTATATTAGTAAAATCATATATTTTTATTTTTATTTTTTACAGTGTAAATATGTGTATGTAGTTTTAGCAACTGACATTTTATGGACTTTTCAGACTGGCCCACTCTATTTGTTTTGACAGTTGTCATGGCAACACAGACAAAACTAACAACAAATAAGGCAGGAAACTGTAGGTAGTCCATTAACCATTCCATGTATCATGCATGCACTTTGGCTATATGGCTACTTTGGCTATAAAAAAAAAAAAACCTACAGTACTGACTATTGTCCTAAACACTGACAGCCACTATTTATATAAAGGAACAAGGACTGCAGCAGGGATTTATTTATCACAGCAAACATGAACAAGAACCGATGGCCACATCACAAAACTTCAAGGCATGACACTTTACTCAGCAGGAACAACTGACAGTTTCAAGAGAAGCAACATTAAATATGCTATAGTCGTAGTGAACATATAAACATAAACAATGTACTTCAGTGTTACCTTGTATGCATGTTCAAAATAAATAAATATGTTATTTCCATTAACATAAATGATTCTGTATAGAACTCAGGAAATTAAGTGACGGGGGCCTGTTCTTCATCATATTCTTCTTCCTCCTCTAATTGCGGTCTTTCGGTGTCCAGAAACGGTACTTTTGCAACTCTGGCATGTTCATTCTTAAACACAAAACACAATAACAAAAATGAATAACATTGTAATTAAGTCTTTGATTTTCACACTGATACAACAACATACAACAAAACATTTTGCAATGTACATAAAACATTGTGCAACATATCTCATTCATGTTTGTGTGTATGTGGTCTGACCTCTTAGTAGGGTTTTTGATGAGTAAGCCTTTCAAAAGATTTTGGAAATCTTGGCTGGGAGGAGTACTTGAGCACACTGTGGTCATAGACAATAAAATGCTTTATAAAAAAAAAACCCAACAACAATGACTTCATAAGTGTAATCATTTTTTCCTGCTTATCCTGTTGAGCTTGGCACATGATAGTAATACTTTAATAAACTGTAGGATATGAAACACATTTCTATAGTGGAATTCATGACACAAGGCAAAGCTAACAAGCAATTGACTTTTCTTTCTACATAACTAGCCACCACAAGCGAAATGATAACTTTTGTTAGCGATATAGGCATTTTACCGCTGAGTTATCTTATCCGTAATCAGAATAACAAAGATGAAAGTTGGATCTTGCTAACCACATCCATGACCGCCTTACCCACCAATGACGCAATCATTTCATTCATTCATTCATTCATTTTCTACCGCTTTTCCTCACGAGGGTCGCGGGGGGGTGCTGGAGCCTATCCCAGCTGTCTTCGGGCGTAAGGCGGGGTACACCCTAGACTGGTGGCCAGCCAATCACAGGGCACATATAGACAAACAACCATTCACACTCACATTCATACCTATGGACAATTTGGAGTCGCCAATTAACCTAGCATGTTTTTGGAATGTGGGAGGAAACCGGAGTACCCGGAGAAAACCCACGCATGCACGGGGAGAACATGCAAACTCCACACAGAGCTGCCCGAGGGTGGAATTGAACCCTGGTCTCCTAGCTGTGAGGTCTGTGCGCTAACCCCTAGACCACCGTGCCGCCCGCAATCATTTCAATTGTTTTAAAATTAGATTGGCCTTATAAAGACTGCTCATGTGGTGGTACATGATCTGGTACATGATCCTGGTCATGTACCAGATCATGCTGTGGAGACTCCCGATGGGAGAAGCTGAGACAGTTACACGGATCCTTAAACAACATGCAATACACTTGTAGGAGCTATTTATTGGTGTGTTCCTAGGTTTTTGATATCTGTTGATTTATTTTTTGTTGTTGTTGTTTTGTTTGGATTCCTTGATGGTATTTTCTTGTTGGTTATTTATTTATTTTGTTTGTCTATCATATTTTGTTGGGGTTAATTGGTGGTTGATTTGTGGGTTTGTTTCATTGGATGGCACCCTGGGCACCTGCAATATATTTGGGTGGGCGGTGCTCAGGGGACCAGCATGCACCGGGGTGGGCCTATGGTTTTGTACCAGAGCAAGAGAGGCAAGAGGAAAAGGCCCTTGTTCCTTTTTTATTCGTTTTGCTCGCTTGGTAATAAAAGGAAAGAAGAAACGGAACAGGATTGTTTGGACTGACTCTTTTGCCTGCGTGAAACAAACCCATGGTGCATCAGTGGCCGTTTGATTATAGGTTACGTTTATTGTTTTGGAGAAGGACAAATAGCCACTACACAAAGTACAAAACCCGCCCTTGGATAAAGAAAAGAACCCATCAATAATGGACTCGTTGGACTCTTTTGGACCTTGGATGAACGAAGCTCACGAATTGTTTTATTCATCTCCCATCTGAAATCGTGTTAGCTTCAAACTACGCCTGGCCCACACCAGCGACACACTCAGCTTGGCCATCAGAAACTGGTATGTGTTACTGCAAAAGGCTGCATTGGAAAACGGTGATAACTCTGAGTTAAGTCGGCTATTAAGCGCTACTTTACGCAGAAGTGCTGGCGTATTTCATTCATTAAATCTACAACTCCAGTGCGCATCTATGCTTGCAAGAGTGGCTGTGCTGCCAGTGAGGATTATATTTGGCCTTTTACCCCCTCGCCTTCTGAATTAAATCGAATGGTTGACGGACTATATGATTAAAGATGTCTGATGTTAATACAGGGTCTCAGAAGGATGTTGAAATACCAGCAACAAAAAGGAATATTAAATGGACATCGAAAGGATTGAGTTTTTACATAAAAACGTGTCAAGACAAAAGGAGTGTCAAATGTAGACAAGCCAAAGGGTATATGGAAAAAATCCGTGAGTTGATGGAATCAAACGAAAACGTGAAAACAGTTAATTCTGAACTTTGTAAGTTTATTGGTTGTTATCAAGACGCCCATGACGTGCATGAATCGTTCATGGATTTACCTTTACCAGAAGATGAAGCTGCAAAGCAAACGGGTTATTTTCAAGCAAAAATGACAATGTACTGTGATTTTACCGACAAGGTAAAGGCATGGTTAATTGAAGCCGGAAATCCATATGTGCAGCCGAATAAAGAATGTCCTGATCAGGATGTTGCAGATCTGGAGGAAATAAATCCTGAAGACAGTGCTTCTAACATATCACGTGCAAAATCAAAGTCTTCCAAGCATTCACAGGTATCACGCATTTCTTCTACAGCATCTGCACGCATAAAAGCTGAAGCGGATAAAGCGGCACTAATGGAGCGTGTTGCCGCGCTGAAAAGGAAACATCTAATTGAAGCTCAGGAGGAACAGTTAAGGAAGCAAAAGGAGCAGCTGGAACTCGAAACAGAATTGGCAGCAACAAGTGCAAAACTTCATGTATTGGAAATCAACTCATCTCAATGTGGTTCAAATCGATCCGATGGCATGAACTCTTATTTTGAAAGGAACTGTCAAAGCACAAGTAAACTCAACCCAGATGCCGACACATTCCTGCCGAATAAAAAGGATGCAAAGGACAACGTTTTGATGCCTTATTCTATATCTCAACCACAGGTTGTTGGTTCCAAACAAAGGTCACATACCCAAAGGAATGAAATGTTAATTAATGCTGAGGTTCCAACTGAAGCTGCACAAAGAAGGAATGAAACTCAAACTCATCCAACTGACATTACCACCATAATGCAAAGACAAAATGACATCACTTCCCTCCTGGTGCAGCAGAATCTATCCTCGGCCCTTCCATCTAGAAATATCCCAGTGTTTGATGGAGACCCTTTTCAATACAGGTCTTTCATTAGAGCCTTTGAAAATGGAGTGGAGGAGAAGACGGCTAATTGGAACGATCGTTTGCACTTCCTTGAACAATACACCAGGGGGCAGCCAAGAGACCTAGTGCAAAGTTGTCAGCACTTACCTGCGGAGCAAGGATATTGCAGAGCCAAAAATCTTCTCGCCGAACACTTTGGAAATGAGCATAGAATTGCCACTGCTTATATGGAAAAAATTCTCAACTGGACACCTGTTAAAAGTGAGGATGTTAAAGCACTACAGTCATTCTCCCTTTTTCTTAGAGGATGCTCAAATCTGACAGAACAGTTTATGTATATGAAAGAGCTGGACTTACCATCTAACATGAGGAGCATCATTCTTAAACTGCCATACAAATTACGGGAAAAATGGAGGAATGTTGCTTGTGATTTGCTGGAGCGACGTGGTCAAAGAGCGGTATTCACTGATCTTGTCACCTTCATTGAAAGACAAGTCAAAATAGCCTCGGATCCACTTTTTGGCAACATTCAAGACTCGCAACGTACCAACTTCAAGGCTTCCAATAGTAATCACACAAACCAAAGGAAAAAGCAAAGCAGTTTTGCCACTAATGTCACTGAAGTACAAGATGGAGGTACATCTCAACATACAATAACTCAAGCCAAAGTACCTTTCGTGCAAAATTGTCTGTTTTGCTCTCAAAGCAGTCATTCCTTGGACAAGTGCTCACAGTTTGAAGTGAAAGTACACCGGGATAAAATTACCTTTCTAAAGGAAAAGGGCATTTGTTTTGGTTGCCTGAAGCTAGGCCACACAAGCAAAGACTGTAGGAGTCGTTTGGATTGCAATGTGTGTCACCAAAAGCACCCGGGAGTCCTTCACATACACCGACAGGATACAGGCACATCCTCACCACAAAGGCCAAGTACTGTGAACCCTTCAAGTGTTTCTGCAAAGCTGTCTCAGACCTGTGGCCATATTGGGGCCGGTTGTGAAGATGACTCTGTCTTTTCTATTGTTGCAGTCAAGGTCAAGAGTCAGAAAAATAATCAAACTGTGCAAACATATGCCTTTTTGGATCCAGGAAGCTCAGGTACATTCTGCACAGATACTCTGGCAAGGAAATTGAACTTAAGAGGTAAAAAGGCAAGTATTCTGCTAAGAACAATGGGCCAAAGGAAAATAGTAAATGCTCAGATTTTGTCAGGACTTGAAGTGTCTGGTATGGATGGGAATGACTTCATTGAGTTACCTGACGTTCTAACCCAAAGGACTATGCCTGTGTCTGCAGTAAATATCCCACGACAGGAGGATGTGGATCAATGGTCTTATCTGAAAGGTGTTAAGCTCCATGACATCGATGCCGACGTCGAATTACTTATCGGTACAGATGCCCCAAAGGTAATGGAGCCTTGGGAGCTGATAAACAGCCAGGATGAAGGGCCCTATGCAGTAAGGACCAGGATTGGTTGGGCCATTAATGGTCCACTGCGCGGTGGATCTGACGGTAGGAGTAAGAGTGTCTGTCCTACTGTAACAACAAATCGAATCTCTGTTGATCATCTGCAAGAAATGCTGGTTAAGCAATACAATCATGACTTTAATGAGAAATCATCAGAGGAGAAGATTGAAATGTCCAGAGAAGACATCAAGTTCATGGATCTTATGAACAATACCGCAAACTTAATAGAAGACCACTATTGCATCGACGTACCTTTCAGACAGGAAAATCCCATGATGCCAAACAATCGCTGTGTTGCAGAACAGCGCCTCCAGAGCCTGAAAAGAAAGTTCAATAAAAATGGACATTTTAAGGAGGAATATGTCGCATTCCTGAATGACATGATCAATAAAGGATATGCAGAAAGGGTACCTGATGACCAAATGAGACAAAGTGATGGAACGCTTTGGTACATCCCCCATCACGGTGTCCACCATTCAAGAAAAGGTAAACTGAGAGTTGTGTTTGACTGTGGAGCTGTGTATAAAGGAACATCTTTGAACAGCCAGCTCTTGCAGGGTCCTGATCTTACCAGCTCTCTCATTGGAGTCCTCCTCCGATTTCGGCAAGAACCTGTGGCAGTAATGGCAGACATCCAAGCCATGTTTCATCAAGTTCGTGTCTCAGTCAAGCATGTTGACTTTCTCCGCTTCCTCTGGTGGCCTCAGGGAGATACTGCACAGTCTCCAGTAGAACATCGAATGAAAGTACATCTGTTTGGGGCTGTATCATCACCAAGTTGCGCAAATTATGCTTTGCGGAGAACAGCAGATGATAATGCACAACATTTCTCTTCTGATGTAGTGAACACAGTCAAATGCAACTTTTATGTGGATGATTGTTTGAAATCCATGGCATCGGAAGAAGAGGCAGTGCAAATGGTAAAGGATTTGACTGCGCTTTGTAAGAAAGGAGGATTCAATCTTTCCAAGTGGATCAGCAACAGCCGCAAAGTGCTAATGTCAATTGCAGAGGACAGCAGAGCAAAGGAGATCATGGACTTGGACTTGGATACAGACCAACTTCCAGTAGAGCGAGCACTGGGACTACAGTGGTGCATTGAATCTGACAGATTCAAATTCAGGACGTCTGCAAAAGAACAGCCACAGACCAGAAGAGGTATTCTGTCAGTGGTCAGCTCATTGTATGACCCTTTGGGATTTTTAGCTCCATTCATTTTACCAGCCAAGTTGCTTCTCCAGGAACTATGTCGGAGGAACCTGGGCTGGGATGAAGCCATAATGGAGTTCTCCCGTAAGAAATGGTCCAACTGGCTTGAAGATCTCCAAAAGGTAGCAGAGTTTGAGGTGGATCGCTGTTTCAAGCCCAGAGAATTTGGAGACCACGTCGTTGCACAGCTTCATCACTTTTCCGATGCAAGTGAGGTTGGATATGGAACAGCATCCTACTTGAGACTACAAACTAATGGTAAAGTTTATGTTTCATTTCTCTTGGGAAAAGGTAGAGTTGCTCCACTCAAGCAGATGACAATTCCTCGCTTGGAACTCGTAGCTGCAGTTCTTGCTGTTAGGGTTGCTAAGCTGCTGCAAAAGGAGTTGCAGCTTCAACTGAAGGAATCCGTTTTTTGGACTGACAGCACGACAGTCCTTAAATACATACGGAATGAAACCAGCCGATTCCACACCTTTGTGGCAAACAGAGCAGCTTACATCCGAGAAGCAACTGATGTGGATCAGTGGAGGTATGTGAGCTCTAAAGAGAATCCAGCAGATGAAGCCTCTAGAGGAATGAGAGCTGAGGATTTCCTAAAAAACAGGAGGTGGATAATTGGACCAGAGTTTCTCTGGAGGCCAAAAGAGGAATGGCCTAAATTGGAGGTGGATCTTGATGGAGTTCCTGCAGATGATCCAGAGGTTAAAAGGAACCTGATGGTGAATGCTGTTATCAAGATCCAGGAAAATGCCACAACCAGCTTAATCCGTTACTTTTCCAGTTGGACGAAGCTAAAAACTGCAGTTGCTTGGTTTTTAAAGATCAAGATGATTCTCAAGATTCTGTGCAGGAAGAGGATGGAATTTTCTGCTGTTCCATGTCAAAAGGTTGAAGGAAGAATGCAGAGTTTCAAGGTCACACTCAAAGGACAGAGTTTGACGCCCGAGGATTATGACAAAGCAGAGAAAGCAATTGTGCAATATGAACAAAGAGAGAGGTTCAAGGTTGAGGCAATATTAAATAACAGACCTATCACAAAGGCTTCCGACGACTCGGATGACCTTGAAGCACTCACTCCCAATCACATCCTGATGTTGAAAGGCAAACTTATCATGCCACCAGGACTATTTGACTCAAATGATCTGTACCTCAGAAAAAGGAGAGACAAAAGTGGACAAGGCCAAGAAGGAATCTCACCACCGGAGACATCGTCCTTGTGGCAGATGCTGCGGCTCCAAGAGGATCATGGATGATGGGGAAAGCTTTGGATGTCAAATCGGATGCTAAGGGACTGGTGCGCTCTGTGCATCTTCAAACAAAGACCAGCATCCTGGAGAGGCCATTGACGAAGCTCTGCCTGCTATTGGAAGCAGCAGTTTAGCATCATTGACATTGACTCTCTCTCTCTCTCTCGCTCTCTCTCTCGCTCTCTCTCTCGCTCTCTCGCTCTCTCGCTCTCTCTCGTCTTGCAGGTACTTCAAAAGGAAGAGACTGATTTATGGTGTATTCCATAATTGTAGTTCAGCTGAAGGAATAGCTCCCTTTTTGGGACGTAAAAGTAATTGTGGGTTCATACACAATTAGGGGCCGGAATGTAGGAGCTATTTATTGGTGTGTTCCTAGGTTTTTGATATCTGTTGATTTATTTTTTGTTGTTGTTGTTTTGTTTGGATTCCTTGATGGTATTTTCTTGTTGGTTATTTATTTATTTTGTTTGTCTATCATATTTTGTTGGGGTTAATTGGTGGTTGATTTGTGGGTTTGTTTCATTGGATGGCACCCTGGGCACCTGCAATATATTTGGGTGGGCGGTGCTCAGGGGACCAGCATGCACCGGGGTGGGCCTATGGTTTTGTACCAGAGCAAGAGAGGCAAGAGGAAAAGGCCCTTGTTCCTTTTTTATTCGTTTTGCTCGCTTGGTAATAAAAGGAAAGAAGAAACGGAACAGGATTGTTTGGACTGACTCTTTTGCCTGCGTGAAACAAACCCATGGTGCATCAGTGGCCGTTTGATTATAGGTTACGTTTATTGTTTTGGAGAAGGACAAATAGCCACTACAACACTGTATGTGTGTGCTCACGGATTTACCTTTCTGCACGGGAGATGATGGTTCCTGATGCAAAATCATTTCCAGTAATTCACCACAACTATTAGACAAAAATGGAGGTCTGCCTAGAAAACAACAAAAAGACAACAGTGAATAGGTACAGTCATTATACATGTATAATATGAAACATATAGAATCTTGGTTGGTGCAATACCGGTGTACATGTAGTAGAGAATACAACCAAGAGCCCAGAGATCTGAGATTGCTGTAGTTTCTGAACCCTGTAGAACCTCTGGAGCCATGTAAATTGTTGAGCCTGATGGTACGCCGTGACAGAGTTACAATACTGGAGACACTCATCAGAATACTCTAGAATTCATACAGAATCAATAGACAGACAGACTGATAGATTGACACCAATTGCTAACCTCGAAACCTTTTCTTTACGTTGTCGTATTCCCTTTTTCCTGCCTCTTGACACAATGAAAAGAACTCTTCAAGAGTTTCACTCTCTGTTTTGGAGTGACAGAAGTTTCCTAACTTTAAAATACCACTGCTATCCAGCATGATCTGTAAGAGGAGCGATGATTAGAATCATATTTCATATCACGAATGACTAAAAAATAGATGTTTTGTGTTTGGTGCTGGACACAGATGATACAAACCTTAGCAGGTGTCAAGTCAGAGAAAACAATCCCTAACTTGTGGATGTAGTCCAGTCCTTGGACCAAGTCCCATCCAAAAGTCCTGACGACATCCTCTGGAAGGAATCCATCCCGGACAATAACCGACTCCAAGGAACCACCTCAAATGTTAAAAACAAAGTTGAAAGACATTTTCACCAAAATATGAACAATGGTAACATGAAACTTCATCAACAACAACAATGTTCCTTTCTTAGTCATTTTACCAATATATACTATTAATTTTCTTAGCCTATAACAGGAAATAAAGTAATTCTTGCATAAACAGCATCTGAAGTTCACCTGTGCAGAGCTCCAGCACCAACCACAAGTGCTTCCTGGTTTCATACCACTCATAAAAACGCACAATGTTAGAATGATCCAGATCTTGGGTGAGACGGACCTGCAGAGGAAATTAAGACACATCATTTGAATCTGCTTCATACAAAGCACACGCGTTACATCCTTGAAAGACAACATTGCACCCTCCTAGCAAAGCATATCAGATCACATAACTAAGAATTAATATCCCACATGGTTTGTGACCTCAGGTCTCTTGGATTTGTCAATGCATTTGAGAGCTACATAGTTTAGAGTGCCCATCCTTCTTCCTTTATAGACAACAGAAGTATAGCTTCTTCCCAGCTCCTCGTACAGATTAATGTTCTCCATCTGCTGAGAAAATTAAAAACAACATCATTCATACAGTTTTAAAAAAGTCACACAACATTTGAGTTGGAAAAAGATAATTCTACCTTTGTGCCACCGAAAATGCTAGTTTGACAAGAAGAGTTATGTGACAGGAGTTATATGAACATTTTTCAGCATCCCTTGATATGACATCACAATCGACAGCAATACAACCGGAAATACATTTTCTAAATCGGCGTTTTGTTCTTTGACAACCAGCAGTTCGATACACGGTCCTACTGAATAGTGTACTGATCTAACAAACTCTTTGTTGCAATTTTTCATTATAAATGAATATCATACGTAAGCCAAATCCTATAACATAAATCAAAATGTTGACGACGTAGTAGTAGTAGTGTTTTAATGTGAAAATACCACAAACGGAAGTACAAGCCATTTCCTCCTCTTTGACACCAATGTGATGCTTTGTTCCCATTCAATTGTAGCTCACTCAGGGCGTACCAGTTAACATTTGTTGAAGTTTTATAAAGTAGCTAAATGAAATGTGCTTATTCAGCAATGAATTGTTCATGTATGTTATTAGTTTGTCAGATAGGTTATTGTTGAGTGTTCTTTACGTAGCTGGCGCCTCAGAATTGAACGCTGCCAAACTTTAGTCACGCATAAACGGAAAACGGATTTAATGCGTCGTTTTGGGTCAGCGCTGTCTTCCATAAATGGTAAGAAGTTGTCTAAGTACTTTTTTTTAATGTGTTTAGGAAGCTTTTTAAGAGTTTTCTGAAAAAAATGAGCAGGTGCAAAGTGCCTCGCTGTCTAAATGTGATCGCACATTAAAGATAACAGCGTTAAACATTCACTGAAACAGTAACTTAGTTCTAGGTCATATTTGGACACTTTTGTAAGATATATGCTTTCATTGTTGCACTGGTTTAAAAAAAAATGGTCCAATCGGGGTGTGATTTTGGTTCGGAAGTAATGACATATACGTATAAATGCATTCGTTTTTAACCTTTAAGATTTTTAGAATCGTAAATGCAGTTTTAATTTCACTTTCAATAGATATATAATTTACCATTGCCTTTTTACAACACCTAATTACCAGCAGAAATTGAGCTATCAAAGCTGGTCAAGTGACTACTTTTATGGCCAGATTATATGCACACAATACTGTGTCCATAAAGGAAGCTCATGGATGATTTGCACATTATGTGACAACAGGACATATAGTATAAATATATATATATATGTTATGAAAGGGGGCATCATGAAATGGATTATGCTGAAAGCTGCAAACAATAGTTGATTTCCACTGGAGAAGAGTGAATAAAAGAGAAATAAGAGTCTTCTGACTCATATTTATGATCTTACAATATATATATATATATGCTTCAACCATAAGGCTGTAATTGCATGAAGGGATTTCAACTGTAGGAAACGTCCTTCTCCGACTGGTCATTTACTGCACATCCAAGAATATCTGCTATTTGTCATCTTTTCTTTCGTCTGATTGTCTGTGCATTCTTCCGTTCTTGTGGAAAGAAGGACTCCTTTTTTTAGAAATTGAATATTTTTATATTTATGGCATAGAAAAGCGGTTTACAATCTTCTAAATATGTTTATTTCACATTGTTAGAGCTCCCTACACATGAAATATTACCCCACAGTCACCTTTACACTCGTAAAACCCAATCTAGTAGACAAAATAAGAGTAAATGAGCCATTTAAGACATAAAAATCTGTTTACAATCTTCTAAATGTGTTTATTTAACATTGTTAGAGCTCCCTACACATGAAATATTACCCCGTAGTCACCTTTAAACTTTTAAAAACCAATCTAGTTGACAAAATAAGAGTAAATGAGCCATTTAAGACATAAATAAGACTCGTGCTCGTGTGTGTTGTGACAACTGTCTTCCCTACAGGAACTGAAAGGGGAACAGACAGGAAGTGATGTCAGAGATTCAGAGTTTTTCGGGTTTATTGTGATAATTCAAACCTGCATTAAAAGCTTGTTGTTGTGGCAATCAAGTCTGATCTTAGTATCTCACCAAACTCTTTAGTACAATTTATTTTTTTACTTAAATAGTACACAGCATTGATAGATTTAAAAAGTAAAACCTCTGGTGAAACAAATATGGTCTTTACTACGCACATTCCATTTTCTCTGACTTGCAGTGGTTGTTAATGATTGAACGCCACTCAGACAGAGAGAGCATTTGGGTATTGATAGCGTTCATTGATCATAAAGTGCTGCAGCCTGAATAACTTTGTAAGGAGAGACCATGCATTGTGTTCTACATAATTAGTTTTAAAAATACAGGTTGCAAGAGTAGAGTTTTGCACCTTTAGGCATGTCATTGGTTTACAGTGTTGTTACAGTATCATGATTAAAAGGTGTGATAATTTGTCAGATGCAAATTTAATCACAAGAGGAAGTGGAGTGGACTGATAAGGGAATGTGATAAAAGTGGAAACAAGTGAGATATGAAGTGTAACACAATCATGGCAGGAAGATTGACTAAATAGGAGCCTTGCTTGCATTCATAAGGTACTCGGTCTTCAGACTTTTGGAAACTATGTTCCTTATCCCTTGTTCTGTTTACATTAGTTTTCACTGGCAACCAATGTCAACAGTTAGAGTGGCTCTGTCCGTCATATCTTGCAGATATTTTGACATGATGGTCCGGTCACCATGGTGATCTTATGCAGGCCTTTCACAGCTGGTGTGTCTTAGTTTCATTAAATGAGCAGGTCTTTGGAGTATTAAAAATGTAGCATGGAGGTTTACGAGGATAAACATAACAGTGTCTAGAGCATGTCTTGGAACTAATTTCTGTGTTTTATCATTTGGCAAGAATGAACCTCAAGAGGGTATCAGGGAAGTGTCGATGCTGTATGCAACATTCCCTGTGCTTGAACCAGTCGGTCATGTCATGTGGCCACACTTTGTTGTTCAGAAACAGCTGACCACTGGAAATGATGACATTATGTATTCCATTAGTCAATATGAATAGAAATATCCATACAAATATCTGCTACTTGTATTCCATGTGCATGAAAGTAGGGGATTCCCACAAGCAAGGCCAGGCCCCGCTAAAAAGCTCCCCCATGATATTGTGTGAATTGATGTATTGACCGTTACAGTACTTCAACAACAGATGGCTAATATATTTCTGCTAAGTGCACTGGCTTGTCAATAAGCTGCATGGTTGGCTTTTTGTATTTCGTCCAAGGAAACCAAACGGCAACTGCCATTGTATTCTGCAATGGTTTTAAGTTAGGCTTCATTAAAAAGAGCGTTTAGTAACATTTCAGCTACCACCATTGTTATTAAGAAACCTGTTTTTAATTCACTAATCGGCCTCATGGTTAGGGCTGGGCTTGGTGAAACTAGCCTATTCACTTGCCTTTAGTCTGTAGTGTTCAGTTGAATGAATGGAAAAATGGAGGTTGCAGACAAGATACATATCACATATTTACATATTGCAACAAAAATTGTACATTCAGGGAAGAACTAAATTTGAAACACTTCTATGCTAGGACTACGTTATAAAGCCATAGCATTTCAGTATGTGGAATCAAACTATGGAATGGATTGAGTAAGGAAATCAAACAATGCACAACGATGAGCCAATTCAAGAAACAATACAAGCAGTTGATGTTTGCTAAATACAAGGATGAAGAGTCTTGAACCAGTCATGATGTGCTATATATATCACTATATTGATACTTACTATGGTACCCATTATGGAATTGGATGGTCACATCACCTCGTACTTCGGTACGATGTACATTATTAAAAAAAAAACAACAAAAAAAAAAACCTTAACCTGTATTATGGAAAGCAGGAAGTGAACAAATGTAACAGTTACTGATTGTAAAAGTACCAGATGGAGGGGTAGGATTTAATAAGCTTTGCTTCTTCCTAATCCTTTTGAACATGTGGAACTGTGAACTGATTATGTGATGCATTCAATTGTAATCTGATGCATGTTCAAATGAAATAAAACCATTACCATTACCATAGTTGTCCGAATCCACGTTAACCGTCTCCCTTGTTCTTTCTCTTTCAGCACAAACGGCGTGATCTTTGGGCTTTCACGTGTATAGTCATGATCGTGTGGTCATGATCTGCTCCAGGCCAGAGAACATCCAGGTCGTCATAGCTTCTGTTGGCGGTGCAGGTTTGTCCATGGCTGGTCCTGCCATAACCTGGTAGTTACTCGGTGCCAAGCTGGAGCGGTTGACTCCGCCTACGCACACCTGTTCCTGTACCTCCACCCCTCCCCTAGAACCGCTGTGTGATCACACAGCTCACCTCCTGAGCTCAGGGACCCAATCGGCCAACGAGGGAGGGGAGGAAGCGGAATATGTCAGCGAGGCACAGCTGCAAGCTTCTCTCGATGGCTTCATGGTCACCTTCAGAGATGCAGAGACCATTACTGGTAATACTGCATGTTTGTTTTATTAGGCCGAACACACTACAATACATTTGGTATCACTGAATTAGCAATTGATTAACGAATATATATTTTCATTCATTCATTTTCTACCGCTTTTCCTCACGAGGGTCGCGGGGGGTGCTGGAGCCTATCCCAGCTGTCTTTGGGCGAGAGGCGGGGTACCCGGACTGGTCGCCAGCCAATCACAGGGCACATATAGACAAACAACCATTCACACTCACATTCATACCTATGGACAATTTGGAGTGGCCAATTAACCTAGCATGTTTTTGGAATGTGGGAGGAAAACGTGAAAACCCACGCATGCACGGGGAGAACATGTAAAACTCCACACAGAGATGGCCGAGGGTGGATTTGAACCCTGGTCTGCTAGCTGTGAGGTCTGTGCGCTAACCACTCGTCCGCCGTGCTGCCCGAATATATATTTTAACAGGTGCAAATATATTAATATTGATTAGTATGCATCAATGAAGCTCAACATTTAAAGTTTTAAGACAGGCTGTGAGAATGTGTCCCTCAATGTGACCCTTTCACATCCTCTGTCTAAAGATGGCACAGGGGACTTGAACCAGCAATTCGCTGGTCAGCTATTTCCCTCAACTTCCACTGTCTTATCAGGGATCTGATGGACGGTTCTGTGAGTGCACCACATAGTCCTGACCAAGCACCACCTTAGCCAGGCATTCGAGGGAAAGCCTTGCACTTAGACAGAACCTGAGAATGTATTCATTATTTTAGACCACAAAGATTTCCTTATGCACACAAGCAACAGGAAGAGACCCTCCCATATGTGCAACAATTGCTCGTGAACTCAGTTCCTCTGACTATTTAAAACAACAATGTCTCTTATCCACCATGTAAACACTTTAACTTACTGTTTTCCATATCATGGTCATATTACATTCTAGAACTGCAACGATGAATCAATGATTAATGATCAATTATTACCAATCAGTCCTGTTATCTTTGTGTTTTAGGCAAAACAAGGTAGTCACACACATCAGCTTTGACTTTGGAAAAGAGCAATCAACATTTTTGCCTCTCTGATATTTTGCAAATAAATATAATTTCCACGCAAAGTATGGGATTTATCCACTTCTACTTTTGCTTAAGAAAATGCTCTCTTATCATGCATATACACACAAAAGGTAGTAGTACGGCAGTGAAAATACAAATAGCTATGGCTGTGCCTGTCTTGCTACGGGCTCCACAAGTTGACCATCAAACAAACGCAAAGTCTGCCCATAAAGTTGATTTATTTGTCATTTCTTCCCCCTCGGTGATGCACATGTAGCAGTCTGTGCCAGTGATTGGTTGATTTTGCAGTAGAGTGTTTCTGATGTTTGTCAGTTGGTTGTTTAGACTTCTTTACTTATTTTTGTTTTATTTTTGTTATTTTTTTTTAAATCTTTTTTATTATTATTTTTTTTTTACTTCAATTTCAGTGTCAGAGAAATTCCTCTTCCTGGCCCTCTTTGCTATGATCCTGGGGAGGGAAAAAGTCTAATCATGCAAGGGAGTACAGTGCTGCCACCTACTGGTATCTTGGAGTGTCATACTGTATTCAGTGTCATATTTGTCATATTGTTGGCATCTTTTTGCCTCCTATTGTTGTCTCTTTCTGTGTTTCATGCTGCTGTAAGGTATCGGTGTCTCTGCTCGGCTCGTCTTGTTTGCTTTCCACTCAAGTAGGAAAACATTTGTGTTAAGTGTGAATCGTTTCTGTGAACTTTGGAGGATGAATGAACACAAAGAGCTAAGCAGTGTTGTGTATCGCCATTGAGTGTTTCCCCGAGTGTGGGCTTGATTCTCTGCGCTAAGCAGCCAAAAGTGATGTAAAGAGTTGAGTAACTTTGTGGAGTAATTGCCTGCCGGATGCTGGGCGAGCAGAGAGAGAGAGAGAGAGAGATCAAGAACAAACAGACAGAAGACAGAGGACTTGAGGGTGACGGTTATGTAAGTCGACAAACAGAATCCAAATGGCTGAGCTTGCTCGCCGACTCTAAGCCAACCAGAGCTTGAGAACGCAGTCGATGTGGTGTAATGTTTGAGGAGATCTTGGGTCACAGTCCGTAAAAAAGCCGAGAAACGTGGCATTGAAACTGTTGGCGCCAGCAGTGCCTTTAAGAGTGTTGTACAACTGCAACAAAATACTCTTAAAATCACTACTACAATACTATTAAAATGATTTCTATTGTTTTATAGTTCGTAACCTCAAAGCTGTGGAACTAATCCAAAGTGTATTTTATTTGCAATTTGCTTTTGGAGCCTTTGCACCCTAAAAGCCATGTATAAAAGAAATATGGCCAAAGAGCCGACTAAAGGCAATAGCATGCACAAAAGGCCAGTTTCCTCTGAAACATTGCTGAACATTTGAGAGTTTTTTGTTGTCTATCCCATGCTACAAAAACAGGGTTATACATAGCTAAGACATTCATTCATTCATTTTCTACCGCTTATCCTCACGAGGGTCGCAAGGGGTGCTGGAGCCTTGTTATTATCATTATTATCATTATTGTTATAATCCTTATCATTATTACCATTATTATTGTTATTATTATCACCATTATTATAATCATCATTAATATTACCATTTTCATCATTATAGTTGTAACATTCATTCATTTATTTTCTACCGTTTTTTTCTCACGAGGGTCGCGGGGGGGTGCTGGAGCCTATCCCAGCTGGGCGAGAGGCGGGGTACACCCTGGACTGATCGCCAGCCAATCACAGGGCACATATAGACAAACAACCATTCACACTCACATTCATACCTATGGACAATTTGGAGTCGCCAATTAACCTAGCATGTTTTTGGGATGTGGGAGGAAACCGGAATACCCGGAGAAAACCCACGCATGCACGGGGAGAACATGCAAACTCCACACAGAGATGGCCGAGGGTGGAGTTGAACCCTGGTCTGCGTGCTAACCACTCGTCCACCGTGCAGCCCTAGCCAAGAACAACAACAAAAAATACACGCAACGCAAACTAGTCTTCACGCTTTTCCGGGACATCGTCTGAATGACACTCCAATTGCAGGACAATGAAGATGCAACATTTGTGCACGTATCAAGGTGGCATTTGTTTGCTAGCTGAGTTAACGCTAACCGTGGTTCTACTGGAATTATGAATATAATGTGCTGCTAAAGCACTGAAAGTTTCTCTTTAACAGTTATTCTCATACAGTTTTCTTGCATTCCCCTGGGCCATGTCTGATAATATAACATGTTGAGGCTAAGTCAGTCATTTAAATGTTTCCTCATTTCCCCAGCACTGCAGCAGCAGCACTCGTACCGGAAGCACCAGTAGGAAATGTGCGGAATCTTAGCTGTCTTTGAGCTGCGGTGCATTTGCATTGCGAGTATGTGCAGGGGTAGAAAGAGTCCAGCTGAGGGGGAGAAGAGAGCTAGTGTGGGGCGGTCCATGTGGATCTCGTCATTGGCATGTCAAGCATGGTGAACCAGTTTGGCTCGGCTCTCTTTCCCTCTCCACTCCTCCCTCTCCCTCTAACTCCCAACTCCCAGCGTCTCTCTTCCAGCCAGCCGTCCTCTAACTTTTAGCCCCTCTTTTAGCCACCCTGCTTCCTGTCTCACCCTCGCAGCTTTCTTTCTTCCCTTTTCTCACCGTGGAGTTTGTCGTGTCCTTGCCTTCTCCTTGACTTGTGGAAAATGTGATAGGTGAAGGACACAAGGTTTTTTGTTCGGGAGTCAGGCAACATGAGTGAGTATTGCTGTTTTATTGCTGTTTTTGTTTGTTTGAACAGCTGTTGAACTTCACGTCTGACATGGGCAGTTTGACTCATTGACTCCATTTTCTCCTTGTTAGTCCCCTCATACTGGATCTCCGTCTGACACTTTGTTCACTCCCTTTTTAGACTTAAAACCCCGTCCATATCCACACAATCTGTATACATGCTAGCACATCTGTTTTTTTCAAAATGACCATTAACATCCCACGACTGGAATTTGCTTGTATTGCTTATTATAAGAGACTCGTTAGAATGAATTTAACATACAAGGGAATGTTGTTACTTAGTTGACCGCAAAGAGAACCGCTGTGTAGCTTTATGGGGGGCAGCCATGTTGGACCATGGAGGTGCTCAAGGGGTTTAAATGTGTGTATTACACCAATGTAGCTTGGAGTGAGTGGGCTTCAATACAGTCGGTTTTAGTTTTTATTTATGTCTGTTTTTCTGTGTTTAAGTCCAATATTGATGTAAAAACATCAGACAGATTTTGCCATGTCTGATAGTCTCACATGTGTATTTTTTTAATTTTGTTTATTATTTCATGAACACTTTACATTAGTGATCCAGAATCACTGGCCACACCAGATTTAGCGTTTCCATTTATTGTGTTATGCTGCAGTGTTTATTGCTCTGACAGACAGTGGGCTATTCTTACATTTGAACTTGAACTTTTCTTCTCTTGGTGGCTGAACACTGTCTTTGAATGTAAAGGCACTACAACTTCACCTTATTTTGGTTTTTAGCAATTGTAAACACACATGACAAGCTAAAAGTTCCAAATGAGGTAATCACATTAATATGCGCCTACAATGTCACACCAATTATTATTTCATTATTTTTTTTTAAATAAAACTGTCCTGCTTTCAGTTCATACGGATTGTTTTAAATAACTGAATTTAAAAAAAACACCTTTAATGTTCCACTCTGTTATTATTTAACAATCCAAACTACAAATGAGGTAGTTCTCTCAAATATAAATGACAGGCTCATAAAATTGCTTAAAATATTACTTCCTTTAGTCTTTTATTTATTTAATTTTAAAAACAAACAAAAACTGTAGAACAGGTTTCACTGCAGACCTTATTTGCACTTCTTACCAAAAATAGAAAAAAATAAAACAATAAAAGTGCAAAAGAATAAAAGTACAAAGCAAGTGAAAATGGCCGGTCGTCCATCCTTTCCCTCGTACTACCTTTGCTCTTGTCTAATTGCGGGCCACGGCCTTTAGCTTTAGCTTTAGCCCTCTTGACATGTGTGTGTCAATGACTAAATTTGCAGTGAACAGGTATGTGTAAACTCTAAAGGGCTGCATGCGACTTTTATTATCAAGCAGTTTTTCTTGCTGCGTCGTTTTTTGGTGATATGTTGTATAATATACTTTGGTTTACAAATATTATAGTATTTGGTAAAACCCGACTGTGGCTAAACCTTACTGGTTGTATTTGTAAGATTGCTCAGCAGCTGTGGGCATGTTTGTATGTTTCCTGAACTCAACACAGTCAAGTCAGTCATTCAGTCTGAATGAGCCAACTGTGAGAGACCCCATTGTCGGAGGGACACAGACATACAGAAGTCAGGACACCCTGACAGCAGAGGACCGTCAGGAATAGCAGCAGAGGGAAACAAAAGACATTTACTACAATCCTATTCACGTGTCATGAATCAGTTTATGTAATGCTTGTCAGCGCCACATTTCTTGTTAATTAAGCACAGAGCAGAATAGATCACTGAATAGATTAACTTAAATGGGAGGTAGATGACTTATTATTTATGATATAACTGAAGGCTACAGTTGCTGTAGCAGGCAGAATTAAAGGAAAAGATTCTTCAAAAAGAGCATTGTCACTCTTATAGTACTCTTATTGCAATAATAAATATTAAATGTCATTCAAATGACATTATGAGTTAATAATTTTGTGAATAAAGGAATGAGTTAGGTCAGGGGTCGGGAACCTTTTTGGCTAAGAGAGCCATGAAGACCAGATATTTTAAAATGTGTATCTGTGAGAGCCATATAAATGTTTTTACACATTGAATGCAATAAAATGTGTGCATTTTTATGTAAGACCAACAGTTTTAGATATAATGGGCTCCAATTATGTAGACCAGGCACACTACCCCACGCCAATGGGGTGTGGCCAGCACACTTTCGTGAGCAGCGCAGTGTCCAACAATAAATCAAATACTTGCTGCCATTAATACAACTTCTGCTGCTGCATAATTTTGCACCATACTCAGTATATTTCATTCTTTTGACCATCTTTGCCAGAAGGCTTGGTTCTGCAGCTTTAGCTAGGTGACTATTTGACTAAAGGAGGAAAGTCTATATTTACATGTTGACATCTCAATGACCGAGGTAGACTACCGCATTACCCAGTAATCGAGTTTTGGTGTTTGACCTGGAAAATATCTTCAAGAAAGATGGATATGGTCAGCCGTATTGCAGTAGAAAATGCATAAGAAAGTTGTTAATTTTGAATATTATTTTTAACAGTCATTTCTGTGATGGTTTACTTTAAAATGTTAGCAAAAATAATTTTTTTATTGTGGTAAGAAATGCTTGAGAGCCAGATACAGTCATCAAAAGAGCCCTAACTGGCTCCCGAGCCATAGGTTCCCTACCTCTGAGTTAGGTCTTCATAAATGTCACATGACTTGAAAATAAATATGGTCTGAGAAGCAGTTTATGTAACTTAACCAGTCCCTCACTTCACCACTAGATGGCATGCTATACTTGCTTTAAACTCAACTCTAGGTGTATTTCAGAATATTATCCAAGCAAGACTTTTTTACCCCACAATTACAACATAATTCTTCACTTAGATGATGTCATTGTATTAAAAAAAAAAGTAAAAATGTTTCATCTTTGTGTCTGCGCAGATGTGTGTAACAATACTGACTTGCCAGAGCTTGAGATCATTAGCCTGCTGGAGGAACAGCTGCCAATCTACAAGTTAAGGGCAGACACCATCTTCGGCTACGAGCAAGATGACTGGCTGCATACGCCTCTGGTGGACCCCGACTCCGCCCTCGACCTGACGACCGAACAGATAGAAGAGACCCTCAAGTACTTCTGTAAGTTCATTACTTTGTGTGCGGATAAGGACATGAGTGACTCAGAGATATGGTTCACGTTGACCTTCGTTCATTAGGGAAAATGGGTGGATGATCAGCTGGGTGAAGTTTCCACAACAAACATTCTCGCTCTCTCTCTCTCTCCTGCTCTCTCGTCCCTCTGGGCATGTCTGCATTGGTCCTATCAGTCTGGTATCTGTCTTGCTGTGTGCATACCTTGCCTATAAAACTTTTATGCACACCTATGCAACTGAACATTCAATCCAGGCAAAACAAATAAGTCTCCTACATAATTTACTTCACAGGTCACATCTATTTGAACTGTAACTCAAGGTGAAAAAAGCGCTTCTATAATTAGCTCGAGCATCTTATAAATAGCATCTTCTCAGAGCCGTAATTCAACCTCACCGAGCCATACTCAAACTTGGGCAAATTGATCTAGCTTTTTTTCTGTGTTGTCTGTTAGACTAGAAGGAATCAGACAACATTTGGTGGCGGTCGTCTTCCCTGTTGGAGTCATGTTGCTCCTCATTGGCTCAAACAGATGGTCAGATATCAACAAACCCCGTGTCAGTTTGCTTGAACACTGACGGTTAGTGTCTGTTTCATGCTGCCTTCCAACCACCTTGTGTAGCCATTTGTTTGGTTTCCTTGCCAGTGTTTCTAAGTAGCGATGTAGCATGGCCACGTTTTATCCTGATGAAAAATGTCAGTGTCTAAAATACGATGAGGATTGAACTACACACATTTTAGCTGTTTGTAGAAACGTTCAAGCCTGAAGAGTACTATTTAAAGACTATTATGCCCATTTTCCGCCCTTTGTATAGAGTTGTGGGCTCTTATAGGCAGCTACAGATGATAACCCGCACAGAAAGCTTTCTAGATCTTCCAGATTCTGCACCTCTTTCTGCAGTGTTTCCAGGGATTTCCTGCTTACTGCCCAAAGGGTTTATTTAATGCACTCCACCCCCGGTCTTCCTCCAGTCACGCCCACTCCGCTGTAATTGGTCACACTCCCAATCGCTCCAGAGGACTACTGGACAGCTGCCGAGCTCATTTTGTAGCATCACTTTGTCAAATTATACAGAGTTAGGACATATTATGTTTTTTAATAGAGCATCTTCTAGCTATGGAATTGTACTTGTTATTATCATATTTGTCCAAGCAAATTAGTTACCAGGCATGAACAATAAACAAGGGTAGTGTAATATTTTTTTCCATGACTATATGGTAGTGTTTTTATACTTTTTGAGTAAAAAAAAAGTATAATTTGGAGCCAAGGAAGGATTACACAGGTAAACTAAATTGTAGCTTAAGCTGTAATTTCACAATAAATTCTGCTGTATGACAAAAAAAAAAGTCAAAGTCAATTAGTCGGATTGATTAAGCATAAGTCTGATATATTGGAAAAAGACGTGTATTATGTAAAACATTTATTTAGCTTTTTTTTGTGGATGCACTTTGAATTTGGTTCATTTTCTCAAAGCTTTTGTCTTGATGGCGCGTCAGCCTTTTGTGTCCCAGTATGTTGTTTTTCCAGTACTTTCCTGTCGGGTACGAATACCCAATCAATGTGTCGGCCACGTCATCTCTTCCAACTCCACATCGCTGCTCCACGCTGCTCAGTCACGGGCCTTGGAGTCTGAGCCCGCTACCATAGCAACCACTCAGAAGGACAAGTCAGGGGTGAGGGAGTGGGTGGGGGGGGGGGTTGCTGACGTAGCGTGGGTGGGTGGCAATAAGCTGGCGATGCTCACTCTCACTGGCTGTCAGCTTTCCTTGACTCCGCCCACTCTACTGTGTCATCATTTCTACTGCAAAACCCGTGACTGCTGCTGCTCGGTCTGTCTCAGTCTCTGCATCATTGGATTTATTGAGTCACTGAAGGAGATGCAATGGTCCAGGTGTAGGGTAGCACTGCTGGTGACAACGCAGAAGAGAACTAATTACCTAATTACCTAATGACAAGACAGGATATGGTTAGTTGGCAGACAGGAAGACATCAACAGGAAGCTATGGATAGATCAAGACAAGAGAAGAAGCTGCTATACCTCCTGTGATTGAGGAAAATTACATGGCAGCCAATGAGAAGACACATTGCTAGAGAGGAATGTACAAATTAAAGAATGAACAATGGAGGATGCTAGGAAATATTTTTGAAACAAGGACAAATTATTATAATGTCAGACCCGAGGACAAAGTGGCATTTTGTTCTTTCAACTGGTGACACAAAGTGTTTTGCAGCATGGCACCAGAAACAATGTGGAGCACATCAATGTGACGGCAAGCTGCTAATGAGCGTGGGACCAAAAGGGCAAGCGATAAAATTGGACCGGCTCTTTTGTGGGGCAAAACTCTTTGCCAGCGAGTAACCACAAAAGATTCTGGGACAGCAGAACCGGACCTTTTTATTTACCAACACATGCCATAGGTGGATGTAAGACCCCAGTGACAGCTGGTCATCTCGGAGCATGCTGGGCTGTTGGAGTTGCCAGATACATTGGAGACAATCTGGTACAACTGTGTCTCTGAGCAGAGACGATGAAGAGACGGGGTCAGAGGTTTGTCAAGGCAGACTACTATGAGCTGGACTGGTACTATGAAGAGTGTACTGATGGTAAGACCTGTCTTGTACATTGTTGTTGTTGTTAGATAACAGTGTGCAAAAACAAAGTAAATACTTACCACCTGGATATTTTGTTTATTTTGAGTGGTTTTACTGAGAGAAAGAGAGGATTAACTTCGTAGAGGTGGGCTCAGTGTGACCTTTTGATGCTACATGCGTGTTATAAAAGTGTCTGATTACATAGCTTCTGAGAGTGCATGCAAAGGTTAGATGGAGAAGCATGAAGCAGGATTTGTGTACATTATGCTGGGCAGTTTTTCCATACCAAATGCTGTGTGGCAGCTGAGTCATTGTGTGCTGCTGTGGGCCACTGTGTGCAAGCTAGTATCTCTGTACTGAACCGTTTTAATATATCTTTACATTTTTTTTACATTTTTAAATGCCCTGACACATAGACTTTAATAGTAGTAAAAGACAAGATGTACAATAATTGAGTGATGTGTTGTTGTGGTGTGGAACCTGCTTTGTTGGAATTGTACAAATTGAAACAGCACACAGCTGAGCCACGTGCTCGTTAGACTGTTCCTGGTCATGTGATGTGCGTGAATAATGGAAGGTTATAGCTGTTATTATATTATCAGGTACTCTGTGTTGTATGTGACCCGCATCTCCTTTTATTCGTCCATCTGTGGCAGCCACTTTTCTTATGAAATACATTTATTTCACTATATTTGGCTTTTGGGTCAACCGGATGAGATAGAGGATCATTTCTTGATCTGCACTGAAAAGTAGCATGACAGAGTGGGAATATTATTCATAATTTCACATCTGTCCGCGATGATGAAAATGTTACATAACTACTGGAGGAGGCTTCCCTCCCCCCCGTCCTGAATAATGACTCTGCTGTGGCCACCGGTACATGTAAATGAACAGTAGGTTTGCGTTGTATTATTGTATTATATGCAATGTTGCATTTTGTAGATTATGGAATGGTCTTCATAATAAACGAATATGATATGCTAATGTGGCAGAATGGCAAAATGATGTTCCGTTTTGTTGGTGGCGCTCAGACAAAAATAGAAAGCAGCCGGTTTGCTGTTATTCTGAGACATGCAAGTACGAGATTTGTAAGTAGGTTGGCTTATATTTAGCATTATGATTTCCACCATGCTACTCTTGACTGCTCGTTAGCAACTCATGAGAAATCCTGTTTACATTTATGTTGCACTAAAATAGTCTCATTCTTTTTGCAGCAATGCTGATTGTATTCTGGTTAAAATACGCCACAAAAATCTCATCCATTTTCTATACCTCTTGTCTTGATTAGGGTCACAGGTAAGCTGGAGCCTATTCTAGCTGAATGCAGAAAAAATATAAAACTATGAAATTATGAATTTTGTTTCACCCGATCGCCATATCAAGACACTATCGTTATTGTGAGACATGTATTGCAAATAATGTTATTGTTAACACTTCTAAACACATGTTTCTGTATCTGCATAGATAACAGCTTTAGTCTTAGAGAGTTTTTTTTTGTGCAGCAAAAAACCTTTCAAGTACATTTAAATGCAGATTTCACTTATTGAAGTACAATAAAGTACAAGTTTTAATCATGAAATCCATCCTCACTAATCTTATATATTTTTAAATGTGTATATAAATTAATGTGGGTATAATTGCGTCTAAAATTGCGCTAAAAAGGAGTTTGTTTATACGAGCATGAAAAGAAAAACACATTAGGTATAAAAGTGAAAGTGAACGTGACTGGAAAGACAAATTGTGAGGTGAATCACTGTGTAAAGTTTGCGCCGCGCTCTTTTGTTGCCTGCACCAATGCATCTATTAGACTATTCAGTTGAGTTACTCAAGCGCGGGGGACCTTACTAAGCAGGCGGCGGTTTGCATAGAGCAATGCAAGTATTTAACAAGAGCAGAGAGCTCCCACATTCGTTTATGGAGTACAGTACGGGGTTTAACACATACAAAAATAAACACTAAAGGTACGTGCCCGGGGCCGCACCCTGGGAACAGGTGCATGTTTGTTATTCTTTGCTCGTCACTATTGTCGCCAGAGAGGAACAGGACGGTACCAAGCGACTTTCACCTTAGGGGGGGTTAGGTAAGGACTCGCATTTACTTTGTTATGTATGACACACATTGGAAATACTTCTATTATTAGGTTCCAGTTTTCTCTGTGTGCCAGCTCTAAATATTATGCCATTTTCATTTTAAATACTGTACAGTATGTATACCAGTTTACTTTTATCTGTGAGTGACTTGGGTCAATGACTGACCAATCACAGAGGAGAGGAGGAGTCTGTCTGCCAGACACCCACAACATCAGGCAGAATGATATCAGACATCAGACATGCATAGAGGCTCTCCAAACAGACGTTATTTTGTATTTCACAGATTTTTTTCTAATCATGCAACATGGAGGACTATGAGAGTCATATTGACCACCTTTTTAGCAATAAAAGTATAATCTTCTCTTTTTGGAGGTTGTTTTGGACTTGCTACCTGCAGAACAGGTAGTTGCTATGGCATCGGCCAGCGATCGTTGTGGTTCAGAAGATAGCCTTTGCACAGGAGTGGAGGATGGCACTTTTTCCATGTATCGGTTCTGATGGTGAACCAGAGTGGCAGCAAGGGGAAGATACGGAATTTGTTTATCATCCTGGAAGCATAGGACATGAAGAGCAAGAGGATGAAGTGGACAATGCTAGTCTTACAAGTCAGAAAGAACAGGAAGAGGTTGAGAAAGAAGAGATGGATGAAGAGCAACAAGTTATTTCTGAAGGTATTTTTAGGTTTGCAGTTAAAAGTGCATTTATTTATTTATACTATTTATTTAAAAAAAAAATGTCTTCTCTGGTTGCTTTGTGTAAGTGCAATGTACCATGATTGATTTGCATTGATCCCACTTATGGCACACCTGACTGCTGGGTTGACGTGTTCAAATATTGGTTTGGCTTTTCAACCCACTCGCCACTAGCCAGGCTTGAATCAGAAGAAACGCAGAAAATCTGATGTTTTGTTGTGTGAGAGCAAAGGTCTTTTTTCTTTCTACGTGAGAGAAGTAGACTAGCAGTATAACGCTACGTCACATTACAATGAAGATTACAATGAACCAACACTGGTCAATAAGGAAGTTGAATTGGGTCACTGTAAATATTTTCTATGATATTCACGCTATCTCTCTGGCTGTGCATGGGACTTTGTGCTTCATTGTTTGTTGCCATGGTGTTTGTTTTCCCCGAACCTCTATACTATTGTGTGTTGCCCAGTAGCAAGATTATTAGACCACCTTGAACTCCAGACTTGTCATTCCAGAGGAGTCGGTGAAAAGCACAAAACAGAGGTTTTGTTGCCTTTTCTTTAGACTCGACTAAATACATGACGACCCCCACGCTTCTGTATCCAGTGTCGGACATAAGAGGAAAATGATCAGTTAATGGACGACTTGGGTTACCTATACAAAGAAAACATATCACCTTATTTTAAGTTAATGGGGACCTATTATGTTTTTCCCACTTTTCTGACCAATAAATGTAGTTATAATGTTGTATTCTTATGTTAAATAATGCCAAAGTTTCAGATAATGAGGTTAGCGCATTTGGAAGTGAGCTCTGAAAAAAGTTTGGGATGGCTCCGAACGCTCAGTTTCTGAGTGCGTTCTAGCACTAGCGGTTTGTGATGTCACAGAGAGCTTCCTTATTTGGGCATGCGCTGCCAGATACGCTGTCTGCCCTCCACCAATCTCTGCTACTCTGTTCACGGTGTTAGCAATGTCTTTTAATATAGTGATGATTCGCATTGCTATATTTTCGTATATTATATATTTATATTACTGTTTTTAGTGGTTAGCGCGCAGACCTCACAGCTGGGAGACCAGGGTTCAATTCCACCCTCGGACATCTCTGTGTGGAGTTTGCATGTTCTCCCCGTGCATGCGTGGGTTTTCTCCGGGTACTCCGGTTTCCTCCCACGTTCCAAAAACATGCTAGGTTAATTAGCGACTCCAAATTGTCCATAGGTATGAATGTGAGTGTGAATGGTTGTTTGTCTATATGTGCCCTGTGATTGGCTGGCCACCAGGGTGTACCCCGCCTCTCGCCCACAGACAGCTGGCATAGGCTCCAGCACCCCCCACGACCCTTGTGAGGAAAAGCGGTAGAAAATGAATGAATTAATATTACTGCTTTTTACTATTAGATACTTTATTCATCTCCAAGAGAAATTCACATTACATTTTTTTTAAATAATTTTATTATTACTTGTTTCTATTAATATTTTGTGCCTAGCATCTGTATAATAATTTAGAGTTGTATTATTGTAGACTCTCACCAACTTTTAAACGTTGCCATAAAAAACATACATAATTCGCATGTCTGCTGTATGAACCATTAGGCAGTAAAGTATAATTGCTGTATAAAGTATATGTGTTTTCAAGCTAATTCTCCCATGTTCAAACGCACATCAGAGAATCAAGGAGCGTTCTTCCTCCCCAACTTTGTAACCGCAAGAGACCCAGTATAAGTGTATGAAAATGTATTGTTTGCATTGGCCAGCTCTGTTTTGCATTCGAGAAGGTCCTCAACACTGACTCTTTGGTGCCCTGTAGCCTGGTACACAATATACTGGATGTTGCTTCAAAGTATGAAATGTCATCGTTGTGTGTCCTGGGCGTGTGCGTCTCCTGGAGTTGTACGCCGCATGATATGCTTGGTATTTATACCTGCAGACAGATAAGTGCTCCAGCTGACTCACTCAGCATTGGTTGCTTTGTCCTTCAGGATATGCCAAATGCTTGTACTGGCTATGGTCAATTTTTGTGCATTGGTTTTTCATGTTGTTTTCACCTCTAAATGCAGTCTAAACAGGCAAAACTGATCCTACCCAATTTGGAACTGAACATAGACATTCAGTGCAATTTATCGATGGTCAGCAATGTTATAGGACACACCCGGTAAGCACAACACATCCGATCCAGATGTAAACACCTGGAAATAAAAGCTGAAATCTCTATCATCTCACATTCATCTTTTAATCTTTTTTTTAGTCTACAGCAAAAACAAAATGAACTTGTAGTTCATAGTTGGGGTGTGACTCTAAGTAATCAAATATCTTATTGGCATCAGTACTTCATCAGAAGATATGTCCACCCTTTATTTTTCATATTAGTAAAGTACACTGGTCATAAGGTGAGGGAGCAGCCTTTCCATAATCAGGATTATGATTGTAATAAATACATAAATGTGAGTCATTAATTGCACTGGGTGGTTTCCATTAAAAGTATGTAATTCCGTCTCTGTGCAGTGCTGTGTGCTGATAGAGTTGGACAGATGACAAAGACCTACAGTGACATTGACGCCGTCACTCGACTGCTTGAAGAGGTGAGAGACTTTCAATCAGATCTTTGGCGGCCATCATCATCAACATGACTTAATGTGCAAAACATGAATTATAGCAAGAAAAAAGATAATCACTGCAAAGGGTTTGTTTAACAACATTGTAATCAATGTTATTACTTTGTGTCAGATACACTCTAATCCAGCTAGGCAGCCATATTGTTAATAATTGAGCCCAGGCCGGTTGTGTAAATACATCAACTAATAATAATAAGGCTTTAATTACAGATCAGTGTTGAGATTGTCATGTTTCTTTGTCAATTGTAATTCTCATTTTGGATTTTATTTAAAATCTATGCTGTGGACTTTGATCCTCCGTAGAAAGAGCGTGACTTGGAATTGGCCGCTCGCATCGGTCAGTCACTGCTGAAGAAGAACAAAGCGCTGAGCGAGAGGAACGAACTGCTGGAGGAGCAAGTTGAACACATCCGAGAGGAGGTGAGCGTGTGTTCAAATGGACCCAGTCTTATCAACATATTTGTCATTCTTAAAAGTGCCAAGTGCGTACTTTATTCTACTGTACCTCATACTAAAGAGGCAATATTCTGAACAGGTTGGGATACGCAGACTTTAATCAGCACCAACATTAAGCTGCTGTGTTCGACCCACCAAACTGTGTTTCTGTGTTTTTTTCCACTTTCACATGTCCAGGTATCCCAGTTGCGTCATGACGTGTCCATGAAAGATGAACTTTTACAGTTTTATACCAACGCCGCTGAGGACAGTGAGGGGGAGTCCACCACCTCCACACCGTGAGTCTCTTCATTCTCTTTTCTCGACTTATCTTCCATCATGTCTCATCCTAACATAACAGTTCACCATGAGGTTGTGTAACATACTTTTGATACTGCACTGTGTACTGACAGAGTCGGTGTATAATACTTGCATTTGTAATGATTGTGCGCCTGCGTGTATCCACAGTGTGCGACCCAGTGAGAACAACGTGTCGACGCCGACTTTTTTCCCCTTGGACTCTTTGCAGAAGAGACTGAAAGATTTAGAAGAAGAAAACAAATGTCTACGATCTGAGGTTTTACACACATTAACATTCAAAAGTTGTGTTTACGATTACATGATACAGTATATTTTATTGTTTATACTCTCTTCTTCTACTCCAGGCAAGCCACTTGGAAATACAAACCACCTCCTACGAGGAAAAAGAACAACAGTTGGTCAATGACTGTGTAAAAGAACTACGTGAGTGCCTACCCAATCCCTGTGGTTCTAATTTTAGTGAAGCGCCAACATTCCTCGCTATTTCCCTTCTGCTGCACACACTCTGATGTTCCCAGGTGATGCCAACGTGCAGATATCATCTCTGGCTGAAGAGCTGGCAAGAAAATCTGAGGATGCTTCCAAACAGCAGGAGGAGATCACCCATCTCCTGTCTCAGATAGTAGATCTACAGAAGAAGGCCAAGATGGTGTGCACTTCCGGATTGTTTTTCATGATATCACTTTTTCGCTCATAGGTACATGTTTCTTATCATGGATTTATTTTGCAGTATGCTGTGGAGAATGAAGAACTCACACAGCACCTTGGAGCTGCTAAAGATGCCCAACGACAACTCACTGCTGAGGTAACGGAGAAGACCTTCGACTGCACACTAATAAATGTTTGCTCATATTAAAACCAATGTTATTGTCCAAAATACATGTTGTATATAAATGAAAGAATATTAAAGTAGAAATGAACTTTTGCGTACAACATTAAGTACAATCTATTACAGGGGTCTCAAACTCAATTTACCTAGGGGCCACTGGAGCTAGGGTCTGGGCAAGGCTGGGCCGCATCAGGTTTTCCAAAAAAAAAAAAAAACATTTATTAAAAACAGAAAAATATACAAACTTTTTAAGTGCTTTGGTTCCGATTTTCTACAAGAAAAGCTCTGATAAAACATTCCACTGTTCTCAAATATCTTAATTTTTATTTTTCTGCACAAAATAAGATGAAAAATAAATAAACAAATCAAGAATAAAGAAATTCAATCAATCAGTAATAAATAAATATAATAATAATAAAACGACAAATAAATAAATAAAAACTTAAGAAACCACATATAGTTGGTGGGTAGACAAATTATTTTTTTCTGATTAAAATGAACAAAGCATTATTAGAGCCCTGTAGACATGACAAAACACGACTATAGTCACATTTATACTTTTTTTTATTTACAACATATTGCGCAAATGCAGGGTCTTGATACACATGCTAACTCGCAAACTCGAGAGCTAGCGACCTAAACGGTAGCCTTCAACTTAAATCTTAAACTTAAATCGCAAAAAACTTACCACTTCCACACGGATAGGGAGGATAACTATTAACAGTTATTTAACCTTTAACATGAACATTAATCAAACGTAATAATTTTTTCTGGGTACATGATACCATACAGCATCCATATCAAACTTGCGCGGGCCGTACTAACATTAAACTTTCATATCAAGGCGGGGGCCTCAAACTAGTGTCCTGATTAAGCCTCTCACAGAGTCAAGTATTTACATCCATTTGAATTGTGCCTCACTTCTGACCATTAGCTATTAGCTAACGCAGTACAACAAATACATGCAACAAGTTCCTTCTGTTTCACATATTTTTACATTTTGTATCACTTTTCTTTCATTTTGATTTTCTTTTCCCTCTCCCAACAGTTGCGTGAGTTGCAAGACAAGTATGCAGAGTGCATGGAGATGCTGCATGAAGCTCAAGAGGAGCTGAAGAACCTAAGAAATAAAGCTCACCCTCCTAACACACAGAGGCGTTTCCATTCTCTGGGCTTGTTCCCGATGGTAAAACACATTCATTATATTGTTCTTCCATAGGAAATATGAACAGCGTATATATTTATTAACACAATTTGCTTATTCTTTTTTAGGACTCTCTGGCAGCAGAAATAGAAGGCACGATGAGAAAAGAACTCCAAATGGATGACCCAGATGTAGAGGAGCAAAGGTACACGTAATTTGGCCTAAAATACTAACCTTCATTTATTTGATGTGATTTTCCCTTTCAGACTGCAGCCAAAACGCGTGTTCCAGACCGTTAAAAACCTCAACCTCATGCGTCAGCAGCGTTCGTCGCTTGCTCCTTCCCCCCTCAACATCCCGGGCTCCAACCAGTCATCATGCATCACTTCGGGCCGCTCCAGCAGGGTCGGCACACCTCGCTCCAACTCCGTATATGGCAGTGAGACGGGAAGTGGGATTATTTTGGACAACAGGAGTATCCTGGAGACTCCAGATGATGGGTACTAACGCTTTTTTTGTCAATGCTTCACTATTGTATCTTCAATATCGTAATATCTATAAATTTAAGTAGGCCAAATCTAACCTTTTTGCATGCAGTACATTGTGATAAATGATAAACATTATTGTCTCTCTGCCCAGGTCAGAGGACTCGAACAAGCGCCCCCCTGGAACCCCAGGTACCCCTGGCAGTCGGGACCTGGAGGCTGCACTGCGCCGCCTGTCTCTCCGCCGCGACAACTACTTATCAGAGAAACGTTTCTTTGAGGAGGAGAGGGAGAGGAAGCTAGCTTATCTGGCCAAAGAGGAGGAAAAAGGAGGAAGTGAAAGTAGCGGCGGCCACGGGACTCCAACGGAGAGTCTGTTGTCACTGTCCTCTCATCCATCCTTGGGCAGCGTGTGGTCGGGATACTCGTTCACCGCCAGATCCTACCTTCCAGAGAAGCTGCAGATTGTAAAGCCGCTGGAAGGTGATTATTCCTCTCAGAGCCACAATCGCTTTAATCCTCCACATGATCACAAAGGCAGTCCGATTCCTTTACACGATGATAACGGTCATAAATCCCAACAAGGTCATACCAAATCGAGCAAGAATCAAACTCAGTCACTAAAGAATCAGAATCAGTTCAACAGTCAGTATCTGATTTTGCATACATGCCATCGAACTGGAATATTTTTAAGTCCTCAAAACCTGCACGGGACCTCCACAGTGGTACAGCTGAGCCTCCAGCCGAGGTCACGCTCTCACCTCCAGGCTCCACCGACCGCAGTCACGGGTCTGCTGGAGGTGTTAGAACCACAGGAAGGTAGCTTGAACCTGCTGCACTCCTTTTACTTCAGACACACGCAACCACGCTGCTGGTTTGAAATATAGTACGTCATATTTAATATGAACGTGTTGAAGGCGGTAACAGATTTTTTTAATTACATGAAACGTTTTAGCACGGTTAAGTGTAGTGTCCCCACACGGCCACACAGTCTTTATGTGTACCGTATAACTGCATACAGAAAAGCCAACATCCTTAGCTGCCAAAAACTATTATTATTATAAATTATTTTGTGTTATACTAAAATAAAAATGCTCTTGTCTTCATAGCTTTCAGCCATTTTCAACAATCAGTCTTTTGTCTTCAGTCTGACGTGTGCCTCCTCAACAGTTTATTGTTTTTAGCACCACCTAGTGTTTCTCATATGCTACTTCACCTAAGAGTCAAAGCGTGAACTGATAAAGTAGCCCACAATAAAGCGATATTCAGTTCTGATTTCTTCACATTACACGCTTAACTTATGTAATTTGCACATGTAAAAATGTATATACAGTCCCATATTTTGGTTGCACCATTCCAGAATTCCGGTCTTTGGAAACAGATTCATTAGTGCCCTTCTTTGCAATTCTTGTCTTCACTCCACTTTTTCTCATCCCTTTTCTTAATTTCAATTCTGTCTTTGCTGTTCTGTCTTTCTGTTTTCTTGAACAACTTTAATAAAATATTGCTAATTTTTGTACCGCTTTTCCCTCTGTTTCTTTTGTGTACTTACACCCCTTTTTTTCTTTTTTGCCATGTATGCCACAACCCTTCATTGGGTTTATAACTACTGCAGAAAGTAGTACTATATAAATTAGAATAAGACAGTACTTTATAACATATACATATATTTAGGCACATTGTAGTAAGCATGTGGATATATTCCTAATAGAGTTGTAAGAGTGAGATGTAGTTGGTGTCTTCATAAAAAGTGATTAATGTTCAATTAACATTTGAGTTGTTTTCATGCTTGGGTATTTTTGACCTGAGAGTTTGAATCGATTCTTCATCGTGATCGATTATCATTGGTAGGGGATTGCCAAAGGAATGAAATGACGTAACCGTTTTTCTGACTTTTCTCCCATAGGCTCCGCTACACTCTATGCATGGCAGCAGTTGGCTCAACCCCACATGGGCGCTCTGCTGGATCATCGGCCCGGCGTGGTCACAAAAGGCTTTCGCACTTTATCACACGAGAACGATGAGACGGATGTCTGGCAGCTTGACCAACCAGAGGAGGACGAAGTCTCATGTGACTCATTCCCAGGCTTAGCGTCAGAGAGCTTCTTAGCAGAACCTCCATTTTCTACCTCTTCTCCGTCCGTTTGCTGCAACACCGGTGCCAGCAGCCAGTCGGAATCACTGCATGATGGCAGGGAAGGGGAGAGAGAGACAATTCGGTCAAAAGACGGACATGTTTTCCCCTCTGCAAGCCCGCCCCCGTTTTTCCCACTGCCATCTTCCTCCAAGATGAACGGGCATGTAGACTTCAAGGAGCTTGGCACGTTAGACCACATGCCTGGTGAGGGAGTCTCTTAGCTGGTGTCTTGCATCCTACCTTCACACCCTGGATTGGTGGGGATGTCACAGGGCGGGGGCGAGGTGTAGCGGGTGGGGGTGGGGGGCGTTCAGGAAATTGGTTCAGCATCTCCATGAGGCATCCCATCTTGCGTGGTCACCCAATGTGCACACACCAGCATATGTTTCCATCCCATCTGCAGGCCCGGTGTGTGCAAGCGTGGAACATCATCAAAACAGAGTACTTACACTTTTTGTCATCTGATTTACTTCCATTTAAATCTTCTTTCTTCTAAGCACGTTTTCCTTTTGCTCACGTTTGAACCGATCTCAGCACTCACATCATTAGATAGACTGTCACGTTCCAATGAGATCCCATTCAATTGTATTAAAACATAGACTTTATAAGGATAATTAATGCTCACGTGTTGGAGTGGTAATTAGCAATACTGTTAGTATTGTGGTTGTTTACATCGGGGTACATATTTATATTCATTCCTTTGTGACATTAGCTTTATTATCTTTTTCAAAACAGCTATTTTTGGATCTCATTGGTTTGTGCGTGTGTATCTAATGACGTGATTGGTTAGGGTCTCCACTCTTGTCTCGGCAGATCTTTTCCATTTCCAGGTGTCCTTTATGGGTACTGTCATCCACCTTCATCTCGGGCTGCAGAGCTTCCCAGCTATCACCTTTTTAAAAGTCGCAGCACGTAGACGCCGCTCCGGGTCATGTGAGCTCATATATCAGGTGTTTTTAGAGCAGCTGTCCAAGTCACATGAACACGACACGCGGAGCTGGTTTAAATTGGAGTTGACCTTGTGTGACCTCCTAACACACACAGTACAGCTGCTTATAAGTCTGATATAAGAATTTGGAACAAATTCACGTTTTGGATGAAGTGTATACCAAAATTGGATATTGTATAGTCTATACCAGGGGTGGGCAAACCTTTTGACTCGCGGGCCGCATTGATTTAACAAAACGGGGGGGGGGGGGGGGGGGGCAGTCTATATATTTTACACGTAACTGTCCACCTGGTATTATTGTATCTGTAAAAGTGTCACGCAATCTGCTATTATTATTTATTATTTTATATTTAAATATTTTATATTTAAATATTTTAAATTTTATTATTATTATTATTATTGTGTCCCTTTTTTCAGGAGCACTTTGTAAACAACAGACCACATCAAATAACAAAATTGATAAAACCATCAAAAGGTTGGCTCAAGCCATGATGCCAGTTCGTATGTTGAGTTTAAATGAAATACTTTGGAAAGAACGGACGGGCCGTAGTCAAACACTTGGCGGGCCGGATGTGGCCCCCGGGCCGTAGTTTGCCCACCCCTGGTCTATACTTTCCTTTTGTGGGGGAGAGTTTATGGGACCATACTGGCCACTAGTGGTGGGAAACAGATATGCACCTGGCAATATAATAAGGCAAAATTCATTTTCATTTATTATGTGATTAATTAATTTATTTATTCATTATTTTAATCTCTTTATTTAATTTTATTTAATTTTATTTAATTTTATTTAATTTTATTTAATTTTATTTAATTTTATTTAATTTTATTTTATTCATCTCATGAGATGTCGTGATACAGGATCTTGTGCCACCCATACTGACGACCCTACAGAACATTCAGGAAGCAAAACACACGCATCTTTGCTTTGACAAAACATGAATAATCACAGCCCCCCCCCCCCCCCCCCCCCCCCTTCCATGTCTTATGTCATGTTCTCTTCTGTGTGGGTATATTCCACTAAATACCGTCCCCTGTTTCCTGCCCTGACCCCCTCTTCTCTCCTTTTCTGTCCTTTAGTTAACTTCCCAGGGAAGTGCGTATCCCACACCAGCTCCACATACACCTTCACCACCTGCAGGATTCTCCACCCCTCTGATCAGCTGACTTCCATGTCCCCAAGGTAACAAAAACAATCTTAATGACCACTACTTGAAACATTTACAGCCAGTTTACTCGTTGGGTTTACAGTCCGATGTATTTGTAACCATGTATTATAAACACGTCACTCATCATTCTTATAGCCGTACCAGTTTTAGTTTATTTTGTCCTGTCGTTGGCCTCGGCAGGTCATGTGACGGGGAAGAGGAAGTGGAGTTGTATCATATGGTTGTCATGGCCGGCGTAGAGCAGACCCACTGACTGCACCCGTTGGGTTGCGTGTGGGTGAGGGAAGGGCATGGAGTTGTGTGTGTGTGTGCGTGTGTGTGTTTACCATTTGAGACAAATATGGCTGCCAACAACTCAAAATGTTGTTTTTTAGAGCTGAATTTGCCTGCCAAC
The DNA here is from genome assembly GCF_030265055.1 of Doryrhamphus excisus. Classification (NCBI taxonomy): domain Eukaryota; kingdom Metazoa; phylum Chordata; class Actinopteri; order Syngnathiformes; family Syngnathidae; genus Doryrhamphus; species Doryrhamphus excisus. The sequence goes on from NC_080482.1 coordinate 2,510,997, forward strand.
TAACAACCCATGATTGACCCGATCACAGAACACACCCGTTTGTTATGATTAGAGCCGGATTATTCATAATTGATGATATCTCACAAATCGCTGGTCGAGTGGTTCGATACCAGCGATGGAACTATTTCCATTAGGTACGGCACCGCCACCCTCAGCCTCACCCTCAGCGTCGCTGTTTGTTATTTAACATACGACTACTTCCTGGTTCATGGATGGATGACATCAAAACCGCACCTTTTATCTGAATGTTCAGCAGAAGGTAACGGTTGCCCTTCGACCCCTCAGCGAGCGATATCGGTTCTTATTATAAGACTGGTGTGTTTGCTTAGACTTGCCGTGTGACTAATAATAACACATTTACTTCAGCCAAATATTAATGCAATGTCTGCCTATTTCTAATCACGCCATCTCCATGTTCCGACACTCCATCCTCCATCATTCTTCATCATTCTTCACTTGTCCACTTCCAGTCCAGCTCTAGTCTCTTGTCAAAGCAGTACTACATCCACCCCGGCTCACGCTGCCTTCTCCGCTCCGCACACGCCCTCCTACACCCCATGCTGCACCCCACGCCGCCTCTCCCTCTCGCTCTCCCTCGCCGAATCCTCCACCAACCTTCGGGACTCCACCAAGACCACCAGCACCTCGCTAGGCCTTGTTCGCCTCCTGCTTGAACACGGTATCTCCGCGTCCGTGTACAACCCGAGCAGTTGGGATCGAGGCTTGGACACCAGTGGGGCTTCCACGCCACTGAGGAGAGCCCAAACACCAAAGTGGACTCATACACTGGAGGAGGATGAAGATGGGCACCCGAGGAAACGGCCGGACACTCTCCTCCTCAAGCCTTCAACTCCTCCAAATTCCCCTCGCTCCTGTTCCAAATCTAGCCCCGCCTGCCCGATTTTTCAGTTCAGTCCCGCCAATGACGAGCCGCCGTACTTTGACACTTTCCTCGCCTCCAAGCCGGCACGCATCATTCTAAGGGAAGTGCTCGGTGAGGCTGAGCGGGAGCAAAGCGGTGAGGCGGACGATGCAGGCCAAAGTGAGATGCTGAACCTGAGACTTGTGGAAAAACTGAAAAGATTCCCTACCCTTCCGCCTCAAGCTGCTTCCGTCTCACATGCAAGTGCTCTATTGGGCCCGCCGTTCGGACCCGCTGGGCTCGGGAGCGCCGCGCTTGGTGGGGGCCTTCCAGGTCTGAACACGGGACTAAGGAGGAATAGAAGCTATCCCGCCATGGTGGGAGCCAGCATGGCGATGAAAGATCCAGGAGGTCCGCCCGCGACTGACATCCTCATACCGCATACAATCCAAACCCCACCCACGGTGGGCTCACACCACCAGGAAGTAAAACAAAGAAATCAGAGAGTGTTTACAAGGACGCTGGAAACGGATCCGAGACAAACCGACGCTAGTAAAACACGCCAGGATTCAATTAGCAGTGGATCAAATAACGAGGATTAATGAAACCATTATTGCAACACACACAAATAATACACAACCAGACCTACATATGTCTACACGTGGCGTGTGACGGGTTACACCACTCCACGAATGAACCAGTGTGGCTTAATTCATGTATGTCGCAATGAAGATATTAGCGATATAATGCTAATACACAAATTTAATTTCCCTCGTTTTCATTCTCAGCTTGAGCAACACCAGAAATTAAAAGTAAACGTCCATACTGGCATGTTGTCAAATACTGTATAGGTGTGACGCAGGTTTATTATGCCCCTCCTCTCCGCATATTTATTATTCATGTGGCCTTGACTACGCCGTCGCATACATTAAGTATCCCAACTTACAGTATAAGTACATCCAGGCCACTTATGGGGGTTGTCACCCCGCTGTACAAGTGTCATGTAGACGTGTAGCAGTTGTTTGCCATCAGGGGAAATGATTTCTAATCATATTTCTGTAAGTGAAGAAAAATATTCAGGTTGCCTCTTTTAATGTGGCGCTATTGCTGTGACTGAATGTTCGTATATGTGCCTCAAACATACATTTTTTTGATTGCATTTTAAACCATGAATAGGAATCTAACGTTGCCCTTAACGTACTAAACGTGGCCAAAGTAGATAATAAATATAAATGAGCACAAAAAAGAGATTTGAGCGCCTTCCATTTGTGGATAATTGGGCAGTTGTGAAGTACTTTAGCTTGACCAATGATTGTTGTTAGACTGTTTTAGTGGTAAACTACTGGAGCAATTATATGTTTATCATTTTAACTGTATTTATTTAGCCATAAATATTTTGGGGAGCAAATTATGCCTCAAATTAATTTAATAAAAAAAATAATTTTAATTTAATAAAAAATTAAAAATTTATTTATTCATTCATTCATTCATTTTCTACCGCTTTTCCTCACGAGGGTCGCGGGGGGGTGCTGGAGCCTATCCCAGCTGTCTTCGGGCGTAAGGCGGGGTACACCCTAGACTGGTCGCCAGCCAATCACAGGGCACACATAGACAAACAACCATTCACACTCACATTCATACCTATGGACAATTTGGAGTCGCTAATTAACCTAGCATGTTTTTGGAATGTGGGAGGAAACCGGAGTATCCGGAGAAAACCCACGCATGCACGGGGAGAACATGCAAACTCCACACAGAGATGCCCGAGGGTGGAATTGAACCCTGGTCTCCTAGCTGTGAGGTCTGTGCGCTAACCCCTAGACCACCGTGCCGCCCAAAATTTATTTAATAAAAAATTAAAAAAATTATTTAATAAAAAATTTAAAATTAAAACATAATAATGTAGTGGAATGGTTGTTTGTCTATATGTGCCCTGTGATTGGCTGGCCACCAGTCCAGGGTGTACCCTGCTGCTCGCCCGAAGACAGCTGGGATAGGCTCCAGCACCCCCACGACCCTCGTGAGGAAAAAGCGGTAGAAAATGAATGAATGAATAATGTAATTAATTTAGAGTTATGATGTTTTCGTCACCGTTTTCATTCATTTGGGAAGTCCAGCCATACAGTATGTACATTTGGATGACAGTCACTTTACATTTGGAGTTAGGCTTATAAGAATTCTGCAATATGATCCCAAAAGGATGAGGATGACCGGATAAAAGAAAGTCTCATCCAAAGCATCTCACATTCCTTTCCGTAGTATGGTGATGTTCTAAAGGGAAATCCGGATACTGTTATGTGTAAAAATTGGCTTTGCCTAAACAATATTTAACTTGAACTCGATAAAAATATTAAAACTAAACCCCGCAGACACAATGCTGTCAGTAATATTTGTGTGCGCTTCTGAATGTAAGACGTTCTCCACGGTAAACCTGTTCTACGGCCATACATTTTGTGTACAGTCCTGTATATTCCTTTAACGTTTTTGCTTTGTGTATTAGAATATTGTTGGCCATTTATTCATGCTATATAGTTTTTTAAAAGTGTATTAGTATTCATGAATAAATACATCTGCTTATTTTGAGTAAGAAAAAATGAAACTATTTTCAGGGATTGAAAGTGTTCTATTCTACAGAAACAAATCCAATAAAAGAATGAAATACAGGAATTGTTTACTGTCTTTGGTAAGGAATGGGCGCTGTTCTCGGGTCATTTTAGTAAGATTTCATACAAAAATGATCAAAATACCCAATCCACAATTTTTGTATTTTTGTGACTTCATTTGTAATCATGTACACTATTCCCTCATTTACTGTGGTTTATTGTTCCTATGATAAATGACTTTTCACAAAGTAGGATTGTGTATTTATATGCAATATTTTCCTAGTCGGAGCATAGAAAACTTGTTGACAACCTTGTAAATACAGTTTAACTTTATCACAGGGTTGCACGGTGGTCGAGTGGTTAGCGCACAGACCTCTGTGTGTGGAGTTTGCATGTTCTGCGTGGATTTTCTCCGGGTACTCCGTTTTCCTCCCACATTCCAAAAAAACATGCTAGGTTAATTGGCGACTCCAAATTGTCCATAGGTATGAATGTGAGTGTGAATGGTTGTTTGTCTATATGTGCCCTGTGATTGGCTGGCAACCAGTCCAGGGTGTACCCCTGTCTCTCGCCCGAAGACAGCTGGGATAGGCTCCAGCACTTTATTTAGAGCCCTCCGGACATGAACTAACACCCTCATAGTCACCTTTACACTCGTACCTTGGTTAGCATCAATCCATTCCAGTCTAAAACTAAGACCAAAACTTTAACCAAGGCAAGTTTCCCCAGAGAATAGTGTAATTCTAGTCACCCAAATATTTTAACACAAAACACCTTTTATAGATTCCTTTTATAGATATAATTCTAGTTTTAAAATGATTTATATTGTAGGACAATCCCTTTTTTTGGTTCCCAAAATCCAAATGATCCAGACAAATCTTTGCATTTCTTGGCTAAATTCTTGACTAAAGATCATCCGTCACCAGCCATCCGGAATGGCCGATGCTTTTGCAGTGATGGTTTTCATCCACACAGAGGCAGTGTGTCTTTGAAGATGAAGCCAAAGCGAACACATAGCCACCCCACAGCTCTTTGTGTGCCGAGAGTGTGGACTGAAACAAGCCAGAGGGATCAAGAAAGAAAGTTGGCCCCAAGAAGAAGGCCAGCAGATCTCTTCTTTATCCCTCGGTCTGTCTCTCCAGACGTGCCAAGACTCTTTTTATGGCACATGAAACATGAAAACACATGTGCTTTGTTTATAGCGTTTTGGCAAATTGTAACGTGGTGATGATATCAAATGGTCAAAAATGTATTGATGGTTGAAAAGCCAAGAACTAATAAGTTGACTAGAGGAGGAAGATGAGGGGACAGATGGACCCACAGAAGACATGGCAAGCTTCTGTTGACTTGGACGAGGAAAGTCTATTTGAAGAAAACTTTTAAACCAGGCCGCGTTTCGGTGTGATGAATGATGAAACTCATTTTATACGTTTTGAATTCTAAATTTGATATTAGACGTTTTAAGAAGTGTTCATTACGGTTTTATTTTTTTTTTACTGTAGTCACCCATGTGAGGTTGTACTCAAACGGTTTTTAAATCCTACCCTGCGGTCCAAAGACAAACGGCTTTATTGGGACTTCTGCTGCCACCTTCTGCTGTTTTACCGTTTTTATGTCGTCTCTGCAGTTGAAAGAAGACATTTGGCTCCCGAACACATAAACAAGTCTTTGCTATAATAGCCTTCTGCAGTAGTTGGCTGTTCTGTCAAAATAAACAACAAATACTCTTTGTTATTGTCCATATTTATACAATATTTTTTTTCGGCATACTTGTCAAACCTCCCATTTTCCTTATTTTTATATGCAAATGTTAATTGGTGTGTGTTTTAGACATACTTAAACGAAGAACACATACATTATCCAAAATATTACATAATATATTTTCATTGATATGACTCCCAGTCAGTATTTTGTTTATTTTTTTATACTTTTCAAAAGTAACTTAAACAAGAAAAGCTGTCAAAGCCAACATTTTTGGAAATAATCCCTGATACGGCTGCACGGTGGTTGAGTGGTTAGCACACAAGCCTCACAGCTAGGAGACCCTAGTTCGATTCCACCCTCGGCCGTCTCTGTGTGGCGTTTGCATGTTCTCCCCGTGCATGCATGGGTTTTCTCCCCCATTCCGAAAAACATGCTAGGTTAATTAGCGACTCCAAATTGTCCATAGGTATGAATGTGAGTGTGAATGGTTGTTTGTCTATATGTGCCCTGTGATTGGCTGGCCACCAGTCAGCCAGGGTGTACCCCGCCTCTCGCCCGAAGACAGCTGGGATAGGCTCCAGCACCCCTGTGACCCTCGTGAGGATAAGCGGTAGAAAATGAATGAATGAATGAAGGAAGGAAACAGCACCTCCGCTGGTTGCAAAGTAGTAATGCACTTCATTTTACTGGCTTTAAAAGAGAATGGAAAATACAGTCAACCTCGGATATATCGGACTCGGATATATCGGAAATTCGCTCACAACGGACAGATAAAAAAGAACCAATTTTTCTGTAATGCATTTCCAATAAAAATTCATTGCATATATCGGATTTTTTATAACGGATTTTGCCTATTTCGGACAAAATCTCCAGTCCCGTTCCAATGCATTTCCATTAAATTTCCCTCGCATATATCGGATGGCCGCATCGTGGCGCTCCGATTCGCCGAATCGTGACAGGCCGCTATACGACGTCATTTGCAGCGTTTGCAGCGTTGCCTGCACGTCCAGGTACATTGGAAACATAGTCAAGGAAGTGCCTTTTTATAACGGATAAAATCCCATTTACGCATATACCGGATATAAATCCAATATATGCGTAAAACGGACATTTTCCGGTATACGCATATAACGGATTTCGCTTATATCGGACAAAACCAGTGGGAACAATTGAATCCGATATATCCGAGGTTTACTGTATTCCAAGAGTCACAACATGAAGTACACGTCCATAATCTATAATAAAAGACATGAGAAGACCTTCATCCACGATGATGCATGTACAAAAGTACTAATAATCAATCTTGATTGGCTCAGTATTACTAACCAGAAGTAGTATGAATGTGAGTGTGAATGGTTGTTTGTCTATATGTGCCCTGTGATTGGCTGGCCACCAGTCCAGGGTGTACCCCGCCTTTCGTTTGAAGACAGCTGGGATAGGCTCCAGCACTCCCCGCGACCCTCGTGAGGATAAGCGTTAGAAAATGAATGAATGAATGAATCCCTGATACCCCACCACAGGAATATTGTGATCATCGGCGCCATAATGGACAAAACGGCTCACCAAGCTTGTTTATTGCAACAGAAACATTCATTACAGGATATTATTATATGATTAGCGGCACCTCCTGGAGGAGAAACAAAATGAGATTTTGTACCTTCCACATCCCCCTTCTCATTATACGTCCGCATTTCCGACTCTTAACAATATTTCTATTAGATTATTTCAATTTTCCACCCAGCAAATTGAATGAAGTAGAATTGCATTTCTCTGAAGGTGTCTAAGAAATAAACATAAATAAACATAAAGGTGTCTGTGCCGATAAAGATTTACCTTTTGAAGCCTCAAGTGTCATTGTCGTCAAAGGTTAAAACGTGGATAAAATGTGACTTTATTCACTATGTATAGAGGAAATATTATAACACAATTTTCAATATCCTAATCAATCTTTTAACACAATTTATTGGTGTTTATAAAATATAGCTTCTAAGTTATTCCCCAATTGAAAATAAAAGTTATTCCATTCAAAGCAATTTACTTTAGACGCTCATGAAGTAGCTAATCAAACCAAAACAGTCCAGTGTTAGATGCCGTTGACGGATTCGCTGGTCGGGAATCAGGAACTCCAACCGCTTGTCCCTGATGGTGGCGTCTTTAGGAATTGGAAACAAATATGACTTTGCTGGCAACGTAAAAAGAAGCAGAGCTTCGGGGAAGGGAAGAGAGTTTATCTGGCTTACAGCCACGCCCATATAAGGAAGTCCGTCCCTTTGTGATGTCACAAAGTGTCAGTTTTACCACGCCTTCTGAAACGGAGCGTTTTTAACCATCCTAAACTTCTTTCAGGGCTCGCTTCCAAATGTGAAAACGTCTTTATCTGAAACTTTGGCATCGATTAACACGAGAATAGAACATTTTAACGACATTTATTGGGCAGAAAAGTGGAAAAAGTAATAATTTCCTGAATTTTTACATTTGTTGATTTGTGCCACGGCGGTCTGGTGGTTAGTGCGCAGACCTCACAGCTAGGAGACCAGGGTTCGGTCCCCGCCCTCGGCCTCTCTGTGTGGAGTTTGCATGTTCTCCCTGTGCATGCGTGGGTTTTCTCCGGGTACTCCGGTTTCCTCCCACATTCCAAAAACATGCTAGGTTAATTGGCCACTCCAAATTGTCCATAGGTATGAATGCGAGTGTGAATGGTTGTTTGTCTATATGTGCCCTGTGATTGGCTGGCGACCAGTCCAGGGTGTACCCCGCCTCTCGCCCGAAGACAGCTGGGATAGGCTCCAGCACCCCCGCGACCCTCGTGAGGAAAAAGCGGTAGAAAATGAATGAATGAATGATTTGTGTCATGTAATGGAAACATTTGGGAAAGACCATTCATACTGAATGTGGGGGGTATCTAAATGTCATAAATGTATTTTAGGTGGCTAAAATGAATGTGTCACATGGTCACATCAGGTCATAAAGACTGAACTACCTTTATATTTTATATGTATTGTTTGTCTGTAGATGACATAATATATTATTAGGGGATATAAAAAGTGTTATTACACCGATGACGTTTCTAGATCAAGGTTATATTTAGCATTCTCCGCTTCATCTGCGTCAGCAGTACGATGAAGTACAAGATGACATGACGGAGGCGTCACTTTCATTTAGTCGCGCGTTTGTCTGAAATCGTGTCCACGGTCGAGGGTGTGTGGGTTAGTCTTGTTTGATGACGCTCAAAGGTAGCGGGGAGAATATTTTTATATTATTTACAACCGCAAATATCTCAATCACTGCCTGAAACAAAACATGAAACTTATTCCGAGTGCCATATTTATGTGTTTAAACTTTCATGAGGCGGTGATGAATGAGGCAACGCCATCATTAGCCGAGATTCGGAACGTGATGACAAATGAAGCAACGCCACAAAGCGTTGTCGTGAATTAGCACGGCCGACACGACCGTGACACGTTTGTTAACAGTAACTTTGATTCTGCTCCGGTTTTTGTAAAAACATCAGAGTGATGTATTCGTCTGAACGTCTGACATGTCGCCATGGCGTCACGAAGGCCCGACTGCCAGGTCGTGCGCTTGTCTTTGTGATGACAGGTAAACAAGACCGCTCGGCAGCCTCCATATCACACGTGGACTCGACTATCACGCTCCCACACTCGTTCATTTTGTCGTCCGCTCTCATCTTTGATCATTTATTTGGGTGACGTCATCATCGTATGATGCAACGGCGGCGTGTATACGTGTGCTTTATGGTTCCATCCCCTGTAGTTTTACCCTGATGATTCAACATAAACGCAGTACTGTGCAATAATGTTATCAAATTTCATGTCCATGTTTGCTCAGGCTGTGTAAATACATTTCTATGGCAATAGAATAGAATAGAATAGAATAGAATAGAATAGAATAGAATAGAATAGAATAGAATAGAATAGAATAGAATAGAATAGAATAGAATAGATATAGAATAGAATAGATATAGAATAGATATTTCAATTATAATAAAACATATAATAGCACATATTCAACAAAAGGAGCTTTTTTTTATTAAGACTGGTTACAAAACATGGCCGCCATGGCCATGTTTTACGGTTGAATTTTGCGGCTTCACTCTAATCACCGTTTTTCCCCAAAAAATTAATTCATAAGTAATTTGAATAATAATTAATAATTACTATAATAATTAATAATCAGTTCTGTAATTATAATAATAATTATAATATAATAATTATAATAATTATCATATATATATTATATATAGGAATTTATAATATTTTTATAATTATAATAATACTACTGTTAATAATTATTATTAGTAGTAGTAAAGATATGCATATTTAAAAAGATTGTAAGTATTTTATGCCTCAATTAAGCATTTCTAAATGGCTAAATAAGTGATAATAATTTAATTTTGCAGCTTCACTCTATCACCCTTTTTCACAAATATATTAATTCATAAATAATTATAATAATAATTAATAATTATTATAATATTAATAATAATTTCTGCAATTTTAATAATTATTATTATTATCATAAGAATTTATAATGTTTTTATAGTTATAATAACACTACTATTAATAATAATTATTATTATTAGTAGTAAAAATATGCATATTTAAAAAGATTGTAAGTATTTTATGCCTAAATTAAGCATTTAAAAATGGCTAAATAAGGTGATAATAATAATAATAATAACTGGCACAATAATAAACACAATACTAAAACTGTTGCAGCCATAATTCACTGCGGGATAAAAGTCGACTCTGAACCCCGGACGTTGCTTCCTGTCCACCCGCCACTCAGCCTCCCTCGGGAACTTGTTTACATATTGGATAATATATTGGATAATACGAATGTAAAGGTGACCATAGGGGTGTTACTTTATGTCTAGAGGGCTCTAATAATGCTAAAAGCATATTTACAAGGGGGCAATAAATTAATAAATAGATTTGACGGAGATTCACTGATGGCGGTTGGGTCTGGAAGCAATTAGCGGCAATAAACGAGGGATTACGATATGCTTCTTACGTAAGAGTGTTTGTTTGTGCGGATGATTGGAGCACGAACACCAATATTAATACGCCGGCAGTCTTCCCCGGCAACCAACACGAGTGTGTGTGAAATACTGACATCATCTGCTACGCAAGTTTGTCGAGCATCATGCTGACGCTCGCCATGAAACGCTTCCATGAATATACACAAACGCACACACACACACACACACACACACACACACACGCCATTGTTCTGTGCGGCCGGTTGACCTTCTGACAGTTGTTGCTATGCGCAGGCACGCAGCACATCAAGAGCTGAGCTCTTTAATGAATCTTTCGCCGCTGTTTGTTGATGTCGATGTCGATGTCGAGCAGCCAGCGGGTCCTTCATCGTGCTCCTCTTCACATCCGTGGCTTCGTTCGAAACAAGAGCAGCCTCATCCAGTTCGGATGCGATGAAAGCGCCGTGATTTTCACTCAAGACCAGGACTCAAGTGTACTTGTGGACTTACGACTGTTGGTGATTTTTGTGGACATGAATGAAATTAATATTTTAGAAGCAATGTCAATTTTTTTTTTAACTGAGGCTGTTTGATGAATTAATTCAGTTGCATGATTAATTACTCACCGGCACGGATTGCTATCCGACGGCAGACTCTAAACTACATAAAGTAGGATGGAGTTTTCATTTCATTGATGCATATTAATAATTAATAATAATTCATATTTAGTAAGGTGGTTTTCTCCGGGTACTCCAGTTTCCTCCCACATTCCAAAAACATGCTAGGTTAATTAGCGACTCCAAATTGTCCATAGGTATGAATGTGAGTGTGAATGGTTGTTTGTCTATATGTGCCCTGTGATTGGCTGGCCACCAGTCCAGGGTGTACCCCGCCTCTCGCCCGAAGACAGCTGGGATAGGCTCCAGCATACCCCTGCGACCCTGGTGAGGATATGCGGTAGAAAATAAATGAATGAATGAACAAGTTTACTTTTACCTACATTGAAGACATGATTGTTGGTCAAACTGTTCCCAAAGACACCATCCTCTTCAAAACCTTGGTTAGCGTAAGCCCTTGTAATTTTTGGTTTAAGTCCAAAATTTTTTTTTTTATCTAAAACAAAATACAGTGCATGTTTGGTCATGTTATTAATACGCCGCGTAAGTTCAATTGTGTTTGTAAAATGTCTTCATTACAAAACATCCCTGTTAGCCTGTTAGCATGGAAACAGGAAGTCATTGTGCCGCAGCTCTGTCGCCTGTCTATGACATCATCAACTATCATAATAGTTTATTAATCATTCGCATGTCGTTCATTTTGGTCTGGCATCCGTTGGAATTTGAGCTTCAATTTTTTTTTTAATCTACTCACGACAATTATGGTTTAAGTCTGCATATTAATTACCAAACTCAAAGGGAAAGTTTCATAATCACGATAAAGCATACAAATACATCCAACCAACGATAAAGCTTCATTTTTGAGGGGATTGGAACACAAACATAAATGAAACCTTCAAGATGAAACATTCTTAATATCATCAAGTCAAAATATATAATAATCAAAATAATCGTCAAACTTACATATTTGATAATATGATGCACACAGGGCAATGAACAACTTTATGCTCTGTTCTCCTTATGCCATGAGGCGTTCAAGTTCACTTGTAAGGTGTTTTTTTTTTTCATTTTTATTTACCCCCCCCCCCCCCCCCCCCCCCCCCCATTTCATTTGGTTTACCCCACTTTGGGAAGCTAGGTTCTAACTAAAGTAAATGGGTTGACTGGCAACAAAAGAAGAAGAATATCAGGGTGTAATACGCATGATGAAATGATTACTATTTGTGGCATCTTTAATGACATATTCAAATGTAATATACTCACCTACTTGAACAGAACATGTGACATTAAAATACTCTGCAGCCGACATGGTGTGGATGTCATTAGAACATATCCACAGCAGCACACACAAAATCATTTACAGTCCATTTGTTCCTCAATAATGTAGTCATGTGATGTATGCGCACTCGGAAATCATTAGTCAACAGCGAACAAATACTCGCTCTGTTTCCTCTCTTCCATGTATTTTCAGCTTATCTTTGTTGGAGTTTCAGCATGGTGTTCAAACAGCGTGCACGGTGCCATGAAGTGGAGCGCGGTTGTTGTGAATGGAAGGTCCTCGGTGTAAAACGGGATTTATGAGCCCGTGTTTGTTACTAACGAGCACGACTTTCCGTGTTTGCCTGTATACTCACAGGAAACCATTATGGTAATAATCAGTGCAAACTGCAGCTAGCTTGTGTGCACGTGTGGAGATTATAGATGAGGCTATCATTAATATGTTTATCCACGAGCTAAGCACATTTCCTACCTGGATATGTTTGTCATTGTGTGGGCACTGGCTTCCTGTTCCCTGCCATGAAAGGATATTTCTATTATTTTGACATATGACATCCACATCAGCGGTGTAGTGCATCAAGGGTGACTTTTGAACCGAGTTCTGGTCAGTTTTTGGTGATGAAGAAAGTAGTTCCGGCTAAAGTAAAGTGTGTACATATTTTTTGAGTTTGGAAAAGTTGATGCTATGTGTAGTCGTTTGTTTCTATGTTGTATTGTGAAGTTGCGGTAATGCATGTACTATATAAAATCATAAAATCTTGTTGGTAACAGCTGTCTTTGAAGGCAGCATAGGTGTGTACCATCACATGCAGTAATGAGCTATCTCTTTTTAGCTGTTTTTATATCTTTAGAACGCACAGAAATGAGAAACCCATGTGGGCAAAATGGACGAAAACCCAAAACCTTCACTTATACGTGTGTTTTGTAACAGCAACATGAAATATAGATCAGTTTTGAAGTTGCGTCATCTGCACTTTTGTCGTCTAGGAAGTCGGGCAAACCTCCGAAACTCTCAGGGAGAGTCCTGGCAGGGACCAAAAATGGCAGAAAATGCCACTTTTCCAAAGGGTCCATGTTTGCCTTTTTTTTTTACCACGAAATCTCAGTTTTTGAAGTTGCGTTATCTGGACTTTTGTCATCTAGGAAGTCAGGGAAACCTCCGAAACTCTCATGGAGAGTCCTGGAAGGAACCGAACATGGCAGAAAATGCCACTTTTCCAAAGGGTCCATGTTTGCCTTTTTTTAGAGGACCACAGCTACCACAAATTCTCAGTTTTTGAAGTAGCGTCATCTGCACTTTTGTGGTCTAGGAAACCTCTGAAACTCTCATGGAGAGTCCTGGCAGGAACCAAAAATGACAGAAAATGCCACTTTTCCAAAGGGTCTATGTTTGCCTTTTTTTTTACCACGAAATCTCAGTTTTTGAAATTGCGTCATCTGCACTTTTGTCGTCTAGGAAGTCCGGGAAACCTCCAAAATTCTCATGGAGAGTCCTGGCAGAAACCAAAAATGGCAGAAAATGTCACTTTTCCAAAGGGTCCATGTTTGCCCTTTTTTACCTCGAAATCTCAGTTTTTGAAGTTGTGTTATCTGCACTTCTGTCGTCTAGGAAGTCGGGGAAACCTTTGAAACTCTCATGGAGAGTCCTGGCAGGAACCAGAAATGGCAAAAAATGCCACTTTTCCAAAGGGTCTAATTTTTTTGTGTGGACCCAAACATGGCAGAAAATGCCACTTTTCCAAAGGGTCCATGTTTGCCTTTTTTTTCAGGACCGCGGCTACCACGAATTCTGAGTTTTTGAAGTTGCGTCATCTGCACTTTTGTCATCTAGGAAGTCGGGGAAAACTTCCAAAACTTTCATAGAGAGTTCTGGCAGGAACCAAAAATGGCAGAAAAGGCCACTTTTCCAAAGGGTCCATGTTTGCTTTTTTTTTTACCAAAAATATCAGTTTTTGAAGTTGCATCATCTGCACTTTTATCGTCTAGGAAGTCAGGGAAACCTCCGAAACTTTCATGGAGAGTCCTGGCAGAAACCAGAAATGGCAGAAAATGCCACTTTTCCAAAGGGTCCATGTTTGCTTTTTTTGTTTCAGGACTGCGGCTACCATGAATTCTCAGTTTTCGAAGTTGTGTCATCTGTAATTTTGTGGTCTAGGAAGTTGGGGAAACCTCCGAAACTTTCATGGAGAGTCCTCACAGGAACCAAAAATGGCAGAAAATGCCACTTTTCCAAAGTGTCCATGTTTGCTTTTTTTACCACAAAATCTCAGTTTCTGCACTTTTGTGGTATAGGAAGTGGGGGAAACCTCCGAAACTCTCAGGGAGAGTCCTGGCAGGAACCAAAAATGGCAGAAAATGCCACTTTCACACCCACCAGGTCATAAGTAGGGAAACGTTGTACCTAAAATTGTAGAACTGAAGAAACCTTTTAGACAAAAGAAGAAACAGTAGGTGAAACCTTGCAGATCATAGAAGCTCCTGACCATCACCCAGGACCAGTTGGTCATGGGAAAGCCCACAAGGGTCATATCGACCTCTTGGATGGCGTAATGGAGTATTGCTGATACCGAAAGTAATTCCAAAAGTTAATTCAATTCAATGTTGAGGTTACAGACACAACATCAAATACGGTTTAATCCCAGACGATCATTTTCTTTCTTCCTTTTTTGTTACCTGAGTTGCAAGATGCTTCATGGTCTTTTGTTGATGTGAAAAAGTTGCAAATCACACATGGAATGTTTTCCCGTCAGGCGACAATGGCGCCGTGACAGATCGCTACTTAGCCGGCAGGGCGCTTAACGCTTTCTGTGAGGAGATTAGAAAGTCAGCTGCTAATGGCGGATCATAATACATCACGGAGGCTGTCAGGTGGTAAAAGACAAATGGGAGCCAAACCATCACGTGGAGCAACTTGTGGATTTCTTGGAGACCAGCTCAAGAGACACTTAGCTTTTCTTTTCCAAGGTTTCACGTCACATTGAAGAGCTGCTTGGAAAGAACTTGTTCAGCCACAAACTAATAAAGAACATAGCGTGTATATATTCATATATTCAATATGGAAAATAATATAAGCGTAGTGATGCAGTTGATGCAGTGCAGTAATGCAGATGGGGGGGGGGCAGAACTGAGTCGAGTAACGTGGCCAAGGTGGAACTTCAATTAAGTGGCGCATCGTTCTTGTTTCTCCCCAAGCACCCCCCCCCCCCCCCCCCCTTTTTATTTCCTCATCTCCAGTCCAATTTTGGGGAAGGTGTTTCTTTGCCACCTTTCTATCGGTGCCGAGGTTCCCTGAGGAACATACACACAAACCTTTTGGTGGGTGTTAGCAGTAATATTGATTAAACCCCTACAGTATGCTGTGGATGGCTATACTATACTCTTGGGGGGTTTGGGGGGGGGGGGGTGCTTTACAGAGAATGTACCTGATGTTATTCTATGGAGTCACAATGATGCAGTCGGAAAAAGACGACTCCTCTTTTCATCACATCCAGCAGTTTGTTAACAGGAGGCACATACTGAAAGATAGAAGGATAGAAGGATAGGGATGACGCCATAACAATAAATTGCTGCATCATCGAGACTACTATGTGACTACTACGTGACTACTATGAGACTACTACATGACTACTACGTGACTACTATGAGACTACTACATGACTACTATGTGACTACTATGAGACTACTATGAGACTACTATGTGACTACTACGAGACTACTATGTGACTACTATGAGACTACTATGAGACTACTATGTGACTACTGTGACTACTATGAGACTACTATGTGACTACTATGTGACTACTGTGACTACTATGAGACTACTATGTGACTACTATAAGAGTACTATGAGACTACTATGTGACTACTATGAGACTACTATGTGACTACTACATGACTACAATGAGACTACAACGAGACTACTATGTGACTACTACGAGACTACTATGTGACTATTATGTGACTACTACGTGACTACTATTTGACTACTTTGTGACTACTATGAGACTACTATGAGACTACTTTGCGACTACTATGAGACTACTATGTGACTACTACGTGACTACTACGAGACTACTATGTGACTACTACATGACTACTACGAGACTACTACAAGACTACTACGAGACTACTATTTGACTACTATGTGACTACTATGAGACTATGTGACTACTTTGAGACTACTATGAGACTACTATGTGACTACTATGTGACTACTATGAGACTATGTGACTACTTTGAGACTACTATGAGACTACTATGTGACTACTAAGTGACTACTATGTGACTACTATGAGACTACTATGTGACTACTATGAGACTACTATGTGACTACTATGAGACTACTATGAGACTACTATGAGACTACTATGTGACTACTACGAGACTACTATGTGACTACTATGTGACTACTATGAGACTACTATGTGACTACTATGAGACTACTATGAGACTACTATGTATACTATACTATAACATTTAAGTGTGACAAAAAAAATCAGAAAGGAGGCAATTTGTTATTATTTTTTATTATATTTATTTGATATTTATTTGAAATCTAATTGATTTCCCATCTTCTCTCAAATTCACAATTGCCTGTTTGTCATCCAAAGATGGGCGTAGACGTTTGGTGATGTTTACTGACCTACCCAGCCATCGACGTAGACGTTTGGTGATGTTTACTGACTGAACCAGCCATCGACGTAGACGTTTGGTGATGTTTACTGACCTACCCAGCCATCGACGTAGACGTTTGGTGATGTTTACTGACTGAACCAGCCATCGACGTAGACGTTTGGTGATGTTTACTGACTGAACCAGTCATCGACGTAGACGTTTGGTGATGTTTACTGACTGAACCAGCCATCGACGTAGACGTTTGGTGATGTTTACTGACTGAACCAGCCATCGACGTAGACGTTTGGAGATGTTTACTGACCTACCCAGCCATCGACGTCATTGAACACAAAACACGTCTGTCGGTCACATGTTCCAATAACAAACAAAAGGTGCTATTTTATCATAAAAAATGGAAATGTCCATCAAAGCTGTGATGTCCGTTTGTCCAGTTTCACCGCACCACGTTGGTACCGCAATAAGACCATGGATGGACACGGGGACAAACCACTTTATGGTTTTGGTCACTTTATGTTTGTGTAAGGAAACACAATAGGCATGTCAACTCCCGATTGACCGTTTGATGAGAAAAAATGCCTTGATTGATGTGAAAAATAAAAGCCAGCATCCAGTTAGCAGAACCGTCGGGTCAGAGTTGCTCGTACGAACGCGTGTCACTACGGCGAAACAACGTTGGTTGGGATCTATTAGAGCAATCGGTCCAATGTCTGCTCGTCTTATTTCCCCTGAGAAAACTCGTTTTTAAGACTCATTGCTGTTAAAACACTCGTTGAGACCTTGGCCTTGGCACACACACACACACACACACACACACCACTTGCTTTGTTTATTCCTAATCAGCCTTCTCTGCATAAAGACTCGATGCAAGCATAACAAACATAAGAAACATAAACACCATGGATGCCAATGGCTTCCTGTCAAACTTAAGTCCGTTCCCATCAACATCACGTCTGATTCCACAACGTGACAACATTGTCGTACGTCTGTGAACTGAAGAGGATGCTGACCTGCACGACAAATTACTGCAATTAATTCAAGTAGGGTGATTCAATTGTGGGAGGGTTGGGGGGGGGCGCAAACATTTCATTGCTTGATGAAAAAAAAAAAAATAGAATGATGCCGGTTTTATTAACAGTGACGTCGTCGTGAGCCAAAGATCGTCTTTGCTGCCCCAGAGAGTAAAAAGGGCTCATTCCGGCGAAAGTTAACTTCCTGTTGTGACTCAGTATCATACAGCGAACGGTAGCCCTCATGGAACGTCTTCTTCATCTGGAAGAAACTAATGCAATAAGTAATAAAACATAATGTCTTCTATGTCAACATCATATCTGTGTAGAAATATCAACAATTATATATCAAACATGTGAATGCATCTTGCAATGTTTAGCTAAAGATTTAGAAAACAGACGTCGTCATTAAGACAGGTGTCGTGGACAGCGGCGTTCAAGATAACAGCAGCCAATGACAGTCGTGATACTGCTAGCTTACAATAACGCACACACAGGATGACGTGTAGGACTAAATGTGATGGATGGTATACCGGAAAAAGGGGTTATAGGGGACGGCGGGGGACAATAATAAGGGACGATTTTTGGGAAAATGTTTTTTGAACGATTTGTTCAATAATATATGCTTCTTTGAAAAAAAAAAACACAATGCAACTTCCTGTTTAACATGAAAAGACAGAATTACTTGCCAAGGAAATGACTCAAATTACACCATGACAAGGAATGTAAACTGTGTATGCCCAGTGCCCCCTTTTTGTTTTGAGTTTATTTGTATAAATGTTGAAGTTTTGTTAAAAAAAAAATTGGGAAAAAAATTGAAAAGAAAAGAAAAGGCAGAATTACATTTAAAACATTTTCCCGAAAATAGTCCCTTATTACCCCGCCGTCCCTTAAGACTCAAAACTCATCCCTTCAAAATGGCTGACTCAGGCGACAATACCCCAAAACACACAGATGAGCATCTCAGGAAGAAAATCTGCAGAGGAAGCTGAAACTTTAAGTTGCCAAGCAACAGCCTCAAAATCCCCAGGCATGAAGTCTGAAGTCCTGAAGTCGCCGCTTTACTGTTGATACTGACACTGGTGTTTGACGGGTATTATTACTACTATTAGTACTATTAGTACTATTTACTGCTGCTGACAGGTGCCGACCTTGCACAGTTGTGCATCGTTTTTATGTCCTTGTTAGACCCAGTTTGTGCTGCTTTCTGAAGGGAGTAGCTAACAGCATGGTAAGAAATTTTAGTTTTTGTTTAGATTTTTAGATGGGTTTTTAGATATTTTTTTAATAATTTGGTTGGAATTGAACTCGGGTCTTCTAGCTGTGAGCCCTGTGTGCCAACCACTCCCACACCGTGCAGCCGTATCAGGAATTATTTCCAAAAATGTTGGCTTTGACCGCTTTTCTTGTTTAAGTTACTTTTGAAAAGTATAAAAAAATAAAACAAAATACTGACAGGGAGTCATATCAATGAAAATATATGATGTAATATATGAATATATGAATTATGTTATGGATAATGTATGTTTTTTTTGTGTTTAATTGTGCCTAAAACACATTCCCATCAACATTTGCATGTAAAAAATAAGAAAAATGGGAGGTTTGACTCCACACAGAGATGGCCGAGAGTGGAATTGAACTCAGGTCTCCAAGCTGTGAGGTCTGTGCAGTAACCACTTCTCCGCCGTGCAGCAAATTCTGCAAACCTGGCAACCAACTATTTAAAAAACGATGTGCTTAACAACAAGGGTTACTCTACCAAGCGTCAAATTTGAATTTTTTTCTGTTTTTTTGTTAATATTGTATCAGTTGTGTCATAATTACCATTACTCTACTGTAACAGTATGCAGAAAAGTGGCTTATTGGCACAATTAGAATGCAAAATACAATAATTCCCATTTGGAATTGTTCATGTCGACGCCATAAAAGATACACAATAAAAATGACAAAGACGACCGGAATCCTAAAGATGTCCGATGTTGAACACATGTGACTTATTATAACTTCTTCTATTTTTAACGTTCCACTCCATCCTACACTAGATGTTCCACGGCCTGCCAAACCAAACCCGAACCAAACCAACCGGGTGGTGCAATCATCCTGCAACACCTCCATGTGTTGATTTATGTCCACTAATTCACTTTCTCCGTGTGAAAACTTCTTCTTTCTGTTTTCCAAGGACGCCTGTGAGCGATGACGAAACAACCTACAGAAATATTATTTATTCATTTATACTCTCAGGGGCAGCCAAGTTCAAATGCGACAAGTTCAACAAGTAAAAAGATTATTTTTGTTTTTTGACATCAGAAGAATTGAAAGAAATATCCGATATCTTGGATCAGATGAAATATGTCTCATATTTAAAGATGAGTGATGTTCGGTTCAAAGATGGAGTTCCAGTGTTTATTGCAGCTTTAATGAGCCTTTTAAAAACCAATCCCATCATTACAAACGCACCACGTTAACCTCAAGTCTGTGGTTTTTTTCCCACCAAAGTACGAAGGACGAGCGGATTGTTCCAGAAAACACTTTTATGGCGTCACGCTTGCTTTCTGCCACCGCACGTACTTTCAGTACTTCGCAGATTTATGGCAGACAAAAGATGGAATGTTTGTTTCGCTTTGAAGGCTCGTGAAGGTTGTGCAGCGTTCAAGTGGTTCAAAGATATTGAAGAAAATGTTCAGCAGCAGTTTTAAAAGAATAAATTCATCTTAAACGGGAACACCGTAGGACGAAAATGAAACAAAAAGAAGTGGCAAATGGGGAACAAAGCTTTGACAACATTTGCAATAAACAGGACTGTTGGAATTGTTAGATTACATTGGGCGTCAGAACCTTCCCCTTCTCTCTTCAATTGCCGTTGTTCACCTGCAACATTCATTCATTCATTCATTTTCTACCGCTTAATCCTCACGAGGGTCGCGGGGGGTGCTGGAGCCTATCCCAGCTGTCTTCGGGCGAGAGGCGGGGTACACCCTGGACTGGTGGCCAGCCAATCACAGGGCACATATAGACAAACAACCATTCACACTCACATTCATACCTATGGACAATTTGGAGTGGCTAACTAACCTAGCATGTTTTTGGAATGTGGGAGGAAAACCGGAGTACCCGGAGAAAACCCACGCATGCACGGGGAGAACATGCAAACTCCACACAGAGATGGCCGAGGGTGGAATTGAACCCCGGTCTCCTAGCTGTGAGGTCTGCACGCTAACCACTCGACCACCTGCAACATCCCATATTTAAAATAATAAATAAAATAAATACGCTTCAAATAATTTAAATAATTTAAAATGGATCGTTACTCACCACTAATGAATGATTTGTGGCGAGTGTGAGTGTCACGGCTAGTGCTAGCATGTTAGCACCCAACTATGGTG
This sequence comes from Doryrhamphus excisus, assembly GCF_030265055.1. Classification (NCBI taxonomy): domain Eukaryota; kingdom Metazoa; phylum Chordata; class Actinopteri; order Syngnathiformes; family Syngnathidae; genus Doryrhamphus; species Doryrhamphus excisus. The sequence goes on from NC_080482.1 coordinate 2,532,088, forward strand.
CGTTCAAGGACAGCTGATCCAAGTGTAGAATCTCAACATTAAAAAACACTAAGTATAAAGTCATAAAGATACATACATTGTGGGTTTTATAACAGTAGCACATATGTGGTAATCCCTCGTTAATTGCTTCCAGACTCGACCGTGATAAATGAATTTCTGTGTTATAAATTTTATATTTTTTAATGTCATGTTTATTTCGCCAAAATTATCAATTTTCATGCATAAAAATGGATACATTAAGTATATAATAGAAATATAAGGCATTCAGAAGATGCATTCAAACACGTGTTGCTATGTAGTATTCTACACTGGCCACTAGGTGTCAGTAATGTTACTTTCATGTTCAGCTAAACAGACAAGATTTGATTTAGTTGCAGCTGGGATAGGCTCTAGTGAAGCCTACCTTCTACCTCTTATCCTCACGAGGGTTAGGGGGGTGCTGGAGCCTATCCCTGCTGTCTTTGGGCGAAAAGCGGCGTACACCCTGGACTGGTGGCCAGCCAATCACAGGGCACATATAGACAAACAACCATTCACACTCACATTCATACCTATGGACAATTTGGAAGCAATTTCACCGAGTACAGAGCGTCGTGGTAGCACTACAGCCTTCTTCCCAAAGAGTGAAAATGACACCAGGACTCTCTCGGGGTCCATCTTGTCTGAACCTCCATCAGTGACCAAGAAAGATCAGGAGGCCAACTTGGAAAAACATTGGCCCTCCCCTCGTGGTTCAGCACAACCTGACACATGTCCCCAACTCCTCGGGGTTTTGCCCTCAGTGAAATTGAAAGTGCGAGTACCTCGTGTCCAATTCCAGGACGTGAGATATCGTTCACGTTCACGTTCGTTCCAACGTCCATCTACTTGGACTATATCTCCAGATGCGTGTCACAGCATTTGGACGCGTTCATGTTCATGTTCATGTGCGTCAGTGGCTTCGTTTTCTACGCCAGCACTAAGCCCCTCCTACCTTCTTAGACTCCACCCCCTCCTGCTGTGTGTCAATATAAAAGCTTGCATCCACTCCCTCCTGCACTCGCAGTCCGACCAGCGAAGCAAAGCTCAGCATCCTTCTACGCGCCAACACTGACAGCTGCAGGTAAGCTGTTACTCTTATTATTATCATATTAATATATTATTATATTATTATATTACACATATTTATCTGATGGGCTGGGTCTCAGATATTTTACCTGCTAGTTTGTTAGTTGTTCAGTGAGTTAGAATGCATGCCTTTGAGCAAGGGGTGCATATATGTATGAATATTATCCATCAGTAGAGTTAAAAATAACATGTACATTAATGCTTATGTTGTATTGAATCATTTAGGATGATGAATTATGAGGATATTAAACCCATGTTGTGAATTAATGTTATTAGAGTTTACATCATAGAATAGCATACAATGCATAATACAAAATTATTAGCACCCTTTTAGGTCATGAATGAATGGCAAAAATTACATAAAAAATGTTAAATTTTTGCTTTAAATAATAATGAGTTAGAAGATTAGGAAAATCTGAGTTTGGAGTCCATAGGTATGAATATGAGTGGTTGTTGGTCTGGGGTAGGCTCCAGCATACCCCCAGTGATGACGAGCAGCATATGGACATAAAATAATGCACATTGTTTGTAGTATATTGGGTTATTAATCATGTTGTTTTTTTTAATAATTTGATTTAATGCAAAAAAATTGTGTCTCATTTAATCACCGATTAATGATTAATTGATGATGCAATTAATCAACAACTGTTTTGGCAGCTATCTTTGTGTTTTGAGGACCAAGCCATCCATTGTTTGGGGTTGGTTCATGTTGATCCAATAATTGTTGAATAATTATTAGTAGTGTAACAATATCGTCAATAATGTTCTTTTGGAAGAAAATCAATGTTTTTGGGAATGGATCAATATGTTATTAATGTAAATACACTTAGGTTGTGTTACCTCTGCTGATGCTGCAGTTTGATTTCATTGCAACCATGATGTACATGTGATGTGTGTGTGTGTGTGTGTGTATGTGTGTGTGTGTGTGTGTGTGTGTGTGTGTGTGTGTGTGTGTGTGTGTGTGTGTGTGTGTGTGTGAATGTGAAATGATGACAAAACAATATTTTTGAGAAGTTGCACATACAGTAAAAATATATTTTTGGACTTTATTTTAACTTGGTAGGTTTTGGTTTTTTTTTCTCCATTTCTTGCCTGCAGGCATGAATGTCATTATCTACCTGGTGGTTTTCCTGGCTGCTGTGTCCAGGGTCTCGCTGAGTCTGCCCTCACAGTCCATTGTAAGTGGTAAACACACACACACACACACACCATGGCTTATTATGGATGGCACATTATGTCCATATGGGAAAAAGTCGTCATTTAAACAAGCGTATGTTTGTATGGTCTGCATAAGAAAGGAAAGGCAGGAATTAATGCACAGCCGACACGATTCATCACTCCTAAGATAATACCTCTTGGAGGATTTTGCATGTATGATTACATCATTACATAAAATAAGGTTCTGCATGACTGTTTTTTTTTTTGCTTTATTTCCATGGTCCTAGCACCAAGTCTCGGGTAATCAATCCATCCTCATGTTGAGTTGAGTTTTGATGTGATCGTACTCGGATATTTGATATCGGCTTTTTTGCCAAAAAACCATATTGTCCAACAGTCAATATCCGATACCGATATCAGCCGATACCGATATATGTAACATGACATAACACACATCATGTGTTTAATATGGCTTTTTTTAAATATCAGTTTTCATGATCTGTTTTGGTGACTCCGAAACCAGGAAAAAGCCGAAAGAAACACACAAATTCATATGTAAATGTAACTATAGGGGTGCTATTTCATGTCTAAAGGACTCTAATACTGTCTAATTAGTCATTTTAATTTTAATAATGTTATCATTATTATTATTATTATTATTATTATTATTATTTTAAGTATTTAGAAGGTCAGAAACAGGTTTTCTCTGCTTTAACTACAAAAATAGCTAAGTTACTATTTTTATGTCGACTATATTGGGTAATACATATGTAAATGTAACTATAGGGGTGCTATTTCATGCCTAAAGGACTCTAACAATGTCTAATTATTAATTTTAATTTTAACAATGTTATTATTATCATTATTATTATTATTATTTTAAGTATTTAGAAGGTCAGAAACAGTTTTTTTCTGTTTTAACTACAAAAATAGCTTAGTTACTTTTTTATGTCGACTATATTGGGTAATACATATGTAAATGTAACTATAGGGGTGCTATTTCATGCCTAAAGGACTCTAACAATGTCTAATTATTAATTTTATTTTTCATTTTAATATTATTATTATTATTATTATTATTTTAAGTATTTAGAAGGTCAGAAACAGGTTTTCTCTGCTTTAACTACAAAAATAGCTTAGTTACTCTTTTTATGTCGACTATATTGGGTAATACATATGTAAATGTAACTATAGGGGTGCTACTTCATGCCTGAAGGACTCTAATAATGTATAATTATTAATTTTTAATTTTAATGTTATTATTATTATTTTTTTAAGTATTTAGAAGGTCAGAAACAGGTTTTCTCTGCTTTAACTACGAAAATATTCAAAATGTTACTCACTCAAATGTTAGCAAGGGGAAATGTCCCCATCGAAATGGATGCTTGTTGAGTGTTGGTCCACACACACACACACACACACACACACACACACACACATGCAAGTGACAGTAGTACCACTTGAGATGTCTCACTTCTGAGCCCCATCTGTCCATGTAATCCGTCCCCCATAAATTGTAGTTCATAAGAGTATAAAAATACTCAAATGTGTACATAAACAAAACACCACAACCTGGAAAATAACGAGCCGTCCTCGTTTGTTTTATCATGTGCAGCCCCACAGATCTGATGGTACGGTGGTGGTGTCAGACGACCACACGAGTAACCGCACACGCCAAACCCGCTCCGCCGATCCTCCTTCCAGGCAGCTCGGCGACTCCAACCAAGCCCAGGAGGACATGGAGGCTCTAAACACCCTGAAACTGCTCCTGGCCAGACTCATCTCCAGGAAAGGTGAGGGATCACAGGCTTGATGAACATGGCCGATATGTCTGTAGGACGTTGTCGCCGCTAGCTTTTGTTGTTCTTCTACATTCCGTACCCATGCTGTGCCGCCGTCCCGCCATCTGGCATTTACCGCCTGCCTCTCGCTTCCTTCCATCCTCCGTTTTACCGCCTGACCTTGGCTTTTCTTGTCACGACGTATTTCTGTTAAGGGGTCGCTCAGTGAGACACGGCTTGCGTAGCTAACTGGAGGTGGGCGATGTTGAATGTGATGCTAATATTTTGTTATCGATATGATGATATAGTAGGATTAAATATTAATACAGGGCCGGTTTTACCAATGCAAAGATTTTAGACAAACATCAACAACCTAGCATAGATACATTACTAGAGCCCTCTAGACATGAACTAACACCCCTATAGTCACCTTTAGACTTGTGTTAGCTAACGTAGGAGACTAATAACAGTAAATGTTTACGATTTATTTATTATTACGACCGGAACGGCGGTCCGTTTTTTTATTTGGGATTATTGTGCCATATAAAGTCTGGTGCTTGTGTGTCACGTTGAAAATTACAGTAACATTACTGACACCTAGTGACCAGTGTATAGTACTATATCGTGATGTATTTGAATGCGTCTTTTGAATGCAGTATATTTAGTTTGTTTAGCTATTTTTATACTGGGGGATGAGTGGGGGGGGGGGGGGGGGGGTATTTGTGTTCTGTATTTCCTAGTTGACGATGTTTACATTGTAAACTTTCAGTGGTACATGAGGGATAGGAGTAGCAGCTACTGTCACACAAGTCTACAGCGCCCTCTTGTGGCTGTCAGTGTAAAAGAAAAACATAACAAAGTCGCTACGGGGTATAAGTCCCAGGACCCGGGCCAACCATACGTTTGAAAGACTGCCCTCCAGAAGATACCAGAACCTGAATTGTGGACTCATGATGTGTCTCGGCCTTCTGCAGGCATGCCCTACCAAAGCAGATCGTCCATCACCAGCAGAGCCGTCGGTCCCGCCCCCCAGCACAGGATAAGCGACAGAGATTACGAGGGATGGTTGGACTTTGGAAGACGCAGCGCAGAGGAGTACCAGTACTCCTAAAAGCATGACTTGCCATCTTCGAGTGCAGAGCTACAACACTCAGCATTGCCAAAAATAAGCCCCGCCCACCCTGCACTTCCCACAACACACTGCAGCGTAGTCGAGTATACATATGCACTTTGCACCCAAAATGATTCACACCCTGGACGAATCTTCAGGTAAAGGGATTTTATTAAGAAATAACAAAGTGACACTCGGACTTGTGTTAACCCTTCGATGCACGAGTGACTGGACCCTACACTCAAAAATCACCCATACTAGAATCAATGCATTTTTATGCCAATTTTGCCATTTTGGTTAGGAATAATCACTTGTATGATATTTAGTATTATATTTAGGAGTTGATAAGTTGATAAGAATCAAAGGTTTCTATTGGATTCCATAGAAATTGCATGCGGGTCATTGTTGACTCACTTATGGAAGGTTGGGGTAGTAACACAAAAACAACCATTTCTTAAAATGTATAAAAGATAAGTTAAAAATGTGAATGGCGTGATATCAAAAATGTGTTTTTTGAGGAATACCTGGAATATGAAATGATAAAAAAAATTTCATTACAAAAATATTTCAAGAAAACAACCTGACCGGGTCATTTTTGACCCACTTATGGAAGGTTGGGGTAGTAACATAAAAACAAAAATTTCTTCAAATGTATAAAAGCAAAAAATGTGAATGGCATGATATCAAAAACATGTTTTTTGAGGAATACCTGGAATATGAAATGATAAAAAATTTTCATTACGAAGATATTTCAAGAAAACAACCTGACCGGGTCATTTTTGACCCACTTATGGAAGGTTGGGGTAGTAACACAAAAACAACAATTTCTTAAAATGTATAAAAGATAAGTTAAAAATGTGAATGGCGTGATATCAAAAACGTGTTTTTTGAGGAATACCTGGAATATGAAATGATAAAAAATTTTAATTACGAAGATATTTCAAGAAAACAACCTGACCGGGTCATTTTTGACCCACTTATGGAAGGTTGGGGTAGTAACACAAAAACAACCATTTCTTAAAATGTATAAAAGATAAGTTAAAAATGTGAATGGCGTGATATCAAAAACATGTTTTTTGAGGAATACCTGGAATATGAAATGATAAAAACATTTTCATTACAAAAATATTTCAAGAAAACAACCTGACCGGGTCATTTTTGACCCACTTATGCATCTAAGGGTTAATAAAATGTATGCATATCATCCACCATTTTGATGAGGGAATTTCTTTCATTTCTCCATTTTCCTTTCCGGTTTTCCAATGATATCATTATGAAAGGGAATACATACACAAACTATAAACACAAAGGAAAATGCAATGTACGGACTGGGAGGCAAGGTCAGTTGACTCTGCCGTTCTACTTTTGGATGATACCATCACCAACTTGTCCATCAGTTGTTGTCATAATTAATGTTTACATGAGATGACCGCCACAGGTACAAAGCACGGTGCATATCTCGATAATTGGGCTACGCTTTTAGTCCGTATCGTATTTTCATTTTTTTAATGAAGCATGAAAATGAAATGGCAATCTACTGGCATGTAATCCTCCAGTATATATATAATAACAAATACAAATATTGATACTGCGTTGGGGGCCACTCTGAAGCACAAAGTATGAATCATTTTGGGGTATGTAAAGGATATATGTTTATGTGTGGAAAAGTCATCCCATGAATACATATATATACAGTACTGCTGTGAATCCTCACGCTGCGATTATAAGCACTTTTAAACACCAAAAAATGAAAACCACAAGGCTTATTTAATACCCTGCACCCCCCCTCCCATAATGCGCAGATATTACGTATGTACAGTGACATCCCGTTTTATTCAACTGCCACTGAAAATGGGGGGGGTGTTTCATTCAGCATGTTAAGTTTTATGTCATAAAGCATATTGTTGTTTTTGGATAAAAACCTGCCACAGCTACATTTTGTTTGTTTGCAACAAATAAATAAAGGATAAAGCTGTCATTTTTATCCATTTATATTTAACATTCAAATTTGTATCATTTATACAAATATACAACTCAGCTGCCATAGTTTCACCTGCAAGTATCCATCAGATGTAAGCACGGCATATCAATCTAAAAAAAAAACTATCGTATACATAAGAAATTGGGATTCAGATAAATATGTTTAGGATTTTATGTGATATTTAGGAATATTTGGGACAAATTAGGATCATGTAGGATGTCTTTTTTTGACTCACTGTCAAAATTATTATGTAAATAAAATGAAATTCTGAACAATCTCAGATTTCGAGACCAAAGTAACCAAGGCCAAAGGTCACACTAGCTTCCCTTCTCATAGCTGTCTCAGGCAATGCCTGTTACTACGATGTATTAAAATAATCTGGAATTTCCAGAATAACATCGTACATTTACGAAAATAAATGCATTAATTTACAAGAAAAGTGGGAACATTACGAGAACAGAGTTCTAAATTTACGAGAAGAAACGCGTGACTTTATGTGACAGACATAACTGAGACAGCTATGAAGAAGGGGGCGCTATGTGGAGAGGGCGGGGTTACAAAGGCGGAAGTGTAAGGATGCCAAATCACGCTAACCTGTTTGTGCTCAACTGGTCCGCTATATAAATAAAAGCTAACCTGAAGCAAGATGAAAGTTTACTTCTTCTGGCACATAATACTATAACTTTATTCTCGAAATCCCAGTTTTTTTTTAATGTGAGCCTAATACTCAGTCGTAGTTAGTGAATTTGTCGTTTCTCCTTCGTGTATGGCGTCAAGTGGCTCTTTACCACAGCCACGTGGCCGCTGATAAAATTGCACCCCTAAAGTTGACAAGGCAGAATTGTAAACGTGCGGTACTTTATTTGTCACGATTACTTCCAACAGATCACTAACAAAATACACGATTAAGAATCAACACAATTAAATGTCTTAATGTATGTCTTTATTAGTCTTTATTTGACGCACATGCAAACATTCATTCTTATACACATTCAGCCATTTTGTAGTGGCAAGATAATCATGTGACACACAGGGGAAAGGTACAATAGCAAACATCCAAAACATATTTAATATGCTAGACTGGCATAATATTGTAAACATGTAATGTAATAAGCAATGCCAAACACTGAAACAACCAACAAATAGCATTTGAACAATGTTTGAAAGTGCAACAAGCTTTGAGTCCCCGTTTAACATCTTAATAAATAAACACAGATGCTGGAAAAGATGTTTGCATGAGCTTAACAAATGTTGTTGTTATTATTATTAACAAATGTTCTTATTCACTAATGAAGCAACTGCTTAAAGATAAAAAGGTGACCCACGACCTGGCTGGTTGTAGTTTTCGGACAGGAATGCAAAATGAAAGCAGTCAAGGGCGGGTCAAGGACAAATCATAAGGCTGGCATACAAGCATGTAAACACAAAAAGTGACATGTAAAAAAAAAAACATTCCAGTTGTGACATTGTCATTAAAAAAGTACAGTATGTGCTGTAATATACAAATTAACACGAAAAGTACCATGCGTGAGAATCCATTTATGAATTTATCTATGAATTGTGAGGTCTCATATTGCACTATTCAAACACGTCCATCGGCTGCTATGCTAACGGCATTTATTACACAGTAATTATAATTTCAGAATTGTGTGTAAATCAAAAAATAATGAGACTGTATGTAATGCTGGCAGTTATGAGTTGTTGCTTGGCACCGATATGGCTCAAACCCCCCCCCCCCCTTTTGGTCCCAATCAGCCAACTGACATTTTATACGTTGGCGATCCATAGATGACGATTGGCTGGGTGGGTCATGTGACAAAAATAAAGAACGGGATCAAACCCAGCAACTAAAGCCAAAAGCAAAGTAAAACGTTTGGCTTGATATGGCATCTTTTTTCATGAATTCCAGACTTTGACAAGCAATCGAGCTCACACATGTAGAACAGTCATATTTATATATCTACTCACTAATGTCTCATTCACATATTATTGGAAGAAACTATCATTTTTTTCCTATAAACAATAATATCATTAAAAAACAAATTGCATGTGTGTGACGAGTACATACCTGGTATGCCTCTGCTGCAGTCTTTGGTTACTAAAATGTTCCAAGTACTGTAAGTCAAGTGACAAATGAAGATCTATAAAGCTACACATGTTTAAGTGCAAGTGTGTTTCAGTGTTGATGCGTTTGTGGAATTGCAAGAGTTCCTTCGAATGGAATGTCTTTGTCACGGCACGAACGTTGTGGTGGTTGTACGACCATCCCGAACGAACACGGACTCTGTGTGAATGTGTACATAATGACGTGCAAAGACTAGCTAGCAAAGGAGAGCTTTGTGTCAGTGGAAGTGTCCCATGGCCTCTGCAGCCTTGACTCTCACCACGGGGTCGGGATCTTGAAGCAGCATCACAAGACCTGAGGATGAAGACAACATAAACATCATAGCCGTTATAGTCCACATATTCCACAGCCAGAAGGAGAAAAACATGGAAGAATGCATCACCTTTAGTAATGGTGCCCATATTGAGATGGGAGAAATGTTCCTCTGGAAGGTTCCCCAGCAGAAACCCTGATGAGCAAACTCATTTTGAGTAATGTAACAATAATATGAGAAGCTGTTGCCTCATTCAAGGATTTTAGTGACGTGATGGTTATTGACTTGGTTGGACAGCATGTTTTGACAACTGTTACACCACCCGTTTGATTCCATACCTATGAACATGGCGGCGCCTGCTCGGACTTCAGACCAGTTGCTCTTGAAGAACTGGAGGACTGAGATGTGGTAGAAGTTTAGCATGCCTGGGAAGTCCTGGATCTGGAAAAAAAAGCCACATGCTGGATTCATAACTGGACATTTAACTCCAACTTCCCTTACTGGATTTTAAAAATATTGAGAATTTGTGTCAGAATGTTGTCGACTCCTATTTCCAAGCACGTATCATATTGAGGAGGATAATGCTGCTCCATACAGAAGAAGTCTGCACAGATGGAGTTCAGCTTCCCATCAACAATCCATCTATGCACTTAAAAATCCACACAATTGATTAGAATTCCGAACAATCAATTAGAAGATGAATCAATTATTATGCAATTATTATGTCTAAAGGTCCAGGGCTTTTAAACTATTAGGATCTGGATCTAGATCTAGACCTAGCCTGCATGTAGACAATCTGTCACGATTGTCTTATGCGTGTCTCACCAGGTACTTGGTGAGATCATTGATGAACTCCCCGTAGTGTAAGCTCTTGTCCTCGTAGAGATGATTCTGAAACATGGCTGTGATCTGCTCGGAGCCCACCATTGGAGCACACACACGCATCGCATATTTACACGCCTGGACACAACGACAAAGAAAAGATACATTTAAGACTAGAACATGGTCCATTCGACTGCATTCGACTGCATTCGACTCCATTCGACTCCATGTGTTAGCTAGCAACCAAAAACATTGTTGGTTGTACGTTCCTCACCTTGACTACATGTGGGTTTGGGTCCACCAGGTGTAAAAGCAGGCTGACAAGAACATTGTGGATCTGGTCTTTGAAGACCGGCTCTCCAGAACCAAACTTAGACAGGTTCCCCATGAGATGAATGGAAGCGCAGCGGATCTCATCATTCTCCTGGATGTGCCAAGTTAGCCATGTTAGTGCGACTGTTCCTCAGAATAAGCGAGATGAAGAGATGAAAACAACCTAAAAGAACTTACACTCTCCAAAAATGGCTTGATCTTCATGAAGATATAAACCACTAGCAGGTGGATATTCTTCTTATCCAGGTAGACGAGAACTTTAGAAAGACCTGACATGGCCTCAAGAGTAATCAGCTTGCCTGCGGAGACAAATTAAGAGGACTTTCACACCAGCATCTTCTGGTTTTTGGTCAGGCGACAAAGTCAAGTGCATGCATATCTATATAACCACTTTTTTCTTTCACTTCCGCCAGAAGATTCCATTCCCATTCAACAAATGAAACATTAACTCCACATTTGGCCCAAGGGAAGAAGAACCCAGTTTAGAGACTATGGTTGTGTTACCTGGATCGTCTTTCTCCTCCATGCCAGAACTCATGGCTGCTAGCAGCTGTTTGGCGTATTTGTTCACCTGAAGAGAAAAGACGAGAGATAAAGGGTGTTTGCTGTATGCAGTAATCCCTCACTTATTGCTATTAATTGGTTCCAGACCTGAGCTTGATAAGTGAATTTCTGCAAAGTAGGGTTCCTTCTTTACATATGGAATATTTTCATAGTTTTGGAGTAGAAAGGCCTGTTTACAATCTTCTGAAATGTTGTGAGATAATTTAAACCTGAAATAAAAACCGGGCTGGTGCTTGTCTCACTGAACAAGTACTGACACCTAGTGGCCAATGTGGAATACTACACTCACAAGTTAGATGTTGGTTTTAATGGCTTATACTGGACTAATAATTATACTAAACTAATAAAAGGGCGTGGGGCTGCACGGCGGTCGGGTGGTTAGCACACAGACCTCACAGCGAGGAGACCAGGGTTCAATTCCACCCTCGGCTATCTCTGTGTGGAGTTTGCATGTTCTCCCCGTGCATGCGTGGGTTTTCTCCGGGTACTCCGGTTTCCTCCCACATTCCAAAAACATGCTAGGTTAATTGGCCACTCCAAATTGTCCATAGGTATGAATGTGAGTGTGAATGGTTGTTTGTCTATATGTGCCTTGTGATTGGCTGGCCACCAGTCCAAAGTGTACCCTGCCTCTCGCCGGAAGACAGCTGGGATAGGCTCCAGCACCCCCCGCGACCGTCATGAGGATAAGCGGTAGAAAATGAATGAAAAAATGTCCTAGTGGGGGAGCGATGGTCGACTTAATGTAACAATGGACATCTGTACATAGCAGTGTTTGAGTGCTTTAGTGTGTGTGTGTACCTTTTCAGGTGAGCCGACGGCTATATTGCCCAGCCCCCGCACAGCCAGCATGCGGACAGTGGCACACGGGTCTGATATCCTTTCCATCATGTTGTTCATTAACACGTCAATCAACATCAACTCTGTCGCCACATGATGATTCAGGAGCTGATCAAAGAGAAAAAGCCAGGCATCATTTTCTCCACCTTGCGATCAAACTTGTTTTGTTTTGTTTTTTTAATAGGCTTTCTAAATTCTTATAGAAATGTTTGAAAAGGTCATGTACAGCAAAATATTGGCGAGAACACAAAAGAAAGGACTTGAATACAAATCATCTTGAAGTAAAAAGTGATGCAACACTGGTTGTCACCTCGGAGAAAAAAGCTGTCACGGTGATTCGCTGACACTCGTAGATGTTGTTCAAGGATGGACACAGACACTCAACAATGGCCGGCAACCTGGGACCGGCGTGTTTGGCCATCGCCCTAATGACAGGAGGGGAACAAAAGAAGCAGAAAGGAAGTCATTCTTAACAACCACCATTGATGACGAGTTAGACAAACACACTGGAAGGGTTCATATTTCATATTATGTCAGTGTACATAACATTATCATTACTCTTACTAATATTAGCTGTAGTAATTATAGTAGAAGGAGTCATCAGGAGTCAAACATAATCTGTTCTACCTTCAATCTTTCCAGATTCCCAATAGTGTGTGTGAGTGGCAGGAGAAAAAGTGCTGACTCACTCAGGGACAAGTTCTTATGTGTGAATATATAAATCTCTACATCCTAAATATAACCCAACTTGTCACTTTCAGACTTCAGTCCATTTTAGTATTTTTAAAAAAGGCCTTCATCCATTCCGGGGGTCAAACTTCCCATCATAAAATGTGGAATTTACTGAAACGCATTCATCTGGTTGAGATTGAATGTAAATATTTACCTTGCTAGTAGCGTAACTCCAGTTATGTGTGTATTCTGTTCCTTCATTGCGTCCCAAGCATTAGCCTCATCCAGTCTTCTCATCACCTCATCTAACTGAGCTCTCGCTAGCAAGATTCTCAGTGCATCAGCTGCAACTCTAGACACACAAACAAACACACACAGGAGAGTATCACTCACCAATAAAAATGATTAAAAAAAATGGGTGGCACAAACAGGACAACAAACATGCCAACCCTGCAACGTGGACGGAGGCGGCGTGTTTTGTGTTGTTATCCTTCGGTGCCGAGACTCCGACGCTAGCTCCCATTCTGACAGTGAGGCAGGAAAAGAGCTGAGGGAACTGACTTAGGGCCGGCTCTTGGCTCTGTCCATTTAATAAGAGTTCTTTGAGACCACACGTCATCTAGGAACAAAGAACACAAACATGTACGGTATAAAAAGATAACCACGTGGTGGAGGTTGTTTGCGTTTATCACTTACAGCAAGTGGCTTAGGTGTCGCCATCTTGGTTGTTCCGCCTCTGATCATTGAATCTTTCTTGTCCACATAGGGCGCCATGACGGAAAGTTTCTCCATTACCATTTCAATGATCTGATTGGCTACTACGGGGTCTGCTCCCAAAGCCATCCACATCTCACTGGTCCAACTAAAAAATTAAAAAACAGGATATAACTGCAAAGGTGCACTAGTAAAACATCTGTCTAAAAGAAGAAAGTACACATTGGAATAGCTATCTGAGGGGAAATAAGTTATCAAATGTACTAGCTGAATATGTTCACACTAGGGGTGAATCGATGGTCTGGATGTGATCGGTATTGGTATAGGTATCGTCCGATTATTGGGTTCAAACCCTGATAGGAACATCCCTAGTTCATACTTGCTAAACAGCTACCTGTCATATGGAAGCGGTTGGTTAATGAGAGTATTAACAACAGTCTGGAGATGTTGAGATGCCAGGATTAGTACGGTCTGCCCGACTGCCACTCTCACCTAAACACAGGTACAAAAGTATGACATCATCAAGCATCACCACGGTGAATGCGATTAATCGCGGGTAACTTTGTTATACTACACATATAGAAAATATCCTACATGTAACATGACAACAAATATTATCTAGAATTGCCATGGTACCGTCTTGCCCTACCTGCTCCTCAGTGATGCTCTGCAGTTGCATGTGAAGCACCTCCAGCATCTCAGGTACCTAGAAATTGGGACTAAATTCAAATGAAGCAACAAGCACAGAGTGTAATAATAATCTTGTCAAAGTCACATTACCATCTCTTGTATTCCGCCGCCTCGGTTCTTTAGCAGAGTGTTGAGTATGACAGATGACGCTCTGCAGCAGTTTGACTGACTGTCGACCAGGCCCTCAAACAACATGAACACGAAGGTGGTGAGCTGCTGCAGAGGTAGACGCTTACTCATCACCTGAAGCACACAAGGAAATTTCAGCTATTTCACACTTATTATTAAGTACATAATCCTACATTCACGTTCATTCATTGTTTCATACTGTATGTAACGATAGAAACCATAGAACTAAATAGAATAGATACAAGTTTTTAATAAAAATCTAATCTAGACTGATTGAATGTGTCCTTAAAAAATGTACCCAGGTGATCTCGGAGCAGGTCTTGTAGAGAACTGAATGGTCAGGATTTTCTAGTCTGTCTTTCAGAAGTAATAGCCCATCCACGGCTTCATCTTTATAGCCAAGAGAGACACCTGTATTTCATATCAAAAAGAGAAAGCGTCACTATTAGGTAAGTAGTAGAATTAAACAATACATAACATATGAATATGAATATATGAATATATGAATAAACAAAACCCATAATTGTGCCCTTTTCTGCACACAAGGGCATTTTAGGTGGAAGAAATTGACATTTGTTAGTTCGGAATCCCAATGGTTTTGTCCATTTAGTGAATGTAACACTCAAATTCGCAAAGTAGCAAATAAAATAAACAAATAAAAAAATTTATAAAAATTAATAAAATAAAGTAAAAAAACTTAAATTATATTAGGAAAGCAGGAAGTGAACAAATGTAACAGTTACTGATTGTAAAAGTACCAGATGGAGGGGTAGGATTTAATAAGCTTTGCTTCTTCCTACTCCTTTTGGACATGTGGAACTGTGAACTGATTATGGGATGCATTCAATTGTAATCTGATGCATGTTCAAATGAAATTAAACCATTACCATTACCAAAGATGACATGATATTAACAAGAGTACTAAGTGTCAATGTGTCACCTTCATAGCGTAGCTGGATACACAGCAGAGTGTGTATACAGTCAATGGCGCCGGTGCGTACAACAAGGTGAGGGTCAGAGCAGCGTGGAGACAGTCGACCCAGCAGAGCTCCAAGGTTATGGAAGGACACCATGTTCTAGACATGAACACAAGTGAGAAAAGCTTCTATGAGATGTCAAGTCAAGTCAAAACAAGACTTGACTTCACCTTGACTGTCATGTTGTCCAGGTAGTGAGTCAGCATGCAGGCGGTGGCTGTGATAGCTCTCTCTCTCTCGTATTCTTGCGGTGAGCTCAACCAGCATTCGATGTGCTGCACGGGGCAGAAAGATGATGGGGTGTCAGATGACACTGAGCAACACTCAGCGTTGACACTGCAATAACGGCAACAAAGCAATTAACCATTTATAGGACATTGTAGCTAATTTATCTGTTTCAGTGACCATTGCATATGCAGCCAGTCTAACAAAGTCGAGACATTGTGAAAAAAGGAGAGTTCAAAGCACAAATACACTCAAATGTATCTTTTACAAAATGTAACCTGCGTAAAATGCATTATATACAAAAACGGGATAAACGGGATATGTCCTTGGCATTGAATGAGTTGGAATTATTGGTTCCTGGCAATGACACAAAGTAGAAAAAAACAAGTGCTTACCTTAAAAACACTCTGTAGACTATCAGGTGTAGGATCCTTGGTGAGCACACTGTTCAGTAACCCATGCAGTGCAGTCAGGGTGTCTTTGTACAAGGCCTGCAAACATGCGTTATTGTGTACAGTATGTACGCATGTATTTTACAGTACATGATTCAATTCAAATGATAACCTAGAGGCAACTGAGCTAACTAGTTCACCTTTCTTTGCTTGGGGTCCAATATTTCCTCTTCTTTGTTTTTTTCTGGTGTGTGCGTCTCCAGCGGTAAAGAGAATACACTGTTCACACACACCTTCAGCAAGTCAAAACTCTCATTCTCACTCAGCGCAGGGTCCAGAGGCCTGGGTCACTGAAGGTCAAAGGCAAAACCAGTAGGAAATGAAAAGGGTAGAAACACACATCGCGTCTCTTTCAGTTAGCCAGGATAAGTTGAAAGGTTCCTATGAAATGTCAACAGTCTCTTTCAAGGGTGGAAGCCTTAGTGGAGCATTGGAGGATACGTGAGGTTGGCACAGGTGCTCATCACCAGGTGGCGCACTGGAGTCCGAAGTGAATCGGCAGGTTCGGCTTTAATAAAATCCTGTCCAAGAAAACAAATCAAGAAAAAATATGTAGTATAAATGTATAGTATACATATGTATGAGTGCTGACCACTCACCAGCATGACAGAAATGAGCTCCTGTTTGCGAGTGAAGACGTAGCCTTGTTTCCTCACACACTCACTGATGGCTTTAGCGACGAGGCCGATACTCTGGATCAAACTCAGTTTCATTGTCAGATCCTGACATTTGGACACACACACACACAATGTAAGGACAAAAACAGGACACATCAGAAGATTCTATTTTCAATCCACCCTAAAGAAAGAAAATGCCCCACCACCAATATTATATAATACAAACAGATTAGCATAAGCAAAGCCAAGAATCACTCGAGCAATATATTAATCTTGAAAATGAGAATTGATCCTTCCATAGTTGCGGATGGAGAGAAGTTTTAAGTTTATTAGAGTAGATGAGTTCAAGAGTCACCCAGCCGTGGGCTCTGGCGTAAAAAGTGACAGACATAAACGAGCTGTTAGGAGTCAAAAGGAGAATGTAAAATAGTCTCAGGTCAGCGTTCATCGAGCAGTCAGCAAAATCTGATCTTTTTTTTATAATACAGATAAATGATGAGTTACTTGTAGTACAAAAAACCCTTAAATCCTTTTAAATGAAAATGCACCCTTCATGATGTCAATAGCTTGTTGCAAAAGCTGAGAATGTAAAGGAGTTAAAAAGTTGGCCGGTGCAGATGCCTTATGCCATCAAGAAAATGTTTCCAAACTTTCACTTAAGATTTCCACCGCAAACGTGGGCATCAGAACAGGAAACAAAAAGTAGCGGTTAACTGGGAAGAGAAACAAAGTGAAACGGCCCCAGTATCCCTGTGACGATACCTTGGTCTCTACTTTAATTCCAAGCACCTGTATGAAATAGATGTAAATATACATGAAATCATTTTCTACACATGGTCAACTACATTTGTAGGATTTTGCGACTATGTTAGACAAATCAGATGTTAGGCAATTGGTGAGCGTAGATAAATCATAAAGCCACAAAAGCAATATGATCATAATGTTTGCACAATGTCAATAATTCAAAAACTACAATACATTAAGTGGACCTTTCCCATTGATGACATTTGTCACCTCAAGATAAGACGAGATATCACTCAATGTCAGATGACAAAAAAGAAAAAATATATGACCTTATACACTATTTTAAAAAGGTAATAAATGTGATTAATTTTCTCTAAATGAGATTTATCAAGATTATTATCCATAGTAATGACCGATATTGCAAACAACCTCTCTACTTACTGTAAATACTGTATCTTATCCAAACCACAGTGTTTGCATTACCTTGGTGTTGAAATGTTTACTGATACAGCGAAGAATGTCTTGATCAATACGATCCAGGATCTTCTCTGAAGGAGCGTTTACAGCCACGTGACCGTAACACAGGATTAACGTGCTTTTCACTTTCTCCGTCTCAACATCGTTGCGTTCCTGAGACGAGAGACTCAAATTGAATTAAACTGAATTGTGTCTTTAACTGAAGTGATTATTGTAAATGTTCCTTTTACTTTGAGCAAGTTAAAGATGCTTGGCGATTTCTTGAATGCATCCGATTTTCCAAACTCTTCCAGTTTGGCCAGAGTTCCGTCTAGATGGCTGTTAGCGCAGCGCCCGACGCCCAGAGCCACGCCCTGACAAATAAAAGCATTCCATAGAAACGGAATCCAGTACGCTAGTATTCATTCATTCATTTTCTATTGTGTATCCTGTTCTGTGTCACGCATGAGCTCGGGCCTATCCCAGCAGATCACATGACACATATTAATTGACATATTGATTGACAGTACCTCTCTTTCAACAGCATCATTGTGTCGTGCTGTTAGGAGGATTTCCTGCAACTGTTTTTTAACAAACTCCTTATTGAGAGAATGCTGCAGGGTCACTCCTATACACTGATACAGGAAACTCTGTAAAGGAAAAAAACACAGTATATACATATATATATATATATACTATATACAAAACATACTGTTTGGTTATGCCAATTTACAGTAGCCCTGGTCTGTAAAATAGCCTTTACCTTCTCCTCCAAATCACTGTTATAGGTGGACAAGTATCTAGTTGCTTCTGCTGCTAACTGGCACACCCACTTGTCATCGTCAACAGCAACCAACGTTTTGGACAGGATCTGGAAACAATCGCAGCACAATGTAATTGTCACTCTAATAGTCCAAACATTATTAATATTTAATATTAAGAATATCCCAAAAAAGCCCACCTCCAGGACATTTTCATGCCATCTTTTCTTATCAAGATTCTCTGCCGTTGACTCTGAAAACAATAACAGAAAGATAGAATAGTGTGCACCAGGGTTTTCGACCATTAGCAAACGCTTGCTGCTTACCCTCCAGTACCGCCAGCAGAGGAGGGATCTCCTTGTCCCAGAGAGCTTCTGTGCTGCGGTGAATATTAACAGAGAGGATGTGGAGGAGGGAGAGCGATGGACCTCCATGACCTCTGCTTTTGAATGGGAATGCTGCATTCATCTGGAAGGAGACAAGGCAAGCACCCACGGAAACAAGTCAAGTTACAGTGACTCCAGTATGTCACCTGGAGGACGATACTGAGGGTTTATTTTTCTAAATCTGATGCTGTCTTATGTGTTCACTTGGTGGTTGTACTTGCCAACAGTTTGATCATCAATGTTTGAGGAGATGGCAGATTGACTGAAAGAGGAAAAAAAAAAATATTTTAAGAAAATACAATTAAAAAAGATATGATAATATATTGTATATCTACTAATTTGACATAGATGACAGACAAGGAAAAGACACATATGCATATGGAAATATATTCAATATATTACATTACACAATGTATTGTGTGATCAATTAATTTGCTTAATATAGTGAGAAATTGTCACGTTTTTTGTAACGTTTTAATCTTGCAAGATCTTGTGATACCACCGATATAATGTATATTCTGTTTTTTCATGGTTGTACTCCAGAGCGACTTACAGTATATATAGAGTACTCCTATCAGTCCTGTTCATGTTCTGGTAAAACAAGCATATTGGCTTTGTTTTGCTTGAAATAAGCTATGAAAATAAATGTTACAAAATTGGCCATTTTTATTTTGTAAAAGTAGCCATCACAAGAGAAAACATTGATGGCCCCTAAAATAGCCAGTATAGACATTTAAACATTTACACTGCATGTATGTGATCGGTATTGGTATCGGCATCGGCTGCACTCGTGGCTTAACGTCCCTAATATTAATGTATGTGACGGAACATCCCTAAATAAAGAGAAAATAAATGTCATGTACAGATGCCAAGACATATAACAAACATATTAACACAAATACCCAATCTACCTTCCTGTGTAAAGTCGATGTTAAAGCTGGGCTCCTTGTTTTCCTTTTTCTTGTTTCCAAGTACAATCAGACTCCTGCACAGCGAAGTGGTGGCGTTGTTGTACTGTGGAGGTGTTAGATAGTTGAGCAGCTTTGGCCACAGCACCTAAAAATGAACATAAAGTCATTGAAAGTTGCTTTTGAGTGATATAAAAGGAACCAGTGGATTGAGTAAACACAAATGAAATTGATACTTTACATACATCAGCCAGCCGTCCAACAGTCGTGGTCAGTAGATGAAGGGTGTTGTCACACATTGACCTCAGGGCCTCATTTGTGACCTCTTCTGGGTCTTCAGTTTTCTGACCCCTCTAAGGCAGGCATACAAAGATAATGAAATACATGTAAGTAGATATGTTATGCATGGCTTTCTTTCGATAAAAGTTGTAAAGTGATTGATGAAACATCATTGGCTCTGTATGTACAAGATACATGTAAATAAACAATGCAAAAGAGTAGCATTAGTGCTTGTGTCAATGTGATAATCGCAATGTTACTGTTGTCGGCATACCTGATACGTGTCCGGTAAGGCACAGTGTTGAACGATGAATCTCACCAGTAACTCTCCGCCGTCTAACTCTAAATAACCGTGATGGGCCATGGCGCTGATCACCTGGACCACGCGCTTCTTAACCTGGGTCCACAGATACGTGCCGAAGTTGAACCATTGTCGAAACGGCAATCCTGGTGTTCCGTTTACGGATGAATGCGTGTTACCTTGTTGCTGTGGTCAGCCATTGGTTGCCTGATGCTAGCTAGAATGAGAAGCTTCTTGGTCTCCATCATTGAAGCTGCAATACACATGCACATATTATTACATGAGAGATGGAAAACTTAGAATGAGTGGAATAAAAACCTAATAATAATAAGTTAATGCATGATTTAGAATGTATTATTTATTCTTATTATTATTTATTGATTCTCTCAAACTGATAGTTTAGGCCAAGAGCAGACATTTTGATTTTGCAGACATTTAATCGGGTCAAACTATATCCAAGTACTGTACATTATTATATGAATCATTTTTTTAGGAATGTTAGCACTCAGCATCTACTCACTGCTGGAGTTGATGAGGTGACGTAGGACAGCCAGGGAGCCCAATCTGCTCCTCTCGTTGCTGTTCTCTAATTTCTGAAGAACAAACATTACCAGTCGGTCCGGGAAAGCATTAGCTAGAATGGGAGATAGGAAGAGAGACGTTAAAATACATAACTTGTAACAATCCAATAACAACATGCCGTAAAAAAAAAACAGCTCAGGAGTGAAAACTCCACATTTAATATGATTCGGGACATCATGTCTGATGTCACGCTAATGGATGATTTCATTTCTGTTCTTGTGACTCCAACCGTTACAGCGGATGTCACGGTGCACCACTTGAAATTAGAGCATATATAATCATGTAAGAGTTCCGCTACCTAACAAACTGAAGCAACGCAGGACCTCGTTGTGATTCTTGACTGTAGGAGGGTTACTATAATCAACAGAGGTGGACACCTGGAGAGAGAAAAGTACATTGGTGGGACGAGAATGAACACACTCCCGTGTACATATGGCAGTGATGTGATACTGTATCTGTGGCGTAGTACAGTATTTAGCTACGCAGGCAAAGGGAAACCTAACACAGAGATCATTTAGGTCAATGGCACACTTGCTAAACAAATACAATATACTCAATTAATGGAACAATATATTTTAGCAAATTATAGTTATTCATTAAATTTGCAGAATTACCGATGTTCATTTCTATGGCTATTATTTTGACTGTTCCCACTGGTACAGATTTGCTCGTTTTTTCCTCCCGCCCTCCTATAAAAGATGTTGAGGATTTACTGATTTTTATTTTAAAAAAATCATAAAACTGTTTTTTAAATCACTGGCATGGTTGCCCCTATTTGTACATGTGTTCATGTGTTGTGTTTGTGTGAATTAAATTATGTATAGAAAAATGTTTTTCATATTATGTGAAACTCTGTACACCTGTTAACTGAATGTTATTGCCCTTCGACAGGTCGCCCTTTAAGTCCCCGGATTGGTTGACTGCACCCATCGGGGACATACATATATGTGTGTAGGGCGGAGATGGGATTTAATATGTCTGATGAAGGTCAAGCGGACCAAAACGTTACCTGAATAAACTAATGAATGATGATAAATATGATATGATAACAAAATTCAATGGACATGACATGCACAGTTTGAAGGCGTTTGTGAACCCAGCAAAGACTGCTAAACTGAAAAACTCAAATTTTAGTGCCCTTGTAAATAGCTGTGTTATGATTAAGATACATCACTTAGCATTGCGTGATGGTAACAGTGGAAAAAACTGTGGAAAGATGGCAGAGTGAAGGCTAATTAGGTTGCATTGTTAAATGCACAAAAATGGGCAATGCTGTACAAGACAATGAAATGCCACTACACAACAATGTATCTTTCTGACACTTTAACCAGTGTGACTGCCAATGGAAGTTGAATTGTATTTCAAATCACATTTGACTTCACACTTTTTAGTTACAGCAAGTCGTTTTTAACATCTACGGTAGATTTATTCATGCGAGCATACCTGTTGATGGAGTGCAAAAAGCAGACTGTCCAGTTGTGTCTCGAGCACCCTGCTGCCCATGTTGACAGAAGCATCAATAACTTGGCATAGACTCTGTAAGCAGGGTGTTAAAAGACAAACAATTAAATAGTTTATAACAAACATGCTGGGAAACGTTACCTCAGATCATCATCATGTTGCCGCAGCCCGGACTCACCTTGCTAATGATGTAGTGCTCGTTGTTTTTCTTATACAAAGACAGAATGGCAGGAATGAGTTTGGCAATCTGCTCCTCCAGTTTATCGCTAGCCATCAAATGGCACATCGAGCCAACTGCCTCAGCGACTGTTAGCCTCAACTGCAGGACACAAGACAGGACATACATTTGTTGGGAGGGATGTAAAGTGTGACACCGACTCTTTCATATAACTTTTATATAACTTCCATAAAGAGCAAAAAGCCCATGAGTGCAGTCTGAGCAGACACACCAATCCATTATGGTAACTCTCCTGATCGCTTACCCTGGATTCTCTGCTTTGCAGCCAGTTATTGAAGAGGATGTCAAAGGCAGCATAGATTTCACTGGAGAACGTGTCTGGCCTGACTGTGGGATCTGGAGCCTTGTCAAGGTTGGCAAGGTACTCCATGATACTGTCACTGAAATGACACAAGGCTGAAGGAGCGACACAAAACACAAAAAAAAAAGTCAAGGAGCATTCATTTTAAAGATGCAACACAGTAAGATTTAACTATTTCTATAGTATCTCTCTCAATGACGACATGTAAAACATTTCGATACGCCGTAGACGCCATCAATACTACTTACACGTGTGACAAATTGGAAAACAAAGTCAGTTCGTACCGGAGGAGAACACCCACTTCATGTTGTCTTGTTTGGCTAGGCTCAGCATGGGCAACATGGTGCCAAGAATAGCATTCAGGAAAGGCACCATGCCATAAACTGCAGAAGAAAGGGTCATCATCGTGTTAATAAAAAGAACAGTGGCTCTTGTGATCATGGGAACATCAATAAAAACAGGCGAGTTAAAGGACAACTACCGTACTCAGTGACTGCCGTGTAGATGCAAGTACGGTATATGAAAGTAAAACTCAATCTGATGTGCAGAACAAAGTTCATACATACATGAATATGAACTACAATAATCAATTTAGCAGTAAACAAGCATACTTGTTCATCCCAAGGTTGTATTTACTATGGATTTATTATTACAAAATAATGCATCCCCTATGAAAAGATGAAGTACAAGTTTGGCATTGGTGAGTAATATGCAGTAAAAATGTGCAGTTCAATGTGTAAAGGTGTACCGTTTGAATCCGAGAGATTCGCTAATGTCTGGACCACAAAAAAGTGAGGCAAAACTCCAGGCTGAAATTTACTAAGTATCTCCTCCATTATGTCATTGATGTGTTTGTTGCCCACGGCGACCAGAATGTTACTGGCTGCCTGCTGCCAGTCAGGGACAACTTCCTGTGAGGAGCACAAATACAAACAACATACTCAATATCCGATAAGCTTCTCAGTGTCACAAATCAAAATCTAACATAAGACATTACCTTTGATCGTGTCATCTCATCAGAGGCCAAGGAGATGATGCTCTTGATCCTGGGGTACGTGATGGCGTCTATCCTGCTGCCGACAATCAGCTCAATGGTTTGAAGAATCACAACTCTGTGGCTAACTACCAACTGGAGCAGGGAGAGGAGGAATGTTTATTAATTACAAAAGAATTAGCATTAGCACAACAGTAAGAAGCTTTTTACTAATACAATTAAAACAACATTGAAGTACAAGCTATGTACTGCATCACTAATGTTTCCTAATATTTGGATAGTTGTCCACAGTAAGGGTGTCATCAAGTGATAATCACAAGACTGGGGGCTGTGACGGAATGACACGATGTTCCCCAACAACATAATAACTCTTGTTGATGGTTCAATATCTCATACAAAACTATGCAATAACATCGAAGAAAACCTTGGCAATGTTGATTGTATGACAAAACTGTGAAATTCTGAGTTATCAATCATTCCATCATTCCATGCAATGTTCACAAGCTTGTCAAGCACAATCTTAGGCATTCCCAAAGAGAACTTAAGGAGAGCCGTTTTAATTAAAAAAAAACAAAAAACGAACATATTCATGGTATATCAAAAGTGTGTCACTACTGTGTGAATTACTAGAATTGACAGTATATTTAGTGTATATATTTCCACTATATACAGAATGTATTGTGTTACCTTTGGGTGTTTCAGCAGGTAGTCCTGACACATTGCAAGCACTCTGTCAGGCTGTTCTTTTCCCAGAGTCAGCACTGACTTCCTAACCTGAGCTTGGACCTCAGCGTCTTTGTCATTGGCAGCATCAAGCAGAGCCAGGGTCACCTCTGGAGTGAAAACACAACATGACTCAGTCTAAAATCACAAACGTTAGCCACAGTATTTGCCGCATGCGTTGTGTCATTGGTTAGCCTACTGAAAGTGTATAATGGGTGAAGCTAATGAAGTTGAATACGAGTCGTTTTTAAGAGGAAAAACTCACGTTCCACATCTGTCTCGCCCATGGTGGACAGAGGGCTGGTTTCCAGGGCTCAAGACCCTGAGGCCTGCAGGTGGCTGTATAGAGATAAGTGGTAGAGATGAACTTATTAACACACTTTGCAGCATGATGTATAAAGAGGACTTTGTTATGGCGGCAGGTACTGGAAAATGTACAGCAACTACCGAATGTTGAAACACAGAAATGATTCATAATCAAAAATGCACTGCACTGCAACATGAAACAAACTCAACAGGGAAAAAACAAACAAATGCAAAAAAAAGACTGAAAATAATGAAAAGCAGCATAGAAAATGGATAGATGGATGGACTGAATAGGTATTATTTACAATACTATACAGCAAAGTAGATAAGGTTAGCCTTGGAATGAACCCAATGAAACCAAAGGCAATTAGGAAACAATGTCTTAAAGCTAGCCTGGCTAACTTGTTTTGTTCTGTGAACTTGTAGCATTTCTCTCATTAGGTGTTGACTTGTGGTTTTGTCATTTGCACAATTTTTCTTCTGTATTTTTTTTTATTGTGCAACGTTTATGTGATTGACATAGTTGTGTTTGTTCTGTGGCGTTTGTGTGTTTTCGGATCATTTCAGTGTTTGCCTCTATTGGCAACCGTACGTTTGTTATAGCTGGCAATGCAATTTGTCGTGTATAATGCAAAGCGAAAGGGCATTAGAATAATATGTATTTATAAGACAGGTATCACTGACCTTGCGATTTGTTTTCGTCATTATACGTTTCAAACTCTGAAGTAACTTCCAGAAACCGTTTGTGTTCCCACAGAAGCCAACATCATTAGCTACCCTTAATAAATTAGCTGCTATCTAATGCACTAGCTTGACTGCTGCTACGGAAGCCAGCGACGTATTAGCAGCGATATTAGAAACTTTAAAGGAAACCAGAGGCCGACTTACCAAGTTTACCACGGAACAAATGACACTCTACTTCCGGCCACAGTTTGTCCTCCTCGGACCGCGACGGTAATGTTATCTAAGGCTAAGGCTGCTGTCACTGCAGGTGTAAACACGCCTGGTCATGTGCTTCTGGTCAGCAGTAACAAATCAGCAATGTGACGTCACACGCATGACATGCGCATAGTTGTTCTTCCTCGGATTTATCAGCGTGACTGTCGTCAGGGTGCATACCGCCATCTAGCGTACATAGTATTTATAGCATTTGTTGTAATTTTCCCTTTACATACTACAATCTGGACATTATTTATTTTCAGGAGCTTGCAAATGCAAATACATTTATCATTATGATATTTATTAGTGAAAATAAGTAATAATACAAATCATTTAGATTTTTTCTTTCATTATTATTATTATAATTGTTATTTATACACAAAAGCTATGTAGAAATCAAATGAAACAAATAATTGGTGGAAAAATATAAAAAGAACAAAGAGGCACAATCAGAACAAAAAAAATGACAAAATGTTGATGCAGATGGAAAAAGTTTGGACACCCCTGCATTATAATATAAAATAATATTCTAACTCAGGTGTACTAAATCCGAGAGACACTCTAATTATATACTTTATATATTATACATACATAGTGAGAAAAATAAGTATTTGATCCCCCTTATGTTTTTGGAATGTGGGAGGAAACCAGAGTCCCGGAAAAACCCCACGGGGAGAACATGCAAACTCTGAGGGTGGAATCAAACTAGGGTCTCCTGACTCTGTGGCCTGCGCGCTAACCACTAGTTCACCATGCAGCTCTATTTGTTCTCAGTTTAAGTTATTTAATATCAATTTTTATTTTAAATACCAGAGATGAGCATTGTTTTGGTCAACAATATACATAACTGCAAATCGGTAGAAAAAAACACAGCTATGGAATATCCAGAGACTTTTTGTGTTAATGATTTATTATTCAATGTATGTACAAACATGTACAGCACTTCATCAACTCATGTGCAAACATGATGGAATCATACATTATCGTCACACATTGAAGATTGTAGAATACGTTCTTACTGCCATATGTTTTGTGTGTACTTTATATTATCATAACATATTAAATGTTTCATTCCAATTCACCTGTGTTACTTGTGTTTCTTGTTATAACATGAAGCTCAGCAAAGCAGTGGCAATAGAACATTAATAACAAGTTAATAAAATGCAAACACTTAAATACATGAACACAGAAAGGCATTATTTGAATGTTAAAAGAGCTGCTCTGGATATTGTTAGGAATACACAAACGTTTGGTCTGCATTATTCAAAACTCATTTGTGCCAACTTAAGAACATTGTCATTTCAAGAATAAATTACATACACCAATACCCTGTAAAAGACCGATCTCAACATCACCCTGTAAATGGAGCTATAAGAATTCCATGGACCTTAAAGCTTTACGATGAACTCAGCTGAGCGAGCAGACCACCACGATGATCATCATGTATCACTTGCCATCTGAAACGGCCTTATTACAAAATGGGATGTTTTCACGATGAGAAAGTCAGAGGATGCTTTGCTGTCGTCGCAAAACATCAGTCGCGTAGAAGAATGAAAGAACCACACGTTCATTTGGTTTCCACAACACTGCTGACGAGACTGAAGCTTGGATGGTTGTCTTTGAAAATGTGGTTTTCATGGCTTGGAGATGTTAACCTCATGCATCTCTTTTGGGAAGATTCCTGTCTGGTTGTGTTGTCCTGTGGGAAATAAAGAAATCATTATTGATATACAGTATTGATATTTAAATGGTATATGGATAAGCGGTATAGAAAATGGATGGATGGATGGATGCATTTGGGAATATCTATCCCGATTAATCAGGTATGAGCTTGAGCTATCTGATTGGTCATGATGCCATTGCATCACCATGCCCCTAGCATTTACTACAAGGGTCTCAAACTCAATTTACTTGGGGGCCACTGGAGCTAGGGTCTGGGCAAGGCTGGGCCGCATCAGGTTTTCCAAAAAAAAAAAAAAACGCATTTATTAAAAACGGAAAAATATACAAACTTTTTCAGTGCTTTGGTTCAGATTTTCTACAATAAAAGCTCTGATAAAACATTCCACTGTTCTCAAATATCTTAATTTTTATTTTTCTACACAAAATAAGATGAAAAATAAATAAACAAATCAAGAATAAAGAAAATCAATCAATCAGTAATAAATATAATAATAATAATAATAATAATAATAATAATAATAATAATAATAATAATAATAATAATAATAATAATAATAATAATAATAATAATAATAATAATAATAATAATAATAATAAAACAGCAAATAATAAAAACCTAAGAAACCACATATAGTTGGTGGGTAGACAAATTATTTTTTTCAGATTAAAATGAACAAAGCATTATTAGAGCCCTGTAGACATGACAAAACACGACTATAGTCACATTAATATTTTTTTTATTTACAACATATTGCGCAACTGCACGGTCTTGAGACACATGCTAACTCGCAAACTGGAGAGCTAGCGACCTAAACGGTAGCCTTCAAGTTATTTCCTTTAAACTTAAATAGCCAAAAACTTACCACTTCCACACGGATAGGGAGGATAACTATTAACAGTTATTTAACCTTTAACATGAACATTAATCAAACATAATAATTTTTTCTGGGTACATGATACCATACAGCATCCATATCAAACTTGCGCGGGCCGCACTAACATTAAACTTTCATATCAAGGCGGGGGCCTCAAACTGGTGTTCTGCGGGCCACATTTGGCCCACGGGCCGCGTGTTTGAGACCACTGATTTACGACATAATACTGCAGTTATTTGGGTGGCATATAAATGTAATCCAAGTGACAAGGACTAATACTTAGTTGTGTACATACTCATGTTTAGTGAGGGAAACTTTGTCACAGGCGACCTCTGTTAGTGGTCCGCCTTCTTTTGAGGAGTTTGTCTGAACTCCTGTATGGTGTCTGCCACCTCTGGGAGTGGACATCCCATTCATATTCAAATCCCTATAAAAAACGGGATTAAAGTCATTACCAGCTGCTTTCATTTTTTTCAAAGATGCAGAACCGAAAGCTACTTACTCCTTCGCGGCGCCTTCTCCTTCTTCAAGAACTTTCAGGCCTGGAACTTTCTGTCCAAAGAGTTTGACAGCAATAGACATGAGAAGACCACAATGGTTCCTGTAGCAGCAGGTGGCATCCACTATCAGGAACACTACCAGGAAGATCACCATGACGATGCCGACCACGCTGCCTTTGGTCATGCTGCTTCTCCGTACTGGGAGTGCATGAAGGTATAAGAAGAGAGGATATAAAGTTTAGTTGAGGTGATGTTTATGTAATGGTAATGGTTTTATTTCATTTGAACATGCATCAGATTACAATTGAGTGCATCCCATAATCAGTTCACAGTTCCACATGTCGAAAAGGAGTAGGAAGAAGCAAAGCTTATTAAATCCTGGTACTTTTACAATCAGTAACTGTTACATTTGTTCACTTCCTGCTTTCCTAATTTAATTTAATTTAATTTAATTTAATTTAATTTAATTTAATTTAATTTAATTTAATTTAATTTAATTTAATTTAATTTGATTTAATTTAATTTAATTTAATTTAATTTTATTTTATTTAATTTAATTTTATTTAATTTTATTTAATTTTATTTTATTTTATTTTATTTTATTTTATTTTACATACCGAAGTATGAGGTGATATGAACATCCAATGCCATAATGGGTACCATAGTAAGTGTCAATATAGTGATATATATAGCACATCATGACTGGTTCAAGACTCTTCATCCTTGTATTTAGCAAACATCAACTGCTTGTATTGTTTCTTGAATTGGCTCATCGTTGTGCATTGTTTGATTCCCTTACTCAATCCATTCCATAGTTTGATTCCACATACTGAAATGTTATGGCTTTTTAACGTATTCCTAGCATATAAGTGTCTCAAATGTACTTCTTCCCTGAGAAACAAAGGCACCTCTGATGTGAAGATTCATACCAGGTTGTTCTGCAATGGTGAAGTTGAATACCGCGGGGATAGAGGAACCATTCATATTAATTGCTAGGACTTCCAGTTGATAGTCAGAGCCAAAGGTCAGGTCTTTGAGCGTGACGGAGTCAGTATTGGATGACAGTTGCTTCTCCTTCCACTCAGCCCCATCTTTATCCTAGGAGAGGATGAAGCATGGAAGACAAAAGGAACCAGAAAACAGGAGTTGATTAGAAGACGCTGATAGAAAACGTTCTGAACTGAACTTCAGTAGATATGATTGTGGAAGAAAAGTACTGAAATTAACTTTTCTTTCATTTATCACCCCTTCCACTCAAACGTGGTTCATACAGTAATATAGTCATATCGATACCTGGCGATATCGCACAGTGTAGTGCAGGAGAGGAGTCCCACCATCGCCGGTAGGTTTAAGGGGCACAGAGAAGGAGTTCCCCTCAACGTTCATCTCATCAGACAACAAAAGTGGGCTGTCGGGCTCACCTAAACGGCAATGCACAAACACCGTACAGGAAATTAACAATATCTGTCATGTCTACCGCAGCAAATGATGACTTAACAGCCATGAAGAACTATAGTCACTATAATGGCTTACCTCCTGCAGAGGGATGATGGATATTGGAGAGCATCAGGCAACACGGTGCGGTGATGATAGCGATGGAGACATATACCAGAAGATGAAATGATAAAAATGATCACAATCATACAAGATACATGAACCATAACAATAATAACACACATAAATATGTCATGTGTGTGCAAAAGTGAAAGTCAATACGGGGTCGCCACAGCGGATCTTTTTGATCCGCATACTTGATCCTTTTATATTCCAGATGCCCTTCCTGACAAATACCGATGATGCTTACTAGTGGAGATTCGAACCTGAGGCGTCCACTCCAAAGTCCAGACGAAACAATGCACCAAATTGGATCGTCTATGCGTTTTGATCTGACAAATCTTAAGTAACTTTGATCAAATGTAGAATTACTTTACATGAAATTGGTTGAGCTCTGGCGGCACGGCGGTCTGGTGGTTAGTGCGCAGACCTCACAGCTAGGAGACCAGGGTTCGGTCCCCACCCTCGGCCATCTCTGTGTGGGTTTTCTCCGGGTACTCCGGTTTCCTCCCACATTCCAAAAACATGCTAGGTTAATTGGCGACTCCAAATTGTCCATAGGTATGAATGCGAGTGTGAATGGTTGTTTGTCTATATGTGCCCTGTGATTGGCTGGCGACCAGTCCAGGGTGTACCCCGCCTCTCGCCCGAAGACAGCTGGGATAGGCTCCAGCACCCCCCGCGACCCTCGTGAGGAAAAAGCGGTAGAAAATGAATGAATGAATGGTTGAGCTCTAATGGAAAAAACAGCCACATGTCGCACCAGGTAAGTTGCATTGCAAGGTTAATAGTGTGCATAAAGCACATAATGTGTGGTTCCAATACGGCCTCGAACAATGCCAATTATATATATATTGTGACTTATCAGACGCCATAGTTCCCAGTTCCCTGTTCTCACAAGACAGCTTTTCCCAAACCAGAACCTCATGAGATCTCACGACACCCCCAGTTACTAACATGACGTCAGTGTGTGACACTCACGTATTCCTTGGGTGCGGACAATGTTTGCTTCTGAGAATTGGCCCAGTCCGGCTGCATTCATAGCAGCCAAACGTACGCTATACAATGTGTACGGCCGGAGGGAAGTCATAGCCAGTGTGTCTATGTATAGAAACACAAGAAATAAATTAGGATATTCATTACATATAGCACTTATTAGTTAGCAATAGCAGTGAATTACCAGCGTTTGGGACTGTGACCTCCTTCCATTGTTCAGCTGCATTTTCCCTCCACTGGAGGACGAAGCTTGTGATGGGTGTCCCCCCACTGACAGGCAGAGTTTTGAGGGAGAAGAAGACCGATGCAGGACCAGGTGACACGGATACGTAGAGAGGAGGACCAGGCTGGGCTGGGAGTCAAGAGAACAAAATGTCTTGTGTCTTGTATGGCTTATTGGAAAGTGAATGGTCGCTTGTTTATACTTTATACAGGATGTATCTAATGAGAACAAGTGGTATGGAAAATTGTAGTTTTTAATTATAATTAATATTATATTATATTAATAATAATAATAAGAATAATACGTTTTATTTGTATAGCGCTTTTCAAAATACTCAAAGACACTTTACAGAAGAAAGGAGTTTTTATAATATAATATAATATAATATAATATAATATAATATAATATAATATAATATAATATAATATAATATAATATAATATAATATAATATAATATAATATAATATAATATAATATAATATAATATAATATAATATAATATAATATAATATAATATAATATAATATAATATAATATAATATAATATAATATCATATCATATCATATAATATCATATAATATCATATAATATCATATAATATCATATAATATCATATAATATCATATAATATCATATAATATCATATAATATCATATAATATCATATAATATCATATAATATCATATCATTTCATTTCATTTAAATATTATTTTATATGATATGATATTTTATTATATTAAAATAATATTAAAATATAATTTAAATATTAATTTATATGACATAATATGATATTATATTTTATTATATTAAAATAATATTATATTATATTATATTATATTGTATTGTATTATATTATATTATATTATATTATATTATATTATATTATATTATATTATATTATATTATATTATATTATATTATATTATATTATATTATATTATATTATATTATATTATATGATATTATATGATATTATATGATATTATATGATATTATATTATATTATATTATATTATATTATATTATATTATATTATATTATATTATATTATATTATATTATATTATATTATATTATATTATTAATATATATTATTATATTATATTATTAATATATATTATTATATTATATTATTAATTATAATTAATAAACATATTGTGAAGCTAATATAGCTAATGTGAGGAGGAAGCTAATATAGTTCCAATGCAAAGAAAACAAGCTCTTACTGTGAAGGGCAACATCTCTCGATGCATTGCCGATGCTGCTGACCGCCATGCAGGAATACAGACCTCCATCAGAGGGCACTATTTCATCAATTACCAACACACCTTCCTCAACACGGACACGACCAGAAGAAGAGTACTGCAGGCCAAACACAAAGATATAATACACATATTGGACCCAACATAGATCAATAAAACCCCACCCGGTTCCGTGTGTCATGTGCACCCACCAGGGTTTGTCCGTTGTACTTGTTGATCCAGTGCAGTTCAGGCTGAGGAAGACCGGACACGTTACAGGCCACAGAGACACGCTCGCCTGTGTTGACGTTCTGCTGCTCGACTGACAAAGACACCTCTGGCGCCTCTGAAATGAAATGAAATCCAACATCGCATTTGTACTGCACGTGTACCGTAGCATGGTACTGGTATTCACAAAGAACTCACCAAAAACATGAAGCAAGATGGTGGCACTGGTTTCAGTGATCTTGTTGGTGGCCGTGCAGACATACTCGCCATAGTCATCCCTGACAACTGACGTTATGGTCAACTGGCTGCGGTCAGAGTTGAACTTATGATGTGCAGGGTCATAAAGTACCGGCCTGTGAGTTAGAATTGCAGAGAAATGTATATATTATATACTGAATATCACAATACTGCATGGTACCTTAATGGGAATAGCATGTTGGCCACACAGTAAGGAGATAGGGAAGACCTGGGTTCAAATCTCTGCTGTGTGGAGTTTGCATGGTCTCCCCATGTGTACATTCATTCATTCATTCATTTTCTACCGCTTATCCTCACAAGGGTTGTGGGGGTGCTGGAGCCTATCCCAGCTGTCTTTGGGCGAGAGGCGGGGTACACCCCGGACTGGTGGCCAGCCAATCACAGGGCACATATAGACAAACAACCATTCACACTCACATTCATACCTATGGACAATTTGGAGTCGCTAATTAACCTAGCATGTTTTTGGGAGGAAACCGGAGTACCCGGAGAAAACCCACGCATGCACGGGAAGAACATGCAAACTCCACACAGAGATGGCCGAGGGTGGAATTGAACCCTGGTCTCCTAGCTGTGAGGTCTGCGCGCTAACCACTCGACCGCCGTGCCGCCCCCCATGTGTACATTCATTCATTCATTCATTTTCTACCGCTTTTCCTCACGAGGGTCGCGGGGGTGCTGGAGCCTATCCCAGCTGTCTTCGGGTGTAAGGCGGGGTACAACCTGGACTGGTGGCCAGCCAATCACAGGGCACATATAGACAAACAACCATTCACACTCACATTCATACCTATGGACAATTTGGAGTCGCTAATTAACCTAGCATGTTTTTGGAATGTGGGAGGAAACCGGAGTACCCGGAGAAAATCCACGCATGCACGGGGAGAACATGCAAACTCCACACAGAGATGCCCGAGGGTGGAATTGAACCCTGGTCTCCTAGCTGTGAGGTCTGTGCGCTAACCACTCGACCGCCGTGCCGCCCCCCCATGTGTACATGTACATCCAAATTGTCATTATTATAGGTATGAATGTGAGTGTGAATGGTTGTTTGACTATATGTGTCCTGTGATTGGCTGGCCACCAGCATAGCCACGACCCTAGTGAGGATAAACGGCATGGAAGTTGGATGGATCAATGGCAGTCAGATGGTGGAATAAAAAAAAAACAATCTGATATAATCCATCATATCCATCAATAAATCATGTATGATTTATTAAAAGTACAACACAGCACATATAGTACACAAAAGTATGTTTTGTTTCTGCGTTGTCCGACCCTTTAGTTTCCACTTTTAAAGGGCTTTGAGAGAAACCCAAACCCATGTATATGGGGACTATGCCAACTCCACAAGGTCAAGGTTTGAACCCAGCTGCATATGATGCAGCCATGCCAACCACCCTGCTGCCATAATGTGGATTTAACGTGTGTCATTAAACGTTTCCTGCAGGTAAAATCAGGTCTTACATGCTCCAGGTGATGTTGGGTTTTGGTTGCCCGTCCACCAAACACAGCAGGGAAACATTGGTTTCTGGTCCAGCTATCACTTTCCTTACCTCTTCTCTCAGACGCACAGTAGGAGGAGCTGCATCAAGTTGAGATATATATAGAAATATTATTCATTATGAATTAATTTCTGGTTGACTCAACATGTCATAAAGGATGATGCAAAGAATATACAAACCATTAATAACAACAGATATGAAAAGCTGCTTGATGATGGGTCTTCCTTTAATCTGGGCTTGGCACACGTATGTCCCAGCATCCTGTCTCCGCACTTTCTCAATCAGGAGCGCGTTATCAGGCAGCTGGCGAACATGATTTCCTATAAAGAAAAATATATTGTTAATATAAGGGATCGATATACACAATACTTAAACATACATATACGTGTACTCACCACGAGAAAAGATGGCCTCCTTGTTGTATGCCCAGCGGACCTCCACTGCCGGCTTCCCAGACACCAGACAAGGAACCTTCCCATCTGTGCCCTCCAGAAACTCATGGTAGGTGGGGGTGCTTCCGAATGAGGGACCCTCTGACACGAGATACAGGATAATTGTTATGGTGATACGCTCTGATTTACATGACCGCTTTACTTTATGAAGTAGCCAGTTATGATTTTTATGATAGTTTTATGATGCATATCTACTAGAGCATTGATTCCCAAAGGGTGGGCCGTGGTGGTACTGCAGGTGGGCCATTACAGGTCATTAAAATATGATTCATTTTTGCATATATTATTTTTAAAATTATTTTTATTGTACAATATTTATTGCATGATTAAAAAAAATATTTGTAAGCATAAATAATAACCTATTGAGTGTTATTGGCCTGTCACAATATTTTAGGAACCTTATAGAGTTTATGATTGGAACGTAGCTCTCTGGTCATCATGCCAGTCTTGAATGCAGTTATGAAAAAGTATGAGAATTTATTATTATTATTATTATTATTATTATTATTATTATTATTATTATTATTATTATTATTATTATTATTATTATTATTATTATTATTATTATTATTATTATTGTATTTCTAATAGTATTATTATTATTACTATAGTGCTATTACACTATATTACAGTGCTATTATTATTATATATATTTTAAGTGGGCCCTTATATAATAATAATAATAATAGTAATAATAATTATAATTATTATTTATAATTATTATTATAGTGCTATTACACTATATTACAGTGCTATTATTATATATTTCGAAGTGGGCCCTTATTATATATTAATGATAATACTTATTATTATTATTACTATTATTATTATTATTGCTATTATTTATAATTATTATTATAGTGCTATTACACTATATTACAGTGCTATTATTATTATATATTTTGAAGTGGGCCCTATTATATAATACATAATAATATTAATAATAATAATAATAATAATAATAATAATAATAATAATAATAATAATAATAATAATAATAATTATTATTATTATTATTATTATTATTATTATTATTATTATTATTATTATTATTATTATTATTATTATTATTATTTATAATAATTATTATAGTGCTATTACACTATATTACAATGCTATTATTCTTATATATTTTGAAGTGGGCCCCGAGTTGGTCAAGTTAGGGAACCCCCGTACTAGAGTGATTGACATCCTACATACCATAAACATAAAGCTGGGTCTGAACTTCATCCTTGTGTCCGTTGTCGAAGTCACAAGTGCAGGTATACCTGCCGCCATCTGCCACCGTGGCTCTCCTGATGAACAATTTAGAGGAGGTCTCGTCCACCTTTGATACCATTTCTTCATCGACGTCCTCGCCGTTCTTTTGCCACATTATGTCTCCCTCTCCCCCAGCTGTGTGAGAATGGGAACATTTAACTAAGCATTACCAGGAGCCTGGAGCTTAAAAGTGACCCCCATGTTGTATTAAAGATGCGGATATTCAAATTTTACATTCAAATCAATGAGAAACTCACCTTTGCACAAAAGTAAAATCTCATCTCCAACTTGAATATCTTGCTTACTGGTGATGATGTCCATCTTGGCGTCTGAGAAAGAACGGAAATGTAC
Source organism: Doryrhamphus excisus (assembly GCF_030265055.1). Classification (NCBI taxonomy): domain Eukaryota; kingdom Metazoa; phylum Chordata; class Actinopteri; order Syngnathiformes; family Syngnathidae; genus Doryrhamphus; species Doryrhamphus excisus. The sequence continues at coordinate 2,569,145 of NC_080482.1, forward strand.
CATCTAACCCTAATAATCTTCTTTATTGGAGATATTTACAAATTATTCCCATTCATCACATATGCAATAAACACAAACAGTCGTCACATTTTCACAATTCCAACAGGAAGTCACATGTCTTACCTGTGCTACATGTAAAAAGAAGCATCAAATGCAAGGCCATTCTCAGGTAGAAACATTCCTCTGTTGCCATGGTCACCAAATCACCTTTCAGTCTAATTCTTAATCCGATCTAGTCAATCAGTCGATCAAATATTGATAGCAGTTTTAGAGCTATGGAGTTATGGCAGGGGGAGCCTGAGCCTGGAATTATATAGGAGCCCGGGAGGAGATGAGAGGAAGCAAGAAGTGGGTGGAGAGAAAAAGAAACGTTCTCATCCTCCATTGTTTATACTACACGCTGTTTGGTCATTCATAAATTAAATCACCTTTATTACATTCAAGTCAGTCCATTTTAATGTAACAACTGTATTTCAAAATAATGGCACTAAATTCAGATTGAAGTCAAATTGTTTAAAAAATAGCTTTGAACCGGTGAGTTTAAAGATCTGATTTTTTTAATGGAGGTGCCCTATTCATGATACAGTCATTCTCCACATTATTATTATTATTATTATTATTTATTATTACTTATCTTCTTTTGTGTCTGTTATTATATGGGAGCCAGGCAACGACATTTCGTTGGCAATTTCACTACTGTGTTTTTGTGCAATGACAATAAAGGGAGTCTATCTATCTATCTATCTATCTATAATATACACATATAAACATTAGCAAACTTAGCTCTGTGCAAACTCCAATTCCCTGGTTGGGCCACGTACGTGAAGCCATAAATATACTTGTAAATATACGCAACATTTGATATCACACAATAAATTACAGCCCTTCCGTCACTGGTCTTTCATCTACCAGAGTATAATTACCGCGTCCTACGGGTCCTATCCGTTTCATTGGCTGAAAGCCAGCCTGCCCCTCCCACCTCTACACCAGAGTAGCCAATCAAAGCATAAAACGTTTGATGGGATAAATTATCAGCTTGATTATCAGGGTGGGTTATTATGACTGATTAAATTGAAGTGTGCTCATAATGAGCCCCATCAGCAAGGGTGGGCACACACATTGACCGCCGCTCCATGTCACACTTTATTTGCCATAGAAACACACAAATATAATTCTCTTCTCTCATACATTGTAGAATTTATTGTTTGTTAATACATTTTAGTATACTAGCACGCATAAATAAGCTGTTTGAAATATGCTAAATTGCACTTAAATGATGTTTTTTCCACTATTCTGACCTATAAATGTCATTAGAATGTTGTATTCTTGTGTTAATTGATGCCAACATTTCAGATAATGAGGTTTGCAAATTTGGAAGTGGGCCCTGAAAGAAAATTGGGATGGTTCAAAACGCTCTGTTTCAGAGGGCGTTGCTAAATTGTTCCTTTGTGATGTCACAGAGGGGCCGTGGCTGTAGGCGCAATACACTCTCTGCTTCTCTGTAAAAAAAAACGTATTTGTTTACAATTCCCAACGACGCCACCATCAAGCACTAGTGGTTGGGGTTCCTGATTCCCTACCCGCAAAGAAATTTTAATATTTTTTATATTCTCCATATTAAAATATGGACTACGAGAAGAATCCATAGGAATTGACCGACCCAGACAATTCTACTCATCACGACACATTTTGGGGATTATGGACTTTAACAGTGACTAAACGGGATGCACGACCTTCCAATTCTTGACAATGACACACCGACACGTGCCCTGAAAGATCGCCATGGCCACCCATCTACTGGGGTCCACACGTGCCCTTGTCCATACGGGACTCCCTTAAATAGACGCAATGTTTATTCCTATGGGAACTAGTGTATGTACAACATACATTGTACTTTGTGATTTATTTTGCAGTTATGACGACATTTACAATACACACAATCTATTGTGTAACACAGTGTAATACTAACAATGACATAGTGTGCATTTTACATGCATAGACTTACTGTATATAGTACACCGATATACAAACAGTGGCAGGTTACGTAGTGACGTGGACAAACAATGAGAGGACGGTGGAGGACAAGAAGGCGAGACAGTGGGAAGTGGAAGTGAAAAGGCTGGACATGACACACCCTCACGCTCCTCTGGCAACTCAGATCCGTGTGTGTGTGTGTATGTGTGTGTGCTTGTAATCAGATGGTGACAGTAGAGCGTAAAGAACAATAAAAAGGAAAATATTCAATGTTGTTTTCAGATCCAGGAATTGATCAAACAATATCCACTGAAACAGTTGTATGTCACTACAACTACTGTACAGTATATTTGTTATATTCTTATTGTTTTTTTATTTTTTATTTTTTATTTTTTATTTTTTATTTTTTATTTTTTATTTTTTATTTTTTATTTTTTATTTTTTATTTTTTATTTTTTATTTTTTATTTTTTATTTTTTATTTTTTATTTTTTATTTTTTATTTTTTATTTTTTATTTTTATATATTATATTTATTATATCTTATTTCCACTAGCAAATATGCCATCGATCCCCACACACAACCTACACTGCAAAACCACTGGACAGTGATCAATGATATAATAATCATTATTATATTAATAATTAGCCTATTATTATTACTATAATCATTATTCTTCTTATGATTATTACTACTACCACTAGTAGTAGTAGTAGGCTAGTATTAGCCTGCTTATTAGCTTGCTTATTAGCCTGCTTTTGCCCTATTATATGAAATTCGTCAGAGATTATTTTGGTAAAAAATGTAATAAAAAATATATCTATTAACAAATCGATTTAAAAAATCTATAAAAAATATCAAAATATTTAGGGGGCTTAGGAACATTTTAGGGGGATTAAAGTCCCCCTAAAATAGGCCTCATGCCGCCACTGTCAATCCCCAAAGTTTCATGAGAGTGTGTGCTGAGTAATTTTAAAAAAAAGAAAGCAGAGTATGATTATAAATACCACCAAACATTACATTATTCTTTACACGCGGAGATAGCAAATGTCTGAACTGTAAACAAAGGTTCCTCCTCATTGTGTCTGTGGTCAATGTGAAAGTGACGGCAAAGCTACTTGCTATTTTTATCCATGTTATGTTTATTCACAGAGAAGACAGTCAGAGAGACACTAAGGGGGTGTGTGGGGGGGCATTGAAATCCCTGTTTACCACAACCATTGTTCCACCACAACAGGGGTGATCAGACTTTTCAGCCTGAAAGCTACTTTAAAAATGAATATCACGGTCATATCACCTCGTACTTCAGTACGTGACAAGAAAAATAAAAAGGAAAAAAAAAAAAGAAAAAAGAAAAAAACTTACACTATATTAGGAAAGCAGGAAGTGAACAAATTTTGACATTTGTAAGTTTATCTGGGTGTCCAGTTAGTGAATGTAACACTCAAATTAGCAAAGTAGCAAATAAAAGAAAAAAAAATAATAAGAAAAATTAATAAAACAAAGTAAAATATATATATATATATATTAGGAAAGCAGGAAGTGAACAAATGTAACAATTACTGATTGTAAAAGTAGCAAAGTAGCAAATACAAGACAAAAAATGAATTAAAAAGAAATAAAAATGTGTAAAATAAAGTAAAAAAAAAATAATTTATATTGGGAAAGCAGGAAGTGAACAAATGTAACAGTTACTGATTGTAAAAGTACCTGATGGAGGGGTAGGATATAATAAGCTTTGCTTCTTCCTACTCCTTTTGGACATGTGGAACTGTGAACTGATTATGGGATGCACTCAATTGTAATCTGATGCATGTTCAAATGAAATAAAAACATTACCATATATTTATAGCTATAATATATTTATAAAGTATTTAGGTAGAGCTATGCAACAGGGAATTAGCTGAGTGATATTGTTTATGATTTGGGTGATGTAATGGCCACCCCTGCAGTACTACAACTATTAAATAACCTTATACTATGCTTTCTCATTGAGTGTAGTCAAATCTTTAACTGCACTAAAAAGCCAAATTAATCACGCTTCTTCCTGTTGAGTGGTTCTGTCCAGATGACTTGAAATGTCCGAATTTAGCAGTGAGCTCAGCGTGCTGGTGCACAAAGAGAGACTTTTCCAGTAAAAGACACATCAGTCATCATGGAGCTGGGCAGTTTTCAACAATCTTCAATGTTGCCTTTAATTCTCTCATCGGAGCCTTAATGTGAACAGCCACAACATCTCCACCGAGCAGCACCAGATGTGGGCTTGATTTAAACAATGCTTGGGAGATCTGTCAACTTATTTGGGCCGTATCCGTCCTTTGTAGACATGCACTGTAGTGATGTCGTAATTCACCAGATCCAAGCCGGTCGTGAATACTGAATGAAAAGTCATTGACTCCGTTGCTGTAAAACAGGAAGCCAGGAACAAACAAACAGCATTTCACGCGTACAGAGAAGTGTTTATTTATCACAAAGGTTGTTTTGCATGCCTTCATATGAGTGAAGGAGTCCATGTCCAAACATTGCATAAAAGGATGTTGGCAGTAGCAAACATCATTGGAAGAGACGACGAAGACCCACTGTGCTGAGTTTCGACACAAAATTCACACATAACAACTGAATAATTGACTTTTTGTATTCCCAAAATGCATTCATACATCCATCCACTTTCTATCGCTTATCCTGTTCAGGGTCGCTGGGAAATAAAGTCTATACCAGTTGACTTTGGGCAACCAGTGAAAAAAACCCTGGGCTGGTCGCCAGTAGTTATGATGGCCAATTCTGATTTTTTGGTTAAAATCTGATGTTTTGTTTACGTAAAAGCATTTCTAAATGCAGTACTTCTAACTGACACTGCACTAAATCAGTATGCTCATGTACTACGTATATGCAGTACAACATCTCTTGCACAACAGCACCAGATGGAGGTTTTGGCATTATATCAAATTGGCATTCTATCCAACCATCCAATCCACCCATCCATCCATCCATCCATCCACCCATTCATCCACCCTTCTATCCATCCGTCCAATCCACCCATCCATCCATCCATCCATCCATCCACCCTTCTATCCATCCGTCCAATCCACCCATCCATCCATCCATCCACCCATTCATCCACCCATTTATCCACCCTTCTATCCATCCGTCCAATCCACCCATCCATCCATCCATCCATCCACCCATTCATCCACCCTTCCATCCATCCATCCAATCCACCCATCCATCCATCCATCCATCCATCCATCCATCCATCCATCCACCCATTCATCCACCCTTCTATCCATCCATCCAATCCACCCATCCATCCATCCATCCACCCACCCGTTCATCCACCCTTCTATCCATCCATCCAATCCACCCATCCATCCATCCATCCATCCATCCATCCATCCATCCACCCATTCATCCACCCTTCCATCCATCCATCCAATCCACCCATCCATCCATCCACCCATTCATCCAATCTTCTATCCATCCATCCAATCCACCCATCCATCCATCATCCATCCATCCATCCATCCACCCATTCATCCACCCTTCTATCATTCATCCAATCCACCCACCCACCCATCCACCCATTCATCCACCCTTCTATCCATCCACCCAATCCACCCATCTATCCATCCATCCATCCATCCATCCACCCATTCATCCACCCTTCTATCCATCCATCCATCCACCCATTCATCCACCCTTCTATCATCCATCCACCCATTCATCCACCCTTCTATCCATCCAATCCATCCATCCATCCAATCCATCCATCCATCCAATCCATCCATCCATCCATCCATCCATCCATCCATCCATCCATCCATCCATCCACCCATTCATCCACCCTTCCATCCATCCATCCAATCCACCCATCCATCCATCCACCCATTCATCCACCCTTCTATCCATCCATCCAATCCACCCATCCATCCACCCATCCACCCTTCTATCCATCCATCCAATCCACCCATCCATCCATCCATCCACCCATTCATCCACCCTTCTATCCATCCATCCATCCATCCACCCATTCATCCACCCTTCTATCATCCATCCACCCATTCATCCACCCTTCTATCCATCCATCCAATCCATCCATCCATCCACCCATTCATCCACCCTTTCATCCATCCATCCATTCCACCTATCCATCCATCCATCCACCCATTCATCCACCCTTTCATCCATCCATCCATTCCACCTATCCATCCATCCATCCACCCATTCATCCACCCTTCTATCCATCCATCCAATCCATCCATCCACCCATTCATCCACCCTTTCATCCATCCATCCATTCCACCTATCCATCCATCCATCCATCCACCCATTCATCCACCCTTCCATCCATCCATCCATTCCACCCATCCATCCATCCATCTCACACACCAAGGAATTTGTGCAACTATTTTTTCAAGCAAATGATTCCAATAAAGAAGGCAAACCACACTCTTCCATTTGTCAGTACTTGGCCCTCGATGGGCATGTTGGACACCCCTGATCAGTCTGTATATTCGGACCGTATTTACTCCATCCGTGGTGACCCGTGACCTGCTGTATCAACAACCCTACCAGATGTTGATACCAACGCAACGTAAATACAATCCCAGTTGGCCCTCAGCGTGGAATGCAAGCACCTCCGTGCGCCCGCCAGTCTGCCTGCCGAGCGAACGCGACGTGACTGTTGTGTCTGAGCCCAATTCGGGGATTTGTCGTGTTTGTTTTGTTGGATCTTTTTTTGGACTACATCCTCTTTTTCGAGTAGTACTCGTAGCTTTATTGTGGTGCCAAGCCCTGCAAGCGACCCTCTCTGCCACCTGCGCCAAGACCCGGGCTGCGCGTAGTCTAATGCATGCAGGAAGTGGGGCGTGCGGCAGAAACAATGGAGACATAACAGCTACAGCAAGGAGCCTTCATGTAAATAAAGTAGAAACGTGAGGATCCACTACACTACGTGGTTACTCTACGTCTATGCTCCATCAATGAAACACGGCAACAAATAATAAACACCACGTGTGGATCTTTTCCTCAATTACTTAGGAGCCGTCTACCATCTCCTACCCAGCATGCACCTCAAACCCCTCCCTTGCTCGCCGTCTGACGGGACTGTCTCCCTACAGTACGTGACCGGTCCAGGGTCTGTCAGTGCCAATGCAGGCCGCCATGGCAGCAGATAACGCTAACTAGCTTCCTGCCATTACTTCTAATTGGCGCACAGCCCGGAACTCTGCAGACACCCTGGGTGGGACGTGACTCAGTGTGTGTGTGTGTGTGTGTGTGTGTGTGTGTGTGTGTGTGTCTCGGAAATGTTATTCACAATTTTGCAAAAGAAAATAATTCTCATTTGAAAAAACTTGTCATAGAAAATCATAAAGTTGATGTATTTTATCAGTAGTTTGAATGTGGACAGTGCTTAGACAACAACTTATAATAAACATGGTACACACACATTACTAGGTACACTACATTGTATACATTGTATACACTACATTGTATAAATGGTTAGCAGGGAAGACAACCAAGCAGTGCTCAGGAATCAAACTAGCAAATGCCGCCTTTAGGCTGCCATGTTTTGCTGAATCGTAAATGGAGTTTGCTAGGAATAAATGTCGTAATGTAATATTAGATCTCCATGGTAACATATTGTACTTATGTCCAAAACGGATACATGTTATAAAAGTGCTATAAAAGTGACGTTAAGCATATAAAACAGTACAGTACAAAACAAAAACAACCTCACAACTTTACTTTGTCCGTTGTCAACAACACCAGTTGTTCCTTAACTAAATTATACAAGACTGATTCCGCATCAAGAGGCTGCACGGCGGTCAAGTGGTTAGCTTGCAGACCTCACCGCTAGGAGACCCAAGTTTGCATGTTCTCCCTGTGCATGCGTGGGTTTTCTCCGGGTACTCCGGTTTCCTCCCAAATTCCAAAAAAACATGCTAGGTTAATTGGCGACTCCAAATTGTCCATAGGTATGAATGTGAGTGTGAATGGTTGTTTGTCTATATGTGCCCTGTGATTGGCTGGCCACCAGTCCAGGGTGTACCCCGAAGACAGCTGGGATAGGCTCCAGCACCCCCACGACCCTCATGGGGATAAGTGGTAGAAAATGAATGAATGTTTATTACTACTAGTAGTAGTAGTAGTATGCTAGTATTAGCCTGCATTTGCCCTATTGTATACAATTTGTCAGAGAAATTTGTTTAAAATCAATAAAAACCCCGCCTCTCGCCCGAAGACAGCTGGGATAGGCTCCAGCACCCCCGCGACCCTCGTGAGGATAAGCGGTAGAAAATGAATGAATGTTTATTACTACTAGTAGTAGTAGTAGTAGGCTAGCATTAGCCTGCTTTTGCCCTATTATATAAAATGTGTCAGAGAAATGTGTTTAAAATCAATAAAAACCCCGCCTCTCGCCTGAAGACAATTGGGATAGGCTCCAGCAACCCCCGCAACCCACGTGAGAATAAGCGGTAGAAAATGAATGAATTAATATTACTACTACTAGTAGTAGTAGTAGTAGGCTAGTATTAGCCTGCTTTTGCCCCATTATATAAAATTTGTCAGAGAAATTTGTTTAAAATCAATAAAAACCCCGCCTCTCGCCTGAAGACAATTGGGATAGGCTCCAGCACCCCTGCGACCCTTGTGAGGATAAGCGGTAGAAAATGAATGAATGTTTATTACTACTAGTAGTAGTAGTAGTAGGCTAGCATTAGCCTGCTTTTGCCCTATTATATAAAATTTGTCAGAATTTGTTTAAAATCAATAAAAACCCAGCCTCTCGCCTGAAGACAGCTGGAATAGGCTCCAGCAACCCCCGCAACCCTCGTGAGGATAAGCGGTAGAAAATGAATGAATGTTTATTACTACTAGTAGTAGTAGTAGTAGGCTAGTATTAGCCTGCATTTGCCCTATTATAGTATAAAATTTGTCAGAGAAATTTGTTTAAAATCAATAAAAACCCCGCCTCTTGCCCGAAGACAGCTGGAATAGGCTCGAGCAACCCCCGCAACCCACGTGAGGATAAGCGGTACAAAATGAATGAATGAATATTACTACTACTAGTAGTAGTAGTAGTAGGCTAGCATTAGCCTGCTTTTGCCCTATTATATAAACTTTCTCAGAGAAATTTGTTTAAAATCAATAAAAACCCCTCCTCTCGCCTGAAGACAATTGGGATAGGCTCCAGCACCCCCGCGACCCTCATGAGGATAAGCGGTGCAAAATGAATGAATGAATGAATGATTTCCATCAAACTTTTGAGGTAACAGTACATAAAAATGTGCTTATGCAAATCTATACAGGACGATGCAAGTGTTCTGCGTCCTACATAAAGCAAGAGGAGCATATCTACAGTATATGACCCCGGGGAGGGCCCACAGCAGCCGGAAGATATCTAACGAGGACATCGCACACAGCGATTTAGCTAATGGCTCAACAATGAGGCTCAAACTATGAGTTTGGCAGAATGTGGATGAATGACGCCATTTCCCATGCCATCGCCCATGAGGATGTCTTTGATAGCGGCGTGAAACCAGCTACTTTCGGCATTTTTCTATATACAGCTGATCTCGTTCAATCATTCACATTCACACCTCAAATTAATCTGACTGTTTTTTTTAAAGCCAGTACTTGTGCAAAGTCATTACAAATAAAACGCAGCGTCGGCGTCATCAGATAAACGTGAGCATGGCACCGGGCAGACAGACTCAAAATGATCTGGCTGGCCGACGGATGCTTTGGAGGGGTTATTGTGTGTGTTTGCGTGTTGATGAGAGGAGCCATCAAAGAAGCCCAGCATCCTGTGGGCAGCCCAGGGCAGGACCAGCGGGCTCGAGGCAGCAGCGCAGTGGGTGTCCGTGCGCAGGCACCGCAGCGTCTGCTACACACACACACACACACACACACACACACCCACACAGGAAAAAGGGCCACCATGTAATTGATGTAGTGTCAGAACTCAAGGGACTGATAAGGCACACATGCGCAGACGCTAACATCATTTCGCTATCAAAAATCGGGCTGCTTATCAGCTGCTGGAGAGGGATACAACATGGCCGAACATAACCATGCAAAGGCAATGGCTACCGCTTTAAATAGCCAACAATATGTCCCATCTACATAACTGACTTGGATATTAACCAATCTACAGAGATATTAATATCATATTTCCTGCATATGCAAGTCACATAACACTACAAGTCATGTTGCCAGCTACCGTTTCATTTGGAAGCGCCTGGTTGGTTAAATTAAGACGTTTGGCGGGGCCCGATGTGGCTCGCAAGCTGGAGTTGCTGTCCTAAAAGGATGGAGGATTGAACTCGGGTCTTATAGCTGTGAGGTCTGCACGCTAACCACTCGACCGCCGTACTTCATATACAAATAAAAAGGTAAGACCGCACATATAACTTATTTTCTTGTTATTCTATTCATGAGAAACCTGTATTAATATTAAAAACTCACCACACGCTATTAATGTCTTCCCAGAAAACAAATATGACAATGATTCATTGCCAACAAGAATATTTACACCAAGAATATACGTATCAACAGATGACTAATTGCTTATACAGTGGTTATGAATGTGTTTACTGGTAAAGACACTACTACTACTATTACTTCAGTTGCAGTGAAGGGTGCTTGTATGCCTGTGTTGAAAAGTTAAGCATTTGCTGCCACCTATTGGTTCATTATGCAATAACACTATTAAAGGTCAAGTAACCATCCATGCTTTTTCTATGCCGCTTATCCTCTTCGGTATGTGAATAAATATAAATATAAATATAAATATAAATATAAATATAAATATAAATATAAATATAAATATAAATATAAATATAAATATAAATATAAATATAAATATAAATAAAAATAAAAATAAAAATAAAAATAAAAATAAAAATAAAAATAAAAATAAAAATAAAAATAAAAATAAAAATAAAAATAAAAATAAAAATAAAAATAAAAATAAAAATAAAAATAAAAATAAAAATAAAAATAAAAATAAAAATAAAAATAAAAATAAAAATCCTTTTGGACATGTGGAACTGTGAACTGATTATGGGATGCACTTAATTGTAATCTGATGCATGTTGAAATGAAATAAATCCATCACCATTACCATTACACCCTGGATTGGTCGCCAGCCAATTGCCGGGGGGTCGAATAACACGAAGCGTTATTGCGAGTCCAAAGGGAGAAATTTAGCATGTGGCTACATGTCAGGCTTATCACGTCTGAGCTTGACTGCGCAACGCCATTCTTTCACTCGCTCTCGTATTACACAACACAACAGCCACATAATCCACACTGAATAGTAATGGTAATGGTAATGGTAATGGTTTTATTTCATTTGATTACAATTGATTACAATTGAGTGCATCCCATAATCAGTTCACAGTTCCACATGTCCACAAGGAGTAGGAAGAAGCAAAGCTTATTAAATCCTACCCCTCCATCTGGTACTTTTACAAACAGCAACTGTTACATTTGTTCACTTCCTGCTTTCCTAATATAGTTTAAGTTAAAAAATATATATATATATATATATATTTAATTTTATTTTTGTGACGTACCAAAGTAAGAGGTGATATGACCATACAGTGACTTTCTCCTCGTTCTTATTTACCTGTTGAATCCACAGGGAGATGGAATTATTGTTATTATTGATTGTGCTTATGAAATGGACCATAGTAGCTAATTTCAGTGCTCAAGTAATAGTACATTTGCAAAAATATATGTTCCATGCACAATGGAGAAAAAACCCAAAGGGATTCTGGATCAGCTACAAATCTGTAAGCCCTCATTTGCATATAATCCAAATTACCACAACAATATTAGTTCTTTATTCTTTCCTCCATCTTTGGCCTGGCGTCCTGATTAAGCGTTGCTGAGGAATGACTTGTGATGTCAGCAAAAGTGATGTGGTAATAAATGTGACGTACATATATGCTGTCAGAAGCGCTACTCTGTGGACCCTAGGTAAGAATTCAGCGTTATGCAAAGCCACCACTGTAGACGGTCAAAGTTTGTCAGGCCCGACCTGGGCAGGGTCTCCAAGCTGTAGCTTGCCTTGTCTTATCAGTTCAAAAGAGTTGTGACAAAGTTTAAGATGATTTGAAGCTTTTTTTCCAACAACATTGCATCAACTTCATGACTTTGTTAGCAATGTTTTCACGGTTCTTTGTAACAAAGTTAACATGATTGTATTCTTATGTTCTAAAGCAGGGGTCGGGAACCTTTTTGGCTAAGAGAGCCATGAAGGCCAGATATTTTAAAATGTGTATCTGTGAGAGCCATATACATTTTTTTAAACATTGAATGCAATAAAATGTGTGCATTTTTATGTAAGACCAACAGTTTTAGATATAATGGGCTCTAATTACGTAGACCAGACACACTACCCCACGCCAATGGGGTGTGGCCAGCACACTTTTGTGAGCAGCGCAGTGTCCAACAATAAATCTAATACTTGTTGCCATTAATACAACTTCTGCTCCTGCTTGGTTTTGCACCATACTCCGTACACATATTTCATTCTTTTGGCCATCTTCGTCAGAAGGCTTGGTTCTGCAGCTTTAGCTAGGTGACTATTTGACTAAAGGAGGAAAGTTTATATTTACATGTTGACATCTCAATGACCGAGGTACACTACCGCATTACCCAGTAATAATCGAGTTTTGGTGTTTGACGTGGAAAATATCATCAGGAAAGATAGATATGGTCGGCCGTATTGCAGTAGAAAATAGATGGACGGATTAAAATGCATAAGAAAGTTGTTGATTTTGAATATTATTTTTAACAGTCATTTCCGTGATGTTTACTTTAAAATGTTAGCAAAAATACATTTTTATTGTGGTAAGAAACGCTTGAGAGCCAGATACAGTCATCAAAAGAGCCCTACCTGGCTCCCGAGCCATAGGTTCCCTACCTCTGCTCTAAAGAGTGACAGTGTGCTGCAGTTTTAGACAGTTTGCCATATTTATAATATGTTCACACACAAAAATAATGGTAAGTGGGCAGCATTTTAATTTCACATTTAATTCAGCAATGGTACAGTTAATGATTTGAAGTACAAAATCAGTCCCAGCATCTTCTAGAAGATCAACTACTGCTGGTGTAGTAATTAGGATGTATGAAAGTCTGGCTTTATAAACGACAAGATAACTAAAAAACACTGGAACACCAGCTAAAGAATCAAGAATCCCCAAAGGTGAAAGAACACAGACACGCCCAAGATCCCAGTGACAATTCTGGCCCACGATACTATGTCCAGCTCTGTGTGACATTTCAACTTATATTTACGTCTTTGCTCCAGTTTCTGTTCCATCCAGGATCCACGGCAGCGTGAACTTCTCTCCCTCCAGCTCCTTGGAAATGGCCGAGGACAAGTGGGCCACTTGATCAGCGCTAAAATGTTTTTTCCAGTCCCCGGCGACACCTAGAACACGGACAATATCAAATACAAAGAAAGAAAATGACAAGTGACAGCGGTCATGCAATTCATATGTAATGAATATTATCATATTTTCTGGACTATAAGTCGCTCAAGGCCAAAAATGCATGATTAGGTAGAAAAAAACATACATAAGTCGCATTTGACCAAAACAGACATTACGTCCTCTTGGAAGGCAAGTTCTAACAATAATAAAAGAATAGAGATAATAATTATATAATAATAATAATAATTCACATTATAACATAACAGCCAACCTATGAAAAAAAGTGTGACTTATAGTCTGGAAAATACAGTATATATTATATCATATTATTATTCATATTATAATATGATTCATAATTCATATTATAACAGCCAACCTATAAAAAAGTGAGACTTATAGTCCGGAAAAAACGGTATATATTATATCATATTATCATTCATATTATAATATGATTCATAATTCATATTATAACAGCCAACCTATAAAAAAGTGAGACTTATAGTCCGGAAAAAACGGTATATATTATATCATATTATTATTCATATTATAATATGATTCATAATTCATATTATAACAGCCCACCTATGAAAAAAGTGTGACTTATAGTCCAGAAAATACAGTATATATTATATCAAATTATTATTAATATTATAATATGATTCATAATTCATATAATAACAGCCAACCTATAAAAATGTGACTTATAGTCCGGAAAATACGGTATATATTATATCATATTATTATTCATATTATAATATGATTCATAATTCATATTATAACAGCCAACCTATAAAAAAGTGAGACTTATAGTCCGGAAAAAAATGTATATATTATATCATATTATCATTCATATTATAATATGATTCATAATTCACATTATAACAGCCCACCTATGAAAAAAGTGTGACTTATAGTCCGGAAAATACGGTATATATTATATCATATTATTATTCATATTATAATATGATTCATAATTCATATTATAACAGCCAACCTATAAAAAGTGTGACTTATAGTTCAGAAAATACGGTATATATGCTATCATATTATTATTCATATTATAATATGATTCATAATTCATATTATAAGAGCCAACCTATGAAAAAAAGTGTGACTTATAGTCCGGAAAATACGGTGTATATTATATCATATTATTATTATTCATATTATAATATGATTCATAATTCATATTATAACAGCCAACCTTTAAAACATGTGACTTATAGTCCGGAAAATACGGTATATATTATATAATATTATTATTCATATTAGAATATGATTCATAATTCATATTATAACAGCCAACCTATAAAAAAGTGAGACTTATAGTCCGGAAAATACGGTATATATTATATCATACTATCATTCATATTATAATATGATTCATAATTCACATTATAACAGCTAACCTATGAAAAAAGTGTGACTTATAGTCCGGAAAATACAGTATATATTATATCATATTATTATTCATATTATAATATGATTCATAATTCATATTATAACAGCCAACCTATAAAAAGTGTGACTTATAGTTCAGAAAATACGGTATATATGCTATCATATTATTATTCATATTATAATATGATTCATAATTCATATTATAAGAGCCAACCTATAAAAAAGTGAGACTTATAGTCCGGAAAATACGGTATATATTATATCATACTATCATTCATATTATAATATGATTCATAATTCATATTATAACAGCCAACCTATGAAAAAAGTGTGACTTATAGTCCAGAAAATACAGTATATATTATATCAAATTATTATTAATATTATAATATGATTCATAATTCATATTATAACAGCCAACCTATAAAAAGTGTGACTTATAGTTCAGAAAATACGGTTTATATTATATCATATTATTATTCATATTATAATATGATTCATAATTCATATTATAACAGCCCACCTATGAAAAAAAGTGTGACTTATAGTCCGGAAAATGCGGTGTATATTATATCATATTAGTATTCATATTATAATGATTCATAATTCATATTATAACAGCCCATCTATGAAAAAAGTGTGACTTATAGTCCGGAAAATACGGTATATATTATATCATATTATTATTATTCATATTATAATATGATTCATAATTCATATTATAACAGCCCACCTATAAAAAAAGTGTGACTTATGGTCCGGAAAATACGGTATATATTATATCATATTATTATTATTATTCATATTATAATATGATTCATAATTCACATTATAACAGCCAACCTATAAAAAAGTGAGACTTATAGTCCGGAAAAAATTGTATATATTATATCATATTATCATTCATATTATAATATGATTCATAATTCACATTATAACAGCTAACCTATGAAAAAAGTGTGACTTATAGTCCGGAAAATACGGTATATATTATATCATATTATTATTCATATTATAATATCAATATACCGTATTTGTACCGTAATTGCATTTATCTATGCGGCTTCTACTCCTTTTCCACTGTAGTTCATCACCATCTCACCTTTCCGAAGGAACGGAGACTTGTCCGTGTCCATGTAGTCCTTGGAGATCAAACTGAAGTTGGACATGTTGTTGGCCTGCATGGACCTGAAGGAACAATGATCCGCTATCTTCTGAATGACTTCTTCGCTCAGGTTCTTGCCCAGGAATTGTGAAATGCTCCATACGGCCGTACGAAGATCCTGCAAGAGATGATGGTGTCATGCGTACACGTGACACGTGACACGTGATACGCACGGTAATAATGCATGCTTTATTTTACCTGAACCATTTCCTCATACGTGATGAAAAGGATCCTGTCTCCTAAGTCTGCGTTCCTCCAGCTCTTCACGTGGTCCGTCCATTTGCCGAACAACACTGCAGACACACAACGGTTGGGCGTTTTCAGTAGACATTTTTCCAAAATGTCGGCATAATAACGGGACGTTGACCTCTGCCTTGCAGGAATTTCTCAATAAACTCATCCAAAGTTCCGGGGTCCTCAAGGAAAGTGGCCATCTGATGGAAGTAATACGACGACACGATGATATCCATTGGGTTCCTCATCACGTAGATCACCTAAAAAAAAGGGATCAAGTCAAATGCAGGATTCATTCATTCATTCATTTTCTACCGCTTTTTCCTCACGAGGGTCGCGGGGGTGCTGGAGCCTATCCCAGCTGTCTTCGGGCGTAAGGCGGGGTACACCCTGGACTGGACGCCAGCCAATCACAGGGCACATAAAGACAAACAACCATTCACACTCACATTCATACCTATGGACAATTTGGAGTCGCCGATTAACCTAGCATGTTTTTGGAATGTGGGAGGAAAACCGGAATACCCGGAGAAAACCCACGCATGCACGGGGAGAACATGCAAACTCCACACAGAGATGGCCGAGGGTGGAATTGAACCCTGGTCTCCAAGCTGTGAGGTCTGCGCGCTAACCACTCGACCGCCGTGCCGCCCCAAATGCAGGATGACGCAATAAAAACGGGAATTTGGAGTTAACCTTGGCGTTGGACGTGACGAAGGAAGGTGGCATGAACTGGAACGGGAAATGTGTGACCAGCCCTCTTGGGGACGGCAACTGGTCCACCACTTCTTTTAATCTCTTCTCCTCCAGCCAGGGAACCCTGTCCCAGTTGGGGATGGTGTGGATGGGTGTCAGGTCCCCGCCATTCAGTACCAGCGGGAGGATCTCTTGCATCCAGATTGTACCTACAGAGAAGAGCGTTATGGATAATTATATAACATATAGAATATTGAGTCTTATCATGTTTTTAGAATAACTTTTACTTCTACACATTATACTGCAAATGCACTTATTTCTTCATAAATTACACACATAACACATAATATACCACATAAACAATTTTCCACGTTATGATAATGGCAATACTTCTAAATTAGCACGGATTTCTCCTTTTGTGTGACATAAAACTGCACACCCCGATACTTGTTGAGTATTACGTAACACGCAGTTAGAAGATCCAATAAGCAAACTACCTGACCTGATTTTGGGTAAGTGACAGCAATGGCGTCGCTGTCTTTAAACGCCAAATCCTGTGCAAACGTCAGGCTTTCTTTGGAGTGCGTCTCTTTCGGCAACATGAGCCCATGATGCATTAAATAGAGATCTTCCGCAGACATGCTTCTTCAACAAAGTCCCTCAACCAACAGACAGGCGGGTCTGCTCTCTGTTGTTGCATTCACGTACATAGGAATATTTGAGAATTTTTTTTTTTCAAAAATACACTTTGAATACTTTTTATTTACTACCCAGCCCGTAAAGTACGAGTGGATGTCACCACTTGAGCAGATGTACCAAAAAGGACACATAAAATGACACTCACTTAGAAAAGGCAAATTTCGGAGGGTGCCTGAAGTAATCACAGCACTTCCCTACTTCCGGCACAAAATAGTGAAGGACGAGGGTTACTAATTCAACCACAAGAGGCACCCAACTCAATAAGTTGGTCTTTTTTTAATGTGAAGCGATCTACACTACAAAGTGATGTATTCTTAAGTAGAAAATGCAAATGAGCAAAACATATTTTTGATATTGTTGATCAATTAAGGCTATATAGGATTTCAAACATCAATCATAGGACAAAACAAAGCTGCTGTTACTGTTTCTGTTTCTCAACAGTTTTTGTGGACCCTGGTTTTTCTCTAGACGAGGGGGTCAAATTCATATCGGTTGTGAAAATTAATATGATTATGTGATTATTTAACAATACATAGCAACATTTATTGTACACCAATGTCCAGTGCCGTCATTAGGCCTATTTTAGGGAGGCTTCAGCCATTATAAAATGTTCTTAAGCCCCCCATAAATAATTTGAAATTTTTTAATTGATTAAAAAAAATCATTTATTTTTTTTTTTACAAAAAAACAAAAAAAATTCATTTATTTATTTATTTTTTACAAAAAAAATCAGACAAATTTTATATAGTAGGGCAAAAGCAGGCTAATACTAGCCTAATAATAATAATCAAAAGAATAATAATGATGATAGTAATAATAATAGGCTATTTAATAATATAATAATGATTATTATATAATTGATCACTGTCCAGCGGTTTTGCAGTGTAGATTGTGTGTACTTGTGTACATTTAATGGTGGCCTAAAACAATTGAGTATCTCTACTAAATCTGTCCAAAAGTGGGAAAGTTATATCCCGGTTCTTGTTCCTTATTTGTTTTTTTTTTATTTTTTGGAATGTCTACTACATTCATTCATATCCTGTGCATCTCCAGGGGGCCTAAGCCCCCAAGTCCTCAGAACCTAGAGTGACGCCCCTGCTAATGTCACACCAGGTTCAAAGTTGGGCAAAAGCGATTACTTTGCTCTTGATCTTCACTTCCAAGCTGATGAACCACGGCATTAGAAGTTATTTTGTCGTTTTAAAAAGTTGGAATAGTAACAACAAATACTGTAGATAGTGTGATTCTTTAAAAGTATATTATTCATTCATTTTCTACCGCTTTTCCTCACGAGGGTCGCGGGGGTGCTGGAGCCTATCCCAGCTGTCTTCGGGCGAGAGGCGGGGTGAAAGTATATTAATACTTTTAAAAATAACAACCATATTCAAACCAGTGGACTGAGTTTTGTTTTGAAATATTTGCAGAAATGTAGCATATATGTCTTTATGCACGTCACAAACTAAAATGCATTGAAATCAAGACTAACGCATTTGTAGAGTAAATAAATGTAAGATTACCGATTCCATGCGTACGAGCCACACTAGCGCAAACATCTGTCCTCTCACTACAAACGTCAGCATGCAATGTCATGTTAACTTCCCCACATGGTTCACAGTTAAGTTAAGCCGAGTCAAAGCATGTTAAAATAAACAGTACCTGATTTGGGGTACGTCACAGCAAATACATCCGTATCCTCTACGGAAAAATTCTGGGCATATTCCAAGCTCTCATGAGTGTGGGCTCCAGGAGGCAGGGGCAGGGACCGGTACTTTATGTATTTGGTCCAGGACATGCTGGCTGGAGTGCTGCCCGGGTATTAGTTAGTCCATGCTAAGTCCACGCCTTTGCGTGCTTTGAGGTAGAAATCATAAATAAACTCCTCACTGCGGCTTTCGGTACCACTATGAGGTACAACTGATGTGGTACTTCTATGTCGTATGTCTGACAGGATACATACATACATGAGGTATTGTTCATCTTTTAAGTGGACAGTGAGGATAACTTTGAATACTTTGGTTGTGATATAGGATAATGTTAAATTATGAAAGATAATCTCTTTCACCACCAGCACATTTTCTACGCTGCCCCTCAAGAGTCACGCTTGTCCAATTCTCGGTGGAATGTGCAAGGTCAGGACCCTCAGTGTTTTCTCAGCATCCGTTATTCCTGTACACAAAGCCAACAGTGTGTCAACACAGAGACGTGTGTATTAGCCAACAGCACAGCCTATTGAGGCCTCAGCAGAATGAGAGCTCTGTGGGCCTCTTGAGGTGAGACAACAGACAACGGATATTTTGTCAACATAAAGCAATGAACAAAAATGGCTTTTCCCAAATTCTTCCCGCAAAATTTGGAAGCATACAACTTTTCAAAATGTCTTTGTAATGATGAAGTAGTTTTGGTTTACAAACGTTCATCATAAGTTTAAATGTTGTAATAATTTGGGGCCCTATTTGATTTATTTGAATGGTTATTTCAAGAATGGGATAAAACTATTTATATATATATTATTCCATTTTCTTACACTTATCTGGAGGGTGGTCGTTTTTTTAATGTGAGGCGATCTACACTACATGTGATGCATTCTTAAGTAGAAAATGCAAATGAGCAAAATATATTGTAGATATTGTTGATCAATTAAGGCTATAGAGGATTTCAAACATCAATCATAGGACAAAACAAAGCTGCTGTTACTGTTTCTGTTTCTCAACAGTTTTTGGGGACCCTGTTTCTTCTCTAGACGAGGGGGTCAAATTCATATCAGTTGTGAAAATAAATATGATTATGTGATTATTTAACAATACATAGCAACATTTATTGTACACCAATGTCCAGTGGCGTCATTAGGCCTATTTTAGGGGGGGCTTCAGAACCCCTAAAATGTTCTTAAGCCCTCCTAAATTATTTGATATTTTTATTGATTTTTTAAAATTATTATATATATTTATTATTATAATAATTATTTTTTTTTTTTACAAAAAACTAAGAAAAAAAATCTCTGACAGATTTTATGGTTCTTTCAAGGATGGGATAAAACTATTTATATATTATTCCATTCCATTTTCTTACACTTATCTGGAGACATAATTCCTCCAGCCTGTCTTAGGTTTGCCTGTGCCCCCTTCTCTGAGTCCGGATGTGATCCGAATTTGTGGCAAGACTTAAACCAAATACTAAGTCAAGTCATGTTTGTGGAACCCGAGAGCTCTACTTCATCCTCAGCATACAATAATTTGTTCTTCAACACTGATTTAAATGAACAAATAATGAGGACAATGGAAAAGTGTCAGAAATTCATGAAGAAAATCTACAAAGAAGAATTGTAAATTTGTCGATATTTATTCATATTTTCAAACGTCATCTGAGAAAATGTTCAACAATCGAGCTACAGTACATGACAGAGGTGTAAAAGTGGCCTTTTAGCATACGGGAGATTGTTTGACATCTACTTTTCACGATTCTATGTTATTTTTTTAATCCTTTATCCATATATTTGCCCCGTATAGAGACATTGAACACACTGCTGGTCACAGAAATTACGGCGTGCGTTTCTCATGGAGATGTGTCTAATAAATAATCAAGAAAAGGTTAAGACTGATGTCTGAACCTAGTTGGTGTTTTAATTACATACAGGTCAAATTTTGTATTGAGCCATCAATGTATGCAAATATACTACTTTAAATGTTACATAACTTACTTTGTGATCATAATACAAAACTCACCTTTTCACATAAGATTGTGTTTAAAAAAAAAAAAAGACAATCCCGGATGCCTTCGGATGTCACTTCCATCCACCACAAGAGAATAATTTCCCTTTTCAGTCCGACATGAGCCACAGCCGTTGGCTCGGACTTAAGACCAGTTTATACAAACACTAATACGGCAAAGGGTGCTTGAAATGGATCTAGTTACTGTGCACCAGGGTGACAAAGAGAAAAAGTGAGCAAAGAGAAATGGCACCAGTGAGCACGGCTTTCACCAACAACACAGTCCAGCTGCCCAACAGGAAGGCATGGATGAACAACCTGCGGACAAAGCGGAATTAAACAACGTATTAATATGAATGCAGTTCAAACTAGAGGTTGCACAGGAAGCAATTTTCTATTTTTAGATACGATACGTTTAGGTGAGGCAGAGCCATAAGTATAACATTAAAGAAATATTTGTCCACTGATATATGGTGGCGTTTCCTTGTTCCTCAGTGCCATGCCATGTCTCCCTACTGTGTGTGATTGCGTGATTGTGTGTGTGATTGTGTGTGTATGTGTGTGGGTCTAGTATGGAGGGTGGGAAGGAGGGGCTTTCTTTTGTTTCTTTGTTTTTTCCTTTTAATTGTGGTAATTGTTTTCATTCTTTAAAGCACTTTGTGTTGCGTGTCTTTGCAGGAAAAGTGCTATACAAATAAAGTTGATTTGATGTGTTATAAAATGTATTTTCTGTAGTATTCCAATCCATTTTACAAATTTCTGAATAGGTACTGTACATTTCTCTATCAATTACAGAGCAGAAATCAGAGGTGTAGCACCAGCATGTCGCCATTCTAATGTTTTCAGAAATGCTTTCTGAAACCATGTCATTAATGTTCGCCAGAAGGGATTTTGGGTGTAAATCTGACTCCTCAAAGCTATGACCTCACCGCATGCCACTGGTGCACAAGCGTGTACTTACTCCATTAGGAAGGACTTGTAGACACAAAGTGCCAGCAGCACAGTAACAGGAAGCCTGAAGCTCTTAGGAAGGTCGTAGCGTGTGAACATCCACACTACTGCTGCCATGGCGATATAATGGACCTGTACACACACACGCAGAGGAGGAAGATTTAAAAATTCAAAACAACAATCAGATTGTATAATTGCAAAAGTACATTCCAACATCAATATTTGTAATGATATATAAAATAATGACATATATGAGAAGGAAAGGTGACTAAAATGATGATGAACACTCACCAGACTAATGTTGGAGTCAAAGCTCATTTGGATGTATTTCCAGTCAAATTCGATCCCCCTAGCGCCGACCCACAGAGGAAGACACCTGAAGAAACACAAGCAGAGAGGTTATATGAGATGTCTGGCAAGATGGTTGCCATTGGTGTTTGTTTTGGTGGCACCAAGTCAAGACGAGCCCAGGGAAAAAGGGGCAACCTCGTACCTTGACATGATGAGTTCTGCTGTTGCCCAGCCCATGGCGGCCACCATGATTTTGTACTCTCCTTTACCAGCGTTACGCGACATGACCAGATGGAGGCCCAGCAGGTCTGCAAGGTCCACTGTTGCTTTCATGAATTCCTGACAGAAAGACAGACATGTTTATGCGTATTATATATGGCCGAGCGGCAACTTTACAAGCATTGGTGGAAGTCAGTTACTAATGCTCCATGACGATGTATTGAAAGATAAATGGTTAGGTAGGTGTCTTGCTTATTTACTAATGGTATCGTGGTGACCATAACTCGGCTTCATAACACCTCATACGTACAAGGAATCTGTGCTGACTATTGAGGACGTATATTTACAGAGTAGGACTGTGCATTAAAAGTGAAAGACGTGTTTTTTGTGTCATTTTTGGTAATTAAATGCAAGCGGACAACAAAGGTGAGGTGTGGGTGGAGCATCAACTCCGATTCTGAAAGCTGCATAAACACGTCCACAATGGAGCCCAACTCCTGACCAGCATGTAGCGGCATAGGCATAATGTACTATTAAAAAAAACTACAATATTGATACTACTAACTAATAAAAAGAAACATTTGCCTTTAAATATGTGGATAATTTGATTTCAAGCCGTACTGTAAATAAGACAAAGTAGCATTTCGAGAAATGCTGCAAACGTTTGAGAGACAATGCATATTGTCTGCAAGAAAACGCATGCCGCAAACACCAATTCTGCTACTTTACAGAGTGAAGGATGGCATATTAAAAAAAAATACTGCGTTATATTATATTCTTCTTTTCTTTTGCTTCCTGCTCAAGTCCGGCTGCTTCAACACTCACCCCTACAAAATCATAAACACCAGCTCCTCCTTCCCAGGTGGGGAAAAAAGTAGCAAGGAACAGCATCTGGCAAACACAATGGTAGAGTATTAGATATAAGGCAGCATTTCCAAATGTTCACTTTAAGGGATTATTATGTAAGCCATTTTTAATGGTATACACCTGTTATGACAGAAATACATGTACCAAAATGTGACTCTGTAAAAGTATTTCTTTCTGTTATATTATAATATTCCACTCTATTATGTATAACAAATCGGAAAGACAATAATGCATGTACACCTGCATTTCACTTCAACCTCAAATGTAACTTAAAACAACAATCAGCACATGTGTGATGATATCCTGCCAAAAGTATTATTTCTGTATTATCCTCAACTCAGTTTTAACTGACATACAAGACTAATACTAACAGACTATTACAAGAATGCAAGACAAAAAGCTGACTCACTTTGCAGAGCTGGACAAACAGGTATGTGGCGCCAGCCTGGACACATCTCCAGAAGGCATTGTACTCGGAACTAACAATTGGGGACACAAACAAACACATCATAGGATGCACAACACGGTGAAAGGAATGCATGAAAACATATTAGAAGAAACATGTTGAAATAATGCCTAAAAATGTATGTTTAAATAGTACCATGAGCAACAATACAACGTGCAAAGAAGATTAACACGGCTCTGGTTGTACTAAGCTGATTATTAGGCCTTTTATTATCACGATAGGAGCACATAACTTAAATGTGATACAGCAATAGTAACAAATACAATACAAATGTTAGAATATAGGAAGGTCACGTCATAACTATATAGGTATATAGGTAACTGTATATAGGTTTCAAAGTCAAAATGACACTTACAGTCCACTGCACTTGTAGGTGATAAAATAAGGGAAATACGCCAAAGCAAAGCAATTTCCAAAGTGAAACAGGGTCATGGCTGGTGACGAATTCAAGTCCCCCTGTAAAAAGAGATAGGAACATTAAAATATTTACTGCATAAAGCATTTACGCGCAAGGAAAACCACCACTTTTCGAACATTCAATTCCGTGTCTTATGACAAGTTGGAATTAGTATGAAACCTACACAAAAAGCTAATAACCCAGTATTATAAAGGTTTGTATCGTAATGACCCGATTGTGAGTGAACATAGCGGTGGCTCCATGACATCGTTAGACACTAATGCCCATTTGGTAAAAATGTTTCTCCTTGCAAAGATGATTCTCAAAGCATTTCTTATCAATTTAACATACAACTATAACGGTAGTAGATATATATTTTCACGACGTCACTTACAACACGATTTATTAAGAAGCAGAGCGTCGAGTAACGACGAATGCCAACCGGAAGTGATCGGGGTACCACGACGAAATCCTACCGACTGTGTACCGTAAGACTTGTGACAGGTTCCGCAGCAATCTGAATGCCAGCGATAGTCTGCATTTTATGTTTGATAGCATCAGCGCTTCGCAGAATTGTTGTATAAAGGAGTATTTTGGAAGGTCTCCTATATAAAACTGAGGTGCAACATTTTTAGGTTTCTTTGGTACAGCTGCCATTTTATCCGGGGTTGTTGGCAGTTTATGTAATAAACAATAGGGGGCGCCAAACCAACCTTAGTGTCCCCAGTCGTCAATAGGGATTTTTTAAAGCAAACGATCACGGGAACATAATTCTGATAATGCAAGCAATGGTCATTCTGGCCAAGTAGACTGCGCTGTTCTTAAAGGATGTTTTTGGATTTTATCGTAATTCATTTTATGGTTGGTTTTACTTTGGTACTGTGGTATCCATAGTCCACAGTTACATGCATATTACTGCAAAGTAGGCTACTTTATTTTGTTCACTTGGCATTTAACAATAGTCGCCTGCTAAGAACATCATCATTTATTGGCCTTGGTTTTCTGTGATAGCCTATGAACTTAAATAATTTATGTAAAATAATATTGCTTAATATTTTTAAACAAAGTGATCATTTGCGTGTAATGAAGTGTCACAGTGTCAAAGCGTATAAGCGTACAATTAAACAGGACAAGTAGACGGATTGAAGGTTTTCAAGTTTTATTTTTTGACTCATTACTCTTTAGAGGTTTTACAGTCACTCTGCCTCTTATGTTCCTCCTTCCACTGGTGATTAAGCCTTTGAAACACACCAACATAGAGATGGGTACAGCAGTTAACCATAGTACTGAGCCAAAACGACACAACTACAGTGGCGTTGGGAGGTGAAGAGGGCAGGGGCACACAGACACAAATACTGTCAACAACCGATCATCTCATCATGAAAGAAAAGGACAAGATTAACTCAGAACACTTAACACAGTTTCTGCTGCCAACGTGTACAGTAGTAGAGCTAATGGGCTGTGAAACTAAGACAGGGCTATGCTGGGTTCCATGTGTAAAAGAGAAAGGAGGGGATGAAATATGGGTGGGGCGTGGTCCCTTTACGGACTTCCTCTCAGCACAGGAAGTGTCTACTCCTTGGAGTTCATGTACAGCAGCAGGTCAGCAACACGGTGGCTGTAGCCAAACTCATTGTCATACCTGGAAGAGGAGAAGAAGTGAGAAATGATCCAAATGCTTTTTTAGGACAATCTTTGTTTAAATCCAAAACAAACAAAAAACCAACCAGGAAATGAGCTTCACAAAGTTGTCATTGAGGGAGATGCCAGCACCAGCATCGAAGATGGAAGAGTGGCAGTCGCCAATGAAGTCAGAGGACACCACCTGAAAAACAATGCAAGCGGTTCAGTTTCTGATAATCACATTTAAATACACGATTTCAAACATTGATTGTATTTGTGTCACCTGATCCTCGGTGTAACCAAGGATTCCCTTCAGGGGCCCGTGAGCGGCCTTCTTAACAGCTTCCTTAATGGTAGCGTAAGATGCGGGTTTTGACAGGCGACATGTCAGGTCTACCACAGACACATCAGCCACCGGCACCCTGAAGGCCATGCCTGTCAGCTTACTGGAGACAAATACATAATTCATTAGCCCGCCTCAATTATCAATGTATAAAAATAGTGTTTTTCTTCATGTCCTCACCCATTAAGCTCAGGGATGACTTTGCCCACAGCCTTGGCGGCACCAGTGGAGGCTGGAATGATGTTCTGGTGGGCCCCACGGCCGTCACGCCAGGCCTTGGCGCTGGGACCATCCACTGTCTTCTGGGTGGCTGTGTAGGCATGGACTGTAGTCTACGATGACAAACATTATTTCCCTTTCAGCGCCATTATTCAGTTGTGCTTGTTGTTGGAGCTTTCTTACTGTAACTTACCATGAGAGCCTCCTCAATGCCAAAGTTATCATGGATGACTTTGGCCAGGGGGGCCAGGCAGTTGGTGGTGCAGGAGGCATTGCTGTTAATGGAAGCACAGACATGGTCACTGAAGAGCAGATGATCGATTGAGTCACATCACTTGAAAATAATGAAACCATAATTACCTGACAATGGGCATGGAGGAGGGATCATATTTGTCCTCATTAACGCCCATGACAAACATCGGGGCATCGGGTGAGGGTGCTGACACAACCACGCGTTGAGCTCCGCCACTGAGGTGAGACTATGGCGGACCAGGAGGGAACGGGCACACGTTAGAGACTTGACAAGCTGTAGCCAATGTGTCTGCATATACTGGAGGTGTATTTACATACAGAAGCCTTCTCCACACTGAGGAAGACGCCAGTGGACTCCACAACGTATTTTGCACCAACATTGCCCCAGGGGATCTCAGCTGGCTTCATGCTGTCAAAAACATGCAAATCGAAGCAAATGTTACTCATGTTTTGCCTAAATGAACTAAAATACAAATAAAAGTAATTAAGAAGCTGCAATAAAATTGTTAATGTATTATTCTACATTGGTCACTAGGTGTCAGTCATTGTTTGGTGAGACAAGCACCAGACTTGATTGCAGGAACAACAGACTTTTATTGCAGGCTTGAATTACATTAGGACATGCACAATTAGTGCTGGGAATCTAAAGGTACCTCACGATACGATGTGATACATGGCTTGCGATAATGATAATATCTCGATATTTTACTAGTATGAAACTAAATCTAATTATAATGATATATTTAATAGATTTTTTTTGTGTTCTGGACTTTGGAGGGCATGCCTCAGGTTAAAATCTCCACTGGTAAGCATCATCGGTATTCGTCAGGAAGGGCATCCGGAATATAAAGCGGTCAAGCCAAAAATCAGTATGCAGATCAAAAAGATCCGCTGTGGTGACCCCGTAATCAGGGAACAAGCCGAAAGAAAAAAATAAAATATTTGTAGTCTTCAGCTGGGATAGGCTCCAGCTTGTTGTTGTGTATGTTGTATGTTGCAAGTATGTTGTCCCGGAATTCGTATCTATGTTACTCACCACTGGAAAACCTCAATGGGTTTGCCATCGACGACGAGCTTGCCATCCTCCTGGGACACTTCACCATGGTAACGGCCATGGGTGGAGTCATACTTGAACATGTAGACCTAGAGGTGCGACGTGGACACACAACCTTTCAACTAAATGACGAGCAAACCAACAAGTAGTACAGTACTGTACATAGGATTCTGTTATAGCAAAACAACAAGTAGTAGAATATTGTACATAGGATTCTGTTATAGCAAAACAACAAGTAGTACAGTAATGTACATACAATTCTGTTATAGCCATTTAGGACAGTCATTCATTTTCACCCACTTGTTCTGTTCAGTGTCGCAGGTGAGCTGGAGCCTACCCCAGCTGACTGAGTGAGGGCAGGACAGTGGGTACTATGCCGATTTGACAGTCCTGTTCATTTCTATTGTCCTTGTTATATACTGGACTTATTCAATTACAAAGCACATTTAACAACAACCACACACATTCACACCTATGGGCAATTTAGAATCTTCAATTAATTACCTCTGACGTGCATGTTTTTGAATTAACTAGAGTAAACCCACAAGATTTGATCTCAGAACATCCTGTTCTGCCGTGATGCAGACATCCAATGTGTTTCCATAAACACTTTAAGTATCCAAGTATAGCGTTTTCTCACCATGTACTGCAGGTCAATGAAGGGGTCATTGATGGCCACAACGTTAATGCCTTTCTGAAGGCAGGCCCTCAACACGAGGCGGCCAATACGACCAAAGCTACAGAGAGAGAAAGAGAGAGATTTTTCATTGTTACATTTTTATATTCCATAATTTTTACAATTCAAATTCTTTAAAACCACTATGAAGTGTGGCCTTTTTGTGACTCAATAAAATGGCAGTTGATTAAATGCAAAGTTCCTTGTATTTATTGATGCAATACGACATTGGACAATATTCCCTGATAGGATGTAGCTTGGCTAACTTTTAGTTAACTTTTTAGTTTAGTTAGTTTAATTTTTAGGCAGGTTAGTGTTTGTGAGGAGATGCCGAAATATTTCCCCACACAGTGGTTCCTTCTCCTCACAATGATAGCATTCCTATAACATGAATGACATTCCTCAATTTACAGTGCTGGAGTCATAAAAAACACATGCGGCCCATACACATATGGAAAATATTATTCACAGAATTAATTAATGCAACCTGAAGAAATTGTAATTATTGTATAACCCTGACATTTTTGCATATTCTAATGTTTGACTATGAATAATCGCATCCTGTTGCTAAAGATGTATTTCAAACTCACCCATTGATTCCAACAGACAGGTCTGCCATGTTTTCTGCTTCTTGGGGGAGGCTGAGTTAACTGTAAAGAAGAGAAAAGCCAGCATTAAAAACATATTTAAAGACACATTACCTTAGTGCTGATTTCAGTTTAGACCAATAAAGTTATTGGCATTATTAGTGTGTGTGCGTATGTCTGAACATACACACACAATACATGAAAGCAAATGAAAGAGATCCCTTCTGATATGGATTACAAAGTGGTTTAGCGCACACCAAGCTTGAATAAAAACATAAATATTGAAGTAGATGCAGTTTGTCAACATTTAGGTACAAGCAATGTAAGTATAGGTATTTAACTACATAAAATGCTGTACTGTATTTTTTGTGCAGTGATGGAAAAGTACAACCTTTGACAGTGACTGTACTACAGGCAAGAGGTATTATATCATGCATGTACATGTTTAGAAAACAATGGTGAGGATCAGACAGGGAGGGAGACCTGCTGTGAGAAGATCAGCTCAGGCATGGCGGTTGGCATGAGTTCAGCTATTTGAGCTTCTATTTGACCCGTCTGCTCCGCCATTCCACAACCCTCATCTTGTCCTACTCCTGTTTCTGAAACACTGGACTCGAGCACGGGTTCACCTGGACAACAGGTTTTGTGGCAAGTGAGATGGCTGTAGGTTGTCCTTGAAACTGATTGGATGTCATTTTAAACTGCTATAATCTCCTTAACTGTGTGACCTGCGTGTGCGGTTGCATGTGTGGAAAGGTTGTCAACTTGGTGAAATCCACTTTAAGGACGTTTCAAATAGACAATGAAGAGTACATTTGTTTCTAGTATGTTTTTTCTATAATTTAAACTAAAGTAAAGTCCCATTTGTCACCTCGTACTGTGTTGCTGCTCCGTAACAAAAGAAGCTAGAGAAGCTATAGCCCAGTGTGGCTGGCTATCACCTTTTGTATGTTTACTAAACTCAGCGATCAACCTCCCTTGTCTTGAAGTTTCCTTCCTCTCCGGCCCCTCCTAGGCTTTGTCAATACTCTGCACTCCATTTTCATGGAGCACAGTCCCTGGGCCATGCAGCTTTTCCAACAAAATGGCTGCTCTGCTTATAAATGTTATCCTTTTGGATTCGAGAATCAAAGAGGACTACTTGAAGTAGACGGATAGCAGAGTCTCTACTGAATGTGGCTTCCGACAATGTGGCTTAGTGTTGTGTTGTAAGATAAATAACCTGCATTCATGTGGAAGAATTGTGGGTCAATGTGAGTGTTGTATTTGTACGTTTACTCTTTGACACAATTGTTGTATTTTTCATCTTATATTACTGCTAATCATCACAGTAAAGAAGTAAAACCTTATCACTGTGATTAACATTAAAAAGTAGTATTGTAGTGGTATTACAGCTTGATAAAAGCTACCTTATGTAATGCAAGTTAAGTTGAATTATCGGATGTTACTAATGGCACTTGCCTTCAGACCTGGCATTCAGCACACAATCACACACAAACCTCCCAGCACACAGAGGCAGCATTGTGCCCGGCCAACCAGTCAAGTCTAATGTGGGGAACAGCAGCTTGCAATCTGCTGACACTCATTTAAATGTAGAGTAGAAAGCTCAACAAGGGTTCCACTAACGGCGTGACTGTGGTCACAATATCAGTGTTGTGAAAATGTTAACATGAGCGCGTCAACACAAAGACTTGGTGAAGTTGTACTTTAAAACCGCACACCAGGATCAGAGAAGACAAGCAATGTCTGAATCACATTTAAAAAGCCATGCCCCTTTTCATTGAACCCCTGAACTAGCTTATTAACCAAAAGAGACTAATAACAGATACAGTGCAGTGCATTACTGGTAGCCAGTGAAGTTTTTAGGCCTATTTTAGGGGGGCTTCAGTCCCCCTAAAATGTTCTCAAGCCCCCCTAAATAATTTTATATATTTTTTTATTATTACTATTATTATTTTTTGCATTTTTTTATTGATATTTTTTTTACAAAAAAAAAAACTCTGACAAATTTTATATAACAGGGCAAAAGTAGGCCAATAAGCAAGCAAATAAGCAGGCTAATACTAGCCTACTACTATAACTAGTAGTAGTAGTAATAATCAGAAGAAGAATAATGATTATAGTAATAATAACAGGCTAATTAATAATATAATAAGGATTATTATATAATTGATCATTGTCAACTGGACAGAATGATTGCATAGCAGCGGTTTTGCAGTATAGATTGTGTGTACTTGTGTACATTTAATGGTGGCCTAAAACAATTGAGTATCTCTACTAAATCTGTCCAAAAGTGAGAAAGTTATATCCCCGTTTTTGTTCATTATTTGTTTTTTGGATTTTTTTTTTTTTTCATGCTCTCGCTTTGTACGGTAGGAACGAGAGATTCATTCGTTTTACTACATTTGCCAACAAGATCATGCTTTTTGAGGATGGTGTTAGCATGTATGTTTTCCAGTAGTCATCACTTTTTTCAGACTAAACAAGTTGGCCAAAAGTCTGCGTAACAAGTCAAGTTTCTGATTTTTTCCTCCACCTGCTTGCTCTGGTGAGCACTCAACATTCATAACGTTATCGTGTTTTAAGTTTTAAGCCTTCTTGGTCCCACACCCACCTCTCTTCCCAACCACCCAGCGAATGGTTAAAACTGCCCGCCCTCCCTCCATCAGCCTATTTGTTCGTTTTTACCATTCTTAGCCGTCCACCTCATTATGCTCTGCCCTCCCTCTGAGCTCCGACCCATTTTCTTCACAGAAAGCATTGCGGTGGTGGGGTTGCAGGAGGGGAGGGGCACCGTTGCTGGGAAAAAAAACACACTTGCAAACAATACTGAATCTACACTGTAGTTGTAGTACAAAACAACCAAGTATAGTCCTTTGCTGGCACTCTTTATTGGCCACAATTCCTTTTTTTAGAACAAAAAAATGTACTTTAAGTTTTGCCACGCCCACAACCTCGCTTTGCCCTGCCCTCAGTTTCTCTTGCCTATTCAAACTTTCATTGTACTGTCTATGCCTCAGCCACTCCTTCCATCCCACAGTACTGTTACGCTGCAGTTGGCTGATTGGCTGCAGGAACAGGAGGAACATCCAATCAGGGAACCCTTTCACTTGTAGGCCGCCTCCTTGTGAATCCGAATTTTGCAGCAAACAAACAAAAAATACCTAAAACTAATTATACGGCGTCCCACAACATTCATTCGTCTTACTGCCCTTTGACAGTTTCACCAAGACCACCTCGCTACCGCATTCTTGTGCAGCGCCGTCACACCACCGGACACGCACACACAAGTTGCACACTCAGCAGGCTTTATTTCCTGAGGACAAAAGCACACAAACAACACGTCTGCTCTTTGAATAAGACTTCATGAGTGATATGTGTCACCTAGAGGATTAAATAGCAGAGGCAGGTCATGTGATGGCTCTGCAGCGGAAGTGGAGGTAAGCGGTGTGTCAGAAGCACCCCCCCCCAGGTGCGTTGGAATGGTACGTTCAGCTTTCAGAGCCGCATAAACATGTGCAAACACAGTGCTTTACCATGTTTTTATTTATTTTTTAATATGTTTTTTTTAAGCAAATCTAACATGTTTCACAAATCATCACTAGGTCTGAAAATCTGGTTAGACACACAGAATTGAAGACTTAATAAGACTTAATTGAAGACATAATATTTATCATCTAGAACATGTACTATGGAACCCCTAAGCACTTGATCCAAGATAGCAAAATAAATATTGGCAGCGACGTCATCGCAGCAGCTGTAGGCCTGCATTGACCTTCTGCAGCTGGAGAAATGACCTTGATCTCTCAGCTAAAGGTCATCACTTCTTCCATGGATGTTGGTTGTATTTCTTAACGGATTCATTATAAAGCACAACTTAAAACAGAAAAATAGACATGTTGTATATTACTCACAACACCGGGTTGCTTCATAAAACACACAGGATTGCTAAGCATCTCTTATTTCATCACGTCCTAGCTTAGCATCTCTTATTTCTTCACGTCCTAGCTTCCATGCACAATGAACCAACTGCGCCAGACATTACATTACACTATGAAAAGACACAGTCATTCCACAATAATATCGCCATATATGTACATCACAATAAGACTGGATTGCATGCTATCCCTGCACCTTCTAATGCGCGCGAATTGCCTTTGAGAAAGACGTTGAGTGAAGTTACGTAACACGGCCATATTACTTCCGCAAAGATGCAGCAAAGGGGAGCCGCCAATGTCACGTTACCAGCTCAGCAAGGTTGCTCCAGCAACAGATAAAAACATCCGCGCGGTTTCACATTTTCTGTTCCTGGGGCTAATTTCCAAAACGATTCGTGTGAAATTACAAATGCAACCCGAATGATGCAACAGTGTTTGAATTACACAACCAGCCCGGCGCCATGACTGCATCTCCTCCCATCACAAGGCTTATCCTCCATTCCTGAGAGAAGATAGGCCTGTATCCGTATGTCTATGCCTGTATCCTCTAGAAGAGGCTCTTTAACGTTTTTAATGATGCCCACTCGGTATATTGAACATTTTAATCAGCTATTTATTTGTAAAAATGTAAAATTCTGGCTTCCGCGAGGCAAAATAGGACACCGATGATCATGTCATGTCGTCGTGTCAAATTCCTAACGTACATACAATCAGCTTTACAGCGTCCGTGACGACACTTTAAAATGACGTCACAAGTGTGAACGAGTCCTTTTTGAACGAATCTGTCGGATATCATCAGTTGCGTGCGGGTTAATGGTGGCTAAAGCAGGCTAAAGGCTTACCTCACGGTTGATGCTTCTTCAGTCTGAGTGCGCAGCCCACTGCGCCGCCTTCCGCTTTTATACATGACACGTGCCTCGCGCAGCCGGGTTTCCTTGGTGACGTGACGTCATGCCATCCCTGACTGCTCGCGTCCATTGCGAACTGGGCGCCGGACACGACCGCTCTTTGCTGCCTGTCATAGTAACTATCATGTTCTAGCAAGTGGTTATAACATGGTAGTAATATATATATACGTATTAATGGTTAATTAACTGGTTATAACTGCTCTACACATCCCGTTTGAGCAAGGCTACGTGCAGCAGGATGTGTACAACATGGGGAATCCCTGTAGTGTACTGCCGTTGATCATTGGAGCAACATCCTCTTGTCTAAATATGTCGTTACACATCTAGCTAGCTTTTGGATATGCGTCCCAAGTTTGTACACCACCAAAGAAGGTTACGTCATATTTGCAGATGTATTATTCGATCTATGCATCGTAACCTAATCCACATCACACAATTAAATGTACTGTACTAAACTGTATAATATTTTGAGTGCCTACATCATGTATCCGGAAATAGTTTTAAACCTCTCTATTGTTCAATTGTTCGTACAAAACTTCCTTTTTGTGCTCAGATGGTAACCAGTTCATTGACTATACGTGAATGCCATTATGACACAGCACAACGAAAATATTAAACAATGGCGACATCCTGTGGACAAACATGGCAAATGCCGAAAAGTAGTTAAACCGGATGTAGACGCCGTCTACACACGTGCAACACTGACTGTGTTTCCGGTAGGGATTGCGGAGTGACAATGCTATGAATAAAAGCTTGCCTTCAATGGAAAAGAAAGTTTCCTTCCTTCCTGAACAGATATTCTCTGTTTTCCTTCAGACACGTAAAATTAAAACTTAATATAATAATACATGTATTTAATAGTACATTGTAATAGTACGCCCACCCCTCCGGGTGGCAACCACTCCCTATCTATCGTTCCGGGGTGAATTGTGTCCCAGCAACCTAGCATTACACAGTTAGTATTTGTATCAGTAGTATTAGTATTATCCAAATATTAGCATTATTGGAAGTACAAAGTATTTTACTGAATAAATTTAGTACTGTACATTGGTTTCTTATGGTTAAATATGATAAAATTATAATACGTGAAATGAGTGTGCAACATACACATGCAGTTTTGTCTTAATGCAACAGAGAGCGCTCTTGTCTTGAACACAATGTGAGAATAGTTCACTCTCACGTTCATTTATATGATGCAGCTTAACAGCATTAAAAAAAAAAACTGTATGTAGAATATGTAAACAATCTGCACAAATATTTTATTGAGTTACTGCTGCAGGATACACAATTATAGTATATTTATCTATAAGAAGAGTACTGCACACATTTTTGAACACTTCCTGTACGTCTGCACAGTCTATGACACATATGAGCCCAAAGTAGGCAAATAAAACTATACACTGCAAATAATAATGAACTAGAGGAGCAAACACCCTAAGCAATAAATATTGAACATCCATCACCGCCGACTGTTACCACTCTGTGGTTATACAAATAATAATATCACTATGTAGACATTTTATGAAGGAAAAAAATACCCACTGCTGTCTCTGACATGATGCCCATACTTCCAATACTTCCAAGTAGACTTTCCAATTATAACGCGAATAGCCTACTTTCCACTGATATCTGTATTTTATTTCTTCCTCTTCCACACACACCACATAATGTCTTCTTGGAAGCTGCTAAGGAACAACATAGTATTTATTGATATTTAAGCTTCCTTTTGTAAACTGTCAGCTGAAATGAGCCACTAACCAAATGACAGATCTTTCATATTCATCTCCCACCACTACTTAACAGGAAATTTCGGTCTGAGCCGAGGTGTGGGGGGTGCACATATGTGAACATATTAGAATTTGGGGTTTCCCTCATCCACAACACTGGAAAAACAAACCATTTGTCATTATACCGCCAACTATTATAATTAATTCCATATGCTACGCCAATGTCAGACATTTAAAAGTCGTCTCATTAAGCTTTATTTTCACGTTTACATAACTGTATTAATTACACACATCTAAATGATATGCAGGATCGTTTTTCTTCACAGCCTGAATTCTACAAGCTCAAACAGTTGATCACGCCGAGCCCCCGGGTAGCCTTAAAACAACCCTTTGACCACCCCAGGCAAAGTGGCGACCCTCACTGATAATATTTTCATAGGCTGAGAATTCTAAGCGTTTAAAGTGGTACTAAACGCAACGTTTCTCTCTGACTAGGATCTGCTTACCATCATTCAACCACAATGTCTGGTAAAAGGGCTCGGGGGCCGGGATTTAAAGCATTCATCATGGCAATTATTTTTTATGAAAGAATGAAAGGGTAAATATAAAGAAAGATGGAAGTCATTGTGTCTGTCAAGATGGTGAATTTCTATAAATAAAGTTTCTTTTTGCATGAGGATTTTTTTATTTTTTTTTTTTACTGTGTGTTTTGGACCGGCAGGCCATGTCCGTGTCGGAGAAGCGAATCATCTCTCCCTTTCCGTACGTCTAACTTGAAGATTCTACTCAGGACAGAGTGAGCCGTTCAGGAAATCCTGGAAATCCTGCGCCTGTATAATGGGAGGCATGAAAAAAGCCTTTAAAAGGAGAATCTCAGATTGGAGTGAAAAATACCACAATACATATACTGGAATAATATCTGAATTCTGTAAAGAAAGAAAAAATATTGAACAAAATCAAGCAAAAGTGCATGAAAGAAATAGGACGTGTGTGTTTCACCAAATGTTTCAAGTGTAAATCACGTATGAAGACATGATGATTAAGCTAGAATTCACCTGGGTCTTACTGAATTATTTATAAATAAATCACGGGACACTTAAAAGCAACAATATGGGCAAAAATGTGTGATTATTATTATATGTGATTATTAAAACATTTTCCTATGTGCTACTTACTATAATGTTTTAAAAATTAATTCCAATCTTTATTGTTTACTCTTTTGTTGTTTACATTTGAATCATTGTAAGTTTTTGGCTTCTTTATGCTTCTTCTCCATTCTGTTTCAATAAACTAGAAAAGCACCAAGCACCGTAGTTCTCCCAGTATTGTGATTTACGCCACAAATATTAGTCCTACATACAATACAATACAAGGATGAAGAGTCTTGAACCAGTCATGATGTGCTATATATATCACTATATTGACACTTACTATGGTACCCATTATGGCATTGGATACTCATATCACCTCCTACTTTGGTATGTGACCAAAGAAAATTAAAAAATTAAAAAATTAAAAAATTAAAAAATTAAAAAATAAAAAATAAAAAATAAAAAATAAAAAATAAAAAATAAAAAATAAAAAATAAAAAATAAAAAATTAAAAATTAAAAATTAAAAATTAAAAATTAAAAATTAAAAATTAAAAATTAAAAATTAAAAATTAAAAAAAAATTAAGGGTTAGGGTTGGTCATAACACAAAAAAAATAAAAAATTAAACTTAATTTATATTAGGAAAGCAGGAAGTGAACAAATGTAACAGTTACTGATTGTAAAAGTACCAGATGGAGGGGTAGGATTTAATAAGCTTTGCTTCTTCCTACTCCTTTTGGACATGTGGAACTGTGAACTGATTATGGGATGCACTCAATTGTAATCTGATGCATGTTCAAATGAAATTAAACCATTACCATTACCATTACATTTATTTTATCTGCATGCTTAGATTCCATGACCATCATTAATCAGATCCATCATGATTTCACAGTGTCCAGGCTACATACAGTATAAATGTGTTTGTTTATATCTTCATTTGTTGTCTTCCTGTAATGAAAATTCCAATGTTTTTTTCATATTCCGGATCATAGGATAGCACAAAGTTCATTTTAAACCAGGCCTAATTTCACAAACCCCGCAAAGACCAAACCAGCTCGGTGAGCTTATTCCTTAAACTTGACAGATACTTTCTCAAACGTCCCCAATCACCATAATTGCCAAGTAAACACAAGGTAGGAGGATCATGACTCAGTAGGGTCAGTGTGCGCTAAATGAACCTGCTCCTCCACCTACCGTCTTCTACCACCTGGACAGATCTGCTCTCTCCTTCTTCGCTGCCTGGTGTTTGCTTTGGCCTGCATGCCACCGGGGGCTTGGAACTGTCACTTCATCACAGCCCACTTTTGTTGTCCTTGGAGATTGCAGGAGGATGTCTGTTCATCGGATCTAAAATACTCAAGCGGGATCTGGCTACTTCCTTATAAAACACCTAGGACTCACCTAGGACTCTCCAAGGACTCGCCTAGGACTCTCTCTTATTAGTGTGGGGGATTTATTTGTGTCTGAGCTCGGCTCGGCTGTGGAAACCGAAATAAGTTTGCTTCCGAAATGTTACTGCCAAGGCACTGCAGAAGCAACCAATACAGCCACAAATATTTCCCACTCTTTTGGTCCTCGTAATGGTAATGGTAATGGTAATGGTAATGGTAATGGTAATGGTAATGGTAATGGTAATGGTAATGGTAATGGTAATGGATTTATTTCATTTGAACATGCATCAGATTACAATTGAGTGCATCCCATAATCAGTTCACAGTTCCACATGTCCAAAAGGAGTAGGAAGAAGCAAAGCTTATTAAATCCTACCCCTCCATCTGGTACTTTTACAATCAGTAACTGTTATATTTGTTCACTTCCTGCTTTCCTAATATAGTTTAATTTTTTTTTTTATTTTATTTTTGTCACGTACCAAAGTACGAGGTGAAGTACGAAACTCTGTGTGGAGTTTGCATGTTCCAAAAACATGCTAGGTTAATTAGCGACTCCAAATTGTCCATAGGTATGAATGTGAGTGTGAATGGTTGTTTGTCTATATGTGCCCTGTGATTGGCTGGCCACCAGTCCAGGGTGTACCCCGCCTCTCGCCTTAAGACAGCTGGGATAGGCTCCAGCACCACCCCGCGACCCTCGTGAGGATAAGCGGTAGAAAATGAATGAATGAATGTTTGGATATAGCTCTACCATCTCACCATCTACCATCTACCATCTACCATCTAACGGTATTCCAATTAGGAAGTCTCCTTTAGTCAATTAGGATGAGTCACATTTGACCTTTGACCCGTGTGTGTATAAATGCGCATCCGACTCCTTTTTATGGATTTGCAGCAGAACCGATCCACGTGCACAGCATTACTATTTTCTTCTCTGTGGCACACTGATGTGGTTCGATGTGGTTAACATATAAGCACAAGAGAAATGTTAATTTGTCATAAACTGTGCCGGTTGGAGTCGGAGCGAAGGTTCAAAGAAGGCAATAAGTCAATGTTAGTGTGTGTGTGTGTGTGTGTGTGTCTAAGACGTGGTATGGCAAGAGTAAAATGACATACTTCAGAGTAGAAAAACATCAGGTTGCTCCCAGGAGAGATGAGCAAACGTTCTTGGAGGGAAGGAGAATGCTGAGAAAAAGCCAACAAGGGAGAAAAGATGAGCAAAGTCAACCAAATCAAAACATCGACTACTGACTTATTTTAAAGGCTTATCAACTCAGCGTTTGGAAAGAAATACACTATTGATGCTTTCACTCTTTATACTTGGGGATACGTGTGTTTTGACGGTAGAGTATAAGAATATTTATGCGTTGGGGTATGCACTTATCGTAATTAACGCCTTTAAAATTCTTCCTCTATTGCTGCATGGCTTTCCAAAGATGGATTTC
This sequence comes from Doryrhamphus excisus, assembly GCF_030265055.1. NCBI lineage: Eukaryota > Metazoa > Chordata > Actinopteri > Syngnathiformes > Syngnathidae > Doryrhamphus > Doryrhamphus excisus. The sequence goes on from NC_080482.1 coordinate 2,608,916, forward strand.
TAATGACATAATTCTTTTATTCTTAAGAATAAACTTTGTTATGGTATATTCTAAAAAGCATGACACTACTTTGTCTGAGAAAACATCATAGCTGCTATAAAAGCATAAAGTACTGTGTGTTAAGTGTGTTCTGTATTATATCATAAGATAATAGTAAATATTTAGAGCCAAATTCTATAAACTGTTTTTACAGCTGTGGGCCGAGTGTACGGATTCTACATCTGGATTTGGAAAAACCTTGAAAAGTATAAAAGGTTGTGAAAACAAATTGACAGAATCTTGCTGTTTTGACGTTTTAATCTGAATTCAGACCGGTATAACTTCACTTAGTCTGATCTTGATGAGGAGGAGAACTATGACATTTATTTCATGCTGGTAATTAGACCAAAACGTGATACAAAAGATTATACAAGAGATGAATATACATACATTATGTGGACTCTTCCTTTCCTCTGATCAAGTATTGGCCATCAATCACCTGTTTTTGCCAATTCTTATCGACATGCATGTCTGTAACCCTCATCATTTTCCCCTCTCACTGCCTTGGTAAATCTCTACCATGCAAGTGTTGTGCAGTGAACGCATCATCTGACAATTGGCCACCCACGAAATATTAAAAAGTTGATATTTGTAAACATTACGGTATGTAAAGTGATAATTTTTAATGACTCCAATACAAAACAGTATTTTTCCCCTCTGTATTATATTGTCACTGATTTTGGGACACAAACACACCTTCTTCCTTGGAAGGGTTAGAGTACCACACCGAATGAGCAAATATGGAGCACATACAAACAACCATTCACACTCACATCCGTACCTTTGGACCATTTGGAGTCGCCAATGAACCTAACAAGCAAGTTTTTTTGAGAATCGAACCCAGGTCTTCCTGATCTCCTGACTGTGCGGCCTACGTGCCAGCCACTTGTCCACCGTGCAGCTAACAGATTCATTCATTCATTCATTCATTCATTCATTCATTTTCTATTGTTAAGCCTCATGAGGGTTGCGGGGGGGGGGGGGGGGGGGGGGGTGCTGGAGCCTATCCCAGCCAGGTACACCCTGGACTGATGGCCACTGGTGGCTTTTTCTTTAGCTTTTTTGGCCACATTTCTCCCATTAAGTTACATATTGTGTTATTGTCTGTATTTTTAATGTATTTTCTACTGATATGAATGTTAGCCATTATGTTACTTAATGGTATTCATTCATTCATTTTCTCACGAGGGGGTGCTGGAGCCTATCCCATCTGTCTTCGGGCGAGAGGCGAGGACTGGTGGCCAGCCAATCCCAGGGCACATATAGACAAACAACCATTCACACTCACATTCATACCTATGGACAATTTGGAGTCGCTAATTAACCTAGCATGTTTTTGGAATGTGGGAGGAAACCGGAGACCGGAGTACCCGGAGAAAACCCACGCACGTACGGGGAGAACATGGAGAACACACTAACCACTCGACCACCGTGCAGCCAGCTAACAGATAAAAAATGTAAAATTATTCCACACAACATACAAAATCAGGAGGTTAGTCGTTAGTGGCCTCTACGTAGTACTGCTCCATACGTTCAAATCCAGACAAATAAATATCGGTAAAACGTATCCACAATACCGTTCCCCGTGTTCCACGTTCCACGACACGTTCCCTCGTGTCATCGGCCATTCTAGACATCCCACTGCTGTGTAATGAAGTAGCCGAGCTCCTTCTGTTTGTTTTCACATCCAAATGTCGACTCCTGCTAACCGTGCTCGACCGGAGCACGGCACCAGGAAAGAAACCTGAGCTATGGGACCAGAACCGACTTGGGCCCGGGTCTACGCAGCCACAGATCACCTTGTTAGTCTTGATTTCACATTCTGACCCAAACCTGGAAGTTACATCTGCGTGCTCGAGTCCAAGGTCGACTGAAGATCAGGTTGCCCCACTGGCGTCCTAAAGAAGTGTGTGTGTGTGTGTGTATGCATGTGTGTATTTGTGTACGCGTGCCCTTGTTCGTGCATGCATTGACGACATGATGTGTCTGGATGCTTGCACATGTGTGGATATGAATGTATTATGTGTGTGTGTTTGCTGAAGGCGTGCCAGGTACGGGTCGAGGAGAAGGATTGATGACCCAAGAGAGACTCCGCAGCTGGAACAGAGTACAGACAGACAGACAGACAGACATACGGATGGAGCGAAGCGAGGGAATAAATCAGAGACAAGAGAAGGATGCTGGATGGAAGCACGAAGCTGAGAGAAACTCGGACTTGGGACCAAGATTTGGAGAAGGTGGAAGAAGAGGAGAAGGAGGAATCAAAGAAAATTGATTTCATTAACCAGATTCTTTTGAAATGAAGTGATGTAAGATTTCAATAATAAGCCAGTCGCCTGCAACGAGCGCCATCATTCCGAAACGCCGGGAGACCGGAGGAAATATCATATGATGCTAATGCATCTGACCGCAACCATGCTTGATTCTGCACACACACACACACACACACCTCACATCTTCACTTTCCACTTCTCCTTTCCTCTTATTTTACCACATCCCGAAACGTTCTTAGTGTCGCTGTCTAACACACACACACACACACACACACACACACGCTATATGGCTCTCATCTGACCACATCCCCTACACGCTACACTCCTCCCAACCTCAGGTCATGTGGTAATGAGTGTGTGACAGAGACTCGTGGCTACCAGACTGGCAGTGGTATTTTTAGCACTTGTGGTGGTTTCTGGCCTTGAATGTGCCCCGACGTCATATTTCAAGGTTGGAAGCCGACCTCAAAAGGGTAAGGAATGGATGGTTTGCTGCAGGAAGGTTAAGCTATTAGGCGTCGCTGTTAACTTGTGGCTCGTGACAAGCTCGGAAGATAATTAGTCATACCTGAAAAGAAAACATCATCTCAGAGATGAAGGTAATGTTACATCAGGCAAAACGACACCACGAAATGTTCTTCTTCTGTTATTCCAAACATTGTGGACCACAGCAGTTGAACCTGTCTGTCGGTGCATGTCAGCGCAGCTCTTGGAAATCATAACATCATGTAAACGCGGCTTCATACAACCAGTGTGACTTCAAGTCGTCAGTCGACTTCCATTCGATATTTACCGTGCAGGTATTGTGTTGCATGCGGTCCGACCGCAGCAGAAAAGTATTAACAGTTTCCCTGAAGTGTTTGCTGACCTCTGCTAAACTGCTGCGTGTTGTGTTGATACAAAGCGTGTCATGCATTGCTCACTTTTTTTCCATCATGACAAGCCAGCTGCAGCAACTGTACACCGAAAAACACCGAGTCAGCACTGAGCAAACAATGGAGGATTACTGTGATATATTGTATATGTTCTATTCGACACATGATAATAAGTCATTTTCAACCATGTATGTATCACCTTCAGCATTATGAGTGAGCTGGAGCCTATCCCAGCTGACTTTGGGTGGGAGGTAGGGTAGAAGCGGGGCTGACAAAGCATATAGTTTTTGAACATGCATCAGATTACAATTGAGTGCATCCCATAATCAGTTCCCAGTTCCACATGTCCAAAAGGAGTAGGAAGAAGCAAAGCTTATTAAATCCTACCCCTCCATCTGGTACTTTTACAACCAGTAGTTGTTACATTTGTTCACTTCCTGCTTTCCCAATATAATTTTCTTATTTTTGTTTTTTATTTTTTATTTTTTATTTTTTATTTTTTATTTTTTATTTTTTATTTTTTATTTTTTATTTTTTATTTTTTATTTTTTATTTTTTATTTTTTATTTTTTATTTTTTATTTTTTTGTCATGTACCGAATTTTTCAAGGCACACAGATTATTGTATTCCAGGGCTACATAATCATAGTGCGTACATACCAAAAAAAGATTAGAAAAAAAGTTAGCTTCTACCTTTTTCCGTTCGTTCAGCAGTAGAACATCGGTAAGTTTCTGCAAAATTTATTTTTTCAAGAAAAAAAGTCGAAAAATACTTTTTCTTAAAATACATTCCAAGCATAACTTTCATTTTGACACAAATGTAGCCATATGCATTCAGCCAAAATATCAAAAACAATGATGCCGCAGCATAAACAACACATACAATGCTTGTTTTACATGAAAATAAAATATTTCAACTGAACTGTACGTGTGCACACGCTGTGCACATATGTGCATGTAACCTTGTGGATGCTACAGACTTTTTTCTACTTTCCATGGAGCGCTCTTTTACACTCCTGCCATCTGGTGGGCATTTTTTACAGTTTAAAACTACACCAAACATGATCTTTTCTATTGTGGAGTTGTGTCATCACCTTTTTTTGCCTCTCACGCAAAAAAAACATAACAGACATACTGTATAATAGGCCGTTCGGGTTGAAAAAAAACACATAAAAACTGTCAAAGTTTAGTAGTTAATAATGAATGCTGTTTACACATAAATTATGCATCTTGCACACAATTTCTGACCTAGAATGGTACGCATTGGCACAAAAATTACCACAAAACGTATAAAATGATTTAAAAAAAATACAACCGTCCAAGATCATAACAAACAACAGCATTAAAGCAGCGGCAGATATTTACACCCACACCTGAAAAGGCCAAAGTCATTTCTGTGGAGGTCTATGTGTAATGGATGCCAGTCATGTGTGGCTGTGCAAGCGTACGTCGGTAAACCTCATTTCCTCAGCCTTAAGAGCTACGCCGAACGATGGCTGTGCAGTCCTGGCGTTTGGCCCAACGGTCAGCGCTCTCGTCTCCCATTCCGAAGGTCCTGGTGCGGGTACTGTGAAGCTAAGTCTGTGGAAAAGAGCATAAAAACCCAGAAAAGTGGATCCTAGCTGCAGTAAAGAGTATCAGGCCTCTGTCTTGCAACCAGGCCAAAAAGGAAGTACCAGAGCCACCCCTTGAGGGAAAAATACAGACATGACTGGACATCAAATTGACAGCATTGAACAATGGGCTTTTGTCGACGTTCCAACTCTGACATGTGTCTATAAACATTATACAGAGAATAAAAGCCATCATTTGTGTGTCGAGGTTGACAGACTTGGACACATACCAAGATCTCGTCAAAATCCTAAACTACTTTTCATGCGTGCTGAGTCTAATCTCTTTCAGGTTGCTCTTCAATTTCACAGTTTATACAGCGTTCACATCTGTAAATCTTACCGATATCTCACTACGATGATTTCAAGTGACTGTTTGCACAATTAAACACGAGCAAATTGTGAATTTGTAAGCATTAGTTACATCTTTGATAAGGGGAATTTTAATGGTAATGGTTTAATTTCATTTGAACATGCATCAGATTACAATTGAATGCATCACATAATCAGTTCCCAGTTCCACATGTCCAAAAGGAGTAGGAAGAAACAAAGCTTATTAAATCCTACCCCTCCATCTGGTACTTTTACAATCAGTAACTGTTATATTTGTTCACTTCCTGCTTTCCAAATATATTTTTTTACTTAAATTTAAAATTTAAAATTTAACAGAAAAAAATTTAATTTTTAATTTTTAATTTTTTAAATTTAACAGAAAAATTTTTAAATTTTTAAATTTTTATTTTAATTTTTAATTTTTAATTTTTAATTTTTAATTTTTAATTTTTAATTTTTAATTTTTAATTTTTAAAATTTTTAAATTTAAAATTTAAAATTTAAAATTTAAAATTTAAAATTTAAAATTTTAAATTTTAAATTTTAAATTTTAAATTTTAAATTTTAAATTTTTTGTCACATACCGAATTTTCAAGGCACACAGATTATTGTATTCCAGGGCTACATAATCGCGGTGCGTACATACCAAAAAAAAAGATGAGAAAAAAAGTTAGCTTCTACTTTTTTCCGTTCGTTCAGCAGTAGAACATCGGTAAGTTTCTGCCAAATTAAATTTTTCAAGCAAAAAAAGGAGAAAAATACTTTTTTTGAAAATACATTCCAAGCATAACTTCCATTTTGACACAAATGTAGCCATATGCATTTAGCCAAAATATCAAAAACAACGATTTTAATTTTTAATTTTTGTCACATACCAATTTTTTTTTCATGCGTGCTGAGTCTAATCTCTTTCAGGTTGCTCTTCAATTTCACAGTTTATACAGCGTTCACATCTGTAAATCTTACCGATATCTCACTACGATGATTTCAAGTGACTGTTTGCACTATTAAACACGAAGCTAATTGTGAATTTGTAAGCATTTGTTACATCTTTGATAAGGTGAAGAACATACAGAACATTGAACGTGTCATTTATGTTGGGATTATTTTTTCTATGAGATAATTTCTTCTCACCGAAGAAAGAGATTGATGGCTCACAGCGGAGCTGAGATCTTATTCTTTCTTTTACTTGAGAGCATTTAAGTTTTTACAGAGCGCTACAATTTCTCCTTCTTTATTTCTGTTGGCAGGCTCATCTCATTCTCGCTCATCATTGCTGCTATTTCACAAGGAGCTTCATTGTCCATGTCAGAGAGGGTTGCTTTATGGTCCGTACGAAGACAAGTGGCAGAAGATCCATTCCACAACTTCACCGTATGACTGCTTGGGTCATTTCATTTTAATGTCAACAGAAGCTGCTCTTTCCCTTACCAACATGTCCTGAAACACCAGGATTACTGTATTCTCATGTTTCCGTCCATAAAAGTATATTCATACCAAACGGGAAAGGAAAAAAATCTTAAAAATATAATTATACCACATGAACAATGTACTTATTGTTTTACTAAAGGTACGTTTATGTCTCTTCTTAGTAGTTATTAGAATGCATCTTATTATGCGAGGATGACAACATAATGCACTTTTATTATTATTATTATTATTATTATTATTATTATTATTATTATTATTATTATTATTATTATTATTATTATTATTACACGTGTCTTTTTCATTCATTAATTCATTTTCTACCGCTTATCCTCACAAGGGTCGCATGGGGTGCTGGAACCTATCCCAGAGGTGGCGTACACCCTGGACTCGTTGCCAGCCAATCACAGGGCACATATAGACAAACAACCATTCACACTCACACTGATCTCCTGACTGTGGTTGTGCCAACCACTCATCCACTGTGCAGCTAACAGATTAATTCATTTTCTACTGCTTATCCTCACAAGGGTAGCGGTGTGTGTGTGTGTGTGGGGGGGGATCCCAGCTGTCAGCCAATCACAGGGCACATATGGACAATTCACACTCACTTTCATACCTATGGACAATTTGGAAGTTGCCGATTAACCTGTTAACATGATTAACATGATTAACACCGATTAACATGCAAACTCCACACAGAGATGGCCGAGGGTGGAATTGAACTAAGGTCTCCTAGCTGTGAGGTCTGCATGCTAACCACTCATCCGCCGTGCAGCCTTGTGTATTTTTCATTCAAGTAAATAAACAGATGTTGCAGTTCCCTGTGGTGGCACCAAACCAGGGAAGTTTAATATGACCGACCTCATGGTGCATGATCAGATTGACCCGCCCCCGAAATGGTTTGACTCGACTCGCGAGAGGCAGACAGGCGCACAGTGCGTAAAAGAAAAGGAAAGCCATCACCATGAATGTGAAATTGGACATCGAGGATAAAGCTTGTATCCTTGAACGTGTCCTTGGAACAGAACACGAATGAAGAATAGGAAGACTAGTCATGGTCTTTATAAAAGAGCTGTGTCTTCAAACAAAAGTATGGGAAATAAAAGCAACGTCCCTCTAGAATCCTTTTTGTTGTTGAAAAGTGAAGCTCGGAATTCCGTCTTGTTTAGTTGCCTTCGGTTGCCTTGTTTATACCATATAACCTTCCCACTGTCGGAAAAAAGCAGCACTCCCACACTCTATACGGCCAAAGAGGCAACAAAGTTGACTTTGACCTTGACTTGCATTTTTGCAGCCTGCCCTGACCTCCACCCTGACCGCAAAACCCAGCGGTTGACTGCCGGGCTCAACTGCTCGTGGAAGTGGCTACAAATCTGTGGCACCAGAATTCCACAGGGCGTATCCCTGCACTTCCACCTCACGGCTGCACGTTGAGTGTATCGTCTTCCTCAAATACATTATGCTCCATCTACTACATCTTCCCAGAGAGCAAACTGAGCTTTTCAAAATAAACACGCTGCTGTGTAATGGACATGAACGCCAGGTCAGAAGTTTGGCAGCTGCAGATGCTCTGCGAGATTATTGCTGACAATCGCCCATCGTTTTAGATTTCATGATGCTTTGCGTTTTCAATTCATATTGACGACTTCGGTGGGCCACTCGGACACAAATATCACCCAAGAGTTCTTTAAAATATGGGCCCAGTTCCTCCTTTTTATTTCATACGCGTCTATGTGGAGTTCTATTAGCGGTGCTGTGGAGATATGTACGGTATATTATGTTTCACATTAATACAAAACATTGTACTGTACTAATGTCCAAGTAATGTTCCATTCTGGCCCAAATGCTGAAATAGGCTTGTTGGCGGATATAGGGTCGCGGGGGTTGCTGGAGCCTATCCCAGCTGTCTTTAGGCGAGAGGCGGGGTACACCCTGGACTGGTGGCCAGCTAATATAATCATTCTTAATTAAATATAATTTCTAATACGGTTTTAAACCAACGACACATGCTGGAGCCTATCCCAGCTGTCTTCGGGCGAGAGGCGGGGTACACCCTGGACTGGTGGCCAGCTAATATAATCATTCTTAATTAAATATAATTTCTAATACAGGTTTTAAACCAACGATCCATGCTGGAGCCTATCCCAGCTGTCTTTGGGGGAGAGGCGGGGTACACCCTGGACTGGTCGCCAGCTAATATAATCATTCTTGATTAAATATAATTTCTAATACAGGTTTTAAAACAACGATCCATGCTGGAGCCTATCCCAGCTGTCTTCGGGCAAGAGGCGGGGTACACCCTGGACTGGTCGCCAGCCAATATAATAATTCTTAATTAAATATAATTTCTAATACAGGTTTTAAACCATCCATACATGCTGGAGCCTATTCCAGCCGTCTTCGGGCGAGAGGTGGGGTACACCCTGGACTGGTCGCCAGCCAATATAATAATTTTTAATTAAATATAATTTCTAATACAGGTTTTAAACCATCCATCCATGCTGGAGCCTATCCCAGCCATCTTCAGGCGAGAGGCGGGGTACACCCTGGACTAGTCATCAGCCAATCACAGGGCACATATAGACAAACAACCATTCACACTCACATTCATACACATGTGCATACACATATGACCTCCTAAATATGGCTTTTAACACTATTAGAGCCCTCTAGACATGAAATAACACCCCTATAGTCACCTTTAGACGTTAGAGCAGGGGGTGCTGGAGCCTATCCCAGCTATCTTCGGGCGAGAGGCGGGGTACACCCTGGACTGGTGGCCAGCCAATCACAGGGCACATATAGACAAACAACCATTCACACTCACATTCATACCTATGGACAATTTGGAGTCGCCAATTAACCTAGCATGTTTTTGGAATGTGGGAGGAAACCGGAGTACCCGGAAAAAAACCCACGCATGCACGGGGAGAACATGCAAACTCCGCACAGAGATGGGTGGAATTGAACCCAGGTCTTCTAGCTGTGAAGTCTGCGCGCTAACCACTCGACCGCCGTGCAGCTGACACCAAACACATTTCCTTTCAAATTGATTTCAATGCTTAAGTGGAGAGGCCAGGCTAACTCACACTCCAATGCCAGTAAACGTGTCCCTGAGGAACGCCGCAGCTCATCACGGAACATCTTACACAGCTAATATTTAGATAGTTACAAGAAGTACACACCTAGGATTCCAGTATTCACCCAGAAGAGCGTGACGTAGAAAGTGCAAACTGTCCTGTTTGTTATTGTTCCAACCACACGTCTGTGACGTCTGCCAGCACACTATCCTGCTCATATTGTAAAAATGTTATGCAAAATGGCCGTAGTCATTCAGTTGGATAGTTTCAAACGTGAGATTATGATTTGCTGCTCAGACCACAAGGCTTTCAGGCAAATAAACAGTGGATGAAGTTGTGGACCTTACCTCATCCTTTTAATTAAATACAGTCAAATTTCAGCCTAAATTTTGCTTGCTTGTTTATACACTTCTTTTGCAATTAAGCTTTGTGAAAATACGAGACTGCAGACTGTTTTTTAGGCCCACGTCTGGCTAGCTGTTTCATTTAGGAAAAAAGAAATGAAAGAAGTGATGTTTGGGATCATATAGTCTGACTTCATGCACATATGCACAGATCAAATAAGCTCTAATTAGATGTTGGCCACCGCGGTTTTGTGTAAGTCTAACACCAATTTCCACCCTAACGCGGGATTCTTAGAGGGGAATGGTAACAGACAAGCAAAGGGGATGAACAAAAATGACAAAATTAAATTCAACTTTGTGAGTCGAATATCACGGATTCACTCTATCATAGACTTTTAAAATTATATCAATAATCATCCTGTTTTGTGGTCCAAAGCGGCCACTATTAGTAAAAAAAATACTGTATTTTCCGGACTATTAGTCGCACTTTTTTTCATAGGTTGGCAGTTCCTGCGACTTATACTCCAGAGCGACTTATAAGTGTTTATGTTACATAAACACTGGACATCTTTTCTGTTCATGTTTATTTTTTGTGTAGCTGAGTAAGCATTGTGTTAGCATATCTTACACCTATTCAGCCTGTTCTCTATTCTTTTATTGTTAGAACTTGCCTTCCAAGAGGACGTTTTGGACGTAATGGTCAAGTAGTTCGGAAAATAAATTACCCGCAAAAAATGCAACTTATACTCCAGTGCGACTTATGTATGTTTTTTTTTTTAGCTAATTATGCATTTTTGGCCTTGTGCGAGTCATACTCCGGAGCGACTTATAGTCCAGAAAATACGGTACAATATTTGTAACACAGCATAATAATAATAATAATAAAGTGTAATCCACTTCACTTCCTGTCCTCCACCCATCCGGAGCACATTTACTGCAACACAAGTCGTATTAATGACTGAAATTGCTTATTTTCTCCGACTATATTGTGTCCAAAGTTAACTATGGGGGTGTTATTTAATGTCTAGAGGGCTCTAATAATGTAAACAGAAGTCTTTCAGGTTTTCTAATCAGGTTTTGTGTACTGTAACTACAAAAATATTTGATTGATATATCAGGAATTCGACATGAATCCTACGGGTCTGGAACCAATTAGTCGCAATAAATCAAGGGATGACTGTACGTTAAAAAAAAAAAGGAACGCACAACTTGTCTCGTGTCGATTCTCCAACTTCAGGCACACAGTAAAAATATTTCATTGGTTTAGATTTACGTTGAATTGAATGTCAAGGCACGTCAATCTGTAATACTTTATACTATGTATACTATGTTATACTATACAGTATAAGTATAGTGCCAATTTACTGCAGATGTTATCTGAATGAAGCCGGTCTAGAAGCACAATCTGTATACATTGGAGAAAACCAACAGAACACCATGACAGAGGCAAGGAAAAACTCCCTCAAGTGGATTTGAACAATTAAAGAAGGACTGGACACAAAATTCCAGGGTTCAATTCCACCCTCGGCCATCTCTGTGTGGAGTTTGCATGTTCTTCTCTGGAGTATGCGTGGGTTTTCTCCGGGTACTCCGGTTTCCTCCCACATTCCAAAAACATGCTAGGTTAATTATTCATTCATTTTCTACCGCTTTTTCCTCACGAGGGTCGCGGGGGGTGCTGGAGCCTATCCCAGCTGTCTTCGGGCGTAAGGCGGGGTACACCCTGGACTGGTCGCCAGCCAATCACAGGGCACATATAGACAAACAACCATTCACACTCACATTCATACCTATGAACAATTTGGAGTTGCTAGGTTAATTAGCGACTCCAAAAGTTGCTAGGTTAATTAGCGACTCCAAATTGTCCATAGGTATGAATGTGAGTGTGAATGGTTGTTTGTCTATATGTGCCCTGTGATTGGCTGGCCACCAGTCCAGGGTGTCAATGAATGAATGAATGGACACAAAATTAGGAACTATAAGGGGCGGCCAAGCTGAGACGGTTGGTGGGTCAATCAGATGCATTATGGGGACGGCGTCAAATAGTCCAAACATTGCCACTGTCCTCCAGAGGCTCCTGGGAATGTTGTCCAGGCGGTGAAGATGGCTTCCACTGTCTGGACCTCATGTCCATTTTTGTAAACCCCCCTTTGTCATCCATCCCCAGATGTTCTCAATTGGACTTAGATCAGGGGGACGCACAGGATGGTCCAAAAGGGTTGAGGCTATTCCCTGAAAAACCCCGTCATCGCCACACATACGAGGACCTTGAGTCATGACGGATACCCCCTGCAATATCTCCATATTGGCAGTTGCCCTTTCACATGCCTGCATGACCTGAAGCTGCATTGTTCCATTAAAGGAAAAAGCCCCCGGTGAGGGCGCCCCCCCACCAGTGCATAGTGTGGAAAACATCTCAGGTGGGATCTCCTTGTCATGTCAGTAACACTGGAATCCGTCAGGATTGTCAAGGTTACATTCTTCCACCTCTCAATGTCCCATGTTTATTGTTGTCATGCAAATTCCACAACAAACAATTTTGTTAATTTGTTGGTGTCTGATGGTTATTGAACTGCACTCCTTTATTTGCCAGCCAATCGGTTCGTCCACTTAACATCCGTCCAGAACCCTCAGGATCTTGTAAGAATACAATGACGTCCAACTTATTCAGCTCGGTCTTGCTTATGCAGCTCAACAATCGAACGCTTCCAAAGAGAGAAAGCATTTTTGCCTTTGCCGTCAAGAATACCAGACAGAAAATTAAATTGATTTCAAATTTTTTCACAAGATTTTGCCTCAGCTGACGATTTTTGTTTCTTCATTTAGCATTTTGAGGCTCGACTTAGAACCTCCAACCAACGCCGCAAAATGGACTCAAACTTGCCTTCACATTTCAACCAGGGCCGCCCGGCATGGTCCCTTTACGGTTACAAATGTCAGTTAGAGTTTAAGGTTAATTTATTACCACTGATGGTCTTGGCCTAGAAGTGGAGGCCCCGGGCTCAGACTCGGGGAAAGGAAGAGTTTCCTGTTCCTGTACAATTACAGTAAAATAAATAAAATAATGAATAGAGATCCATCAGCTAAGTGTCTCCATGTCACATTAAAATTGTAGGAGATGGCGGCAACAGTCATGTTTCTCCATCAACTGTTGCCAAAGTTTTACAACAAAACGGTTGTTAAACATATTAAATAGAACTATTTTTAAATTGTATTTCATTGTTACCCCGGGGATACCTTCCCTGATAAATGTGTCCTGCTGTAATTTCTTACTCGGAATAAGGAGATCTTGCATCAATATGGAAAAACTTGTCTTTTTTATTTTATTTCTTCACGAGAAAAGTAATGGTAATGGTTTTATTTCATTTGAACATGCATCAGATTACAATTGAGTGTATCACGGTCCACAGTTCCACATGTCCAATAAGAGTAGGAGGAAGCCTTTTTAATATAATTTAAGTAGTTTTTTTTGTATTTTTATTTATTTTTTGTCATCATTGTGCACATGCTTGGTAACATGGCATGGTCCATTCCATGAGAAGGGAGGGAGCAGTCCAATCGATCATGATGGATTATGAATTTTTATATGGTAATGGTAATGGTTTAATGTCATTTGAACATGCATCAGATTACAATTGAGTGCATCCCATAATCAGTTCCCAGTTCCACATGTCCAAAAGGAGTAGGAAGAAGCAAAGCTTATTAAATCCTACCCCTCCATCTGGTACTTTTACAATCAGTAACTGTTACATTTGTTCACTTCCTGCTTTCCTAATATAATTTTTTACATTTTTGTTTATTATTAAAAATTAAAAATTAAAAATTAAAAATTAAAAATTAAAAATTAAAAATTAAAAATTAAAAATTAAAAATTAAAAATTAAAAATTTTGAACTTTAAATTTAAAATGTAAAAATTAAAATTTTCTTTAAAAAAAATCTTTACATTTTTTGTCACTTACCAAAGTAGGAGGTGATATGAGCATCCAATGCCATAATGGGTACCATAGTAAGTGTCAATATAGTGATATATATAGCACATCATGACTGGTTCAAGACTCTTCATCCTTGTATTTAGCAAACATCAACTGCTTGTATTGTTTCTTGAATTGGCTCATCGTTGTGCATTGTTTGATTTCCTTACTCAATTCAAAAGAACCAAGAAGCCAGCCGTCAATTGCCTTACTATTTACCTGCTCTCTCGCTCTTACAGTAGGTGCACTCTGTCTAGCCCGAGTTGAATATAAAAATCCCAAATCAGGAAACAATGACGCAAAAAAGGAGGACAAAATTGGAGACTCTCGATGATAATAATAATGATAATGATAATGATAATCCATGGCTGTGAATGTGAGTATGAATGGTTGTTTGTCTATACGTGTCTTGTGGTTGACTGATGACCACTTCATGGTCAGCTGGGATACGGAAATAAAAGAATGAATGAATAAACTCAAGTTTCACTTTCCCTTAGCGTGTCTGTCTGCAAGCCAAATTGTAGCCAGATTGTATTTATCACTTTGGTTCCCATGTTGTTATGAGTGGTGGAAGATGTCAACAGAAAGGTTCTGGAGGACTAAAGCATGACTAAGGTTTCTCTGTCTCCTTCTTTTCCTTCCTCACACACACTCTTCATTCTCTCTTTCACACAAACAAATGAATGAAGTGAAGGACACTCCGCAGGCACACACAGAAGTCACCCAAAAATACACATAAACATTCTCGTTTGCATTCATAATTCATGACGATATATAAATCACCTGCCCAATTTTTGCTCGGAGAGGGACGTGTTTTTTTTTCCCCCTGACATTCTTCAAAATGATCGTGTGTGATTTATGGCGTGTTTTCCACTGAGGAGAATGATGCCGGGCTCTGGAGTGTACACGTTTCTTAGCTGTGTTTATTTTCATTCCGTTTAGTTCCGCCTCCGCTGATACTTGGGTGATTTAAGGAGGCTATGATTGGGGTTGGAATTAAACCAGCTGGCACTTTGTGTGTGGGTGCATGTGTGTGTGTGTGTGTGTGGATCCATCCGTTCTACTTGTACTTCAGAAAAACATCATCTTGGAAAGATGTTTACCTGGCAGAGCTGTTAAAGTGTACACCTGCCATGAGAAGATGTGCTCTGACGTCTGGAGAAGTTTTCTATCATCTCATTCAACATTTGGACGCACTTCATTGCATGACTTATTTTTATTCTTATTTAGCACCTCTGCCATTTCCACTCAACTTTATGAAGGAAGGGGCACATGTCATTTTGGTGTAAGTCTACATTGAAATGTAAATAAATGAAACCCCTCCAGAAATTAAATGGTAGAGCCCAGTCCATCTATGTTATTTTTTCCATGAACCAGAAATAATTCATTTACTCACGAGGGTCGCGGGCGTGCTGGAGCCTATCCCAGCTGTCTTCGGGCGAGAGGCGGGGTACACCCTGGACTGGTGGCCAGCCAATCACAGGGCACAACTCGGGTCTCCTAGGTGTGAGGCGTAGTGTGCGTGCTAACCACTCCTACACCGTGCAGTTCAATGTAGGATTCCTTATTTATAAATGGAATATTTTACTAGTTAGAGCGTCGAAAATGTGAATACACATACGACCTCCTAAATATGGCTTTTAACACTATTAGAGCCCTCTAGACATGAAATAACACCCCTATAGTCACCTTTAGACTTTCATTCATTCATTTTCTACCTCCCCCAGCTGTCTTGGGGCGAGAGGCGGGGTACACCCTGGACTGGTGGCCAGCCAATCACAGGGCACATATAGACAAACCATTCACACTCACATTCATACCTATGGACAATTTGGAGTCGCTAATTAACCTAGCATGTTTTTGGAATGTGGGAGGAAACCGGAGTACACGGAAAAAATCCATGCATGCACGGGGAGAACATGCAAACTCCACACAGAGATGGCCGAGGGTGGAATCGAACCCTGGTCTCCTAGCTGTGAGGTCTGCGCCGTGCAGCCCCACCAGAAATAATTAATAATCAGGCGGACAACAAAAAATATTGCATATACTCTGGGATGTATTTTCCTTTTTCGATATTTTTTGCCCCCTACCAGAATAAAAATGGTACAGTCCCATTATATTACATTACATTTAGTGCATCAGTACTTCTGTCAACTATTCCGTCCGCCCGTGATAATAATGGAATATATTAGCAAATGAAGTGTAACAGTCAGTCTCTCGCATGACAGTTGAGTGCTAAAGACCTAGCTGGCTTTTATAGTACGCTCAATTTATTTTTATTTCGCCAAAATAAAACGGGAATTCATTGGCTGACAATTCATGTGATGACCAATGTTTGGTGTCAGTCCACCATTTTAGACAATACGAAACGCAGAATGACGTCGGGCCAACTCTATGGGGTAAATGAATTTCCTTATTAATCGTGCATGTTGCGTTCACTGCCAGGTGCCACTCGGCTCGTACTGCTCATCAGTCAGCTGCTCAATCGTTCATTCTGGCAGCTCGGTCGGACCACCCAATGGGGCAATCAGCTAATCAACAAATCAGAGGGGAAATGCATACTTATCATGCAGGTTAACCCCCCCTCCCTCGCCCCCAGACCCCAAATATGTGCAGTATGAAGCATAAATTGACCGATGCATGAACCGTCTCTGGAGCATTGATGGGGGCGTGCATGTAAGCGAATATAAGTGAAATATGTGAGCGGTGTGTACGTACACAGGCAGAATCTGCCGTTATTTTCTGAATCATACCCCCCTGTTTCATTTCAGGTTTGGTTTGGGTCCAGGTGGTTGGTGTTAATGTAGTCCAGATGGGGGGGAGTCACAGCGAGAGGTTTTTCCAGAGTTTTGGTCAAAGCCGGGCCTTTCTAATAAAAGCAGGGGAGATTTTCACAGTTCCACAGACAAAACCTCGCATTCGAAATTCTCCAGGGGGACCGGAGAGCGAGAGGGACCGCAATGTTAGACTTTGTTTTTATTAAAGCCAGGTGATTGACAGCTCTGAGAGAATTTTCCAGCATTAAAGCGAGGGTCTTATTGGAGAGGACAGAGCGGAGAGCGGAGGGACCTGGCGAAGCGCAGCAATGCTCTGGCAACTCGCTACTGATGGAAGGCTTGGCCTCTCTTTCGATTCTCCTCACTCCCCGTCCCCTCGTTTCTTTCTGCCTCGGGCAGTTTGTACCTGCCACTCCTAATGCTCGCCGCACAATATGTTTCATGGTGGGCCATTATTTTAAAAGGTATTAACACCATGCTAACGTCTCCTGATTGGGGTGAGCGATTCACGGTGGATGGGAGAAAACAGTACTGACAACTCCTTTCACCAGACCGACACGATACGTTCTAAGACACTGGTTGATTTCAGTGTATGTAGTTCAAAAAAACAATACAAAAAATGTTCAGAATTCCAATTTCCAGTGTCTAATATTCTTTGCGTCTCACTTTCTTTTTGTGGCTAGTGGTTGTTTTGGACAAAATGGTAATGGTAATGGTAATGGTAATGGTAATGGTAATGGTAATGGTAATGGTAATGGTAATGGTAATGGTTCTATTTCATTTGAACATGCATCAGATTACAATTGAGTGCATCCCATAATCAGTTCACAGTTCCACATGTCCAAAAGGAGTAGGAAGAAGCAAAGCTTATTAAATCCTACCCCTCCATCTGGCACTTTTACAACCAGTAACTGTTTGTTCACTTCCTGCTTTCCTAATATAAATTTTTAATTTTAATTTTAATTTTAATTTTAATTTTAATTTTAATTTTAATTTTAATTTTAATTTTAATTTTAATTTTAATTTTAATTTTAATTTTAATTTTAATTTTAATTTTAATTTTAATTTTAATTTTAATTTTAATTTTAATTTTAATTTTTATTTTTTGTCACATACCAAAGTACGAGGTGATACGACCATCCAATGACATAATGGGTACCATAGTAAGTGTCAATACCTGTCAATATGTCAATATATCAATATGTCAATATATAATCATTTGACCTTTTGATTTCTGATCATCGAATTGATAAATACTGAGGTATAATAATGATTCTGTTCTGTCAGAACTATAATAACATATTTTTCCCCAAAACTTTGTTCAAGTGTGTAGAACCGTACACCCAAATGATGGTTTTCATAGACCAACAATGATGACAACCGAGTCCACGGTAGACCTGCCTGCTTTCCATCCCAGACACCAATAATCTGCTCTATTAAATACAGATCTCTGTAGCACCCTATACGATTTCATGTGAATTACAAATTCATTTCACAATTCACATTGGATTGACTTATTTCTACTAATTCTGTTAGTCTTAGGAATTACTGTAGCGGTAGATCTGGTTACACTCGTACAGCTGTATTATGTCTCTTTGGTTCAGGGTAAGAGCTGATGCCCTCGGGTTTACTTTGTAATTACCAACATGTGGAACCCAGTTCGAACCCGACATTAGAAACTAGGAATGGCACAGCAGCCAGTGACATCACCATCGGGCTCATAATCACGTTTGTCCTCTTCTTTCAGTCTACCCTCAGTCTACCCTCAGTTAACAACATCAGCACTGTCCAATAGCACTTATAAATCATAAAGAAATGGAAAACATTTATTATTAATCCAAGTTATTGTCATTGGTATGGGTCGATTTCACCCAAGCATGTGGTGAGGGATGCTGTCAAGCTGAAGAAGAAGGAGTCCTGGTGGGCCTTTTTGGCTTTTTTGGCAAATGGGACTTTGGCCGTCACTTTGCTCTGGTTTTCCAGAATCACCGTGCACATGCTTGGTAACATGGCATGGTCCATTCCATGAGAAGGGAGGGAGCAGTCCAATCGATCATGGTGGATTATTAAATTTGATATGGTAATGGTAATGGTAATGGTAATGGTAATGGTAATGGTAATGGTTTTATTTCATTTCATTTGAACATGCATCAGATTACAATTGAGTGCATCCCATAATCAGTTCCCAGTTCCACATGTCCAAAAGGAGTAGGAAGAAGCAAAGCTTATTAAATCCTACCCCTCCATCAGGTACTTTTACAATCAGTAACTGTTACATTTGTTCACTTCCTGCTTTCATAATATAATTTTTAAATTTTTGTTTATTGTTTTAAATTTTAAATTTTAAATTTTAAATTTTAAATTTTAAATTTTAAATTTTAAATTTTAAATTTTAAATTTTTAATTTTTAATTTTTAATTTTTAATTTTTCATTTTTCATTTTTCATTTTTAATTTTTAATTTTTAATTTTTAATTTTCTTTAAAAAATCTTTAAATTTTTTGTGATGAGGTGATATGAGCATCCAATGACATAATGGGTACCATAGTGCGTGTCAATATAGTGATATATATAGCACATCATGACTGGTTCAAGACTCTTCATCCTTGTATTTAGCAAACATCAACTGCTTGTATTGTTTCTTGAATTGGCTCATCGTTGTGCATTGTTTGATTTCCTTACTCAATCCATTCCATAGTTTGATTCCACATACTGAAATGCTATGGCTTTTTAACATCCTGTTTTAAGCACATAGATTAAGACTAAAATGACGTTTACGGGGACGTCTACCAGGTGGTGGACAAGAGAGTCAAGTGAGGAAAGGATGGGAAAGATTGATTGGATTAATGCATCTTCTGTATTGATGTGGACTCTGCACCAGTCCGTGTGGCGAAATCTACGTTCCTACCCTCACTTATGGTCATGAACTTTGGGTAGTCCCCAAAAGGGAAGAATTGTGGGTACCAGCAGCCAAAATAAGTTTTCTCCAAAGAGTGTCTGGGCTCTTCCTTAGAGATAAGGTGAGAAGCATCGTCATTCAGAAGAAACTCAGAGTAGAAGCGACTGTCCTCCAGGAGCCAGATGAGATGGCTTGGGCATCTGGTCAGGATGCCTTCCGGACCCCTCCCGGGGGAGGTGTTCAGGGTGGAGGCTTCAGGGACGACCCAGGACTCAAGACACGTTGGAGATATGATATTTTTTCAAGAGAGTCAACTTCTCCATGGGGATTCATAAAGTAAAGAACTATTATTGGTAGCAATTACTGGATCGGAATAGGCTTTAGCTCCGCTTGGAATATCTTTTCCAGACGGGGCATTAATTCCGAGTCTAGACAATCAGAGGATACCAATTGTGATGAATGTGGAAAAAAAGTGTGCGGAATAACAATGAATGAGACGGTGAAGAAGCAAGGCACCAGATGAACGGAGAACAACAGCTCAGCTGGCCAGATCACCTTCAACCACAAGGTCTGCTGCGTGAAAAGATTCTTAACCAGCGATGATGATTGATGATCATACGAGTGAGAAACACAAACAGGAATGCAGGCGAGTGTGTTCCTGGTTACACACACACACACACACACACACACACCACAGCTCCCGGGGTGGGAATGTCTTTTTAACAAGCAATTAAAGGCGATACAGGCTGGAAGTAAACAACAGGAATGTTCACAAGAGGAAGAGGAGCACGTCGGGAGAAAGCAGGAGCTGGATGTGCCGATGGAGGCGGAGTCCCGATTTGGCACTTTCGCAGGTGTGCACATCAGGGGGGTCGCAGAGGAAGGACTTTGAGTCGGCCAAAGTGGCCACCTGTCTTTGCCTCATTGTAGTTTTAGTGTTTCCTTTCATCCGGCCCTCGGCAGCACAGCTCCCACTCGGCGCAGTTAGCCTCCCGCCGAGAGTGACCGTGTGTGTGTGTGTGTGTTTGTGTGTGGGTGTGTTTGCATAGCTCTGATCCCAGTTGACCGAGAAAGACGAATGCTCCTAAAGGTGCATTTCGCTCCTTCCTGCACGTTTTATATCTTTCTTCTTTTTGGTTTATTGAGACAGTTTGAGTGGAGGCAGGAAGTTGGCCATCAAGCCTACAGAGCAGCAGAGTACACCGGAGAAAACTTATGCACTAAAGTCAACAAGGTTATGCTCCGGGAACATCCCAGATGCCAATCCATCATGAATTAATATATCTTACTCAAAGGGGTACCGCACCTTTAAATGCTTTAACTGAATTATTCAAAATCAGTGATAGAATATGGTGATTTGAACAAACGGTAACTTTAGGAAGCATCGGAGGACACATGCACTTTGCTTTTGCTGATTTGTGGATTTTGTGGGGCACCAAAAAATTAATTCCAGGCTCAAAAAGAAGATTTACTTTTAATTCGGGCAATTAAATAATATAATATAATATAATATAATATAATATAATATAATATAATATAATATAATATAATATAATATAATACTAGAAAATTCCCGCGGAAATTTTGATGGACTGGCCACCTGTGCTGTGAACCTCGGGCCCGGTGGGCCAACGGCTACCGCGGTAGCACCTAGCAAGAAAGCCTCAAGTACGGAAAAAGTTGATGCAGTCCCATAGTGTCCCCACATCATGCCAAGTGTGTAATTGCCTTTAAACTTGAGTAAATTAGCTTAAATGCTAACATGCTAACAATCATTATGCTAGCACCTAGCAAGAGAGCCTCAAGTTTAGAAAGTGCCAAGGTTGTCCTATAACCTCCCTACATCATGCCATGTGTGTATTTGCCTTTAGACATGAGTAAATTAGCTTAAATGCTAACATGCTAGCACCTAGCAAGACAGCATTAAGTTTAGAAACTGCCAAGGATGTCCTATGACGTCCCTGCATCATGCATGTGTGTATTTGCCTTTAAACGTGAGCAAATTAGCTTAAATGCTAACATGCTAACAGTCATCATGCTAGCACCTAGCAAGAGAGTCCCAAGTTTAGAAAGTGCCAAGGTTGTCCTATCACCTCCCTACATCATGCCATGTGTGTATTTGCCTTTAAACGTGAGTAAATTAGCTTAAATGCTAACATGCTAACGGCTACCATGCTAGCACCTAGCAAGAGAGCATCAAGTTGAGAAAGTGCCAAGGTTGTCCTATAACCTCCCCACATCATGTCATGTGTGTATTTGCCTTTAAACATGAGTAAATTAGCTTAAATGCTAACCTGCTAACAATCATTATGCTAGCACCTAGCAAGAGAGCCTCAAGTTTAGAAAGTGCCAAGGTTGTCCTATAACCTCCCTACACCATGCCATATGTGTATTTGCCTGAAGACATGAGTAAATTAGCTTAAATGCTAACATGCTAACGGCTACCATGCTAGCACCTAGCAAGAGAGCATCAAGTTGAGAAAGTGCCAAGGTTGTCCTATAACCTCCCTACATCATGCCATGTGTGTATTTGCCTTTAGACATGAGTAAATTAGCTTAAATGCTAACATGCTAACGGCTACCATGCTAGCACCTAGCAAGAGGGTTTCAAGTTTAGAAAGTGCCAAGGTTGTCCTATAACCTCCCTATATCATGCCATGTGTGTATTTGCCTTTAAACGTGAGTAAATTAGCTTAGATGCTAACATGCTAACAGTTATCATGCTAGCACCTAGCAAGAGAGCCTCAAGTTTAGAAAGCGCCAAGGTTGTCCTATAACCTCCAGACATCATGCCATGTGTGTATTTGCCTTTAGACATGAGTAAATTAGCTTAAATGCTAACATGCTAACGGCTACCATGCTAGCACCTAGCAAGAGGGTTTCAAGTTCAGAAAGTGCCAAGGTTGTCCTATAACCTCCCTGCATCATGTCATGTGTGTATTTGCCTTTAAACGTGAGTAAATTAGCTTAAATGCTAACATGCTAACAATCATTATGCTAGCACCTAGCAAGAGAGCCTCAAGTTTAGAAAGTGCCAAGGTTGTCCTATAACCTCCCTACATCATGCCATATGTGTATTTGCCTTTAGACATGAGTAAATTAGCTTAAATGCTAACATGCTAACGGCTACCATGCTAGCACCTAGCAAGAGAGCCTCAAGTTTAGAAACTGCTAAGGTTGTCCTATAACCTCCCTACATCATGTCATGTGTGCAATTGCCTTTAAACGTGAGTAAATTAGCTTAAATGCTAACATGCTAACGGGTCCATGCTAGCACCTAGCAAGAGAGCCTCAAGTTTAGAAACTGCCAAGGTTGTCCTAGAACCTCCCTGCATCATGCCATGGGTGTATTTGCCTTTAAACATGAGTAAATTAGCTTAAATGCTAACATGCTAACATGCTAGCAATTAGCATTTAGCCACAGAGAGAGTTCAGAAGTTTATCTAAAAAATGAGCCATCAACCACGTTTCTACGTGGCCGTATGGCTGAGCTACAAGGCTGTGAAAAGTCTGTAAATTCTCGTTTTCTCTGGAATGCGGCTGTTCTAAAAATAGAATGGTGTACCTAATCTAGTGGCCGATTTTTTTTTCTATCGCAAATAGCGTCGCCATGGTTACACGAAACGTTCCAAAAAATAAATACCGCTGTAGTCCCGAGCGTCACGATTCCGACGGTGTAACATGTGTGGGGGTCCTTCTTGCGGTTTTGGCCGCATTACGCGCAAAAAAAGTGGAAGATTAAGATATAAGAATAACTAGAAAATTCCCGCGGAAATTTTGATGGACTGGCCACCTGTGCTGTGAACCTCGGGCCCGGTGCGCCAACGGCTACCGCGGTAGCACCTAGCAAGAAAGCCTCAAGTACGGAAAAAGTTGATGCAGTCCCATAGTGTCCCCACATCATGCCAAGTGTGTAATTGCCTTTAAACTTGAGTAAATTAGCTTAAATGCTAACATGCTAACAATCATTATGCTAGCACCTAGCAAGAGAGCCTCAAGTTTAGAAAGTGCCAAGGTTGTCCTATAACCTCCCTACATTATGCCATGTGTGTATTTGCCTTTAAACATGAGTAAATTAGCTTAAATGCTAACATGCTAACAGTTATCATGCTAGCACCTAGCAAGAGAGCCTCAAGTTTAGAAAGTGCCAAGGTTGTCCTATAACCTCCCTACATCATGCCATTTGTGTATTTGCCTTTAGACATGAGTAAATTAGCTTAATTGCTAACATGCTAGCACCTAGCAAGACAGCCTTAAGTTTAGAAACTGCCAAGGATGTCCTATGACGTCCCTGCATCATGCATGTGTGTATTTGCCTTTAAACGTGAATAAATTAGCTTAAATGCTAACATGCTAACAATCATTATGCTAGCACCTAGCAAGAGAGCCTCAAGTTTAGAAAGTGCAAAGGTTGTCCTATAACCTCCCTACATCATGCCATGTGTGTATTTGCCTTTAGACATGAGTAAATTAGCTTAAATGCTAACGTGCTAACGGCTACCATGCTAGCACCTAGCAAGAGGGCCTCAAGTTTAGAAAGTGCCAAGGTTGTCCTATAACCTCCCTACATCATGTCATGTGTGCATTTGCCTGTAGACATGAGTAAAGTAGCTTAAATGCTAACATGCTAACGGCTACCATGCTAGCACCTAGCAAGAGGGCCTTAAGTTTAGAAACTGCCAAGGTTGTCCTATAACCTCCCCACATCATGCCATGTGTGTATTTGCCTTTAAACGTGAGTAAATTAGCTTATATGCTAACACGCTAACAGTCATTATGCTAGCACCTAGCAAGAGAGCCTCAAGTTTAGAAAGTGCCAAGGATGTCCTATAACGTCCCTGCATCATGCATGTGTGTATTTGCCTTTAAACATGAGCAAATTAGCTTAAATGCTAACATGCTAACAGTCATCATGCTAGCACCTAGCAAGAGAGTCCCAAGTTTAGAAAGTGCCAAGGGTGTCCTATAACCTCCCTACATCATGCCATGTGTGTATTTGCCTTTAGACATGAGTAAATTAGCTTAAATGCTAACATGCTAACGGCTAACATGCTATCACCTAGCAAGAGAGTTTCAAGTTTACAAAGTGCCAAGGTTGTCTTTCAACCTCCCTATATCATGCCATGTGTGTATATGCCTTTAAACGTGAGTAAATTAGCTTAAATGCTAACATGCTAACAGTTATCATGCTAGCACCTAGCAAGAGACCCTCAAGTTTAGAAAGTGCCAAGGTTGTCCTATAACCTCCCTACATCATGCCATGTGTGTATTTGCCTTTAGACATGAGTAAATTAGCTTAAATGCTAACATGCTAACGGCTAACATGCTAGCACCTAGCAAGACAGCCTCAATTTTAGAAACTGCCAAGGATGTCCTATAACGTCCCTGCATCATGCATATGTGTATTTGCCTTTAAACATGAGCAAATTAGCTTAAATGCTAACATGCTAACAGTCATCATGCTAGAACCTAGCAAGAGAGTCCCAAGTTTAGAAAGTGCCAAGGTTGTCCTATAACATCCCTACATCATGCCATGTGTGTATTTGCCTTTAGACATGAGTAAATTAGCTTAAATGCTAACATGCTAACGGCTAACATGCTAGCACCTAGCAAGACAGCCTCAAGTTTAGAAACTACCAAGGTTGTCCTATAACCTCCCCACATCATGTCATGTGTATATTTGCCTTTAAACGTGAGTAAATTAGCTTAAATGCTAACATGCTAATAATCATTATGCTAGCACCTAGCAAGACAGCCTCAAG
Organism: Doryrhamphus excisus; assembly: GCF_030265055.1. Lineage (NCBI taxonomy): Eukaryota > Metazoa > Chordata > Actinopteri > Syngnathiformes > Syngnathidae > Doryrhamphus > Doryrhamphus excisus. The sequence goes on from NC_080482.1 coordinate 2,634,309, forward strand.
TTTAGAAATTGCCAAGGTTGTCCTATAACCTCCCTACACCGTGCCATATGTGTATTTGCCTGAAGACATGAGTAAATTAGCTTAAATGCTAACATGCTAACGGCTACCATGATAGCACCTAGCAAGAGAGCATCAAGTTGAGAAAGTGCCAAGGTTGTCCTATAACCTCCCTACATCATGCCATGTGTGTATTTGCCTTTAGACATGAGTAAATTAGCTTAAATGCTAACATGCTAACGGCTACCATGTTATCACCTAGCAAGAGGGTTTCAAGTTTAGAAAGTGCCAAGGTTGTCCTATAACCTCCCTATATCATGCCATGTGTGTATTTGCCTTTAAACGTGAGTAAATTAGCTTAAATGCTAAAATGCTAACAGTTATCATGCTAGCACCTAGCAAGAGAGCCTCAAGTTTAGAAAGTGCCAAGGTTGTCCTATAACCTCCCTACATCATGCCATGTGTGTATTTGCCTTTAGACATGAGTAAATTAGCTTAAATGCTAACATGCTAACGGCTAACATGCTAGCACCTAGCAAGAGAACCTCAAGTTTAGAAAGTGCCAAGGTTGTCCTATAACCTCCCTACATCATGCCATGTGTGTATTTGCCTTTAGACATGAGTAAATTAGCTTAAATGCTAACATGCTAACAGTCATCATGCTAGCACCTAGCAAGAGAGCATCAAGTTGAGAAAGTGCCAAGGTTTTCCTATAACCTCCCTACATCCTGCCATGTGAGTATTTGCCTTTAGACATGAGTAAATTAGCTTAAATGCTAACATGCTAACGGCTAACATGCTAGCACCTAGCAAGACAGCCTCAAGTTTAGAAACTACCAAGGTTGTCCTATAACCTCCCCACATCATGTCATGTGTATATTTGCCTTTAAACGTGAGTAAATTAGCTTAAATGCTAACATGCTAACAATCATTATGCTAGCACCTAGCAAGACAGCCTCAAGTTTAGAAAGTGCCAAGGTTGTCCTATAACCTCCCTACACCGTGCCATATGTGTATTTGCCTGAAGACATGAGTAAATTAGCTTAAATGCTAACATGCTAACGGCTACCATGCTAGCACCTAGCAAGGGAGCATCAAGTTGAGAAAGTGCCAAGGTTGTCCTATAACCTCCTTACATCATGCCATGTGTGTATTTGCCTTTAGACATGAGTAAATTAGCTTAAATGCTAACATGCTAACGGCTACCATGTTAGCACCTAGCAAGAGGGTTTCAAGTTTAGAAAGTGCCAAGGTTGTCCTATAACCTCCCTATATCACGCCATGTGTGTATTTGCCTTTAAACGTGAGTAAATTAGCTTAAAGGCTAACATGCTAACAGTTATCATGGTAGCACCTAGCAAGAGAGCCTCAAGTTTAGAAAGTGCCAAGGTTGTCCTATAACCTCCCTACATCATGCCATGTGTGTATTTGCCTTTAGACATGAGTAAATTAGCTTAAATGTTAACATGCTAGCACCTAGCAAGACAGCCTTAAGTTTAGAAACTGCCAAGGATGTCCTATGACGTCCCTGCATCATGCATGTGTGTATTTGCCTTTAAACGTGAGCAAAATAGCTTAAATGCTAACATGCTAACAGTCATCATGCTAGCACCTAGCAAGAGAGTCCCAAGTTTAGAAAGTGCCAAGGTTGTCCTAACACCTCCCTACATCATGCCATGTGTGTATTTGCCTTTAAACCTGAGTAAATTAGCTTAAATGCTAACATGCTAACAGTCATCATGCTAGCACCTAGCAAGAGAGTCCCAAGTTTAGAAAGTGCCAAGGTTGTCCTATAACCTCCCTACATCATGCCATGTGTGTATTTGCCTTTAGACGTGAGTAAATTAGCTTAAATGCTAACATGCTAACGGATAACATGCTAGCACCTAGCAAGACAGCCCCAAGTTTATAAACTACCAAGGTTGTCCTATAACCTCCCCACATCATGTCATGTGTGTATTTGCCTTTAAACATGAATAAATTAGCTTAAATGCTAACATGCTAACAGTCGTCATTCTAGCACCTAGCAAGAGAGCCTCAAGTTTAGAAAGTGCCAAGGTTGTCCAATAACCTCCCTACATCATGCCATGTGTGTATTTGCCTTTAAATGTGAGTAAATTAGCTTACATGCTAACATGCTAACAAATATCATGCTAGCACCTAGCAAGAGGGCCTCAAGTTCAGAAACTGCCAAGGTTGTCCTATAACCTCCCTACATCATGCCATGTGTGCATTTGCCTGTAGACATGAGTAAATTAGCTTAAATGCTAACATGCTAACGGCTACCATGCTAGCACCTAGCAAGAGGGCCTTAAGTTTAGAAACTGCCAAGGTTGTCCTATAACCTCCCCACATCATGCCATGTGTGTATTTGCCTTTAAACGTGAGTAAATTAGCTTATATGCTAACACGCTAACAGTCATTATGCTAGCAGCTAGCAAGAGAGCCTCAAGTTTAGAAAGTGCCAAGGATATCCTATAACGTCCCTGCGTCATGCATGTGTGTATTTGCCTTTAAACATGACCAAATTAGCTTAAATGCTAACATGCTAACAGTCATCATGCTAGCACCTAGCAAGAGAGCCTCAAGTTTAGAAACTGCCAAGGTTGTCCTATGACCTCCCTACATCATGCCATGTGTGTATTTGCCTTTAGACATGAGTAAATTAGCTTAAATGCTAACATGCTAACATGCTAGCAATTAGCATTTAGCCACAGAGAGAGTTCAGACGTTTATCTAAAAAATGAGCCATCAATCACGTTTCTACGTGGCCGTATGGCTGAGCTAAAAGGCTGTGAAAAGTCTGTAAATTCTCGTTTTCTATGTGCTGTTCTAAAAATAGAACAGCGATTCCCTAATCAAGTGGCCCATTTTTTAACGTTTTCGTTAATAGCGTCGCCATGGTTACACAAAACTTTCCAAAAATTAAATACCGCTGTAGTCCCGAGCGCCACGTTTCCGGCGGTGTAACATGTGTGGGGGTCCTTCTTGCGGTTTTGGCCGCATTACGCGCGCAAAAAGTGGAAGATTAAGATATACGGAATAACTAGAAAATTCCCGCGGAAATTTTGATGGACTGGCCACCTGTGCTGTGAACCTCGGGCCCGGTGCGCCAACGGCTACCGCGGTAGCACCTAGCAAGAAAGCCTCAAGTACGGAAAAGGTTGATGCAGTCCCACAGTGTCCCCACATCATGCCAAGTGTGTAATTGCCTTTAAACTTGAGTAAATTAGCTTAAATGCTAACATGCTAACAATCATTATGCTAGCACCTAGCAAAACAGCCTCAGGTCCTGAAAAGTTTGGGGTAGTCCTACAGTGTCCCCACATCATGCCATGTTTGTATTTGCCCTTAGACATGAGTAAATTAGCTAAATGCTAACATGCTAACAGTCTTCATGCTAACACCTAGCAAGAGAGCCTCAAGTTTAGAAAGTGCCAAGGTTGTCCTATAACCTCCCTACATCATGCCATGTGTGTATTATCCTTTAGACATGAGTAAATTAGCTTAAATGCTAACATGCTAACAGCTACTATGCTAGCACCTAGCAAGAGGGCCTCAAGTTTAGAAACTGCCAAGGTTGTCCTATAACCTCCCTGCATCATGCCATGGGTGTATTTGCCTTTAAACATGAGTAAATTAGCTTAAATGCTAACATGCTAATAGTCATCATGCTAGCACCTAGCAAGAGAACCTCAAGTTTAGAAAGTGCCAAGGTTGTCCTATAACCTCCCTACATCATGCCATGTGTGTATTTGCCTTTAGACATGAGTAAATTAGCTTAAATGCTCACATGCTAACAGTCATCATGCTAGCACTTAGCAAGAGAGCATCAAGTTGAGAAAGTGCCAAGGTTGTCCTATAACCTCCCTACATCATGCCATGTGTGTATTTGCCTTTAGACATGAGTAAATTAGCTTAAATGCTAACATGCTAACAGTTATCATGCTAGCACCTAGCAAGAGAGCCTCAAGTTTAGAAAGTGCCAAGGTTGTCCTATAACCTCCCGACATCATGCCATGTGTGTATTTGCCTTTAGACATGAGTAAATTAGCTTAAATGCTAACGTGCTAACAGCTACCATGCTAGAACCTAGCAAGAGGGCCTGAAGTTTAGAAAGTGCCAAGGTTGTCCTATAACCTCCCTACATCATGCCATGTGTGTATTTGCCTTTAGACATGAGTAAATTAGCTTAAATGCTAACATGCTAATGGCTACCATGCTAGCACCTAGCAAGAGGGCCTAGCAACATAGCATCAAGTCTTCAAAGTTGCCAGGCACTGCTGTGGTGTCTGTACATGTCATGTGTTGTTTTCCAAATGACAGCAGCACTTGCATTGCCATGGAGGACTAAAGAGCAGAGAGTTTATGGCATGCGGGTCGATACTGAACTATCGATTCCTGACATGATGATAACACAGCTTATTGCTGTATCATGGATTCTATAAAAATGTTGATATTTTGATACTTTGGTCTTTGAGGTGCCTGGAGTCACTGTGCTTAATTAGAAAAATCTAACTTTTAAAATCTACACAATAAATGAGCTGTATGGTATCAGCTGGGAAGGGAATCATTGGAATCGCACATGTCAAGAAAAGGGGGTTTTTGAAGGGAGGGGCTGTGAGGAGGAGGAGGTGGTGGCCATGGCAGTGAATGAGCTCAGAGGGCTGAATCGCTCATGTCGAACAGAAGCTTCTTACGGCCAAACGATTCGAGATATCGACACCACGAGATGACCGTGACCGGCCCGAGGGTCGGGGCTTCGCATAGATCTGCTCGTTTTGCATATCGGTTGAGAAACGACCGCAAGATGACGAGTTGAAAACACAGAAAATTAAAGATTTGGAGAAAGAAAAGACGGCCTCTTTAACATGGGAGTGAATGGGAGAAATGCCGGCGCTCTTCTCGCTTCTGAGGGCCCAGAAGGCAATCCGTACATCTCTCAGACATAAGAGTGACATTTTTGGAAAGGGGACAAGATTTCCTACGTTTTCACCAAATTAAATCGAGCTGGCTAAAACGGTGTGGCCAGGAAGAGGAGTTGTTTGCAAAGCCAAAAAGTTTTCTCTTCGTCTCCCCTGCCACAGTGGAGTCAGAGTGGGAGACGCTGCAACTGCGCACACCTCCTTCTGACGAAGATAGAGGGAAAACTAAACATCCTACGACAAAACTAATTAGCCACAGAGAGAGTAGAGAAGTTTATCTCAAAAATGAGCCGTCAATCACGTTTCTACGTGGCCGTATGGCTGAGCTACAAGGCTGTGAAAAAGTCTGTAAATTCTCGTTTCCTATGTGCTGTTCTAAAAATAGAACAAGAATTTCCCTAATCAAGTGGCCCATTTTTTAACGTTTTCGTTAATAGCGTCGCCATGGTTACACAAAACTTTCCAAAAATTAAATACCGCTGTAGTCCCGAGCGCCACGTTTCCGGCGGTGTAACATGTGTGGGGGTCCTTCTTGCGGTTTTGGCCGCATTACGCGCGCAAAAAGTGGAAGATTAAGATATAAGAATAAAAAAAATAATAATAACTAAACAGCAATAACAATATGGGCTGGCTCAGTAGCCAGCCCATAGACTGCTACTGCAAGTAGCAGTCTATGGGCTGGCTACTGGGCCAGTCCATAATAACTAAACAGCAATAACAATATGGGCTGGCTCAGTAGCCAGCCCATAGACTGCTACTGCAAGTAGCAGTCTATGGGCTGGCTACTGGGCCAGTCCATAATAAAAATTGGTAAACACCACAAGGAATAACAATATGGGCTGGCTCAGTAGCCAGCCCATAGACTGCTACTGCAAGTAGCAGTCTATGGGCTGGCTACTGAGCCAGTCCATAATAATATAATATAATATAATATAATATAATATAATATAATATAATATAATATAATATAATATAATATAATATAATATAATATAATATAATATAATATAATATAATATAATATAATATAATATAATATAATATAATATAATATAATATAATATAATATAATATAATATAATATAATATAATATAATATAATATAATATAATATAATATAATATAATATAATATAATATATACAATATAATATAATATAATATAATGAATATTAAGCAATTAAAATATTTATATATACTATACTATACTATAAGAGCTTGTTATCTTTGCATTGTAACATACAGCTATATTAGCTTCACAATATGTTTATTAATTATAATTAGTTAATTTATAATATAATATAATATAATATAATATAATATAATATAATATAATATAATATAATATAATATAATATAATATAATATAATATAATATAATATAATATAATATAATATAATATAATATAATATATAAAGCAATTAAAATTAAAATCATGATTAATCGCATTTTTGGCCACAGTTAACTCAGAATTAATTACATTTAATCGCAGATAGAAATAAGTAGGGGAAATCTCTTAGTGGTTAATGATTCGATGTGCAAATACAACGATACTGTAATTACATCAAATTTTATGTAAAAAGATATCAATTTTAGAACTATGGGCCATTATTTCAAACAATACAGTCAGCATGCATATTTTTCATAATTATTTTTCTTTATTATTAACATATTACCTCTCAGAAAACTGTACATTATGTTACTTCTAAGCAGCGAAATTAATTGTAGCAAACCCTGAAATGGCATCAACCAAAAAAAAACACACAAGGGGCCTTTAAGCACTTGTCCCCGTATTATTATTATTGTATTGTATTGTATTATTATAGCTATAGGCACTACCATAGCAAATAAAATGAGGTGTGACGACACCTTCACCTGCTCAGCAAAGTTTATTTAAAAGGCCGGACTCAACATTTGGAACATTGTGGTGATATAAATAGGAAAATACCAATTTCTGTGCAGAAAGAATGAAGATTTATGTTTATTGCCTGTCTGACTTGAGTAAATCAAATGAGTTTTCCATAGAAAAGTTGGACACTTGGATGAGGAAGGAAAGAAAAAACCTGACCTGCATCCCACAATAATGCATTAAGGATTCAATATAATATTTTTTTTTTGACTTACCAGAGAGCGTAGAGTCATAAGATGAATGTGTAATCATCTGAGGGGTATTACACTTTTCCATACAAATCATGTTTTTAATATTGTTTCATTGTTCAAATGAACTTACCAGCATCTATTTGACTTCCTCGGCAGCCACATTTCCATGAGGGCATCTTCTTCAGAGACCGTTTTATTGTTAATAAGTCTGCCAATTGTCCACCTCCGGTTCACCTTAGTCCAAAACCGCCCACTGAAATACGCAACAGCCGTCTGCCCCTCAGCTGATCTGTTTTCATCAATGTAAAAATCTGAGATCATTAGACCGCTAAGTTATATCACAGATCCCGTAAAGTGTGCGTGTCTACACGTTTGTGTATGTGTCCATTTATTTGTGCACGCAAGATCATCAGCGTGCAAATCGTCATCTGTGTGCATATGTGTGTGTGTGTGCGTGCACGTATGTGTAGGCGTAGGGGAAATCTGATCTGGTCTACGTGTGGGAGGAAACGGTTTCTCCCCCCCCCCCCCCCCCCCCATTTTGCTGCTCAGTCAGACGGCCTGTTAGAGAGATCAGACTCTCAGACCAACTGAACCAGAAGCCATAAGGATGCGCTCGACATCAGTAGCGTATGTGGCGACTACTCAGTCCACTTTGTCCATGTCTCATCCAAGGCTGCAACCAGCAGGGGCGTCACTAGGTTCTGAGAACAGGGGGGGGCTTAGCCCCCTGGAGATGCACAAGGATATGAATGAATGTAGTAGACATTTAAAAAAAATCCAAAAAACAAATAAGGAACAAAAACCGGGATATAATTTTCCCACTTTTGAACAGATTTAGTAGAGATACTCAATTGTTTTAGGCCACCATTAAATGTACGCAAGTACACACAATCTATACTGCAAAACCGCTGCTCAAGCTCTGCAATCATTCTGTCCAGTGGACAGTGATTAATGATATAATAATCATTATTATATTATTAATTAGCCTATTATTATTACTATACTAGTAGTAGTAGTAGGCTGGTATTAGCCTGCTTATTGGCTTGCTTATTAGCCTGCTTTTGCCCTATTATATAAAATTAGTCCGAGATTTTTTTTGTTTAAAAAAAATCAATAAAAAAAATCAATAAAAAATAAAAAAATATTTATTTAACATTTTAGGGGGACTGAAACTCCCCTAAAATATATATATATATACGTATATGAAATTTGAGATTTTTTTTGGTAAAAATAAATAAATAAATACATAATTTTAAAAATCTATAAAAAAATAATAATTCTATAATAATTAAATATCTATAATAATATCATTGGTTGCAGCAGTGGCGTCATTAGGCCTATTTATTAGGCCTATTAGGGGTCTGAAGCCCCCCTAAAATTGTCTTAAGCCCCCCTAAATAATTATTATAGATATTATAGATAATTATATTATTATATATTTATATTATTAGAGATATTTAATTATTATAGAATTATTATTTTTTTTTATAGATTTTTAAAATTATTTATTTATTTTTATTTATTTACAGAGTCAGAGATTTTTTTGGTATTTTTTTGATTTTTTGGGGGTATTTATTTATTTATTTTTATTTATTTACAGAGTCAGAGATTTTTTTGGTAAAAATAAATAAATAAATAAATCATTTTAAAAATCTATAAAAAATAATAATTCTATAATAATTAAATATCTATAATAATCTAAATATATAATAATATAATATATCTATAATAATTATTTAGGGGGCCTTAAGAAAATTTTAGGGGGGCTTCAGACCCCTAATAGACCCAATAAATAGGCCTAATGACGCCATTGCTGCAATCAATTAAAATCTGATTTGTAAGTATCTCCACCCATTGTCCCTAAGCCCCTAAAAGCTCTAAACAATAAGATGAAAGCTACCCAGGCTGTTCACTAACAATAGAACACAGCATTATTATTAATGAGGGCAAAGAACTAGCATTAAAATGATAATTCAAGCCACTTTAAAACAAAATGTCGATCCATTAAAGCCGTATTTCCTCACCTTTATCAAGCCAAGGCACATATTTTATATTAGAAAAACAAGTATGTCACTAAAAGTATATTTACAGAAATAATGAATAGGTTACTGTCTGTGATAAATGGATAAAATAGTCATTTTCAGCACAATTACCAATTATTATCAATATTTCAGCACACTGTAACCGTGATTTAGTCTTTTGTTTCTCCGTGTTTGACTTTGGAAAGCGAGAAGAGTTTGAGTCTGGCAGTTGACTTTAAAAGGGAATTTCAAGCATAATGTGCTTTAACTGCATTCTTTTCAGGAAGTTTGTGACGGCCACAACTTTAGCTGGACTTTGAATGCATTTTTTTAAATAGCGTTTTATACCCAGATGAAACGCTTCCATATTTCTCCCTTTGTTACCATTTAATTATGGTTTTGTGGCGTTTGTGAGACTGTATACACACAATAAGTTGACTTTGTTTTCAGAGTGTGTGTGTTTGTGTGTGTGTCTCTCTCTCCTTCTGTGTGTGTTTTTCATTACAAATGTTTTTCTCAGCTATTTTTGTTTGGTTTGTGTTGCTTTCAGTTGTACTTTATTGCAGACTGTTGTGATATGCTACGTGCTGCTATGCTTAGATGAGCCCAGGAAGGAAGTAGGACAAAGACATCAACAGTACATTTGTAAACTAATAACATATTAGTTTACTTCTCTGACAACTACCAATTCCTTATTTGGAGGTACTGTAGTACCTAAACTGTACTTTATTTATATCATCAATCAGAGCCGGCTAATAATTAGGCAATACAGTGATCCCTCGTTTACTGCAGGCGATTAGCTCACCAGCCCACGGTGATAAGTGAATTATTTATTCATGGAATATTTTTAATAATAATAATAATACATTTTATTTGTATAGCGCTTTTCAAAATACTCAAAGACGCTTTACAGAAAAAATGGAGTTGAATAAAAGCAATTAAACAGAGTAAAATTAAAATTAAAATTAAAATTAAAATTAAAATTAAAATTAAAATTAAAATTAAAATTAAAATTAAAATTAAAATTAAAATTAAAATTAAAATTAAAATTAAAAATACAACATTCATTTGTTTATACACAGCTAAAGTCAGGTATAAAAAGTTAGACATTAAAAACAAATTTAAAGAGTTGGCTTTTTAGTTGTTTTTTGAAACTGGGAAGGTCGGGGCGAGCACGGAGCAAATGGGGCAAAGAGTTCCCAAGGGTGGGGGCAGCGATGGAGAAGGCTCTGTCACCCCAGGTTCGGTTTTTGTAATTAGAGCGTAGAAATATGTTGATTTCTTACATTATTAGAAACCTCTACACATGAACTAACACCCCTATAGTCACATTTACGCCCTATTGATGCAATATAGTAGAGGAAAAGAAGCCAATTAAAACATAAATAAGACAGAAAGTGATGTTGGAGGGTCAGACTAGTTATTTCTATAAACTCTGATTCAAGCGTAAAGCAATATTACTACATATTATGATACCAAATAAGTATTTTCTTGTATATAGTCGTTGCATAGTATAACTGTAGCTTTAAAAGCATGTCAATTTGCTGATGTGTTATCATTAAAACAAAATGGAGTGTACCAGTTGACTGCAACCAGCAGAGGCGCTAAAATACCTCACGGTCTCAACGATACGATGCTAGCTCGATAGCTCGATAGCTCGATAGCTCGATAGCTCGATAGCTCGATAGCTCGATAGCTCGATAGATACAGTTGTTTAACAGTTAGAGAGATAAACAAGGTAACAAGTACTGCAAAGGCTACACACCCTGAAAAGTCATCACCAACTTCAGGCTCGCGGCCCCCCCAAGGGAAAAAAGAGGAAGAGCCAAAGAGGAGGGGAGAGAAGGAGCGTGTGGAGAGGTAAAAAAGAGGACAGAGAGGGGACACAGGCAGATGTCCAAGGATCTATACCTGCAGATTCAATTCCACCTCATCCATCCCAGATTCTTTTTTTCCCCTCTTTTCTACAAATTCCTCTCAGCTCCTCTTCTCCGCCCCATCCTGTGTCCTTCTGTCTCCCTCGGCGCTGATCTCGCTGCCCCGAACAGAAGAAAGCGGAAAAGAGGAAGAGAAAAGAGGGCGAGATGGGGAGGGGAGAAGGCAGGTGCGGATGATAAGAGGAACCACAAGTAAAAGTAAAAAAATAAGTACATGAAAATGTAATTTGGTGTCTTATTAATTGCTGTGGTTACCCCCCCCCCCCCCCACCATCTACACTGCAAAACCGCTACTCAAGCTCTATTATTACTACTACTAGTAGTAGTAGAGTAGTAGGCTAGTATTAGCCTGCTTATTGGCTTGCTTACTAGCCTGCTTTTGCCCTAATATATGAAATTTGTCAGAGATTTTTTTGGTAAAAAAAAAAATCAATAAAAAAATAAAAAAATCTATAAAAATATCTATATTAATTATATAATAATTAAATATTTATAATAGTATACATCAATAATAATATAAATATATAATAATATAATATATCTATAATATCTATAAATATCTAAAATATCAATTATATAATCATCATTATTATATTATTAATTAGCCTATTGTTATTACTATCATCATTCTTCTTCTTCTGATTATTACTACTACTACTAGTAGTAGTAGAGTAGTAGGCTGGTATTAGCCTGCTTATTGGCTTGCTTATTAGCCTGCTTTTGCCCTAATATATGAAATTTGTCAGAGATTTTTTTGGTAAAAAAAAATCAATAAAAAAATTAAAAAATCTATAAAAATATCTATATTAATTATATAATAATTAAATATTTATAATAGTATATATCTATAATAATATAAATATATAATAATATAATATATCTATAATATCTATAAATATCTAAAATATCAATTATATAATAATCATTATTATATTATTAATTAGCCTATTGTTATTACTATCATCATTCTTCTTCTTCTGATTATTACTACTACTAGTAGTAGTAGTAGAGTAGTAGGCTAGTATTAGACTGCTTATTGGCTTGCTTATGAGCCTGCTTTTGGCCTGGTATATGAAATTTGTCAGAGATTTTTTTGGTAAAAAAAAATCAATAAAAAAATAAAAAAAATCTATAAAAATATCTATATTAATTATAGAATAATTAAATATTTATAATAGTATATATCTATAATAATATAAATATATAATCATATAATATATCTATAATATCTATAAATATCTAAAATATCAATTATATAATAATCATTATTATATTATTAATTAGTCTATTGTTATTACTATCATCATTCTTCTTCTTCTGATTATTACTACTACTACTAGTAGTAGTAGAGTAGTAGGCTAGTATTAGCCTGCTTAGTGGCTTGCTTATTAGCCTGCTTTTGCCCTATTATATGACATTTTTTTGGTAATTTTTTTTTAATCAATAAAAAATTGAAAAATATCTATAATAATTCTATAATAATTAAATACTTATATTATTATATATCTATAATAATATAAATATATAACAATATAATATATCTATAATATCTATAAATATCTATAATACTTATTTAGGGGGGCTTAAGAACATTTTAGGGGGGCCAACTCTCTAATATTCACAGTAAGATGACAAAAATAGGATGCCAAAACACAAAGTGAATTCACGTCCGGATACAAAACAATTTATTGACCATCTTTAGTAATTTTCCAGCACAACACAAAACCTATTCTCCTTAGAAAAAAGATCCAGCATGTAACCACAAGATAATGCCACCCTTAATCATTATTTTCCAAGAATGCGATATGCCTGTTAAATAACAGTTTCATTATATAATGTTATGTCACATAAATATAAATCTATATTACAGTTTACACATTAATAACACAGCTTTTGATGAAAACAAATTTGTCTTTCATAGGTTTGTGTGTTCCTGTGATCATGTGCCAAAGGCTCTTTACACAACAGCAATAAAGTCCCACAATTAAAGGGTCTTCATGGGTTTTATATGCATGTCAGTCTCCAAATGCTGTTTTTCCAAAGCCCAAAACTCAAAGGCTTCCTTAAGAGCACTGTAGAAAGAGCTATACAAAGAGACGTTTTGTGTACAAAGTCCAAGAAGTGCTGTAGTACTCGTTGAAAAGTCTCAGAAATGCATCACCACGTCTGCTGAGTCCTCAGTTTGCAGTATTACAAAATACACGGCCGGGCGGTGCTTGCTTGTTAACTTCGGATGGCCGTTTTCCTGTCTCTGTCTTTGTTCTGCAAGAGAGAAGACATCTTTTAACCAAAACATCCGTCCTTTATTTATTAATTGTTGCTTTCAGACATTTTAACCGTTGACTTTATTATATGCTAGTGCAAATACATTTAGTTGGAAAAATGCAAAGCAGGCTTACTAATATATCCTATTATTATAATATATCCTATTTCATATTCAAGGTTGTTCAACGCTGCATGAATAAGAAGAGCAGAAAATATTGAAGGAAGAAAAAATAACATTTATGAGATGACAAGATAAATAGCATTAACCATAACATGTAAAAACAACAACATGCATTCACAGAAACTAATTGAAATATTTGTCAATGACAACACCGCTGAACATAAAATGCTGAATTCAACCTCGATTTTAAGGTCACAGTTTGCGTTTCGGTACAGTAAAGGAACAAAACTACAAACTCTTGCGGTCCCTCGCTTTTAATGTGTACTGTGTGGGAAAGGTTATGTACCGTTACGCCGCTAACGTCTATGTAAATGGGGTGAACACACCCATCCTACTTCTGGATTCCTGGATAAGCATAAAAACAGTCGCTCTTAAGGATAAAAAGGCCTGTAGATTTTGTGTTGACTAATGCTATGTTAGTCATAGTCAAATAATGAACAAGTTAGACTCGAATCACGTATCAAAGTGACTATGATGCATGTAGGTTTGGTTGTGATGCAAGTTTTTACTGTAGCATGAACGCTTAAGCTGGAAATATGCTGCAGTGCCACCGTGTAAGCTAGTTCTTAAGCTATTTTTTATAACACAGTGGAACCTTGGTTAGCATCATTTTTTTCCAGATGATCCAACTGTAACCAAAATGTATGCTAACAAAATCAGTCACTAGCTGTGACTGGTCTGCTTTTTTATAATGTTATAATACAGTGGGACCTTGGTTAGCATCATTTTTTCCAGAAGGTCTAACTGTAACCAAAACCGATGCTAACCAAATCAGTCACTAGCTGTGACTGGTCTGCTTTTTTATAATACAGTGGAACCTTGGTTAGCATCATTTTTTTCCCAGAAGGTCCAACCGTAACCAAAACGTATGCTAACCAAATCACTCACTAGCTGTGACTGGTCTACTTTTGTTGGAACCTTGGTTAGCATAATTTTTTTCCCAGAAGGTCCAACTGTAACCAAAATGGATGCTAACCAAATCAGTCACTAGCTGTGACTGTTCTACTTTTTTATAATACAGTGGAACCTTGGTTTGCAACATTGTTTTCTAGAATGTCCAATTGTAACCAAAACGGATGCTAACCAAATCAGTCACTAGCTGTGAATGATATGTTTTTTTTTATAATACAGTGGAACCTTGGTTTGCATCTTTTTTTTAAGAAGATCTAACTGTAACCAAAACGGATGCTAACCAGAAGAATTGTAGAAAATTTCCCTACAATATATATAAAGATATAGTGTATAAATATAAAGATCCATTTGTGCAGTTGCATCATCACATGTTTTTACCTCCTGTGCAAAAAAAAAATTATTGTCTTTGGTATTGAATAAGTTAATAACAAGACGTGCATAATTTTGTACGCTAACTAAAAAAAATGACCGCAAAATTTTGGTGTAAATTTCCAATGGTAACCAAAAAACATGCTAACCGAGGTTCCACTGTCCATTTCTGTCTTTTCCATTTTTTCCAAAGTGTGAAAAAGCTCCCAGAACTTAAGTGAAGAACCATATGAGCGGGTATATGAATATGATATAAAGATACAGCATAAGTATATAACCAATTTCAGGGCAACATGTACCATAAAAGTGACTGATGTTCCACATGGATTAGTTCCGGCTCCAACAACAGATGTCTCTCTATCACTGTCGCCAATGTTTACTACTACAACGGAAGCAAAATATTGAGTCATAGAGAGTTTTTAGGTGGAGAATTACACGTAACATGTCAGCCGCCGCCGACGGAGCTATAAATCAATCAAGACGCTGTCAGAAGGGTCGGCGATCGGGTTTTCGAACAGGTAACAGAAGGAGTAAATTTCATGTGATTGCTGTCTGACATCACAAACTGGCATCGGACACGATCGTATGTATCTGCGGTATCTGTAGAGTAGCGCACTCTTGATTTCCTGGCTGGCGGATGGTCTCTCTATCTGGCCAGGAAAATAACATCACTTTTTCCCTCCCCCTTTCCCACCCCCAACTTTGCTTGGCTACCATTAAACTTTCAAGTAGCGCTCGAGGGATTTTATCGAAACGGACTACTGAGTGATATGCAACACATCATCCCTGCTTGGTTTATTGTTTTTCAAGGCCAATGTTTCATAGACTGACAAAAGATACGCAGCCTTTCACAAACAAGAGCGCTAATATCGTTTAGGTTTGCCAGAGAAAACAAAGATGTCATTTAATGTGGCTGGAAATGCATTAGTAAGTAGCGAGGTTAAAATGATCGCCTCAGGTGAGGTCATGGATGAATAAGAGCCCCCCCCTTCGTTGTCTACCCTCTCGTGAATTTCGTCTCGTTCTTGCTTCCCTCTCATCAGCCCAACACCTGTTCCATATTTCCTCTCAGACCGAGCACAAGGTGTAGGTGTTTGGAAATAATCACCCTGACAGACATCAACAAAGGTGGGTAGGTGTTTGGATGGATATCGGGATCGGAATGAGGGGGTGAGATCATTGGATTTGGGAAGGAACCGCTCCTCCCACAGACTGAAGTGAAAGGAAGGAGACAATCCCGGATACGGAAAGTCCGATGTCGACCGATGTTATCTGGCTGTGTGTACACGGTGCTAAAATGAAGGTGCTAAAATCGGAGACAGAGCAGCGTAATTACAGCACAGACTGTTAATGTTCTAAATGGAGGACCGCCATTGAAAGACTTTGGCTTCGGTTACACAATCAAACATCAGCCAAGTCAACCATGACAGAATTTAGGAATATTACTGTGATTAATGTGTTGAGGGAACTTTAAACCGTAGTGATGTTGGCTAAAACCGCGGCGAGCGATGGTAATAGTAGTAATGTCAGTCAAACAAAGACTTCTATTGACTTTGCTTTCTGTCGACCACTATTCAATTGTTATTTTGTTAAAGACAAATACAGATATTGTCGGATCAAGTAAATATTTTGATGTTTAACACAACATTTATCAACACAAACTTGGAATCCTTCAAGAATATTTGAAATTTTAATAATAATAAGAATACATTTTATTTGTATAGCACTTTTCAGAGTACTCAAATACGCTTTACCGTGGAGAAAAAAAAAATTTAGTCGAGTAAAAACAGAATAAACGATGCATTAAAATTCAATATCCATACATATTTTGTCATCTATAATGACATGTTTGCACCCAGGGCTGCACGGCGTTCGAGTGGTTAGCGTGCAGACCTCACAGCTAGGTGACCCAAGTTCAATCCCACCCTCAGCCATCTCTAGTTTGCATGTTCTCACGCAATGACAATGCGTGGGTTTTCTCCGGGTACTCCGGTTTCCTCCCACATTCCAAAAAAACATGCTAGGTTAATTAGCGACTCCAAATTGTCCATAGGTATGAATGTGAGTGTGAATGGTTGTTTGTCTATATGTGCCCTGTGATTGGCTGGCCACCAGTCCAGGGTGTACCCCGCCTCTTGCCCAAAGACAGCTGGGATAGGCTCCACGACCCTCTTGAGGATAAGCGGTAGAAAATGAATGAATTAATAATAATAATAATAATCACGGCTGCACGGCGGTCGAGTGGTTAGCACGCAGAGCCCCACAGCTAGAAGACCCGAGTTCAGTCCCACCCTCGGCCATCTCTGTGTGTAGTTTGCATGTTCTCCCCATGCATGCGTGGGTTTTCTCCGGGTACTCCGGTTTCCTCCCACATTCCAAAAAAACATGCTAGGTTAATTAGCCACTCCAAATTGTCCATAGGTATGAATGTGAGTGTGAATGGTTGTTTGTCTATATGTGCCCTGTGATTGGCTGGCCACCAGTCCAGGGTGTACCCCGCCTCTCGCCTCAAGACAGCTGGGATAGGCTCCAGCACCCCCCCCCCGCGACCCTCGTGAGGATAAGCGGTAGAAAATCAATGAATGAATGGATACCATTAAGTAATAAACGGCTAAACGGCTAACATTCATATAAGTAGAAGACAGCTGGGGTAGGCTCCAGCACCCCTGCGACCCTCACGAGGATAAGTGCCGTAAAATGAATGAACAAATGATTATTTTTAAATGTATCCACAACATTTCCAGCAACAGAACAAAACAAACGTGTACGACCAGAAAAAAAAATGCATAGCGCTTCCAAGCACGTGTGGAGTAAAGTACGCAATGTAATTGAAAATAAGTCACAACAACATGAAATATGTACCAAGGTACTTATAAGACCATAATATGTCATGTTTGAGTTTTCCATGCACTGCGTCATCGTGAGGTGTGCAGGTCCATTTGCAACACCAAATTCCAAAATGCCCTTGCCTGATAAAAGAATAATGACTTCACCTAATTCCATAATGACAATTCCCAGACCCCAGACTGTGGGAACGCTGGCACCCAAATTATATGTCCCGACAATTTTTACATTTATTAATTTGCGTCTGACCGCCATCACTTGGAGAAGTGCCACCCTGGTGTGTTGAGTGACGGTGGTACAGTTGTTGGCGGGTGAGGAGGGGGCGACTTGAGTCAAAACGGAGGGGAGGCGGACCGGGTAGTCAAAACAATCCCTTGAAGACTAACACGGCATGGTCACGTGACATCCCTACGGCACTCTCTCTCTCTCCAAACACACACACACGCATAGCACTTTCCCCATGGAGTGATTTGTCCGAGACTAATATGATTACCTGATGACGTTTTCTTTAGATTCAACATGATGACATTACCACGTTGAAATAATATTATTCTTGTATCAAGGTGAAAGACGTTAGTTTAACCTTAATGTTAGGACAATAAACACTTTCTTATCAATAGCGCTATTGAACTTTTTATTGAACTCCTTATTTCTAAAGTCACAAATACTTCAACTTGCTGATATACTTCATCCTCAAACAGCTAAAATAATGCATAAGGCTAAAAATAACCAATTAGCTAAAAATGTCATCCAATACTTCTCTACAAGAGAGGAGAAATATGATCTCAGGGAAGAACTACGTTATGCTAGCCATAGCATTTCAGTATGTGGAATCAAACTATGGAATGGATTGAGTAAGGGAATCAAACAATGCACAACGATGAGCCAATTCAAGAAACAATACAAGCAGTTGATGTTTGCTAAATACAAGGATGAAGAGTCTTGAACCAGTCATGATGTGCTATATATATCACTATATTGACACGCACTATGGTACCCATTATGGCATTGGATGCTCATATCACCTTGTACTTCGGTACATAACAAAAAAACAAACTTGAAACTATATTAGGAAAGCAGGAAGTGAACAAATATAAGAAATGAAATGTTTACCCAAATCACTAACTATTACACACTTGTCATGATGTGCTATATATATCACTATATTGACAGTTACTATGGTACCCATTATGTCATTGGATGCTCATATCACCTCCTACTTCGGTGCACGGTGCATTATTAAAAAAAAAAAAAAAACAAAAAAAACCTTAAACTGTATTATGGAAAGCAGGAAGTGAACAAATGTAAGAGATAACGTTTACCCAAATCACTATAACTATTAGTTATTGTATAACTATAACTAGTTATACAATAACTATTACACACTATGACCCTTAATACAGGATGATGAAATGTTTACCCAAATCACTAACTATTACATACTTGTCATGATGTGCTATATAGTATATCACTATATTGACAGTTACTATGGTACCCATTATGGCATTTTATGGACATATCACCTCGTACTTTGGTAAGTGACAAAAAGTAACAATAAAAAAGTAAATAAATAATAAATCAAATTAAATTTAAAAAAAAACGTATTAGGAAAGCAGGAAGTGAACAAATGTAACAGTTACTGATTGTAAAAGTACCAGATGGAGGGGTAGGATTTAATAAGCTTTGCTTCTTCCTACTCCTTTTGGACATGTGGAACTGGGAACTGATTATGGGATGCACTCAATTGTAATCTGATGCATGTTCAAATGAAATTAAACCATTACCATTACCATTACCATTACCATTTTGTCCAAAACAATCACTAGCTACAAAACGAAAATGAGACGCAAATAAAAAAATTTTGTATTGTTTTTTTGAACCACATACATTTAAATCAACCAGTGTCTTAGAACGTATCGTGTTGGTGATGAATGAAAGTCAGACAAATGAAATTAAACCATTACCATTACAATTACCATACAGTTTTCCTGTGAAACTCAATCTGTGTCCTTTTTTAACTGTGGATTTTCCATGCTCTCGCTCTATTTCCCTGTGTTAATCCATCCTGTCAAATGCAAACATCTAATTTAGCTCCTGGCGGCACCAAGAGAGGAAAGACTTGGTCGGAAAATATCATTTCATTCGGGCTCGACTCCGTAAATCATATAAGAAGATTGGTATTTCAGCGTGAAATGAAAAAGGCTGATATTTTTGCCGTTGTAAAGTGAGAATATTTCACAATAAATATAATTCAGCCCCCCCGCCGATGGGTGTCATACAAGGGTTGAACATTAATGAGCAGATTAGATTGAAAGTTGACATTGAAATGGTTCCATAAATTACACATCACAAGTTAAGTAACAAGCTAACTACGCCGCAGTGTGCCATTATGTGGCTTGGATACATCAGACATGCACTTCACGCTCACTGTGGTTTACAAATAAGCATCATCATGGCTTCTGAAAAACACACACTTTGTGTAAAGCGGCCTAATTCGAGACGTGTACACCCTGCGTCTTAATACAGTAATTATTCCCAAATTGAGATATGCGTTATGTCAATTAAAGCCACTAACTTTGGTCATATTTAAAATCTCTATATGGGTGCAGTTTTATTTTAAGTTAAAGTGTGAACAAGCCTTTCCCCCTGGAGACCAAATGACAACAAAATGATAGTTTTACTAATAGATTTTGTTAGTTATCTGACCCGACTTCATCTGTCGGTGTTAAATTGGCCTTTAACTGCTTCCATCTGGGCTGAGAACAGGCAGACAGGTCCGCCTATGACGGCACGGAGTCACACATATGCACTGATCAAGGCGAACACACACACATACACACATACACACACAGACGTGGGCGAGAATATATATATATATATATGTGAAAATTGCCCCTCCTATATTAGCCACCTTGGATGCACCTCATTAGCATCACTTAAAATTAGACGCAAAGTGGCAACACCGGCAGTATCAGAAAATGAGGGTAATTTACTTTTCATCAATGACCTTGAAACGTCTACTTTCATGAGCGCAAGTGATGTCATGCTTTTTTCCACCCCAAAAACAGACTAATAACCAAATGACTGTAAAAACCGCAGTCATTAGTGCGCTCCTAAAAGTGCTATCCATGCAGTTAGGCTTCCATGTGTGCATGCATGCTCTATTTGGTGTCGGTACAGTTAAAAATTTTTTAAAAAAAAACAAAAAAAAAACAACAAAGTGTCCAAACTGGAGAACAAATGGCAGGCTGATTATCCCACAGAGTCTGCGGGTATTTCTCCTCCTTGTTTTCTCTCTCTCTCTCTCCGTGCCTGTTTCCACAACTTCCTGCACGCCATTAGTTAGGACGTGTTGAAAGCGCTGTCGTGATCCAGACCTCCTTAACTGAGTAATCATATAGGGGTTTTTTGGATGTCTCAAAAGCAGCAATGAACTGCCGTCTGGCCGGAGAAGAAAAACGAGGAGACTTGGAATGACATGGTTTTGATCAAGTCTGCCTGCTGCAGAGGGTGCGTGGTTAGGAGCGCTGGTGTGTGTGTGTGTGTGTGTGTGTGTGTGTGTGTGTGTGGATGTGTGAGAGGGTGTGAGTGTGAGCAGTGACGTTTTTTTTTTTTTTTTTTTTAAAGCACTTTCCAGGCTTCTTTAACATACCATCAAAGCTTAACGTCAATGTGTTTCTAATAGTGGCAGCTGAATTAAACACTGGCTATACAGGCCTAAATCATTTTCAGAACAATTAGCTCATTTGTTGCTGCGCTCTGCATTGCCAATGACTTCCAGACATAGAGCGCAAGCGTGTGTGTGTGTGTCCCATACGAGCACGGTCACACACTAAACCTCAGTGATGGTGTCACCAAATACACTCATTTTCTGTCATTCCCAAGAGTGACTCTGATTCATCCTAGCGCTAGGCCTCCAAATGTATTCACATTGTCGCTCACGTGCACAAACCCGCAAAAAGAGAGATAAGTCACTCTCCAGCGTTCGCCCGAAAGAGTCATCACATGAAGACTTTTACTGTAACCCACATGAAAATGGAAAGGGTTGAACCAATTAGGAAGAGTGCACATTATCATCCCTTAATTGGTTTCATATCTAAATTTAAAACATATCAAATAACTAAATACTACTGGAGAATGTCTTTTTCTTATTTGGATTACCAGACATAGATTCAATTAACTTTTGAGGTAAAAATAGATTTGGTTTTGAAGGGTTAGAATTAAATATGTCCTACGCCCTCCAATGCAACACAGCATATCACTAAATGAATATCATTCTAAGTAATGGTAATGGTAATGGTTTAATTTCATTTGAACATCGGTTAAATGAGGGTGCGAACCATCCTTTCTATGGTAATGGTAATGGTTTAATTTCATTTGAACATGCATCAGATTACAATTGAATGCATCCCATAATCAGTTCACAGTTCCACATGTCCAAAAGGAGTAGGAAGAAGCAAAGCTTATTAAATCCTACCCCTCCATCTGGTACTTTTACAATCAGTAACTGTTACATTTGTTCACTTCCTGCTTTCCTAATATAGTAAGTTTGTTTTGTTCGGTTTTGTTTTTGTTTAATTTAAAATTTAAAATTTAAAATTTAAAATTTAAAATTTAAAATTTAAAATTTAAAATTTAAAATTTAAAATTTAAAATTTTTAATTTTTAATTTTTAATTTTTAATTTTTAATTTTTAATTTTTAATTTTTAATTTTTAATTTTTAATTTTTAATTTTTAATTTTTAATTTTTAATTTTTAATTTTTTGTCACGTACCAAAGTACGAGGTGATATGACCATACAATGACATGGCATGTAATTATTTTTAATTCTATGGATTCAAGTTTGTAGCTTTTTATACCAGACTCCGCTAAATTTCATTATCACCATATTGTGAAACAACCCCCAAAAATATCGTGACACATGCTAAAGTCCATATCGCCTGAATCTAAGTGAAGCACAGGAAGTGTGCCTTGCGTTACGCAGTACACGGTAAACAAGCAGACGCCATGACTAGCGCTAGTGCCAAGGAGAAGCCAGAGCTTGAAAATATTCTTCCATTGTCGTGTTTGTTTGGGAACACTTTGCCTTCAAAGTCAAATATCTACACAGACAAGAAGAACACATTGAGAAAGGTACGATTAAAGTGGTACGTGCAAGAAGGGGGGGGCGTGGCAGCGGCGATAAATCTCAGTGACCATACAAAAAGAACAAAATGATTTTCCGCTCTGTAATCACCTGCTCCGACTCTGCCCTGTAGGCCACTTAAATACAAAGTAGAGACACTTTTCCAAGGAAATGAAAAGGTCTCATATCCGACTGATCTAATTTAACCCTTCAGATGCCAGCTGGGTTGGGGCTTCCATTTTGAAAACAACAATTTATTATAACAATTATTTTTATTGTGCAGATGTGACGGAAGCACAGCTAAAACTACAAGACTATTTCATAATAAAAGGCCAGAATGACATAGTAGATTTATCTGTCAGTCCTTAGACTTAGAAGCTCATCGTGTATTGATGAAGCCGGTCTATGGAAATAGACAGTCATTTACAAAATGGCACCCAAATTTCATTTCTCACCAATTCTAACTGTCAGTCAGTCCACAGTATTGCACCGCTAACTGGCTAACATCTTTTTCTTAAGACTGACTGATAAATCGGAACATGTCTGGCTGTACTGTTCCACCCTCTGTGGGTCCTCTGTAGGCAGCGGTAATGCAGACACTGCCGGACCTGGTGGGTCACTTGGCCCCGATGCAAGCAGACTGGCGGCAAAGTGAAAATAATGGACCCTGTTACAAAGTTGTGCAGAACGAATGACAATAATGATGATAATGATAATAATGATAATAATAATAATAATAATAATAATAATAATAATAATAATAATAATAATAATAATAATAATAATAATAATAATAATAATAATAATAATAATAATAATAATAATAATAATAATAATATTACAATGAAAATAATAACAGGGGAAACAAGACAGTGGCATGAACATGATTATATCCTGCAAAAAGGGGTAGGCATTTATAAGCTTTTGCTTCAGCCTACTCCTTTTGGGCTAGTTCAGGGGTCAGCAACCTGCGGCTCCAGAGCCGCATGTGGCTCTTCATCCTCTTTGTTGTGGCTCCCTTTGCGATGCTTGA
The DNA here is from genome assembly GCF_030265055.1 of Doryrhamphus excisus. Taxonomy (NCBI): domain Eukaryota; kingdom Metazoa; phylum Chordata; class Actinopteri; order Syngnathiformes; family Syngnathidae; genus Doryrhamphus; species Doryrhamphus excisus. The sequence goes on from NC_080482.1 coordinate 2,658,022, forward strand.
ATATTTTTTAACACCCGAGTGGGGAAAATGCACATCTTTTGAAATGAGTTTTAAAAAATCCAACTTTGTCTGAGACCATGAATGCATCCTGACTGAGTTCTGACTGCTATTCAGTTCAGTATATGAAGGAAAATAAGTAATACTTTCCCGGAGCTATTTGACAATTCTCAAAAATAAATTAGAGCTCACTTAAAAACAGCGACATGGGAACTTGTTTGCGCCGGAGTAAATAAATCAGGTAAGTTTACAGTAGTTTTTATTTAGTTTTTTATTTATGTACGTTTATCTCCAATACTAGCAAGAGTACTCCAACTCGTCTTTTCTTATCTGAACTACTTTGATACCCCCAAATTCCCTCTAATGGTGTTTTAAACATACTATATGTTTTACGGCTCCAAGTTATTTTTCTTCAGTGGGCAAGGGGGTAAAATGGCTCTTTTCATAGTAAAGGTTGCCGACCCCTGGGCTAGTTGAATATATATATATATATAGTTGAATACAAATGTAAATAATGGAAAGTTATATTTTGATTGATGTAAGAAATGCACTGTAATGATTCACATATTTGCCCAAATAAAGGGAAAAAAAAAAAAACTCTATCATATCGTTTCTTTGTAACCTTGCTATGTGTTTACATATTTACAAAAACCTTTTAAATGCAATGAAGTATTGATGTGTATTGAAGTATAATCATTATATGGTACCTCTGCAGCACCCTAAATGCAAATACATCCAGCATCCAAACCAGCTAATGTGAAACAGAATAACGTTTTCTACCCAGCATGCATTTCCAGGTCCAGCATGCATGGGCAACAGCGAGTTGACAGCAGCAGATAGTATTACACAGATCCTACTGACAGCTCTGACCTCCACAGGCTAATCGATATGCCCACGCAGGGGAGCGGCAAGGAGAGAGGCTTGGGGAAAGGGTGGTGAGGAAAGATATGAAATAGAGACGTATATCGGCGGGCGGCGGGCGCGTGCGTATAAACGGGAGGCGGGAAGGAGACGGTGGAAGGTCAAGGAACGAGGCAAACAAGAGTAAGCAGTTGGTTTGCATGTGTGCAGTATTTTTTGTGACGCCCCCCCACGGGAATGGCATGCATTTGGTGATGTGACGGCGCTACACCCGTCATGTAAACGTACCCCAAGGCTAGTTTTTTGCTCTAGTCCGGGTTTTAGCCACTGGCCTTAGCTCATCCAAGTGGGGAGGATGAAGAGAGCCTGCTGAGATTTAGGTTATCCCTCAGCTGAAGGGTCTCCGGGTTTAGACGCTGAGGAGAGTATTGGCTTTCACGCGCTGCTGTGGCAAAGGGGGGGTGGGGGGGGGGGGGGGGGGGTCTGCCAGATGTCAGCTCCTTGCCCATAAATCCTGCTTAAATGGGCAACATCCAGGTTAGAGAGGCAAAGTTGAATGGACGCCACTAGCTATATCGTTTTCAGTGCATATGATGGTCGTACCGGAGGATGAAAAAGTGGACGAGCTTCCAACTCCAGTTGGAAGTCTTCTCCATTACATCTATTTCCTGTGCTGAATGAGATAAATGTTGTTTGAACCGCAGCTTGATAGAGTTCCTATTCATGTGGTCAGCAGTGTGTGAGTCGGGAGAGACCCCCCCCCCCCCCACACACACACACACACATTATTGTTTTACAAATCTTGTTTTTACCTTGACTACATGATTGCTTTGAGGTAAATCCTGAATTGTAAACTATGGTAATGGTAATGGTAATGGTAATGGTAATGGTAATGGTTTAATTTCATTTGAACATGCATCAGATTACAATTGAGTGCATCCCATCATCAGTTCACAGTTCCACATGTCCAAAAAAGTTTATTAAATGCTCCCCCTCCTTGTTCACTTCCTGCTTTCCTAATATGGTTTAAGGTTTTTTTTAATTTTACATTTTTTTATTTTTTTTTATTTTACATTTTTTATTTTTTATTTTTCAATTTTTTAATTTTTTAATTTTTTAATTTTTTAATTTTTTAATTTTTTAATTTTTTAATTTTTTAATTTTTTAATTTTTTAATTTTTTAATTTTTTAATTTTTTAATTTTTTAATTTTTTGTCACATACTGAAGTAGGACGTGATATGAGCATCCAATGCCATAATGGGTACCATAGTAAGTGTCAATATAGTGATATATATAGCACATCATGACTGGTTCAAGACTCTTCATCCTTACTCAATCCATTCCATTGTTCGATTCCACATACTGAAATGCTATGGCTTTTTAACGTAGTCCTAGCATAGAAGTGTTTCAAATGTACTTCTTCCCTGAGATCATATTTCTCCTCTCTTGTAGAGAAGTATTGGATGACATTTTTAGCTAATTGGTTATTTTTTATCTTTATGCATTATTTTAGCTGTTTGAAGATGAACTATATCAGCAAGTTGAAGTATTTGTGATTTTAGAAATAAGGAGTTAGTATGTTCTCTGTAGGCGGCATTATGAATTATCCTTACTGACCTTTTTTTGCAGTACATTTAGCGAGTGAAGATTGCTTTTATAGTTATTAGCTCATATTTCCACACAATAAGTAAGATATGGTAAAAACCAGAGAGCAATAAAGAGTGTGGAGTGTAAACTAAGTCCGTAACTCAGTCAAGATGACTCACATCATCGTCATATTTACATCGATACATTTCTTAATTAGGTTTATCGAGTCGCCTATTTATTTATATCCGAACCAGGAACGAATGTAATCCATTTTGCAATGAGGTTTCATCTGTCACCCATCATGTTGTTTTTATTCCCAAATTGTAGATCTAAAAAGCCACCATGATGCTTCAAGCCACCTGCCTGACTAAATGTTCCTCCCAACAGGGCAATTATTTGCAGTTTTTCACCCCCCCAATAGCGCACTTGAAAGCCCTTCTGCTTTTAATATCCCTCAGGGCCAATCAGGTTTATAAGCTCAGTCACTGATCCCACATCAGCTTTAAATACCGAAATGACCTTTAAGAATGTGGTTGTGACTATTTAGAAGCAAACTTTGGACAAAAACGCTATTTGGGTATGATTTTATGTAAAAAAAAAACACTTTTATCGATATATATTTTTGTATGTGTTTGATCTGCTTACCATTTTCCTCTGGTTGCTGAGGCAGAATGTGCAGATGTGCTTGGGCTGCCCTGATTGGTCGGATCCTCTGTTGGGGGAGGAGTTGACCTGAAAGAACGGTGGCGATGGGGCGTGGCAGGGCTGTCCGTCATGAAGCCCCTCGCCCAGGAGCAAAACGTTTCCCAGATGACTGATGTAGCTGCTGGCCAAGCGAAGCGTCTCGATTTTTGACAGCTTCCTAATCATTTTATTGAATGGAGAATGTACACATTAATATTAATATTTATATTATGTAGTAATATTTGGTGATGTTGAGACACTAAGAAGTAAATGAATATTATTTGTGGTATTGGTGAAAGGTTTGCGTACCTGTCTGCAGGCTCAGTCGGGATGAGCGTGCGTAGCGCGGTGAACGCCGTGTTGACGGAATTGGTTCGATCCCTCTCTCGAGCATTGGCCGCCGTCCTCTGGCGGATTTCGGTCGGGGGAGACGAACCCGGGACTCCGAGCCTCCCCAGAACCGCCTCGACCCCTCCGCCTCCACTTCCCACGCACAGCTTCCTCTTCCTGTTCACCTTGATGTGAAACGCAGACGGGGATGAGGATGACAGGCGGAAGGCGGCCGGATTGGTGGAGCGCTCCTCCGAACCCGAGCCTTCGCTGCCGTTCTCATCGTCATCTTCGGAGAGGAGAGCGATGTCACCGTACAGGAAGCGGCCTGCTGGAGGCGCCGTGCGTAGCATAGCGAAAGTCATCTCGACCAAATTAACGCTGGGGGTCAAAGGGGGTCCTGGAAAAACCTCTTCCTTACAGGAAGCTCTCGGATCAAAGTCTGCCCCTAAGTGATATTGACCGCTTGATGCTAAGTCTGCGCTGCGACAGGTGGCTGCAGCTTCCAGGATCCTCTTCTTTCGCTTCACATCCCAGGAATCACTTTTGCATCTAGTTAAATCCTTCGGAAGAACGCCGAACTAAAACCAGCGGACGTGTTGTTGATTTACGTTAAGCCGCCTTCGAGTCAATTTGGCCGCTTCGGTCCCGGCTGCAAAAATGACTCAGCGCCTGTGGCAGCGGTTTGACTTTCTCTCTCTTTGCCGCTACGCTCCACGTGTGCCTGCTGTCTGAGTGTTTCCGTCTGCCTCGGGGTTTATAGCTGGTGGGAGGGCCTGAAAACTCCCCCCGCTCCTCCTTCGGAGAGGCGAGGGTCCCTCGGCTGCTGTCTAGAAGTAGGCCAGAGAGACCGGAGGCATGAGGCAAACCATCGGCGGGTGTTTGTTTTGGCAGCCCACCAGTGGGTTTCAGGGGGAATCCACCCTTTAACGCGAGCTGCATCGCTATCGTTCACCGTGTGGCGGAAGTGTCCACTGACACTCATTTCTGACATAAATCGTTCAAGTTCATCAATGAATGGTGAGATAAGTCAATAACGTGAAGCAGCATGATACACTAATCCACAGATTAATTAACCCTTAGATGCATAAGTGGGTCAAAAATGACCCGGTCAGGTTGTTTTCTTGAAATGTCTTTGTAACAATTTTTTTTTTATCATTTTATATTCCAGGTATTCCTCAAAAAACATGTTTTTGATATCATGCTGTTCACATTTTTAACTTATCTTTTATACATTTTAAGAAATTTTTGTTTTTGTCTTACTACCCCAACCTTCCATAAGTGGGTCAAAAATGACCCGGTCAGGTTGTTTTCTTGAAATATCTTCATAATGAAAAATTTTCATCATTTCATATTCCAGGTATTTCTCAAAAAACATGTTTTTGATATCATGCCGTTCACATTTTTAACTTATCTTTTATACATTTTAAGAAATTTTAGTGTTTGTGTTACTACCCCAACCTTCCATAAGTGGGTCAAAAATGACCCGGTCAGGTTGTTTTCTTGAAATATCTTCATAATAAAAAAATTGTATCATTTCATATTGCAGGTATTCCTCAAAAAACATGTTGTTTTCTTGAAATATCTTTGTAATGAAAATTCTTTATCATTTTATATTCCAGGTATTCCTCAAAAAACATGTTTTTCTATTGTTGTACAGGGTCATTTTCTTTTTCAAAGATGGAAAAAAGTGAAAAATGAAGATGTCTCTAACATGAAATCATTCTTGTGTGGTCCTAAATATAATACTAAATATCATACAAGTGATTATTCCTAACCAAAATGCCAAAATTGGCATAAAAACACCTTGATTCAAGTATGGGTCATTTTTGACCCACTTATGGAAGAATGTAGGGTCCAGTCACTCGTACATTTAAGGGTTAAACAAAGAAGAATGGGTAAACAATAGATGTCGTTTTTGGTCATTTTTGTTCTTGTTCTATTGACAATTCACCGTCGACCAATGAACAGACTGCAAGTGTGTCTGGCCCCCAGCCTGATTGGTCCGTCTGTGTTTTTTTTGCCCAATGAACGGAAAGGTGTACAACCAATTTGGTATCCTTACAACAAAAAAATCGAAGCGATCTGTATCTGTGTCGTGGTTGTCATTGTTCAGTTATTCCACTCTGAGTAATTTTCCTCTAATTCAACAGACAAAGAACTTCCAAAAAACTCATTTTGGTCGTCCGCATAATTTGAGTTATGAAGCAAGATTTTGCCTTTCCCCATATCATCTTTTCCTCCCTGCCCCCCCAACCCCCCTCCCTGTATTGTTTATGTCTCTGGACAGCAGGCTTGGCGGCCAGCAGCCGCAGCTCTGGAAGCTGGCGGTTCTGTGGAGGCTTGTGGCTGAGGTCTGGAACTAGACTATTATACAGCCATGGCTAGTAAAAGCTAGGATACTGGAAGCCTTTCTATGTATGGAGATATAGTATACATATATATATATATATATATATATATTTTTTTTTTTGAATTGCAGTAGAGATATTAGGATTTGTCCTATAGGTAAAATGGTAGTACCGATGTACTGTATACATGGAGTGACTTTTACCCCCGTGGATGGTTGTTTGTCAATCTGTGCCCTAGGACTAACCCAGGGGTCGGCAACCTTTACTATGAAATAAGCCATTTTAGAAAAATACTGAAGAAAAATAGCCTCATAAGAGAGCCACAGAACATATAGTATGTTTAAAACAACATTTGGGGGTATCAAAGTAGTTCAGATAAGAAAAAACGAGTTGGAGTACTCTTGCTAGTATTGGAGATAAACATAAATGTATGTGTAAACTACTGTAAACGTACCTGATTTGTTTACTCTGGCGCAAACACATTCCCAAATGATCTCTAATTTATTTTTGAGAATGTCTTTTTCTTGTCCAATAAATGGACCTCACCTAGCTTAGGTCAGGGGTCGGCAACCTTTACTATGAAAAGAGCCATTTTACCCCCTCGCTCACTAAAGAAAAATAAACTGGAGCTGCAAAACATATACTATGTTTAAAACAACATTGGAGGGAATTTGGGGGTATCAAAGTAGTTCAGATAAGAAAAGACGAGTTGGAGTACTTTTGCTAGTATTGGAGATAAACGTACATAAATAAAAAACTAAATAAAAACTACTGTAAAGTTACCTGATTTATTTACTCTGGTGCAAACAAGTTCCCATGTCGCTGTTTTTAAATGATCTCTAATTTAGTTTTGAGAATTGTCAAATAGCTCCGGGAAAGTATTACTTATTTTCTTTCATATACTGAACTGAATAGCAGTCAGAACTCAGTCAGGATGCATTCATGGTCTCAGACAAAGTTGGATTTTTTAAAACTCATTACAAAAGACGTGCATTTTCCCCACTCGGGTGTTAAAAAATATTCAAGCATCGCATAGGGAGCCACAACAAAGAGGATGAAGAGCCACATGCGGCTCTGGAGCCGCGGGTTGCTGACCCCTGGACTAGACTTTATATTACACTTTGCAGATGCGGCGTACCCGCGCCCCAATTGTCGTTGTTTGCATCGTCTTCACAAAGCTCTGGGAAAGTAATACTTATTTTCCTTCTTGTTTACCCGTGTGAGAGAAAACTGAGTAGAAGTCAGTCAGGATGCATTCATGGTCTCACACAAAGTAGGATTTTTTTAAGGTCATTACAAAAGACGTGCATTTTCCCCACTTGAGTGTTAAAAATATTGCAAAGGGAGCCACAACAAAGAGACTGAAGAGCCACATGCGGCTCTGGAGCCACGGGTTGCCGACCCCTGGACTCTCCATGGAGGATCTGCTCCGGTTTCCTCATGACACTAACGGGATAAGTGGGTAAAAAATGGATGAATGGATGAAAATGTGCTTTTGATTGGTCGTCACTGATGAGCAATATTTGACACTCCAGAATGTTTCCCTTGGCAACTTTCATTCAACTTTGGGATTTGATTAAGCGGGGTTATGCAACGTGCAACATTTTGTTTCTAGGGACCCGACTGACCTTTTTTTTTTTTTTCCCCGGTGTAAATACTATACGGTGGTTAAAGGCTGACACCGAACTCCGTAATCCTCAGTAGTCTGGTGTTGAAAACTGGAACCCCAGCTGCCATCGCTGGTATGCCTCCTTTTGTGTAAATTGGCAACGGAAAGTTGCTGTTGAAAACCAAGAGCACAATCTGTCAGAATTACACAACGTTACATTCAGCATTCATCACTCCCCGACGCTCCACTTCCACACGTTTGTGTTCGATCCCCTGCAGCGTCGGGCCTCATGTTTATGTTATGCTATTGACTTGCTGAATGTAAGGCAAGGTTATTTCTAGGTCATTCAATGTGATTTAGAGAAAGGAAGGGTAAACGTTTCTATCGCTTTTTCCTCACAAGGGCGCTGGAGCCTATCCCAGCTGACTTCGGGCAAGAGGCGGGGTCCACCCTGGACTGGTGGCCAGCCAATCACAGGGCACATATAGACAAACAACCATTCACACTCACATTCATACCTATGGACAATTTGGAGTCGCCAATTAACCTAGCATGTTTTTTTTGGAATGTGGGAGGAAACCGGAGTACCCGGAGAAAACCCACGCATGCACGGGGAGAACATGCAAACATGCAAGGCGAAGGTGGGGTTCAACTCGGGTCTCCTAGCTGTGAGGTCTGCGTGCTAACCACTCGACCACCGTGCAGCCTATACTAATGTTCATTCATTCATTTTGTACCGCTTATCCTTACGAGGGTCGCGGGGGTGCTGGAGCCTATCCCAGCTGTCTTCGAGCGAGAGGCGGGGTACACCCTGGACTGGTGGCCAGCCAATCACAGGGCACATATAGACAAACAACCATTCACACTCACATTCATACCTATGGACAATTTGGAGTCGCTAATTAACCTAGCATGTTTTTTTGGAATGTGGGAGGAAACCGGAGTACCCGGAGAAAACCCACGCATGCACGGGGAGAACGTGCAAACTCTTTAACTTGTTCTATATTTATTTTATTTTTTTACTTTTGTTTGTGGAAAAAATATCGACATATATATATAAAATCATTCATTCATTCATTTTCTACCGCTTATCCTCATGAGGGTCGTGGGGGGTGCTGGAGCCTATCCCAGCTGTCTTTTGGGCAAAAAGCGTGGTACACCCTGAACTGGTGGCCAGCCAATCACAGGGCACATATAGACAAACAACCATTCACACTCACATTCATACCTATGGACAATTTGGAGTCGCTAATTAACCTAGCATGTTTTTTTTGGAATGTGGGAGGAAACCGGAGTACCCGGAGAAAACCCACGCATGCAAACTCCACACAGAGATGGCCGAGGGTGGAATTGAACTCTGGTCTCCTAGCTGTGAGGTCTGTGCGCTAACCACTAGACCGCTCTGCCGCCCGGAAGAGTAAAAATCATCGTGTAAAATATAAAATCATACTAAAATCATGACATAACATTGAGATAAATCATTCCATTAAACAAAAAAATGTCAGTTACCATATGTACAGTTCGAAGTGTTTTCAGCCCGGACTTGAACGTTGCCAAAGTTGAGGTTTGTAGCTCGTCTTCTGGAAGACTCTTCCAGATTTTGGCAACATAAAACTGAAACACAAGCTCACCGTGTTTAGTCCTGTCTCCGGGCACCCCCAGGATCGACTCCCGGGGAACTCCACAGGTCGTAGCCTTTTGGTTTGAGACGGTTACCGCAATTCCTACAAAGTACTTCCTGTACTCTAGATTTGACTTGACGGTTTAGCAGTACCAGAGATTCCCACCCAGGCTTTAATATCGGACTTAATCTCAGATTATGTTCAGGACTCCATTTTTATTCATTAGTTTAATTGTTATGCCATAGAACTTTTACGTCTGCGTACTATCGAAGGCGCTTTTTGTAACCTACATTTTTACCGTGGAGTGGGTGAGGGCAATAAAACACAGCCATATTTGCCAAGTCTGCTTCACTAGCTGTGGTCCATCATTACTTCCTCTGATTTGCATCTCCCATGTGTGGGTCTGATCTCACACAGTATCCATTTCTCCTCGGAATTGATGCCTGCAGGCTAGAAAACATCATGCGGACATAAGATCTTTTCATAAGCACACGTGGCAGCATTTTACCCAAGAATATACCAACATGAAATGATGTGATTTACAACTCCCTAATTTGGGGCGTTTGAATAAATGACATGACAAGTCGACGCAAGTTCACGATGAATATGATTGAATGTTGTAGACATATTTCAGATTTTGGGCTAATTATTATTGATTATGCTGATTTATTGATTTACTGATCAAACATAATTCTCAACATTCTGATTTAATGTGTTTCAATATGTGCCCTAACAATTTAAAAATGCATTCAAAATGTAAGAATACAGTCGAACATTAGGATGTAACAATATAAAAATGTAATTTCACAATTATTGTGACCAAGAATTATCACAGCTATCATTATTATCATGATATTGTTTAATGTGCTCAAACTGTTTAAAAATTATCATCGAAATTACGAGATAAAAAGTCAAAATTACGAGATAAGAAAGTCGAAATTACAAGATAAGAAAGTAAAAAATTACTAGATAAGAAAGTCAAAATTACGAGCTAAAAAGTCGAAATTACGAGATAAAAAGTCGAGATTTTGAGATAAGAAAGTCGAAATTACAAGATAAGAAAGTCGAAATTACGAGACAGAGAGTTGAAATTTTGAGTTAAGAAAGTCGAAATTACGAGATAAAAAGTCAAAATTACAAGATAAACACTCAAAATTACAAAATAAAAAGTCAAAATTACAAGCTAAGAAAGCCGAAATTACAAGATAAAAAGTCGAAATTACGAGATAGAGAGTTGGAATTTTGAGATAAGAAAGTCGAAATTACGAGATAAAAAGTTGAAATTACAAGATAAACACTCAAAATTACAAAATAAAAAGTCGAAATTACAAAATAAGAAAGTCAAAATTACGAGATTAAGAAAGTCAAAATTACGAGATATGAAAGTCGAAATTACACGATAAAAAGTCAAAATTACAAGATAAATGCTCAAAATTACAAGACAAAAAGTCGAAATTACGAGATAAGAAAGTCAAAATTACGAGCTAAAAAGTCAATATTACGAGATAGAAAGTCGAAATTACAACATAAAAAGTCGAAATTACGAGATAGAGAGTTGAAATTTTGAGATAAGAAAGTCGAAATTACGAGATAAAAAGTCAAAATTACAAGATAAACACTCAAAATTACAAAATAAAAAGTCGAAATTACGAGATAAGAAAGTCAAAATTACGAGCTAAAAAGTTGATATTACGAGATGGAAAGTCGAAATTACAACATAAAAAGTCGAAATTACAAGATAAAAAGTTGAAATTATGAGATAGAGAGTTGAAATTCTGAGATAAGAAAGTCGAAATTACGAGATAAAAAGTCGAAATTACAAAATAAACACTCAAAATTACAAAATAAAAAGTCGAAATTACAAGATAAGAAAGTCGAAATTACGAGATTAGAAAGTCGAAATTACGAGATATGAAAGTCGAAATTACACGATAAAAAGTCGAAATTACAAGATAAGAAAGTCAAAATTACGAGATAAAAAGTCAAAATTACAAGAAAGTCAAAATTACAAGAAAGTCGAAATTACGAGATGGACAGTGGAAATTACGGGCTAAGAAAGTGGAAATTATTACCAACCCCTAGTAGCCCAAACACTAGAAGATCAATAAGACCACGTGTCAGTGGAGTGGATGCTGTCATATTCCATACTTGACCTTGGTCATTCATACAATATATTTGACATGAAATACCATTGCTGTGTTTTTTTTACATTCACACAATAATATAAGTTCACAGAAAAAATACCATTAAAAGAAAGAAAGCAGATACCAGGCTCACTTTAGCCTCTCGCTGCAAAATATAAAAAGATTTTTTTTTTTTTCAAGCCAACCATTCTAGCCATATGATTATATCCTTAAAATAATAATCCTAGTTTGTTCCTCCTTTCAAGGCACATGCAGGAGAAACGGCAGCAGCAGCAGCACAGTAGTAGGAGAGCATCTGATAGTCATTAGCCTCCTCTCTCTCCTCCTCGCTCTTCATACTCTCCTCGCAGCTCAGACGTATTATTCATTAGTCTGATGAAAAACACCCACCGACTTAGCTCACACACACACACACACACACACACACACACGCCACTATCACCCCCGCAGTCCCGGCCCAGCCCAACGGGTCTGGCGTGGGACCTGTCGAAACTCGGAAGCAGGTCTGGACCCGACACAGCACCACAGAGGAGGCAGTCTGGAGGGTAAAAGAGTCTCCGAGGAAGACATCCATATATCCTGGTCCTTGGATGATGGTTTTTCGCCGGGAAATGACAGCAGGAGAATAGCGAGAGGGAGGAAGAAGATGGTGGACTTGTTATGGTGCCACTGAGCAAGACGTCTGGGGAGGGTCATTACACTAAAAGTCCAAAAGCATCTGTCTAGTACTTTCCATGGCGGGCACAGAGCGAGCAGGAAGAAGAATATGAGAAGGAAGGGGAAAAACAGGAGCAACGAGGGGAGAGATGTTGGGAAGACAGGAAGAAACGTGGGATGGAAAAGGAAGGAAATGAAGTTAAGGAGGGAAAGAAAAAGGACAGATTTGGCTGCCAAAGCTCCAGACTGGATGGGGGGAAAAAATAGTCGGAAGTGCCCCCCCTCCCCTCCATTAACCTGCACCCCCGCTCTCCCCGTTTTCGGCCTCAGCTCCAGCCACACTCGACTGCTTCCCCCCCGAGAGGCCGACTCTACAGCTGGCCTTATTAAAGCGAGAGAGTCGGAGAGACAGAAAAAAAAACGAGAGGTCACACAACTGGAAGACATCAGTTGAAACCGTGCTCGCGCTTTTAGCTTTTTCCGTTCATATCCCGTTTTATGATGGAGTGATAGGGTTTCTCACAAACACGCTTGTGGTGCACCGGGTTCAAACACATCATAAAAAGCTATTGTTTGATTGTTATTGACAGCATTCTGTAAAACGGCGACACAAAATAGAAAGTCTGGCCAATTTTATCTGCTTTGTATGAAAGATGTCATTTTCTATCTGAGCGATGTCTCTTTTAGTTCTCCATCTTGATTGGCAAACACTTCCAGCTATTAAAGGAACTCCGAAGGAAGGAAGTCTGATCCAACGAAATTCTGATTTATTGTGTTTCAATATGTGCCCTAACAATTTAAAAATGCATTCAAAATGTAAGAATACAGTAGAACATTAGTCTATTAACGAAGTTAATTAAAGCAACATACAAATAAACAACACAGACAATATACTGTACTTATGGAAGCCCGTTTCCTCCAGTGAAAAAAAAGATCGAAATTATGAGATAAAAAGTCAAAATTATAAAATAAAAAGTTGAAATTACGAGATAGAAAGTCGAAATTACGAGATAAAAAGTCAAAATTATGAAATAAAAAGTCTAAATTACAAGATAGAAAGTCGAAATTACGAGATAAAAAGTCAAAATTACCAGATAAAAAGTCGAAATTACAAGATAAATCGAAATTACGAGATAGAAAGTCGAAATTACGAGATAGACAGTCGAAATTATGAGATAAAAAGTCAAAATTACGAGATAAAAAGTTGAATTTACGAGATAGACAGTCCAAAATTACGAGATAAAAGTCAAAATTACAATATATAAAGTCGAAATTACCAGATAAAAAGTCAAAATTACGAGATAAAAGATGAATTGACGAGATAGACAGTCAAAATTACGAGATAAAAGTCAAAATTACAAGATAGAAAGTCAAAATTATGAAAAAAAAGTCAAAATAACGAGATAAAAAGTCAAAATTACGAGATAGAAAGTCAAAATTACAAGATAAAAAGTTGAAATTACCAGATAAAAAGTTGAAATTACGAGATAAGTCGAAACTACGAGATTGAAAGTCGAAATTACAAGATAAAAAGTCGAAATTACGAGATAAAAAGTTGAAATTACGAGGTAGACAGTCTAAATTACGAAATAAAAGTCGAAATTACAAGATAGACAGTCGAAACCACGAGATAGACAGTCGGAATGACGAGATAAAAAGTCAATATTTTGAGATAAGAAAGTCGAAATTTTGAAATAAGAAGTCTAAAATTTTCCTTTTTCCGTTCATATCCCGTTTAATGATGGAGTGATGCGGTTTCTCACAAACACGCTTGTGGTGCACCGGGTTCAAACACATCAACTGGAACTGTGAACTGATTATGGGATGCACTCAATTGTAATCTGATGCATGTTCAAATGAAATAAAACCAAAAATGAAATAAAACCATCATAAAAAGCTATTGTTTGATTGTTATTGACAGCATTCTGTAAAACGGCGACACAAACGCTGCAAAATAAGTCAATTTTATCGGCTTTGCTTAAAAGCCGTCATTTCCTATCTGAGCGATGTCTCTTTTAGTTCTCCATCTTGATTTGCAAACACTTCCAGCTATTAAAGGAACTCCAAAGGAAGGAAGTCTGTTTGTAATCCATTTGCTAGGTTTTGTTACATTCGGGTGCAGCTCGTCCGAATGTGGTTCCGCATGCTGTCCTGCCTATCACAGATGCAGTGACACACATTTACACCTTAGCGGAAACATCGTTTGGCTTCTGGTCTGCTCCACGGAGGACAAGAACGAGAGCCAGCGCAGAAAATCCAAAGATTTACTTCTCTGGTTTTTGTTGTGGGGAATCAAAGCAGCGGAACTCTTGGCCCATCGCTGGTGCGCATAAGCAGCGTATCGTAAATGGAGACGTTTGTGAATAATAATAATAATCTGGTGGCTTTGAACAAATTGCAGTCCACTTGGCATGTTGTTGCGCATCTCGCTGCATTGCTAGAAATGCATTAGCTCGGCGGAAAAAGGAACAAATCTGGCGCTTTCCACTTCCTGCCCGAGCATCATGGATACTCAAACAAGACTTGACTTTTTTTGTCAACCAGACATTACCAACAATATTCCATATATTTAGAATAAAATGTCCTTTTCCATAGGCTATTATTGGCTATAAACTTGCATGAGGTGTATTAAATAATGTATGTATATATTAGCGGCATAGAAAATGGGAGGACGGATAAGTCAACATATGAATATGACAACAGAAGATCCAAAGTACATAACCAAAACACAATGTCAACAAAATAAAGCCACCCATTCTCCTTATTTCCGTCTCTGGCAAACTCACAAGTTTCGCTTATGTCGACAAGCGGCTTATGTCGCCAGAGGGCATCGAGGTAGACGGGTTCAGTTGTAGTTACTCCGCAGAACTACACGGTCAGGCAAAATGATCCGACACATTTGTAGGTTAAATAAAAGCCAAATAAAGTAAAGAAACAAAAAAGTGCTTTTATTTTTGAGAAGTACATACAGTAAACCTCGGATATATCGGACTCGGATATATCGGAAATTCGCTCACAACGGACAGATAAAAAAGAACCAATTTTTCTGTAATGCATTTCCAATAAAAATTCATTGCATATATCGGATTTTTTATAACGGATTTCGCCTATTTCGGACAAAATCTCCAGTCCCGTTCCAATGCATTTCCATTAAATTTCCCTCGCATATATCGGATGGCCGCATCGTGGCGCTCCGATTCGCTGAATCGTGACAGGCCGCTATACGACGTCATTTGCAGCGTTTGCAGCGTTGCCTGCGCGTCCAGGTACATTGGAAACATAGTCAAGGACCTTTTTATAATGGATAAAATCCAATTTACGCATATACCGGATATAAATCCGATATATGCGTAAAACGGACATTTTCCGGTATACGCATATAACGGATTTTGCTTATATCGGACAAAACCAGTGGGAACAATTGAATCCGATATATCCGAGGTTTACTGTATAAAGTTTTATTTTAAAAATTAAATCACTTCTGGCGGTGCGAGGTCGGCCGCTTGATTTTCATTTCAATGCAGATCCAGTAGCTCTGAAGTTGGTAACCCATAACAAGATGGCGTTTGGAGCTGGTACGGGATCATGTCTACCGAGATTGAAATGCGGAACAGAACGGAACGCTGGTTGTGTTACAGTTACAGATTTAGTTTGTTTTGATAAACGTTTCCACAATGAAAGCAAGACGCTCACCAATCCAATTCATGGCAGCAACTGGAAAAGAAACAAAAAAATAATGGCATTATAAAGAAACAAAGCAAAATGGCATTATATGAAAAGTAGTTTTACTTTATTTGCCTTTTATTTAACCTACAAATGTGTCAGATCATTTTGACTGACCCTGTACATCTTGTACCGTATTATTCTCATGTATCCTCACCATTTGTTTAGTGTTTAGGGTATTAGTAGTAGTAGTAGTAGTAGTAGTAGGCGTTTGGAGCTGGTACGGGATCATGTCTACCGAGATTGAAACAAAGCAAAATGGCAAGTAGTTTTACTTTATTTGCCTTTTATTTCACCTACAAATGTGTCAGATATTTTGCCTGACCCTGTACATCTTGTAGTGTATTATCCTCATGTATACTCACCATTTGTTTAGTGTTTAGGGTATTATTAGTAGTAGTAGTAGTTATAGTATATATTAGGGTATTTATTGACGGATTTATTGATGGATTTATTGACAAAATCCAGTCTGACTCCAGTTAGAGACAATGGCCAGTAGCAGCTACCTGCCAGTCCAAAGGAGGACTGGTAGTAGCCAATTAAGAGAAATGACTTGTGATGTCATCACCACTAACGAGGTGACGGGAGCCACCCGAGTCGTTCGCCACCTCCACCTCGTCTTGATGTGTATTTAACTTCCTATGAAAGTCCAATCACTTTCTCACTGGCTTTCCTTTTTTTGTGCCACCACCTCCACCTCCACCTACCAGCGATGTGTTTAGCTGTCATATGTTTCCCCTTAACGCTTTGTGCTCAGACGGGCGTTCCAGGACTTTCCAGACCCACACTTGAAGGCAAATGGGAAGTTTTTCATGCGCGGCGGAGCTTCTAATTGTCTGAGGCTTACTGTTGCTATTGGAAAACACACAACTTTATTAGCAAGATCAGTCGTGATAAAGTTACAATAAATAAAAAAACTATTACTGTTGTGTTTGTTCCCAACTGCTGGGCACTGCTTGGCTTCGGGACATTCCATGGTGTCATGGCTGCCTGCTCCGCATGCCAAGCGGCTCACATCACGGAGTCCTTTTTTTTCCAAAACCCAAAGATGGCAAACACTATTTGGATCTTTCCTTTAAATTTGAGAGGGATAACCTGCTTTTTGATTCAACTGGGTGTGTTTAGGAATTCTATAATGAACCTTAAATGGGTTTTACGTGCTTTAGTCCTTTATAGATAGGGTTGGACTTTGTTTGAATTTGAACAATCCGGTTCCGATTCCGCTTGTTTCGAATTGTTGATGCCAATGCTTTTAAAAGGGCGGGGTCAAAAAAGTTTACATCGGTTAAATGAGGGTGCGAACCATCCTTTCTATGGTAATGGTAATGGTAATGGTTTAATTTCATTTGAACATGCATCAGATTACAATTGAGTGCATCCCATAATCAGTTCCCAGTTCCACATGTCCAAAAGGAGTAGGAAGAAGCAAATCTTATTAAATCCTACCCCTCGATCCGGCACTTTTATAATCAGTAACTGTTACATTTGTTCACTTCCTGCTTTCCATAATACAGTTTAAGGGTTTTTTTGTTGTTTTTTTTTTAAATAATGTACCACGTACCAAAGTACCATGTGATATGAGCATCCAATGCCATAATGTGTACCATAGTAAGTGTCAATATAGTGATATATATAGCACATCATGACTGGTTCAAGACTCTTCATCCTTGTATTTAGCAAACATCAACTGCTTGTATTGTTTCTTGAATTGGCTCATCGTTGTGCATTGTTTGATTTCCTTACTCAATCCATTCCATAGTTTGATTCCACATACTGAAATGCTATGGCTTTTTAACGTAGTCCTAGCATAGAAGTGTTTCAAATGTACTTCTTCCATGAGATCATATTTCTCCTCTCTTGTAGAGAAGTATTGGATGACATTTTTATTGGTTGTTTTTAGCCTTATGCATTATTTTAGCTGTTTGAAGATGAACTATATCAGCAGGTTTAAGTATTTGTGATTTTAGAAATAAGGAGTTAGTATGTTCTCTGTAGGCGGCATTATGAATTATCCTTACTGACCTTTTTTGCAGTACATTTAGCGAGTGAAGATTGCTTTTGTAGTTATTAAGCCCATATTTCCACATAATAAGTAAGATAAGGTAGATATGTAAACTTTACAATTGATTACTTACCTCAATTCACGGGGCGGGAACCATATTTGGTAACATCCAGTTCAAAATGGAGGCCATACAATATCATGTGAAGAGGAAAGGCGAAATCCAAGCAGCAATAATTATTGAAAAATGATAATGTAACGTCAATAAGCGCTACAGAAATGGTTAAGAGAGGGGGGTGGGGGGGTCTTTTCCCTGAACTGGAAAAAACAAGCTCAAATTGAGACATTTCATTCTTTGTGCTAATGCAGATTATGTGGCATATGGGAGTTGTGCTTCATGCAGTGAGGTCAGAGGTAGTGGTCATCTGCGGAGCCCCACCTGTTGATAACACAGTGGAAAAATGACTCAGCGTGTGCCGTATATTGAACCGAAAAAAAAAAAAAAAAAGTAATTTCGCTATAAGACAACGGAGGCAGAGTCGCGACGCTGTAGGGTGTGTGTGAGCGAAAGAGGTGACGGCAAAGTCAAACCGTTGTGTACATGTGTGTGTGTTTGATGTTACAGTCTTGTAAAGCAGCAGCTGGAAAGGGCCGTCCCCTGAGAACCACCGCAGCCGGCTAGTAAACCACACACGCGCAGAAAAAAACACAGCAATCCAGTCTTTAATAAAGCTATTGCCAGGGAAACAGACCAGACCCTGGCCATTCGGAGGACTTTTTGAGGCGAGAGGGACACGGTCAGACTTAAGTTCATACAGTTTCATATCCTCTCAACGACGTGAAATGACTGCTTGTTGGATAAAATAACATTTCTCTGGCTTTGAATCAGACAAGTCAACCATCCTGTTTACCATGCAGCTCGAAAACCGTAGTTGAACTCGCAACTGGAGGACAAATATGCCTGAAATTATGCAAAACCCATGCAGATTTTTCAAGATCAATCACACCAAATCAAAGGACTGACTTGCTTTTTCTTTAGCTTTTTTTGGCCACATTTCTCCCACAAAGTTACATAATGTTTTATTGTCTATTTTTAGCTTTTTTCTACTGGGTCGTGGGGGGTGCTGGAGCCTATCCCAGCTGTCTTCGGGTGAGAGGCAGGGGTACACCCTGGACTGGTGGCCAGCCAATCACAGGGCACATATAGACAAACAACCATTCACACTCACATTCATACCTATGGACAATTTGGAGCCGCCAATTAACCTAGCATGTTTTTGGAATTTGGGAGGAAACCGGAGTACCCGGAGAAAAAAACCCACGCATGCTCAAGGAAAACCGAGGGTGGGATTGAACTCGGGTCTCCTAGCTGTGAGGTTTGCGTGCTAACCACTCAACCGCCGTGCAGCCTATACTAATGTTCATTCATTCATTTTTTACTGCTTATCCTCATGAGGGTCGCGGGTGTTGCTGGAGCCTATCCCAGCTGTCTTCGGGTGAGAGGCAGGGGTACACCAGCCAATCACAGGGCACATATAGACAAACAACCATTCACACTCACATTCATACCTATGGACAATTTTGAGTCGCTAATTAACCTAGCATGTTTTTGGAATTTGGGAGGAAACCGGAGTACCCGGAGAAAACCCACGCATGCACGGGGAAAACCGAGGGTGGGATTGAACTCGGGTCTCCAAGCTGTGAGGTCTGCGCGCTAACCACTCGACCACCGTGCAGCCTATATTAATGTTCATTCATTCATTTTATACTGCTTATTCTCACGGGGGTTGCTGGAGCCTATCCCAGCTGTCTTCGGGCGAGAGGCGGGGTACACCCTGGACTGGTCACCAGCCAATCACAGGGCACATATAGACAAACAACCATTCACACTCACATTCATACCTATGGACAATTTGGAGTCGCTAATTAACCTAGCATGTTTTTGGAGTGGGGGAGGAAACCGGAGTACCCGGAGAATCGGGAGAATATGCAAACTCCAGAGATGGCCGAGGGTGGGATTGAACTCGGGTCTCCTAGCTGTGAAGTCTGCGTGCTAACCACTCGACCACCGTGCAACCTACTAAAAATATGATAATGGTACCCTGGAATAATTATTTTCATTTACTTTGTTTCTTATGAAGAATTGTTAATAAAATGTTAACCCAATCCTGGTAGTACTGGCATGAAAGGTAGTACTACCATGGACACGTTGGTCCAGATGTGGATTTAATGACAAGTCGCAGCAGGGCTGAGTGTATGAAGTCAATCGCTCGATGACGCTCATTAGAAAACTCAACACCTGGATGACCCTGTGAAATTCCAAGACGAGGTGTTGCTATTATTTGGTCTTTTTCTTAACACCTCTAGACGCCGTTTCAGAGGTTTCTATAAAATCGAATAGAATAGCTGTTATGATACAATGTAAAAGCTGCAGACAGAATCCATCACCACAAAAAAAAATATCTTTTTCAGTAAACCGCCGTTTTTAGCACACTCGTGTCATTAGGTATCCCCCTTGATTGTAGGAATTATATTGGATGACATCATGCTGCAGCTGACTCGGACCAAACTCTCCAATTTTGGGGTTGTGGACCGTTTCCAGGGAGATGATATAACGCAGTCCAGATGAGCCCCTCCAAGGATTGTCTCATTATCACACACACCGCAGCTGTACCGCCACTGACTGTGTGTTTATGAGTGCGCCGTGTGTGTATATGAGCGCGAGTATGTGTTTGTACATGTGTCTGTGACCATTTAAACTCTACTTGCAGTCAATTACCAGAAAATGACTTGTGTGGACTGTTTTCCCTCCAGAAAAACTAATTACAGGGTTTGGGTTAAGGTTAGAATCGGGTTTGGGATTGCAGGAAAGTCCGAGATTGAGTTGTTCCATGTGGACGACGTGAACGCCGGGGTGGAGACTGTCCAAATCTAACTGCTGCTCCTCGGCCACCCCAAAGTATATATTTGGATATTTAGACTTTTGACTCAGAATATTGCATCATCTTTGAAGATACTTTTTTTTTTGTTATTAATAGAACAACCCAGCACATAAATTATTTACTTTTGGCTGAATCATCTCCCTGGGGGCACAACTTTGACCAAAATTGGACACTACTGGAAAACTATCACAGACTCCAGCGTGTAAAAGAATCGCTGATGAACAGTGAGGAAAAGACTTAAGGAACATGTGGTTATTTTACTCCATAGACGTGATATCTTGTGTCAAATATACTTTCTTGATTTTACATAGGATGACGTGGTAGCCTGACCTTTGATATCGACTGACTAGCAACTTTCTAAATACGAATTTTAGCATTAAAATTCCTCAAGACATGCACACTTCTATATTTGCGTTTACATTCGTATTACCCAAAATAAGAGACATAATCATATAAAAAGACATCTTAGACATAATTAAGATATAACAGACTCAAGTTAGCCTTGACAGCGTACTTCCTGTCCCATCAATGTAATGTTACTGACACATAGTGACCAGTGTAGAATACCCTGATTGTCGCCAATGTACTTCAATCGCTTAGCAAGCAGACAACTTGCATAAAAACTGCAGTTGTGTCAATGAAAGACCAATATAAAGTTATATAATATTTATTTATAGTTATTATTTTATTGAAAAACAGTCAATTGACATTGATACCGAGTATCAACTTTGACCAAAATTGGACACTACTGGAAAACTATCACAGACTCCAGCGTGTAAAGGAATCGCTGATGAACAGTGAGGAAAAGACTTAAGGAACATGTGGTTATTTTACTCCATAGACGTGATATCTTGTGTCAAATATACTTTCTTGATTTTACATAGGATGACGTGGTAGCCTGACCTTTGATATCTAGTGACTAGCAACCTTCGAAATACGATTTTTAGCATTAGAGTCCTCAAGACATGCAAAGTTTTATATTTGTGTTTACATTTGTATTACCCAAAATAGGAGACATAATAATATAAAAAGACACAATTAAGACATAACAGACTCAAGTTAGCCTTGACAGCGTACTTCCTGTCTCATCAATGTAATGTTACTGACACCTAGTGACCTGTGTAGAATACCCCTGATTGTCGCCAATGTACTTCAATCGCTTGGCAATCAGAGAACTTGAGTAAAGAGTAGAGTTGTGTCAATGAAAGACCAATATAAAGTTATATAATATTTATTTATAGTTATTATTTTATTGAAAAACAGTCAATTGACATTGATACCAAGTATCAACTTTGACCAAAATTGGTCAAAATTGGCCAAGATTGGTCAAAAATCTTGTGTCAAATATACTTTTTTTACATTTTACATAGGATGACCTGGTACAGATAGATACTATGTCTAAGATAGACATCTTAGACATAAATAAGACATAACAAACTCAAGTGAGCCTTGACAGCGTACTTCCTGTCCCATCAATGTAATGTTACTGAGTCACCAAGTGACCAGTGTAGAATACCCCTGATTGTCGCCAATGTACTTCAAGCAAGAGAACTTGCATAAAAACTGCAGTTGTGTAAATGAGAGACAAATATAAAGTTATATAATATTTTTTTATAGTTATTATTTTATTGAAAAACAGTCAATTGACATTGATACTGAGTATTATCCTGTAGAGCAGAGGTCCCCAACCTCCAATACTGGCCTACGGAAAACTTTCTGAAAGCGGTTTGTGGACTCAAAAAGGTTGGGGACCACTTCTGTAGAACCTTGGGAGAAACATATCGGAACAGCAAAGACGTACGTTATATATTTACAGATACCGAGTATCAACTTTGACCAAAATTGGACACTACTGGAAAACTATCACAGACTCCAGCGTGTAAAGGAATCGCTGATGAACAGTGAGGGAAAGACTTAAGGAACATGTGGTTATTTTACTCCATAGACGTGGTATCTTGTGTCAAATATACTTTTTTTACATTTTACATAGGATGACCTGGTACAGATAGATATGTCAAAGGTAGACATCTTAGACATAAATAAGACATAACAAACTCAAGTTAGCCTTGACAGCGTACTTCCTGCCCCATCAATGTAATGTTACTGAGTCACCAAGTGACCAGTGTAGAATACCCCTGATTGTCGCCAATGTACTTGCATGGAACTTGCATAAAAACTGCAGTTGTGTAAATGAAAAGACCAATATAAAGTTATATAATATTTATTTATAGTTATTATTTTATTGAAAAACAGTCAATTGACATCGATACCGAGTATTATCCTGTAGAGCAGAGATCGGGTTAATACGGAAAACTTTCTGAAAGCGGTTTGTGGACTCAAAAAGGTTGGGGACCACTTCTGTAGAACCTTGGGAGAAACATATCGGAACAGCAAAGACGTACGTTATATATTTACAGCAACGGTCATACGCACGGCCTTGAGTTGAAGCCAGTTTTTACCCCCAGTCTCATTTTGGTAGCAGTCATCAAGTTACAAGCCAAGGAAATAAAAAGCCATCGGTATCATCCAATATCACTTTTGCGTGGTTAGACGGTATCGAATGTTTTACGTCTCAGATACCGCAAATGAAGGACCCTTAACAAGAATTTACGGCCGAGGCTTATATTGCTTTGGTGCATTTATTTCTACACCGTATATAAATTCATATGTCAGTTGTAATCACAGGCCTGAATTCCGTTTCACTGCAGTGAGGATTAGATTTTAACTCGTAACAGTCCAAGCCAAGTATTTTGGTCTTCCAAGATGGCAGCAGAAACCCGCTGAATACTACTACCAATGCAATATTTTTTTTAAATCCTCAGAAACCTCTCGTTATGATTGTTCAAACGAAGAGGAAGAAGGGGAAGCAGAGGAGGACGTAATGGGGTTTCCGACAGTAGCCCAGACCTGACAGGTTCCTTCATATCCGACTTTATTCGGTCCCGTTGAGGGACTCCACACATGGTAAAACCATCACAGGCACTCAAAACACACCGACTCCCACAGACACTTACGTACACACATGCAGACGACACACATGGTCTCTCTCGGTCTCGACCAGGAAATGGTTTTTTTCGTCTATTTGAAAACAGGCGAAATCAAGCAGAAGTGCTTTCTGTAAATAATTTGTGCCACTGCAGACTCGGAGATCAAGACCAGCTGGGAGTATGCGGAGACTAGACCAGGACAAGGTGAGCTAGCGAGTTATCCCCGTCTTCCTGTCAAGTGATGCTCTGGCAGGGATTTTGAAAGCGCTCCAAACGGGCCGTTGACTGACAGTTAAATGAGTGTAGCGCCGCGCTATGAAGTTGTAAGAGTCCGTTCAAATGGAACTAACGCCGTCACACATGGAGACAAAGTGTGTCTAAGGTTTCTGCACTCGCTGCGCACCGCCCTCTCCCACCTGGACTTGACTAACACCTACTGGATGTGAGAGTGATGTTTATTGACTCCAGCTCAGCATTTAATATCATAGTTCTTTGCCAAGCGTGTTCTTAAACTCGGAACCCCCGGGGACTTAACTCCTCCCTTTGCAACTGAATCTCAGACTTCCTGTGGAGCCCATTCCAGGTGGGATCACATCCATCCAGAACGCAATTCAGCTCATGTCTTGTACAATGCATCTTCCGACAGCCCAACCAGCTTGGGTCTCATCTGTGATAATGACGGATCAGCCCACACACACGAGGTTAGGCCCAGGATAATACCTGGACCAGCAACATCTGCAAAGTAAATGAGGACTGCAGGGGAGGATGCCAGAATTATGATGGGGAGTCAACTTCCTCCTTTTCTTGTCCAATAAATTGACCTCACCTGGCCAAGGTCAGGGGTCGGCAACCTTTACTATGAAAACTTACCTGATTTGTTTACTCTGGCACGAAAAAGTTCCTATGACGCTGTTTTTAAATGATCTCTAATTTAGTTTTGAGAATGTCTTTTTCTTGTCCAATAAATTGACCTCACCTGGCCTAGGTCAGGGGTCGGCAACCTTTACTATGAAAACTTACCTGATTTGTTTACTTTGGCACAAAAAAGTTCCTATGACGCTGTTTTTAAATGATCTCTAATTTAGTTTTGAGAATGTCTTTTTCTTGTCCAATAAATTGACCTCACCTGGGCTAGGTTAGGGGTCGGCAACCTTTACTATGAAAACTTACCTGATTTGTTTACTTTGGCACAAAAAAGTTCATATGACGCTGTTTTTAAATGATCTCTAATTTAGTTTTGAGAATGTCTTTTTCTTGTCCAATAAATTGACCTCACCTGGGGTAGTTCAAGGGTCGGCAACCTTTACTATGAAAACTTACCTGATTTGTTTACTCTGGCACAAAAAAGTTCCTATGACGCTGTTTTTAAATGATCTCTAATTTAGTTCGGAGAATGTCTTTTTCTTGTCCAATAAATTGACCTCACCTGGGGTAGTTCAAGGGTCGGCAACCTTTACTATGAAAACTTACTTGATTTGTTTACTCTGGCGCAAACAAGTTCCCATGCCGCTGTTTTTAAATGAGCTCTAAATTATTTTTGAGAATGTCTTTTTCTTGTCCAATAAATTGACCTCACCTGGGGTAGGTCAAGTGTCGGCAACCTTTACTATGAAAACTTACCTGATTTGTTTACTCTGGCGCAAAAAAAGTTCCTATGACGCTGTTTTTAAATGATCTCTAATTTAGTTTTGAGAATGTCTTTTTCTTGTCCAATAAATTGACCTCACCTGGGGTAGGTCAAGTGTCGGCAACCTTTACTATGAAAACTTACCTGATTTGTTTACTCTGGCGCAAAAAAAGTTCCTATGACGCTGTTTTTAAATGATCTCTAATTTAGTTTTGAGAATGTCTTTTTCTTGTCCAATAAATTGACCTCACCTGGGGTAGGTCAAGTGTCGGCAACCTTTACTATGAAAACTTACCTGATTTGTTTACTCTGGCGCAAAAAAAGTTCCTATGACGCTGTTTTTAAATGATCTCTAATTTAGTTTTGAGAATGTCTTTTTCTTGTCCAATAAATTGACCTCACCTGGGGTAGTTCAAGGGTCGGCAACCTTTACTATGAAAACTTACTTGATTTGTTTACTCTGGCGCAAACAAGTTCCCATGCCGCTGTTTTTAAATGAGCTCTAAATTATTTTTGAGAATGTCTTTTTCTTGTCCAATAAATTGACCTCACCTGGGGTAGGTCAAGGGTCGGCAACCTTTACTATGAAAACTTACTTGATTTGTTTACTCTGGCGCAAACAAGTTCCCATGCCGCTGTTTTTAAATGAGCTCTAATTTAGTTTTGAGAATGTCTTTTTCTTGTCCAATAAATTGACCTCACCTGGGCTAGGTCAGGGGTCGGCAACCTTTACTATCAAAAGAGCCATTTTACCCCCTCGCTCACTAAAGAAAAATAGACTGTAGCCTCAAAACATAGTATGTTTAAAACAAATATGGAGGGAATTTGGGGGTATCAAAGTAGTTCAGATAAGAAAATAGGAATTGGAGTACGCTTGCTAGTATTGGAGATAAACTTACATAAATACGTATATGTATAAACTACTGTAAACTTACCTGATTTGTTTACTCAAACAAGTTCCCATGCTAATTTATTTTTGAGAATGTCTTTTTCTTGTCCAATAAATTGACCTCACCTGGCCTAGGGTAGAGGTCGTCAACCTTTACTATGAAAAGAGCCATTTTGCAAATCTCGCACACTAAAGAAAAATAGACTGGAGCCACAAAACACAATTTAAAAACATCGTATAAATCTATCTAGATAAAAATATCTTATTAACTTTTGAAAGTTTGAATCATTATTAATTTTAACGAGTTTTAACGTCGGAATACAATAAATAGAAGTGCAGTGTTCATGTGTGATGGATGCCAACTCGTAGGGTAATGATAGTATCATCTTGGTTAAACTTCAATACCTGACACTTGAAGAAAAGTCTCCAAATATTTTGACTGACTGCCATTTTTAGAGGGAATTTTGGGGTATCAAAATAGTAGAGAAGTAGTAGAGAAAAAGCAGAGTTGATAAAGTCTAGGCTCTCACAGAAAAGTAGAGGCTTTCAAAACTCATTGCAAAAATGCGTATTTTCCACATTCGGATGTAAAAAAAATATTGAGCATTGCGAAAGGAGCCACAACAAAGAGGCTGAAGAGCCACATGCGGCTATGGAGCCGTGGGTTGCTGACCCCTGGCCTAGGCACACTGACCCAATAATTAGGTAGACTCAACAGCGACTTACTTTCTTTCTCAAAAAGTTCAGCCTGTCCTCCAAGACCCTCACATGTATGCACCTTGGGGACCACCCTCATTTAGACAATTAGATATCACATGGTCATTAGACAATTTCCCGCACGTCAGCAGTGATGTCACCTGACTATACTTATTGGTTCATCTGGCAGACATCGCAGCTCATCTGGGCTGTGTATCTGATGAGTATTCTTTCCTTTCTTGTCCAATTATTGGCACAATCAGTGACTGTAATCCAAAGCCAATAAACATTTTATTGTTCTGTGTACGCACATAAAATGAGATTCTGAAGGAGCACTGAAGGATAACTCGACTTTATCATTTCCATGATGAAAATGAAGACCCTTGATCCAAACTGTTTAATACTTTTTGAAAAGGTGCACCAACAGAAGTCTTATCCCTGAGCAACAGACCATATTTGGGTAAAATGGGGGGAAAACCAAACAACACAAATCTCAGCAAGGCAGCAGGACCGAGTCCAAGTCTCCACTGTCAAAGCAGGAAAATATTTAATAAATTGACCACTATATCCTGGATGGATGTTAGAAAACCAGACCCACGTGACTGGAAGTATCCACTGAAGTAAAAAAAATAAAAAATAATAACTCATTGATAATATGTCATCAGCTGATGAAGTGGTACATGTGAAGTGGAGAGGAAAATCTATATCGTGGTGTAAAAATGTGTTTTTCGTTTTTTTATGTCACACTTAAACACTTAAAGGAATTTTAGTCTGCTCGTCTTTGCAGAATTGTTGTCAAAAGAGCCCCAGACCATCACACTACCACCACTATATTTTACTGTCTACTGTCAGTATGATGTTCTTTTTCTGAAATGCGGCGTTACTTTTACGCCAGATGTTATAGGACACACACCTTCCAAAAAGTTCAACTTTTGTCTCGTCAGATAAGAGGATTTTCCCAAAGGTCTTGGGGATCATCAAGACGTTTTCCTGCAAAATTAAGATGAGCCTTCATGTTTTTGTTCAGCTGTGGTTTTAGTCTTGGAACTCTTTTTTCTCATGGTGGAGTCATGAACCCTGACCCCCCCTGAACCCTTAACTGAGGCAAGTGAGCCCTGCGGTTCTGTGAATGTTGTTGTGGGGTCTTTTGCGACCTCTTGGATATGTTGTCGCAGTGATCTTGGGGAAATTTTGGACTGGAATTAGCAGCTTTGGTGGAGTCATGTACCCCTTAACTGAGGCAAGTGAGCCCTGTGATTCTTTAAATGCTGTTGTGGGGTCTTTTGTGACCTCTTGGATGAGTTGTCGCAATGCTCTTGGGGTAATTTTGGACTGGAATTAGCAGCTTTGATGGAGTCATGAACCCCTTAACTGAAGCAAGTGAGCCCTGCGGTTCTTTGAATGTTGTTGTGGGGTCTTTTGCGAACTCTTGGATGAGTTGTCGCAGTGATCTTGGGGAAATTTTGGACTGGAATTAGCAGCTTTGATGGAATCATGAACCCCTTAACTGAGGCAAGTGAGCCCTGCGGTTCTGTGAATGTTGTTGTGGGGTCTTTTGCGACCTCTTGGATATGTTGTCGCAGTGATCTTGGGGAAATTTTGGACTGGAATTAGCAGCTTTGGTGGAGTCATGTACCCCTTAACTGAGGCAAGTGAGCCCTGCGGTTCTGTGAATGTTTTTGTGGGGTCTTTTGCGACCTCTTGGATACGTTGTCGCAGTGATCTTGGGGAAATTTTGGACTGGAATTAGCAGCTTTGGTGGAGTCATGTACCCCTTAACTGAGGCAAGTGAGCCCTATGATTCTTTAAATGCTGTTGTGGGGTCTTTTGTGACCTCTTGGATGAGTTGTCGCAATGCTCTTGGGGTAATTCTGGACTGGAATTAGCAGCTTTGGTTGAATTCATGAACCCCTTAACTGAAGCAAGTGAGCGCTGCGGTTCTTTGAATGTTGTTGTGGGGTCTTTTGTGACCTCTTGGATACGTTGTCGCAGTGATCTTGGGGAAATTTTGGACTGGAATTAGCAGCTTTGGTGGAGTCATGTACCCCTTAACTGAGGCAAGTGGGCCCTGCAGTTCTTTAAATGTTGTTGTGGGGTCTTTTGCGACCTCTTGGATGAGTTGTCGCAGTGCTCTTGGGGTAATTCTGGACTGGAATTAGAAGCTTTGGTGGAGTCATGAACCCCGACCCCCCTGAGCCCCTTAACTGAGGCAAGTGAGCCCTGTGGTTCTGTGAATGTTGTGGTGGGGTCTTTTGTGACCTCTTGGATACGTTGTCGCAGTGGAATTAGCAGCTTTGGTGGAGTCATGACCCCCCCCCCCCCCCCCGCCCCCCGTACCCCTTAACTGAGGCAAGTGAGCCCTGCGGTTCTTTGAATGTTGTTGCGGGGTCTTTTGTGACCTCTCAGATTAGTTGTTGCAGTGCTCTTGGGGTAATTTTGGGCCGGAATTAGGAGCTTTTGTTTACCACACCAACGTGTTCGCTTCACTCATCTAGTTTGGTTAAATTAGAACCCATTTTTATTCAGGCTGATTCAATGATATTAAAAAAAAAACAAGGAAATAGATGTAATTTTTTGTGCTGCCACTAGACGGTGTGAGAGGAGGGGGGTGGGGGCGGTGGGGCAGCCAAATGCTCCTGCCCATAATAACCATCAGACATGAGTCATTCAGCGTGGAACACCACAGCAGCCACAGACAGGTCCCTGGCAGACACGCAGCTGAAACCGAACCCTGCAGGGTTTGTGAATGGGATAAGAATCATTTTATATATTTACAAAAGGTTTCAAATGACGTTGATACTCTTAGAATAGTGTGATAAAAGTATCTACGTTGTGGGGTATTTTTGATAAGATAGAAAAACTCAACCGAGAGGAAGCTTCTTTCCCTTTTCCTTTTTTTTAATCTGTACGACTCCCAACTGGCTGCCGTGATTTTCTTGGCCGCCGTCCCACTCATCAAATCATCATGTAGAGAACCTAAAAGGCAGCACAAAAACAACATATCACCTTGTCAGAAATGATTGTAGCGCTGATCCTCATCATTCTTGCCCAGACTTCCCCCATGGAGAGGGCCACTCAACGTGAAGACTAACACATGTTGGACAGGCGTTATTTGGTTGCGTGGACTCCTTCCAACGCCAGAGAGCCTGCAGCGCTTATAGTCTAATCTGTGGGCACTGGAATAACAGCCAAATAACATATTGCACAACTTAAAGAATGGCAGGGGAGCAAACTGTGAGCGGTCACATTACAAGAAAACTGCAGGCAGGAAGTGTTTTGCAACAGTGGAAAATCTTCAAGTCCACTCCGAGCACCAGACGGTCACACTTCATCTGCGGTGAGGGGATGGATACCTTCCCCACTGTAAAGGTTTGATATCCTGTCATGCATTTGGCGATTACGCCCTCTTTTTTTTTTTTTCTCTTCTCACACTTTCTATTTTTCTTCCTGCTTCCTTTGTTAGGCGTTCGACTCTTCTTCTTTTTACTAAAAAGTGCCCACTTAACAGATCCGAATTTCAGATCCAAAGGGTTAAATTGTCACATGATGTGTTGTAGTATGGTCATTCATTCATTCATTCATTTTCTACCGCTTTTTCCTCACGAGGGTCGCGGGCACATATAGACAAACAACCATTCACACTCACATTCATACCTATGGACAATTTTGGAGTGGCCAAATAACCTAGCATGTTTTTGGAATGTGGGAGGAAACCGGAGTACCCGGAGAAAACCCACGCATGCACGGGGAGAACATGCAAACTCCACACAGAGATGCCCGAGGGTGGAATTGAACCCTGGTCTCCTAGCTGTGAGGTCTGCGCGCTAACCACTAGACCGCCGTGCCGCCTGTAGTATGGTCAATTATTTTTATTTATTTCCGTGAAAGGACAACAGCAACATAATAATCTGTCTCGTTACACAGCATTAAAACACTCGCACAGTGACGTCCTGTTCAGTGCAAAATAAGCTTCAAAATGAAAGCATGGTAATATTAACCTGGATTCTACCAAATACCAAATGTTAACCATCGGAAGAAAGATTAGCTCATGTTTAAAAGCTTTATTTTCATTGTAGTACAAACAAAATAACAAAATAACCGCAGCATGAATATAAGACAATATCTGCGATTGGCTGGCAACCAGTCAGTTAAATGGGTGGACGTATAAGACAACATACGACAAATGAATATGACAACAGAAGATCCAAAGTAAGGAACCAAAACACAATGTCAACAAACAAAAACCACCCATTCTTCTTATTTCCGTCTCTGACAAACTCACAAGTTTCGCTTATGTCGAAAACCGGCTTATGTCGACATCAGTCAGCCACCCCTTGGGGGCATCGAGGTAGACGGGTTCAGTTGTTACTCCACAGAACTTCACGGTCAGGCAAAATGAAAAATTTGTAGGTTAAATAAAAGCCAAATAAAGTAAAGAAACAAAAAAGTGCTTTTATTTTTGAGAAGTACATACAGTAAACCTCGGATATATCGGACTCGGATATATCGGAAATTTGCTCACAACGGACAGATAAAAAAGAACCAATTTTTCTGTAATGCATTTCCAATAAAAATTCATTGCATATATCGGATTTTTTATAACGGATTTCGCCTATTTCGGACAAAATCTCCAGTCCCGTTCCAATGGATTTCCATGAAATTTCCCTCGCATATATCGGATGGCCGCATCGTGGCGCTCCGATTCGCCGAATCGTGACAGGCGTCCAGGTACATTGGAAACATAGTCAAGGAAGTGCCTTTTTATAACGGATAAAATCCGATTTACGCACATTCCGGTTATAAGTCCGATATATGCGTAAAACGGACATTTTCCGGGATATACGCATATAACGGATTTCGCTTATATCGGACAAAACCAGTGGGAACAATTGAATCCGATATATCCGAGGTTTACTGTATAAAGTTTTATTTAAAAAATGTAATCAGTTCTGGCGGATTGAGGTCGGCCGCTTGATTTCGGTTTCAATAACAGATCCAGTAGCTCTGAAGTTGGTAACCCGTAACAAGATGGCGTTTGGAGCTGGTACGGGAGCAAACGGAACGCTGGTTGTGTTGCAGTTACAGATTTTGTTTTGTTTTGATAAACGTTTCCACAATGAAAGCGAGACGCTCACTAGTCGAATTTATGGCAGCAACTGAAAAAGAAACAAAAAAATAATGGCATTATATGAAAAGTAGTTTTACTTTATTTGCCTTTTATTTAACCTACATATTGACTGACTCTGTACAAAACTGATTTACCACAAAAATATTTTGAGCAAGAACCGATGATATTTTAGCAATCCAAATGTAGATCTAGATTCTGTATTTGTTATTTGAGATATACTGGAACGTCTGCAGATGATAGTCATTTCCTTCTAACCATAACATTTTAATACGAACCACACGGTAATCCGATTTTGTGATTTTTGTTGATTTTATTGGAAGAATTGATCCTTTTTTGGCATTTGAGTCCAAGTGGAAGCAATCCCGCACCCAAGAATCCAGACTGCTCCACTTCCATCAACGGACGCCATGATGTGCATTATAGAGCGAATCCATTTACCGCAATGTTGGTTGTCGTTTTTCAAACCTTTTTTTTTTTTTTTTTGGTTGTTTTTATTAAGGAAATTAGCACTCACAAATAATAACCGGTGGGAGGAATGAAGGCATTGAGTATATGACGCATAATGGTTTGCTGTTTTCAACACACTTAATAAAAGTGCATTGAAGTACACCACATATTTACGTACAACTCCTCTGGTTACTACCAATTACTATATTATTCATAACTGGTGGGAGGAGTGACACATTGAGTATATGACACATGTCGCAGTTCAACCTTGGCGGAGGTCTCTATACTCGACTAAAACCAGTTTTAGGTCTTTTCCCTCCTTTGCAGTGCTATCATTGCTTTTCCTCTCCAAAGTCCCCCTCCCCCCATCCGACTCACCCCTTCCTCCCTCTGTCACCCTCTTTCTCTCTCTGTTTGTGGTCACTCACACTTAATCGAGCTCCATCCATCTGTTTCTCTTCATTCGTTTAGTCAGGCCTGCTTTTGATTAAGATTACATCAGGCTTTGACCTATTAGTGTGTTGTGATCCTTTTGAAGTCATTCTGCGGTTGCAGGTTAAACTCCGAGCCCACCATTCTTTGACTTGATGCAATGCGTACTGTAGTCCGAGTAGGATGAATCCACTTCTTCAAGTTTTCAATCCAGGAACCAAATGACTTTTGTTCTTTGGGATACGGGGATTCCTGTCATGTGGAGAATCACTAGAGGAACGCCGGAGACCCAAGCCATAATCCAAACTATCAATCTGTGAACTGGAATATAATGTTCATTTAACCTCATATCCTGGGGGGGGGGGGGGGGGGTTTATGATATTTCTAAGGTAACATTACCAACCAAAGAATCTCTGTTCCTTATTAGGCTAACATTTCAAAGTCAAGCTCAGCTCCTTTCCCTAAACATCATGCAGATGTCGTTTCCAAAGCACCACTATTTTAGGACTCAAATGAGGAACGGATAGGATTTTATTTAATACCATTACCCCCATTAAAACCAATATGTGGTATTGTGCACCCATCAAACAAAGGGCTTCCATTTCCAGATGTTGATCTAAATATCATTTCTAAATAAGCGACTGAAATGCTAAGCTGTTCATCAGCATCACGGTCGGGGTCACTGATGGCTTTGGGAGGCCAACGGTGACGCTAAGATGACATCTATTGGCCAAGATGTGGCAGGACTGGATGTTAAAGTCATTTCGACTCATCAGGCTAAGTGGGCACGGTTGACTGCAAGGTCTTTCACCTCCTCACGTCTGCTTTGGGGTACAGTTCTCTGCTGACGTTCTCGGTTTAACAGCAGATGACAGGACTCATTAGGCTGCCTGAAGTCTTTATACTAAAGAAAGACTAAGGACTGGTTTGATCTTAGATTGAAAGCATTTACACGGTGATGGGAATAGCATTGTTATCGTTGCTAAGTTATTCATCTACATATTGTTGGACCACCCTGGACAGTCGCTCAAGTTTATAGATGTCTTAACTAGTGCTGCTTTTAAAATCAAACTGATTAATTATGATCTGTAATTAATTGATCTAATTAATCACTGATTTAATCGCACCTAAAATAGCTGAGAATAGCCTTTGCCTTGAGGCATTTTTATTTAAATTAAATTAAATTAAATTAAATTAAATTAAATTAAATTAAATTAAATTAAATTAAATTAAATTAAATTAAATTAAATTAAATTAAATTAAATTAAATTAAATTAAATTAAATTAAATTAAATTCATGGCATTACTGTGACAGATCAAAAAGTTGATAGATAGCAATAACAGCTGCGTGAGGATCTACATCAGGGGTGGGCAAACTACGGCCCGGGGACCACATCCGGCCCGCCAAATGTTTGAATACGGCCCGCCCGTATTCAACCTGGCTTGAATAATAATAAAAATAATAATAATAATAAGAAGAAGAAGAAGAAGAAGAAGAAGAAGAAGAAGAAGAAGAAGAAGAAGAAGAAGAAGAAGAAAAAGAATATTACTAATATTTTTATTATTATTTATTTAGTTTTATTTAGTATTATTATTATTATTTATAACTATTATTATTATTAGTATTATTATTATAAAATATTACAAATATTTGTCATATTAATAATGTTAGTCGTAGTAGTAGCATTATTATTAGTAGTAGTAAATTATTATTATTATTAACAATAATATACAATAATAATATTATAATATTATTATTATTATTATTATAAAAAAAAATTTAAAAACAAAATTAGCACAAGCATTGTGTGTTGAGTTCAAACAGAATCAAGAAAAGCTGTGTTGAATTTCTCAATGCTAAATTTTATTGTGTAAAAAATTGAATATTAAATGTCCCGCCGGAGTTGATTGGAAAAAGGACAAAATGGAGCTAAATGCACGGTGAAGTTATGATTTGTTTCTATATCAGATGGCCAGAAACACCACTTCGGCCCAATGCTAATGTTCCTCTGCGGATGCGTTAAAGTGAATGAAAGCTGATAATATGTCAAAGTTAATAGCCTGCTGCGCGGCTCCAAGAAAATCAACCCAAGTGGATTGAAAACTTCATCCCTCACTCCACAGTGGAGGGGCCCTAACAAATGAAACACATGACAGGTCAGAAAGTATTTCCAACAGGAATGGCGTTCGCTACTTAAAAATGACATTGATTCTTTTTTTTTTTAACACAGTAGAAGATGGGTCTCAAAAACGCGGCCCACGGGCCAAATGTGGCCCGCAGGACACTAGTTTGAGGCCCCCGCCTTGATATGAAAGTTTAATGTTAGTGCTCCCCGCGCAAGTTTGATATGGACGCTGTATGGTATCATGTACCCAGAAAAAATTATTACGTTTGATTAATGTTCATGTTAAAGGTTAAATAACTGTTAATAGTTATCCTCCCTATCCGTGTGGAAGTGGTAAGTTTTTGGCTATTTAAGTTTAAAGGAAAGAACTTGAAGGCTACCGTTTAGGTCGCTAGCTCTCTAGTTTGCGAGTTAGCATGCGTCTCAAGACCCTGCAGTTGCGCAATATGTTGTAAATAAAAAGAGTATAAATGTGACTATAGTCGTGTTTTGTCATGTCTACAGGGCTCTAATAATGCTTTGTTCATTTTAATCTGAAAAAATAATTTGTCTACCCACCAACTATATGTGGTTTCTTAAGTTTTTATTATTTGCCGTTTTATTATTATTATTATTATATTTATTTATTTATTTTATTTATTTTTATTTTTCATCTTATTTTGTGTAGACAAATAAAAAAGTAAGATATTTGAGAAGAGTGGATTGTTTTATCAGAGCTTTTATTGTAGAAAATTGGAACCAAAGCGAAGTTTTTAAAAAAAAAATTGTTTTTAATAAATGCGTTTTTTGGGGGTGTTTTTTTGGGAAAACCTGATGCGGCCCAGTCTCACCCAGACCCGAGCTCCAGTGGCCCCCAAGTAAATTGAGTTTGAGACCCCTGCAGTAGAAGATGATTGGCAGGGCCGTCAACCATTAATATTATAATCTTATAATAATAATGTTAGGTAAATTATGTATATCACTAGCACAAAATAAAAGTCAAAAGAGTAATCTGACACCATGCTCAAAATGCAACACAATAGTAGTGTAATGGTACAGCTGCTGCTTTTTAAAAAAAAATTCTGTTATTTGTTATTTTGCGCTAAAAATAGTTTGAATTGTATTTTATAACGTTTTTATGTGTCCATTATCACACTTCGCCTTCCTCCTTCCTGCGTACCTTCATCCTCCTCCTCCTCCTCCTCCTCCCTCCTGTCATGATTGTGATCACCAAGCAACTTTCAATGCTGTGAAAATCCTTCCCCTTGGCGTTCAAGTCTCATTGAGCTAAATGAAGATACCTTAAATGGTGAGAGTTTCAAAAACGGATGCTTTAATGTATTTGCGTCTTTATTTATTCATTTGTGCGTGTTCACCTCTGTCCATGTTTTCTCCTTCTCTTGTGACATTAGAGTCAGCGGAGATGTTGGCAGGGGTATTACTTCTGGGCACAATCCTTACAGCTATACCAGGTTGGTAAAAAAAAAAATGCAAAGAATTGTAATAGATTATTTTAGTTTGGATATTTTTGATATTGTTTTGGTTAGATGTGTTCCAATTGACAGATATTTTATTCTGTATTTCTGCATCAAAGTTCCAAAATTCCATAAAAGCTTACCTCTGTAGACAATATGGAAGTGGTTCATTAGAAATAACAGCAATTAAAATGTAATGGGTTTAATAACGTTACGACGCCAGGTGCCCTTGCCTTTACAGTTGGGTTATTTATAAGTATTGATTGGCTTTTTGTGCAAGCCTGTCACCCAGGCAGGCTTGCTAGCAGCACAGAATGTCACCATGAGGGCTCGTTCTCACTGCCTTCATTTTATTCCATGCAGTTTGACACTTCATCCTCCGAGGAGTCATATTTTCACTTGTGTGCTTTGGAAAGAATTATTCCCTTTCCTCTCTTCACACGTTCTTCCAAACCAAAAACCTCAGAAAGGCAATTTTTCTTATGAAGAAAAATGTGTGTTGAATCTTCATCCTTGATGAAGACAGGAGCAGGGAATAAAGTAGGTAAAGATGTTCATCAATCTTCTTGGTTGGATGAACATGGACATTTTGTTCTGGGTAATTCACTCCATAATGTTGATCGTTCATAATCGCATCAGTATTCAATATTTAGCTTTGTTATTTCAATGAAAGCGAAGGAAGCCTAATAACATCCGGTGAGGATCTAGATCAGGGGTGGGCAAACTATGGCCCGGGGGCCACATCCGGCCCGCCAAGTGTTTGAATACGGCCCGCCCGTTCTTTCCAAAGTATTTCACTTAAACTCAACATACAACCTGGCTTGAATAATAATAATAATAATAATAATAATAATAATAATAATAATAATAATAATAATAATAATAATAATAATAATAATAATAAAATAATAATAATAATAATAATAATAATAATATAAATACTAATAATAATATACAACTAATAATAATAATGCTACTACTAATAATAATAACAATAATAATAATATGACTAATATTTTTAATATTTATTATTATTATTAATAATAATAATATTACTAAATACTAATAATAATATACTACTAATAATAATGCTACTACTACTAGTAATAATAATAATAATATTACTAATATTTGTAATTTTTTCTTCTTTTTCTTCTTCTTATTATTATTATCAAATATTACAAATATTAGTCATATTAATAATGTTAGTAGTAGTAGTAGCATTATTATTAGTAGTAGTATATTATTATTATTATTATTATTATTAACAATAATATACAATAATAATAATACATTTATTATTATTATTATTATAAATGTTTATTTCATAAATTTTTAATGCACTTTACATCAAATAAATGATCTCAAAGTACACATATAGCATATTGCATGACACTTTTACAGATACAATAATTCCAGGACGGTTTTACGTGTAAAATATAGAATCTGACCCCCCCATCAATTTTGTTAAATCAATGCGCCCCCCCAGTCAAAAAGTTTGCCCACCCATGATCTAGATAAAGGTGTAGCCATTGTGCATTTAGGACACTACTGTATATGTATATGTATATGTATATGTATATGTATATGTATATGTATATGTATATGTATATGTATATGTATATGTATATGTATATGTATATGTATCTGAGCCAGGACATCAGCTGTGTAAAAGTGACAAAAAAAGCATGGAACACTAAATTATGCGTCTTAATGAAGACTTGAAACTGGTGTGTCCGATGTTATCCAGGAATCCAGGGCAGGTGGAGTGTGTCCTTCTCCCGAAGAGAGATCTGTGTGTGGGCAGGAACGACCGTCACGCTGCCCTGTCGCTTTGACTACCCATCAGGTACTAGCTAACTGTAGCAATGGTTTTCACTTTCACACTTCAATGTGGAGGAAAATTGATTAATAGGTCCAATTTCTATGCATCCTAATGCCTAGACCAGGGGTCGGCAACCTTTACTATCAAAAGAGCCATTTTACCCAATGCCCACTGAACAAAAATAGCCTGGAGCCGCAAAACATATAGTTATGTTCAAGCATTGCAAAGGCAGCCACAACAAAGAGGCTGAAGAGTCACATGCGGCTCTGGAGCCGCGGGTTGCTGACCCCTGGACTAGACGTTATATTGCAGGTGCTGCGGCGTACTCGCGGCTCATTTGACGTTGTTTGCATCATCTTCACAGGTCACACGGTCAAGTGGGTCATGTGGTTTCGCGTGTCAGCCGATGGTCAAAGGGAGTTCATTCATCACTCAGACCCAAACCAAGTTAGCCTGTCCTACCGTGGACGCACACGGTAATCGAACATCAGAACAGCGGCAAAATTATTGAGACACTGATATGTTTTGGTGATACATGGTGAAAAAGTGTATTATTAGTCAGAAACGTGTTTTTCCCATAATTCAATTATTGGTCCTAGCATGGGGCTGCACGGTGGGTGAGTGGTTAGCGCGCAGAGTTCAATTCCACCCTTGGCCATCTCTGTGTGGAGTTTGCATTCATTCATTCATTTGTTTTCTACAGCTTTTCCTCACGAGGGTCAGCCAATCACAGGGCACATATAGACAAACAACCATTCACACTCACATTCATACCTATGGACAATTTGGAGTCGCTAATTAACCTAGCATGTTTTTGGAATGTGGGAGGAAACCGGAGTACCCGGAAAAAAACCCACGCATGCACGGGGAGAACATGCAAACTCCACACAGACATGGCCGAGGGTGGAATTGAACCCTGGTCTCCTAGCTGTGAGGTCTGCGCGCTAACCACTTGACCGCCTTCCAGCGACTTATAGTTCAGAAAATACGGTATATGTCATTATCATCAATAGAAAGTAGTTTTAGCCATTCAAAGATCGTCTGACATAATAGAGTGAAAAAAAGTTCTCCTCCGATTCTGTGTGGAAGTGGTTATCCTTCTTCCCCACTTCCTGTGAAGCACTTTAAACTAGACCGCCGTGCCGCCCTTGGAGTTTGCATGTTCTTCTCAAAAACATTAATTGGCGACTCCAAATTGTCCATAAGTATGAATGTGAGTGTGAATGGTTGTTTGTCTATATGTGCCCTGTGATTGGCTGGCCACCAGTCCAGGGTGTACCCCGCCTCTGAGGATATAAGCGGTAGAAAATGAATGAATGAATGAATGGTCCGAGCATGATTATATGCTAGCATATTTCCCATCCACGTTAATTGGTCGTGGGTCCATCACCGAGTCCAGACCAGTACCGAGGTCCCCCCCCTTCAGCGATGGCCGTTCTAGTCTCTGAATGTGTGACACACTCCTAATGAATTGCAGCTACATCGGCGGGAGCTACTCCAGCTGTTCGGTCCAAATTCGAGCTGTCAAGCTGAGCGATGCGGGCCAGTACCACTTCAGGTTCGAGACGGATCAACCGCTAGGAAGATGGACCTCTCCAGACACCATCGCTCTCCACGTAACAGGTTCCTTCTCGCCAGTTCCAAGTGCTGAATCGGCTGTGATAGATACTACTGCTGAAATACAAGACGTCGATCCAAGCAGCAGAAGCCTGCCAGATCGTCTCACAAAGACCTGATTCGGTTTTTGTGTGTGTGTGCTTGTGTCAGACCTCCAGGTCCAGCTGTATCCAACGAGGCCAGCCAATATGTTTGGCTTTGGGGAGACGGTGTTTGTCGGCTGCCAGGCCAGAGGATGCGCTGCTCCCGGAAGGAGCCTGGCGTTGTACAGGTGAGGTCCAGGTGACTTAGTAGTCCAATGAGCTTATCATTTATTAATAAGGAAAATACATGACGTGAAAATATGATGCTTTGCACACAGGAATGGACTAAACCTGGGTTCCTATGATAAATGGATGACTATTAAACACTTTGACCAAGTACACACTGGAAAGTACAATTGTCGACCAATCCCACCGCAGAATGTTCAGTCTCCGCCCCTCTTTTTGGCGCTCGGACGTAAGTCATTGTGTACACAAACTTCACACCACTCACCAAAACATTTTTTGTATTTTTTTTACATAAGTTTTATGACGGGCGGCGCGGTGGTCTAGGGGTTAGCGCACAGACCTCACAGCTAGGAGACCAGGGTTTGTGATTGGCTGGCGACCAGTCCAGGGTGTACCCCGCCTTACGCCCGAAGACAGCTGGGATAGGCTCCAGCTCTCGACCCTCGTGAGGAAAAAGCGGTAGAAAATGAATGAATGAATGAATGAAGTTTTATGACATACGCAGGGGCGTCACGAGGTTCTGAGGACAGGGGGGGGGGCTTTGCCCCCTGGAGATGCACAGGATATGAATGAATGTAGTAAAAAATCCATTCATTCATTCATTTTCTACCACTTTCCCTCACAAGAGTCGTGGGGGGTGCTGGAGCCTATCCCAGCTGTCTTTGGGCGAGAGGCGGGGTACACCCTGGACTGGTGGCCAGTCAATCACAGGACACATATAGACAAACAACCATTCACACTCACATTCATACCTATGGACAATTTGGAGTCGCTAATTAACCTAGCATGTTTTTTGGAATGTGGGAGGAAACCGGAATACCCGGAGAAAACCCACGCATGCACGGGGAGAACATGCAAACTCCACACAGAGATGCCCGAGGGTGGAATTGAACCCTGGTCTCCTAGCTGTGAGGTCTGTGCGCTAACCACTCGTCCGCCGTGGCGCCAGTAAAAAATCAAAAAAATCAAAATATCAAAATAATATACTTGAATAAATACTCAAAACACCCGAAAACTGGGTTGCACGGTGATCGTGTGGTTAGCGCGCAGACCTCACAGCCAGGAGACCTAGGTTCAATTCCTCCCTCAGCCATCTTTATGTGTGGAGTTTGCATGTTCTCCCCGTGCATGCGTGGGTTTTCTCCGGGTACTCCGGTTTCCTCCCACATTCCAAAAACATGCTAGGTTAATTAGCGACTCCAAATTGTCCGTAGGTATATTATTCAATTATTGGTCTGAGCATGGGGCTGCATGGTGGTCGAGTGGTTAGCGCACAGACCTCGCAGCTAGGAGACCCGAGTTCAATCCCAACCTCTGCCATTTCTGTGTGGAGTTTGCATGTTCTTCCCAAAAACATGCTAGGTTAATTAGCGACTCCAAATGGTCCATAGGTATGAATGTGAGTGTGAATGGTTGTTTGTCTATATGTGCCCTGTGATTGGCTGGCCACCAGTCCAGGGTGTACCCCGCCTCTCGCCCGAAGACAGCTAAATGCTGATTCTTTATACCAGGCACAAAACTCGGGACTAGGATCGGTACTGGATTGGAAAAAATGTTGATCATACTAAAAACCAATACTGAATTATATTACAAAAAATAGGTCTTGCCTACGATTAATCTGCATTAATAATTGCTTGATTAAATGTGAGTGTGATTG
Source organism: Doryrhamphus excisus (assembly GCF_030265055.1). Lineage (NCBI taxonomy): Eukaryota > Metazoa > Chordata > Actinopteri > Syngnathiformes > Syngnathidae > Doryrhamphus > Doryrhamphus excisus. The sequence continues at coordinate 2,699,683 of NC_080482.1, forward strand.
GATGGTGATGATGCGTACCGTCCAGTCCAAAGTCAGCTATGATAGACGTCAACTCATCCATGACCTGATTTCTTCTTTTGTTTTGTTTTTTTTTTCCCATTAGATGCTCCTCACTCCACCTCCATAACAGTTTCTCCTGTCGGGGAATTGTCAGAGGGGGGGTCAGTCACTCTGACCTGCCATAGTGAAGCAGCTCCACCTGTAGAGAGCTTTGCATGGTTCAGAGGTAAAGCGCAGTATCTAACATGGTTCATATAACAATCTGGTACTTTTGGTCCAGACTTAACAGAATAGCTTTGAACGTGTATGTAATGTATCAATATGTTTTTTTCACTGCACCGTATATTATATTTTCTGGACCAAAATAAATAATACTTAGTTTGGATTGACATTATCTTTTTAAAGAGTGTCTTTCCGAAAGCAGGTTTTGGTGCCTCATGTCCTGTATGTCCTGTACAGACATGGAGACTGGCAGCATCCCAGACAGTTTCCGTCCTCAGCTCCACATTCCCCGTCTCAAATACACAGACCGAGGAGAATACTTCTGTGTGGCACGTAACTCGCTCGGAACCGCACGTTCAAAACCGCTTCTTCTCAACGTGACATGTAAGTCTGAATTGTGAGTATATTGTGACTGGTATAGGACGCAGAAAATTTGTCTATGAGATTGCCTATGGAAAAAAAAAAACCGGAGTGTTTGACATCCCTGCTGTTTAGACTCTCCAAAAAACACCCGTGTGGCGGTGACACCGTCTGGAGACACCCGAGAGGGCTCCTACGTCAACCTCAATTGTGTCAGCCATGCTAACCCTCCTGCCAGCAGGTGGAATTATTATTACTATTATTACTGATCATCATCATCTGTCACAAAATGTGTTTTTATGGTGGTTATTTTGTGTCAATAGTTATTGTGTTAATAATCGGCGAGTGTTTTTTTAGACAATTATAAACATAATGTTAAGGGGTTTTAATGGGAAAAGCTCTGCAACCATTCTGTCCAGTGGACAGTGATCAATGATATAATAATCATTATTATATTAGTAATTAGCCTATTGTTATTAGTATCATCATCATTCTTCTTTTGATAGTAGGCTAGTATTAGCCTGCTTATTGGCTTGCTTATTAGCCTGCTTTTGCCCTATTATATGAAATTTGTCAGAGAAAAAAAATTATAAAATAATTAGAAAATCTATAAAAAATATCTATAATAATTCTATAATAATTAAATATCCATAATAGTATATATCTATAATAATATAAATATATAATAATATATCTATAATATCTATAAATATCTATAATAATTATTTTAGGGGGCTTAAGAACATTTTAGGGGGGCTTCAGACTCCTAATAGGCCTAATAAATGTTTTTTAATAAAAAAAAATTGTAAAAAAATTTAAAAAATCAATAAAAAATGTAAAATTATTTTGGGGGACTTAAGAACATTTTAGGGGGACTGAAGCCCCCCTAAAATAGGCCTAATAACGCAATGAATTATAAACACAATGTTAAAGGGTTTTAATGGAAAAAGCTCTGCAACCATTCTGTCCAGTGGACAGTGATCAATGATATAATAATCATTATTATATTATTAATTAGACTATTATTATTACTATCATCATTATTATTCTTCTGATTATTACTACTACTACTATTAGTAGTAGTAGGCAAGTATTAACCTGCTTATTGGCTTGCTTATTAGCCTGCTTTTGCCCTATTATATGAAATTTGTCAGAGAAAAAAATTAATAAAATAATTAGAAAATCTATTAAAAAATATCTATAATAATTCTATAATAATTAAATATCCATAATAGTATATATCTATAATAATATAAATATATAATAATATATCTATAATATCCATACATATCTATAATAATTATTTAGGGGGCTTAAGAACATTTTAGGGGGGCTTCAGACTCCTAATAGGCCTAATAAATGTTTTTTAATAAAAAAAATTGTAAAAAAATTTAAAAAATCAATAAAAAATGTTAAATTATTTTGGGGGACTTAAGAACATTTTAGGGGGGCTTCAGACTCCTAATAGGCCTAATAAATGTTTTTTAATAAAAAAAAATTGTAAAAAAATTTAAAAAATCAATAAAAAATGTAAAATTATTTTGGGGGACTTAAGAACATTTTAGGGGGACTGAAGCCCCCCTAAAATAGGCCTAATAACACAATGAATTATAAACACAATGTTAAAGGGTTTTAATGGAAAAAGCTCTGCAACCATTCTGTGATCTATGATATAATAATCATTATTATATTATTAATTAGCCTATTATTATTACTATCATAATTATTCTTCTTCTGATTACTGATTAGAATTAGCCTGCTTTTGCCCTATTATATGAAATTTGTCAGAGATTTTTTTTGTAAAAAAAAAATCAATAAAAAATTTTAAAAATCAATAAAAAATATCAAATTATTTAGGGGGACTTAAGAACATTTTAGGGGGACTTAAGCCCCCCTAAAATAGGCCTAATGACACAATGAATTACAATCACAATGTTAAAGGGTTTTAATGGAAAATTCCCGTGAAACTTTTCCATCATCACCACCTCCTGCAGGCATGCTTGGTATCGAATCCTAGGTGACCAGGTTCTCTCCAAAGGAAGTGTCCAGAACCTGACGTTCCTCTCAGTACGTGCTCAGCACTCGGGTCAGTACTACTGCACTGCATGGAACCGATTAGGACATCAAAGCTCTCATACCACCACTCTGGCTGTGCTGTGTAAGTCACTTTTCTTGGGTTTAAGTCTGACTGAAACCATACTTGTTAACTGTCAGAGACAAGCCTGGGAATGATGTGTCGCTTGTCGGATTGCGTATCTGTCTCCTCTCCTCGACCGCTTTATAGTCCCTATTTGTCTCTCTCTCCATATTTGTCTGTCCAGCAGCGTCTTCTTACTGTTGTTCACTTTTAAGACTCCAACAATACATATTTTGTTTTTATGCTACGCTTTATTTACTTGGGAAATAATAGTTTAACTCGATTTGGACAATTTCGGAACACTTGGCGATACATCTATAGCAGGGGTGGGCAAACTGCGGCCCGGGGGCCACATCCGGCCCGCCAAGTGTTTGAATACGGCCCGCCCAATCTTTCCAAAGTATTTCATTTAAACTCAACATACAACCTGGCATCATGGCCTGAGCCAACCTTTTGATGGTTGTATCAATTTCGTTGTTTGACATGGTCTGTTGTTTACAAAGTGCTCCTGAAAAAAGAGACACAAGCACATAATAATAATAAAAATTAAAATAATAATTATTATATTATTATAACTATTATGATTATTATATTTATTATATCAATGCTAATTATTATATTAATTATATATAATAATATTGTTATATTTGCATATTTTACATAATAATAATTATTATTTTAATTTTATTTTAATTATTATAATATTTTATTATTTTTAAAATATTTAAATATAAATATAAAATAATAAATAATAATAGCAGATTGCATGACAATTTTACAGATACAATAATACCAGGTGGACTGTTACGTGTAAAATATATAGTCTGCCCCCCCCCCCCCCCCCCCCCCCGGAAATTTTGTTATATCAATGCGGCCCGCGAGTCAAAAAGTTTGCCCACCCCTGATCTATAGCAAGGTTTACTTGGTAAAAGTTGGTGGTGCGTATACAAAATAATGTTATTGGCATCAAGTCGTGCCATCTTGTGCCAAATAAGTCAAATCCTTAAATGACTAATCCCCCACATCATAAGAATTAATCTTTATTTTATTGTGTCCTCTGCAGACCCGCCCAAAAACACATCAGTGCTGGCTCGTCCTTCCAGCGTGGTGGATGCCGGCCGACCTTTGACCCTGACCTGCAGCAGCCAAGCCAACCCGGCCGTGGACAACTTCACTTGGCACCGTTTGACACCCAACGGGGCCTCTGTGCAATGTTAGCATCATCATGACAATGTAATGTTTCCTGTAGCGCATCCATCCCCCCTTCTTTGTGCTTCCGCCCACAGCGTGGGGCAGCCGTACCGGTCCCGTGTTCGCTTTCTCAGAGGTCGGGCCTGGAGAGAGTGGGCAGTACTACTGTGAGGCCAGGAACCGCATTGGAGTCCACAGCTCTCCTGTTCTCACAGTGAGAGTCCGAGGTAGAAATGCTTCATTTGGGATGTACACAGTAATGACTCGGCATTTATAATTACTGTAATTTGGTGTTTAAGATGCACTAGAGGCAAAATCTGATTTGTTTATGTATAAACCGCTCCGGAATATAAGTCTATGACACGCTAACTACTGTATTTATTTGTTCTAAATTTAAAGTGCTTCACAGGAAGTGGGGAAGACGGATAACCACTTCCACACCAAATAAGAGGAGAACTTTTTTTCACTCTATTATGTCAGACAATGTTTGAATGACCACCAAATCTATAAGTCGCTGGACGGTGGTCGAGTGGTTAGCGCGCAGACCTCACAGCTAGGAGACCAGGGTTCAATTCCACCCTCAGCCATCTCTGTGTGGAGTTTGCATGTTCTCCCCGTGCATGCGTGGGTTTTCTCCGGGTACTCCGGTTTCCTCCCACATTCCAAAAACATGCTAGGTTAATTAGCCACTCCAAATTGTCTATAGGTATGAATGTGAGTGTGAATGGTTGTTTGACTATGTGCCCTGTGATTGGCTGGCCACCAGTCCGGAGTGTCTCACCCAAAGACAGCTGGGATAGGCTCCAGTACCCCCCGCGACCCTCATGAAGATAAGCGGTAGAAAATGAATAAATGAATATAAGTCACACAAGGCCAAAAATGCATAATATAGAATAGAAATAGAAAAAAACATACATAAGTCGCTCTGGAGTATAAGTCGCAGGAACAGCCAACCTATGAAAAAAAGTGCGATTTATAGTCCGGAAAATACGGTACTTGCTTAGAGTCGTGCACTATGAATGTATTTGCTGCTTTGTAATAATGCATCAGCAGCAGCTATGGCCACCAAACTTTGGCTACATCTCCAAGTTGAAGCAACGGTTCCAATTATTCATCGAGAGTACCTTACAAAGTCACGGTTCTGACAGCAGCACGGGAAGCAAGGAGGCTCCATGCTGTTTGCTTCAACAAAGCATCCGACATAAAGATTTGCAGCTGAATTTGTACGGAGATTGTGTGTGAGTCCCATCCATCTTCAGTCTGAAGTCTTTATGATACATTCCAATTGCAAAAGGCCACCGACGGCCCTGCTGAGCATCTCCGTATGACTAAATAACTGGAGTCAATATACAAAATGTGGTTTCGGGTCTTTGTGTTGGAGAGGACGAGTGCAAGTTCTTTCTGTTGCATCTGTTTCTATGAGTCACGGTGAGTCATGTAAAGCCGGTGCTTATGAGAGACGAGGAGGAGGACGAGGAGGAGGAGGAGGAGATGAGGTGTTGTGGAAAATGACTATTTGAGGCAAGACAGCTGAAGAAGGGGAGCTACCTTTGGAAACACGAGGCACAAGTCTAGACGCTGGCAAAACGATGCACAGCTCTTTTTCCATATCTTTGCGCGTTCTGTTTGTATGCTGGTGAACTATTTGGATGGCGAGGCTACACTGTAAACCCGAATGTTCAAAGTACTTAAATAAATGAAGTTATGCATGATCAAAGTTCTTAAAAACTTACTTATGTTGAGTTCATTTAGCATGTTGTTCCATTTTGAGTACTTTTAACTAATATGTTTTGATTAAATTGAACTATGGCTATATTAAGTAAGATTAACTTAAAAACATAGTTTACATCAGGGGTCTCAAACTGAATTTACTTGGGGGCCACTGGAGCTAGGGTCTGGGCGAGGCTGGGCTGCATCAGGTTTTCCAAAAAAAAAAAAAAAACGCATTTATTAAAAACAAAAAAATGTAAAAAACTTCGCTTTGGTTCCAATTTTCTACAATAAAAGCTCTGATAAAACATTCCACTGTTCTCAAATATCTTACTTCTTATTTTTGTACACAAAATAAGATGAAAAATAAATAAACAAATCAAGAATAAAGAAAATCAATCAATCAGTAATAAATAAATAAATATAATAATAACAATAAAACGGAAAATAATAAAAACTTAAGAAACCACATATAGTTGGTGGGTAGACAAATTATTTTTTTCAGATTAAAATGAACAAAGCATTATTAGAGCCCTGTAGACGTGACAAAACACGACTATAGTCACATTTATACTCTTTTTATTTACAACATATTGCGCAACTGCAGGGTCTTGAGACACACGCTAACTCGCAAACTAGAGAGCTAGCGACCTAAACGGTAGCCTTCAACTTCTTTCCTTTAAACTTAAATAGCCAAAAACTTACCACTTCCACACGGATAGGGAGGATAACTATTAACAGTTATTTAACCTTTAACATGAACATTAATCAAACGTAATATTTTTTTCTGGGTACATGATACCATACAGCATCCATATCAAACATTAAACTTTCATATCAAGGCGGGGGCCTCAAACTAGTGTCCTGCGGGCCACATTTGGCCCACGGGTCGCTTGTTTGAGACCCCTGGTTTACATACATCTTAAGTAAATCCGATTGCTCAAAATAATTAATTGGTATCAGTATAGTTAACGTTTCATTTTTTTTACTTATAAATGTTGACTGCCACTTGCATTGTCTGTCTTTTATGTTTATTTAACTTGTAATTTTTGATTAATATGAACCTTTTGCAGATTTGTGTAACCTACTTAAAATAATTTGTTGTTACTTATAAAAAAAAGTATCTATTAAACATGAATAATTCAAACCAAGAATTGTAGGTTACACATGCACACCTTCTTCCAATGGAAAGAGTTGAAATGAGAACAAAAAATAAAGAATGGAGAACACATGGCACCCCAAAATTTAAAAAGTATATCTGATATCAACTCCAAATATTAAAGCTTAATGTTTGAGTTTCAGAACTGAAAAAAATGTGGCAACTGATTGCCTCACTTTTTTGGAGTTCTGTTAACGTATTCGTGTTTAGAGTGTATTTAATGGCAAACGTCTTCTCTCCCAGGTCGTCTAAAGGCGATTGCTTTGGCGTCCGCGGTGGGCGTGTCTGCCGGGCTCATCACTCTGACAGTGGCCATTATGATTAGGTGACATATCAACATTGTTTTGTTTAAAATGTTCAAATGGAAGGTGAGCTTCATTTCGGCACAAGAAAACATTGTTCATTTAATTTTTTTTTTAAATCTATTTTTGTATACTTATGCTGTAGATATATAATCCAATTGTAATATTCATGTATGGTGTATTAATTATCCACAGCAAAAACATGCACAGAGTGGACATGGAATCGGCTGACGTCTCCACCAAGGTATGGCCGTGTTTTTGGTAAATTGTGCACTTTTTGCACTTTTTCACACAACATCCTGAATCATAATAATGTGTTTCAGCGGCCCTCTGTGACAACTGATACTATGTTCTACGAGAGCCCTCAGCCTATGGTCCCAACCAGAGCGGCCTTAATGGCGGATATACCAGTAAGAAGCTAAAAAAAACTACAAAGTACACATTCAAGAACAGGACAGAGTCGCAAACATCTTATATATGTGCAGGAGGAACCTGAAGACTTGAGTGACAGCACCCATCCGGATATTGTTCCTCTTAAGGATGCTCCTCCGATCACCGAAGCTGAAACTCCCAGCCTCGCCTCCCAATACGTCACTGTCCATTTCTCGAAACGCTCGAGGTAAAAGTATTTTATCTTGCACCGTGTAACTGCTCACGGTAACCGCTGTTGACAGCAGAACTGTAGACACGCTTATAGTACAAGTACATCATCGTACTGTTCTCCACTCCCTTTATTCTCCTGTCATCACCTCCCTCTTGAAGTCTTTCTCCTCTCACAGACATTCTGTTTATGAGGGGAAAGTAAAAGTGGACACACTTTTCCATGCTAAAAGGAAAAGTACTGATGATGTGACTCAGATGTGCTCATAAGTGTGGTTTCCTTTTGATGTTGATACAGAGGCGAGCAGGTGCAGATCCACGACCTTCCACTTGGGGGCGATAAGAAAGCCAAGGAGTTCACCAATGTTGTTTACACTCCGCTTCCCCACCGTCCTCACCGCTGAGGTATGACAGTACCTGCTAAATGTGTATTAGTACACATATCATTTATGTGTTACATGTATAATTTCACGCAGGTTTGAAATATATTTACCAGCCAATTTACTAATATAAATATAATAATGGATAGTTCAAGGTTTGACTGCCTTGTCTCCCTTGGGGGAATTTATTGTTGTTTCCTGTCTATTCAATTATTGGCAGTTTGGTTTAACTTTTATCAAAGACACAAAGTGTGAACATGAAAACATGTTTCTTTGTCATCACATCCTATAAACCAACAACTTCCCTTTTTCCGTATGTATAATGTCTTACATCAGAGGTAGGGAACCTATGGCTCGGGAGCCAGGTATAGGGCTCTTTTGATGACTGTATCTGGCTCTCAAGCATTTACCACAATAAAAATGTATGTTTGCTAACATTTTAAAGTAAACATCACAGAAATCACTGTTAAAAATATTAAAAATCAACAACTTTCTTATGCATTTTAATCCGTCCATCTATTTTCTACTGCAATACGGCCGACCATATCTATCTTTCCTGATGATATTTTCCAGGTCAAACACCAAAACTCGATTATTACTGGGTAATGCGGTTGTCTACCTCGGTCATTAAGATGTAAATGTAAACTTTCCTCCTTTAGTCAAATAGTCACCTAGCTAAAGCTGCAGAACCAAGCCTTCTGGCAAAGATGGCCAAAAGAATGAAATATACTGAGTACGGTGCAAAACTATGCAGCAGCAGAAGTTGTATTAATGGCAGCAAGTATTTGATTTATTATTGGACACTGCGCTGCTCACAAAAGTGTGCTGGCCACACCCCCTTGGCGTGGGGTAGTGTGCCTGGTCTACGTAATTAGAGCCCATTATATCTAAAACTGTTGGTCTTACATAAAAATGTACACATTTTATTGCATTCAATGTTTAAAAAAATGTATATGGCTCTCACAGATACACATTTTAAAATATCTGGTCTTCATGGCTCTTGTAGCCAAAAAGGTTCCCGACCCCTGTCTTACATCCACACAAAATGTCTCCAATGCTAAAAAGGCTGCTACCGCCCATTCCCTTAGCAAAGGTAGCCTCCTGCTGCTTTTTAGAGATCACATCAATAAGATCAATTAACCTTAGATGCACAACACAAGTCACAATGATGCTGCTTTTAGAGGGTTGATACACTTCATTTTTTTATTGACTATTTTGTGGACTCACAAAATATGTAATTTAAGTGTTTACTTGGATTACATCGTATGTGTTTACATTTGTTTACCCTGTGAATAAATGCTTGTGAGAAAAGCTAAATAAAACTTTTATGTTTTATGAGTGTGTTATTAGGTACAGATAAGCAATCGTATATTTATTACTAATAATTTGATTTGATATGAGTTTCATGAGTTACATTACAGAGCACTCGAACCTGCTTTCCGTGCCGAATCAGAGCAGTGTGACCTGTGTCAGGTTGTCGTACACCGACACCGACGTCTGGTTCAAAAGCACGCCACAAGCCGAGTCGTCATTGAACTCAATTAGCTCACACTTGTTGCCAAATGTTATGTAACAATAGGATAGCGTGTTATATGGGACATAAGCCACATTTCAAAGACATTTTATTTGTCTTTTATAAAGATTTAGTGTGTTTTGTTTTCTTTGGTTTGGGTTTTGTGATACAACCATCATGTGTCCTATAATCTACAGGGTATTTGTATTTAGTTTGAATAAATACAGTTAGTTAATTATGATTTATGTATGTTGCTACTGTGCGGTCACAAAGACATGGAAAAGAAATCCTGGTTGTGAATGGTTGGTAAAAGGTCTATACCAGGGGTGGGCAAACTTTTTGACTCGCGGGCCGCATTGATATAACAAAATTTCCGGGGGGGGGGGGGGGGGGCAGACTATATATTTTACACGTAACAGTCCACCTGGTATATTGTATCTGTAAAATTGTCATGCAATCTGCTATTATTATTTATTATTTTATATTTATATTTAAATATTTTAAAAATAATAAAATATTATAATAATTTAAATCAAATTAAAATAATAATAATTATATTATTATTATGTAAAATATGCAAATATAACAATATTATTATATATAATTAATATAATAATTAGCATTAATATAATAAATATAATAATCATAATTATAATCATAGTTATAATAATAATATAATAATTATTATTTTAATTTTTATTATTATTATGTGCTTGTGTCTCTTTTTTCAGGAGCACTTTGTAAACAACAGACCATGTCAACCAACGAAATTGATACAACCATCAAAAGGTTGGCTCAGGCCATGATGCCAGGTTGTATGTTGAGTTTAAATGAAATACTTTTGAAAGATTGGGCGGGCCGTATTCAAACACTTGGCGGGCCGGATGTGGCCCCCGGGCCGTAGTTTGCCCACCCCTGGTCTATACTGTATGAGGCCTGCCATTGACTGGCAACCAGTCCAGGGTGTTAGGGTTAGGGTTAGGGTTAGGGCTAACCCTAACCCACTCCGCCTCCCGCCCAAAGTCAGCTGGGATAGGCTCAATCCTAGTAAGGATTAAGTGGCATAGAAAATGAATGAATGAATGATTTATTGCACCGTGGACATACAGATCTGCAGGTCATCCATAAAACAAAGGATAGAAACGTGCTACATACACAAGACATCAACTATTTACAAAACAACAAAATACTGAGCATCACCTTGACCAGTTCATACGTGACGGACAGATTGGCTTTGTGTCAAAAGTGTTGCATTAGAGTCAAGAGAGGAGCTAAACGAGAGCGTATGTACTACAGGTCTTCCAAAATTAAGAAGCATGTTCTGAGCCTTTACCTAACACAGTGCACACGCTACATTTGTGACAGGTTGAGTTTCTCCCCGAGTTATGATGACATCAAGCTACCATATTTACATTTACAAAAGGAAAGTAAAAGCTCTGGTTTAGGAAGTCTGAGGAAAAAGCCTTTTCAATCCAAAGAAGATTCTTTGTCTGCATTTGAGACTATGAGGTCACGTTAACAGCTGATAGGTCAGTTTTCCGAAGGCAGGTGTCTGCAGGTATTTTTAGAATACTATATCGCACGTCCATGACGTCCAAATATAATCTGAACCATTTCCATCATTACAGGAACCTTCATGGTGGGAATGTATGGCTTTTGTTTTACATGATCAAGTTTTTACTGACAACAGTTTTCCAACGGTCCTTTGTTGAATTATATTTCTACCTGCCAACCCTCCCGTTTTTCCTGGAACACTCTGGCATGTCACTTCCCGACGCCTTTCCATTTAAATATTTTTCCCCCATTTTAATTTTAATTAAAAAGAAACAAAACATAATCTCTGGTACAACAGGTGACACTGGTGATGCTATCCCTGCTTGAGAAATAGCAATAGTGGGCAATCGGGAATGTCTCTTGTGTCGGAGTCCGGGGGGATTTTAGGAGAATGTCTATTTTATTTTTCAAACGCAAATGTTGCTACTGTTTATTTTTGACTTTACACCACGAGCTGAGAGGACTGAGAGACATTGTTGGTTTAAAGCTTTACAGCAGAGGAACGTTGATGGAAACCGTCAAATGGAAATGGAACCATTTGTACTATTTGTCAATAAACAAAATATTCTAAACCCTAATCTTGATGTTATCGCCTTTAAATGATTGATGTTAACATTATTTAAGTATGACCCGTGCTATCGTTGCAAAGTCACAAATTCAGAATGCTGTAAAACGGTACACGTGAAGAGCAGAAGAGGAAATGAGAAACCATGGTAATGTGGAGACGCCAACGCCATTCATACGTTGCTCATTCACACTTTGATGGTTGGTAAATACTCTTAAACAAGAGTAGCAAGCGTAGAAAATACCAGTGCAGAACAGTCATGTCCGGGCCATTTTATGAACTCCTGGTGAATTGTTATAGTTCTGCAGGAACAACCAAGACAAAACCATGACGTGTGCAATGCAGAATAATGTGAAAGATGAACCACAAAACATGAATTACCCTCATGGCGGTCGATATCCAAGGCAGAAATCGGGACACCCTGGTGTAGACTCCAGGCTTCTTGGCCATGGCGCATCCTGTTCCCCAGCTCACAACTCCCAGCAAACGGTAGCGGATGGACTTTGACAAGCAATCCTCCGCCACAAAAGGGCCGCCGCTGTCTCCCTGATACCGCAGTGGGATTATAAAAATTAATATACATTGACATATTTGTCTCATCTAATGAATTAATTCTTTAAGAAGAAAAGCGACAACAACGCTCACCTGGCAAGAGTCCATGTTTCCCTTGACATAACCAGCACAAAACATGCTGGTGGTGATCTGGTTGTCATAGTAATCGGGAGCATTACAAACAGCATCACTGATGATGGGGACGTTCACCTCCTGCAGAACGTTTGCTCGATTACCTGAAAGTGATCAAGTAGCGTCATGACAACATCGCTTTTGCACGTCTGGGAGTCTTCAACTCACCGAAATATTCAACGTTCCCCCATCCTGTTACGGTGCCCATCTGTCCATCAATCAGTCTTTGACCGTATGCTGGCAGGCAAACAGGTTGGATGTATTCTACACGTAGTAGACATAAACATAAAATGCACTTGATGTATCACGCATGCCGCAAAAGATAAAGAAGGCGTTATTAGGCAGTAGTCTGGAGCAAAACTGTAGACTTGCTACTACTGTCATTCTAGGAACTGAGATTGCAGTTACACAGCAGAACACTAGAGGTCCCTCTTGTTCAGATGAAATGCAGCTTTGTCTGCAATGCATTTTCACATACAGTAAGCAAATCCCAATGTATTGATTTCAATAAATAAATCACAGGAAATGAATAATGATGATTAAAGTATTAACTTTTTTTCCAAAATAAAATAAAGTCTGCAAAGGAAAAGGTTCCTCTGTGCCACCTATCATACCATTGAAGGTGAGCGGCTGAGCGAGGGCCAGTACAGCGATGTCCCTGCTGTTGTCATCAATGTTAGCGTCCACAAAGGGCAAGTAGCTGCTGTGATAAACAATAGTTTTCACTTCTGCAACGTTGGCGTTGCCTGGTTTGTTGTAGATGGAGCCCAGCAGCACACGCCAGCGACTAATGAAGCGATAGCGTCTAATAAACAGTAAAAAAAAAAAAAAAGAAGATTTAGAGTTCACACACCGGACTCAACATTGTGTACAATTGCACAACATTATGTGATGCAATAAAGCTCAGTCTCTCACGCTGGGAAGCAGTGAGCGGCGGAGACAATCCAGCGGTCTGAGATGATGGAGCCTCCACACTGGTGGCCTCCATCGTACTGCAAGCTGACCTGCCACGGCCAGCTGCCTTGCCTGGCGTCCACGCCACCGACTATTCGGTCTGCTGCAAAACTACGCCTGCCACAGTCTGGTGAGGGTCAGAGAATAGATTTTGGAACCATGTTTGAAAGGGATAATTTAACATATGGGAACGATATGTACATCTTGTATAATGACAATAAAGGCCATTCCATTCGATAAATAAAGATATGACTTAATATTTTACCTTGACACAACAAAGTGAGGACCTCCTTGCTCTCACAGTCGCTGGAATGAAAGTGACTCTTAGAATGTTTTAAAATACAAAGGAAGATAGAAAGTTGAAGGCAGTTTGGAATCAAACTACTAATAGTTTTACAGTGGTTTACTTCCTTTTACACTTGCATTACAATGAACACGTTAAAGGGGAACTGCATTCATTCATTTAATTTCATTTCATTCATTGTGAAACATGAACACATATTTATTGCCCTTTTCTGTGCATTCTACTGTAAGAAAATGAGCTCATATAAGCTAGCTAACAATGAAAATAATATGGGAAATACATAATATTTTGACCCTAAAGCTCTCACAAAAAAAATGCCAACAATGTTCCTTTTACATAACGGAATTGTATATTAACCAACGATATTGTTATTGTAGCAGTCCATTTATCTGGCACACTAACACGATATCCACGCTAGCCATTTGTGTCAGCATCAATCACAGACAGAAAAGTGGATAGCTAGCTCGTAATTTCACTGCAAAGACTCAACAAGATGCTTGTTTGGAGGACTGGAGTACACCACTTGTGCTGGAAGACACAGCCATCCCAAAGAAGGAGTGTTGTCGCTGTATCTATGCTGCTGTTATTGACGGAAGTAGCGTAAGCTCCTTGGCTTGTATGTAAAATCAAAAGCATTATTAGGAGGGCTTCGGAGAATAGGTGTGTCCCAATGACTTGTATTGTTAGCTAGCTCATAATAACTCGTTTTGAGTTATTATTGTGAATATAGTGATTGTGAATGATGGGCAAAATTTCAAATTCTAGTTCCCCTTTAAAGTGAGTCAGCATCCTTGCATCAAGGATTGTCTGCTGTAAAACAGTTTGCACGACGACATGATGTGTTGTGTGTTACCATGGGAACAAAGAGTCTCTGATTTTCTTGCCATAGCTCAAGTCTTCGGTTCTGACACAGAAGAACTCGCCACCTTCCCCACCGGAGTCCGGCACAGATGTGATTGAGTAGTTGACCACACTGAAAGAAAGATCACACATCAGTTCTGCCTTGGTTTACACCATTTGTGTCAAACTCAGACGCGGGGGCAAAATCTATTGGTGTAATTAAGTGATTCCTGTAGAGACATTTTTTCAAAATCTGTTCGTACTAATGACTATTTTTTTCAACCTGAACTATAAACTTCAAACGAGCATCTGTGTGTGCGCCCTGATCATGCATAAGAGTGTTCTCCGTTCACAAATTATGTTGGTTAAAAGGACAAGAAGGTTTGAAGGTTTTTCATACTTTCAATATTCACAAATAGTGTTGAAAATTTCAGGATAAATAATATGAACAATACAAAGATGTTGGGCCCACAATCTTGAGTTTTGGCCCCCTGTGCAATTTGAGTTTGACACCCCCGGTTTACACGGTAGGCAAATTTTATTTTATATTTTTGACCACATTCACACCTGACAAAGCCCACTTCCTCACAGCTGATGCTAGCCAGGAGCTCATTGGCTGAGGAGGAACACACTTGTCGCCACCTCTTCTGGGCGGAGTCGTACACTCTGAGATGTTGGTCAGCAGAAGTAACTTGGACTGTGGGAAATGACAACAACATATTAGTAGGATTTACTTTGAGTCATGTGATTTATTTCTACGACCGGTTTGTCCAAAAGGAAGAAATCACCATCATAGTATCCTGTGTCTTCTTCCAAAGTGCAATATGTAACTACAGGGGAGACATAACAAAATATCATGTTAGGCAGAGCATTATATTTCAAATGACAAGTGTTTAATATTTGGTGTGTATTTGTTACTGTGTGTGATTACGTGTCTGACCTACGGCCCAGACTGCTGCTCCAATGGCTGCCAAGGTCATCAGCATCACACACACACCCATCACCCGACAGGGAGTTAATACACAGGTGAGAGCGATCCCCCTACTGCCTGCACACACACACACACAAACACACACACACACACTAGAAGGCATTTTGAAAATGCTCAATATTACAGAATTAGAAAATGAGTAAATAAAATAAGGTTATTTCCTTTGAACTTTATGAATGATAATTTATAGGTTACAGTTTGGAATGTTTTTTTGGCATGCTCTATCCCAACAGATAATCCCAATGTGGACAACTACAGTATAACGGGATATTTTCTGGCATATAGTGAGAATAGTAAATGACACTGATCAATAGTCTAAAGTCTAATGCAAGAACAAGCCGTTAAATAAACGAGCATACAGTGTCATGACTGTACTGCATGCACATACTCAACATCTGCACATGAATGCTGCTGACGCCATTGCTGCTGCTGCTGAGCCACCAAGAGACAATATATTGGCTTTTTACCAATATCCCATATGGCGATAGATCAATAGAGGGTACATATTGCACCCTCAAATTTAGGTCAAGTCATCTTGTGTCATGAATCTATAAATTATGCTTCTTTTACTGTGATGACACCGGATGTAATTCACAAATAAACAATACGCAAAATATGACAAATTCAACAATTTCAGATATAAAAAGTGCCATATATTTATCCTCACTAGGGTCGCGGGTATGCCGGAACCCATTCCAGCTGACTTTGCGCAAGAGGCGGGGTACATCCTGGACTGGTCGACTCTTATACAATATTTGAATGAAACATTTGTAGAAAAAATGAGGCCTCATCCAAAGAAGATTAGATCAGATAAATGACTAAAGGTTGTTTACTATTGTAAAAGTTTGGCTTTGGTACAACTCTGAAATGGCCAATGGGGTCCGAAAGAGACAAAAACTATCGTGCTCCGAAACATTCTTTTGGCCTCAAAGCAGCTCAAGGAAGAACAAGGCGTCTATTGTCCACTTCTACCTGAGACCAGGTCTGTGGGTCTTTGTTCTGAGGATCCCTCGAATGCTTGAAGCTGTCGTGATAGTGTGTGCTGAGAGATTCCATACTATGCGTATGTCAGTGTGAGAGCTACTTTTGCAAACTGAAAATGGCTCATTTTTACCTGATATGCTTGTTTTACCATAACTAGGCCTGTCATTAAGATTAGCGTTCAAGGATGGTAGCCATCTACCACACTGTGCATCACCGCTTCTGTGAACGTACACCATTTTGCGCTGTTTCGTTTAATATTTACTCCGCCGATCATAAGTCTGTCGGGAGGAAGGCTGCGCTGCACAGCCGCCTTTGTGCATCCATTCATATTCACGTTTGCTTGCTAACTGCTAGCACTCGTGTAGCCCCGCTACTGGCACGAAGAGGCGTAACAGCTGAGAAGATGCTCACTCTCTTCTGTGTTCAATTCATATAGAGCCAATGTACACAGATAAATGCAGAGTGAACCCTATGTCATCCAGACCAACAGATGGCAGAGATAGCATATGTCAAATTATCCAGGGCTCATTATTATTAGTATTTTTTAATGGTTCAATGAATCAATATATCCGTATTTTCAATCCATTCCATTGAAGGTTCTCTGAGATAGTTCGAAATACCATTTTCCCAGTTCACAAATATATCAGCAAGTCAAGTTTTCTCAATAATCAGAGGAATTGAAGAACCAGGAAGAATGTGTGGAATTCCTGTCTCAAAAATATGCCATAGATTTTATGGAAGTTTGATGTTTTTTCAGTCTCAGGAGCTACACAAAAACCCGCTGCGTTGTCAGAAGATAATATCCTTTCGACCTCATAGAATCACTGACATTTGGACTTTGGGAAACAGATTCTAAAACAATGTGAAAAAACAGGAAGATCCATTTTATTATTTATCCTGTCATTCAAAAACAAGGTCTGCCTTAATTCAACATAGATTTACTCCAACTTAAATAGGAAAAGAGACACTGAGGGGTGAATACCAATGATAATACCATTCCTGAGAGGAAGCTAGTCGTAAAAAAAAAAAAAAAACACGAGTGGAAGTTAAGGCTCAAGCCAATTAGTACCTTTTTTGTAAACTGGTTTGTTCACCCCAGCATCAGAAAGCACAATTCATTCTTTGAGTACTGACAAAACAATAAATAAATCATTTATAAAATGCTCTTTATCTTGTCTGGGATGTTGAATTTAGAAATACAGGCAAAGCGGCCAGCTTGGAACAAATCCGTTAATAGTTAACCGTCAAGTGGACTGATGTCTGCTGACTGTCCAAATGCAGACAGCAGGGAGTTGGACCATCACAGCGTTTCATGGTGTCATATTTACACTTACCCATTTTGCTCTCTTTTCCAACCTTTTCAGCATACATCCGTTTGCAATAAAAGGCCAAATGATGATGATGTCCTTGTCCTTTCTTCCTTCGTTTGGCGCCAACACTTGCTAAAATAATAACGTATAATGTCAGTACCTTCTTTTTATGTTTCGAAATAATAAATACATAATAATAATAAATATAAATGAATACAATAAAGAATGAATGATAGGATTCTACGCACAAGACAATCATCCATCCATCCATCCATTTTCTATACCGCTTGTCCTCATTGGGGTCAAGGGTGAGCTGGAGCCTATCCCAGCTGACTGGGTACACCCAGGCCGAATAGAGACAAAGAACTATTCATATAGATGGCTATTTTAAATCTCCAATTAGACTAGTGTTTTTCAATTATTTTCTATCATCTATTAATAGAATTGAATTTGAATTTGAAATACTATAGAAACTGATAATATTTATCAATTTGTCTGTACTGTACAGGCTGTATATAATAAAAGCCATAAATAGCTTATTTTCTCTAATTATATCCGCTATATGGCATAATATGACTGTAAAGCTAGGGTATAGGGTTGCTATTATTTGCATAGAGGACTCTAATAGATGTATGCAGATGTGTTTGTTTTCTATGTTCTAACTACAAAAATAGTTGGTTTATACATAAGGACCATTGACTGTATGTCGATGTCAACTTTAGCAGGCATTATTATTATTAATAATAATAATAATAATAATAATAATAATAATAATAATAATAATAATAATAATAATAATAATAATAACACAGTGGACCGGGACATGATGACTAGACAGGTAGGCAACTTAAGCACACTGATTTAAGCACAACACAAATTATGCTAACATTAAGGATTAATAAAAAGTGAATAAAAATGTGAATATGCAGGCTTTGGTTCAATGGTATGATATTTTTCCATTATTTTTTGTTTTATTTCTGTAATGTGTTGCAGGCCTCTAAAAAAAACTAGCTGTGGGATGTAAATGGCCCCTGGGCCGCACATTGAACCCCTGAATATACTGGAAAAAAGTAGAGGAAGAAAATATCACAACCTTTGAGACAAGTAACACATTTTGACAAATTGTTATTATTATTAGCAGTAAGGCTTCAGACTGTAGTTCCTTTAAGCAGGTGTTTGCAACTCACCGCTCCAAGCAGGTATTGTGGTCCCCTTATTCAAAGCTAAAGAAGTATTTTCTTTTAGTCCACTTTGGTGAAAAAGCAAAGGAATGTGAAAGAATGCAGTGTTTGTCTCCTCAACACGATAAAAAAAACTGTCTCCTTTTCCAGTAATCCAGTGGGCTAGCTAACAGGTTACTGACCCCAAGCCAAATGGTCGCCGACTTTTCTAGTGTCGCTTGGAGCACTTTTTTAATCACCCGAAACCACCCGCGCTCGCTTTAAATAAAAAATACAACAGCATCTGAACCGCCTTTTACACGGAAAACGGAACTTTTGTGTGACTTTTCCCTCCCGTTGTTTTGTCGCTAGGAGCGGCCGTCCTGTGAAACCCGGAGGGTGGGCGCGTGTGACGTAGGGACTGGACGTTGGTGCGCGAGACGTTGGTGCGCGAGACGATGGTGCGCGAGACGTTGGTGCGCGAGACGTTGTTGCACGAGACGTTGGTGCGCGAGCCGTTGGTGCACGAGACGTTGGTGCGCGAGACGTTGGTGCGCGTGACGTTGGTGCACGAGGGACGACGGCCACCGCCGGACAAGGTGATTCTGCACACCTCAGGCAGGTGGACGCCATCAAATAAACCGGTGGAGTTATTTTATGGGAACTCTCAATAACTCTCAATGTTTTCTTTTCCACTTCCAATTTCTTCTCATATTATTGTGTTCATATTGTGTGCTAAATTGAATGTGCGTTTATTGTTTATTGTTTATTGTTTATTACAGATCCCCATGAGTCCTCACTGAGTGAAGACTATTCTTCCTGGGGTCCAAAAAAAATTACATTTCAAACTTCAAACATAATACAATAAAAACAGTCATTACAATTAAATAGAACTAAATCTAAACAAAAATAATCTGAGATGTAATGGAATACAACCCTTAAAATTATTGAAGCCAACCAGAACCAGAACAACAAAAATTATTCCAATTTACACACTCAGAATTTCAGAATAAATCAACCAACTAGAAACTGACTTCCTGCTAAATACTGCTTTTTGAATCTTGCTTTGTTATTTTTAATGGTTAAATGTGTGACCTAAATTAAAAAAAAATCTGAATTTTGGGAAGCAGAAATCAAAAACAACCCTTAGCCGTCATAACTATATAAGTGTAAAAAGAAGTAAACACCATTGGAGACATCTGGATAACATCAGTTTATTCCAGTTATGACATTGGTTCCGTTTTAAATGTGACACTCATTAGCATTACTCCACAAAGAGCCAATTAAACTATCATTTAGGACAGAATGTCAGCAAGCCTTGCGATAAGACACCAACAGATACTGACCAGAACCCAAGAACGAGGATGTAAACCAGGAGGCCAGTGACTCCAACCAGTAGGATAATTGTTTATTAAAACTATTTTTACCACCAACATGGAGATTGTTGTTGTTCAATCCTTATGGTGCATTCATGTGCATTTTAATGCATTGTTTTTGTGTGTGTTTAAGAATTCAAACACAAGCAGTATTTTTGTATTTGATGAGTATACTGTATCTGTAGAAACACATAAGAAACCTTCCTAAAACAAATATGTTGATTTCTCTTTCTAACCGCAGGGGGCAGCAAATCCCGGTTTGCTGCTCTAACGTCATCTTTGTTGTTAATAATGTATTATTTGACTGTACTGATCTCATTTAAAGCATGACAATACTTGCTTTCATGGAAATATGTATATTCATTGCCGACTCTAAATTGTTCATAGTTATAATTGTGAATATTTTTAATTAATTATGCATTAATTAATTTTAATGCACAAGATTAGACACAGAAAAACTAATAAACACGTCTAAAAACCTCAGGTAGGGCTTAACAAGAAGATACTGATGTTTGGGTTGGTCACCTGTTCAGACACAGTCTCAAGTTCTTGTTTTTTCATGCACAAGATTAGACACATACAATCCAGAAAATGATATTTAAATGTTACACTTAGGGGGAAAAAGTGGACTAATAAATTGACAATAAAAGCACAAATACTGCAGATTTCAGAAAACAACAGATGGAATGATACAGCACTCTACAAGAAGCAAGTCTGTAAAATTAAATAATTTTTAAAAATCCAAAAATTGTTACAACTATAATGATGAAAATTGTAATATTAATGATGTTTATAATAATGGTGATAATAATAACAATAATAATGGTAATAATGATAAAGATTATAACAATAATGATAATGACAATAACAATAATAAAACTAATAATATTACAATGATAATAATAACTAATAATCAGATAGTTAAATACAAATGTAAATAATGGAAAGTTATATTTTGATTGATGTAAGAAATGCACTGTAATGTTTCATATATTTGCCCAAATAAAATTAAAAAAAAATGAAATGGCTGTTTGTCCAAAGCCTGCAATTGATTGGCGGCCAGTCCATTCATCTGGATAGGTCACCTGCGTCATCTGGGATAGGCTCCAGCATAACCCTGCAACCCTAATGAGGATTAAGCAGCACAGGAAATGAATGCATGTTCATACTGTCATCAATTTCCTTTCATAGGGTATTATTAGCTCCAATACCAAACAAGGAGGCCTTTACTATTGATTAAAAGGTTCAGCATAAAAGGAATTATATTAACTGTAAATACTAACAATATTATAACATTATTAATATTATTATATTAAAATTGTAGTGAACTTGAACAGCTCTGGACAAACATTCCATTTATGATTATTTAATGTGCTCCACTTAAATCTGGAACAACTACCTTGTCCAAATATTATTTTTTGCAATGATAACAGAACATACCGTATAAGGGCGTGTTTCCTCTTAGACGTCCGTAGCATAAGTAGGCTAATCGAGGACACCTTCAACAACCTAGAGTGTTTTTAAGGAAAGTGTATTGAAAGTGGTATTCTAAATGTAGCAATTATGAGTCAGTAATGATGCAAAAAAAGGCCCAGCCTTCGTGTTTACAAGGTCTTCCACACCCTCTAATGTGCTTGTGTGTTTCATGATAGCTGTTATTACTATTATTACTGAGTAATAAAGCACTTCAAGGGTTTTTTAGTAACCAACAGGATCCTCATTTGATCTACTGGTCTTCTTCTCTAGAGCACGAGAGTGTCGTGTTTTAACATCTGTGGAAGAGTCTACACAAATATAAAACGATATGTTTCTTTCTATTCATTTATGGTAATGGGAATATTAATGGTTTAATTTTATTTGAACATGCATCAGGTTATAATGGAATGCATCACATATTATTATGCATCACCAGGGGAGTCACTAAGTTCTGAGGACAGGGGGGCTTAGCCCCCTGCACAGGATATAAATGAATGTAGTAGACATAAAAAAAAATCCCAAAAATGATCAATGATCAGTGATCGATTATATAATAATCATTATTCTATTATTAATTAGCTTATTATTATTACTATCATCATTCTTCTTCTTCTGATTATTACTACTACTAATGGTAGTAGCAGGCCTGCTTTTGCACTATTATATAAAATTTGTCAGAGATTTTTTTTGTAAAAAAGTTTTTTGTAAAAAAAAAGTTTTTTTCGTAAAAAAATATGTTTTTTGTAAAAAAAGTTTTTGTAAAAAAAAGATTATTTTTGTAAAAAAAAGATTATTTTTGTGAAAAAAAAGATTATTTTTGTAAAAAAAAAAGATTTTTTTGTAATTGTCAGAGGGTTTTTTGTAAAAAACTAAAAGTTTTTTTGTAAAAAAAAAAAAAAAAGATTTTTTGTAAAAAAAAAGATTTTTGTAAAAAAAAAAGGTTATTTTGTAAAAAAAAAAAAGTTTTTTGTAAAAAGAAAATCTATAAAAAATACTATAAAAAATCTATAAAAAATATCAAATTATTTAGGGGCGCTTAAGAATATTTAATGATGCCACTGTGCATCACATTTATTAGTAGGCTGTACTGCCCTTAAAGTAAGGGATAAACTTCCATCCATCCATTTTTATTCCGCTTGTCTTCTCTAGGGTCACGACTATGTTGGAGCCTACTCCAGGACTTGTTTTTTTTCAAATTTAAATCCTTCCGTCACGGATTTAGATTATAGAAAGGTTTACATACTGGTACGTACCAATTATAATACTTCAAAGGAAATCATTATGTTTAATATCTGTGCAGTGATGGGCCTCTACTAAGCTGCCGGGCATTTCGAAAGTAAAGCAACGTAAATGACAGCCATTAAAAGCATCCAAACAGAAAGCAACAGCGTTCAAGCCCGGCCAGCTCAACCGGTTTGCTCTTTTTGCTTCTGACATTTTTGGTTTAAATCCGAGACGTCAACTGTTCCACAGTCATCCTCGCCTCACATGATGAAAGGAGGAAGATGATGGAGAGAAATTGATATAATAATAATAATAATAGTATCATATAACTTATTAGTTGTACATGATATTCACTGGAGTGCCAACTTTGTAAGCAGTTGGATTTTAAAAGAAGCCCGTTCATCACCAACTGAGAGGTGTCCTCCTGGAAATCTCATACTCAGGTTGGCTTCCTTTTTATATCAAATTCATAATTCCGAGGTACTCTAAATGTATAGCACTCCCTCTTTAGGCTAGTTACTTCTTGACTGTGTAGGAAGCAATGTTAGTGTACTATATGTAACAAAAAAAACACACAAAAAAATGAGGTCAACTATCGTGATTATGGTTTGTTTGTTTTGGACATACTTTCATGCCATCACGGTTACATTCGCACAAGTCAACATGTACGAAAAGAAGGAGGAAGAAGCATAACTTATTTAGGATAAATGTACATGTCATCATTGAAAATTAATTGTACTTCCTGTTTAGTTCTCTAATTGGTATAGAAAAGAATAGGAGTTGTGTAGCTACATAATCTGTCCGATTCATGTGGCGAAAAAAAAGAGGGGGGGAAACGTGTCGAAAAAAAATACATTACAAAATAATGAGAGTTGTGGTGACAAAGAAAAAAAAAGGATAAAAGGTGCAAAAAAGTTAAATAAAATAAAAATGCTGACTAAAAAAGTTAAAGCTATATTTCATAAATGTGTGAAAATAAGTTGTTGCTTGAAAAATTGGTCTAATTATTGTTAAATGTAATTACAGTTTGAATATATATGCATACATAACATAATTACAACTCCAACTACATTACAATAATGATTTATTATTACATTTAACAATAATTAGACCATTTTTTCCAATTACATTCAACTGTATTTGACAGTTTAAATATATATGCATACATAACATAATTACAACGACAACTACATTATAATAATGATTTATTATTACATTTAACAATAATTAGACCAATTTTTCAAATTATTTTAACAGTACAATATTAAAAAATGTTGCATCAAAAAATGTAACAGTACCCCATACGCAATGTAACAATATGCAATGTAACAATATGCAATGTAACAATAATTGGAAAAATTGGTCTAATTATTGTTAATGTAATAATAAATGATTATTGTAATGTAGTTGTAGTTGTAATTATGTTATATATGCATATATATTCAAACTGTCAAATACAGTTCTATGGCCAATTATGCCAACTAACAATTTTGTGGTATTTGGATTTAGCACATTGCGTATGGGGTACTGTTACATTTTTTGTTTTTCACAGCATACAATCTCTGCTAAAATTGTATTTTTGTCTTCTCAAATTGTCTCCAGATTCATACGGAAACATAGAAAATATGAGGAAGACAGTCTCCTTGTTGTTGCTCACCCTGATCCATATCACTACGCCATCATCAGGTAATCAACGGCTGGGATATTTTTGGTTTCCGTACCCGGTGCATAGTATTACCCTGGGTAATACCCAAGGAGGGTAGACAGGTGCAGGTCATTTTCTGTCATGTCGCCCCAGGGGACAGACATATTTTCACACCCTCCCCCAATCCGAGCACATTCGATACATTTGTACACGTTGTAGGTCTGCACTAACATTGAAAGTAGTCCCTGTCTATCACACTGGGTTAATATACAAGATATTTATGTAATTGGAACACTATTGGCATTTTTTTGGTGAGCGCTTTAGCGTCAAAATGGGTATTTCCTATGACTTTCATTGCTAGCTAGCTCATATTAACACATTTTAATGCACTAGAATGCACAAAAAAGGGAAAAAAAGCACTTCCCCTTTAAGATTATGAGCTGTTCAATGACACTAAATCCTTCTTCCAGCGCAAAACACGACCGCCGCCCCTACAAACACGTCAGAGGGGATCCTCACACGGCCGGCTGACGTTTCGGTGTTTTTGGGAGACCCGGCCGTGTTCATCTGTGGTGTGCCTGAAGGATCTCCTGATGTTATTTTCACCTTGTCTGGAGGCCACGGCAGCTATAACCTCACCTGCCCTGACGGACATGTGGAGGACATCCCCCAGGTCATATGGAAAACCTTGATGAGTATTCCATCAAGTATTCCAAAGTGGCTGTGTTGGAAAATCACAAACATTTGCAAACCTCAATACATTTTCTGTGTGTGAAACTTTACTCTGAATTATGTGCGTTGCCAATAATAAGGGATTGATTTGGTCCTTTTTTTTTTATTCCGTCATATCTGTCATCAGGCTCTGTACGGAACTTGTGAAACCAAAAGAGGAAAGTCGCTGGCCGTGTGGACCTTCAAAGGAACTTCTTCTTCTGACAACAACACAAGAGTTGATTGTCAGTTGCCAAACGGTTCCGACTCTGCCACGGCCTTCCTGCGTGTTTATGGTGAGAATGGATGCTCTTTCTTTTACGTCACACTGTTTGAATGCAAGGGCTGCACGGTGGTCGAGTGGTTAGACCTCACAGCTAGGAGACCCAAGTTCAATTCCATCCTCGGCCATCTCTGTGTGGAGTTTGTATGTTCTCCCCTGGGTTTTCTCCGGGTACTCCGGTTTCCTCCCACATTCCAAAAACATGCTAGGTTAATTAGCGACTCCAAATTGTCCATAGGTATGAATGTGAGTGTGAATGGTTGTTTGTCTATATGTGCCCTGTGATTGGCTGGCTCGTCCAAAGACAGCTGGGATAGGCTCCAGCACCCCCTGCGACCCTCGTGAGGATAAGCGGGAGAAAATGAATAAATGAATGAATATATTTTTTGCCAAAAATCTGCTATAGTATACAATAAAAGTAAACAATAACATAGATAAAACATAAAATATAAAAATAAAATTATATATTGTAATAAAAATTAATTTACATAATTGTATTTTAATATTAATATGTATGTTATAATATATGTAATTATTTATTACATAAATAATTATAAATATACAATGATTTATCATTATTTATAATTTAAATTATAATTATTATATAAATAATTATAAATAAATTATTTATATATTGTTTAAATAAATGTGTTTGATTATGTATTAATATTCATTCATTCATTCATTCATTTTCTACTGCTTTTCTTCATATTTGCCACATTTCTTATTAAATATCATTTTTTATTATGGTATGAATGTGAGTGTGAATGGTTGTTTGTCTATATGTGCCCTGTGATTGGCTGGCCACCAGTCCAGGGTGTACCCCGCCTCTCGCCCAAAGACAGCTGGGATAGGCTCCAGCATCCCCGACCCTCATGAGGATAAGCGCTAGAAAATGAATGAATGAATGAATGTTTGAATACAAATATCAGAGGTGAGTAATATGATACCATGGACATTTTAATATACTTCTGCAAATATAGAATTTTTTTTACAGCAGAAAAAACACATTTATATATACATAACGATGCAGATACCAACAAATATTGTCTTTATTCTTCTGTATCTCTCTAAAGTCTGATGTCTTTGTTTAGATAATGGCGGAAACTTTACCATCCTCCTTGGCTGTGCCATCGGGGCCTTCTTTGGCATTTCTCTGGTGTTTGCTTTGTCGTACACCCTTCTGCAAAGATCAGAAACACTGCAGAGATGGTTCCGTAAGTTTAAGTTCCGTAACTTGTGCTGCTCAAATCAGCAACAAGGATGAGACAATATTGTTTTTTTTTCCTTGCAGGAGGAAAGGAAGGAGAAGATGATACATTGTCAATAGTATCCAAGGGTTCGTGAAGCACAATGGCTGACAGTGGAGAAGCTGCTGGGGTGTGGCATAAACTTCAAATGAGCAAATCTGATTTTATTTTTAATTGTCGAAACAATTAATCTGACTCTGTGAGGAAAACACCATGTCATAACCATGTCACTTTTTTATGTAATCAATGCTTAACAATAACAACAACAATAATACATATTCATATGTGTGATTTCAATGACATACTACATGAAGTAGGGGAGGAATCACATGACTGTTCCAGAGAAATACAGAGGGATTATGAAGATACACTTTGCTGCTTATTCACCCCTTAAAAAGAAGAAATTAAATGTATTTATGTGTGAGTGTTTATTAAAAATTCTGTAATACTTTTATTTCTACCTACTTGCAAAATTGTTGCACTACTGTGGAAAAGTTTTACTTACCGACATTAGAAATGTTGATTTATCAATACTTTAATAGTTTGAATATCATTTAATAGAGAGCAAAGGCACCTGACTATTAATTTGTACAATATGTGATTGACAGCAGCAGCTTTTACTGACGGTATCTTTAGTGCTACAGGCCATTGTTTAAAAGGCGCTATGGCTCCCTCTAGCGGTCATTTAGATTAACAACAATTCAAGCTTGTGGAAATGCTGCTCCTCTGTGTTTGGACTTCATTTTGCAAGTCCTGCCTGGATTTTAATTCTTCATTTCATCAAGACATTTTCAACAACTGCATGAATCCGAGTTTTGTGGGAAGGCCCTTTTCATCATGTTCCAACATGATGGAGCTCTGACGCACGAAGCAAGGTCCATAAAGGCATGTTTGGTGTGGGAGAACTTGCACAGAAACCGAGGGGCAATAAAGAAAAATGAAGGACAATAAGGAAAAGTATGGCCTTTCCACCACAATTTCAGCAATGTTTTATTGTTACAAAATGTCTTGGACCAACAACCGCAAGTTAAGGGCTGAAGAGGGCCTCCAGGCCGCACTTTGAACACCCCTGGTCAAGGGGTCAAGGTCCGGACAATTGCTGTTTTTATTCAGTATGTATACAATTGTTTAAAACTAGTTTCCATAAGCTAAAATATTCATTCATTCATTCATTTTCTACCGCTTATCCTCACCAGGGTCGCGTGGGGTGCTGGAGTCTATCCCAGCTGTCTTCGGGCGAAAGGCGGGGTACACCCTGGACTGGTGGCCAGCCAATCAATGGGCACATAACTACCACTCAGAAGTTTGGGATCACTTGGAAATGTTTTTGGCCAGTCTGAGAGACCGGAGAAAACCCACGGGAGAACATGCTAACTCCACACACGAGTGGTGGCTGAAGACTTATGTTAATACTAAATTCACAAAAGAAACAAGAACCATCATGAAGATCTGCAAGTACACACAATTGTGATTGCTAAATCACCCAGATCAAGTCGCTGTATTTAATATTTCTTCCTCATTTTCATCATAATAGCTTACTACAGCCCTGAATTGAACGTCTGAAATCTGAAATCATTTGCATCATGAAGTCCAAATGATCGGTAAACAAAGAAACAACGCGGCTTTGTGCTCGTTATCAAGTTATCATTTGTGTTGTGACACCTGTGTCAGACACACACGTGCACGTCAGCGGGAGAGAATTCTCTCTCGACGCGTCTAAAGTGTTGCTTCAGCTGCTGAGTTAAAATGGCTTTCGGCGTCTGACCGTAAAGTCTCTCCTCGACTCGGGATTTCCAACCTGCTGATGGACTCGGTTTCAGGCACAGCGTCGGTTAACCTGTTCTAAGCCCCTTTTGTTCCGCTGTTTGGAGACAAACACACAAAATACCACCATAACGACAAGAATGCTGTGCAAGAGTGTGTGTGTGTGTGTGTGTGTTGCCACTGATAACCTCCACTGTTCGGCGTGTGTTCTCAGGACGACCTCCAACTGACAGTGAGCGTATACCTTCCTTACCTGAGGAAAGGAAAGGACAAAGTCCCTGAAAAAAGAATGGAAGATTTTAACGTTGAAGTCAAACAAGACAAAAAAAGACTTTCATTTGAATTTGAGTGTATAGCATGATTGTTTTAAAGCAGGGGTGAGCAAACTACGGCCCCTGGGGCCACATGCGGCCCGCCAAGCGTTTGAATCCGACCCCTCCAGTTGCTTACTAAGGATTTCAACTTTTAACATGCAAACTGGCAACATGACTTATCACTTTCGGAGGTCTTATTTAGTAAAAAAAAAACAGCAAAACTGTAAAATTAAATGACATAGTTTGATTTGGTCTGATGTTAAAATGCTTCTGAAAAATTGACATGAGAACATACAGCTGATAGTATAACAGATAAGAGATTACAGATAAAATTAGACAAATAATTCAACGAAAATTCATTAATTTTCTGCTGCTAATCCTCACTAGGGTCGTGGGGGGGGGGTGCTGAAGCCTATCCCAGCTGTCTTCGGGCGAGAGGCGGGGTACACCCTGGACTGGTCAATCACAGGGCACATATAAACAAACAACCATTCACACTCACATTCATACCTATGGACAATTTGGAGTCGCTAATTAACTCAAGGAAAATTGTAACCATAAAATAGTGTGTGTATGTTAAATATATGTTCTGGCCCCCCAGGACAATTTTGTTAACTCAATGTGGCCCACGAATCATAATATTTGCCCACCCCTGTTCTAAATCTCTTCACTTTCAGTCACTTTTATTTCAAATGTTGATCCGAAATCCGAAAGCTTTACAGGAGGATTTTGAAGGGGACAGGCTACATTAGCTAGTATATTGGTGTCATCACGTCTATCGTCATTTAGCGTCTTTGAGTACTCTAAAAAGCGCTATACAAATAAAATGTATTATTATTTATATTATTATTATTGTCGTCATGCTATGTACTTTCAAATGAAATCCCATTCACGCACCTCAACAACACACTCTTTGGACTATTAGTGGATGTCACTATCATACCTGAGGATGCTAGCTTATCACCAAACAAACATGTGTGGTAACTGATGTCATTGACAATTGAAAGGTTGTTAAACATTTGTCCGAAACCCTTCCTCCCTCCCTCCCTGCCTGACCACCATTAAACTAACACAGCATTGAGTGGGACGGAGTCAGCCAAACATACTGAGTCAGCATAAAAGGGTTTAATCATTGAAACTAAATATGTGTGTATTAATTATTATTAAAATGACCTACATAAACTAAAAACAAATTGCAGACAAGACTAATGGGTATTTATTCGGTATGACCCTGTGGTATGCCGTGTCTCAGTATCATCTCATACCTCGAACTGTACACTCAGCGGCCTTGCAGGAAGAGCAACAAAGACATTAACACTTGGGTATAGATACGGTGTGAAGGCCTCAATGACAATCGGTTGTTTATGGAAAAAACACTATCTTCGAGTGGCTCCTGCATGCACATACACAATAGTTTATACACCAAACAAAGAGGAGGAGCAGGCGCTTCAAATTAAGCTCAAACAAAAGAAAATAGGGATTCGTATGTAGACGCACACCCCAGCAACATCCACGCACACTTCGCCCTGCGGTACGCATCAGTTCAGGTAAGCCCAATTAGGATTGAGCAAGGCATGATGGGAGTCAGAGTCATACAGATTTATAGTTTTGAGCGTTTGAGGTATTGATGAGACTTTAAAGTCAAACTCCAGCATGACCTTTATCTTGCTGGCTGTGCAGTGACCTTCAAACAGAGGTCAAGCTGGAAGATAACAAACAATGAAGGATTAGAGG
Organism: Doryrhamphus excisus; assembly: GCF_030265055.1. NCBI lineage: Eukaryota > Metazoa > Chordata > Actinopteri > Syngnathiformes > Syngnathidae > Doryrhamphus > Doryrhamphus excisus. The sequence goes on from NC_080482.1 coordinate 2,730,380, forward strand.
ACTAATTTAACATCTTTATTTTATTTTATTTGATGTTGTTTTAAGTTGTGTGGTTTGCTATCATTATATTTGTGGTTGCAACGGCAAGGTCATTTAGAGGTGAGTGGAATTTTTTTTTAATAAAAACATTACTTATGCTCTTCAAACGCATTAGGAATATTTGGAAAAAGAATATTTTCTTGACGGATGAATCACTATTCTACTGTGTGATACTGTATATGGGGCGTGGCTTGCAATGATTGACAGTTTTTTGAAGCACCGTTAAAATAAGTAGTAATTACATAAATACGTTAAGTATTTTTGACCTTGATTTCAGATGTTTCATCTTCTGGAATTTCAATTTTTACACTGTAAACATGTATATAGAAATATGTCAATATGCTAAATTTAACAAAAATAGAATAGAATTGGCACTAATGACATATTTTTCCCGACAATACGGCCCATGACGCTGTTTTGACTAAAAGTTTTAAATCTTTTTTTTAATTCTTTTTGTTGACTGGAAACTTGGTGCCGACTGTTTATTCTCCAAACACCCAAAATGCATCCCTGCTGACGGAACTCTGACCTCTCACACCACAAAGACATTCCCCCCCGAGGAGATGGAGACGTGTGTGTGTGTGTGTGTGTGTGTGTGTGTGTGTTAGTGTGTATGAAACTGGGGAAAAGTCACGAGAACCAAATCTCTTCTGCTATTCAATTTCACACTCGTATGTTTTCTTTTCCTCTCACTGGTTTGTATGTCTTAGCCGTGTTGAAGATGGGACGTATCACTCTTGTGGCTGTTATAGCAGGTAACTACAAGTACAAGTCACATCTATTACGCGGCAAATAATCAAGAAAGTCGCAAAGACCAAACAACTGATGTCTATATTGCAACAACCTCCACAATTAAGACATTCTCCGTCTCCTTTTCTTACAGCGCTCTTCTCTCTTTTCACTGAAACGGAAGCAAGTAAGGCCAACATCTTCTTCTTGCCTTTTCATCTCTTTAAGATAATATGTAAAATGCTTTAGGGGAACGCTATGAAATATAAATGTAAAATGTTCTTGTGTATTTAGAGACCCTTTCCCAACCAAAAGTCTGATTGTTACATGCTTCTTGGGACTGATGTTTTTTTTCTATATTCCAGGTGCATTTGTTTATAGTAAGTACACATCTCTTCTATCATCATTTTTAATAACCAATTTCCTAAAAATGTTATCCTACAAGAGAGGAGAAATATGATCTCAGGGAAGACCTAATTTTTAAACACTTATATGCTAGGACTATGTTAAAAAGGCATAGCATTTCAGTATGTGGAATCATATACGTACTTCGGTACGTGATGAAAAATTAAAAATTAAAAATTAAAAATTAAAAATTAAAAATTAAAAATTAAAAATTAAAAATTAAAAATTAAAAATTAAAAATAAAAAATAAAAAATAAAAAATAAAAAATAAAAAATAAAAAATAAAAAATAAAAAATAAAAAATAAAAAATAAAAAATAAAAAATAAAAAATAAAAAATTAAAAATTAAAAATTAAAAATTAAATTAGGAAAGCAGGAAGTGAACAAATGTAACAGTTACTGATTGTAAAAGTACCAGATGGACTCAATTGTAATCCGATGCATGTTCAAATGAAATAAAACCATTACCATTACCAATTGTCACAGTCGCAAACCATGCGAGATGATGTATAGTCATAAATCCAATGTATAGTAATATATAAATTCATCCATGTACTGTATATACATTCAGAGAATATGATTATTGATCAGCAATAGAATGATGATGTCAGGACATTTGGTGATATTAATAATGTACTGTATTTCTTTTGTAAGAGCTAATTTCTGCTTTAACCTGTGAAATTGTTTTCTGACAGACTACGAGAGACTTCGAATCGTCGGCCTGGTTTGTTCGGGCCTTTTATTTATTGGGGGACTAAGTGTTTTACTGTGTAAGTACCACATCCAAACAGTTAATTAGTTAATGTGTTAGTAAGGTCAACTTGGTGACAGCTCGTTTTTTTATTGGTTTGCTAGCTACTCATTCCAAGAGTACGACAAAGCAGAGTTATTTGTACTCATGTTGTTTACTGATGCAATTCGGACTTCTTTATGTTGGTTGAAGATTGCCTGCACTCCATAAACGTAGAGTTTTAACTTACACAACCGTGTTATTATTCTGCCTTTTAACTCAAACCCGAACTAAACGCCTGTGGTTTCTGGTGCTTGTGCATCCCATTTCATTACATTACACCATGACACCATCAGTGTAAAATACTACATATCATCACAGCGTCTTTGTATACGTTTTCTGAATGGCTTATATTTGTATTTTAGACAGGGGCGTCACTAGGTTCTGAGGACAGGGGGGGCTTAGCCCCCTGGAGATGCACAGGATATGAATGAATGTATAGTAGACATTCCAAAAGATCCAAAAAACTAATAAAGGACAAAAACCGGGATATAACTTTCCCACTTTTGGACAGATTTAGTAGAGATACTCAATTGTTTTAGGCCACCATTAAATGTACACAAGTACACACAATATACACTGCAAAACCGCTGGACAGTGATCAATTATATAATAATCATTATTATATTATTAATTAGCCTATTATTATTACTATAATCATTATTTTTCTTCTGATTATTACTACTACTACAAGTACTAGTAGTAGGCTAGTATTATTATTATTGCTTATTAGCCTGCTTTTGCCCTATCATATGAAATTTTTCTGAGATTTTTTTTGTAAAAAAAATCAATAAAAAATTTGATAAAAATCTATAAAAAATATCAAATTATTTAGGGGGACTTAAGAACATTAGGCCTATTTTAGGGGGTCTGAAGCCCCCCTAAAATAGGCCTAATGACACCACTGATGTTGGACTTTTTTTTGTTGCCATTTTAATGTTTAAAAATGCTTCATTGAACCAGAAATACATACAATTTCATATTTTTTGTGTACATTGTGTACACGGGCCAATAAAAAACAAGCCAAGGCACCTTGACCAGACTTTGGATAACCCTGCTTTAAATGGTGGCGATTTAAAGTCAATAGTTGTTGTTTTTTTGTGTGAAAGCGTATCTGTTTGTCTCGGCATTGACCCCATTCCGTTCCTAACCTTATTGTGAATGCCCGTCTCTAAGCATCCTCACAATAGCCACCGTGCTAATAGACGCTTTCTTTCACAGACAACAAGTGCAGCAGGAAGCCCAAGTAAGATTTTTGTCCCTCATAGTCCACCGAATTATATTGTTTTATAAACTGTCTAATGCTAATTGCGCCCCGCCCTCCTCTGTGGCTTACCTCCCATTGCAGGAAAGAAGATGACAGCAGTGAAATCTGATATGGAACCTGACAAACCGGTTTCCTGGTAGAACAGCAGACAGGGGAAGGGTGGAGATGAAGGGTGGGAGGTCTTTTGGAGGAAAACACACCATCTCAGTGAAACCTGCACAAAAAAAATTGTTAAAGAAGTCAATGTGCATCCCAATACCATCATCCATGTTCCTTGAGTTGTACAGAGGAATGATATACAACTGACATATTAGAATGCATGAATTAGCTACTATTAGCTACTATTAGCTACTATCACTATTAGCTACTATTTAGCTAATTAGCTACTATTATTGTTTGTAGAAGTAACTTAAATGTACTTAAATGTGGTCAAACATTTCAATCCTGAAAACATGTTCTAATAAATCAATAAAACATGTTTGTTTTGTTTTCAACAGAGTAATTTTAGTGTGATACTGTATTGACTTTACTGCATTTTTTCCAACTTCCCTGTCCTTCGACCACCAATATTAGCATCTTTATCATCACATCACCTTTATCATAACAAAGCATAATAGTCGGTAACCGTCACAACAACGGTAAACGATATCTTAGCCTATCCTTCACTGAAGCTAATCAACCCCCTGAGCAAACTTTTGACATGTTCTTTCTCGATAAGCAAACACAACATCGCCACTCCTTCTCTTCACTGGTAAGCCCCGATTCAGGACCAGCGTACACGCCCCTCGTGCGTGTCCTCCGGCGCTCGTGGCGCAACCGAAACAGATCCGAGATCAGAACTCTTGTTTGGCTTCTCCGTTGTAAAAAGCCTTGCCAACCTGTGGAGCATTTCAGTGGAGAAGGGTGTTAACGCACCGAGCGGTCGACCGGGCTCACTTTATTTGACATTATCTTCGTTTTAGGACTTCAGCTCGTCAAGGGTGAGTTTTATCGAACACATTAGTTTCCGTGTTTCAAGCGAGTTTATCCTCTCAAGACTCAGGAAATATGCTAATGAATCTGTGCATCTTTTTTTTATATAAACTCAGTTGTACTCATTTTAGCTCCTTGTGTTCAAACACGTCTTCTTCGCACTCACTCAACTGGTTTAAAACTGTTTTTTAATCAGAAACATTTTTAAAAAGTGTCAAATATATTGTATATGCTGTATGTAAAACCTGGCATTCAATATTATTAAGGGACACATGTAGTAAAATGTATCCCAATAAATGATGCCATACTAATTGTGTATATTGCTGTTCCATTGCTGTTGTATCCTCCGTGTTTTGCGTGTGTCCGGGTGTCCTGTGTGAAAAGGCCACCTGATAAAAGCAGTGCTGATAACATTTGGCTACTATGTGACACAAGGACATAAATGAAGTACATAAATATCCTTTCTTGAGGACAAATATTGTTATCATAAGGGCTGTCAAATAATTTAAAACATTTTTTATCGATTAATCACGGTTTGAAAATTAATTAATCTTGATTAATCACCACGGATTAACATCTCCAAATCAAATTAATACAACCGCATTAGATACCTCTTTAATACGAGCAATGTGGGGTTGCATTCAAAGACATCATTTAAGATAAATGTACTTGTTTTCAGTGTATTTTACATAGATAAATACAGCAGATTTATAGCAGATTGTCCATTTGTATTAAGAATTATGAAGTGCGTGTAATTGTTGTTCTCGGCACACTAATGTACTCCGGCACAGTGCTTGGGAATGACTGTTCTGTTGATTCATCCTGACTAATGCTTTCCATTATAAGATGGGATATTTTCTAAATGGCATTTCACAGTTCGTTCTTAATGGCGACTTGAAACCACACAGGAAGTTTTTTTTTAAATTATTAATACTAATACAGCACAGAATTAGATGATGAATGTAGAATCTCGAGGAAAATAAGTACGGCTCCATTCTCTTGTATTAGTTTTTCCACACAGTTCCACCCACTAGGGATGCTCCAAACCATCAACCACCGATTGTGTGTTTGTATTTTAGCCATTTTCATGCTTGAAAATGCTTAATTTAGGAAAAATATGCATGTTTTCTTAGGCCATACTCCACCATGAAGCATCATTTATTCAGTAATTAATATTTGCAGTAATATTTGAGATGTGTGGATACTATGTGTGGATGAAATACCTGTGTGAAAAGGATAACATGACATCTTGTGGTTGTAGAATAACATTTGACTCGTTGGTGTGACTCTCATTATTGACATTATTACTCTTTAACATTTCTTTCTCGTCCAAATTTGGACATTTGAATGCACCCCGGCTCCTTTCAAGCGACTACGGTAGATGGAGGATGGGAATGTGGGAGGATGAAATGGAGAAAGGGGTGACAGACAGACAGAGTTGTCTTTCCCATCCCAGGCGAGACAGACCCGTTGTTCTTCTCCCTCTTTGCATGACCGCAGACTTAGAAAAAAAAAAACAAAAGAAGGGTGAAGCCGGTGGCGAGGAGAGAGGGACCTTCAGAGGACTTTTTGTAGTGACCTGCACTGGCTCCTCACCTTTCCTTGCATCCTTTTGGCGCCTCGCAAACACACTAAATTTAGAAGCTTTATTAGAGAGGAGGCCATTGATTTATTTTCAGGGATGCACCCGTGACCTTCAAACCATCTTATATAATTTGCTAAGGTGCATGACCACACCCATCCATCCATTTTCTATGCCGCTTATCCTCACTAGGGTCGCGGGTATGCTGGAGCCTATCCCAGCTGTCTTCGGGCGAGAGGCTGGGTACACCCTGGACTGGTGGTCAACCAATCACAGGGCACATATAGACAAACAAACAATCATTCACGCTCACATTTGGGAGTCACCAATTACCCGGAGTACATGGAGATAAAGTACACACAACAGGGAATCAAACCCAAGTCACATGTCAGTAATGTTACCACTGAAGTAAAAAAAAAGAAGCAAAATCTTCCAATGCTGACATTCATTCATTCATTCATTTTCTACCACTTTTTCCTCACAAGGGTCGCGGGGGTGCTGGAGCCTATCCCAGCTGTCTTCGGGCGAGAGGCGGGGTACACCCTGGACTGGTGGCCAGCCAATCACAGGGCACATATAGACAAACAACCATTCACACTCACATTCATACCTATGGACAATTTGGAGTTGCTAATTAACCTAGCATGTTTTTGGAATGTGGAGTACCCGGAAAAAACCCACGCATGCACGGGGAGAACATGCAAACTCCACACAGATGATGCCCGAGGGTGGAATTGAACCCTGGTCTCCTAGCTGTGAGGTCTGCGCGCTAACCACTCAACCGCCGTGCCGCCCCAATGCTGACATGTGTGTCTTATTTTCTATTATTATGTCTACTATAGTGAATAGTACAGTGTAAGAATAACTATAGGGGTGTTATTTAATATCTAGAGGGCTCTAATAGAAGAATATTTAGAAGGTCTTAACTAGGTTTTTTATGTTTAAGAAAATGTTCCATTCATAAATAGGGATTCACTTATCACGGTTGGGTCTGTAATAAATAACAGTGATAAACGAGGGACGAGTGTACTTGCATTAAGATAAGCACTGACCCAAACGACTTTTGTTTGGTTTGTTCCATCGTCTAAGTCGAAGTGTTTTTACGTACTTGTTACTTACTAGTGATGACTGCTGGTCTGAAACTGTCGGCATTGACGACCTTGTATGACCTTCACCGACTTCACTGGCAATACCCTGGTTACGTGTTGGAGCACATTTGTGGCAGACCACTCCTTCATTCCTTGTCAAACTTTGCCTGTGACTTATGGAAGGGCGCTGTGATGTTGGAGCTATACACCGAAGAGCATACAAGCTAGCGCTGCGTTGTGTGACTCACTGCCTCAGTATGCTCCACTCCCTCTTTCCGTCTTTCCTATGACCGTATCCCTCCTTCCTCTCCTTCCCTTCCCATTTTTTCCTGTCTCAAACCGTCACTCACTGAGTTTTTTTTTTTTATGTACTTATATCAGCTAGCTATGTCTAAAGGGAGTCCTTGAAGTGAAGTTTAAGTTCAACTTTATCTCAGCCTTGTGTCAAAAGCCGGAATTCGGTGCTGCTAATTTCGGAATAAACATGTCCCAGAACAACAGCTGTCTTTGTAGCGTACGACAGGAACACACACATGCACGCATACCGGTGGGTGTGCAGTATTCAAGTGGGTGGGTGTAATGAGGGAAAAATAGAAACAACAATGTGAGTCAGACGTTGTGTGCAACATGTTCCATATGGTGTACACATAAAGTTGAGTATGCGCAAAAAGTAGTAAGTATGTACTTGTAGAGTTTTTGTGTGTGTGTAAATGACCTCCATTTTTATCCAATTACAAAACAATTGTGACATTTGGTGTTGATTCTGAAGTGAATGTTCTTTCCACTCGCCGGTGTGACTCTTTTCAACATGTCATAGTTTGACGATAAGCGCCTTAACAAGTCAAATGTTACATAAAGGCTCCTCTGTTGACCTTTCCCCCACTGCCACTCATGCATTTGTTTGTGGTTGCCGGTCATGGGAGTTGAAGGGACTCCAACCCAGACTCGTACATAAGCGTATTAAAGTATTGTGACAGCCTCGCCCGATTGTGCAACTTCATGAGGAGAGTACATGAGAGCGGGAGTGGGTACGCAACGCCGCGGTTGTACCGTTTTGATGAACACGCCGCAACATGTATATACACGGGTACGCTCTCATCTGGTTTGTGTCTTCATTGTGGAGTTGTGTGACATCATCACGGATGAATCGGCATTGAATTGAAAGAACAGTACCCACACTGGTGTTGTTCTCGTTCTATTGTTGTGGTCGTACAGTGCCAGTTACCAGTTCAGTGTGTAGTTCCTCCCGTCGGGTATCGTATCACCGTAGTTGTTACGCCAAGCGAAGCATGCCAAATAGTGTGCAGTTAGTTTATTCTAATACTTTTTAGTGACTGTTCGAGTATGAGCATGGGCTTGGAAGAGATGAATGAGAGCAGAGAAAAGGAGATTGAAAGAAAAAAAAAGGCGCAGCATAGAACAGAAAAGTCTTTATCCTGGGACCACCAGGCACAGCAAGAGAAGTGGCTCCACGGGGGGATTGGAGGCCAATGGGAGGACAATGTAACCTCAATGGCGTCTCACTGGCATTTTTATCATTTTATCATTTTTGGTAGTTCTGTGGTTGTCATCACATTTTTATGCTATTGCCCGTATCCTTCTGTGGTTGATTTCCAGGCACTCCAGCATCCTCCCGCATTCTTAAAATATGCATGCTAGGTTAAGTGGGGACTCTAAATCAAGGGTCGGCAAACTACGGCGCAGGGGCCACATCCGGCCCGCCAAGTGTCTAAATACGGCTCGCCCGTTCTTTCAAAAGTACAGTAAACCTCGGATATATCGGACTCGGATATATCGGAAATTCGCTCACAACGGACAGATAAAAAAGAACCAATTTTTCTGTAATGCATTTCCAATAAAAATTCATTGCATATATCGGATTTTTTATAACGGATTTCGCCTATTTCGGACAAAATCTCCAGTCCCGTTCCAATGCATTTCCATTAAATTTCCCTCGCATATATCGGATGGCCGCATCGTGGCGCTCCGATTCGCCGAATCGTGACAGGCCGCTATACGACGTCATTTGCAGCGTTTGCAGCGTTGACTGCGCGTCCAGGTACATTGGAAACATAGTCAAGGAAGTGCCTTTTTATAACGGATAAAATCCGATTTACGCATATACCGGATATAAATCCGATATATGCGTAAAACGGACATTTTCCGGTATACGCATATAACGGATTTCGCTTATATCGGACAAAACCAGTGGGAACAATTGAATCCGATATATCCGAGGTTTACTGTATTTAATTGAAACTTAACATAAACCTTGCATCATGGCTTGAGTCAACCTTTTAATGGTTTAGGTAGCTTTTTATCAATATGGTTATTTGACATGGCTGCGCGGCGGTCGGGTGGTTAGCACGCAGACCTCACAGCTAGGAGACCAGGGTTCAATTCCACCCTCGGCCATCTCTGTGTGGAGTTTGCATGTTCTCCCCGTGCATGCATGGGTTTTCTCCGGGTACTCCGGTTTCCTCCCACATTCCAAAAAAACATGCTAGGTTAATTGGCGACTCCAAATTGTGATTAAGGTATGAATGTGAGTGTGAATGGTTGTTTGTCTATATGTGCCCTGTGATTGGCTGGCGACCAGTCCAGGGTGTACCCCGCCTCTCGCCCGAAGACAGCTGGGATAGGCTCCAGCACCCCCCGCGACCCTCGTGAGGAAAAAGCGGTAGAAAATGAATGAATGAATGAATGAATGTGAGTGTGAATGGTTGTTTGTCTATATGTGCCCTGTGATTGGCTGGCCACCAGTCCAGGACGTACCACGCCTCTATTTGATCTCAGGCGCCATCACTTATACCTGCCTACATTACACTTCTTTGTCCTTGCACTATCCCACGCCCGCTCACCCTTGAGGTTCACCTGCAGTTTGCCCCCCTCCCCCTCCCCTCAGGGGGCTTCTCTTCTCCCCCTGCCCTTCTCTCTCCTGTTTCACTCTCTGTCTCCTCCTCATCGACACTCCTCGGTGTTTACATATTCTCTCCTGAGGTAAACCGTCCTCTAGTGGTTGTTGGCTTGTTTCCCATACGCAGCATTCCCGTCGCGTCCTGGTGGGTTGCTGTGGTGAGGCACCAGGAGAGAACATTTGCCTCGCTCTTCTTTTCCTCCTCCGTTCCAAGTTTGAAATAACAGCAGCAGATGCTTTCTCTCTCACATTGTCCTTTATTTCTATACGACAACTTTTACACAGTTATCAATTGTTGTGCACAACAATGGCATAAATTCACATACATATCTGTAGATCATAATCAGCCATCGGAATTAAGAGTACAGGTATGGATAACAAGCGAGTGCATGTTTGCAGACGTTATCAAAGTAAAAGCATATAACGATGGAAGTGCTGCATGGAAACAGGCGCAGGTGTGTTTGCTCTTAAGTGAGCAAGAATCTGCTGAACGGAAAAGGGCAGCAGTGGAAAATCACTGCAGTGATGCAGAAGGTGTTTGCTTGACTTTGTGCTGCGCCGTCGTCGTTGTCGTTGCATAGACACGGAAGACGGGTCAGGCGCACCGTGGAATCTAATTGCAGTTGTCACAAACCGCTTTTTGCAGTAATAATGATGTAAAAGCACAAGTCGATACACTCTAATATTAAGAAAATAATACGATTAAAATGACACGACAGACAAGAATAACCTTTGATGGGTTAGTGCAGTCTAATAATGTTTTTATGGATTTTTGTGTCAGCTGGGAAAAATAAGTATTGGATGGCAGCCCCACATATCTACGGCATATGCATTATTCATATTTAATTTAATACACCCATACTTTAAAAGACAAGGCTTTTACATGATGTAAGTGCAAAACATAGAGTATGTTGAGCTAAGATGCATACCAAAAATGTCCCTGTGTTAATTAATTGCAGCTAAATGCTAATATTTGATATGAATGTTTCTCTTCTCAGGCAGAACAACAACAAGTGAGAAGATGTCAAAATCCTGTGCTTTGGTGGTGATGATGACAAGTGAGTAAAATGTTACCCCAGAGTATGAGGTTTCGTGAGGTGCTGGAGCCTATCCCAGCTGTCTTGGGACGAGAGGCGGGGTACACCCTGGAACGGTCGCCGACCAATTACAGGGCACATATAGACAAACAACCATTCACACTCACATTCATACCTATGGACAATTTGGAGTCGCTACTTAACCTAGCGGGCGGCACGGTGGTTTAGTGGTTATCGCACAGACCTCACAGCTAGGAGACCAGGGTTCAATTCCACCCTCGGGCATCTCTGTGTGGAGTTTGCATGTTCTCCCCGTGCATGCGTGGGTTTTCTCCGGGTACTCCGGTTTCCTCCCACATTCCGAAAACATGCTAGGTTAATTGGCTACTCCAAATTGTCCATAGGTATGAATGTGAGTGTGAATGGTTGTTTGTCTATGTGTGCCCTGTGATTGGCTGGCGACCAGTCCAGGGTGTACCCCGCCTTACGCCCGAAGACAGCTGGGATAGGCTCCAGCACCCCCCGCGACCCTCGTGAGGAAAAAGCGGTAGAAAATGAATGAATGAATAATTAACCTAGCATGGTTTTTGGAATGTGGGAGGAAACCGGAGTACCCGGAGAAAACCCGGGGAGAACATGCAAACTCCACACAGAGATTGCCAAGGGTACAAAATCCTTCTTTTTTACTAAATATCTGCTAACACAAAAAATGCTAAGTATCAAAGTAACATAAACACTTGGAAGAAAACACAAAACTTACCATAGGAGGTGGAAACGGGAACGAGAAGAATTCCAGAAAACAGGAAACTGTTTGATGGGGATGATATCGGCCGATACCGATTGATCAGAGCGATTTATGTCCTATTGATATCAGACAATTTACGTTGTGTAAAGTCTGCGTTTTATCTGTTGACTATTTGATTTGTCTTTTTACTGTACAAGACCCACAAAATGTCTCCAAACTAATGGTGCTTCTCCCCTTTGATCTCTTGCAGTCGTCTCACTGGTGTTGGCTGAAGAGAATTGTAAGTGCGCTTGATTTTTACATCAAATGTTTTCTGGATGTCAACTAACTTTATGTAATTGTTTAAATGTCTCCATCCCCGAAATTGCCACTATATTGTGTTCTAAATATACCAGAAAGTAAACCTTGCAGTGTCTGAGCGTGATGGTCAATCATTACTGAGGGAACACAACGAGGACATAGTGTGTGCTCGTCTTACTTTGTACTGTTGACTCGATAATGTCACTCTTTGATATTTGGATGGTTGTACCTGCCACTCATGCTAACATATGACCTACTTTGTTTCTGTCTACAGCTGAAGATGACCCATTTACCTTTGGTAATGTATTTGTTTTCTACCTACTACTTTCTAACAAAGTATTTATACATTCATTTATTCATTTTCTACCGCTTATCCTCACGAGGGTTGCGGGGGGTGCTGGAGCCTATCACAGCTGTCTTCGGGCGAGAGGCGGGGCACACCCTGGACCGGTCGCCAGCCAATCACAGGGCACATATAGACAAACAACCATTCACACTCACATTCATACCTATGGACAATTTGGAGTCGCTAATTAACCTAGCATGTTTTTGGAATGTGGGAGTACCCGGAGAAAACCCACGCATGCAAACTCCACACAGAGATGCCCGAGGGTGGAATTGAACTCCGGTCTCCTAGCTGTAAGATCCGCTAACCACTCGACCGCCGTGCAGCCGAGTATTTGAACAGTGTACCTTTACGCACCATCACAACCAATTTGACAGTCATTTAGCGTAGCTTATTTACTTCCATGGCAACACTCGGGAAGCAAGCATGAAAGGTGCTGACGCAAGTAAATAAAACCATCATTATGCTGAAACTAAATAAGCCTCACAGAGTTGATGAAATATCCGAAAGCAAACAAAAAAACGGGAAGACTGCATTGATGAGCTAAGTACCAACCGAAGGCCTGGCAGACCACCAACAACCAGCGAGAAGAAGGGTTCATAGAATTCACAGGAACACTTGTCGAGAATAGGGGCCTCCAAGCGGTCGCTCTCGAGCTACCTGTAGCTTGCCAGCCGCTATTGAGTGGCTCATCAAAGGGTCAATGAATATTTACTCTGAATTCAAACATTATGTTTCTACTTCCGGGTAATGAAAGATGACCAACAGTTCGTAAAGACCGTGACTGCGGCTGCAGTGTAAATAAAGTGCAATTTGAATTCTTACGCCACCTGGCTGGCAATCACAGGGCACATATAGACAAACAACCATTCACACTCACATTCATACCTATGGACAATTTGGAGTCGCTAATTAAACCTAGCATGTTTTTGGAATGTGGAGTACCCGGAAAAAACCCACGCATGCACGGGGAGAACATGCAAACTCCACACAGATGATTGCCGAGGGTGGAATTGAACCCTGGTCTCCTAGCTGTGAGGTCTGCGCGCTAACCACTCGACCGCCGTGCCGCGCCAATGCTGACATGTGTGTCTTATTTTCCATTATTATGTCTACTATAGTGAGTAATACAGTGTAAGAATGACTATAGGGGTGTTATTTAATATCGAGAGGGCTCTAATAGGGTTAAAAGGATATTTAGAAGGTCTTAACTAGGTTTTCTATGTTTAAGAAAATGTTCCATTCATAAATAGGGATTCACTTATCACGGTCGGGTCTGTAACTAAATAACAGTGATAAACGAGGGACGAGTGTACTTGCATTAAGATAAGCACTGACCCAAACGACTAGTAACCGCACTTTTGTTTGGTTTGTTCCAAGTGTTTTGACGTACTTGCCACTTAGTAGTAATGACTGCTGGTCTGAAACTGTCGCATTGACGACCTTCTATGACCTTCACTGACTTCACTGGTTAATACCCTGGTTACGTGTTGGAGCACATTTGTGGCAGACCACTCCTTCATTCCTTGACAAATTGACAATCCTTGACAATTTGGAGTCGCTAATTAAACCTAGCATGTTTTTGGAATGTGGGAGGAAACCGGAGTACCCGGAGAAAACCCACGCATGCACGGGGAGAACATGCAAATTCCACACAGAGATGACCGAGGGTGGAATTGAACCCTGGTCTCCTAGCTTTGAGGTCTGGTTCTAATACTTATGAGACAAATCTAAAGGAGAAAGACCCACATACGTTTGCCTAAATGTGCCCTGCGATTGGCTGGCAACCAGTACAGGGTGTACCCCGCCTGTTAGGCTGGGATAGGCTCCAGCACAGCCTTTCCCTGATACTCTCATCCATGGATATGCACCTCTACGTTTCCGTATCAGCTGATGGAAATCCTGATTTTCTTTTCACAGACTACCACAGACTCCGTGTTGGAGGTCTGATTTTAGCAGCTGTCCTTTGTCTCATTGGCATTACCATCCTTCTCAGTAAGATGATGCGTGATACACACACACACACACACACACACACTTTCTTGAACTGTTCTAAAAACGGAATTTCTCTTCAGGTGGCCACTGCAGGTGCAAGTTCAAGCAGGACAAACGGTGACACTTGCAGATGAATTCTTATTTCTATTTGCAAAATGTACCATGGCCAAAAACTGAAGTGCTTTTTGTTGTCTTCTGTGTTTTTTTTTTTGTGCTTCACTGCAGGAGGAGAGCAGGAAGCAACACTCAGGCTATGCTGGCTGAGCAAGGTAACGTATACACAGCTATAGATGACAGATCATGCCGCAGTTTATATTTATATTTATATTTATATTTATATTTATATTTATATTTATATTTATATTTATATTTATATTTATATTTATATTTATATTTATATTTATATTTATATTTATATTTATATTTATATTTATATTTATATTTATATTTATATTTATATTTATATTTATATTTATATTTATTTGGGCAAATACACGAAGCACCACAGTGCATCTCCCACACCAATCAAAATACAACTCTCCATTATTTATATTTGTATTCAGCTATCTGATCACAAGCCCAAAAGGAGTAGGCTGAAGCAAAAGCTTAAAAATGCCGACCCCTTTTTGCCACAGTCTCGTTTTCTCCTGTTATTATTATCATTGTAATATTATTATTGTTATTATCATTATTATCATTATTGTTATAATCTTTATCATTATAATCATCATTAATATTACCATTTTCATCATTATAGTTAACATTTTTTTGATTTTTTTTTAATTATTTAATTTTACAGACTTCATTGCTTCTTGTAGAGTGCAGTATCATTCCATCGGTTATTTTCTGAAATCCGCAGTATTTGTGTTTTTATTGTCAATTTATTAGCCCACTTTTTTGTGACATTTACATATCATTTTCTTCATTGCATGTGTCTAATCTTGAACTTGAGACTGTGTCTGAACAGGTGACCAACCCAAACATCAGTATCTTCTTGTTAAGCCCTACCTGAGGTTTTTAGACGTGTTTATTAGTTTGTGTGTGTCTAGTCTTGTGCATTAAAAAGCAAGGTTTTACCGATGACCAGCAGCTCTAGCGCCAGTCTTCACTTGCCGTGCCTAATCTGGGTTTTTTTTTTGTATTGTATTTTATTGTATTGTATTGTAATGGTTGTTATATTTTGAGGTATATGTAGATAATGTGTTTAATGTTTTTTTAAATGAGTATTTTAAATCACCAGCTTTCTTTGTTTTATCATCAACAACCAATTGTTGCAAACTCAATTTTTGAAGCAATGATGTACTAAAGTTTGAGATCAGATTATGAACACAACAATAACCTGTGCGTATACTCGGGCACGGCAAGATACTCCACTCTATTCCTGATTAAATATTGGCGATTACACCACCCATTGGCCATCCTGCCAAAGTCTAAAGTTCTGTCCATCTATCCATCCATTGAATATTTTGCTTTTTCTTCTTCTGAGCAGCAGATTAGGGGATTTGGAGCATGACTGCATACATTATCATAGAATAATATATTGATAAAGATGTGTGTACCCGAGACTTTTTATCCATAACGCAAGTGTCTCGCTATTTGTCTGCAGCTCGTGGCTGTGATTGCTAGAAGATGACAAGAAAAACAATGACTCCCAGAAGTCAGATCCTGAGGAAGCTGCAGCGTTCGAGACCCATGCAGAGGCTTTTTCATTGTTCCAGGAAGCAACAGGAGGTTATAAAAGATGTGGGCCTGTTGTGATTTATTTGTGCCTGACAACTGCTCTGCAGCCCGCTGTTCTATATACTCTCTCACACACACACACACACACACACACGGACATGAACACGCTTATAGACACACAAACCTAGCACCAAAAATGTTCTTCATGTAGGTTGTGTCAAATGTATCACAGTGCTATTTGTAGCTGTACTGTATCTGTGTGTGTAAGGTTGTTGAGCTCGCCTGTAGATGTTAATTACTGCAAACAGCCTAACACGTTATGCATATATTCATGTCAAATACAGCGAATAGAAGTGAATAGTCGTGTTAATAATTTATGGTGATCATCTTTTTAGTTTTGTTGAACATTACGGTGAACGGCAGTGCAAAAACACAGAATCTGTCATGTTTAGGTTATTAAATAATCTTTGAAATCACAATGAAAACGTGTTACATTCTTGTGTTCTTCTTTTGCATAACCAGGACCATATGTTGTATGTTGTGTGTGATATGTATGTCAAATATCTGATCTACAGACATAAACACACCAACATGCAGTGGTAGATGTTCATTAAAGGCTTTACTGCATAACATGACAGTTGAGTAATACTCATTAATATACAAACGTGTCCATCTTACTTCGTGATAGGGGCCTGAATGAATACAAATAAAGACCAAATTGTTACTCGGGCGCCATCTAGTGGCTGAGACATCTACCTGCAATAACAGTTTAGGCGGCTAGTACCTTCAGTACGGGTCAAACACGTTGATGTGTTGAATGAGAACGTGTGATGCTAGCATAGACATGCTAGCTAGCCAAGCCGCCGCATCGAGTGAGTTTGTCCACTGCTGCGATATGTTCATATAGCCGCCATATTGGATGGGTCACGGCTGTGCTCTAAATGATTCCAAGTCTTACGGTACTTATGTTGATAACGCGCCTTTCTACAAAGACATTTATGTTAATTCCTCTCGCTTATACATTTACACGTACATTGATACACTTGTTATTGGTGCCTAACTGTTCCCCAAGTGTATTAGTGCGGGAGTAAATGTATAAACGAGATGAATTAACGTATTTTTGTGGAAAGGCGCTTCATGGAAGTAGGTACATTGACTTGTTTTCATTTACAGAGCAGCCCTGAACCTGTCCAATATGGCGGCGACGTTGACGTACGGCTCAGCGCTCAATGCGGCGTCTATCCATGTCTATGGGTGCTGGGTATAGCAAATCAGATAGCGCCCTCTAGTGGCTGTGAGCAATGTGACTGAATGATGAGTATGTTAGGATCTTCCAGCACGCCATCAACTCAATACTTACATTTCAGAGACGAATAAAAGCAGCAATAAACAGATAGTAACATCTGTGTGAATGGCGTCCGTCCAACCAAAAGTTGGGATGCTTTCTCATTCAACAACGACAAAGTTTGAAAGGCGTTATAGTTGACATTTTGGAGCGCCAATAATGAAAAAAGGAAACATTCGTGTTTGATTGTTGGGTTTATCTATACCAATACTACACGCTATGATGTTTTGTAGCGTTCGAGTGTGCATTGTTTTTATTATTATTGGTTGTCATAAGGACTGTTTATTATCAAACACACACAAAAGCGACACATCCCGTCAGTGGCGTTGCTTTTATTTTGAAAATCTGGAGAGGAAAATGGGTCGTTATGTCTGGCAACTGGACACCATCCCATTAAAAAAAAATCCACACCCTCCCTCAGTTTGTCGAGTCGCCAAGTACCGTTGGTTGATTCTTGATTGGAGTGTACAAAAGTGTACAACATATTTGAAAACTACCACTTATACACGTTAAAACTTTTTTCACGTTTTTTCCAAATCCCTTGTTTTTCAAGACCCACACCGTTATGGACCCCAGCGCCCCTCCGAAGGATTGGACGAAGGAAAAGTCTTCCATGGGCCAGGCGGCCCCTCCGCCCTACCATGATAATCCGTACCCAGGATACCCTCAGCCTGGCCCGGGTTACCCTCAGCCTGCGGCGGGATATCCTCATCCCGGGTCCGGTTACCCTGTTCAATCGCAGGTAAGCAACCAACTCTAAAATAATAACTGAAACTAAACATGTCTTATCTATACATTTATTATACACACACATATATATATATTGTGTGTGTGTAGATTTGGAAATAAAGAAATGTATTATTTATTGTATACACTGCTTCAGTGATGACTCGTAGTACCTGATTGTTCATGTATTCACCCTGCACGTGAGAAACGAATTTTGGGGCTTAATATGCTACAAACATGCTAACTGTGATATGGAGGCTCACTTACATTTCATTTCCTCTCTCATCATTGGATAAGCTTGAGCGAGCCTGAAAAGTTTCACTTCCCGATAAGTTTCATTCTTATCTATGCTGACTCACAGAAGTGAATTTTTCCCGTGTGTGACGTACAGGACTCTACCTATCCGCCACCATATGGCGGTGCTGGGTACGGACAGCAACACTACACGCCGGGTCAGCAGTACCCACCCCAGCCTGCCACGGTCACTGTCCAGCCCACGGTGTTTGTCACCCAAGGTCCGTTGGCTAACCCTGTCAACGACTACCTGTGCTACTCCATCTTCACCATGTTGTGCTGCTGCCTGCCCCTTGGAATTGCCGCCCTCATCTACTCTATTAATGTGAGTTACATTCACTAGCATGTACACGAAGTACATATGAGAACTTTGGAGTGGGGTAGGCTTTACTTCAGAACTACTTTTAATCATACTGTACCACTTGTGGTGTCACCTTACCAAGAACACTAAACTCATCACACAGCAACTTAACACTCCAAATGTGTACCTATTAAATATACAAACGAGCAACAAAACAAGTTTAAAATTAAACAACTATTTTTAAGTTTTTCGATAATGCAACGCATTCATTGGCGCCTGCCAGGGTGTTGCGATGATATCAGCCTCCCTCTGGGCTCCTCTGGCTCTCTTTACATTCACTAGCATGTACACAAACTCCATATGAGAACTTTGGAGTGGGGTAGGCTTTACTTCACTACTATTAATCATGTAAATACTGTACCACTCGTGGTGTCACCTTACCAAGAACACTAAACTCATCACACAGCAACTTAACACTTCAAATGTGTACCTATTAAATATACAAACAAGTACCAAAACAAGTTTAAAATGAAACAACTATTTTAAAGTTTTTCGATAATGCAACACATTCATTGGCGTTTGCCAGGGTGTTGCAATGATATCAGCCTCCCTCTGGGCTCCTCTGACTCTATTTACATTCACTAGCATGTACACAAACTACATATGAGTACTTTGGAGCGGGGTAGGCTTTACTTCAGAACTACTATTAATCATGTAAATACTGTACCACTCGTGATGTCACCTTACGAAGAACACTAAATTCATCACACAGCAACTTAACACTACAAATGTGTACCTATTAAATGTACAAACAAGTGCCAAAACAAGTTTAAAATGAAACAACTATTTTTAAGTTTTTCGATAATGCAACGCATTCATTGGCGCCTGCCAGGGTGTTGCGATGATATCAGCCTCCCTCTGGGCTCCTATGGCTCTCTCTGGTGGACAAACACAGCATTGCAGCACCATCAATCTTTTCTATGCTCCAATGAAATGCATTGCTCAGATGAAATGCATTATGGGATGAATCCCAAATATATGTATATATATATATAAATTTAAACTTGTATAAGTACTTGTTTGTATATTTCCACGGTATAATTTTGATGGTTAAGTTGCTGTGGGATGAGTTTAGTGTTCTTTGTAAGATGACACCGTGAGTCAGAAATGTAAATAAATAAATAGGAAATACATAATTTAGAATAAAGGAAGACATTAAAGATATGCAAATATGTTGAGAATAAGATGTCAATACAGGAGTAATGGTGGATTGTTGATGACGCCAATCTGCATCAAGTCTGTGTTTTGTGTCGTTTCTCCGCTTGCAGTCGAGATGTTGTCATCTTTAATATGTGTCCAATTCCTTGATGTCTTGCAAGTAAATTGTGTTGTACTGTAATGGACTCGGGTATGTTAGTGGTGACAGAATCAGGAACGAGAAGTGAAACTGTCACGCTGTCAAATTCACGGATTGTGACAATTTATGTATTTTCACAAAACAAACAATCAACTTTTGCTTAATATAAGGCACCAATAAGTTAATGCTCAAACCACAAAACTCCCAGCAACAGTTTTATTGTTATATAACATCAAGTGTTTATTGTACCAGATTGTGTCAACAATTCATAGGGACAAGTTGAACCGCATTGAGAGGTCTTCTTTGCCAGGTGATTGAAAGGTTGCACGCAGACAAAGACGAGAGGATAAAATCGGTGGCAAATGTGGTAAACAGGGTCTGTTTGTGTTTCACGGGTTTTGCATGAGGTACTGTACTTTTGCTGGTAAATACCACAGTTTTATTGCGTCATCGATTCTCGTAAGTACTCCAGCTCCCCCAGTGCCTTCGCTCTGCGTCTGTTCCCAGAAGCACAGGCCAGACGATTGTTATAAATTCCAAAGCTCAAGCCTGCATTGAGTTTCGTTTTTAAAACCAGGATATGTTTCGTATGGGTTTTATGGTTATTTTGGAGTGTTTTAGAAAGTACTGTTGGTTGTCATGATCCTTTTTTGGTGTTTACATGGCAATTATGAATTCAAATGGAAGTCACTTTCAAAGTGACTTTTGTGCTTTTATTAATATGTGGACATGTGTTGTTGGTCTTTGAGGTAAATGCATGGCTGTAAAGCAGTGAGTCATTGCAGTGGTATGAGGGATACACACTTCTTTAGGACAGAAAACCTCTTAATTGTTTCCATGTGGTCAGCTTGAACGGGGAAAAAAAACTCCCCCGGAGCTTTGTTTTCTTAAACTAATCAGGCGACACTTGAAGTACAGCGTTTGCACAGCTAGTGCAGACACCAGCATGACCATGGTGGTGGGGGGGGGGGGGGGGGGGTGCTTGTAGAAACTGATTGAACATTTCATGTTGTGATGTTTTGTCTTCAACATGTTTAGCGCATTCACTGGCACGGCTTCTTCGAGAGGCGGGGTACACCCTGGACTGGTCGCCAGCCAATCACAGGGCACATATAGACAAACAACCATTCACACTCACATTCAGACCTATGGACAATTTGGAGTCGCTAATTAAACCTAGCATGTTTTTTGGAATGTGGGAGGAAACCGGAGTACCCGGAGAAAACCCACGCATGCACAGGGAGAACATGCAAACTCCACACAGAGATGGCCGAGGGTGGAATCGAACTCAGGTCTCCTAGCTGTGAGGTCTGCGTGCTAACCACTCGACCGCCGTACAGCCCGTGCAACATTCATTCATTCATTCATTTTCTACCGCTTTTTCCTCACGAGGGTCGCGGGGGGTGCTGGAGCCTATCCCAGCTGTCTTTGGGCGAGAGGCGGGGTACACCCTGGACTTGTTGCCAGCCAATCACAGGGCACATATAGACAAACAACCATTCACACTCACATTCGTACCTATGGACAATTTGGAGTCGCTAATTAAACCTAGCATGTTTTTTGGAATGTGGGAGGAAACCGGAGTACCCGGAGAAAACCCACGCATGCACGGGGAGAACATGCAAACTCCACACAGAGATGCCCGAGGGTGGGATTGAACCCTGGTCTCCTAGCTGTGAGGTCTGCGTGCTAACCACTCGACCGCCGTGCAGCCCGTGCAACATTCATTCATTCATTCATTCATTTTCTACCGCTTTTCCTCACGAGGGTCGCGTGGGTGCTGGAGCCTATCCCAGCTGTCTTTGGGCAAGAGGCGGGGTACACCCTGGACTGGTTGCCAGCCAATCACAGGGCACATATAGACAAACAACCATTCACACTCACATTCGTACCTATGGACAATTTGGAGTCGCTAATTAAACCTAGCATGTTTTTTGGAATGTGGGAGGAAACCGGAGTACCCGGAGAAAACCCACGCATGCACGGGGAGAACATGCAAACTCCACACAGAGATGCCCGAGGGTGGGATTGAACCCTGGTCTCCTAGCTGTGAGGTCTGCGTGCTAACCACTCGACCGCCGTGCAGCCCGTGCAACATATTTACGTAAATACACTTCAACATCCATGCGGACAATTAGTGTGACCTGCAGAGGCAGGATTGGGAGGAAGGGCCTCCCTGATCTGAACCCGTTGGATTTCTGTGCTAACCACATAATAAACCCCATGTTCGAGCACAAGGCATGTGTCCAGCACACTATAGGCGCAGAGTCATTATCGACTTTGTAGTTGTATCTTCAGACGTGCGTCCGCATGGTGATGAGAGGTGCTGAGCTGATAAGTGGTTGTCACGTAGTGGTGAGTTGAATGGCAAGGGGGGGTGAGGGGGGGGGTGTCGGACAGACTTGGCAGACCCCAAATGTGAAGTGGGTGCGTGAGGAACATCTGGCAGAGTCTCACGTCTGTGGAGTTTTCAACTTCTAACTGTGAATGTAGTATTCTACATTGGTCAATAGGTGTCAGTCAGTAAGTGTTTGGCGAGACAAGCACCAGTCTTGATCACCAGAACAACACGCAATCAGGTGATCTACCATGAGCATACTAATCCTAATCATAATAATAACACAGGCTCTGAGACCGCGACGGCCCCCGAGGGACCACATTTACTGCGACACGCAAGTTCTTATACAGTAAACCTCGGATATATCGGATTCAATTGTTCCCACTGGTTTTGTCCGATATAAGCGAAATCCGTTATATGCGTATACCGGAAAATGTCCGTTTTACGCATATATCGGATTTATATCCGGTATATGCGTAAATCGGATTTTATCCGTTTTAAAAAGGCACTTCCTTGACTATGTTTCCAATGTACCTGGACGCGCAGGCAACGCTGCAAATGACGTCGTATAGCGGCCTGTCACGATTCGGCGAATCGGAGCGCCACGATGCGGCCATCCGATATATGCGAGGGAAATTTAATGGAAATGCATTGGAACGGAACTGGAGATTTTGTCCGAAATAGGCGAAATCCGTTATAAAAAATCCGATATATGCAATGAATTTTTATTGGAAATGCATTACAGAAAAATTGGTTCTTTTTTATCTGTCCGTTGTGAGCGAATTTCCGATATATCCGAGTCCGATATATCCGAGGTTTACTGTATGACATATTTTGTCAGATTATTATTTTATTATATTGGGTAATAGGAGTGTAAAGGTGACTGTGGGTGCTTTTTTATATGTCCGTGAATAAATCAGTTGATGTTTAGTTGCTCCTCATATCTCTGTGAAGCAGAACGCCAGATGGCCTGTTGTTTCTCATGCGTTACTCGTGTCCCAAAGTGAATTTTGAGAGCTTCAGCCAGTGTGCAATTTCCAATTTCCTGTGCTTCTTCCTCCGTTTTTTTTGTAAGAGCCAAAATTGAAAACAGACACAAAATGTTTAGCGACTTATCTTTAAGGAAAATGATGACATACATTTAAAAATAACAATTGAGCAGTTCCTTGAAAACTGAAAAATTAGATGTGCATGTGAGTGTAAATGGTTGTTTGTTTATACGTGTCCAGTGATTGCCTCAGGTTAAGCGGTTTTAAATCTGCAAAGATTTGCGGAGCATAGACTGAGAGTAACATATTGTCGGCCTCGTGCGTATCTCCGTGTTGCTGTTGCGTGGCGTGTGCTGTTGGGCGACATCTTGTCAGGATACCCACCTTCAAATTAGCAGCGAGACATTCCTGATGAAAGCCTTGAGTGTGAGGCTGTGTACATATTGTAACAGGGGCATGGTTGTGTACTGAGTATAGTAGCTATAATTGACTGCAACTTTCCATGATACTGTGGAACAGACAGTAAATATAGAAGCATTAGAGTACTGTACAGTAAAACATTCTTATTTTCAATGTTCTCTGATGGCATCATATATCATCTTGTTGATACAGGATAGTAAGTACAGTAGATTTTATGTTGTAACATTAGAAGTAAAAAATAAGTACTTTTTATGTATTTATTTTTGCCGTTCCCACTAATGCACATAAAGATTGTGTCATTATATGAGAAGGATAATTTCAAGATCACAAACACTTTGCTACAAAATTATCATATTTTTCAGACTACACGTCAAAGAACACATCATCATCAAGTTGCATTTTTTTTTCCTGAAATGAACAGCGATCAAACATTTAATCTGGAAATGTATGTAACATATTATCACTTATTCACCTACACAATAGCATAGAAGAACATACCTGCGAAGCTGAATAGGCTAAATTAACAAGCAAGTTACTAGTAAGCAAGTTCACCGAGCTCCCGATCTAATTCCACATCACTGAATTCTTGGTTGTCACGAGTCAAGAGCTCTTGGTTCATGTCTGTCAATATGAATTAACATTTAAAAACATGTTAAATTATACATATATTTGTATATATACAGTAAGTCGCACCTGACTATAACTCACACGACCAGCCAAACTATCAGTCCAAAAAATATGATATATATTTACATGTACTAAAGAAAACCGAACTATGGTATTAAATAGATTAAACGCCTTAACATGACCGTGTTTGACTCTTTAAAAGTTGGATTAACACACGCACCAAATTTTTTTAATGAATTCGAGGAACACCATAACCAAAAGCAGGTGAGAAATTGTGTACAGTGGGCCAAATGGGGACACACACACAGTTAATAACGCACCAAAATGAAAAAGAGCACTGACTAACACATGCCACTGTACCACATTTAGAGCTGCAACATTAGCCTACACACACACGGTAACGTGTAACACACTGTAACATTACACAAAAAACAACGCTTCCTAGCAAGCGCTACTAACACCGTGTTAATCAGCGTGGTGTAAGTTGAAGCCAAATGAGGATCGAAGGCAATTCATCATATGTAGAATCAGATGTGGAATCAGATGTTCTCTCAGAGGCATCACTGCATTGTCTGTAAATAGAATGGCCGCCGGCCAATCGCATGGCCACGAGTATCTAATTAATGTGGCAGAACAAAGTCTCTTTCTCCATAGATGCTAAAAAAAAAAAAAAAAAAGACGTGTTTTGGTCTCATCAGACCTCAACAAAGCTGATGTCTCCAGTTTATGATTGACATGACTATTCATAGCGGATTGTCATGTTATTGATTCAACTGTGAGTTCAACTATTATTTTTACACAAACCAAACGTTGTTGTCCCCCACTCACTGATGTTGCGAATGGTCGTCTATCTAAAGGTGTGTCCTGTGATGAACTGGTGACCAGTCCAATGCGTAGTCTGCCTTTCCGAAGTCCAAAGTCTGCTCAGATAAGCTCCAGCGATAGAAAATGGATGTTTGGGAGTATGGATGTCCTGATAAAAATCAACTCTTATGCACATACATTTAAAAATGAAAGTAAGCACAAGGGAACTGCGCACATCAAAACGCCAAGAAGGTCATCGTGTTGTATACACACCAAATCATAACAACCCCGTCATTGTCTAAATATTATCTGACTGTAAATGGAGAACATGGAAACGCATGGCCATATTTGTGTGAACTGATATACCGGATGGAGAAAAAAAAAAAAAAAGTTAGATAGTGAACTTGGAGAGGAAAAAACAGACATGAACAGAAGAGTGCTGCGGAGATACGGTTCAAGCTGCTGGAATGTCTCCTACTTAATATTCTCTGTTTGGCATTTCAACAATGGCCAAGAAAACAGAAGGAATGCTCGATCAAGCCTCTCGGAAGCCGTGTTTCCCACATGTAAGGAAGGAGGCACTTCAGCATTCACAAGAATGGAGACCTCCGGCCAGAAAGTTAAATCCCATATTTGGAATTGTTTGCCCAAGCACACTGTGACAAGCAGCAGTGTCCGCAATCAGCAATTGCGCTCTGACAAGAATGAGGGAGTAGATGGCATCATAAATACAACTCTAAACATCTCCACTGCAACATCATCCGAAGCCATTCACAATTAAAATGTCAAAACCAGGGGTCTCAAACTCAATTTACCTGGGGGCCACTGGAGCTAGGGTCTGGGTAAGGCTGGGCCGCATCAGGTTTTCCCCCCCAAAAAAATGCATTTATTAAAAACAGAAAAATATACAAACTTTTTCAGTGCTTTGGTTCCGATTTTCTACAATAAAAGCTCTGATAAAACATTCCACTGTTCTCAAATATCTTAATTTTTATTTTTCTGCGCAAAATATGATTAAAAATAAATAAACAAATCAAGAATAAAGAAAATCAATCAATCAGTAATAAATAAATATAATAATAATAATAATAAAATGGCAAATAATAAAAACTTAATAATAAAAACCACATATAGTTGGTGGGTAGACAAATTATTTTTTTCAGATTAAAATGAACAAAGCATTATTAGAGCCCTGTAGACATGACAAAACACGACTATAGTCACATTTATACTTTTTTTATTTACAACATATTGCGCAACTGCAACTGGTCTTGAGACACATGCTAACTCGCAAACTAGAGAGCTAGCGACCTAAACGGTAGCCTTCAAGTTATTTCCTTTAAACTTAAATAGCCAAAAACGTACCACTTCCACACGGATAGGGAGGATAACTATTAACAGTTATTTAACCTTTAACATGAACATTAATCAAACGTAATAATTTTTTCTGGGTACATGATACCATACAGCATCCGTATCAAACTTGCGCGGGGGCCTCAAACTAGTGTCCGGCGGACCACAATTGGCCCGCGGGCCGCGTGTTTGAGACCCCCGGTCTAAACTTTGGACAGAAATAAACGTGTAAACAACCTGAAGCACCGCAGCCAAGAAACTTGCTACAAAACGATGATAATTGGCTGATGTGAATAAATGAATAGAATTGAATGGAAGAAATATTACAATGTTAGTTTGAAATGTAGGTCAGTGCTTCCGGTCGTCGTCTCCGCCGGCCCTGATTGCACACCGCTGTAGCAAAGTGAGCGTAGCCTCTCTGATTGCTTCTAAACCACCATGAGAAAAGTATGAACAAATCTATACTATGCACTTAGGTCAATAACACAACTACTCTGAATCAGCGGTCATTTGAGAATGGCGCAATAACTCATGTTGCAAATGTGGGCCGGCGAAGGATCTTAAAGTGCTGGTGGTAAATGTGAGTCATGAAAAGATAAGGACATTTTTTCGAGAGATGAAATTTTGACAGCATCCGGTGAATCATTCGGACAAGCGAAGCATTTTGCGGGCGTCCTCAAACCGTTCTTTGTTCACCAAATCACCAGCTTGTTCCTGTGGTTTTAGCATCTAAAGTCAGAGGACAATATAGCCACTGTTTGTACTCTCTGCTCCATGGCTGCAGATATGATTAGTATTTTCTGTCTTCACATGGAACCCCTCATCTGCCACCGAGACGCAATTCACAATTAAATAGAGAACTAAAAATAATATATCATGTATTTAGGGCACAAGTGGGTTGGCAGGATCTTGTGAGCGTAAATAAATACCCACCAAAGCTAGTATGAGAGCGTTTGTGTTAGCTATACATGAACATTTATTCATTTATTCATTCATTCACAAGGGCCGCGTGGGTGCTGGAGCCTATCCCAGCTGTCTTCGGTCGCCAGCCAATCACAGGGCACATATAGACAAACAACCATTCACACTCACATTCATACCTATGGACAATTTGGAGTCGCCAATTAACCTAGCATGTTTTTGGAATGTGGGAGGAAGCGTGAGAAAACCCACACATGCACGGGGAGAACATGCAAACTCCACACAGAGATGGCCGAGGGTGGAATTGAACCGAGTCTCCTAGCTGTGGGGCGTATATGACCGATATGTACAAATTGTCCCTTTGGGTTAATTGGTTCCAAACCCGACCGCGATAAGTGCATTTCAAGTAAGCAAGTAGGATCCAATATCATCCATCCATTTTCTATCCCGCTTTTGTCCCTCGTATGCTGGAGCCTATCCCAGCTGCCACAGCCTGGGCTGGTCGCCAGCCAATCGCGGGGCACATACCGTGTATTTATATATATCCAATATGTCAGTTCGGGCGGCACGGCGGTCGAGTGGTTAGCGCACAGACCTCACAGCTGGGAGACCAGGGTTCAATTCCACCCTCGGCCATCTCTGTGTGGAGTTTGCATGTTCTCCCCGTGCATGCGTGGGTTTTCTCCGGGTACTCCGGTTTCCTCCCACATTACAAAAACATGCTAGGTTAATTGGCGACTCCAAATTGTCCATAGGTATGAATGTGAGTGTGAATGGTTGTTTGTCTATATGTGCCTTGTGATTGGCCGGCGACCAGTCCAGGGTGTACCCCGCCTCTCGCCCGAAGACAGCTGGGATAGGCTCCAGCACCCCCCGCGACCCTCGTGAGGAAAAGCGGTAGAAAATGAATGAATGAATGAATGAATATGTCAGTTATGGTTGTGATCACTGTCCACCCATGAAGAAAGCTGGTTCTTTGCCATTGTCCAAAGTCAAACAAACACGTCAGCAGACAAAGTCCTGATGAGCCACCGTGTCGACCCGTCCTTGTTTGACAAACAGCAGCTGTAAGCTTGCGCGAGAACACCTGACCCCGCTCCTCACAGCCATGTTGACTTTTTCCAGTTGGGTTGCAGACCGGCCTGTTTTTCTTCTTAGAGAATTTAACAAGGATGTTTATGGAAGTAATGCACTGCATTAGTGGCTCGTACAGAGACTTCTGCTGGGTAGTCACAGATGCTGTGATGCTATGGAAATGTCAGCGTTCCGTGTTCAAAGGCTTACCTTATTTGAAAAGTTATCATGGCTTTTTCCTTGATGTTTTTTTTATCTTTAGCCGTGAGGGAACACAGTTTGCTCCAACTCTGATTTATAAAAATAACCGGAATCTGTAAGAAACATTTACATGACCTTTTAAGACTCATATTTCCTCTGCTGTTCTAAATCTATTTTAATTCCTGGGCAATTCCTCGGGAAGTGCAGCTCTAAGCGTTGCTTCTCTGTGCTAGGGACCGTGAATAAATTCTTAGTGGTGGTGTAACTGACACTGTTTTGATGCTAACATGAGACAAAATATCTATTTAGTATATATTTCTTTGTCAAAAAACTGTTTAGCCGCTGTCTGAAGTGGTTCGCTGTATGACAGTTGTGCATTACGCAGCCAGCCTAATCAAATTTCTGCAGCTTTATGTTGTTTTTTTATTTTCTTAATGTCATTTAAGTACAGGGCTGCACACTGTTACATAAAACACAAACAAACTGCCATTTTACTGGAGGGCTCACACTGCAGGGTCATTCACGTGATGTCCGACACTTCCTCCTCACTCCGTCCCCATCCCCCAGCGAGCCTGACCCCCGAGGGCAAGTTGTGTTTTTTTTTAAACCTGACGGATTATTTACAAATATGCAGAGATTTCCTATCTGAGATTGGCTGATCCTTACATATGAAATCGAACTTAAGCAGGGGGGTCACAACTGAAAATGACGGCACGTCACTTCTTTGTCTTTCTATTAATTTCAACTGTTCTTCCAGGACCTCACATAAAGAACGGCAGAAAGACAAAATGCTGATGCCTTTCCTTCCCCGTATCTAATGTATTGTCGCTTTCTTGCTCGTATCAGCCACAGTCCCAACTTCCCAGAATGCTTTGCTACAAATAAATCCCAGATGTGGGGATTCAAATCCGAGGTAGTGGAGCTTTGAAGTTTGACAGCGCTCACTTTGACCAGTCACACGAATAGAGACCGTGGCCTTCAGGTCTTCCATACGATGTATCAGTAAAACAGCCATGTGTTTGGCAAAGAAACACAAGACATGACGGACGATGAAAGACAATGAATGTTATTGATGATGGTTGTGTTTTTTGGAGGGGAAAGGATGTTTGATGATAGACTTAGACTTCCTTTATTGTCAAAGCACAAAAACACAGCAATGAAACTGGCAACGGAATGTCGTTGCCTGGCTTCCGTATTACACCAAAGTCTAAAAAGAATGAAAAACAAAAAACTAAAACAAAGAGCTAAATAATAAGAGAATAAATCAAATGTAAACAACATAATGTACAGTATAAACAATTGCACAACAAAGAGCCCCAACATAGGCGACTCCACATTTCAACAACTGTAAACATTTTCATCACTTTTTAATACAAAAGCCGGAAAGAAGGAACGTGGAATCTGTGTGCTGGACTTTATCGGGACATTCCCACTGTAAACTGGCACGGAATTCCATTGTCGGCTGTTGTCCAGTCCCAACCGGCCTTTGAGCTTGGCAAACATGGGATAGTCAGAGGTTGTTACAAACGGCAGCATCAAGTCCAATAAAGGTAGTGTGTGAAAACCTTCAGCAGTAAACGTCTTACAGACTTTGTTTTCAGGTGTTTTTACAAGGTTTTTGTTGTGTAATTTTGTATTTATCTATAGTTTATGCACACCTGGGTGTAAGAAGTTCCGAACCTTACCTGTAGGTTTGTCCTAATCAAATATCACGACATCACTACTATTAACTCATACAATCCCAGAATGATAAGACTATCCATTTATTGGTTTTCTTTGCATTTATGAAGAGATTTATGAAGAGCACTTTAAACATCAGACCACATCAAACTATGTCATTTAATTTGGCAGTTTTGTTGTTGTTTTTTTTACTAAATAAGACATTCGACTTGCAAGTCATGTTGCCAGTTTGTATGTTAAAAGTTGAAATACTGGCAGGCCGGATTCAAATGCTTGGTGGGTTGCATGTGGCCCCGGGCTGTAGTTTGCCCACCACTGGACTAGAGTCCTGTTTGTTTCAGGTTGGAGATAGATACAGTATATATGCCGTTGGAATCGCACCGCTATTTGCTAATGGTAATGGTTTTATTTCATTTGAACATGCATCAGATTACAATTGAGTGCATCCCATAATCAGTTCACAGTTCCACATGTCCAAAAGGAGTAGGAAGAAGCATTCATTCATTCATTCATTTTCTACCGCTTTTTCCTCACAAGGGTCGCGGGGGTGCTGGAGCCTATCCCAGCTGTCTTCGGGCGAGAGGCGGGGTACACCCTGGACTGGTCGCCAGCCAATCACAGGGCACATATAGACACATTCATACCTATGGACAATTTGGAGTCGCCAATTAACCTAGCATGTTTTTGGAATGTGGGAGGAAACCGGAGTACCCGGAGAAAACCCACGCATGCACGGGGAGAACATGCAAACTCTACACAGAGATGCCCGAGGGTGGAATTGAACCCTGGTCTCCTAGCTGTGAGGTCTGCGCGCTAACCACTAGACCGCCGTGCTGCCCAGGAAGAAGCAAAGCTTATTAAATCCTACCCCTCCATCTGGTACTTTTACAACCAGTAACTGTTACATTTGTTCACTTCCTGCTTTCCAAATATAAGTAAAAAAAATTGTAATTTTTTTTGTATTTTTTTATATATGTTCTTATTTTTTATTTTTTTTTTATTTTTGTCACGAGGTGATATGACCATGCAATGACATAATGGTTACCATAGTTACTGTCAATATAGTGATATATATATAGCACATCATGACTTGTTCAATATAGTTTAAGGTTTTTTTTTTATTTTAGTTTTTTTTTATTTTATTTAATTTTATTATTTTTTATTTTTTTCTTTGTTTTGTGTGTTTAGTGTCCATTTAATTTATTATTTAAATGGATTTATCGGTATGACATCATAATTCCTCATATCAGCCCAATGATTATCGAGCCCTACAACTGTTGTGTTTGAGTCAAACAACCGATGGAAAGGTCCTGTAACAGGCGGTGTCCGGCTTACACATTTTTAAGGAGTACAGTCGAGCAGCCCTTTTTGGTTGAAGATGTTACGTAACGTGTTGTATAAATCAAGCGTGGGTCTGGAGGGCAGCGCCATAGTGTGTGAGACAATATGCAACCCTGAGTGAAAGTGAGCCAGGCAGCTGTTGGCAATCACGACTGACTTTGACACAACCTTCTCACGGCACCAGAAAACCACATCCTGACATTTACTATATTCACAGAAACACACTCCAATGTACGCGAACCCCCCCCCCCCCCCACCTCCTCAAATCGCCCACTTCACTCTCCTCTGAGAAATAATACATCCTCCTATGATTTCAAACACTCTAACTTTATTTGATCAGATGAACGCAAGCAATACAGTGATCCATGCTCGGGATGCATGCAAATGCAGAGAAAAGGAGAGTATGTATTGGGAGGGCGGGGGTTCAAACTTGGATTCTGTCCTCCACCCGAGCAACTGGTGCGTCACTCAACTCTGTGACGCACAAGGGTTCATTCACTGAGTGGGAGTGGGAAGGGTCCGGTTACATGTTGTTGTCCGGTGGGACTACAGAGTTGATTTAGAGGCTCGGATCCTTTTCTACAAATGGACAATGACGCTCTCCGCTCATTTTAGTACATATGTTGTTTTTCATTCCATTTTCATCCCGTTTCATGCTGCACTTTATTCACAATCATCACTCAACGCATCGGATTTGGATTCCTGCGTCTACAGCTGTTTTTAATCAGACGCATTCTTGCAAAGAGTAAAGAACTGAAAGGATTCTCCTGCTCAGATTCTCTTTCACGGAACCGAGGTCTAAAACAAAGCATCTACTTGTGATGAACTCCTTTAAAAACAAAGCCTTGATGAATATTAAACATCTATTTATTTATATTGGACCTGCCTGTAAACCATTGTCAAGTTAAAAGACATTACATGATTTTTAGCGCCATTACAGTACAATACAGTACTGACGTGAAGTACAATACATACACTGTAAGCACGTGCGGGAGAAGATGAGTGAAAGCTGTTACTTTGGTTTGAGGTTGTTGCAATGACGGGCGCCTCCAGGGGTGAAATCACAGATAACGCTTTCACTTCACGGAGACTGGCGATGTACAGTAAATGTTTTGTTAAAGTCAGTACAGTATGCTAACAAACTGTAGATTGTGTGTGTGTGTGTGTGTGTGAGACAAAACTAAGCTATGCTCATTCTTTGACCCTTCGATTTGGTAATGGTAATGGTAATGGTAATGGTAATGGTAATGGTAATGGTAATGGTAATGGTAATGGTAATGGTAATGGTTCTATTTCATTTGAACATGCATCAGATTACAATTGAGTGCATCCCATAATCAGTTCACAGTTCCACATGTCCAAAAGGAGTAGGAAGAAGCAAAGCTTATTAAATCCTACCCCTCCATCTGGTACTTTTACAATCAGTAACTGTTACATTTGTTCACTTCCTGCTTTCCTAAAATAATGAAAAAAAATGAAATCATTTATTTTAATTTTAATTTTTAATTTTTAATTTTTTTAATTTTTAATTTTTAATTTTTTATTTTTTATTTTTTATTTTTTATTTTTTATTTTTTATTTTTTATTTTTTATTTTTTATTTTTTATTTTTTATTTTTTATTTTTTATTTTTTATTTTTTATTTTATAGGTCAGTGTTTGTCACGAGGTGATATGACCATACAATGACATAATGGTTACCATAGTTACTGTCAATATAGTGATATATATATATATAGCACATCATGACTTGTTCAATATAGTTTAAGTTTTTTTTATTTATTTATTTATTTTTTTAATTTTATTATTTTTTTGTGTTTTTTTTCATTTGGAAATTTTAAATTTTTTGTCCCATACCGAAGTACGAAGTGATATGAGCATCCAATGCCATAATGGGTACCATAGTAAGTGTCAATATAGTGATATATATAGCACATCATGACTGGTTCAAGACTCTTCATCCTTGTATTTAGCAAACATCAACTGCTTGTATTGTTTCTTGAATTGGCTCATCGTTGTGCATTGTTTGATTTCCTTGCTCAATCCATTCCATAGTTTGATTCCACACATTGAAATGCTATGGCTTTTTAACGTAGTCCTAGCATATAAGTGTTTCAAGTGTTTTCACATTTGAGTTGTGGTCTCCTATAGAGCAGCTACACACAATAACCCGCACAGAAAACTTTTTAGATTTACCAGAATCTGCTCCTATTCCAGCTGTATTTCCTTTTTATTTGTGCTTCCTGCTAAAACGGTTTATTTTAATGTATTCCACCCACGGCCATATATAACTATAACCCATATAAGGAAGTCCCTCTGTGACGTCACAAAGGGGCAGTTTTGCCACACCTTTTCAAACCGAGCGTTCAGAGCCATCCCAAAACTTCTTTCAGAGCTCACTTCCAAATGCGTAAATCTCGTTATCTGAAACTTTGATCATAATCTGAAAGATTATGCATTTTTGTGGTAAAATTTGAATTATTTTTTGTTGTCTCCAGGCCCGAGAAGCCAACCACAGTGGGGACCAGCTGGCGGCTGAGCGGAACAGCCGGACTGCCAGAACCCTGAACCACGTGGGCCTGGGACTCGGCATCGGCGCCATCATCCTCATGATCGTCTACCTTGTGGTTGTGGTGTCTCTGGTGTCTTAATCCTGCCTAAAATCATCTTCCACATATTTAGCCATAATCATATTCTCTCCATAACATTAAAGTCACCTGATTGGCTGTTAGGTTAAAGAAGCAAGAAGGGCAGCAGATGTGGAAAAGTTATCCAAATACCGTATTTTCTGGACTATAAGTCGCTCGGGATAAATAATAATAATAATAATAATAATAATAATAATAATAATAATAATAATAATAATAATAATAATAATAATAATAATAATAATAATAATAATAATAATAATAATAATAATAATAATAAATAAACATGAACAGAAAAGGTGTCCAGTGTTTATGTAACATAAACAGATTTTTCATTTATAAGTCGCTCTGGAGTATAAGTCGCAGGAACAGCCAACCTATGACAAAAAGTGCAACTTATAGTCCTGAAAATACAATATTTCTCCAAATGTTCCTATTATTTCGCTTTTGCTTTTCTGGTTTTTGGTCCTCGTCAGTGCAATTGACTCTTTGGCGGAAGCAGCTTAAAAGTAACCAGGAAGAAAGAAAGAGGAGATGCTTAACTAGATTGCATGGACGTCCATTAAAGGCCAGTCACACAGCCTTCCTGTCCGCTACGCATGTTAACATAACGGGGCAAATTTTGAGCCCGGTCCCCTCAGGGCGTGAAGACTTATTGTCCTTAGTGTCCTACACGCCAAGTCGATAACAGTTAGTCTAGTACTCTAGTGTCCATCTTCCATCTTCCATCTTCCATACATCCTGCACTCAGTGCACCAATTGTCGGTTACAAATTGATTTCCTGCTTCTTCATTGTCTCCCATTTTTCACCGGAAACATGGAACCTACCAAAAGAAGCATGGAGCTCCCGTCTTTCTACCTTATTCCGTTCTTTAGTAATCAGCAGTAAAACATGGGTAAGTTTCAGGAAAATCTCAGTTCCTGACTAAAAAAAGGGACTTTCACTTTGACATAATTTCTTTGTTTTTATGACAGTATATTTCAAAAACTATACCACAACATTAACAACACAAAAAATAGTTGTTTTAAGATCACAATAACAATTTATTAATAAATATAAACCCGGGAATTATTTACAGTTTTCACATTGGGAACTCAACTGTGTAACGCGTAACCTCATGCATGCTCCTCCATGTTCTTGCACTTCCATTTCCAGTTTGTGTGCGTGCGTACCGGACTAAACCGGTGTGTACCGGAGTTCCATTTCGAAAGGGGCGTGGCATATTTTCGGTACTGCCAATCCAGTTTGGAGGTCGGTCCTCAAACGCTTGTTCCAGAATGCGCCATGACCATAAACAAACATTTATTTTCACTTTTGATTCAGCCCTTAGTGGAGGTGCGATGCTTTAAAGTGGTCGTGGGTCTTTCCAGATTCATATTTCATCATCCTTGTTAATTTCATTGTATTGTTGTCTTGCGTTATGAGAAGATGATGACACCTGAGGCACATAAACAAATAGTATATACTCCGATTCGCTGTAGCTTCCTTACACTTTGCCTTTTCAATGTGTTCTATGGCAGTATTCCCACATGAGAAAAAAAAAAAACACACAACATTTAGATATATTTTTAGCTTATATGTCGCTCTCATAGATGGATAAACATAAGTACAGGTTTTGTAGTAAATAAATAATTTTTAGACCAACTGAGAAAATCGGATGCTTTCCCACGGCTCATCTATCATGACGAAAATGTTGACTAAAACTTTGAAATGTATACGTTTTTTTTCCAACTAACTAAATCAGGTTCAGCATCTCCGTGTATCTCATGTTTTAGTTGACTGTATGTAAGCAATCATTGTTTTTTTTTTTATAGTGCAGCCAAATCTGCTGTTTATTCTTGCAGAATATCTTCTTATTCTCTTATCCAAAGCTGAAAAAAGCCACGTCTTTACTGTGTTACTAATTTCTTTATATACGTAAATAAAGTTTTAAATATTTTGAAAAGAAAATGTCTCACTTTGCTTAATTTTTTTCCATCAGCTTTTACAGTTATTACGGCATGAGGATGTGTTTGACATATTTATCAATATTGACTTAAGCTGCGTCTCCTGTCAAAGCAGGTCAGTGTTTGTCAAGTTGCCTTGCAGCTTCAGGTCTCATTGGCACAATAAAACTCAGACGCTGCCGTAGTCAATGATTGAACCGCAACTTGGTGCAAATTCCTTTCAAACAAGCAAGAATATTATGCACATCATGCTCAAAGCTCATATAATGCTTCTTTATGAGCGATACTGCCAA
Source organism: Doryrhamphus excisus (assembly GCF_030265055.1). NCBI lineage: Eukaryota > Metazoa > Chordata > Actinopteri > Syngnathiformes > Syngnathidae > Doryrhamphus > Doryrhamphus excisus. The sequence continues at coordinate 2,766,929 of NC_080482.1, forward strand.
TTTGGGTGACGATTCGATACCAAGTAATGGACATCTCTGAATGACTTTGCCTTTAATTTGTTGGCTTTTTAACACTGTAATAATTCCAAGAAAATAATACAAGTGGTAATAATACATTGGTTCCTCACAGCTTCTATAAAGCCGATTCTTATCATAGCATTCTTGCGTCCACTCCCTTTCACTTGGGAACTCTTGGGAACATTGGCGCAAACTTTTATTGCGTCATTTTTGTCCTCACATGGGACTTCCAGCAAGATTAAACAGGTATCAGATGACCCATATTTTTACTGGACAGGGAAGTACAGTACATCTGCTGATAAGGGGGCTGCTGTTACACAGTCTTTGCTGCCCCCTATTGGCCAGGCTAGAAAGTGCTGTGTTTATTACAGCCTTGCCATACATGATTTAAGTGCTGTTACAGAAATGCACTAAGCATAATTCTTAAATCAGTTAATTAATTTAGTTAATAAATTATTAATTTCATTGAAGCTTAAAAACAGGTTAAAAGGTTGTACATTATTATAATGAGCTGACAAATAACTTAATTAATTTATTGCGTATGTTTTCGTTGTCCCCATGGCGGAACTAAAGATTGTTGTTTTGTGCTGCTAAGTGGCAGTATTAATTGAAGGACAAAGAAGGAAGTTGTAAACGTCGTTTGCACGTACTGTCAAGGTGTGAAGCTAACAGTCACATGGATTTCCAAGACTTTAATGACCTCTTTTTCACGACCAGCAGCCAACGAGGTATATTTTTATTTTATATTATATATAAGTTGTTAATTAGTCTTTCACGATATTAAGTTTCATTTGTATATGTTTGATATGACGGGGTCATTTTGTGACATGTACTGTTTGTATCTGGTTCTCACGGCGTCATTTAAACCACTCTTTGGCCAAATTGTTTTTCGGTACTTTATTCAACATTTGAACACAAGTAGAAATGTAAGGACGATGAGAAATAACACAATAAATTAAGTCACCCTTTGAATGTTTATTGACAAGAGCATAGCACATCTAGCTAGCACTGGCCTTCTCCGGAGTCCATACTCTATACTCGTAGTATAACATCCCTATATCATCGTAATTTAACATCACTAAGGCTGATTTGTTTCATGCTTCATTTAGCTAACAATGCTAACACCGCAAATCACAAACTACACGAAGCTACATTGCATTACTTTCGACTGCTTTGGAGCACTCACACCCATAGATCACAATTATGTGCTATTCAAGGCAACAGTGGGTGAGGCGAATATATATTTCTACACGCTGAGTAGTTAGCCATGTTTATTGTACACTTAGGCAATATTTACATTGGTAAAACATCCCTGTGCTGCTTTAAAGCAACCTCGTATTGCAATTCCCACAATCTCTTGTCCAGGCTGAAGTAGAGGCGACATTTAAAATCGACATCAAACTGGCAAAGGAGAGCACAAGACTGGAGTGATGCGACATGTTGACATGATGTAGAGATGTATAAATACTTGGAACATGATGTTGTGTGTTATCAGTGTAGAAAATGACACACAAAATGCACACACGTGCAATCCAAAGCATAGTTTCCCCAACTGTTGGGGCCGCCTCCACAAATGGTGGCTAAATGAGGTCTGGTAGAGTCCAAGGGGTGTTCTTAGTACGAGCGGATGGCCGGGGGCACGTGGGCGCAGTCCTGTTCGTCCAGAGAGTGGTCGATGACAGGACGGTACTCCAAGGTCACCTTCAAAATGACGATTTCAAGTTAACAAAAAGCTTAATGGGAGTGTAACTCGTGAGGTGGAGTTTGCGGTACCTTGCCGGTTTTGGGGTCAACGTATGACATGGTGTGTTTCCTCCAGTGGTCATCGAAGGGCTTCTTCTCCTGACCCTGCAAGGGCTTTGAATAATCGTACTCGTCGATACGATCCTGCAACGCAACAAAGACGAGGTGTCAGAGGAACCCGTTAGGAACACATTAGGTATCGGCTATCGGCAACACGGACCTTGAAGTCCTCTCTGGCGTGAGCCCCGCGGCTCTCCGTCCTCTGCTCGGCGGAGTTGATGGTCTGGACGGCGTTCAGCATCAGATTCTGCAGCTCCAACGTTTCCACCAAGTCGGTGTTCCACACAATGCCTAACGAGGACATGAGTTACAAAGAATGACGTTGAAATCCAGCTAAAAAAAAAAAAAAAATCAAAAGTAAACTCCTGCAATACCTCTGTCAAAGGTCTTGAGGTCTGCCATGGTCTGGTAAATGGCGTCCATCTTGTCACATCCTTCCTTCAGGACAGAACCGGTACGGAACACGGCAGCGTGGGTCTGCATGGTCTGGATGGCGAAGAGGAACGGGGGGGTTTGTACGTGATATTGTCTGTGGATGCGGTTCATGTGTGTACCTTCTGCATGTTGAGCCTGATTTCAGAAGTACGCAGGCTTCCATTCGCAAACCTCAGCTTGTCCAGGTTGGCCACAGACTCCTCACCTGCATTGGCCTTCAGAGGGGAAAGCGTCTCTCCTTAAGGGGGAAAAAAAAACATAAATCACATGACATGAACCAGAACATAGAGTCATTTTGGGACTATTATAATCTTGGCATGGTCATCTTCTGTGGCAGAAGTCCTCACCGGGTTTGTGCTCCTCAGCGATGGTGAGGGCGCAGGCTCTGCCGAACACCACCAGGTCCAAAAGAGAGTTGGCCCCCAGCCGGTTAGCACCATGGACACTTGCACAGGCGGCCTCCCCGCAGGCGTACAGTCCGCGAACCACTTTGTCTTCTCCGTTTGTGTGGGTGATGACCTAAGATGGGATGAAGATCTAACTCGGTCATCGGGGCACATGGGTGGCGTGTGAGAATGGGATCCTTGACACGTACCTGGCCCTTGTAGTTGGTGGGTATGCCTCCCATGTTGTAGTGGACGGTGGGAAGAACCGGGATGGGCTCCTTGGTGACATCGACTCCGGCGAAGATCATGGCTGTCTCAGAGATGCCGGGAAGCCTCGTGGCGAGCTGCTGAGGAGGCAGGTGGTGCAGCTGCAGGTACACGTGGTCCTTCTCTGGACCTACACCTCTACAATGGAGACGGATTCCCAACTTGGTGGTGTTGTTCTTGCAAACCAAAAGAATGAGGACTGGGAACCCTTACCTGCCCTCTCTGATCTCGATGGTCATGGAGCGGGACACCACGTCTCTGGAGGCCAGGTCCTTGGCGTTGGGTGCGTAGCGCTCCATGAAACGCTCACCTTCGCTGTTGATCAGGATGCCTCCCTCACCACGGCAACCCTCCGTGATCAGGCAACCGGCTCCATAGATCCCTGGAAAGATGTGTGGCGATAATGAGGCTTTGCTATTTATATTTATGTATGACTTATAATCTCTTGTTAGCGAGGCATGCTAGCTATCTAGCATTCATCAGCTAAAAATGCCGACATGAAGTCAAATACAAGTAGAAGGCATTCAGAAGACACAATTAACAACAATGTGAATGATTTTATTTTTGATTTTTTGGTTTTATTGTGGGCTGCATGGCGGTCGAGTGGTTAGCGCGCAGACCTCACAGCTAGGAGACTACGGTTCAATTCCACCCTCGGCCATCTCTGTGTGGAGTTTGCATGTTCTCCCCGTGCATGCGTGGGCTTTCTCCGGGTACTCCGGTTTCCTCCCACATTCCAAAAACATGCTAGGTTAATTGGCGACTCCAAATTGTCCATAGGTATGAATGTGAGTGTGAATGGTTGTTTGTCTATATGTGCCCTGTGATTGGCTGGCTCGCCCAAAGACAGCTGACAGTGGCTGGCTCTTTACTGTTAAGGCCAATGACTTTTTGCCGTCCGGTGCATGTTTCTCACGCCTTGCAAATTCAGGAAGCGATAATAATTGTGATTTTCAGGAAGTCCTTCAAATGCGTGATGACGTTGTATTTAACTTTCTGTGTACATGAACTATGAATTCTTCTGTCTACATTAACGAGACACTAGAAGCCATATTGAGTAGCTAGAGTGGTGTGTTCCCTTTCAAAACAACCTTGTTTCTACAATATGTATGTGTGTGAGTGTGTGTGTTTTTCTCACCAGTGGGATGGAACTGAACAAACTCCAAATCCTGACAGGGAAGACCTGCTCTGGTCACCATAGCATTTCCATCTCCAGTACTAGTGTGGGCAGAGGTGCAGCTGAAATAGGTTCGACCGTAACCCCTGCACACACACACAAAAAAGACACAAAGGGGAGTGTTTTAGATACAACAGTAGAATAGTGTCCAGCAGGGGGCGTCACAAGATCTTGTGAGATTAGCAAGTGACTTGTGGGAAGAGGAACTATGGCATCACTACTGGGAATGATAATACACGTGATGTCGGGGTGGAGGTGGCGGTGCGTGAGGCAGGATTGGAATCGCACACACATGAAGCTTCTTACATTTTATATAGTTTTCAAGTCAAATCATAGTCACCTCTTGTTTCCGTGAACTCAATATCGTACATATGGGGCGTTACGTACCCGGTCGCGATGACCGTATTCTGAGCTCTGAAGCGGTGAATAGAGCCGTCCTCCATGCAGAGTGCGATGACTCCTTTACACTCGCCATCTTCCATCAGCAAGTCCAGGGCAAAGTACTCCACAAAGTAACTGGTGTCATAACGCAGCGACTGGACACACAAGGAGAGACGGAGGTAAGCATGTGATGTACACTGGAGTAGGTTTATGCAACCAGGAAGTTACGGTAAATGTGTGAGCGTACCCGTCCATAGAGAGTGTGAAGTAGTGAATGTCCAGTCCTGTCTGCTACGCAGCAGCAGCGATGAGCTTGGCCCCCTTTGCCGTACTTGAGACTCTGACCCCCAAATGCCCTCTGGTAGATCTTGCCATCCTCTGTGCGACTGAATGGCATGCCGAAGTTCTCCAACTGGTGTAGAGACGAAGAGGATACGATATGCACTTTATCAAGCAAGATGCAGCTAATATATTATTTTGTATTTTGTGTACTAAACCACAGTATTTCGGCACATTATGTCCTGTAAAACTTTATAATATATATAATGCACAGCGACTGCCACGTAGAGCAGAATGTGCATCAATGTTTACCTCCACTACAGCAGCAGGAGCCTGTTCAGTCATGTAATGGATAGCATCCTGGTCCCCCAGCCAATCAGAGCCCTTCACGGTGTCATAGAAGTGCCACCTCCAGTCATCATCCTCCATGTTTCCCAGAGCTGCATTGATTCCACCCTGGGAAAATAAACAACTTGTGTCGGAGAACTTATTACAAGGTGATTGTTTAATTTGAGCCTCTCTCTGTCCGAATCAAATTGAAATATATTCGGCTTTTAAAATATGCATAGTGGTATAGATATGGTCTTAACGAATCATGTAACCGTGCAATGCTCTACCTGTGCAGCAACAGTGTGAGACCTGGTGGGGAACAGCTTGGTGACACAGGCCGTGTTGAAGCCGGCCTCGGAGAGGCCAAAAGCTGCCCGGAGTCCTGCTCCTCCGGCGCCAACCACCACGGCATCAAACTCATGATCTACAACTGGATATTGGGTGGAGACCTGAAGGTGAAAAGGACATTTACTACTTGAGAACCTAACCCTCCAACAGCTTTTAAATAGACAATAACAAACATGAATCATGTTGCTTTACTACTACTGTTTGTGTGTAAATATGTATTTAGACTCACGCCATCTGAAACGTTGGCATTTTTCTTTCCATAAACGGAGAAATGCAAGTTCTTTGAACCTTGAACTGCGGCTGCTGGGACCTGGCAGTGAAGCGAAAACAATATTTTAAAAAGACAACACAAACTTCCCACACTTGTTTACAACCTTGAACGTAGCTAATGTAGAGTATTACAAAAGCAGTAGCAGTGGTGCTATTATATTTCACCATTGAAACCAGACTTAAAACAAATACCACCTCATAAAAACATTATTTTACAAATATATATAGCCTTTTAGAATGTCATAATAATAGATGTTCATATATTTTATTAGATGTTGAATCATGAATGTTCTAATTCACTGATGCTAATTTTGCTAACAGCAACTACAATGTTTCCCACAAGCACGACGGGCTTAACAGACAGACTGTAGTCCAGAAAAAATGACAAATTGCAATTGCTACAAATGGCTTAAAAGAAACGGTGACAGTAAAGGCACTTTGTTGTTCATTTTAGCAGCACCTTCAATGTCACATTGGAGGAGCCCCTAGCTACATAACGCAGGTTACGCAAGTCACACACTGTAGTTATGAAAGCAATGCAGCACGTTAGTATGTTTTTCACCAAAAAACAAAAAGCCAAATGTCACACACGGAATAATTTGGATGTATGTGGTGTATATAGGTCAATACTCACCGCTTTCCTTGAGGAAAGTATCCTTTTGGAGAGGAAACGGGAGGCAGCTTGAACACTCGCCATGTTGTCAGTTTCGGGATCCGTCAGTGGAGTCTTCAGAATCACAGCCCAAGCGCTTCTGCACCGGAACAGACCACTTTTCTAAACAATAGGGGTGGTTTATTTTCTATTGTGTTATTACAACCCTCCTATCGGTTTTTAAACACTGTTTACGCTGTTAGTATAGTTTAAAAAGTGGTGGATTAATTAGACTAGATATCTACAAGTGTTTTTTGTGTCACTTAAAGGATTTATTTTTTTAGTACAGCCCGGTAAAACACCCCCATGGATGTCGACGGACCGGCAACGCGTTAACGTTGCATAACCAGGAACAAATGCAGGAACAAATGTATAAGTGACCTAGACTTTCCATTGAAGGTGAGACACAACACCATAGTTTTAAACAGACAAATTGCCGGACTTACAAGCTATAAAGTCCCGTGTGTCGTTTTTAATGAATTACTCTTTACGTGTATGAGCACTAAGCTAGCACGTTAGCTAGCTTTTTCTTTGCTATTAGATATCCCTGTTTACAGTTAGCCGGGGCTGTCAAGCATGTTGCAATGTTGTTTGGGTTGCTGCTCGATTGTTGATCAGTGTTAAAGATAATCATGCTGTTTTCCGCAGCATCTTTCTACATCTCCCCCATGCAATATGATGTTTAGCTCGTTTACAAATGACTTGGAAAGATAGCCTAAGAGTATGGCACCCAATCATACAGTTTGAGTAGATGTTGCTCCATTGTAGATAATATTTAGGTTTTGATACCCCAAAATGGAGATATAGGCTATTTTAGGATACTTGAACTACTGAGATGTGATTTTGTGTCTTCAATTTTTTGTATGGGTGTAAATTTGGACACCCTTGGAGTAGACGTCTCTCAGTTCTAGATAATGTAAGCTAATTATAATGATGTTACACAAGATCAGAAGATAGTATTGATGGTAATGTGTTGGTTTATTTTGTGTACATATGTGACAGCAGCCTCCATGAACAACCTGAATGACCCACCCAGATGGAATATTCAACCAGACCAAAGAGAAAGGGGGGAGGGAGGCGGAGATGGCAACCAATGGAACTATGCCCTGCTGGTCCCCATGCTTGGACTGGCTGCATTTCGTAAGTTATACAAGGATGTCAACATTTTAACAAGATCCGCTGAAGTGATGTCAACCGAGCTCAATTTTATCAGCGTATTTTTCACCAAATGTTTGGTTGCTAACCCTTTCAGGGTGGATCTGGACCCGGGAGTCTCAGAGAGAAATCGACAAGGTGAAATCCCAGTATGACAGGGATGTATCTATTGTCAAAAGTGACATGGAGGCGAGGTACCAGGAGACACTAACCGAGAGACGCAGAGCAGCGGCTTCCTTGGAGCTCGAGCTGGAGAAGGAGAGACAGAGGGTGCAAGGGTACAGGCAGGCCATGATCTCCCAGAGCCAGCAGCTGGTGGAAGAACGTAAACGTTTACATCAGGTAACCTCTTGTCTGCTGCCGCCGCTCGTCTCTCGCTCTCTCTCATAAACCAAACACTATGTCCTATTTCTTCTAGGAGCGTGAGAGGCTGGAAGACGAGAAGCAAAGGCTTATCAAGTCTGGAGCCGCAGGAACCGTGCTGCATCAAGCCCTGGAACAGCAGAACGAGTGGTTCCATAAAGCCAACGCCACACTGAAGGATCTTGAGGCTCAGCTTGTGGAGCGCCAGAATGCCTACTGTTCCCTAATACAGCCTCGAGATAAGCGCCTGGATATGGAGAAGAACATGCTGCTGAAGGCCGTCAAAGAGCCCCTGGTGGATGAACTTGATCTGGAGGCTGATTTAAAGGATATTTTTAAGAGAGATAAGCATTGTGCAGATCTGCTAAACATGGACAAGAGGAAGAACGGAAGTCTCATGTGGGTGTATCTCAAGTACTGGCAGCTGCAGGTCACCGTTCAGAAACACAAGAGAGCCGAGCAGGCCATTCTCGGAGGGAACGTTAAACCTCAAACAAAGTGATGACAGGGCAACGCTTTTCATTTGACTTTGAGCCAACTGTTAGTCCTGTGTAGATCCGGAGCGGAATATGCATGATTGGGAATTTCTGCGTTAGGAAAAGATGAGACATTTTGAAGGTGCTGCAACGTAGGTCTCCCTAAAAAAAAAAAATACCCTAATTAAGACTTCAACTCTAAGATCAAATGCACTTAATTAAACAGTGTCCACATTGGATACACAATCAAGGATTGAAATATATTTTATTCTTGAAAACCAGAATGTGTGTACTGAAATTGTATGTGTGCCATGTTATCTGAATGCACCTTACTTTATTTGGGTTTCTTTTAAGATGTGAGGGCTGCACAGATAACAAAGATGACATAACATAACACACCCTATACTAAAAACTTGAAGATTTAAATTATGTTTTACTATATTTACAGTCTTAGAATTCATTAATTTATGCACGTGGATAACAGAATTAAAGTATTTTATTAGAACCAGAACTTTCATCTCTCCATATGAAAATATAGACCCAACATGAACAGAGAAGATGCTTTATTTTGGAACATATCTTGGTGCACGAGAACTGTCTTATTGTTCAGATAATTGCAACACTGTACAGTCCTCATAATAAAGCTTTGAAAGATAAACTTGTCAACACTGAATTTGTTTACATGGTTGAAATAGAACAGTCCACAATGGAGGGGTGTCATGAGATATCACGAGTTTAGAGCGTGGCGAGATTACTTGTTAAAAAAAAATAGGCACTAGGCTTGGGGCAAAAAAGAATTAATCACAATTAATCACAGACTGATAGTGCCACAAACATGTTTATTTTCCTAATCTCTCGCCTCCAAACGGGCAGGGAGAGTTCACTCTCAACGTCTTTACAAAGTGAACTCGGATACAAACTTGCCATTTGCACAGAATGAATCAAAGTACACTTTTTTTTTTTTGTTTTTCTTGCAAAAAAATTCAGTTCTAGACAAAACTTTGACAACGTGTATTATACATGCATACTAAATGATCATTACTGACTGAACCACGCAGGCCGCTTCCTGGGCCGCTCCACTATCCTTTTGTGTTTGTCCTGCTCGCTTGGCGTCTCGCCCGCATACAAGACAACGGTCTCCACAGCCGGTGCCTTGAGAGGACCACCCTCCATCTCTTTAATTTGATGCCGGATCAGCGCCGTCTCCTTGCATACTTTAGCGTAACAGAAGCCACACATGATGTGTTTCTGCTTTAAGTGGCCGCACTCTGGACACGGTTCGATGTTTGTCTAAAGGGAGACAGTCAGTGTTTTAGTTATGAATACTCTCAGTGGACACGCATTGCACAGTTTATGAAGATTCTATGAAAGGCCAGCAGAAAATGTCACCTTGATTTTAATAAGTTTGCTCTCGGACCTCCTCCTTGTTCGGTTGACCTCAATGGTGCGTCTCTTCTTGGGTGCTGCCATCCACAAGATGCCGTCCCAGCTTTGTTGCTGCTCATCCACTTCCTGCTGGTCGGTTGTGGGAAGGAGACTGGAGCCATTAAATGCCAGTGCTGGAGCTGCATATAAAGACGTACATATTGTATGGTTTATTTGTTTCACAAATGCTTAAAAACATTGAGGAACATCACGTTAACATTTGGCTGAAGAAATCGGTCAAGCAGCTAAAAAAATGCATCCAGGTGAATGCAACAAAACATGTGGTGGAAGCTAACTAGCATGTTAGCAAGTCAAAGCAGCCGTCAGACTCACCCACTTGTCTCTCTATTCCTGCAATCTGGAGAAGTCTGCTCTCGATACGTAGAAATGAACATCGTAAAGTGTTCACTAACGCAAGAAAATTCATCATCTCTGCCAAGCTACGGCTCCTTCAAAACATGTCAAACTGCTCACGGTCATTGATTTCGTCACTAATCGGCGACGAGAATGCTACTTCTTGTTCTACTGCTTAATCGTCGGAACCTGGAACAAATATTCGTGTTTTACTGCCATCTAGTGGTGGACATTTTATTAAAATTGTCATTAGTTTAATTAGAATCTCCCCTTTAACAGGGAATCGATTTTTAATAACAATAAATATTTATAGTGAAATTATGTGTATTCTAAAATGTATATTTTAGATTAAAAGAGTCAAAGAGCGTTGTGGTCGGACGCATTTCTACACCCTCTGTAGGTGGCAGTGTTGTCAACTTCATCTTGTGAGCTAACTCAGGATAATAGAAGAAAAAGAAGATGGCGGAACGCGGCTACAGCTTCTCTCTCACTACATTTAGGTAAAAGTCTTTAAATAGCCTTTGAATGAAACGCAGCTGATTCGGTTACAGCTCACATTTATTGCTTTTAAAAGCGTGATCTGTTTAAATACGTGCGTTGCTTTCTATTTTGATAACGGAAGCGTTATTTAGCATCTAATGTTGTCAATGCACTGTCATTGCCTGGCGGTGCAATGAATCAGCTACAAGTACTGCTAGCATGTCGCTAACTATTTATCCACACGGGAATTTGTAATGTTGTTACATTCAAGCCATACATATACAATACAATATTGTTCGACTAATGGGTTATTTTCACAAGCCAACATATTCGACATTTATATTGTGGAAGTGTTTAAGTTTTGCTTTCATTTTCGTCGTTGCTAACTGCTGAAAATGTAGTAGCGTAAAGCACTAGCACACACCAATCCGCTCCCATCACAATTTAAATGTATTATGTGTGTTTTCACAGCCCTTCTGGTAAACTTGTGCAGATTGAATATGCATTGGCTGCTGTAGCGGCTGGAGCCCCCTCAGTCGGCATTAAAGGTGACACATTTCACATTATTTTCGGTTATTTTTACTACAAGCACTCCATTCGATAACCAGTGTTCTAGAAAACTATTTGGTACTTAAATGATACAAGAATTTGGATAAAAATGTATAATTCAGACAGCAATGTGTTAATAAATAGCATTTTCTAAAATTATTCAAACTTCAGAGTGCAAATTTAACATGTCTAAAGTACTTTTATGATTATTTCTTATAAATGTATACAGGTGCAAATGGTAAAAGATTGCACCCGTAGCCCACAATGGTGAGATTATGTTTCTATTTTTTTCCAGCTTCCAATGGGGTCGTCCTGGCGACGGAAAAAAAGCAGAAGTCCATTCTGTACGATGAGCAGAGTGTTCACAAAGTGGAGCCCATCACTAAACACATAGGCATGGTGTACAGTGGCATGGGGCCTGACTACAGGTAGGGATTGTCAGCACTGCAAATAAAACTACAAAGTTTTACCTACATAAGTATTTTATACACGCACAAAATGGTTAATCGAGGTTGCATTTGCAGGGTTTTGGTTCGACGAGCCAGGAAGCTGGCACAACAGTACTTCCTTGTCTACCAGGAGCCAATTCCCACCGGCCAGCTTGTCCAACGAGTGGCATCTGTAATGCAGGAGTACACACAGTCTGGGTTAGTGATGCTCACACTGAATATTGACCATTACCAAGTTAGGAAACATTATGTCTTACTGACATTTATATGCTCTTTGCAGCGGAGTGCGTCCATTTGGGGTGTCTTTGTTGATAGCTGGTTGGGATGAAGACCAGCCCTACTTGTTCCAGTCAGATCCCTCTGTATGTTTTGTTCATTTTCATTAGATGAGTTCAGGCTGTAATGTGTTTTTCCTGTAGATGTGTCCTTGTAATGAACACAATGTTGGATATAGTGTTAAAAATCCACTTGTATTCTTTGTCTAATTTTAAAAACTTTGTGAATTGGTTCTTTTGTTTCTTCGAGTCCACTCTATATAAGAATTACAAGAGTACACTTTCCATAACTGACTTGAACCCTTTGCTCTGCAGGGTGCGTATTTTGCATGGAAAGCCACAGCCATGGGAAAGAACTATGTTAATGGAAAAACATTTCTTGAAAAAAGGTAAATACTGTATATTACATTTCACTTTCAGTTAGGATTTCAGTACGTTCAAGTGACATGAAGTATATATAATTGATTTATAATTTTCCCAGGTATAACAATGACCTGGAATTGGAAGATGCCATCCACACAGCCATCCTGACATTAAAGGTACATTTTCTAGGTTGTAACTTCATTTCTGTTGTAAAAATAAGCAATCTTTCATACACCACACATGTACGTACGGTTGGGTTGCAGGAGAGTTTTGAAGGTCAGATGACAGAGGAGAACATCGAGGTTGGCATCTGCAATGAGGCTGGCTTCAAGAGACTCACCCCAGCCGAGGTGAAGGACTACCTTGCGGCCATTGCTTAACCCCCACCGTGTCTAATGATGGCTCTCTCTTCTTTGCAACCGTACTTCCATTTGGAGATATAGCGGCGCGATACTCGACAACTGTATCAGACATGTTCCTTTTGCAGCCTAACTGATGTGACTAGATAGATGTGTGCACTTTGTAAAAGCGGCCACTTGAGTGCATTTACTATACCGTTCTCAATTATACTCCCAATAGCAATTAAGAATGATTTAATTGCATTCATTGGATTTGTTTCGGCACACAATGACTGTTGGTTATTGCACACATGCATGTAGCTCCAATGTGTGAAATCTCAAGTTCTCCATTAAATCTGACTCCCCTAGTTTAATCATCTGATTTCCCTCAAATATATTGTCTGCATTTCATCAGTGCCCAATAGTGACACCAGTGGAAGGGCTGAGAGTGTACCTCCTTATAACAGTACGGTTGCCTGTACAGCGGTTTTACACAATGTACTTCTTTTCTGACCAGGAAGGATCAAGTTTATATTTACTCTTGTGGGATCACAAATTCAAATAAAAAAAAAACTGTTCGAGTTGATGCTGTGTGGGTGTTTTAAATTCTTTGTAAACGTCATTTTAAAGCATTTGAAGGGCCAAACTTGACAGCAATATGCTTTTAACAGCGGCTTCGTGGTCTCACTACGCGCATACATGCGCGCGCCTCAACGACTGCCCGTACGCGTTTCAAACTGTACAATGTATCCTTCCGCCAAGTTGGAATTGAAAGGAATTCTAAATCTATTATATCTTCAAATCTGGTGGGGATCTAGTGTGTAAGTATGGTTCAAATATATTATATACAATCAGGTTTGGTTACCCTTAAGAGGTAACAGTGTGGACATCGGTTCTATTTTTCCTTGCGGCAGCAACGTTTGTACCTCACTACCTCCCTGATGACGTTTGTGGCGCCAGAAATCAAGGGCTGGAGCGGTGCTACGATGGCCTGTCAGCAGGCGCGAATCCGCGTCTAGCTTTTCTATGCGGATGACGTTCAACTTTACATGAATTTGAGTTCTGTAGTGACCCGCCGCCCGTCATTAGTGCGTTTATAACTTTGGACTGCAGTCAACATGGTAATCTTACGCAGCAGCGGCGGCGGCGGCGGCGGGGTTGGTCAACCAGTGGCTTCAACTCCGAACAGGCGGTCGATGGAGTTGGACACAAGCTCGGAGTTTCTCTCTCTTGTTCCCGCGTTGCAGAGAAAATCCGGCCGGTCAACACGGACCTCCCGCTCCCTGGACGATAGCTTCAGCAGCCCGGAACACAACCGTGTGAATGTGAGCGGATACACGCCTAACGATTGTTAAGCCACAATGTGTATGTATGTTGGATCGATGATGTGTTCAAGGCACTTGCGGGTTGTATGTTGCTAGCCTGTTATGCTAAGCAACAAACACACAGACGTGACAGATTAGTGGTCACTGTTTACCTCAGACTCGCACCTATGTAATATAAAGACTTACTTACATAGTTCAGTCACCTGTATGTTACGAGTTAGGCTGGCTAAGGTTTCACAAGCATCAGAGTTTGTTTGAGTAAGGAAATTCCCGACGAGTCCATGAAATGGTCCTTTCGTTCCAGCAGTGTATGAAATATAATGTATACAGTTTGATGTGAAAATGATCATTTGGAGTGAATGATCGATTCATATGGATCACACACCTGTTGTGAATTGTGCTGTTTAGCTCCTTGTTAGAGGAAGTTGTGCAAAAACTACTGAAATATTGAATAGTTTGTGGTCAAATTAACTGTAAAATGTAATGCTGCATTTTAGGTTCATTCTGAAATTTCACCCAAGGGGTGAATATCCATAACTTTTGGAGAGTAGTGCAACAGATGACATGCATATTTCAGTCTGTCTTTTATGTAAGTACTACTGTAACCATAGACATGTATTTATGTAGGCATCCTTAATAACTGTCCATTAAGTTGGAGATATTGATGGAACTTTGCCAGACCATATTGTTGATAAGTCATTTTGTGACTGTGCTAGGGAGATGTTGAGCAGGAGACAGGAAGCGGTTTCCGTGATTTTCCAAAGACCAGAAGACGACGAGTCAAACTAGAGGTGTCCTTTTCGGACATGGAACCAAAGGCTGGAGGCTACGTCACAAGGTGACCAAGGATTTGGGTGAATTATCCAACTCTGCATGTAACTAAAACAGAATGAATCTCTTTTGTTTCATACATTTGTACATAATTGACATTTAGGAAATCCTCCAGGCTACAGAGGGAAGGCCAAACATCTTGCAACAAACTGCAAGGAGGTGTGTTTTGTCATGTTTTAATTCTCCTCTCTAATGCATACAAAGTGTTTATCACTCATATTTTTTAGGAACTTATATTCTAGCTGGCCTACATATTTGTTTTTGTTCATCTTCAAGATGTCCCAGATGAACTAGAGGGGACTTCCACTCCGAAAAGAAGCCGAGTTAACCTAAGGAGCCCTGACGACGAGGACGCACACTATTTACGTCGCAGCTCCCGTATCTCTCAACACAAATTTCGGAATCAATCAGTCCTCTATGATCGCCTCATCACCAAGTGAGTTTAATAAGTCGTTTTGTTTTCATAATTAACATGCATTATCAGCGTAATTACAGTGCTAAAAAACAGGCTGCGATCCGCTTTTAGTACGGCTGAGGCTGTTCTGCAAAAGATGGATGACATGCAAAAGCTGCGACGCAGACGGAACCGAGACAACGGAGACAAGGTCATTTACTGAGTGGGAGTGACCAGTGGCTGTTTTGCTGTAGTTCATGTAAACATTCCCGTGAGCTGATCTAAGGTGTTTTCACGACCAGTTGGTCACTAGAGGCAGAGTGAGGCAGTCTTTGAGGACCAACGTGGGCAAGGATATCCAGCAGCCGAACCAAGGTGAGGTGGATTATACGTCCAATTGTGCTAATGGTTTTTAGTTAGCAACAAGAGTAAAGAAATTGCCGTAATTCGTTTTATGAAGACTATCTTAATCTCTTGGTTGCTTTTGATTTACATCTGGGAATGAAGATGACGACGACGAGGATGACGATGACGACGAGGATGACGATTTGGAAGACGAGTTGGAGGACGAGTTGTTGGGGGAGGAAGATGACGATGATGACATTGAAGATGACGACCTTGAGGATGCCGTGGATGAAGAAGAAAACCAGAGACGTTATGAATTCAGACAGCGAAAGAACGTAGTTCTCTACCAGGCACCGCAAGATGGTAACATGATGACTTCCATCACGGTCTTAACTTTGTGCACCTCCCTCTAAGACGCCAAACAGCTACTACATTAACTCTAACACCCCTCCTCTTTTGGAGCTTATTTTAATGCATTTGACGTGGATATTTCAACATTTTAATATCTGTCAATCAAAACATTAAATGTTTTGGTATTAATGGTATATTGAACAACTCCTTTAGATGCCACAGCACATGGCCATGGAGGATTCAGAGACTTGACTCGGTTTACATCTTGCGTTAGCATTCTGGCTCCAACTGCATAAATGAGCCGTGTAAGGACAAATGCATGCTAATGTAATTCTATACACTGGAGGTTGTTTTGACTGGATAAAATCCTGCAAACTGAAACCAAGAGATTCCTTGTTAAAGCTATTTTCACAACATTTCAGTTGGGAAACATAATGCGGTCTAACTAGTTTTTCTAAACTTAAAAAATGCAGAATCCTGCCATGACACACATGGTAGGAATGCTGTGATGAACGCTAGATTCTGCCACAATTAACTTAAAAATGTCAAAGCAATCAACTTGAGAAAAAACGACATTCATTCATTTTCTACCGCTTTTCCTCACGAGGGTCGCGGGGGTGCTGGAGCCTATCCCAGCTGGCTTCGGGCAAGAGGCGGGGTACACCCTGACAGCCAATCACAGGGCACATATAGACAAACAACCAGAGGATGCTAAAATGTTTTTTTTCATCATTTCGTCAGAACCTAGAGAACCCAGGGAGCCCCGTGTGCCAAGAAAGCGCGGCATGTACTTTAAAGACCACTCATCCCCATCTAGACACGGATTTCCCTTCAGTTCCACGGCCCCCCGGAGCCCCTACAATCGGAGGAAAACGAGTCGGTTAGTGGAATGGCTAAAATATCAAGAATTTATTAAAAAAAAAATAAAGTGAAACTAAATGAACTGCAATATTCTTTGCCATGCTCTAAGAATGACTATTGTATCCAACCTATGCATGTTTTACTATGCTAAAAACAAGCTAATCTTTTCCTGTTTGTCAGTATCATCCTTGCATGCTAAATCTATCCCACGTTTGTTTTTCTGCCCTAAATTCTCTTCCAACTTGAGGAGTAATTCTGAGAGGTAAGCTCAACTTGTCTCTGATAGTGTGGTGATTGAACTGATTTAACTCTACTTTTTAATTGCAAACATACTGTCTGATCACTATTTTTATACACTTTATATCAGAGCTATGTACTGTATATTATTGTGCCTATTTGTTCATATTTATGTTTTTTATATCTAATATCTTTTTTATCTGCTCGTTATTAATGCTTCATCTCCTAATAGGTCTTATTTTGTTTGTCATTTTGCTCACAGAAGGAGACACGCCCTCCACAGTAGTGACTCGACCTCCTCCTCAGAAGATGAGACCTTCCAAAGGAGGAAAAGTAAGAGCAGGAGCAGGTCGGTCAACAGGTGAGAGTTGTTCTTATGTTACCCGAGCAACCTATCTGTTTTTAACAATGCATGGCATGAATGGTAAAAATAATCTGCATGATTTTAGAACACAAAACTGCAATATATATATTTTTTTATCTCTTCAGATGTCTCCCTATGAACATTGTGAAAGAGGACCTGCTGGGAATCCACAAAGACCGCATGAAAATCGGCGCGAGTCTTGCTGACGTGGACCCAATGCAAATTGACAAGACGGTGAGCATGTGACCAAATAAATCTTGTCATGAATTTGTTAAGATGGACCTATTAAGCCAGGAAATACAGCTGGAATAGTTGCAGTACTTATATAGTTTATGTGATCGATCCAAACTACCTTTGCAATCGAC
Source organism: Doryrhamphus excisus (assembly GCF_030265055.1). NCBI lineage: Eukaryota > Metazoa > Chordata > Actinopteri > Syngnathiformes > Syngnathidae > Doryrhamphus > Doryrhamphus excisus. The sequence goes on from NC_080482.1 coordinate 2,784,575, forward strand.
ATAATGGACACCACTGTGTCCATTATTAATTACTCAAAACTACAAGATTCAGATTAATCGACTAAGAAAATAGTTGCAGTCGTAAACACATTTGAAAGGTATCTTTATGAAGATTGGGTAGACTTTATGGCCCAGACAGACATCATCTGGGTTTCTGGTTTTCTGTTTTTCTGCGAGTCTGACATGAACACACTGTGACTCAGGTGCACTTTGACAGTATTGGCGGTTTGAGCAGACACATCTCTTCCCTGAAAGAAATGGTGGTATTCCCTCTACTTTACCCGGAAGTCTTTGAGAGGTTCCACATACAGCCGCCCAGGTAAACAATGTATAGACACAAGTAATGCTTGGTACAGCTTCAGTTTCAAATGATACGGTATCTGTAATGAAATGATAATCAACTACTCATCCTGGTTTCTTTTGGGCTTGTAGGGGCTGTCTATTTTACGGTCCCCCAGGCACCGGGAAAACCCTGGTAGCCAGAGCGCTGGCCAATGAATGCAGTCAGGGAGAAAGAAAGGTGTCGTTCTTTATGAGGAAAGGCGCTGATTGCCTCAGTAAGTGGGTCGGGGAGTCTGAGCGACAGCTACGTCTGCTGTTTGACCAGGTAGACAACAACTGTTTATGTATTTTTTTGTACCTAAACTAATACATTATCTTCTAACAATACAGTACTTTCACGTCTTTCCAACTCACACTACATTTCCGAATTTCTCTTAGGCTTACCAAATGCGTCCGGCTATCATTTTCTTTGATGAAATTGATGGTTTAGCCCCAGTCAGGTCCAGCCGGCAGGACCAGATTCACAGGTGAGCGTTGATCTTAAAACATATAAAAAGCACACAGTTGGGCTTCTGGGATATAAATATAATTTGGGGGATTTTTTTTCAGAATATTTATTTTAAGGATCGACCGATACATCGGCCGGCTGATATATCGGGCCGATATTTGCAGTTTTCGGTATCGGTATCGGCCGATACGCGTGTGGGTCACGCTGCGGAGGAGCAGTCATCACATTGATGCTAGATAAATTTAAACTACGAATATTTCTATGAATATAACTATGAATATTTCATTCATTTTCTACCGCTTTTCCTCACGAGGGACGCGGGGGGTGCTGGAGCCTATCCCAGCTGTCTTCGGGCGTAAGGCGGGGTACACCCTAGACTGGTGTAGCCAATCACAGGGCACATATAGACAAACAACCATTCACACTCACATTCATACCTATGGACAATTTGGAGTCGCCAATTAACCTAGCATGTTTTTGGAATGTGGGAGGAAAACCCACGCATGCACGGGGAGAACATGCAAACTCCACACAGAGATGCCCGAGGGTCTGCGCACTAACCCCTAGACCACCGTGCCGCCCTGGTTGAATATTTATTCCTTTTAAAGTTGATAATGCCGTATAAATGTGTGTTTAAGAAAGCTGAATCCTACTGTGTTCAGTGTTTACATTTCAATAATTAACCAATAATTTATTATCATGGTCATTTTTTCATGTAAATTGAGGGATCAAAAGCAGTATCGGCCACAAATATCGGCCCAAGCAAAATCGGCCATCGGCTGAGGGTATCGGCATTGGCCCCAAAAAAAAACATATCGGTCGATCCCTAATTTACTTATTAAATATTTATTCAGAAATCTTTTTAGTGTTGGTATCTTCATTATTCAACATTATTCAACATTGATGGTCAGTTCAGAATTGTAGCTCTTGCCGTTTGTCTAAAACACTTTTCTTTTTTTTTTTTGGTGACTCTTTTGTGTCAATAGTTCCATTGTGTCGACGCTGCTAGCTCTCATGGATGGATTAGATAGCAGAGGAGAGATTGTGGTGATCGGTGCTACCAACAGACTGGACTCCATCGATCCAGCTCTCAGACGCCCAGGCCGCTTTGACAGAGAGTTCCTCTTTGGCCTTCCGGACAGAGATGTACTGGAATACTGAAGAAATATTCTTATTGTGTTGTGTATAGATATAGTGTGTTGGTCCTGAATGAAAATTCTGTGCAGGCTCGACGGGACATTTTGAAGATCCACACGAGGCAGTGGACGCCTCAGCTCTCTGATAATTTTGTGGAGGAACTGGCTGATAAATGTGTTGGTATGTTTAAAATAATACACAACAATTTTTTTTTCTTAAATACATAATTCTAAGTATCTCCTGGTGCAATATTTGTGACTCCCTTGTAGGCTACTGTGGAGCAGACATCAAGGCTATGTGCTCAGAGGCAGCACTCTGTGCGCTACGCCGCCGCTATCCGCAGATTTATTCCTCATCAGAGAAACTTGTACTTGATGTGAATTCCATCGCCATCACAGCCAAAGACTTCATGTCCGCCATGTCCAAGTTGGTGCCTGCTGCGCAGAGGTACGGCCAATATAATCAATGAATCCCGTTTATGTACGTACTGTAAACATGACGCTGACTGCCACCATTAGGGCTGTGGTGTCACCAGCTAAGGCACTGATGCCTGCAGTCCGTCCGTTGCTGAGTGCCACCCTGCAGGACATCCTCCATATTGTCAGCAAATTGTTCCCACACGCTGAGCAAGGCTTTAAAAGGAAGAGGACACATGGTACTATCTTCTATTGTTTTTCGGTACTTTTAGTGTTATGTTATTATACAGCACTGTGTCAAACCTTTTTGTGTGCTTTCAGATCAGTCTTTTGGCGTGTCTGAGGAGGAGCTGTGCAGTGATGACGAGGAGCGATCTGGTCGACAGACGCCTCAAAAAAAGACTGCTTCAAAGGGGACGCTCTGCTTTGAAAGGTTAGAAAGAGTCACAAATGTGAGATTTCCTGTGTGATGGCCACTCGGCCCGGCACAATAATAAATCAATCACACAATAATAAATGAAAATGAACTCTATAATTTTGCCGGCTTCAATATATCGCTTTCCTCAAATGTGGCCCGCAGGACACTAGTTTGAGGGCCCCGCCTTGATATGAAAGTTTAATGTTAGTGCGACCCGCGCAAGTTTGATACGGATGCTGTATGGTATCATGTACCCAGAAAAAATTATTACGTTTCATTAATGTTCATGTTAAAGGTTAAATAACTGTTAATAGTTATCCTCCCTATCCATGTGGAAGTGGTAAGTTTTTGGCTATTTAAGTTTAAAGGAAAGAAGTTGAAGGCTACCGTTTAGGTCGCTAGCTCTCTAGTTTGCGAGTTAGCATGCGTCACAAGACCCTGCAGTTGCGCAATATGTTGTAAATAAAAAGAGTATAAATGTGACTATAGTCGTGTTTTGTCATGTCTACAGGGCTCTAATAATACTTTGTTCATTTCTGAAAAAAATAATTTGTCTACCCACCAACTATATGTGGTTTCTTAAGTTTTTATTATTTGCCGTTTTATTATTATTATTATATTCATTTATTTATTACTGGTTGATTGATTTTATTTATTCTTGATTTATTTATTTTTCATCTTATTTTGTGTAGAAAAATAAAAAGTAAGATATTTGAGAACAGTGGAATGTTTTATCAGAGCTTTTCTTGTAGAAAATCGAAACCAAAGCAAAGTTTATTCATTTTCCTGTTTTTAATAAATGCGTTTTTTGGGGGGGGTTTGGGGAAAACCTGATGCGGCCCAGTCACGCCCAGACCCTAGCTCCAGTGGCCCCCAAGTAAATTGAGTTTGAGACCCCTGCCTTAAATTGAAACAGCGTCAAAAAGATTCACTAAAAATAAATCTGAACTTTTTTTCTATCTTTGTCTAGAAGTGCGGTGAGCCAACCGACCTCATACCGTCCCAGGCTGCTTTTAGAGGGTCGGCTTGGTTCGGGTCAAAGCTCCCATTTGGCTCCTGCTGTTCTCCATGCTCTGGAGAAATTTACAGTATACACACTGGATATGGCGGTGCTCTTTGGAGCCAGTGCAACTGCCCCAGAGGAGACCTGTGCACAGGTAAGTCGAGCATCACTGAACTGAAGCACATATAGTTGACATAACGTCAGCAGACATCCAATCCAGACTTGCAGCCTTGTCAAATTCAGTGGGTTCTTAACAGTTGACCCCACTGGCCAAAATGGCTGCCACAGTGAGTGTAGTTGATGGACCCCACCTCCTTCTTTCATGGAGAGTTGGGATAAATATCTGCTACAGACAAATGTACAAAAACAGCCACATTTGATGTGTAAGAATTAGTTTGGTGTAATTAACTAGTTGCTTATTTTGGGTTGCTTTTTCGTTTGTGAATCCTCTGATTTTCTCCCAGCTCCCCACAATAAAGCAAAACAAAGTGCGGCAGCTATCCTGGCTTCACACTGGATTGGACAAATTGCAAATTCACACCTATGGTCCGAGAACGTGCATGTTTTTGGAGCGCAAGCACGGCTAGAATCAGTTTTAAACTCTTCAGTCGAGCATTTGTTTTTGCAATGTACCAATCATAAGCTCTATGTGGCGTGCAGTATTTATGGAGATACGTATCGCACGTGATCGCATCACATTGTGTCATATTGTCTGCAGATTTTTGTGGAAGCCAAGCGGACCTCTCCCAGTATCCTTTACATCCCCCACATCGGACAGTGGTGGGACACAGTGGGTCCTGCCTTGAGGGCCACCTTCATCAGTCTACTCAGCTCCATCCCTGCCTTTGCTCCTATACTGCTGCTGGCGACATGCAGTCTGCAATACTCTGAGCTCAGTATTGAGGTACAGAATATCAGTAGTATCATCACAAATACAAGATAAATTCTTCAAAAAAAATGTTTTCGCTGCAGGTTCAGGAGCTGTTTCGGGTAGAGTACGGAGAGGTTTACCATGTCCCCGTCCCCAACAGCCGGGAACGAAGGCATTTCTTTGAGGACCTGATCCTCAACCAGGCCGCTAAAGCACCCGCCTCCCAAAAGAAAGCCAGTGAGACAAAACAATGTATTCCTTGGAGATAACATTGTTCATTTTTTGTAAATATTGAAAGGAAATGCTGTCGACTCTCCATTGTAGCGCGTCACGACTTAGAGGTGCTTCCTGTTGCCCCTCCTCCACCACCACGTCAACTGGCAGAGCAGGAGGCCAGAAGACTGGCAGAACAAGAAGAAGACACCCTCAGGGAGCTGCGCCTCTTCTTGCGTGATGTCACAAACCGTCTGTCCCAAGATAAGCGCTTCAAGGCTTTCACAAAACCAGTGGATTTAGAGGAGGTCATTATTCCTTTGTATCCAAATGTGTCTCAAATGTCCAATATTAGCTTCACTGTAGATGCAGTCAAAAGGTTTCACTTTCAGTCGATGGCGTCACTTTGATTCTCCCACTGGGGGGCGCCAGAGTTAACTCCAAGCTACACATCTCTAACTTAATGACTTCCAGGTTTTGTTTCTTCTCAGTACTTACTGATGGCGATGTGACATTTCCAGGTTCCGGATTACGCTGCTGTGATTAAGAGGCCTATGGACCTGTCGACTGTGCTGTCAAATATTGACCTCCATCAGTACATAACGGTTAAAGAGTTTCTCGAAGATGTAGATCTCATTTGGAAGAATGCACTTGAATACAACCCGGACCGGGACCCTTCAGGTACACACTGCGGTCACGTAGGTACTCATGGCTCAACTAGAATACTGGACCGATCTTTCCTGTTTTATTTTTTCCTTTCCAGACCGCCAGATTAGGCACAGGGCGTGTGCACTGAAGGACACTGTGCATGCCATCATTCGGCAGGAACTGGATGAAAATTTTGAGAAAATATGCGACGAGATAAAAGAGTCACGCCTCAAAAGAGGTGCGTGTGGTAAACTAGTTCAAGCGACTAGGATTATTCATTTATACATGCTTCTAAAGACTCGTTAGCATCTTGGTGGATTTGCTTATTAAACTTTGTGCTGTCTTTGTCCACAGGTTGCTCCACTGCACAATTTGCACCCTCCTTTTACCATGTCCTCCCAAAACAGAGCAAACTTCTGACTGAGGCCAAAACGGTTGACAAGACCCCACAGAGAGAAGCAGCCAAAGCCACTGCAACTGCAACTGTGACTTCGTTGACTCCCAGTACAAGTTTCTTTACTCCTAAAAGCTCAGGTAGAACCTACTGGAAGTATTCTCGATAATGAATGACAGTAAGTCAAAAGAATTACAAATACATCTTCCTTCTCCAGCCCAAAGGAAGAAACGCAGAAGGAGTCGCTGGTCATCCGGCATCTACTCAAAGAAGAGGTCTTCATCATCTTCCCACATCTCCAAAGAGTACATCCAGTTTGCTTCTGAGGATGAATCCGCAGATGAAGAAACCGAGCTGGAGAAAGGAACACTTACAGAGGAAGATGAAGATAAGGAGGTGGTGGCTGTGATTGAAGCGACTATGAAGGACGGTGTTCTCTGTGAAAGTGACAAAGCGACAAGTGAGGACCAGACACAAAATAAAACGGTGGACAAAGATCTCACAGATGGAGAAACCACTGCATTAAATGCAATGAAGGACGGACAGAATAAGACCGGCAACCAAGGAAATAAACCGGGACAATCAAACACAGATTGCGGTCAAACATGCAGCAAAAACCTCCCACCGGTTTTTACACAGGAAAATAAAAGCAAGGGCACGACTCAGGAGCCTGAACCAATGGAGGTGGCCACCACGGACATAGAGCACTCTGTCGCAGGTATGAGTTTCCCACACGCTTCTTCCAAACCAGAAACTTAAGGATTCCACCGAAGATTCCACACAAGCAACATTTTCCAAGCTATGTTAACAAATTTCTCCATGTGGATTTGTGTTTTATGTCTTAGAGAGAAGTATGAGACGCACAACTCGGGGCTCAAAGAACACTTTTCAGCAGCAGCAGTTTGACATGGAAAAACCTCAGCAGATGCCGGCTCATGAAAAACCGTCATTGGTGGTGGACAGGGATAAATTAAAGGTGGGTGACTGAGAACGTTCTTGGATGTAAGGTCTTGTCTTGGCCTCTGACCTTCTTCCATTTCTTTGCATAAGTAGGAACTTCTGGACAATGTTGTGACTAAAACCGATGGCTATGAAGTACACAAGTTGGAGAAACTCTACGCTCTCCTGTGCCAAAGTATCTACAGGCACAGGCAGGAACACCACAAAGCTGCACTAATCAGGGTGGGTATACATACACTGTTATTTGTAACCATGCATGTAGACACACTTCCATAATACAACTAATGACATATATAATTCTGAATGTTTCTAATATTGATTATCAGTTTATAAATGTATTGTTTCTGATTTGTACTCTTGGTATTTTCACTCAATTAGGAGTTGGAGCAAGAGATCAACGACTTCTGTTGACATTTCTACAAAGAATGTGACATTTTTTTAAAATAATTCTGCATATAATTCTTAAAGGATCGTGGTCAGTATTCTTACAGCTGTGTAAACATGTAACCACCGGTCCCATATTCATATAAATCTGTTTACCTATGACTAGAATCTTTGTATTACCACTGGTTTATATTTAAATAAATGTATTCTTCTTTATACATAACACTGTGTACCCTTCTGTTTGACGTCTGCCAGTACTGTACAGTTGTCTTTTGTGTGTTACAAACAGCTTAAGAGTATATTTTTACTTTGTGGTTTGTTAATTTTAAGTAGTCTTTAAATAAACTGTAGAATTTAACACGAATTTGCTAAAACATGACGTTAATTTGCTAAAACATTACGGATCGAGTGTATTCAAAAGAGGGAAAGTGCAATGTCAGTTTTGTCCTCAAGTAGCTTCTCGTGCTGCCCCGACAGGTCACGTAAGGACATTTTGGCACAGCAACAAGACGAAAAAGCGCCTACTTTACATGCAGCTTTAAATATTTTCTATATTTCGTTAAAATAAAAAAACAACTTATAAAACCGGCCTTAAATCGCTAGCTTGTGAAAAATGTACAGTGTTAAACATTCTTAAAATGTTACGAGCTCAGAAAGTCGCCGGGGAATGACGTCACAGGCGTATCCGAATAATGACGCTGTTTGATCATTGTAAAAACCCGCCGTTAAAAATGAGAATTAGGTCAGGGAGCTAATGCAGCACCAATTGTAACAACCGTCTTTTTATTAATGGACCCTTCCGCGACGCTTACCGGGACACACAACCTGTTCGGAAGAGGGTGATATGCGCGGTGTTGTCAGCATCTGCAGACGGGAGTCGGGAGCAGTTAAACCGGTCCGTTTGTGCGCGTGCCTCCCGCCGTCTGGTCGAAGACACCGACGGTCTAGCCCGGTGAACGTCCGCGTTACGGTGCGTACCGGCCCGGATGGCGCTGAATAGTTAGCGGCTGGGAAGGGCAGACAACGACAGACAGCTGCACAGACGCCGGGAGCTGCTCTGGGGACACCCAGGAAATCAGTCCTCGCCTCGCCTGGATAGCCAGGCAGCAACACGGTGTACGTTGGTGTAGTTGCAGTAAGTTAGCCCGCAGACATGTCCATCAATAATGACTGCTAGCATTGGCTAGTTGGCCATTCTCCTACTCTATATGCTACATGCCCCATAACTAAAACGCGTCCTAAGTTATTAGTGGCTTTTGCTCATTGAATGTTGTAATCATCGCCAGCTCACCTCCGATTGTGAGCTGCTAACTGTTTATACACATAAACACAGCATTATTGTATTTGCACATTTCACTTGTTCTGATAAGTTAGCTCAGACGTGCCCACCTGTGTTATACTAAATGCATTATTGTAGCCGTCACGTTAAGTACATCATAATTGACGCAAAAGCAGCCAGATGTTTGCACGATAGGCGGAATCAAACCCATATGTTGTGTTCCTTCATCGATTTTCTGATTTCGATAATGTTAGTGTAGGTTAAAATGTAATCCTTGCATACGAGCGAGAACAGTTTACTTTCATTAACAACGAATTACTTGCACCATGGATGGTGCTTAATTAATACTTTATTCATCCTGTTTCATTAGACTAATGAAAAACCCAAAACAGTTATTACTGCTGTTTGTTTACTATATTTGTATACTTTTAACATGTTGTACAAATACAAACACAGACTCCACAATAACTTGTGGAAATGAAGTAGACCTAAAGAGCCTTTTGTGACATTTTCCCTTTGTAATGTTTCTGTCTTTCACCAGCCATTTGACAAGTTTTGGTATTTGAATATGGCCTCCATAGACATGTGAGACTCAAACTCTTCTGTCAGAGACTAATAACCCCGGATAGAAGTTTGCACAATTTGATGATGTCAAGCCGCAGAAAATCTACAACGCCTTGCATGGTGCTGCCCTCTGACGTGGTGGAGCGGCTAGCTTCTGATGAGCTGGAGGAGATCACTGAAAGGACAAAGGAAGACGGCGTTGATGGGGCGGAGGAGACAGCAGACGGGTTTCCAACAGCAGAGGAACTGGATCAGACAGTAGTGGTCGTCCCTACCCCACCGGATGCTGGTAAATTCATCTCGGTCCACTTCTCTCTGTGCAGTAATTCCAAAATTGCTTAAAACCGACTATCCTTTTTAGGTGAGTCGAACAACATAGAGGACAAAGATGCGCTCACTGCATCACAAAGGTGTAGCACCACAAACCCCCCGGAGAGTCAAAGCAGCGACCAGCTGACCCAGGATCAGCAGTGTGACACGGCTGAGGAAGTAGCAGATGCCACAACTGTCGCTGCCATCTCTCTCAGCAAGACCCCCATCATGAGGATGAAGACCAAATCGGAACCCAAGAGAATCGCCGTCTCCCTTAAAGCGTCAGATGAAGCAGTGGAGTGCTTCGAAGGAGGCGGCGAGGCCGAGGTGGGAGGAGAGCAGTTGCCGATCGAAGCTCCTCTGGGGCCCATGGCGTCTATGGAGATGCTGCTGCATGATTCCATGAAGCTCGGAGGAGGCAACCTAGTGGTCAGTCAAGCCTCGGAGCAGCCGAGGAAGTCATCCATTTTAAATCCCACCGTTATTCCTCCTGGCTTGGCACAGGTAGAGTCTAAGAATATTTCATTTAGCATACAGACAAAAAATGGCTTACAGATGTTTAACAAGATGTTTGCACAGTAATGTACATCAGCACACTCCTGGTCGAGTTTAATTAATTAACAGCTTAATTCTCTTTCTCACTCTTTTATTCCAGGTGCTTTCTGCTTTCCAGGCCCAGCAGAATACAGCAGCTCAATCCCAACTCCTGATTCCTCTGAGCAGCATCCCTTCTTACAGCGCAGCTATGGACACTAACCCTCTGCTGGGCAGCACCTACAAGAAGTTCCCCTACCCCTCAATGGCTGAGATCAACAGTCTGGCAGGGCAGACACAGTTCACAGAGGAGCAGATTAAGGTAGTTACAAGATGGAGGATGAGTACTTACTCCCAATGTTCCTAAATGTAAGTAAGTGACCCAATATATGTGCCTCCACTTTCAGGTTTGGTTCTCTGCCCAGCGGCTGAAGCACGGCGTCAGCTGGACCCCAGAGGAAGTCGAAGAGGCCAGGAGGAAACAGTTCAACGGCACCGTGCACACCGTGCCTCAAACCATTACTGTCATACCCGCTCACCAACTATCTGCTGCCGCCAACGGCCTGCAGTCCATTCTTCAGACCTGCCAGATAGTGGGCCAGCCTGGCTTGGTGTTCACACAGGTACGCGTGGGATAAAGGACCGGATGCTCACTAGCCTCAAAATGCCATCAATAAAATGCACCTGTGTATGTTGTGCATAACATACGCCCCCATCCACACCGTAACCTCACTGTCACCATGGGCCACTCAGTCCACATCACAGGTGCATTTGAGGGATTTGAGAGACGAGAGCCTGAGGCCCATGGTTGTGTCAGTCACCCACAACCATTACACGTTACAACATGGTAATGCACAGCCCAATGTTGGAAGCATCCCAGTACTTTGATGGCCAGTATACTCGCCCGACATGTCACTAAGTGATCATGTTTGGGATGCGATGGTCGCTCTATACGGTATTGAGGCAAAGGGTGCACACCTAAGGCACACATGCAATAATTATGCTGTCTCATCAGCATCTTGATAGGCCACACCTGTGAGGTGGATAGATCATGAATCATAGAAAATGAATACTCTAACAGATTTCACTTAAACAGATTTATGAGCAATAATTAAGAGGGAGGCCTTTTGTGTACATAGAAAAAGTTTTAGATTTAGTAAAAAATGGGAGCATTTATTTATTCTGTATTAGTCATAAAGTACTATACTGTGCTTCTGTTTTTACATAAAGTAATGCACTAAAATTGTTTTAATTGTGTACAAAGTACCGGTCAAATATCTAGTATTTCTGCTCAAAACTGGAGTTGATTAAAATATTCAATATGAAAAGTGTACAGTGTAAAATGAGTTAAGTTTATGGTGTTTTGGTTTGAGATAATTATCAGGTCTTGGTTGGTGGTCTCTCGGTACAACTCATCTGATGTGCACCTTTTTTTCATTTTTCAAAATTCACAATCAGCTGAGTGAAACTCCAATGTCAAATGTGGCAAAATCATACTAGTTGTAGAAATACCGAGAACCTATTTGGTTACCTTGTCAATCCAAATATTTTCCATTCCTCTCTTAACATAGATTTTTTCTTTTGTATCGTCCTTATGTTGGCTCTTATGCGAACTTGTGGCTTCTGTTTATTTCTTTCAATAGTAATATTAGTGTGTTCCATTCTGTGTGTTTCCAGGTGGGTACGGGAGGGAACCTCCCAGTGACCAATCCCATCACCCTGACAGTGGCAGGTCTGCCCAGTCAGTCCCAGAGTTCCAGCAGAGTTTCCTGCCAGTCAACCCCAACAAACAGTGAGCTTAAGCGGGCTACCACTGTTCAGCCCCCCTCTCTCTCGCCACAGGTGAGACTGACACTGCCTTTCATATTCCTGGAGTTTGTGCTGTTTGAGAGCAGGCTTCTCAGGTGCTGTTGGTTGTACATTTAAACTTGAAATGCTTGTATTTGGTGATCGGAATAGAAACAAAAGTAACGTTCCCTCTCTCTCTGGAAGGAGAACTCAGCCCTGAATGCAGACACATTCAGCATGCGGCCGAAGAAGTCCAAAGAGCAGCTGGCTGAATTGAAAGCCAGCTACCTTAAAAACCATTTTGTCAGCGATGCGGAGATTGCCCGCTTGATGAAGATCACCAATCTGACGAAGGGGGAGATCAAAAAATGGTTCAGTGACACCAGGTACAACCAACGCAACTCTAAGAACAATGTCATCGTTTTCCACGACGGAGGTGGCAGAGGAGGCGCCGGCTGTAGCAGCAGCAGCGCTAGCACCACCATTGTCATTGACTCAAGCGACGAAACACCTTCATCCCCGCATCGTCCCCGCACCCCCCCTGCGAGGGAGAAGGAGACACGGCCCAAGACGTGGAATCCCTTTCCCGACTTCACCCTGCAGAAGTTCAAAGAGAAGACGCCGGAGCAACTGGTTGTGCTGGAGGAGAGCTTTGAAAAGAGCAGCACTCCGTCAGATGAAGAGCTGAGCCGGCTGAGAACAGAGACAAAACTGACACGCAGGGAGATTGACGCCTGGTTCACAGAGAGACGGAAAATGCAGTCAGTCAGCACGCCCTCCCCAGATTCTTCAGAAGGAGGACGAATGGACACGAGCGGATTGAACGCCGGAGAAGCCGGGGCTTCTTCTCGCTCTGCCTCCACCTCTCGTAAAGGTAGTCAAACTCCACCCGGCGGGCGCAGCAAGCAGATGCCAACCAGCAGCGGCAGAGACATCAAAGATAAGACGAAAAAGACTCCGGAGCAGCTCCATATTCTTAAAAGTGCCTTTGTGCGAAGTCAGTGGCCCACAACGGAGGAATACGACCAGCTAGTGGAGCAAAGTGGGCTCCCCCGACCGTACATCGTAAGCTGGTTTGGGGATTCTCGGTACTCGTGGAAGAACGGGAACCTTAAGTGGTTCTTTCAGTATCAGAGTGGCAATGTGGAGGGCCCAAATGGTGGGGGGAGCAACAAGTTAGGTGGTCGAAAAAGACGTGTCCGAAATCGCGGCTGGGGGAGATCTCGAACCCGAAAGCAGCCAAGGCGGTCCGGCTCATTTAGTTCAGACTTGGACAGATGCCCCCCGCCGAAGAAATTCAAGAGTGGGCGGGACATCCTGAAGGAGTACTACCTGAAGCACCGCTTCCTCAGTGAGCAGGACCTGGATGAGCTCGTCACCAAGACCAACATGAGCTACGAACGGGTAACGACATTTTTACTTGCACATGTACTAACCTCACAGTCTTGTTGCTGGTGGTTTAAAACGGGTGTCCAAAGTGTGGTTTGCATTGCCCCTTTGCATATTTTGAAAATAAAATCCATAAGAGAACACACAAAAATATTATTTCTTATCACAACTATTAAAATGTGCTGATCTAGTACATTTTCAAACGGCCAAAAGTTGAGTTTTTCCACTCTAAGAGAGGAGGAATCACACATACATCTGTGTCTACAGATATAGAATACCACCACCAGTGACTCTGGAGTCTGAGCGATGATGTCACAACGACACGCCCACCTTTCATTACCAATTAAAATCCCCTCTTTTTCTCTCCAACAAGGTGAGGGAGTGGTTCGCTGAGGTCCAGAGACGGCTGGATATGGGGGCAGACCCCTTCCAGGAGCCGACTTTGGTGATGGCGGACGGAGTAGAGGGGACACGCGGCCTCCAGAAGGAGGCGTCGAGCGCCAACAAGGAACAAGACGCAGGAATGGGAGAGGAGGATGAAGAGGATGACGACGACGACGACGACGAGCACGACGAAGAGGATACAGATGACAGTGAGGTTTGGGAGCCGTCACGCAGTGTGAGGAAGTCCTTGTCAGTATCCGAGGACTAGGCTTTTACGGAATGTTACTCGCTGTTCCGACCCAGTCGGTGTGCACCGACGCTCAGAGGTAACAAATGTTATCTTCGTGATTGACGATGAGCTTTATCTCCCAGTCTGACAACATTCAAGCGACGTCTTACAACAGAGAGGAACGTTCGCAGACGTCGATAATTTAAAAAAGCAAATGGAATTTCTTAAAAGGAACACGGTGAGATACAATGGCTAGCCCCCCCCAATGTAAACCCCTCACTAAATACAATGCTGCATTTCTTTAAGAATTGTTTTTACACGTTTTGAGCACAAGCCCAAATTCGAATTTCAATCACCAATGAATGTTTGCCCCTTTTTTCCCTACAAAATGAAATGTGACTGTGTTTACAAGGTGCTCTTAAGCTTGCCCTGACGTCAAAACCATGTATAGCATACCTGGTGGGAGGCTTTTTATCACAGTATGTATTGCTTCTTTTAAAGCAACACACACCTTAACGAGAATGGATGCGTTTACATACACTAGATGAATCCTGAAAATCCATCACAGATAAAGGCCTAATGCAACATGAGCCAAAGTACATTAACACAGAGTGAATGCCAATGTTTTTTGTTGAAGGATGTCTATTCAAAGTCTTCCCTTGACGGTGGTTAATATTCTACATTATATCTTAACACAGAAAGAAAGATCTTGATGAGAAAATGTATGTTTAATATGCACTGCGATTGACATTTTTGCACCTTTTTGATACAACAAGCTCAATGCTGTTGTTTCCTTTTTTTTATATATACGACGGTTCAAAGAGTTTTGAGTTGTGCCAAACGCGAATGTGTTTCCGGACTTGCAAGGCAGGCCTGTTGGCCCCGCCCCCCAAAACAAACAGTGTTGTTGCAGCCGTGTTTGTGGTGTAAACGTACTGCCAAACGCCGGCTGCATCTCCATCAGCAACAAAAATCATGACTAAACAAAACCAGTCTGATCTATTTGGTCTAGAAAAACTGTCAAAACGGTATTTTAGACATTTCAAATCATGAAGCACCTGAACTAAACTTGCTTAAAATGCACTTTGTTTTTCCACATAGTGGATTAAATTATTCATTTGGCACCTTATTCGCTTAATGTATCATGAAATGGCTCTGAGGGTCAATGTTTTCTTAAATACTAAACCAGTATTTTGCCTTTAAAAAAAAAAAAGCAATCATGAATAGGTTTTCCCTAAGGAGGACTCGTACCAGTTTATCCACTTTTGTAATATGTAAATTTTTTGAAAGTTGGATGTTTATATGGCTCGGTGGAATCAGCTGACACTTTTTTTTTTTTTGCTTTATTGCACAGTTTGAGCCACATATTGAATACTTTTGGTAACACATGTGGTCGAAAAAGGTTTTGTATTGTTTCAAATCATGAGAATTGTGGTCCTTTTTGAGCGTTATCCTCCAAGTCTGTTGTTTTTTCTCAAAGTGGACACATAAGGACATTCACGGATTATTACTTTCTTGAAAGAAACAACACCAACTGCCGTTCTTTCAACCATGGCTAAGACATCGGACCCACAAACCTTGACTGTTGTTACCTTTTGCAGACATATACTGTACCTACATGTGCCTCTATGGCTTCTGGTCTTGTTTCAAGACAATTCCACCATCTCATCACAAACCACTGAAGGTAGCCTTGTTCAAACCAAGTGGTGATGCATGACCAAGCTCTGCTTTCTGCTGACACGACAAATGCCTGTCCTGAAGTTAACGTTGAAGACCTCTGTCCTTAACCCCCAGGTTGAACCTCAGTGTTCTGACATGTTTTCTTGTCATTTGCCACCATGTACTTGTCGTTCATTCTCTGTTAGCACCTTTTAGTAATCTCAAAGCATTTTCAGCCTGCCTGGCTCGCTGATTGCAAATGAATGAAAGCGGAATCACATTTGTGGTAATGTGACTAAAGTAAGTGCCTGGGCATGAAAAAGAACAAGATGTTATACCTTACATACATGTTATACCTACCGTTTATACCGTTTTTTGTCTAATACTGCATGCAATAAGTATGTCGAACAACTTCTCATTATGTACATACAATTTGTTGGCTGGCTTGGGATACTTGGAACGGCGGCTCAATAATGTGGTGTAACTTTTACAAGTTAAAGTCAGCAGTCGGCACCATTTTGATTGCGGCCATGAATTGTTTCGTTTTTTTTTTCCAAAATTATCACCTGCACAAGCAGCCTCGTCATTTACTTAGAACAGTTTATTACTTCAATCGTTGTCATTACTATTACAATTTTTTTTTTTCTGCTGCACATTCTGCTTATTTTAGCCCACAGAGTATAGCGAGGCCTAAACCCCTGAAGTATTTCACTGTTGTCTGTATGCTTGGAAAAAGGTGGGCTATGTGTGGTAGAACCGAGATGGGGGAAAAAAAAAACCTACTGTTACAAAAGTACACAGGTACGTGATGAGTGTTTGGAACATGTATCCTTTTGTTTGACTTGTTTCCATGGGTGTGATAAAAGTGCTATGTCCTCTCAATGACTTGTGGTTGTATATCATCATGTATCATATAGCCAACCTAATCTTGCAGTAGCGTTAGTATCTTGACTAGTTTACCTGCTGTTATTACATGCATACGTTGTGTCATCTAAACCGTTCACTCATCCCTTTCTTTGCACCTGTGGTCTATGAATGTTTCTTTTGACAAAATACACAATGTCACTATTGCAGTCTTTTTTCTCCCCCCATGAGGTTATTTTTTTTCTCAATGCAACACTTAATTGCTTCAGTACAATCACATGATCTGATGTTTCTTTCTGCAGTTCTACTCTTATTCAATTAAATTACAGCAGTCACTTCAAAATGGCAATAAATGTTTAGTTTGTTGTTGAGTGAGATTTTAAATCCCTTACTGACTTGTTTTGATTCTCTGTAGTCCATGTGATCATTCCAATGAAATTGGGATTGACTATTCACCCTCCTTTTTAAAGGGGAATTAAGGCCTTAGTGCAAAGAAATTTGTAATTTTGCAATATTTACTTGTTTGAGATAATTATAAGCATGTTTAAAAAAAAAAGTTCATCCTATACACTTAAGGCATGCTTTTGGATGAGGGAGTAACTTTTGAACTCATACATGTATGTATATTAATAGAAATCAATGTGGAAAAAATGTTTTCATGCTTCAGTTTGGACAAATGTTATGTATACATTCTGTATGAAAATACATTTAGTTTATATCCTGCGTGTTTTTCGATTTGTCTGTTTAAAGCATATCAATTTGACTAAAGTTTAGCTGCTTCTGCCCGGAACGGAAGTCAATGACGTCTGTGTTTCTGCGGACTTATTTGAAACGCGGTATCAATGCGGGTGGCTCGTGCTTAGCACTTAAACACATTTTAGCTAGCAGTCAAATTAAAGCGAAGCAGACGCGCTGACTTAATTCGTCATGGAGATATTTGGAAGCAACTTTGACGACTCTGTGTTTTCGGAAGCGAAAGACCGAGGTTCCATGTTTATATCTTCTTATAACGCTAAACGCTGCGAGCCGGAGGTGAGCGCTGGAAGCGAGTGTGTTTTTCCGCTGCTTGGAACTAGAATTAAAACTAAATATGGCCTATTTTCACTAAGTGGCATAGCGTTCTCATCTGTTGTGTGCTTACAGTGGTTCTGTGAGAGTGCTGTTCTCGACACAGAAGATTCTTTGGAGAAGCAGAAAGTTTTTAAATTTCGAGGTGACTTGGCTCTGAGGAAAGGCAATTACCAGGTAATACGATGCAATGCGCATGTGCAAGTCTTCATACTGCCTGTGTATTATTCGTCAATTTTTCTAGTCTACTAAATAAATGATTAGTATACTATATAAATACTATATAAATGAGAGTTCTGGCCACAGGGTTATTAAAAATTATAATAGAAAGCCGGTTTTATACCGTATAGTACGGCAGCTACTTGTTTACATAGCACCCGTTATGAAGTACCCGGATGTTAGGTGTACTTAACATACTTCTGTTTGGTTAGCATTAGCCACCATTTGCAAGCATTTTACTCCAGTATAGTATATATATTAATTTAATGTAATCTTTTTGTATTTCATTAAAAACTCATATTCATTATTTAATGATCATATTTTAATCTCAAATATTATATTTGTACCAGACAGCCCTGGATGCGTACAGTAGTTGCCTGGAATGGATCGCGGACAACAATACGTCAATAAAGCGAGACATATTGGAGGGAATGGCTCGATGTTGCGCCAAGCTGGGTGACCGCGACAGAGCGATGGACTTGGTTGACATCCTGGTACGTCGACATGACCGCACGCCGCTTCCTCTTCCTGTCATGAGCCTGTGTCTTTGTCCAGAGCAAAGAAGCTTCAAATACGTGTCACCTGACCAGCCTGCTGCTACTCAAGGTAACTCGCTGACGAGCTTCACATGCGGCATAAATGGAGACTTAAGATCTATCTCGCTCTTAAGGTCAGCATCTACCAACATCTTGGAGCCATCGGCCCGAGGATGACATCTCTGCAGGAACTGTGCAGCTTGGTGCCCTACAACCCCTGGAACTGGTTCAACCTGGGAAAGATGTGTGTGGAGCTGCTGGAGCACAACGCTACCTCAGGTAGCGTCCTCTTTACGCCAAGCTTAATCGGATTACGAATTTTATTTCTTAATTTTGGTTCAATTTGAGCAGAGATGAAGGAAAGAGAAGCTGAAGACGGCGTGGATCTCACGGAAAGCAAACTGTGGCTGAAGGCCTGCACGTCTTTCATCAGGACCAGGTGCTTCTCATAAGGATGCACCGATCCACGTTTCTTCTCTTCAGATCCGAATAACTGAATTAGGATATTTGCCGATACCATTCCGATACCGGAGATGTGTTTTTTTTTTCTTTTCAGGCTCCTGCTGAAAATCCTGCAGCAGCAGCAGTCGTCTTTTGCGCGGAAGCGTAATGAAAATGTCCTCCAATCGTTGGAAGACGCCTTGAAGCGTCTGAACGCCAACAAAATCACTTTGAAGATTCTCACTGAGGTGAGGACGGATGTGTCTTAACGTTAGAGGCCATTTTCATGGCCGCCATCACTTCATTATCCTCAAGGAAAACGACACTTTTGGGAGAATTTCTCCCATCTTCCACAATCCTCATGTGAGACATGAACACGTCGTTCTAGTTTCTAAAGATATACAAAGAGATAAAACAAGATGGATCATTACAGGATGTAATGGGACACACCCATCATTATTAGAGCATTGATTTCATACGACAACATAGAAATGAATTCTTACACCTAGCATAAACTTTTCCAAAAACAAAAATGTTTCCATGACATGTTTTCCCGTGGTCAAAATACAGTCAGTAATGTTTCTCTTTGACTTGCCAGGTGATGTCAGAGGACCTGATCCCAGACAAGATGAAGGAGGACTACCAAGACGGTGAGAGTCTGTCCAGTGTGTGCCTGCAGAGCTTCAGTGAACGCTGGTGGAATAAAATCTTACTGACGGGAATTCTGGAGGCCGATGGACGAGGAGGCGTACGCAGCGACACCACGTTGTGATGCCCCCCCCCCCCCCCCCCAACTACAAAAACATTGTACTGGTCTCAAGCGAGAGGAGATCCTGGATTTTGTTCCAGTTGTTGCCGGGAGCGACATAAAGAAGAGGAGCATTCCATTTTAACTTCATACGATGTTCCCTGAAGTACTCGTGTGGGCCCGAATGTGTCACATGATTCCCGTCACAAGATATATTTGTAAATAGTTTTTTTCTACATAAAAAATGTTATCTATGCCTCAGGGTTGCGTTCAATGAAAGTTACTATTTTTTGTTATGTTGAAACTTCTAAAAAAAAAAAAAAGTACTCCGGTTTTTGGATGATTCATGTTTCATTCCAATGAGTTTTTGATGCATTAATGATGCAGATTTTCACCTGAGTATTTGTACAGTATTGCAGTAAAGTCGTTATTTTTGTTCCACCAAATGGAGTAGCTAAACAAAGCGCACCCCATACATTGCTGACCCACTGCCCTTTTTTTAAAAAAAAAATTGAGTGCAACTTCTAAATAACCTAAGAAAGTTGCAAGTGGCAGACATTTTATAAATAAGAAAATCTTTTATAAATAAAGAAATCTTAATGAATTTGATCTCGCTAGGATCTATGGGAAGTCTGCATCATCATCAAGTTCTAATCATTCATCATTTAAAATGATTTCAGATTTTTTCTGCATGTAAAACTGTTCTCTTTTGTATAAAATGTATTTTTGTCTTATGTACTTTATTTTATGTATATTGGCGTCTGGAACAGATGGATTGGATATATATATGATGTCCAGCTGGGTACCTCACCATACGTTAATGATAATGTCTTCATACGTTGATAGGGTGAAACTAAAGAAACATTCAATAGTTTATATTTTTCCGCCTTCAGCTGGGATAGGCTCCAGCTTACCACAAACATATTGAAAACGTGTGGATTTTTTGCAGCATATTTTAACCAGAATCCAACTGTTTTAGTGCAATATATTTATAAGTGTCTGACAAACAGTGATACTTATAAACTCATTCAGAAATCAGTCTTTCAAGTAGCTCGTATCTCATGTGACGTTATTGTGTTTGCTAGTTTTCATCAAACCTTTTGGGGGGAAAAAATAAATAAATAATAATTACAAAAAATAATCTGTATGTGGCTACAAGCATTGCACCTGTAACGCAATTCAAAGTAATACATGCAAAAAATGACAGTTGAGAGTGGAGTAATTTAATAAAAACATTCATGTTAAACAGCTTAGAAAAGAAGTCAATAGAATCCCAAGATAAAATATTCACAAGTGAAGGTATTCAACCAACGCAAGACATTCATTCTGTAAAAGAGTAATAAACATGGACACGTAGGAGGAGGAGCTTCTGGTCACCGGGTGGTGGCGCGTGGCGTTAGGGTTGACTGGTACGAGCCAACGCTGCCCTCCTTGGTTCTGGTCAGCAGCCTCTGTCTCAGATCTCTGATATCCTTTATCAGTTGTCTCTCTTTGCTGTCCAAATGTGCGCGTCCTCGGTCCAGCGAGACTGAAAAACGGGAGACGATGACACGATGTAACGTACTCGCCATTTTATCCATGAAATCGGTTTAATGTTCCACGCCGTGTTGACTCACAGTTGGTGGAGGTGCTTGCCGCAGGGGACCTGGCGTTCAGGCACACCATGTTGCGTCCGGCTTGTTTGGGCGTGGCGCCGCCGCTGGCTGGTTTGGGACTGTGAGTAAGTCCTCCAACTGGACGCACAATGAAGAAGGTGAGCGTTTGAACCAAGCATAGATGAGTCATAGACCCGGTCTGGGTTTATTGGAGGACAGAAACACAATCTTTCATATTGTAAAACTGCATACAAAGACAGCAGTTGTTCAAACCCTTTTCATCTTTTGAAGGCGTTTCGTTTCTGGTCATCAGACGCACAAATAGAACATTGATGAAGATGACACCACAAACTCTTTCATGTGTGTGTGTGTGTGTGTGTGTGTGTGTGCTAATACTTGTGTCTGTTGCAGGCCGGGACTGCCGCCACTCCATTATTCGCGCTCGGTCATTCACGACTTCATCCCACTGAAATCCACACAGAGGTCACATGTTTTGGGAGGAAATCTTCCAACTGGAGTATTTCCCCCCGCACGTTTTCCCTCACCTCCCTTCCGGCCGTGTCTCTCCAGGTGTCGGTGAGACGGTCGCCTTCCGCCAGGGTTCTCCTGTCGAACGCGGCCAACCTCTCTCTCCTCCTCTCCAGCCAGTCGACGTGCGGCGGCAGCGGCAGCGGGGCCTTGGTGGCGTCTCGCTGCCAGTTGGAGTCGGAGCCCGGCTGGCTCGCCTCAGCCTGTGGGGGTGTACGGGTACAAAGTTAGGCGACGCCAGCGGGAAAGCTCAGGCCAAATTGCAATGTCTGCCTGTGCCGTGCAGCCCCCCGCAAATTATAATTATATTTATTTATTATAATAACAATTGATAAATTTTAATTATATTATTTAATTATATTTCTTAATTATAATAATAATTGATAATTTTTAATTATATTATTTAAATATATTTCTTAATTATAATAAGTGCTAAATTTTAATTATATTATTTAATTATATTTATTGACTATAATAATAATTGATAAATTTTACTTATATTATTTAATTATATTTATTGACCATAATAATAATAGATAAATTTTAATTATATTATTTAATAATATTTATTAATTATAATAATAATCGATACATTTAAATTATATTATTTAATAATATTTATTAATTATAATAATTATTGATTACTTTTAATTATATTAGTTAATAATAGTTATTAATTATGATAATAATTACTTTAAATTATATTATTTAATTATATTATTATATTAATTACTAATTAATATAGTAATTATAAATTAATATAAATTTAATTAATATAACTACTTTAAATTATATTATTTAATTATATTATTATATTAATTACTAATTAATATAGTAATTATAAATTAATATAAATTTAATTAATATAATTACTTTAAAATTATTATAATTAACATAGCCAACCATATCCATATATTAAATTAATATAATTAATACATCCATCCAAAATGGATGGATATTTTAATTTTAATTATATTTAGCTGTCATAACTGCTTTTGTGTTTTATGTCATTCGTCAAGAACATTGTCGAGGTCAGAGGTCATTGATGTTGGACCTGAGACAGGCGCTGCTGATTGAGCATATCTGTCATATCCGTCTGTGAGGTGTTTCTTGTAAATAAATATGATGACATTGCTAGCATACGCCACCGTCTGGCCTTTCGCTCGCGGCTTATTATTTTTCTTATCTCACCTTCTTCTTTGCGTCCGCACCCTGCAGCTGCTCCTCCTTTTTATCACACTTCATCAACAGCTGCTCCTTTTCGACGACCTGACGTTCTACGTGGAGCTGCTCCTTGCACAGTTGCTAACACAAGGAACATAACAACATGGAAAGTCAGCCTGTGCCGACTATTATGGGTGCATGGCTGATAAAAACAGCTTCCATGTTGAAGGCCCGAACGAGGGAAGAAAAAGACGAGTGGAGTGAAACAGAGCGAAGGTCTCACCTGCTGGAGCTGCCTGCGTTGTATCTCCAGCTCCATCTGCTGCATTTCCAGATCCTGGAGTGCCGCTGCCGTTTCCTGCTCACGCAGCTCCATCTACATGGAGCATCAGCGACGGACATCCATTAGGTACTTCATGGTACTTCATGGTACTTCATGGTATTTCAGGTAACAACATGCGATACCAAACTGCATCAAACCCTTCGCCCTGCATCGACACGCTTGTCATGAACGCTACAAAATCGGTTTGGGACTGTCACTGACATCCTGACATCTAACACACCTCATATGCACCTGTTTTGCCAGAGAATAAGAAGAGGTAGCAAGAGAGTCGCTTTTGGAAACTAACATCAAATCAAAATAAAAAACAAAAAGGCATACACAGCGTCGTCAGGCATGAGTTTGAAAGTACAGACAAACAACTGCATGTTCAAAAACCTTGAAGAAGAAAAAGTTTTTTTTTTTTAAAAAGGGATTGCCCTCCACGCATAATATCCTGTCCTGTCCCTTTAATTATTGTCCATAAAATGTGCTTTGTGTTAACAATTTTGTGTGTCTGGAACAGATGAACTGGATTGACCTTATTTTCCATGTGAAAACTTGCCTTGGTTAGAGTCCGTTTTGGTTTGGGTCTGACCTTCTGGAACGTATTAATGACGCTAACCAAGGCACCACTGTATTTGTTTTGCTTTTGCATGTTTTTTTGCTCCCGTGATTGGCTGGCGACCAGAGGCGGGACCAGGGTGTACCCCGCCTCTCGCCCCAAGACAGCTGGGATAGGCTCCAGCAACGCCTGCGACCCTCGTGAGGATAAGCGGTAGAAAATGAATGAATGAATGAATGTTTTTAGCTCACTTTTTGTCTTGTACGACACAAATATCGTATGCGGCACGGCCAATTATCCAAGTTACACAATAACACACTGAGAATACGACTAGTCGGTTGAACCCCAAAATAGTCATGCTCTGCTCAAATGTTGGCTTCACTTTTACCTTTTAGCTGTAAGCGACACACAAAATGACCAGAAGATGTTTTTGTTTTTTTTACACTTTGAAAATCAAAAACTGCGCTTTGCTTTCTCAGTGCAGCAGCTATTCCAAATTTATAGTCGATGCTACCAAGCTAACGTTTATTAAACCTTTTAATCCCTGCCAGAAGACACCCAACCAACACGCTGTCCCTGTACTAGCCATCATGTCGGATTTTCCCCTTTACTGATGTAGTGGCGAGATCCTCCTCACCTTTCTCCTGATCTCCTGGTCCAGCGTTTGTATCTGTGAGACGTGCTGGTCCTGCTGGTGTTTGTGGAGCCGTTTTTTATTTGCATCCAGCAGCTGCAACTCCTTCATCTTTAGCTCTCTCTTCATGGCTGCCAGCCTGCAAGAGGACCGTCGCCGTTAAATCCCGTTTCCTAAACATTTACCGTATGTTGGTGGCGCCTACTTCTTCCTCTGCTGAGTTAGCCTGGCCTCCTCTTGAGTCAGGATGTTTCTGCGCTGCTCTTCAGCCTTCTGCAGGAGCTCCTGTGTCGGCGTCCAAGCGAAGGCGTTACAAAGGAAAGATTGTGTTGTTGCGCGATGTCGCTCAAAAGTCCGACCTGTTGTGCAAAGTAGGCGTCGTCTTCCGCTTGGCGTTCCATTAAATCTGCGTGCAGCGTTGACACCGCTTGCCTGTTGAGATGAGACGACACGCGCTCATATTTTACACGTCGTTTAAAAAAACGATTCACACGTAATTTGCAAAGTCACCTCTCCTGGAGGTACTCCATCTCCTCCTGGCGAATCTTCTCCTTCTCACGTTTGTTATACTCCACTATGAACTCTGGGTATTTGTTGAACAAGGGGTACTGGCCTTTGGTCAGAGGCGTGAAGTCGGAGAGCATCATCCTGGGATGAATGTCATCCGGCGTGTTGCTCATCAACCAATAAGCTTCCTTAATCATGTCTTCCATGTTCAAGTTGTTCCGATGGTGAAAGAAATACTGACGTATGGGAAAGGGATATTTTCTTTCATTGATTTCATTCCTGGAGGAGAGCGTGAGAAAGAGGAGGGGGCGTGGTCACCTCAAAGTCCTGCGTCTGGCAGCACAGCAAGAGCGGCTCCCGGCAGCACGTCAGGTAGGCCACGCACGCCATCAGCAGGAAGGACGGATGGTTGGAAAAGACGTTGTCAAAGAGTCTGAGCCACTCGTCGCGAGTCAGAACCTCGGAGAATAACGTCTCCAAGAGGGGCCACAAGTAGAGCTGCGCATAGAAAGGTGAACGCCACCTTGTCATTCTAGCGGTGATGGGTCTTCGTGCTACATTACCTGTGAGGTGATGCCACAATCCACCAGGTGCTGCAGCAGCTCCTTGTCATGGTGAGCCAGGATG
Source organism: Doryrhamphus excisus (assembly GCF_030265055.1). NCBI lineage: Eukaryota > Metazoa > Chordata > Actinopteri > Syngnathiformes > Syngnathidae > Doryrhamphus > Doryrhamphus excisus. The sequence continues at coordinate 2,809,762 of NC_080482.1, forward strand.
TTCTCCGCCATGCTCAGGATGTTCAGAGGAGGGTTGGGGAAGAAATCGAACCAGTTTTGGCACCAGTTCACTGTGACACCATACAGCTTAATCAACAAACTGGCCTGTGATGAAACATTCTTCTGAGAGTGGGACTGTACCTAAGACTGTGGCCACCACCTCAAAGCAGACCATAGGATTGTTCTGGAAGAGCTTCACAAACGGGAAGGTTATCAGTGGAAGGTACTCCACCTCTCCAAAGATGGCGGCCCAGTGAGCCGATGCAGACAAAACCCTGTTAATGGATGGAAGAGGACAGGATGATAAATGTTGCATCAGGAAGCTTATAAATGTTTGAATTGAGGGCATGTCGAGCAGAGGGGTGCGTACCTTTGCAGCCCCCTCTGGAGCTTCTGGCTTTTGATGGGATACTTCTCATGGAGGGCGAGGTAGGCTGAGTGCGGGCCTTTATCGGTCAGGCTGCTGTATGCTGCGTAGTTCTCAGGCAAGTATAACAAGGATCGCCACACAAACATCCTGGAAGGTTTGCATAGAAACAGTTGGGCTTCACAGGGAGAGGCGGGGTACACCCTCGACTTATCGCTAGTCAATCGCAGTTAACCCGATTAACATAATGTGCATGTTTTTGGACAGTGTGACAAAGTCGGAACGCCCAGAGGAAACCCATGCAAGAACAGGGAGAACAAACATGATCCAATGGAGACGTGCTAACCGCTAATGCCACTTTCTGCTCCCACATGAATCACAAATCTACAACTAAAGCACAAACTGAAACACACAATTAGAGTCTTTAGCTAAAGCTAATGTTAGCAGAGAGCTGCTGTACCTGTATTTTGCAGGATATTCTCCAAATGTTTTAAGCAGAGCCACCAGCCGCTTCTTGTTCAGACCACCAGGGAGTTGGTTCTATATGACAAGAAAAAAAATTATTATTATGCAAAAATCTGGACACCTTAGGGGATGTTAAAACACACAAAAAAATATAAATATATTTATTAATTATAATAATAATTTATTTTAATTTTTAATTTAATTTTTAATTTATTTTAATTATATTACTTAGTATTAATTAATCTATTGTATATTCATTTTATTCAGTGATGTTTAATACGTAATATATTAATTAATATTAATTAATTAATTCATTCATTCATTTTCTACCGCTTTTTCCTCACGAGGGTCGCGGGGGTGCTGGAGCCTATCCCAGCTGTCTTGGGGCAAGAGGCGGGGTACACCCTGGACTGGTCGCCAGACAATCACAGGGCACATATAGACAAACAACCATTCACACTCACATTCATACCTATGGACAATTTGGAGTGGCCGATTAACCTAGCATGTTTTTGGAATGTGGGAGGAAACCGGAGTACCCGGAGAAAACCCACGCATGCACGGGGAGAACATGCAAACTCCACACAGAGATGGCCGAGGGTGGAATTGAACCCTTGTCTCCTAGCTGTGAGGTCTGCGCGCTAACCACTAGACCGCCGTGCCGCCTAATATTAATTAATAATTAATATATTATATATAATTATATTAATTTTAATTATATTTAGCTGTCATGACAGCTTACACTTTTCTACGACATGTAGGAGTGTGTGTCAATTTGGTGAGGTCAGAGGTCATTGATGTTAGACCTGAGTTAGGCGCTGCTGATTCAGCATATCTGTTCTACTTCATCACAAAGATGTTTGTTCTTCCCCACTAAAGTTATCCAATGATGCCGATTCCGATTGATGGATTCCGGAGTGTGTCTATATTCCTACCTCTTTATCCTCAACGGTCGACCCACCAGAGGGGGCTAAGATCTGTACTCGTTTGGGCCGTGCCTTGTTTTTGGTTTGTCTTTGTGCTGTCTCTGATTGGACCTTGGCCTTTAGGTTTGACTGTTCCTGGTTCGCCGCGCCCCCTGAGGTGACGACCAACTGTGGGAGAGGAAGCTGGGGGGGCATGTTAATAACAAGCGTCAGTCTCACACAGAGCATGCTCACTTCATCCGATGTATGCCCAAATGAACGATACCTTGTTTAAGTCCTGCGTGAGACTCTGAATGCTGTAGACGCTGATGCTGCCATTGTCCAAGATGGCCACCACATGGCGACCAGTGGGGCTGACGGTCACACTGGTGATGGCGTCGCTATGGGAACCGATGTGAAAAAGCAGCTTGGAGGTGTGAATGTTAATGAAGCGCATAATGCCGTCTTGGCCCAACACACCCAATGTCTGTCAAAGACCAGAAAGAGAAGATCATGTCCAGATGCAAGTTCGTGACAACATCTGCTTTGGGCATCAAACAAAGCAAACAAACGTGAAAGGAGAGCAGCGATCCGCTGTATGTACCTGACTGGCTCCTTCATCGAAGCTGTCAGGAAGGAATTCCAACTGTCTGACAGTTCGAACCTGCGCTGGCATCTGGATCACATTGACCAGCTCCTTGGGATCCAGACACCATAGGTGCAGCAGGTTTGAGCGCCCCCCTGCTGCCAGGATTTTACCATCTCTGTCAACATGAAACATTCACAATCCAGTGAAGACAAGAGTCAAAATAACTTTATTTTGAACTAACTTGAAAATGTTACTATGACGTAACAGACTCACCGTGTCACAGCAAAAGTCTTGTAAAAGATCCGGGGTCCATAGTCGGGCACAGGAAGTTGGTATTTACACACGAGTGTGTCACTCTCCCAAGCAAAGATGGAGTCGTCATTGAAACAGCTGAGGATGGTGTTGCTGTGGGGGAGGAAGAACACCTGCAACAGGAAGTCATTTCATGGACTTGAGGTACCCGAGTGCGGCCTTAAATTTGAGGCCATTAGTCTCGCAATTGATATTAATACTGAAAATGTTGCATTTTCTAGTATTTATATTACAAAATGGTAAAATCTATTTGTGGCGTTGATGACATCATCATGGAATTTGCATAACTGATAATAGACTCCAATCCAAGCAGAGGGTAGAATGGAGTTTTTTGGTTCATCTCATAGGAAATGCGCAACGTTATGTCATGATTTTAAACCTTATTTAACACAACATGAACTTATTGACTTACGAGTGTTGCTTTAATTTTGTGCATACGCCTTTAACATGCAGACAAAAACAGTTGTGATGTTTCTTAGGTTCCATGTAGGTGTGCAGTGATTTTTAAAGATAATGTACATGTCACTGCACATATAATATCTGACAATATTGATGAAAAGATGCGTTATATCCCAATATTTGGGATTTGCCAGCTTGATCGCTGTTGTAAAAATCCCTAATTATTTAATGTAAATAATTTCTATTTAGTGCAGGCACTGTTCAGGGTGGACTTGGTGTTTTTTTTACACCAGGTACCTTGCAGGTCAGCTAAGGGTCCTGAGCTATTCAGGCAGCTGTTGAAATGCACATACTGTATGTGTTTATGTCTGTCTGTGTTGGTGATAAAAGATGCCAGACAATACATTAGACATAGGAACTGTAAATAAACACGACAATGTAAGCACAGTGTCTGACATAAAACGCTAATAATTCCAAAATGGCGAATTATTATTAATACTTGTGTAAAAACTCTTAAAATACAGATGAAAGTCAACACTTCAAACACATCTCAATTGATGGTGTACGCGATAGAGGCAAAACCATAAAAAATAAAATACTTCTGGATCAAACTGTGGTTGAAACTTTGCATACCTTCTGTATGCCCACTGACTGTTGGACGTTGAGCTTTCTCTCCCTCTGGAAGGTGTCCAGATCCCAGAGCTGAGCGGTGTCTGCGGACGTGGTGACAGCGTAGCGGCCGGAGCTGTGCATGGAGATGGATGAAACGGCCCCCTCGTGGCCCCGCATACAACTGACCAGCTGCTTTGTGTCTATGCAAAAATACAAAAATAAAATGGAGGTTAGTAATAAAAGACAGAACAGCTCTTGGCTGCACATCACCATTGAAATACCACGGCAAAAGCCTCCAAAAATAGGAAACATAAACAAGGCGGTGTGCAATGTGCCTGCCATACCTTTGTCGAAACATTTGACCGTGTTGTCAACAAGAGCCACCAGGAACTCTGTGGTCCTGCCGAGAGAGAAAGCTAAAGCAGTGCAGGCCTGTCCCGTCCTCTGCACAAGACGAAATCTACAAGCAAAGCAAAAAAACAAATAAAATCATCATTTGTTTGCTTATTTTGTATAATTCTGTTTCAAATACTAATACAACTTAAACAGAAGACAATTTAAAGAATAATATTGATCACAAATACATATACAAGCCTTTTTACATGGAGTATAGGTATCATATTAGCTAACTGATTCACCTGTTTCTACTTATGTCAAAGGCATAGATGTTGCCATGGTGATCGCCAGCCAGGAAGGAATCTCCTGTGGTGTCAAAGGTTGCATGGAGGAAACGAATCTTAGTCTGATGAGCAGTACGGCCCACTGTCAACAGTATACTGTGTGGAAAGAAAACATTAATGAAACACAAAGTACATGCATCTGTGCTGTAAAGGCTTGTCTTGGTGTACTTTATTTGACCTTAAAATGAGATGAAAGAACAGGTATGTTGTGTCAAAGCACGACGTAATATCTTAGAGTAAACCATGTGACCTATCCTTATTTTTAACCATTGATATTATTTATAATGCTAAATTAATTTGGACAGTAAACGTGACTGGGTATTTCAGTCCTTTGTTGACTCATTTCAACAACTCTAATGGAACTAGTTGAAGTGGTTGTAATTGAATATACTAGAGAAAATTCTAGAATTTGCCTTTTTGTCAGTGTATATGACTTTAAATCCAAACTTACCCTTTCCCAGGTGCTGGTTTTCGACACCAGAGCTTCCCTTCTTCTTTGTTTCCGATATCGGTCACCTCCATTTTAATCACGTTTTATTTCATATGTCGGAATTGAAGCCCCAATTGGAGCAACATGGCAAGCAAAAATGTCAATCCGCTAATCTCTTCACGAGCTCACCAAACAGCGCGAAATTTGAAAACAAACAAACAAAACAGCTTACGTTTCCGTTCATTTGTGTGTAACAAGTATACAAGTAATGAACAGTATGAGTAACAACTCGGAAATGTGTGTGGCTAGGTAAGAAAATACCTTTTCTAAAGTAAACGTATTTTCGGTTTTAGGAGCGATATGGGCAACAATCCTGTCGCTTAGCGTCTACGTCAAGTATAAACAGAGGGGTGCACCATGGGAAGTGTAGTTTAATTGGACCATCATGCACCATTGTCATCACTCCTCGTAAATGCGGACACAAAAGCTAATGTATTAAGTTAAACTAGATATATTTTACTTGTATGCATTTTGGAAATCCACCATGATTTAGACACGTAAATAAAACAAGACAATTAGAGAACAAACGGAACTACTCAAATTTATATCCACTTTCGGTCGTAACCATGCCTTCACAATAAAAGTAAAATCGTGTCAGGTCAAACATACAGGGATTATAAGTGAATGGTGTATGGTCACATTTAACTCTAATGACTTTGTAAAACAACAGAATATAATTCTCCTTTTTTGATCTCATTGTTGTTTAGGTCATTGGATGTATTTAGACATGTATTTTGAAAATCTTGACCGAATATGGTTGCCGTCATCACAATCACTTTCAGACCAGAATAGCTAGCCTCTTGTGATTAGCCACGTCATGTAAACTTTTGGAGTACTGCTTACAGAAGGATTACGAGGGTGTTCGTTATTCGGGAATACAACTTAACTTATAATTTTGTTTCGTAGTTTATGGTTCATACTCGGAAATAATTATATGGGAAGATGTCAGACATCGGGGACTGGTTCAAAAGCATCCCCCTCATTACCAGGGGCTGGTTTGCTGCCTCCATTGCTGTCCCCCTTGTAGGGAAACTAGGATTGATTGACCCCAGGAACCTCGTACTGAGACCCGAATTGTTATTAAGTAGATTTCACGTAAGTGTTATTCTTTTTTGCTTCGCTTTGGGAGGTATAATTTAATGTCAGTGTTTACAAAATGTCGGTGAGCTAGCAGGTGGCTAACTTGGGCAAGTCAACAGGCCAAGCAATTTGACAGCCAATCAGAGAGTGCGACGTGCGGGGGTCATGTAACACTTCCGGGACATTGAAAACAATGCCGGCTATGTCGACTATTAAGCCGTTTTCACACGTTATGTATCTTGTTAAATTTTCTACTTCTATTATGAACGTCTGAAAAGTTTTAAAATATGCTAATAAAAATGATAAACACTAATTAAAGTAAGTTAAGTAAACACTAATTTACGCCCCTAGCATTGACCCATGACTTGAGTTCTCCACAGCAGATATAATCCAATGTTACGATATATATATATATTTTTTTTTTTCAATCTGAATTTTTATTAGATTTCACTCTTGTGCTTTATTTCAGCTGTGGAGGCCAGTGACAGCCACCCTGTATTTCCCAGTGTACCCAAATACTGGCTTTCTCTTCTTGGTCAACCTGTATTTCCTTTACAACTACTCTACTCGGTTAGAGACAGGTAAGATGACTTGCATTCTGCCAAGTTACACACACACACACACACGTATACACACACACACTGATGGCTGTTGTGTTTGCATTTCAAGGAGCGTTTGATGGCCGACCTGCAGACTATGTCTTCATGCTCTTATTCAACTGGATCTGCATTGTTGTATCCTTTTTTTTCCCTTTCAAGTATCTCAAGACACATCAGCTCAGAGCCGATTGTCTTTTGTAAGTGAAATGCTCCGTGTGACAGGATTAGAAGCGTCCATCCATCTTCTCCAGTTGTGGTTTATGACCTTGACTGTCCCTGTAGATAACCGGGGTGATCATGGACATGCAGGTAGGGTTTTAAAAAAACTGATTGCGAGTTTGAAAAATTAACACGAGTGGCTCCTCGGTGACTGCTTGCTAACCAGTTGCCAGGCAACCAGAACTCTGGGAAGTCACTAGAAATGTCTAGACAAGACCTTGTTACCAGAAAAGAAACACTAAAAGACTAAGAATGAAGATTGATGTTTGACTGGATGCTTATGATGTTTTTTTTGTTTTTTTTTTCCAAGCTGCTGATGATCCCGTTGATCATGTCTGTTCTGTACATCTGGGCTCAGTTCAATAAAGACATGATTGTCTCCTTCTGGTTTGGAACACGATTCAAGGTAACATCCTGTTATATAACTAACATCACAAAAAAAGTCTTGTTAAAGTTATACTGCATATAACAACCATCTTCTCGGTCCAGGCACATTATCTGCCTTGGGTCATCTTGATGTTCAACTTCATCATCGGAGGCTCGTAAGGAACTTCTTTTTATTGACATGCACTATTTGAGGTCATTCTTTTATGGTTGTTCTGCTTCTCTGCTCTTTTGGTAGTTTTGTTAATGAGCTCATCGGGAACCTGGTGGGACACCTCTATTTCTTTCTCATGTTCAAATATCCCATGGACCTTGGTGGACGCTCATTCCTGTCTACGCCAGAGTTCTTGTAAGTCGTATTTGGGTGGTTGTTTGAAAATGTCAAAAGTAGGATGTTTTCATGGCTCTTTCTCCCCTGACAGATACCGACTCCTCCCTAGCAGGAGAGGAGGTGTGTCAGGCTTCGGAGCCCCTCCGACGAGGAGACCAGCAGCACAGGATCAAGCACAAGCAGGCGGGGGTGGCCGTCACAACTGGGGCCAAGGCTTCCGTCTGGGGGATTAATGAGTCAGAGGAGAGGAGAAGCTCCTCGACGCGCCTCCTTTCAGTGTGCTCGGGTTTGAAACACTCGTTTCTTCATTTTCTTCTCTGTTTGAAACTCAGAATCAGTCCTCCTTTAATTTAAACGACCAACTGAAGAACCGAGGCAGCCTGTATTTTAGCTACGCAGCAGGACTCTATATTGGTTTCTAACCATTTAAGTCACGAAACACAAAGGAAAATAGTTTTTGATTTTTAATGTGATTGCTCCTCATTGCTCCCCTTTTCTTACTGTGCTTGCTTTACTTGCCGCCAACCAGGAAGAGACGCTCGCCACCCTCTGGAATGCCGTGTGAGAGAATGGTGTAATTAGCAACATGCTGGGAGTGTGCCATAAGTCGTTTTTGTAAATATAACTATATAAAAGATAACCAGTCTGAGTGGGTTTTTTTTTCTAACTAAGAAAAACAAAAAAATATGGTTTAGTTTTTGTAGTCATTATTTGTATCCAGTCAGACATTGGCATAGTCCCTCCATTCCAATTAATTGTAAACACATCCGCTACATTAGATTGTCCTGTTGCTTGTGTAATATGTCATTGTAATTTATTTAATAAAATTCAAGTAAGAATTTCTTCACCAGCAAGCAAGACATTTGAACCGTCCCCTCAGGTTGTGACGCCTGAAGATGAAGACAGGCTTTGTGTATTTATTGAGTTTGAGCAAGAGTTAAAGTAGAAAACGAAAATGCAGGCAGTATTCCTTAAAAGCCAACTAGAATACGGCTCAAGACGGTGGCTTGAACGGGAGACTAAAGCAGGAGCAAACATGTCTTCATCCTGCTTGTTTAGATCACCGTAACGAAAGTAACAGTTGAATCTCAAACAGTGCTTGCACAAATAATGCAACTTCAAAAAAAAAAACAAAAAAAAAAACACAACCTCCCTTTAAATCTTCAGTACAAGTAAAAAATAAAAGTCATGTTTACCGTAGATTTGACTTTCCAAACGTATATCCACTGCCGTTTGAGCTTGTCTGAACAGCCTGTACAAAAATAACTGAAATTGTCTCTTTGAGAAAAACGAAAGCAGAGAGCGAACGAGACGTGTTCACAATTCACAGCCGGGCAAGATTCACACTCAGAAGAGCTTCAGTCAAGAATTTCCACCACCTTGTAACTTGTGTTAGCATCATCATCAATTACCATCATCATCATAATCATCATCATCGGTTGGTGGGGAAGCTGAAAAGGCAGCATGGTGCGATCGGACAGACTGTTTTGAAACATTAGTAGAACAGAAAGAACAACATTCTGCACCGTTATTGCCTCAGGTACTGATGCAGGAGCACACTAGCCGATTGAAAAAAAGATACAAGTTAGTGCATTCTATCATTCATTAGGCCGAGGACAGTTCGTCTTTAACTGCGCACGTGACGCCAGGATCACACTCCCGCAAATCCATTCTCACTTTCCTTCCAGGCCTTTATGTGAGACTCCTTTTATACGGGTCCGAAAAGGGCGGTGCTGCAAGAGGTACAGTTTCCTGGAACGCCTAAGCTGGAGAGATGAGGCCCAAAGCACAAGAAAGTCTTACGATAGTGCAAGTGCCATTGAATAGTACTCATATTGAGCAGTAAGCGGTTACAGTTGTCCCCCAAAATAGGATTGATTTTCAGCAAATAAGCAGCTAGTTTACACTTTGATCGTAAAACAACACAAACATTCTAAATATTGAGCAGGTCAGTCTTAAAAAAAAAAAAAAAAAAAACATGCCCTTTCCGGTAAATCTGTACAAACCTTCTTAGCGATACAGAAAAATATTTACAAGAATAATCCTTCCAAAAAAAGGTTGTTGTGAGAACAATACATCATTGAGTCCAGCTTTGGCACGCCTGGAAAAGTGAGTATCTGCACCGCACGTCGCGGACACGTGACAAGAGGTCCACGGTGCTTTGTGGCCACAACACCGACAAGGAGTTACATCACTGCTCCCACTTTTGGCATCTCGTCTCTTACACGACGTTCTGTGAGTCATGTATTGATTCACTTCATCTGGAACAGAAAGGAAACACCGACAGGAAGTGACGTCACACACACACACACACACGAGCCTGGAAGACAAGCGGTTAAAATGTGGATTTTTTCGCGCCAGGAAAAAAAAATAGGTGCATCGCTTCCGACGTCCTTTTACTGTCTGAGTCACAGCTATTGTTAATTCTATTTAACGCCTACTTGGTCGACGACGACAAAAATAGGTTTATTATTCTGGTGTCATCTCTTATGTTAACGGATCGGTTCTGACCCGTGTATTAAATCAGCTATAAAATACACTAAAAACAATAAGTTACCATCAAATTTGCTTCTCATGTCTTGGTTACCTTCTTAGGCACTAAAGAAACATCTATGGCAGGGGTTTCAAAAATGCGGCCCGCGGGCCAAATGTGGCCCGCAGGACACTCGTTTGAGGCCCCCGCCTTGATATGAAAGTTTAATATTAGTGCGGCCCGCGCAAGTTTGATATGGACGCTGTATGGTATCATGTACCCAGAAAAAATTATTACGTTTGATTAATGTTCATGTTAAAGGTTAAATAACTGTTAATAGTTATCCTCCCTATCCGTGTGGAAGTGGTAAGTTTTTGTCTTTTAAAGTTTAAAGGAAATAACTTGGAGGCTACCGTTTAGGTCGCTAGCTCTCTAGTTTGCGAGTTAGCATGTGTCTCAAGACCCTGCAGTTGCGCAATATGTTGTAAATAAAAAGAGTATAAATGTGACTATAGTCGTGTTTTGTCATGTCTACAGGGCTCTAATAATGCTTTGTTCATTTTAATCTGAAAAAAATAATTTGTCAACCCACTAAATATATGAAGTTTCTTAAGTTTTTATTATTTGCCGTTTTATTATTATTATATTTATTTATTACTGATTGATTGATTTTCTTTATACTTGATCTTATTTTGTGTAGAAAAATAAAAATTAAGATATTTTCTTGTAGAAAATCGGAACCAAAGCAAAGTTTATTCATTTTTCTGTTTTTAATAAATGCGTTTTTTTTGGGGGGGGGGAAACCTGATGCGGCCCAGCCTCGCCCAGACCCTAGCTCCAGTGGCCCCCAAGTAAATTGAGTTTGAGACCCCTGATCTATGGTGTTGGGGTGAATTTTGACCCATATATATTAATGTCAAAAAAAGGTAGAAAAAGTTATTGTTTTCAGTTACAAAACTTTAGTATAAACTGAAATCAAAAAGCAGAACAGGTCCAGATCTTGGTTCACTGTACTTCTTGCCATTCTTTTCATGATCCAAATTGTAAATGTGAAATCAGCCATCAGTCAAATGAGTGAATTCACCTCACATGTCTGGACCTTGTTTTTCTGCTGGTAGGAGCTGGTTGTCATTGTGTTGGCTAATTGTATACACTTATGATTTCAGTTGTGCCTCAAAATGTTGCTTTATAGTCATATTATTATAACCGGGTCGAAACCAACCCTAACAATACAGTGGTCATAATTTCAACCAGACCATTTTAAAATGCAGTAAAACATATTTTTTCGGTTTTATTTTGTTGAAATAGAGTTTCCTGACAAAGTCAAAAAGCCTTGATGCAATAAACAAATGTTTTTATGCATTAAAATGTAAAACGGGTTGGTGCCGACGCCAACACGAGAGGAGGGTTAAATAATCCCACTGGTTATTTAAAACCAGTATAGTGCAACACATCAGCAAAATGATGTGTTCTTTGTCATGAGTCTACACTAAACAGTGAATGTCACTGGAAGACTTTAATATCATTTAACACTACAGGCAACATCATCATTAACTCAACTGGCACCTCCAATAATAGCAGAGTGTGTGTGTGTGTGTGTGTGTGTGTGTGTGTGTGTGTGTGTGTGTGTGTACTAATGATGGCGTAGTGCAACCGTCATCCCTGCCATGCCATCAAGCTGTCCTTTGGAAGGACCAATCAGAATTAATTAGACGCAAATAACTTCCTGGGTGAATGGGACTGCAGCTGTGGTATCTTAAAGGGCCAGTTCACCATTCCCGGCCGCAGCCAATCCCGGATAGTTATTCCCCTTTTTGGGTCACACCGGGACAAGCTGCTCTCTGCATGAAATCTCGTGAAATGTAAGAATAAGCTATGGCCAAGATGGCAGCAGTCACATCTCATTTGCCTGCCTTGTTTTTGCCAAAATGAAACCTTTAAAGTTGCACCACATGGTGCATTTGGCCCACGGAGACTCTGCGCTTGTCTTTTAAGTCCCTAATAGACCGGGGATTCCAAATTTTAGCAATAAAAAAAAAGTGTCCTAAATGTCCCAAACCTAACTGCCTGGAAATTGCAATATTGATAAAATACTACTTACATGATGTACAATGCATACTGTACTACTGCCAAGTTATACAGTATTTCTTTCAACCCATTATTAACGCTTATTAGTATCACACCTTTATCTAATTTTTGCACCGGAGATGTTGCTTATTGTTTGTAATCTTCTAGTTAATACCTTTAAAGCTAGCTAATTAGCTTGAAATCTTGTGAGGATAGCATGCCCACGGCTCTTTTGTTTAAGCTTAATAGTGAACACGGCCCATAAGGATCTTTAAGGATGGTTCCTTTATTTGACCTACCATCAACCAGTGACCCTTCCAGGTTGCTCCAAGGTCAAAACATCAGCATCTGTTGCCAGCCTTTGTCTTTGTAATCCTCCATCGTTCTCCTCCCCCACAGCCACAGTCACTTGTACCCACCTAGCAGAGACGGACAGACAAATTAATAATAATAATAATAATAGACTGCACGGTGATTGAGTGGTTAGCACGCAGGCCTCACTGCTAGGAGACCCAAGTTCGATTCCACCCTCGGCCATCTCTGTGTGGAGTTTGCATGTTCTCCCCGTACCCGGTTTTCTCCGGGTACTCTGGTTTCCTCCCACATTCCAAAAACATGCTCGGTTAATTGGCGACAGGTATGAATGTGAGTGTGAATGGTTGTCTGTCTAGATGTGCCCTGTGATTGGCTGGCCACCAGTCCAGGGTGTACCCCGCCTCTCGCTTGAAGACAGCTGGGATAGGCTCCAGCACCCCTGTGACCCTTGTGTGGATAATCGGTGGAAAATGAATGACTATAAAAATAATTAAAATAAATAAATAAATACATATAAAAAATTAAATAAAAATAATTAAAAAAAATAAAAATAATAAAAATAATAATAATAAATATAAAATAACAATAATAAAATATTTTTAAATATAATTTTTAAATATATATTTTTTAAATAATAATAATCACACATTTAGGGAGCCTAACAATACCCGGAGAAAACCTAGCAAACACAGGGAGAACATACCAACTTCCACACAGTGATGTCCAACAGAGGTCGGAACCAAGATCTTCAACATCTGCTGACTGTGTGGCCAACATTGTAACCACTAAACCACCGTGCAGCCCGTATTGTGTCACATTACCACAACACGACGAGTAATATAAAATGACCTTAAAGTACAGACAACGTTCGGTGGAGTTCATACGACAAAATAAAAAGACACACCTTCCCTTGTCAGCGGTGCTTGAGCTGGTCTGGTCCAGTCTGGCCTGGCTCAGGTCCGACACGCTGTGGGTGAGCTTTTCAGTCAACCACTGCACCGCGTCCGGATTGGATAACTTGGAGTGCTCCAAAGATGCTGCAGCCGTTTTCTTCTCACCAGCTTCCTCCACTAGAGCAAGATTTGTAGCGTTAAACCACGCCCAGCTGAGTTAAGTCCAGACGGAGAACCTGCACCATACCTTTTCCAACGCTGCCATCCAACGACACACTTTGCTGGTTCTCCAAACTCCCTCCGTTCTGCTCTTGTCCTGATTTTTGCTCTTCAAGACGATTTTGGTTCTGGTAAGCTTCCAACCAGTCCAAGGTCTCACCGTTTTTGACGGCGGAGCGGTGGTCCTTAAACCAGCGGACGATGTCAGTGCGGCCCAAGCTTGTTTGCCCCTCCAGCTGGCTGTACTCCTCAGGTGTTGGCCACTGGGTCCGACAGAACATCTGCCAAGAATGGGTCAGATAATAATCACAATAATTCAAGCTCAAACCAGCACTGCATCACTAAATCTGTGACGAGCTCCCACTGACGCTCCTCTCCTCAAATAAACACAGCAGGTGGCGGAATAAGCCCTCCGTGCTCCCAGGAGGCTTCCGCCTTCTTGAAATAATAATTACACTTTGGTGAACGATTATCAGTGTAATGTGCGGCGTTTGCTTAAAAAAATGGCTAATTGTAGCATGCTTGACACCAGGTTATCAACATCATCACAATATTATCCAAATTAGCTGAAATAACTTCTGCTGAAAATTAGCCTGCTGGAGTGTATCTGTGGTTACCTCACGGAGCAGAACGAGGGACCCACTTGGGATGGGAGCCGGGCTTGTCGACACAGAGAGGACCGGGGGGTGTGGGGACGAGGATGAGGAGGACGATGTGAGAATGGGGGGAGACGCAGATGCGGACAAGGCTGGCGGATGAGGGGAGGAGGCTGCCAGTACAGGGGGGGAGGATGAGGAGGACGAGGAAGAAGAAAGGAAAGACGGAAGGACCGAAGGTTGGAGCGTTTTCCCATCCTGCTCGCGATGGGAAGAGCCGTTGAGCAACACGCCCGGCCTGTCGGCTTTGTCTTCTGTGCCTTTGGAGGTCACGCTGAGTAGAGCTTTTTCCATGTTGTCCCTCAGAGCTCTGCGCTCGGAAAACCAGCAGTCCACTTCAGTTTTGGAGAGCTTGGTCTCCTGGGCCAGTTGGTCTACGGCAGAACAGCAAAGTTTTCCTAAGAATTCCGAAGAATGATGTCTCTTCGGGCTCATTGTGTAAATGCTGTGGTCACACTAACGTTGAGATTTTATTACTCTCAACCCGCATCCGCTCTGCAATATCGGAATGATACGGAATAATGCCGCAGCCACATAATGGCACTGCCGGAAGATCACAGCACTTACTAAGGGTCTAATGTGATTGTTCTGATGTCATCTTGGTGCTGCTTCCAGCCCCCAGACGGCATGTTTGCATGCAATAGTACTATTTAGTTGTTTGGTTCTGGTAATGCATAATAATGCATAATGCATAATGCATATCTAAATAGTGGCATATTTTTAAAAACTGGTTTGCAAGTTTCCAAGTTAACAAGATGCACCTTCCATGCAAACGTGTGTGATGCAATACTTTGAGCAGTCAGTCAACTGCTGGCCCGTGTTTGCACTTCACACCTTCAAATTGAATTGTTGTGTCTATCGCCACAGTAACAGTTTGTTTAAAAAAATGAGAATAAAAAAAAAAAAAATTTAGAGACATTTTTAAAAAAAAAAATGCATTGCCACTCATGTGAGAAGCGTGACAGCTGAGTCTTACCGAGCTGTGTGTCAGTTGGAGCGCTGCTTCTGTGGAAACTCTCCTCAAGCGCCTTCAGCTGCTCTGAAGACTTTCCCTTCACTCGCTCCAACAAAGGAAACTGGCTCGGAACCGCTTTCCTGACAGGACCCTCTTTCGGTACTGGAGTCACTTCAGCTTTCACCAGCACGGGCGGAGGAGGAACACCTTCAAAAACACATTTGTATTGCATGACCCATAATTTAAACTACAATTTAAACTGATCAAAATTTCTACAACCAGTCAAAAATGTGCAAGAATTTATATTTACACAACTTTTAAAATACAAAAAGCAAGAAAAATAGCATTTCAGGTTACGCAGGGGCGTCAAACGGCAATAGCTGTTGCAGAGGGGGGCATCCCTCACGGCTGCAGGCCCTCGTCTAAGTGTTAATGACTGGGATTTTCAACAGGACGACGCTGTAGCTCACAATTCCCGCCTGACAATAGACTTCTTCCAGAGGAATACCGTCACTCTATTTCACTCATTTGGGGCTGGATGGCAAGGGAAGTTGACAAAAAAGGACATCAGTTCCGGACAGCAGATGCCCTTTGTGAAGCCATCTTCACCACCTGGAGCGACATTCCCACCAGCCTCCTGGAAACGCCAGGATCAGGCATGCTGAAACCTATTTTGAAGTGATGCTTACCGTGTAGAGAAACATTCCTGACATGTATTGAACTAAATGAGTGTACACAGGATTACTGCGACACAAACACTATTCAGAACATTTTGGTAATGGTAATGGTTTAATTGCATTAGATTACAATTGAGTGCATCCCATAATTAGTTCACAGTTCCACATGTCCAAAAGGAGTAGGAAGAAGCAAAGCTTATTAAATCCTACCCCTCCATCTGGTACTTTTACAATCGGTAACTGTTACATTTGACCACTTCCTGCTTTCCTAATATAGTTTAAGTTTTTTTTTTGTCACGTACCGAAGTACGAGGTGATATGAGCATCCAATGACATAATGGTTACCATAGTAACTGTCAATATAGTGATATATATATATAGCACATCATGACTGGTTCAAGTTTGGCAGTCAAAACTGTGAATTGTCAATGTGTTGAGTATAAGCAACAATGTGTTAAAAATTTTATGTATCCACTAAAAGGCAACACACATCTGTTTATTAAAAAGAAATATATCGTTACTCATTTGTCTTCCATCATTTATGACTATTAAAACACAGCAAGCAAATAATGGGCCTCATATTGTAGTCTAGACTGTTAGCAACCATAAGGTTTTTTTTTTTTCATGTCATTTGGAGGTGCCCATGCTGGCCCCGCCAATATTAACAGACCACCAAAAGTAGCTGCTGTGGGGTTGCCATGGCAACAACAAAGACACGGTTCTCCTTATCCCAAGCCGGTGTACCAAAATTATGGAGCTGTTATTTTAAGGCAGAATTGCTGCATGTTATTATTATTCGGTATTAAAAGTGTCTTGTTTAAAGATTATAGATTCAATCAATATGATTGATTACTTCTGATGCGAGACACCAATTACCTTTGAGATTAAGGAGCCTTTGTTCACTGAACCACTTCTTTATCTCTCCTCTGGACAGTCCGGTGGTCTCTATGAGTCTGTAGATCTGTCACCAGACAAGATGCAACATTGCATAATGTGAGAACTTTATTTATATCAATAATCAATTTACTTGAATTATTCCTACCTCTTCCTCCTCAGGGAAAGGACACTGTGTGTAGCTGGACCGCAACACAGATAGCTGCTCTGCAGTTTTGTTGGGATCGGCGGTGAAATTTAACACTTTGGGGGACGCCATCTTGGATGTGGCAATAGGCGCAGAAATTGTTTGAATGATGGAGGGCCGTTTGCTGTCTGAGGCGGTCGAGGGAGAGGCCAAAGGTCGTTTGAGAGACTGAGCCACCTGTGTAAAAGATGGTGAGTAGTGCTTTTATATTTCAATTAAATATTCCGGACATTTTCAGAACTCCCAGTGCCAAGATCAGAATTATTTAAGAATGTATTTTTTTGCACCTGGTTAGCCAGCGTTAGTGCCAACGGCGCACATGTGACCGTGGAGCCATTGGCTACAGGAGTCAGCACAAGGCTGGTCTGTCCCAAGAGCTGACACGGGACGGACTGGAGGACGGGGGTTGAAGACTGCGCCGATTTAGCGGCTGTTGTCACCGCCGGCAGGTTGGTGGATGACTGAGTGGTGAGCTGAGGCGTTACAACTGTGAAGGTCTGAGGCACAGAGGAGATCGTTCCATTGAACATCTTCTTTCTGGCTTCCTCTACCTGGTGGGGGGGGAAATGTACGCTTTTAATTACATTGAAACATTAAACAATATTTCATCTTCTTATCTTTGTGAATGTATCATCTTTGATGAATCCAATCCACTTTATTTATATAGCACATTTTATGAGAGTTTCCAAAGTGCTGCACAGACTAGTAAAATAAAAACATACAAAATACAGGAAACCTTGGATATATCGGATTCAATTGTTCCCACTGGTTTTGTCCGATATAAGCGAAATCCGTTATATGCGTATAGCGGAAAATGTCAGTTTTACGCATATATCGGATAAATTGGGTAAATCGGATTTTATCCGTTATAAAAAGGCACTTCCTTGACTATGTTTCCAATGTACCTGGACGCGCAGGCAACGCTGCAAACGCTGAAAATGACGTCGTATAGCGGCCTGTCACGTTTCGGCGAATCGGAGCGCCACGATGCGGCCATCCGATATATGCGAGGGAAATTTAATGGAAATGCATTGGAACGGGACTGGAGATTTTGTCCGAAATAGGCGAAATCCGTTATAAAAAATCCGATATATGCAATGAATTTTTATTGGAAATGCATTACAGAAAAATTGGTTCTTTTTTATCTGTCCGTTGTGAGCAAATTTCCGATATATCCGAGTCCGATATATCCGAGGTTTACTGTACAATGAATAAAGGTACAAATTGAATTTAATCCAAAACTAAAAAATAAAATAGTAAAATAGATATTAAAATATTAAAAACAAGAAGCAAAGCAATAAAAATATAAAAAATAAACCAATTAAAATAAAAGAAAGAACTAAAAGACACAGGACCATACGACTCACTCCGAGTTAAAAGCCAGAGAATAAAAGTGGGTTTTAAGACGAGACTTAAAGCTTTCAATGTTGGGGGCCTTTTTTTACTTGGGAGGGGAGAGAGTTCCATAGCTTGGGGCCAAAAACTGAAAAGGCTCGGTCTCCCCTGGTCTTAAGTCTCGTCTTAAGCACCACAAGTTGGAGCTGGCCAAGTATGAAGCATATACTCTTATTGTTACATTGTGCGTATACACATTTTTGTGGTAACCAACATTAAAACTAATTCCACTAAGCATACATTTATAATAAAGTGACAATTCCTACCTCTTCTGGTGACCAGCTAATGCCTTGTTTGAGCCTCTGTGTGGTAAACCAAACTTTGATTTGCTCCTCCGGATGTTTGGATACAGCAGTGAGCCAGGAGAGCTCAGCCTGTGTTGGGTACGGGAACTTGTTAAAGGAAGATATGAGAGTCAAGTTGTCGTCGAGGGAAGGATTGTATTTGGTTGTGTTGAGGGGAATGGCGATCTTCGGCACCTGGAATAACATCGTAGACAATACGGTTAGGATCACTGATAAAAGGGATGAAATGCTAATTTTAGTTGAATTCTCACTTCGGTTTTGGCTATGACGGTTTCGCAGCACTCGTTTTGATATAGTAAAATGGAAAAAATTCAGAACAATGTAGGTTCACAATTAGGGGTGGAAGAAAATATCATTTCGGCGATATAGCGTGATACTTCATTCCATGATACTGTATCGATAAAAAGTATGATATCGATATTTTTAGGCATTTATCAAAGACTGTATATTGTGTTTATTCAAGTGCAGACACGGCAAATTTCTGATTTTAATTTAAACCTCCAATCGTTAGGTGGCAGCACTTACGTAGTCGATTAGGCAAAGAACGTTGAACGAGATTCACGAGTGAAACGTCCTCACACATAAACACAGTTCAACATGGCAGAATGCGAGCACATAACAGCGGCCCCTGCGGCGTACAAAGGCTGAAGTGTGGACACATTTTGTTCTGTTTTTTTTACACAAAGTAGGGTGTGCAGAAATTGACAAAACCCATGCCGTTTGTAAAATGTGTCGTGCCCGAATAAAGCATTCGGGAAACACGATAAGTCTGTGAGTCCACACCATGAGAACCTGCCGCTAGCAAGCAATGCAAAGGTCCTTTTGTATACTACAAAAGTAGTACTGTGATGTTGCAGGTATTTTGTTTTTCAAATTGATATCACTATTTTGTTAAATAATGGTTATTTCATTCATCCTAAAATGACTTTTTACTGATGTTAGTTACTTTGTTCCACAAAAATACTATTCTCACAGTGGATAAGCCAGGGACTGTATACTCTGAATTTGTGAACATTTGAACAGGATCTTGAGACATATTTTAATTTATTTGTTTTTTTATGTTTTTTTTTTTTGGTAAATTTAAAGCTGGATGTTAAAGCTTTATTTATCCAAATGCTACATTTATTTTAAGTTTGTGATACATCATAACATACTGTTATGTAATCGAATAAAAATGTGTTTAGTAAGTGCATATTGTTGGTGTAATTCAGTTTTTTTTCCAGGAAATAATCTTTAACTGCAAGAAAAACAAAAAGAATATCGCCTTGTTGACAGTATCGTGATATATCGTATCGTGAGCCTAGTATCCTGATACGTATCGTATCGCCAGATTCTTGCCAATACACACCCCTATTCACAATTTCATAAGAGTGTCCCTTTCCATAATCCAGGCATTATCTTCCAACTTAGCATCGCACCATTTATTAATTACATTTCCTTAAGTATTTATTCAGTCAAACGACTATTCTGTTTTTGTGGCTTTCTGATCGTATTTAGAGAGAAAAAAATAAATAACATATATGGTCCTTAGATGTTTGAAATTGCTAAACGACTTGGCAAGAGCAGCCATATTTGTCCTACCTGGGTGTAGTTTACAGGCCGCTGCAGGGAAGGCATGATGTGAGAAAGGCTGTCAGCTTTGAGGAGCGTCGACTCCGGGATGATTACCGTCCCGTTCACGTTGAGTGCTGTGATGGCTTTCTTGGTCAGGTCAGGGTTCAGTTTACACAACTGAGGCTCCATCCGTTTATTATCCGAAGACGTGACTTTTTGTTTTCCTATCTTGACCGTAGTGGCTTTGCTGAGGGGCAACGTGCTCTGTCCCGACACCGGGACCACGCCGGAACTGTTGTAAATGACCGCATTGCTGCTGCAGCCCTCTATTGTCTGTTCCAGGATTGTCTGATTGTTCATTTTGATGCGCTTGAACTTAAAGTTGCTCTCGCCGGGGTGATTCCTTTCGTTGTGTTCCGTCAGGGAGTCAAACTTTTTCGTGTTGAAGTTACAGACCGCACACAGGTACAGCGGGTTAAGGATGACGTTGGGGTGGTTGGCGTCCACGTGTTCCTTGAAGGTGTTGAGGTTCTGAGTGGAGAATGTGCAGTATTTGCACTCGTAGCCTCGCTGCTGCTGCTTACGTGAAGGTTTGGAACAGTCCTGTGACTCTGTCACTGAGATGTCTGGAGCTGCTGGAAAGTCGGAGGTCTTCCCCACCGTGTCTTGGTCATCGGATGGATCTGTCTCCATAGCGTCCTCCTCGGCATGGTTCCCTGTTGTCTGGTAGAGGGAGACAACTGGTTTTAGATTGAAGACCACATGGCATGATACTTAGTAGTATAGTACGTTTCCTGAATCTGAAGTTGTCCATATTTATGATAATAAAGGAAAAATAAGGAAATAATTTGCTGAATGTCAGCCATACAAAACCACTGTAATAACTGAATGCCATATTTATATGAAAATTTATATGAAATTACAAAGATTACAATATTAAGATCCCAGACATATGAAAAGAGTACCTCCTCCTCCTCGTCATCCAGTTCAACCATGGTCTCCAGTGGTCGGATCATGCAGGGTGTGGAAGCCTTCCGCCGGCTAGACATGATGATGAATAATGAGGATTGCTTTCACTTTTCCTTGGCCAGGTATTCTGTAAAGGAGACTGCGGCTGGACAGCAAAAGATGCAGTATGGCCACCACAGCGTGAAAAGACTAGCCAGGAGGATGGGCTTGTACTGGGACAGGTCAGACCCTTAGAACCGGAGAGCTTGCTCCCTGGGGCAGGATGAGTGGCTTGAGCGAGGGCAATGGAGGGTGAAGTATTGGGCTTGTCTCGCTGACAGCGTCAGCTCCACGGCAGGCTGACCTTGTGGAAATGCATGACAGGACACCACCTGGACAACCAAAAAAATATATTAGAGATTCTTGCTTGTACTTGCCTAAATCCTAGCCTCAAAGCAGGGAGAGGGCAGGATACCATGATTAAAATATGTTTAAAAGTTAGCGCCCTTTAAAGCGCAGCTTTAATTTAGCTACATAAGATCAATACACTGCCACTTGAAATCAGTCTGGAGTGTGGAATGGATTGTTGAACAATTGATGGAGTGTGCTATTTGCCTGCCGCCAGCAGCTGTTGATTCATTCTCAACCTGTTCGAGTCAACAAGCAACATGCGGCCACCAAAACGTTAATATAACACCGGCATTGAAGCAGGAGTTGAGGACATTCAGAAAGCGATATTCTCAAGTGGGGTGTTTATAGAAGATACCAAAACTACAACATACAAAAAGTATGTTCAATATGGACAGCGGCGGCACGGTGATCGAGTGGTTAGCATGCAGAAGCTAGGAGACCAGGGTTCAATTCCACCCTCGGCCATCTCTGTGTGGAGTTTGCATGTTCTCCCCGTGCATGCGTGGGTTTTCTCCGGGTGCTACGGTTTACTCCAAAATCATGCTAGGTTAACTGCAAATTGTCCATAGGTATGAATGTGAGTGTGAATGGTTGTTTGTCTATATGTGCCCTGTGATTGGCTGGCGACCAGTCCAGGGTGTACGCCGCCTTTCGCCCGAAGACAGCTGGGATAGGCTCCAGCACCCCCGCGACCCTCGTGAGGAAAAAGCGGCAGAAAATGAATGAATGAAAATGGACAGCATCTCTAACAAGTATGATTAGTGAACTGATGGCTAAGGTTGGGCATTGATCCATGGTAACCAGGACTAACATTACCATTATCCCAGATGGTTAATTAAAAAAATAAAAATTCCAGATTTCAATAGTCAACCAGTCCGTTGACCCCCCTGGAACTGGAATTTGAAAGGAGGAATCGAACTGGATGCCCAACCCAACTGATGACATCGCTACAGAACCAATACAAGACATGCAAACAATGCAAACACTGAATAACGCTGCAGGCAGAAAAAGAACCAGGTGCAGATAAGATTTTCGGAATATTGCTACATTTTGTGGACTATCACGTTCGTCTGACTGGAAATAGTCGATTGATATTCTACAGGCTCCACACTGAGGCTTCATTCTCATATTCTCGGAAAACAAATGAAAAGGACTCGACGGAGTCAGTGCTCCTCTCCAATAATGAGCACATGGGCCTTCCATTTTAAATACCCTCTTCATGACAATACTTGGGTCTCTGCGCAGACATGACTACAATTAGCAGTCACACTTAAGTGTTAGGACTTTTGTGACAGTTACGCACAAATCCCATCAAAGTACATGCACGGATAACGCAACTCCTCAAAAGCCCCATTGAGACGTTATTTGAATGCAAACTCATTACCACGGTGTCGCTATAGCAACTGAGCATGCAGAGCTGGAGCGGAGAAGTTGCTACATGGACAGTATATGCACAGCGACGACTCGTATAGATGATATTTTAGAGGTTGACACAAGTTGGGAGGACACCGCGTGAAACAGCAGACCGGATGTTTGCCTTGAAAGTGTAAAGAAAATGTTCTGCCAAGATTCCACAGTGATGGACTGCTGGTAATGGGGTTTTTTTTTCCCCTCCTCAATGTGACTCCCTGCTAACGGAGAAGGTTAAAGGAAAGTCATGAGGCAAAGCAGTCCGATTGTAGAAGCACCCTTGTTGCAAGAAACATTTTGAGGAAGTGGCGTTTTCAAAATTAGCAGTCTGGCCCAAAGAAAAATAAGATGCATTTGTCAGCGGCAAATTTAAATACACTTCAGAAAACCTGCAGAATTCAGATACCTTCATCAATGTCACTCAGCAGGAAGTTAATAACCAGTTGTTCCTTTAATATTAATTAGATTGTTTTTGTTCGTGGCTTAGGAGAGTGAGCATTTTTCAGACCGAGGCTTGGAGCTAAACATGTTCCCATTGAAATGCGTGTAGCCATGGTGGTGGCAGAAAAAGGCTGAGTCAAGCTGGAGAGCTGGACAATCTACCACCGATGTGTTGTGAGCCCACACAACAAGAATAATTCCCTTTATTTCACATCCATATTAGTAAGCCGTGAAGACAAAGGCTTACACAAATTGATAATCAGTGTTAACTGAATAAGGCATCACAGGAATGAAGTCAGACGCGGGTTATTATGGATTATTAATGTAGATTCCGAGTCATGTTAGAAATGAGTACTGACAAACTAAGAATAATAGTCTTTGGAAGAACACATTGTCTCACATAAAAAGAGAAAAGTGTGCAGACACACATTGGCACAAACATCCTCTTTATCCCTTTTCTATCTTTTTCAGAAGTTCAGGGTGGGGTGGATTCACAACATTGCGATAAAACATGTTAACTGTCCCAGTCATCACTTAATTGTAAAGTTTTGTCACCCATCGGCTGTTTAGTGGGTTTAACCTTTGTCCTCCAGTTAGCTTCAATGTGCAGAGGCAGCTAGCTCTGTGCTGGAGCCCCAACTCCCTACTGCCTGGATGTTCATTAAACTTGTATGAATACTTAGCCTGGAAGTCACTTGCAGTGTGTCTCTCTGTGTCTTTGCGTATTGTGCAGCTCTTTGTCAGATTGGTGCATTACACCGCTGGAGCCGTTGTTTCCGAGGAAGTCAGACAGTGACACCAAAGGCGCTGATGAGTCTTTGCAGTAATCACTTTGAGTGAGCATATTAGACTGGGGAGGTTCCAAACAAATATTGATTATATCAAGACGATATCAGCAAAAATAAATAAAAATATTGGACTATAGCGGCCTGCATCTCAAATCTCTGATATGAGATTTGATTCCAGACTCAACACAGCTGTTGAGACACTGCAAAACAATTTTTCCATGTAGGCACACACGAGTAAAAAGAACAAAAGAACAAAAAATTGCCTTTGAGCACCTTGAACCTCGCTACATTAAGCCTAGCTTCCACTACATTTTGAATAACATGCATAAAGAAGTAAATGGCTGTTGCTCTGTTTGAATAATATCACTTGATCAAGACTTTTCTGACATTCCGCACTCCAAAATAAGTACTAAAGGTATGTATGACATGTGTTGATATTAAATCAATATCTGCATCGGACAATATTCAATATCTGTATTGTATCAAAAGTGAAAATGTATCGGCACCAGCCTATATTGGACAGAATAAAACACAGGGAAATTAGTAACGACCTTCTCTATTGTACAGTATAAAGTCAGATATAATATGAGAAAAGTACTGCACTGGAGTTGCAAGTATAACTGTGATAGGAGCAGCAACAAGAGTAGGACATGGTGTGGATGAGTCACTGCAGCACATCCCACTCAGTGAAGCAAATACTGGAAGGTAAAAAAAACTAACTAAACAAAAAACAAACACAAAAAAAACCACACAATTTGCACTCCAAACAAGAGAATTTTAAATAGCTGTGTCATCATGTGTAAAACTCAACACATGGTCAGTTTGTCATTTTTGTTTTGATTTTGAATCATCACGGTACTACACACATATTGCACAACATACATGCAGCTGAAGGGTATAATGTTCTCAATAGTCCTCAAACAGATTTATTTAAAGCAGAAATAAAACAAAAAAGGAACTGAATTTATGTGGGATAATTTCTGAAAAATAGCCAAAATAATTCACTTCATTTGTTTACTGCATTTTTTGCCAAGGTTTGTCATGTTTCAAGTCAATGAACTAAATAAAACAACCCATTATATAACATTCAAAATATCTTATTTAATATATTACAGGTGATTTTCTTTAATGCATGCCATATTTTCATGCCTTTTCATGTATATGATATTGAATAGAACAACACATATGCAGGCTAACCTTAATGGCAACTGCAGTGTCTTTATTATGTTTGAAGGACAAAAGATAACAGCTAATGGCTGTCATGTTCCAGGACTTGAACTTCCTTGAACATGAATGCATGTTTGCTGCGGACCAGGGAAAAGATTGCATTGCCACAATCTGCCTGCTGCACAAAGTTTTCACACTGCTGCAGGTAGGTAAAAATCTGACCAATCATTTAAACCAAGCGTTAAATTCCCACATTAAAAAATAACCCTGATGACAAACTAACACAATTTGAAGACATGGGGTGTTTACAAACTGCTGGAGGTTGTTCCCCTCTGGACCGCCGTTTCTCCAGGTTGGAGCACAGGCTTGAAGCACAATACGTGTGTGTGGGTGAAAAGCAGTGCCACCGTTTACATGGCGTGTTCCAGCAAGAGTGTCTGATGTTGCGTTTTGGACCATCGCAGAATTAATTCAAACCTCATCACATGGCTCCTCTAGGGCAAAGCAAAGTGCTGCACTGAGCTCTCAAGTGCTGTTCTATGTTCTGCACAGCAACAGAGCAGGCTTGCTTTCACTTGGGCTGAACTGCAAAATGAATCACTACAGCGGGTTAGCTATTTTATGTACAGCGGTATTAAACAATATGTGAAAGCATATTTGACATTAAAAACAAAAAAGTACTAGGCTTGAAACAATCAAAATCTTAGAATAAGCACTTTGGTTGCTGAATAAAGTTGAAACTCACAGTCATGGTGACGTCAGGTGAAGCCTCCAGCATACTTAGGTGATGTTTATCTTAAATGTTAAATTATGTTATTAAGCATCAGCACAGAGACTGAAGGTGTTTCTCATCACCAGATGGTCCTCGGTCATTATTTTTCAAAGCAAAACGTGCACGACTAGAACGAGTGACCTAATTCGGTTGATATTAACTGTCGGCGACTGTGGCCTACATAGATGATGATAGAAAAGTGTCAAGTTAGGAAACACGACATTCAGTCAAGGATCCAATGTTTCACGTAATCCGACTCACGGCACCTGAAGTACACATTACAAAACCAAATAAAACAATTCCGCTCAGACTGACATGTGATTGTATGCAATGTGGGCAATTAGCGTCAACAGAGCAGTGATGCGTAAATGAAGCTCAGCCACACTTAGCACACGCTGCCTGTCACCCCGTCTGATTGAAGTATAAATGAATGTTTGACCAGGCAGCCTTGACACTACTATCATCCTAATACATATTTTTCCATTCAACACCAACTCAAAAATGACCCCGGTTTGCAGCAAAACCATCACTCCAGTTTCTCCAAGTTACATTTTTAGATATTTATTCACCAGCGAATCCATTAAAAAAAGCCATTACAAACACTGCTTAATGCTACAGTACAGTAGTTCAACCAAAGAGGCGCAGCATCTGCACCAGCGACCTTCTGAACACATCTTTACCTGCACCAAGCACAACAATGCAAGAGTGCAATATGTTGTCGTTGGGGTTGACCTACTGTGTATTGTGTTTGAATTGTACTATTTAAAGTCGTGAACTAGCTCTTAGCAGAATAGCGATACCAGTTGTTGCCGTTTTGTGTGGCTTCACAAAAAGGCCTTTCATAAACCGTCAAACGCCTCGTTCTTTTTAAGTTTCCTTGCCTGTAGATCTTGGTGTTTCTGAACAAACCAATGTGCCCTTGATTGATACACAAGCAACAAACCTGGATTTATTATTAGGGATGTCACAATACACTCGGCTCAGACGATGAGACGATGCACGATATTGGTTTAAAATAGAAATAGATTGCGGTAGATCCGTTTGATCAAACGTAGAATTACTACAGCTTCTGCTTGGACATTAACGCCACGGCAGCTGTTGGAACTCTGATGAAAAAAAGCACCCGCTGAGTGACAAGTGGCGCTCGGAACACCGAGGTAGGATGGTTTGCAAGGGTTATAGTGTGCATAAAACACTTAATGTGTTGTTCCAATCCCGTCTCTGGCGGCGCCACTTCCATATTATGTGTATTATCGTAGTAGTGATGCCATAGTTCACAGTATCGAGACAGCGTTTCTCTAAACAATAAATATAATTGTTTTGGTCTTTTGAGACTCCAGATCTTGTGACCCCCCCACTCGTTGTCATGCTGATTTGCATATCATGACGAAAGGTTAATTAATTTGTTCCAACGAAGCTTTTGCAATTATCTACACTGACACAGTAGCTGCATGTAAAGCTCTTGGATGGTTACTGTATGTTTTGGTAAATATGTTTGGGGAGAGGATGCACGGTGGTCGAGTGGTTAGCGCGCAGACCTCACAGCTAGGAGACCCGAGTTCAATCCCACCCTCGGCCATCTCTGTGTGGGTTTTCTCCGGGTACTCCGGTTTCTTCCCACATTCCAAAAACATGCTAGGTTAATTGGTGACTCCAAATTGTCCATAGGTATGAATGTGAGTGTGAATGGTTGTTTGTCTATATGTGCCCAGTGATTGGCTGGCGACCGGTCCAGGGTGTCGTCTTGAATCCAGCAGCAAATGAGGTCAGCGTGGCAATGACATCATCCCCATCACAATCTGATGTGTATTTGTATACGCCAAGACAAAACAGCTGATGTTTCTCCACAACCAGGAAGTCTTTGTATTTGTCCAAGTCTCACTGATGCTGTGCAGCCAAATCTCCCCACCTGTCACTCTGTGCCTTCCTCACATGTGAACCGTTTCAACCCTCACGCTACTCGGGGAGGTGGGGGATGGCGTGTCTTTGCTCTGCCCGTGGCTGACGTGATGCAGTGCAGGGAGCCTGTGAGTGAACTCTCTACTGCCTCTCCTTGCCGGCTTCCAAGTTGAAATTTGCAGGATGGAACAGCAGGAAAAGGAGGAATCTCCCTTTCGGGATGACCAGGCTGCAATGGATGTCGAGTGGGCAACATATGACACACTATAAATATATACAAAATAAATTCAAATAGCATAATAATCCAGTCCATAGATGAAGTAGACTCTACTTTGCCTCTCGAAATGACATCTCAACTTCCAAAGATTTCTCTGCCTCAAAAAAACGGTGATGACTTAATGTGTGTCGGCGCTTCAGATACCTAATACCACACCTAAAAACAATAAGTAACGCATCACTATTGGTGCCATTCTAACAGTGCTGAGCACATTCACTTCCATCTTGCAAATACGCAGTCATTCGGCCTTGCGGAGTGACTGCACATTTGCGGACAAGGACGGTCTGAAACCGGATTGGAATGTTGGATGTGAAGTCAGCAGATGTTGGAAGCTATTGATGTCTGCGGGGAAGAAAGATGCAAGTCGGCCAACACGACTAAATTAGATATAACGGATGGTGTGTGATGGACTATGTTAGCATGAATAACAAAGAATAATAAAAAAAGAACGTATTTGTTTTCCCTGTGAGACAATGTCTCCTTAAAAGACCAATATAATAAATCAACATTTAATTATCAGCAGTCTTTGTGTTACAGATGTGTTCTCAGATATCAGGCCCATCCAGTGGCTAACTGTGCTGCATGCTTGACAGCAACAATATGAATAAAAGAACTGCACTTAGCCATTATATATACAGTAAACCTCGGATATATCGGAAATTCGCTCACAACGGACAGATAAAAAAGAACCAATTTTTCTGTAATGCATTTCCAATAAAAATTCATTGCATATATCGGATTTTTTATAACCGATTTCGCCTACTTTGGACAAAATCTCCAGTCCCGTTCCAATGCATTTCCATTAAATTTCCCTCGCATATATCGGATGGCCGCATCGTGGTGCTCCGATTCGCCGAATCGTGACAGGCCGCTATACAACGTCATTTGCAGCGTTTGCAGCGTTGCCTGCGCGTCCAGGTACATTGGAAACATAGTCAAGGAAGTGCCTTTTTATAACTGATAAAATCCGATTTACGCATATACCGGATATAAATCCGATATATGCGTAAAACGAACATTTTCCGGTATACGCATATAATGGATTTCGCTTATATCGGAAAAAACCAGTGGGAACAATTGAATCCGATATATCCGAGGTTTACTGTATATACAGGAACTGAAAAAGGAAGAGAAATCCTGGCTCTGTAACCTGGACAAAGACTAAAGACATAGGATACATTCACACTACTATGGTCTAGGCCAAAACTTCAAAGAAAGATACTTGGGTGGTTTGTGGTTGACAGTGGAGCAAATAACGGTCTAAATTAGCACCTCAATTAGACTTCGTATTGACGTGTACATTATCTGACAAGCTCACGCACCCATACGACATAACGTCCTCCAGGTCACATACACTTGCAGCACTTTCTATGTGGGTCATCAACACTAGTCAAGTCAAAGCAACGTCAACGAACCATACTAGCAGAACAAACGCACCAAAAATAACAAGTGTGATTGCACCCATATTGACTCCATTTCATTGACTGTGACCTTTTGTCAATATAAACCAGTAGTAAGTTTATACAGTATGCACATCGTCAATTGACCGTAATCCAATTACACATTTTGCTTCTGGGTAAGTATGCGACAGCGTCTCTTTGTGTGCTGCAATTTTCTGTTCCACTAAATTTGACCGACCGAGTCTAGCTCAATTTCCAGCCTTTGACTAAAAAGGACAGAAGGAACCAGGAAACATGCAGGAAGCATACAGAGAGGAACCCCCACAGTGCTGGATGTTCAACTGTGACATTCTTTGCATTTGTGGCGCACGGTGAAACAATTCAGGGTTGGGCAAAATGAGGGTGCAACAAATTTGACCACACGCTTTGCTAAAATAGCAACAATTTAACCATATGCTGAACATAACCAAGCGTTCTAGATACGGCTGATACAAGGCCAAAAGGAAGCCGCCATTACAAACTGGTCAGCAAGTCAATTACAAGGCAATGAAAAACACCACATTGGGTTGGATTTAATCCATCACTACGCATACAAGTCAGCTGTATGAACCTATATTACCCTATTATCAACAGAGAGATTTTCACTTGCACTGAAATGCTCTCTGTGTAGCGATGATGATGATGAGACATCTGTTTGCAATCCTGTCATTGCCCCATCCCCCCCTTCATAAACACATACAGTACAAAACTCACTCTCCACCTGTCATCATTGATATCTCATTTGGCAGCTGTTCATTTCTTCATTATTCTTTTTTTTCACAATGGTGTAGTTACTTACATTTAGGTGCTAAGTTTAGCTTTTCTGTGAAGTAAAGTAACATAAAAATCGAGCTTTACTTTGATCAACAGGAGATGGTTTTCTTTGATTATTCCTACAATAAAAAACACAATGCTGCTGTCACTATAAATTACACATTAACTCACATTTTGCACATCACAAGCGAGGAAACATACGAACAAACATGAGCTAAACCGCTCTTCACGTGTAAAGAGCAGTAGTGCGAGGAGTCAAGTTTATACCCTGAGGAATTACAGGTAGCGGATATGACAGGTGGGTTAACTGTGCTGTGATCAAACCCCCTTAGATCTCTCCGGGATTGGGAGCCGCGACTCAACAGTGTGTGTGTTCCCAAAGAGAGCCTCTTAGGTCATCCCAGTGCGAGGGGGGGGGTGTTGTCTCGTGAACGGCATACTCCTTCAAAAGGTAACGTTGTCGTTGTAAATAATAAACGGGATGATTATCTTGACAGTTATACTAGGCAAAACAACCTCCACAACACAGTAGTGTAGCTCTCGAGGAGCGAATGTGACTATGTGTCTATTGCAACCAGGATGACACTTTTTCCCTCCATGTCTACTTTATTACTCTACTTTCTACAACTAAACAACATTTGAACAAACCAATCTGCAATAAATAACACTGTTACGGTACATTTAAAACCAAAACAATGCTAGTTCTATTGTTCACGCTGCAATATGAACAATGTGCGTAGCAAACAACAAACACAAAACGGTTAAATTCTGTAATTTGGTGCACATTTATTGACCAATCAAAACATTACCACGGCAATCCACTGAACTCCAATGCAATAATGTGCAAGGATAATTACGCAGTCTCTGTATTTTGTATTGTCATAATATTATGGAAACCATTGTGTTGTGATTGGAAGAAAATGACACGTAAAGATGATAATATTGCTGGAATGACAACATTGACAGCAGGCGAATATGGTAATGAAAGCAGGAGAAACACCATATACGATTCACACCATATAATTTTTAAATACGGACATTTAAACGATATATTTTTTACATAATGTGCTGCATCACAAATGTTACCATTGTACTCAAGGACTTGCGGCACACTGTCGTTCCTCGAAAACAGAATAATACAAGAGGTCTGATATTAACATACTATTATTAGAAATAGTACACATAAATATTATAAATAATCATACAAAATAAGTGACTTCTTCTAAATGAACGCAAATGGTCCTGAACACGGCGTGGGGGAAAAAATCACCTCTTTAGAAGATCGTGATTCCCAATTTTTGCAGAATTGTGCAGATCGATTAGAAACATCTTTCATCACAATGTAAGGAAGTTCAAAAACACGCTGCAAACTCCAGCCGTAATAACGTTTGTTACACGAATACCTCCATGACAAAGTCGTTATCTTTGTGAGGAAAAACCTTTCATTGATAGCACTTAATGCTTTGTACAATTTAAGGATGTGATGATGCTGACATCTGCCAAAAAAAGAACTGGTAGTCTGTTCACATGATGGCAGGCTGACCTAGATCATTGTCCTCAGAACAAGAAGAACTGTGGGTGTGTTATTGTGCATCCAGTCTTCATTTTAAAAAGGGGGCTTGTTAATATGTCGGATGGAACTCCTCACCATCACCACCCATCTCCAACAGTATCTCAGGGTGCCAGCGTGTGTTGGCTTAACGCAGGAGGCACCGGGATCGGACCCAAAGTTGACATTGGGAACAGAAAGAACCACGCCTGGCGTCTTGCAGCGGTCCACTGCAGTGAAAGTCAGCCCAGTCAGTGAGCTTGCACGCAGGCTCAGGCTGCTCTCCGCGGGGAGGAGGCGTCACCGAGCGGGCGCGTTACGTCTACATCACACGCACACACAAATCAAAGTATATAAACAACACCGAGCACCAATAGTTGCACTCAGACCTCCTTGCTGCTTCGTGGGGAGCGGATGCAGCAAAGGTGGTGAGAAGCTAGACGCTCTCTTTCCGCCCGAGGTGTGACGGAGCGGCGCGGGGAAACACTCGCCCCGAATGTTTCCCCTCCTCCTCGCCAGCGACGTAACAACATGTCGGCGGAGGACGGCCATGTTTTGCTGGTTATGTCGACACAGGGAGGAGGAGGAAAAGTAGACCCGACGGTTCTCGTTCCCAGACTCTCTGCCCGGCTAGCTTCCTTCCCTCGCCTCGGTTAAGGCGTCTCAAAGTGCAACTAGAACACGGGGAGCGTCCCCCCACGGGAGGGTACCCCCCAAAATGTCCCAAACTTATCGGACACGTTAGCGCGCAGGTGGAGCTAGCAAGACAAGCAAAGTTGACGCGGCGAGACAAGTTAAACATTTTCACGGAGACTCGGGGATGTTTAGAAGACACGCAAAGCTCCAGAAGAATCCCACATTGACAAATACACACACTTTAGACTTACGGGTACTTTCGAGCCAAGTGAAACGTATTATTATTTATATCTTACCTGCTTACGGTTCCGTCGCGGTGCGCAGGTATCGTTCGGTACAATCCCAAAGCGATAGAATGTAGCAAAAAGCTGTTTATAACACTGTAGCTCCGGTAGCTAGGCAGACAACAGGCGACAGGAGAGGGAAAATTGGCGATCACAAGGAGGATCTACGCCAAAAGCCACATGATCGCCGACGTCAGAGTACGTATTTGCATGCCGCACCGGGGCGCCGGTGTCCGTCCATCGCGGCTGCGTGGTGCTGTAGCCGTGGAAAGTTGACGAGAAGGCGGCGGGAAGTGAAGCAACTCTTCTGCCCGTCTGACAGAAGACACACACGGGGCTCCATGGAGCATGACGACCGGTGTTTAGGTCAATGAAGTCCGTGTTGTTACTGTGCTGATGCCTGCCACTAGTCTGTTCCGACCTGATTGAATATGAAATCATCACGGTGGGCGTGTCTTTCCCAACAAACCCCGCCCATTCGACGTCCCATCTACAGCTCCGCGTCATCTGAGCGTGCGTGACACACACACACACACACACACACACACGTTTGATCCTTGGCGTCTGGAAACCTATCACGCAACAGTGACCTCCTCTGGACTTATTATAGAACTGATGGTGACCTTGGCCCACGCAGGCTTCCCACGCCCACATGCAGATTTATTAAACCTCCCAAATGAACGTGTGGCTTTGCTGCAGTGGCGGATTGTTTCATTTGTGTGATGTTGCTTCGATTCACAGGCAAGGTAACACTTGAGGATGCCTGACAAGAATGTAATAATCGCCTAGAATCCCGAAGTCGATAGTCGATAATTAATGCTCTGTTGGTACATTTCATTTCTGTCAGATTCCAATGCCATTTTTGCAGTTTTGGGGTTGATAATATTTAAGATATCATTAAAATAAATATCACTTTCGTTATAACATCATTAAAATTGATTCCACTTGATGTCCCTGCATGGTGTGGTGTGTCCCAGTACAGTCCCTGTCTTCAGGCAAGAGGCAGGGTACACCCTGGACCGGTCGCCAGCCAATCACAGGGCACATATAGACAAACAACCATTCACACTCACATTCATACCAATGGACAATTTGGAGTCGCCGATTAACCTAGCATGTTTTTGGAATGTGGGAGGAAACCGGAGTATTCGGAGAAAACCCACACAGAGATGGCCGAGGGTGGAATTGAACTCGGGTCTCCTAGCTGTGAGGCCTGTGCATTAACCACTCGACCACCGTGCAGCTTAGCCCCAAAACAAACCAAAAAAATAAATGCTAACCTGTGCAACTTGTACAGATGTACTTGATGTTGGTTTAACTGCAATCTAGTTAGACATACTGATTATTAGAATTTTGAGGCATATAGTTTTGAGGGATTTTCCTACAAAATGCATAATAACATAAAACTGAAACATTGTCAACATCAGATTACAATCGAGTGCATCCCATAATCAGTTCACAGTTCCACATGTCCAAAAGGAGTAGGAAGAAGCAAAGCTTATTAAATCCTACCCCTCCATCTGGTACTTTTACAATCAGTAACTGTTACATTTGTTCACTTCCTGCTTTCCTAATATAGTTTTTTTTCGTTCTTTTTTCATGTACTGAAGTACAAGGTGATATGAGCATCCAATGACATAATGGGTACCATAGTAAGTGTCAATATAGTGATATATATAACACATCATGACTGGTTCAAGACTCTTACTCAATCCATTCCATAGTTTGATTCCACATACTGAAATGCTATGGCTTTTTAACGTAGTCCTAGCATATAATTTAGTTCTTCCCTGAGATCATATTTCTCCTTTCTTGTAGAGAAGTATTGGATGACATTTTTAGGTAATTGGTTATTTTTAGCCTTATGCATTATTTTAGCTTAAGTAATATCCTGGTAAATAAAACCCTATTAAAATATTTCAAGTGAATTCTACACTTCAATGTAGAAGACACAGTACAGATTTAACACTGAACAAGTTATTTGTGTTTGAGGATCAGAAGTCTCGTCTGAGGATAACTGCGATGGAAGTCAAAAGTCAGTAGATGGTGCTGCATGCTTGTATGATCACTCAGACCTGAAGGGTTCCTTAACCCAAAGAGACCATTGCAGGGATTCCATGTTTTACATGAAAGGCAGAAGTGTGTACCATTAGTCCACTAGGGAATAATGTGAGAAAAAAAACAGAACATTGTCAGTGCCTGGTCAGATTATATCGTAGTAATGGCGTACACTGGAATACTAGGTTCACTCTATCATTCTACTGTACCTCATCAAAATAATTGTACTTCATGGGAATTACGTCTTAAGGAAGAGACAGATCTGGTGGCTCCAATCTGTTCTACTGTAGTTGATTTAAGGTGACCACAGACAAAGAATGATTGTAAATACAATCTTCTGGTGTCCAGTTCCGAACACATAGAGCAGGGGTCTCAAACTCACGGCCCGCGGGCCAAACGCTAGTTTGAGGCTCCCGCCTTGATATGAAAGTTTAATTTGTTAATTAGTTTCATTTGTTTTTTGATTTGCTTTTCTATTTTTCAATCTTATTTTGTGTCAAAAAATAAAAATTAACATTAAACATTTATTTAATAATTTAATAATGAATAAAAAATAATTTATAATAATTTATAATAATTTATAATAATTTAATGTTTTATCAGAGCTTTTCCAAAGAACCAAAGCACCGAAAAAGTGAAGAGTATAGCAGAGGCATTGAAGACTATTATATAATATATATTTATTAATATTTAATATAATTAATATGTATTAATATTTAATATAATTAATATTTATTAATATTTTTATTATATTTTTATTATATTTTTATTATATATATAATTGTTTATTTTATTTTATTTTTTTTAACCTGATGCGTCCCAGCTTCACCCAGACCCTAGCTCCAGGGGCCCCCAGGTAAATTGAGTTTGAGACCCCTGACATAGAGTATTTGCACAATGATATTTAACAGTGTAAATCTGAGGGAAGAAACAATAACAAAAATCTATTTTGAGGTGTCTATGCAGCTGCCTGTTGAAAATCATCTGACACAATAAAAAACATATCATTTCAAAACTAACCATTAACGCTGAAATGAAAGGTTTAGTATTTGCTGACTGGTCAATTATAAAGTTTAATCACTGCCTTGTTAATTACTTGTTGGAGCAAGTCCAGGTAGTGAGTGTGTGCTGGTGTCAGTGGGTGTGTGTCATGCATGTGCTTCCCCAGTGGGTTGCTTTGGCTCATTCGCATAGCAGACTGTTGGACGGTAGTCAAGAAGCTCTTTGGTAAAGATGCATTCACAGACAACATGTTCATCAGGGATTTAAGAAACATCCCTTACAAATTCTAACCTGCTTCCGTTCCCACATTCAGGTTCAGACGTGACACGGCGAGTGGAGATAAGGGAGCAAGCAGTTGTAAAGAAGGAAAAATAGTCAAGTTTTTTCACACAAAAGATTTTTTGAGAAAAATGCCGTATCACGTTGCATTCTGTATTTTGTACTTTTGTACTTTATTTTGTATTTTGTACTCAAAGCAAGCATTTTGTCTAATGTTCAATATCGGAAAAGGCCTCATGGGTTGTTGGCATAGGCTACAATACATCTTTTTATTCTCAACGTCTTTAGTGTTTTAAGTATGGAAGCCCGTTTCCACCATTGAAAAAAAATTATCCCGATGGTAGGTCGAAATAATGAGATAAAAAGTCAAAATTCTGAGATAGAAACTCGAAATGATGAGCTAAAAAGTTGAAATAACAAGATAAAAAGTCGAAATAATGAGATAAAAAGTCGAAATTTTGAGATAGAAAGTCAAAATTATGAGATAAAAAGTCAAAATGATAAGATAAAGAGTCGAAATAAAATAAAAAGTCAAAATTACAAGAAAGTCAAAATTTTGAGATTTTTTTTCAGTGGCGGAAACAGGCTTCCATAAAATTTTTATTAAAATTTATTAAAATTACACCATATTAAACCACCAATTAAATTTGTAAAAAAACTTTTTATCTTGTTATTTCAACTTTCTATCTCGTAATTTTGACTTTCTATCTTGTAATTTAGACTTTTTATATTGGAATTTCAACTTTCTATCTCGTAATTTCGACTTTTTATCTTGTAATTTCTCACTTTCTTATCTCGTAATTAGGATTTACCATTGGGTTCTTCTTTTTTTCATGTGGCAGAAACGGGCTTCCATAAAATTATGATTTTTTTATCTCATTATTTTGACATTTTATCTCATAATTTCAATTTACCGTTAGGATAATTTTTTTTCAGTGGTGGAAAACAGGCTTCCATACTTAAGTGTTGTGCCCCTCTAGTATCTATTACCAGTATTCATAAAAAAGTCATTTTTCATACCGACACACAGCGCTTGTTCTGCGTGTTGAGCAAGGCAGCTTTGGCTGTGCCAACTCACCCCCCTCGGTTGTCATTATTGGTACACCACAAAAACTCCTCGTACTTGCAGTGGCCAGTACTTCCCCCTTCGTGAAGCCATCTTCACCAGCTGGAGCAACATTCCCATTCGCCTCCCGGAAACGCTGGCATCAAGCTGCCCCGAACAAATGTTGAAAGTGATTAACAAGAATGGTACAACTACTCATTACTTAGTCCTTTTTTGGACATTTTATTTCTATTTTAGGGGACTTGCAGGGGTTTTGAGCTATGGTCTTAAACTGATCAACAGGCAACTTCAGTTTAAGGGTCGTTGCTTACTTAAAACTTAATTTTGTTTCACTTTTATTTCTTAATTTTTGCATTTTGAAGCTCTACTTAGAACGTTCTTAAGATCCAACAATGCAAAATGTAAGTTTTTGCTTCTTTTCAAGTAAAGTCGAAATGAAAACTGGTTTATGACTCCAATGTTTATGACTCCACGGGTTTCAATCACTGAATAAATCCATAACTAATGCCTCAACACGACACTCGTTTTTCATTTTCCATAAAGTGTACATTTTCTAATTTTTATTGCAACTGGAAATACTGCGTGTAAAAAGTAAAAGTAATTGGCCTAAAATGGCTTAACGACTCTTCTGGCCGATGGTGTCGTTTTACAGCCAAGCGAATCAAACCCAGCAAAGGAGTGGATGTGGAGTGGATGTGGAGTGGATGGGGGCACTGCTGTGACCGCAGCCTGAGCCAGTCAACTTGAATCCAACTCACCTGGAAAGCAGGATTTATTCCAGCTTGATTCACTCACTCATTTACTGGTTTAATTGAAGGACTGACCCGCGGTCAGAGACTCGGCTTAAACGACTTTCTGAATAATAGGCCGAGAAGTGGAGCAAATGGATGTGTACTCATTGGAGGGGAAAATTGTTTGAACCCTGAAAACATTGTTTGATGTCTCGTGTGCAATGACTTGATTTCACGCTGCGTCTTCTCTGTGTTTTGGAACAATGTGGGCTGATTGCTCAGGCGGCCGTCATTTCCAGACAGGTGTGATGACAGGATCTCACCTTTTCCAACAATCGTCACAATGTTGTTGTTTTTTGTTATTTTTTTCCACATTTGACATGTGTATCCAGTATAACATTCCAGACAGAAATTCCCATGCCGTCATTGATTGACATACAGGGCTGCACGGCGGTCAAGTGGTTAGCATGCAGTCCTCACAGCTAGGAGACCTGAGTTCAATCCCACCCTCGGCCATCTCTGTGTGGAGTTTGCATGTTCTCCCCGTGCATGCGTGGGTTTTCTCCGGGTACTCCAGTTTCCTCCCACATTCCAAAAACATGCTAGGTTAATTAGCGACTCCAAATTGTCCATATGTATGAATGTGAGTGTGAATGGTTGTTTGTCTATATGTGCCCTGTGATTGGCTGGCCACCAGTCCGGGGTGTACCCCGCCTCTGGCCCGAAGACAGCTGGGATCTAGCACCCCACGACCATCGTGAGGGTAAGCGGTAGAAAATGAATGAATGAATGAATGAGTTCTCCCCCTATTTTGTGTGGAAGTGGTAACTTTTTGGCTTCTTATTTTGTTTTTCCCCACCCTCGGCCATCTCTGTGTGGAGTTTGCATGTTCTCCCCGTGCATGCGTGGGTTTTCTCCGGGTACTCCGGTTTCCTTCCACATTCCAAAAACATGCTAGGTTAATTGGCGATTCCAAATTGTCCATAGGTATGAATGTGAGTGTGAATGGTTGTTTGTCTATATGTGCCCTGTGATTGGCTGGGGTGTACCCCGCCTCTCGCCTAAAGACAGCTGGGGTAGGCTCCAGCACCCCCACAACCCTCATGAAGATGAATGAACTCCACACAGAGATGGCCGAGAGTGGAATTGAACTCGGGTCTCCTAGCTGTGAGGTCTGTGCAAAATATACATGTATTGCACAAATTTAATAGTTAACCAAAAACTGGGTCCAAATAGACATGTAATAGTATCTCAGGGTGGGGGGGGGGGGGCAGGGGGTGTAACCGTAGTTTCTGCCCCATCCAAACGTAACCGTAGAGGATTATGTAACCTTGCGGGACTCTCATGATCCCCGGGTGCTCTCCAGACTGGCAAGTTGGGCTGCAACATAATAAATGTCTATAATTACTGACATGTTTCAGACCCCCTGCCTGGTTTTAGGGCTCTTTCATCACGGGGCCCCCCTCCCCCCTCTCCAGCAACAACACAGTACTATTGTCCTTGAGTTGTTCTCTGTCTATTGTTCTTCTACTTCTTTGGTTTTAATTCATGCAACAATATTTTACCAAGCAGAGCTGAAATCGAATGTCTTATAAATGCTTGGAAATGTGAGTCTGCAGTCTTGTGTCCTGTGACAATAATTCTTTAACCCAGTGATTTTCAACCACTGTGCCGCGGCACACTAGTGTACCTTGAGAAACCGTCAGGTGTGCCGTGAGGAATTATCCAATATCACTTTTTATAGTTAACATTGATTAATCATCATTTGCACATATTATTTCAATAGCCATGAATATATGGACCCAAATATTCCAATTGCATTTGGTATATTTGCTCAAACGGAAAGAATTGAACAGGGATGGAATATTCCTTTAACCAATCCGATTGAGGTATCTTGGAAAGTTGTCAGACTGCGTTCTTCTTCGTGGTGTTTTTCTTCTTCTGTTGTTTATTGGCGGTCGGCAAGCAGCTTTTGTGTGCATTAGCGCCATCTGTGGAACAGAATCTAAACCCTTCTATACGCCATTCACAAGTCCAGTATTATTAAAAAAGAAAATATATATCTATATAAAACATGTCCTGAGTTTAATTATAAAATATTAGCAAGATTGAATGTGATCTTTTCCTATTTAAATTGATCCCGGGTGCGTTCTTTCAGCGCATGCTCAGATATGACGTAACACGCAGATCCAGACATTCTTCAGTTTTAAAAATGGAGGCCAGCAATCGGCACTGGACTAAGCAAAGTTTATTTTTCATTCAAACTAAATTTCAAGACTGGACAGACGAAAAAACTGACAATACAGAGTTATTCCAACAAGTGAAAGAAAAATTCGGGGAAGCCGATATCACGTGATGTTGATGTTTACGTTTTATCGCACATGACCCATTGACTATCCTGTTTGATTTTCACGGCGCATGTAGACAAGAGATTGGAATATTCCTTTCCATGGATACCATTGTTTCCCGAAAGGTCATTTGGAAAGAGAAAACTCGTCACGTAAACGCGTCTACTGTGGAGTGTCTGTGGTGTAAAGACTGGCATAGCAATGTAATATTGGTCCGTGTGGCAACACCTACCTTGTTCCTCCCATAGACTTATTATATATATATAGACATTTTGTAACATTTTTGGTTAGTGGTGTGCCACAAGATTTTTCCAATGTAAAAAAACGTGCCGTGGCTCAAAAAAGGTTGAAAAACACTGATTTAACCCACCTTATAATTTTGAGGAGGGGGCCCGCTCAGTACACTCAAGATGAAAGTGTTTCTGATGTTGATCGGTTGCTGTCAGAACTGTTGAAATGAAGGATTTTGAGTTAAAAAAAATGATATTCAGATACTTCCTGATTGAAATGCACCATCATGCTGCATATTGTACCTGATAGAATCAAACAACACAGGAAAAGCACTTCCTGAATGGATATTCGCTCATCACCGGCGGTCCGGACGTGACTTGTATTTTGCAATATGCATCATCACGCGTGACTCATCACGGCTTTAGACTACATCCCACTTTTTTGTTCAGGGACTATTCGTCTTCCTTTGTGACACTGTTGAATTCTTCCACTTCCGTTACAGCTGGCCTGTCCTAAACAAAAGATAAGATGGACTAAAATCCTTAAACAATAAATATATACATGCACACCACACATTTAATGCGTTTATCTTTGCATAATGACTAACCGGTAACAGAAACGTACAATGACGTACATAACAAACCTGGAGTCATATGGTGAAAACATGACTTCCTAAGCAGCGTGAACACATTCATAGGAATTCTAAAAAAAATATATATACAGTATCAAGATGATAACAACGGATGCTAGATGTTTCTGGGAACATGCTTTACAACGCTTACCACAAACTAGAGGAAAACTCTAACAAAGGCGCTATGAGGTTTTTAATAAATGCCTACAAAACTAATGGCAGCCCCATTAGTTGTGGTTTGGATTAGAAATATTAAAATACCGTCATAACATGTAAAACAAAGATGACCGTGGGGAAAACTCTTAAACAGCATGTTAGAATGTTAGTAGGCCGACATTGGGTAATGTGTACACCCCCACAGACTGGCAGCAGTTGGTTAAATACCTCACATTCTCAAGTGAATAACCTTTATTTGTAGTTTTTTATTCTTATTAGCAAGAGGATGGAGAATAGGAGTAGGAGTTGGAGGTCTCGTATGGTACCCATCACTACGTTGTCTGATGTTATGACGCACGACTCGATAATAATAACAACTCATCCTGCAGGGACACGAGGACAATTAGTGGAATTATAAACAACAGTGACCAAGACAGAACCTGCAATAAAAAGGTGGCCATAATGTATGTGCTTTGTGATGTCATCTGGATATGAAAGGTCAAGGGAGTTCACACGAATTCCTACCTTGAACTGCATTTAGCTTTGTTCACTTTGTGAGTGTTCATTTGGATCTTTAAACAAAAAATTAAAAAATTAAAAAAAGTAAAATAAAACAAAATAAAATTAAAAAAATAAAAATTTAAAAAATGCATTAAATGTATTATATTTTAAATTAAATAAATAAATTCAACAAAAAATAAATAAAATAATGTTAAAAAAACACTTAAATTATATTGTGAAAGCAGGAAGTGAACAAATGTAACCGTTACTGATTATAAAAGTACCAGATGGAGGGGTAGGATTTAATAAGCTTTGCTTCTTCCTACTCCTTTTGGACATGTGGAACTGTGAACTGATTATGGGATGCACTCAACTTGAACTG
The DNA here is from genome assembly GCF_030265055.1 of Doryrhamphus excisus. NCBI lineage: Eukaryota > Metazoa > Chordata > Actinopteri > Syngnathiformes > Syngnathidae > Doryrhamphus > Doryrhamphus excisus. Next base: position 2,851,963 of record NC_080482.1, read on the forward strand.
TATTTAGCTTTGTTCACTTCGTGAGTGTTCATTTGGATCTTAAAAAAAAAAAAAAGATTAATAATAATGAAAAAATTTAAAATATACATTAAATATACTATATTTTAAATTAAATAAATAAATGTAACAAAATAAATAAATAAAATAAAGTTAAAAAAAACACTTAAATTATATTATGAAAGCAGGAAGTGAACAAATGTAACCGTTACTGATTGTAAAAGTACCAGATGGAGAGGTAGAATTCAATAAGCTTTGCTTCTTCCTACTCCTTTTGGACATGTGGAACTGTGAACTGATTATGTGATGCACTCAAGTTGAACTGTATTTAGCTTTGTTCACTTTGTGAGTGTTCATTTGGATCTTTAAAAATAAATTAAAAAAAATAAAATAAAATATACATTAAATATGTTATATTTTAAATTAAATAAATAAATTTAACAAAAAAATAAATAAAATACAGTTAAAAAAACACTTAAATTATATTATGAAAGCAGGAAGTGATCAAATGTAACCGTTACTGATTGCAAAAGTACCAGATGGAGGGGTAGAATTCAATAAGCTTTGCTTCTTCCTACTCCTTTTTGGACATGTGGAACTGTGAACTGATTATTGTAATCTGATGCATGTTCAAATGAAATAAAACCATCACCATTACCGTCATAAACAGACCGGGGGTCTATCTTGGTGGTGGCCTGTTACAGTAAAATACAGTGGGAGGCTGAGTACACACACTTAGGACGTACGACTGAAACACACGTGTGCGTCCATGCTCGCAATGGCTTGGCCAAAGTCAGCCTGATGGGAAAAGCTACTTGGGGTAATTGTGTCAGCTTTTCTGTGAGTGAAGGAGAGAACAGAAGAAGGGAGAGGAGGGAAAGAGGAAGCTGAAGCTTGGAGGGGGGGGGCTGCTAATTGGAGCCAAATGGGCTGCAGATGAAGTGGTTTGTTATGATGCCTGGACCCCAATTCTCTCACACTCGCTACTATGCCCATCTGTTTAGTACACTGTAGGGAAGGACTCGGTCTCAGCAATATAAAATAGCCTATTAATTGAATCATAATCATACATTTTATAGGGCAGCACAAGATTTTTGATTATTAATTCGTCCGTCCTTTGTTTTTTCACGGCGCATTTGACTAAGCAGTTACGAAACAGGATTTCTTCCTTGTCAACAACATCTCACATAGCAACAAGTGTCATTTTATTTGCGTGCTTTCATCTGATGAGATTTTGCTGCAATTGGACAAAAAAACATCAGCATGGTAGGAATGTGAGAAATCCTGTTGATCCAATTAGCTGCTGGCCTGCAGTGTCACAGCCAGTCGGGAGCGAGGGCACCGTGGGGGCCCACTGAGCCAAAGCAGAGGTCAGTCACTAATTGGCCGGTAAGCTTTTAGTTCTAGCCGACCGCAGCCGTGTGTGCTGGGGAAGAACGGCTAGCAAGCACATCTGATGGGCGCGCGGTCAAATCATTTCACGTGGCACACTTCCTGCGGAATACGACAGACGTCGTGTTGTTACGGATGAACCTACACACAAGTACGACATTATGCAACAAACAAGTGATTTTCTTGTGATTTCTGTCAATTATCCAAGTTGCAAACTACATGAAGAGTTGATGCCCTCAAAAACAGTAGGGTCAGCAAAGCCTGTGATTAATTATTGAAGGTTAATTAACCTCTTGTGAGTCAAGGCTCATACAAATATACATGTCTTGCTATTCTATTTAATAAATCAATCCGCCCCAAAAGTTTATTTTTGAATAATTACCATTTGAACTTGGAACTTGGAACTGTCCAATGGAGCCCCCGGCCAATGCCGCTCATAAATTAGAGTTAACGTAGAGTTAACCGGAAAAAGTAACCCATATTAACTCATCCGTATCATAATCGGAACATCCCGATTTTTAATGTTTTCTTTTAGATAAAAGTGCACTACCTCATGTACTGTATTAGCTATTTAACGGTAATACGACGTTTTTTTGACCACAACATCCTATCGGTGTCAGTGCCCGTCACATTCCACTGACACACGCATTCCTCCATGCAGGGGTGGGGGGGGGACCAGCTTCACCTTGCTGGGAAATGTTGTGAGTCAATGTTACAGATACAGTGTGTGTGGGGCTGTAGCATGGTTTGCATATTCATCATGAGGATTTCCTGTCCAAATACAGTATAAGTCCCATAAAACCTAAAGGTGAAACTGAGGGGGGGGGGGGGGGGTACAAAGACAGATTTCTTTCTTTTTATTTCATGAATTTGACCGCCACAATGAATTGGACTTCCACTTCCACAAAAAAAAAATCTTGTCGAACAACTTTCACATGTTAAAAATAATCATAGAGTTAAAAGTATCATTTCTAGTGTGTAAGTCACTTTTTTTTTTTTAACTTTGAACACTGTGGTTAATGGCCAATCACAATCTAAGTGAACTCCCAAATGAGTTTGTCAATCCACTGGAAATCACATTGAGGTCATTATTCAATATCTGACTCACTGTGTCATCGCACTAAGAATACTAAAATCATCACACTGCAACTTAACACTGAAAATGCAGCTAATAAATACATGTTACAAGGACAAATACTATACCAATAGTTTAAAATAATAACATAAGATATTTTAGCTTCTCATCCTCCATTTCATCCAAGCAAAACATTTAATTGGACAATCAATCATCAGCTGCCTTTGTCCACCAAAGCCTCCCTCTGGCCTCCTCACCCCCGGCAACCATGTCCAATGAAATGCTTTGCTGGGCCGAAGTGCATGATGGGAAGCCGTTAAAGTAGTTGTTTTGTTTTAATTTAATTTAATTTAATTTAATTTAATTTAATTTAATTTAATTTAATTTAATTTAATTTAATTTAATTTAATTTAATTTAATTTAATTTAATTTAATTTAATTTAATTTAATTTAATATTTCTGAGCCAACTAACTCTCCATTTTCTCATGTGATGTTTTGTTGTAGTGTGGTGTCCGATGGCCAATAAAAACTCTAAGGTGACAAAAAATAAGAAATCCTTTTGGACCCTAGCAAACAGTGCTGGATCTTAATCAAACCTGAGACAGCACTTTTTTGTACTTAGTGTTTTATTTAGCGATCTGGGGGTTCTTTTTCAGAGAGATGTGTTGTAAGGCCGCCAGTTCCTTTGTTGATCCAGTTTCATTAAAGGCATTAATGGATAACAAAATAAATCACATCAGTTCAGTTGTTTGCAGATGTATTTGCTGAAATCAACAGAACTTCCTGGTTTTTGTATTTATTATTGAATAATTCTCATTGTTCTTGTTAGAAAGCCTTAGATTCAGGAACAATGTAATGTGTCACAGGATATGAAGACACCACTTCAAACAACGATTTCCTCATCCGTTGAGTTCTGCAAGTCGCTTCATTGAGGTCTTTGTTTCTGAAAAAAAAACAAAAAAAAAACAAAAAACGTCTCTCTGCAAAAACACATGGCCATTGTTGACTGTGACTCAAAGATTGAGGATTATTGAAGATTTTTTTATTTTTTTATTTTTTTATTTTTTTATTTTTAAACCAAATTTATTGTCTCAGACCGAAAAACATCTGTAATGTAATGGGCGCAAATATGAACAGCTTGATTTTTTAATTGCTCCAATTGTCGTACTTGTAAGTATTCAACGTCAGAGCATTTACCACTGCCCAGTTACAGATGTGCAACATTAAAAAAAAAATGTTTTTATGTATATGTCAATAGAAAAAGAAGTCACAGTATTCACTTCGGAATGATGTCACTTACAGTACACGCTATGAGAACAAAGCTTTTTGGGCGAGGTTGACTTTGGCGCTGGAGGTGGCGTACACGTTGAACCATCGGTCGCCAGACAACCAGCAAACAACAATTTAGTCTCCAATTAGTCTAATTATTGTTTTACAATGTTCTTAGGATGTGGGAAGAAGCAGTGAAAAATGCATGGGGGGAACATGCAAACTCCACAGAGATTTGAACCCTTCATTTCCTGATCGTAGGCGAACATGCTATTCACTCGGCCACCACGAACTGTCCGAATCATTTTTTTGCAATATCATAAAAAGGAGGAAATGCTTCAAAGGGTGTAGAATATTACATAACTACCACAATTGGGAACACATCATAGAACACACAATAGAAAATTATGGTAATTGTACACAATGGTAAAACAAAGACACACAATTTAAGATGGATGCAGAGTTTGCACATCACTAAGGGAACAGGGTTTTTGGTTAACCTCATTTCGCATTTCACACAAAATGACTGCTTCTAACTAAATTTGGGTCACAACGCAAATGCAGCCCATTTGCTGTAGAGTGAAATAGATAATGCATTTACAGTATGAGCATCTTAAAATCTTAAACCTCAGTTAGTGACACTAATGCATTCCAGAAGGTTTGACTCAAACCAAATCGTCCTTTAACTGAATACATTTTTCCAATAAGAAACAATGTAAACCTAATTAATCTGGTCTGCACACCCAAAAAAAAAAAAAAAAAAGTCATGACCAAGGCTGACAAACAGATGAATAACTTCCTCTAGAGCAGGGGTCTCAAACTCAATTTACTTGGGGGGCACTGGAGCTCGGGTCAGGTTTTCAAAAAAAAAAAAAAACCCAAAAATGCATTTATTAAAAACAAAAAAAATAATTAAAAACTTCGCTTTGGTTCCAATTTTCTACAAGAAAAGCTCTGATAAAACATTCCACTGTTCTCAAATTATTTTTTTATTTTTCTACTCAAAATAAGATGAAAAATAAATAAACAAATCAAGAATAAAGAAAATCAATCAATCAGTAATAAATAAATAAATAAATATAATAATAATAAAACGGCAAATAATAAAAACTTAAGAAACCACATATAGTTGGTGGGTAGACAAATTATTTTTTTCAGATTAAAATGAACAAAGCATTATTAGAGCCCTGTAGACATGACAAAACACGACTATAGTCACATTTATACTCTTTTTATTTACAACATATTGCGCAACTGCAGGGTCTTGAGACACATGCTAACTCGCAAACTAGACAGCTAGCGACCTAAACGCTAGCCTTCAACTTATTTCCTTTAACTTAAATATCCCAAAACTTACCACTTCCACACGGATAGGGAGGATAACTATTAACAGTTATTTAACCTTTAACATGAACATTAATCAAACGTAATAATTTTTTCTGGGTACATGATACCATACAGCGTTCATATCAAACTTGAGCGGGCCGCAGTAACATTAAACTTTCATATCAAGGCGGGGGCCTCAAACTAGTGTCCTGCGGGCCACATTTGGCCCGCGGGCCGCGTGTTTGAGACCACTGCTCTAGAGATTCAGAACAGTCAGACCTCACTCAGTAAACAAGTTTCATATTTCTATATATTCCATAGAGCTTCCTTTCTGGGAATAATGCACTACTATCACATTATTCCAAAAAAACACAATCAGTACTAGATGTTTGACATCCATCATGAGTTGAAAAGAGTTGGCTCTTTGAATTGGATGAATGTGACGATTTAAACCAGCCAAACATTTCCTCACCATATGAAATCGTGTCAAAACTGCTGGACAGCTGGATAATTAATATTAATCTGTGCATTGTTAGCCGCCGGAGACTCTCTGAGTTTACAGTTTAACACTTATTGTGGATGCACAAGCCACAGCTTTAAAACAGAATATGCAAAAAGCACAGAATATGTGCTTTCAAACAGAATATGCAAAAAGCACAAAATGAGGCACCAGAAATTTACCACTTCCACACTGAATGGGAGGAGATCTTTTTTCATGTCAGACATGCCACGGCTGACATGGCTGCAGTGTGAAGGTAATTTCTCATCATTATTATCATTGATGCCAAATGACCAGAATACTACACATGACTTATCTTCAACCACGAAACAGCAACAGCATAGTTTAGCCACTTGAGGCCACGGAATTGGGCTCGTGTAACTGCTCTGGATTGCATCCAATATGAAGCAGTTGCAGGCCTTCAGCTAACTTAACATTTGTTAAACACGCATCATGTAAACCTGCACCCAATTTCCATCTGTATGTGTCTTATAAAGTCTGATTAAGAGACTAAAGAGGCTGAAAAATAACACGGAACAAAGAAGACACCGAAATTAAATCAGGTCTGGTTTTTTTAATTAACTTACAACTTAAAGTAAATCTTGTTCCCAACAAACCCAACCCCAACATATCATGGTTGGTGAGAACTGAGGGGGCCGACCTACTGACATCAATCTCGAACGTATCTTCTACTCAAGACGACATTTAGTCTCCATTGTTTGATGCTTTATATTGTAATGCAAATTGGTACCAAAACTTGACTATTACGTAAACTGCGGTTTTCTTTGTCCTCTGTGTGGTTTTATGACACACTCGAAATGTTTCAGTGAGTCTGTTTGTTGTGGTGTCGCATCGACCAAGAGATTGGAGGGACAACGATGAACTCTGGAAACTCTGAAAAGAACAGATTGACATGAGTGGCTCAACCACAGATGCTGAGTATCGTTCATTCATTCAATTTCTACCGTTTTTTCCTCACGATGCTGGAGCCTATCCCAGCTGTCTATGGGCGAGAGGCAGGGTACACCCTGAACTGGTCGCCAGCCAATCACAGGGCACATATAGACAAACAACCATTCACACTCACATTCATACCTATGGACAATTTGGAGTCGCCAATTAACCTAGCATGTTTTTGGAATGTGGGAGGAAACCGGAGAACCCGGAGAAAACCCACGCATGCACGGGGAGAACATGCAAACTCCACACAGAGATGGCCGAGGGTGAAATTGAACTCTGGTCTCCGAGCTGTAAGGTCAGCGTGCTAACCACTAGACCGCCGTGCCGCCCTGCTGAGTATCAAAAAGAGCAAATATATGCAAAACACATATACACCAAATATTTCATGGTGACAGACTCTCCTAACTTGGCAACCAATGAATGATACATAAAGTCGTAGCTGTCATCCAACGTCATATTTAAGTTTTTGTAACCAAAACGTTGCAATTTGAGGCTCTGCTACCAAGCAGAGGTACTCAGTATTGACACAACCTCGAGGGGTCACTTCTCAGGAAGGACAAAGTGTACATCATTTTACAATAGTCATGACTGCATGTGGGCTGCACGGTGGACAAGTGGTTAGCACACATGCCTCGCAGTTAGGAGCCCCGAGTTCAATTCCATCCTGTGCGGAGGTTGTATGTTCTATGTGCCTTAAGTGTAACAAGTTGGATAAAATGTGTTTTTCGTTCCAGCCGTCCATTTTCTACGCCGCTTATCCTCACGAGGATCACGGGCATGCTGGAGCCTATCCCGGCTGTCTTCAGGGGGAGAGGCGGGGTACACCCTGCACTGGACCTTCTGTGTTATTATTAGTTATTTGTATCAATGTTTCATTCATTCATTCATTTTCTACCGCTTTTCCTCACGAGGGTCACGGGCATGCTGGAGCCCATCCCGGCTGTCTTCGGGGGAGAGGCGGGGTACACCCTGCACTAGACCTTCTGTGTTATTAATAGTTATTTGTATCAATGTTTCATTCATTCATTTTCTACCACTTTTCCTCACGAGGGTCACGGGCATGCTGGAGCCTATCCCGGCTGTCTTCGGGGGACACCCTGGACTGGACCTTCTGTGTTATTATTAGTTATTTGTATCAATTTTTCACCTTTATGTTAATATGCGTTTTGTGGGAAAATCCCCCAAACTTTATGCCTCAAAATTCCAATAATAATTAAATAATTATAAATAATAATAATAATAATAAAATAATAATAAAATAAATAATTCAAATGAAATCAGTATGTCTAACTCGATTGCAGTTAAACCAACATCAAGTACATCTGTACATGTTGCACAGGTTAGCATTTTTTTTGGTTAGTTTTGGGGCTAAGCTGCACGGCGGTCGGGTGGTTAGCACGCAGGCCTCACAGCGAGAACACCGGAGTTCAATCCCACCCTCGGCTTTCTCTGCGTGGAGTTTGCATGTTCTCCCCGTGCATGCGTGGGTTTTCTTCCGGGTACTCCGGTTTCCTCCCACATTCCAAAAACATGCTAGGTTAATTAGCGACTCCAAATTGTCCATAGGTATGAATGTGAGTGTGAATGGTTGTTTGTCTATATGTGCCTTGTGATTGGCTGGCGACAGGTCCAGGGTGTACCCCGCCTCGCCAGTCCCCACAAACAAAACAAACACTGTTATTTTCAGCTTCTTGAAAATATGAATACACTGAAAAACTCTCTAATAAAAATGAAATGAAAGTGGTGGATTCACTGACATTGAAGGGAGACACCAACTTTCTCTGACTTTGTTTATCAAACAAGCATTTCCATAGTAATAAGGGGACGATTACCCCAAAGCAGAACTGATGTTGCAACATCTGCTGATCAAATTTAAGGGTGGAGCAGAGAGTGGTGCGAGAAAATACATTGTTTTTTTGTTTTGGTTTGTTTTGACACAGGATGGCTGCCAACTACCATCATCAGATACAAACTCAAAATTGTGCATATACTGTGCATTCACTGCGTGTATGTATATAATTAACAATGAAAATATAAAATATGATACATTAAATTGCACACAATAACAGTATTAATCATTTTATTTACCAGTACATAAAAAAGTAGTAAAAAGAACATTTACCTTGTACTTAGTTTTTATTAGCTAAAAGTAACTGTTAAGTTCAAGTCACAGGGAGGTAAAGGACGCCGAGTGTGAAAGAACCTTTGTTCTATTTGGCCCAGCCACAAGGTAATGTGTCTGCTATTTCAGTCCATAAACTGTAATTCATAAACGCCCGGCCAACCCGCCCCTCCCCCAACAAAGACCTAACCCGACCCCCCACATTCGCCCCTTTACTAGTTGACCTCACTTTCCTCCTCACTGCACTTCTCTCAGTGGCTTGATTACTCGGAGTGAATACAAGTCTGGTGCCTGTTGCTGGAGCCTATCCCAGCTGACTTTGGGATGACCCTAAATTGAGTGCATATGTACAAACAACCATTCACACTCACAATTTGGAGTGGCTAATTAACCTAGCATGTTTTTGGAATGTGGGAGGAAACCGGAGTACTCGGAGAAATCCCACGCATGAAGAACATGCAAACTCCACACAGAGATGTCCAATTCTAACTGAATTGTTCAGCTGGAATAGGTGCAGATTCTGGTAGATCTGGAAAGTTTTCCGTGCCGGTTATTGTGTGAAGCTGCTCTATGGGAGTCCGCAACTCAATGGGGCTGCAAAATGAGCACAATAGTTCCCCTTTAAAGAGACAACTGTCAGGTTTCGGTTTGGCGGCGTAGCGTAGCGACGCCAGGATGCAGAGATGAGGACCCAAAATGGAGGTAAAAGTGTCCTTATTGGCTGATGCAATACAGCAAGATGACTAGCATGTACAAACAGAAAAAAAACGACAAAGCAATGACAATGATCCCACAACAGAAAGAGCACACACCTGAGCTAAATAGACGGGGGTGAAATCAGGAACAGTTGCGTGAGATACGAAAAGCGGGTAAACAGAAACAAGGCAAGACAGGAAGTGAAACCAAAAATAAGAGCATAAACAGAAAACTAAATGAACCGAATGAAAACGAAATTTTCTGATTGGTGGGAAATTGTGTGTCATGTTTTGCATGTACTGCTGCATATTCTGCTTTATTCTGAAATGCTGAGGATGATCACGGCATGTACCCACAGTTCACAGTTCCACTCAGGGTGGGACCCAATGATTCACAGAAATGGATCTTGTAAAATAAAAGAAACTTAGTAAATGTTTACCTCCACTATTTAGCTCGTAACTGTTCCCAGTTTGTATTCCCCAACATCGGCTACAGTCACTAAGTGTATGTTGTTTATTACACTTATGAGACGACACACACACACACACACACACACACACACACACACATGTAAGGACCTCCAATAGAATGGAAAGCCCCTTTCACTATTTCCTGTTGTGCCGAGGAACTATTGACACCCATGGACAAGATGATCAGATGATTCAAACGACACAGTTACCTGTTATTATGAAAAAAATATGATATTTCCTGAGGTAATCCTCATAAGAGGAGTTCGATGTTGACATGAAAAGAAAGCCACCCTGTAGTCCGGGTAATGTAGTTCCAGACTGTAGAAGTAAAACTAAACACTTGAAGCAGCTGTTCTGTTGTACTCAGCAGGAGTAACACATGACACAACACAACACTGTTTGACATGTGTTTGCTCTGCATGTTATTATTATTATTATTATTATCATTTTATGACGTTTCAGTTGCAGCACATTGATTTTAAGATGGCTCTTTATTTTTGTCACTTGAACAGAAGTACAAGCAAAATTGTGCAATCATCCGTCCATATATATATATATATACAATATACTATACTGGGAGACAAGGGGTGATTGATTGGACGATGAAGGAGGGGGAGAAAGGGGTACGACGAGAGGAGATGTGAGGGGAAAAAAAATTGCAATCATAAACTAAACACTTAAAATGAAGGAGCACAGTGTGGGACTGTTAAAAAAAACTCTGCATACATTTGCACAAGTAAACACATCGTTTACACAACATGAACACAAGACTAGCACCAGCGTGATCAGCAACCTTGTGTTTGTGTTTGCTTATGCCAGGGAGGCACAACTGGTCAACCATACCTACAATTTAACAAAAAAAAAAAAAAGACCTTTACACCAGCCAATGAGGATCCACGTCTGGTTTCAATAATGAAGACATTTTGGTATTTTAAATAATTGTTTGTGTTTTGGTTGAATCACATGAAATGGGTGGCATGACTGGGTTTGTTGGATCTTTAACCACTACAATTTAGAGTGGTTACTCCAGTCTCCTCCCACATTCCAAAAACATGCTAGGTTAATTAGCGACTCCAAATTGTCCATAGGTATGAATGTGAGTGTGAATGGTTGTTTGTCTATATGTGCCCTGTGATTGGCTGGCCACCAGTCCAGGGTATACCCCGCCTCTCGCCCGAAGACAGCTGGGATAGGCTCCAGCACCCCCGACCCTCGTGAGGAAAAATCGGTAGAAAATGAATGAATGAATTAATTTCTGGTAGACTGCACAGCGGTCGAGTGGTTAGCACGCTGACCTCACAGCTAGGAGACCCCAGTTCAATCCCACCCTCGGCCATCTCTGTATGGAGTTTGCGGGTTCTCCCCGTGGAGAACCCTTGTCGGTTTTCTCCGGGTACTCCGGTTTCCTCCCACATTCCAAAAAGTCCAGGGTATACCCCACCTCTCGCCCGAAGACAGCTGGGATAGGCTCCAGCACCCTCTTGACCCTCATGAGGATAAGCGGTAGAAAATGAATGGATAAATTTAGAAGCCATATTATTCCCACATATTTCTTGTTGAATATATGGAATGTCTTTGGAATTATTCATTCATTCATTCATTTTCTACCGCTTATCCTCACGAGGGTCGCTGGAGCCTATCCCAGCTGTCTTCGGGCGAGAGGCGGGGGAACACCCTGGACTGGTGGCCAGCCAATCACAGGGCACATATAGACAAACAACCATTCACACTCACATTCATACCTATGGACAATTTGGAGTCGCTAATTAACCTAGCATGTTTTTGGAATGTGGGAGGAAACTGGAATACCGGGGGAAAATCCACGCATGCACGGGGAGAACATGCAAACTCCACACAGAGATGCCCGAGAGTGGAATTGAACTCTGGTCTCCTAGCTGCGAGGTATATGTGCGAACCACTTGTCCACCGTGCAGCCCATGTTATAAAATTGAGTTTTAAAATGTATCTTAAAAACAATACTAGTAACTGAACTCCCTTCAAGGTGCCTTGTTCTCCTCCATGAGTTAAAACCAAGCCAGGGGTCTGACTTCACTCTCAAGTGACACTTATGGCCGTGTGCACACATGTCCCTGAGAATGTGTTATTTTATCATCTGTACAAAAACCACATGGGGTTAAGGACTTTGACTGACCTGTCTGAGCAAAGCATCGGGAGGGGGTCTTGAATCCATCAAGAGACGAAATGTAAAAGATGGGTCATGGCCAGAAATTGATTGAGTTAGTCAATAATGTGTGCATAAAAAAATCACGTGGCTCAACAATTGAAATCATGTGGAAAACCTGCTATTTTCGATATGTATAAATTATATATGTCAGTCTGTAGCGTATTTTCTGGACTTTAAGTCACATTCTATATTCATAACAAGGATCCATAAACACCAATCAGCACATTGAACCACACAAAGTTTCAGTTTTTCAAACGTATTTTAACAACACAACCTTATTTTGAAAAAGCCTTTCTCCCCACGAGGTAATAAAGTTATGAATACTACAATGAAAAACACCTGTTGAATTTAATGATAACCTTGCCCGTATCTGCAGGCCCATAAAGTGTACACTTAAATGAATGTCCTTTAGCTTTCTGGAGATTGGAAAGGATTAAAGACATATTGGATTATTTAATGACGTTAAACACGTGAGATTTGCAAAGCAGCGGGTGTTGGAAGGACTCGAAATCGAACAAACTGGAATGTTGTACTTTGTGGCAGAAATGGTTCCCACCATTCAATCATCCATCGGCACTCAATAATCTTTGTCGTAATAGTCGAGCACTAGGGACCAAATGAACGGCTTGGCTGCACGGTGATCGAGTGGTTAGCGTGCAGGCCTCACAGCAAGGAAACCTGAGTTCGATTGCATGTTCTCTGGGTTTTTTTTTCGGGTTTACCGGTTTCCTCCTACATTCCAAAAACATGCTAGGTTAATTAGTGACTCCAAATTGTCCATAGGTATGAATGTGAGTGTGAATGGTTGTTTGTCTTTATGTGCCCTGTGATTGACTGGCCACCAGTCCAGGGTGTACCCCGCCTCTTGCCGGAAGGCAGCTGGGATTGGTGGTTGTTTCTCTTCCGCCAGTATTACCGTTTTTTTTTTCTGGACTACAAGTCACACTTTCTTTCATAATTCTTACATAATCAATTTCTGTCAGGCATTCACACTGTCATCATCTCTTGATGGAAAAGGAAAAAAAAACTTTCATATACATACTCTTACTCAATACTCGATACAGTAAACCTCGGATATATCGGATTCAATTGTTCCCACTGGTTTTGTCCGATATAAGCGAAATCCGTTATATGCGTATACCGGAAAATGTCAGTTTTACGCATATATCAGATTTATATCCGGTATATGCGTAAATCGGATTTTATCCGTTATAAAAAGGCACTTCCTTGACTATGTTTCCAATGTACCTGGACGCGCAGGCAACGCTGCAAACGCTGCAAATGACGTCGTATAGCGGCCTGTCACGATTCGGCGAATCGGAGCGCCACGATGCGGCCATCCGATATATATTCGAGGGAAATTTAATGGAAATGCATTGGAACAGGACTGGAGATTTTGTCCGAAATAGGCGAAATCCGTGATAAAAAATCCGATATATGCAATGAATTTTTATTGGAAATGCATTACGGAAAAATCGTTTCTTTTTTATCTGTCCGTTGTGAGCGAATTTCCGATATATTCAAGTCCGATATATCCGAGGTTTACTGTATTAGTATTTTTACAAAATGAACAGAGTTGCATGTGTACACACATTCAACACTTGCATTTATACTCATAACTCATAACTCAGCGTTTAATCAAAGGTCCTCAAACATATTGTTTATTACTAATTTTATAACCTTGGGACCTTACAAAACCAGATTTTTACTTTACATTAATATGTAGTTGCATTACATCACTTTCTATGTCAAACAAAAACAAAACACACATATGAAATACAGGAAGTGAATAAATGTACCGCAATAAATGTACTGTACCCTTCCTGATTTCTTGTTTTTTTCATGTTTCCTCTCAAAGGGGACTTATTATACTCATTTTTGAATTTGTATTGAATTCTGCACAGAAGGCTTTCGAGATCTTCCAGACTATGTGTTTTTTTTCATGTATTTGTCCGTCAGTTATGCCATCTTAACAGAACGACTCTGTCGAACAATTCAAATATTACAAATGTAAACAAGAATGGATTATAAAGCCAAGCCCACCGTGTCATCTGAGGACAGACATGGATTCAAAACTGAGCATGAAAGCTATTAAATTGATCCTCACACTGGGGGCCATAACGAGTTTCAGAACCCCCGAGTGCTCTACATCAACAGCGCCATATTGTGTCAACAAAGCAAATGTATGGCCTTCTAAAGGCTTCACGTGATGCGAGGAGCCACCAAACAAAGGAGGGTTCCTTTATGCGTGTTTAGCTTGAATACCATGGACGGTCATCAAACGTGGTCCACAGGAAATGTGTCTTTTTCTCCCTCGAAGGATCATATTGGGTTAGTATGCTGTGAGATAATATTCAGTTTATTGAAGTCGCCTCATTATTTGGCCCCATGCTGCACACGTTGAGGTTTTTGGTGGCGCCCATTTCTAATGGGATCTTCCAACTGGCAGCTATTATTGACCTGTATCGATGAAATAAGGGTAACGATACCAAACACAAATGCTTGGGGAAAAAAGTCAAAATTCAGTCCTCAAAAATCAACTAGTCTTATTGTTCCTTTTCAGCCTTCTAGCAGGCCAAAACCTGAACACATTTTCTTCAAACATTGCAGGATTATTTGCCAGTACGGGAACTATTTGTTTTGATCTTTTGACACGGCATTTGGGTTTGTTCAGGAGGAATATCTTCCTTCACATGGAATAGCCGACATCAGGGATGAGGATCAATCAGTGGACTGGATCTTCTTCTGAGAAGTTTGCTTTTTGGGGGATATGTTCATGTTTTGCTTCCCACAATGGGAAAAGATGTCTTTGTCAGGCAAACACTCCTATCCTCACTGCTAGGAGACCCGAGTTCGATTGCATGTTCTCCCCGTGCATGCGTGGGTTTTCTCCGGGTACTCCGGTTTCCTCCCACATTCCAAAAACATGCTAGGTTAATTGGCGACTCCAAATTGTCCATAGGTATGAATGTGAGTGTGAATGGTTGTTTGTCTATATGTGCCCTGTGATTGGCTGGCCACCAGTCCAGGGTGTACCCCGCCTCTTGCCCGAAGACAGCTGGGATAGGCTCCAGCACCCCCGTGACCCTCGTGAGGAAAAAGCTGTAGAAAATGAATGAATTAATTAATTTCTGGTAGGCTGCATGGCGGTCGAGTGGTTAGCGCACAGACCTCACAGCTAGGAGACCCCAGTTCAATCCCACCCTCGGCCATCTCTGTATGGAGTTTGCATGTTCTCCCCGTGGAGAACCCCCGTCCGTTTTCTCCGGGTACTCCGGTTTCCTCCCACATTCCAAAAACATGCTAGCTTAATTGGCGACTTCAAATTGTTCATAGGTATGAATGTGAGTGTGAATGGTTGTTTGTCTATATGTGCCCTGTGATTGGCTGGCTGGCCACCAGTCCAGGGTGTACCCCGCCTCTTGCCCGAAGACAGCTGGGATAGGCTCCAGCACCCCTGCGACCCTCGTGGGGGAAAAGCTGTAGAAAATTAATGAATGAATGAATTTCTGGTAGACTGCACGGCGGTCGAGTGGTTAGCGCGCAGACCTCACAGCTAGGAGACCCCAGTTCTGTATGGAGTTTGCATGTTCTCCCCGTGGAGAACCCCCATCGGTTTTCTCCGAGTACTTCGGTTTCCTCCCACATTCCAAAATCATGCTAGCTTAATTGACGACTTCGAATTGTTCATAGGTATGAATGTGAGTGTGAATGGTTGTTTGTCTATATGTGCCCTGTGATTGGCTGGCTGGCGACCAGTCCAGGGTGTACCCCGCCTCTTGCCCGAAGACAGCTGGGATAGGCTCCAGCACCCCTGCGACCCTCATGGGGAAAAAGCTGTAGAAAATGAATGAATGAATGAATTGTTCATAGGTATGAATGTGGGTGGGATAGCTGGGACAGCTGGGATAGGCTCCAGCACCCTCTGCGACCCTTGTGAAGATAAACGGCATAAAATGAATGAATGAATGAATGAAATCATATAAAAAAAAAACCTCCAGCAACAATGAAAACATAGCTAAAGGCCAAATATGTAAACAAAAAAGCTTCACTGTTGACACTGAAATAATGTCGTACCCGATCCAAAGGATCTTTAAACTTGAAAAAGTCTGGTCACCCGTGGCCAACACCACACAAGAAGGTCAACTGAGTGCATCCACTACTGTGGCCAGCAAGCCAAATCTCAAGTTAGTGTGTATGACTTCCAAAAAATCTCCCAATGCTCTAACAAAAACTGACAACAAGCTGCAAAGACTACAAGCCAACCAAACCCAAATCTCGGCTGTCCGGCCTCATCGACGTCAAAACCGTGACACCATTTCAACAAGGAAGCGACTGGCACCTCCTTTCTGCAGTGCTGCTCATATGAAACCAAAACCGGCAGATCAAGACTGATTAAGGCTAATGTGGGCGCCTGTTTCTCTTGTACTTTTTTCCCATAGGAAAAAAACGGAGTATAGTACGAAATTCCAAATCATTCCCAGCCACCGGCATGTTTTCTATATCCTCTCAGAAAACATAGTCCTGTCTTTCATTCAGCTCCCTTATTCCCACTTTGCTCTCACTTGTCTTTCCTTTCTTATAGTATTACTATAATACTATTTCATGTGCCTCGGAACTTCACAGAGGTAAAGCCTTTGACTGACAATACGTTGCTGTTATTATAGCGTCTACCGATGTTTCTGCTGCTCGGCTCCAAGACCTCCAGCAGAGCCACTCTTGGCGCTGATGGAAACCACATTGTGGGATCTATTAGATTAGGCAGGGGGGGGTTCAAAGTCACTTTGACTTTTTACCTCTTAGACCTACTGTATGTAATTACACACACTCACAGTAGACTGGTATTTACAATCTTAATAAAACGTTGAAGGTACACACACCATTCAGTAGTGAATACGTCATTATCGTTACAAGTGTGTGTGGGGGGGGGGGGGGGGGGGCAGTTCTCCGGGAAGAACCAGAACATCCATGCGATTGTCCGGTTCCCCGACAGAAATGATGTGTACGTTTACCGTCCAATGTAAAAGGCTGTACCGCTTCTAATCAAAAAACCCTGGGAGATGCTGGTTCCGATTCATTTAATTGGTGCTTATCAGGCTTCTGCAGAGTCTGTTTGGGGGTGGGAGGGGGAGGGGTGGGGGGGGCTATCACACAGATACACACATACTGCATGATTGCTACAATCTCTCAATAGGCACATTCAGACAGGTCAGTGGTAGGAAAAAAAAAGTTTCCCATGCTGCTTTGCTGCGGTGCTTCAAGTGCAGCACTAATAGTGGTTGCTGCTGTAAAATGTATCTTGAAGTCATTTTCCCCACCTCTTGGTCACGCGTGAACGCATGACTTCTACACTACGTGAAAACACAAAGTCAAAGCAATTGGAAGTCATTGGGATGCAATAATTTAACACCGCTTGCATCTGAGGTGGAACAGTAAGCCTTGAGAAGGCTTGGACTTGACTACTGTCAGATGCTCTTTGGCTCATGAAGCTGTTCAAGTTGTGGAATGTAAAAAGGAAGACAAATGCATGGCATGTGTTACTTTGGCCTAATGAGATACTTTTGCTGTGAGATCACTTATGGTAATGGTAATGGTTTTATTTCATTTGAACATGCATCAGATTACAATTGAATGCATCCCATAATCAGTTCACAGTTCCACATGTCCAAAAGGAGTAGGAAGAAGCAAAGCTTATTAAATCCTACCCCTCCATCTGGTACTTTTACAATCAGTAACTGTTACATTTGTTCACTTCCTGCTTTCCTAATATAATTTAATATTTTTACATTTTTTAACATTTTAAAATTTTAATAGTTTTTCATCTTTTAAATTTTAAAATTTTTAAAATTTTTAAAATTTTAAATTTTAAATTTTAAATTTTTAAATTTTTAAATTTTTAAATTTTTAAATTTTTAAATTTTTAAATTTTTAAATTTTTAAATTTTTTTAAATTTTTAAATTTTTTTAAATTTTTGGTCACGTATCGAAGTACAAGGTGATATGACCATACAATGACATAATGGGTACCATAACAAGTGTTTTAGCCTTATGCATTATTTTAGCTGTTTGAAGATGAACTATATCAGCAAGTTGAAGTATTTGTGATTTTAGAAACAAGGACTTAGTATGTTCTCTGTAGGCTGCATTATGAATTATCCTTACTGACCTTTTTTGCAGAACATTTAGTGAGTGAAAAGATTGCTTTTATAGTTATTACCCCATATTTCCACATAATAAGTAAGATATTGTTTTGCAGCTCAGCTGATAATGGATGTACTGTATTGGTTTGACACAAATCGAGCATACGTTGATCGTATTAGAGGACATTATTTACCTCCAAAACATCCCTATGGTGTTGTCAGGATTTGGTCTGCAGGCCGGCGGTTTGACGCATGTGATCTAAGGTGTGGCGTCACATCGCCGGACTCTGATTTGACCCAGCTGTTTGACCTCGACAGGACTCCCCTCTCCCAATGCTTGCAGCCCATCCGCCTTAATATTTTTAATGAGCTTCTCATGACTCATCCTTACTATACCTCCACCCCGGGCCAATGACAACATTGGGGCGAACATTTGACAGCGAGACAAAAATGCGTCTCAGACATCTTCATTCTGGTCGTTTTATTTTTTAAGCTACAAAATAAACAGAAAAATACGGGATTAACTCCTTGAACATGAACTATACAGATGGGACGTGGATCTTTCACCCACAAACACTTCCACTGAATTGACTATTCGGGGAGGAGAATAACCATCACAAAGACAGTGGGAGGGGAAGTCAGAGGTGCCCAGACAGGCGAGCAGCCAGTCATGGAGTCGTCCAGACACAAAACATGGCCTGTTACTGTTAATTCAGTCGGTGAAGAAGGTCAGCGGCCCGGGCCTGTTAGTCTAACCGAGCGAACCGAAGTCCATGCCATTCCATTTTTAACGAGCCTGTATCAAAGTTTAAAAATATCATTTAGGCAGAGTCTACACAAGGGAAGTGTTTATGGAATAAAATTGTTCGGTTTCCCCAGAAATGGTAATGGTTTATTTTCGTTTGAACATGCATCAGGGTACAATTGAATGCATCACAAAATCAGTTCAACAGTTCAACGTGTCCAAAAAGATCCTAAACCTCCAAACTGTTACATTTATTCACTTCCTGCCTTTCTGATATAATCTTTGAATTTATAATTTTTTTTGTAATTTTTTTAATTATTTTGTATTTTTTTTGCATTTTTTTGTATTTTTTTGTATTTTTTTTTGTATTTTTATTTTTTATTTTTGTCACATACCAAAGTACGAGGTGATATGACCATAGTAATGATTTCTTCTGTGCAGTGTTGTCATCTGCAAATAATACCAGCTTTTTAAGTCTTTCGCGACTTTGGATATGTCATTGATGTACAGTAAGTTGAACAATTTTGGTCCCAGGATTGACCCCTGGGGTACTCCGCATGTAATATATATATATGAACTTGCAGATGTGTATTCTCTCAGCTTTACGTATTGCTTCCTGTCAGCTAAGTAGCTTTTGAAATGGCACCAAAGAGACCCCGTGTGTGGGTCTGCTTCCTTGAGGCTGAATTTGTGGACGACGTTATTCCCCTGAAGACGGGGTAAGGTATGCAGCTGAAGCAATACTACAATTTTTTTTTATTCGTAGTAGTAACAGTAACACTGGCAGGGTAAACCACTGACGAATTCCATGCTTTGAGGAACACGTGTCCTCTTTTTTTATGTAAAATGCAAATCATCCAAACTCATATATTAATAAGCAGTCGGTGCATAGATGCTGAACGGTTACAAACCAATGTACTAACAGTTTTTACTGACAAGTTTCTTCATTCTTTATTTAGACCAGGCATGTCCAAAGTGGGGCGGCACGGCGGTCGAGTGGTTAGCACGCAGACCTCACAGCTAGGAGACCAGGGTTCAATTCCACCCTCTCTGTGTGGAGTTTGCATGTTCTCCCCGTGCATACGTGGGTTTCCTCCCACATTCCAAAAACATTCATTCATTCATTTTCTACCGCTTATCCTCACGAGGGTCACGGGGGTGCTGGAGCCTATCCCAGCTGTCTTTGGGCGAGAGGCGGGGTATACCCTGGACTGGTGGCCAGCCAATCACAGGGCACATATAGACAAACAACCATTCACACTCACATTCATACCTATGGACAATTTGGAGTCGCTAATTAACCTAGCATGTTTTTGGAATGTGGGAGGAAACCGGAGTACCCGGAGAAACCCACGCATGCACGGGGAGAACATGCAAACTCCACACAGAGAGGGTGGGCTGAGGGTGGAATTGAACCCTGGTCTCCTAGCTGTGAGGTCTGCGCGCTAACCACTCGACCGCCGTGCCGCCCCATTCCAAAAACATGCTAGGTTAATTGTTGACTCCAAATTGTCCATAGGTATGAATGTGAGTGTGAATGGTTGTTTGTCTATATGTGCCCTGTGATTGGCTGGCGACCAGTCCAAGGTGTACCCCGCCTCTCGCCCAAAGACAGCTGGGATAGGCTCCAGCACCCTGGTGAGGAAAAGCGGTAGAAAATGAATGAATGAAATGGATGTCCAAAGTGCAACCTGGGGTCAATTGGCGGCCAGTGCCGTGTTTTTTATTGGGTGTAGTATTTCTATTATTCTTATACTGATAATTCCTTTAAATGATTGGTGTCCGGACTATAAGAATTTCACAAAAGAATGTGTACCTCCAAAAAAAAAGTGCTGTTTTCTTTCCATTATGTCCCGGTGACCTGTGTGTGCGTTACTCAAAAAGCAAGCTTTAAAAAAATAAATAACCCGAAGCCATTGACTTTAAAAGGTTATCATTTATTATAGAAACAGCAGGAGCCACGTCTAACACTTCACGCCAGCAGATGTCCAATGCTGGAAGCTGAAGCGCACATGTTCGGAGTCTGAGGAACTTTGAAATTTTAGGATGCAGGTAACCTTCTCGGGTTTATAGTACAAGACTTCTGCCTCAAGTGTTCAAAGTATCCGCCGACACGAGAGAACCACCTGTGTGGTGTCTGTGTTTGGTGGGCCTCTGGGGCTGTCAGTGTCCTTTGAAGTCGTGGAAATGTACACACGTTCAACACTTGCATTTATACTCAGGTCATAACTCAGCGCTAAATCAAAGGTAACTCAAACATATTGTTTATTACTCATTTTATAACCTTGGGACCTGCAAATGCATTGGAACGGGACTGGAGATTTTGTCCGAAATAGGCGAAATCCGTTATAAAAAATCCGATTTATGCAATGAATTTTTATTGGAAATGCATTACAGAAAAATCGTTTCTTTTTTATCTGTCCGTTGTGAGCGAATTTCCGATATATCTGAGTCCAATATATCCGAGGTTTACTGTATTAGTATTTTTACAAAATGAACAGAGTTGCATGTGTACACACATTCAACACTTGCATTTATACTCAGGTCATAACTCAGCGTTTAATCAAAGGTCCTCAAACATATTGTTTATTACTCATTTTATAACCTTGGGACCTTACAAAACCGGATTTTTACGAGTGACGTTACTCTACATCAATATGTAGTTGTATTACATCGCTTTCTATGTAAAACAAAAACAAAACACACATATGAAATACAGGAAGTGAATAAATGTACTGCAATAAATGTATTGTACCCTTCCTGATTGCTTGTTTTTTTCAATGTTTCTTCTCAAAGTGGACTTATTACACTCATTTTTGAATTTGTATTGAATTCTGCACTGAAGGCTTTCCAGATCTTCCAGACTATGCGCCCCTTCCAGCAGTGTTTTTTTTTTTTATTTCCAGCCACATGCTGAAACGGTCTGTGTAATTTACTCCACACCCACTGCACTGTGATTTGTCACACTCCCAAGCGCTCCCGAGGACTTCTGTTTACTGACTGCAGGCAATCTGCAGCCCATATAAGGAAGTCCGGGTTGAAAAAAAAACTCCGTAAAACAGAGCGTGCACAGCCATTAAAAATTTGCAGAGTCTTTGCAGAGAATTTCAGGGCTCACTTTCAAATGCGCTAACCTTATTATTTACCACTAGCAGCCAAGGCTAAACCAACTGCAATATAATGAATATGATATAATATTAACAATTAAATGTTGTAATGCACTCCGGTTTCCTCCCACATTCCAAAAACATGCTAGGTTAATTAGCGACTCCAAATTGTCCATAGGTATGAATGTGAGTGTGAATGGTTGTTTGTCTATATGTGCACTGTGATTGGCTGGCCACCAGTCCAGGGTGTACCCCGCCTCTCGCAGCTGGGATAGGTTCCAGCACCCCGGTAGCGGTAGAAAATGAATGAATGAATGAATGATTGTTGTAATGCAATTATTGTTGGAAATTCAATTTCTTACCTCATAATTAACCTGAAAGCTGAAGTCCAGCTGCACAAACTTGCTTGGTTTCATCCATATCACATGGTGGGAGCGCGAGTATCACGCCTGTAGAGGGCGCCCGTCTGCCATGTGCTAACTTAGCATCAATAAATAGAATTTCTTTTATTTCGCCCTCAGCGGCGCCCCCTGGAGAATGCCGCCCAGGGGAGTTGCCCCTATGACCCCATCGCTAGAACCGCCACTGCATTTTACTTTCAGCGTGTTAACGTGGCAACAAGCTGATGCAATAAAAGATGACATTTAAAAAAATGCGATCTACCGGATTTCCTGTTTAGTCACGTTCAACCTTTCCAGACTTTCTGGGAAACGAAGCTGGCAAGCTTCCCTGTAATGTCTCCCCTACCAGCCATTTATCATCGGCTGCCCCTAAAAGCATTTTGGTTGTGTTGCCCTCCAATGAATCAGTCATTAAAGAGAAGCTCCAAAAGTAGTTGTTGTAAAAGATCAAAGTTTTCCATGAAGTCGCCGACCATTCCGGGATATGTTAAAACCAAACACCGCTGCATGGATGGACCCTGTGTCAAACGTCTTTAACGTTACACAAGTTGAATAAAAACTGCTTTTATTTAAAGCAGTCACCTATTCACTAACGATCAAGCTATTCATAAGAGTAACACTAAAAATACTACTAACGTTTACACATCTTTACTTTGGGTGTTGACATATTCTATAAAAAAATGTTTTTGTTTAGAGTTTTAAGGCTTTATAGGCGGAATAAGTGTTTCCCATTGTGTTTTCTTATTTGTCTATTTTTAGCTGTTTTTAATCTTTATAACGCACATAAGAGAGAAATACAGTGCAGTTTTCTTTTTATCCACCCCCCCTTAAACACATGGGTAACACACCTTTGGACAGTCTACCTATCACAGCCCCGGCTGATTGTGTTTGATGCCATATGGTAATGGTTTTATTTCATTCGAATATGCATCAGATGACAATTGAATGCATCACATAATCAGTTCACAGTTCCACATGTCCAAAAGGAGTAGGAAGAAGCAAAGCTTATTAAATCCTACCCCTCCATCTGGTAGTTTTACAATCAGTAACTGTTAGATTTGTTCACTTCCTGCTTTCCTAATATAGTTTAAGTTTGTTTTTATTTTTTTCATTTTTCTTATTTTTTAAATTTTTTAAATTTTTAAATTTTTTTTCAATGTTTTAAATTTTTTTTAATTTTTTAACATTTTTTAAATATTTTTTTATTACAATTCTTTTGTTTTAATTTTTAATTTTAATTTTTAATTTATTTTTTGTCACGTATGAGGTGATACGACCATGCAATGACATAATGGGTACCATAGTATCAGCTTTTATACATCCAACCAATGAGCAGATTGAGTGTGTGTAATATTTGTATGTTTTAGAGTGACATCATTTCCACTTGAGATGTTTGAGTGCACGTGCTTTTTACACTGTCCTCTGGAAGACCAAAATGTCAGCATGGATTATTGGACTCATGCATGAGCGCGTGTGTTTATTTGAACCTGGATTGCCTCAGACTGAGGGGTCTCTCAGTACGGCGTACAGAGGGAGCAGGGGTCCCCCGAGTCCCTTCTTGGATTTATACGCTATATACTGTACCCTGCCATATACTTCAGAGTTACAAAGACGATGAAATGTCGTGAAATTGAAGTAAAGCAGCAACCACACAGTCTTTACATTTATTGGCGATCTCAACATGCCAATAACAGTGCTCGATTCCGACATCGCGCACACGTTGCCGTGGCACTCTCCACAACAGCAGAATAACACTTCCTCATCGTATGACAATCACGGTCGTGGCGAGTGAGGTGCGTTCACTGACAGTGGAATTTTGAAAGTCAAACAGTTTTAACCGGGTTGTTTTATGTTTCTGCTAGTTTTGCTGTGTTATGACAATATGTTGCAGAATTAATTGCATACTATATTATTTAATGTACTTTATATTGTTTAAGTATTTAAATGACTATGTCACAAAACAAAATTTGGACAAAATGCTTTCTTTTGCTTAAGTACTGGTTCGGGTAACGTTTGAAAAACATGGCCTGTTACTGTTAATTCAGTCGGTGAAGAAGGTCAGCGGCCCGGCCTGTTAGTCTAACCGAGCGAACCGAAGTCCATGCCATTCCATTTTTAACGAGCCTGGATCAAAGTTTAAAAATATAATTTAGTCAGAGTCTCCACAAGGAAAGTGTTTATGGAATAAAATTGTTCGGTTTCCCCAGAAATGATAATGGTTTATTTTTGTTTGAACATGCATCTGGGTACAATTGAATGCATCACATAATCAGGTCACAGTTCAACGTGTCCAAAAGGATCCTAACCCTGCATCTGGTACTTTTAAAATCAGTAACTGTTACATTTGTTCACTTCCTGCCTTTCTGATATAATTTTTGAATGTAAATTTTTTTTGGTAATTTTTTTTATTATTTTTTATTTTTTTTACTTTTATTTATTTTTGTCACATACCGAAGTACGAGGTGATATGACCATACTAATGATTTCTTCTGTACAGTGGTGTCATCTGCAAATAATACCAGCTTTTTAAGTCTTTCATGGCTTCTGAAATGTCATTGATGTACAGTAAGTTGAACAATTTTGGTCCCAGGATTGACCCCTGGGGTACTCCGCATGAAAAACGTGCAAAAAAAAGTAGCCCATTTATGAATCGGCAGCATAAAACCCTTATCGGAGCATAAAAATATATCTCCCACACAAATACAAACATTAATTGTAAATCCTCAAGTACGCAAGAGAAGCTATTCAACAATGGAGGACATTGCCATTTTTACCGACACAAAAATGTCCCCTTTTTGTTCAAGATTCCTTAAAAACAAGCCGCACATTGAATCATATGACGGGCATCTACAGTTTATCTGCAGTGTTTGGGTGGCCAAATTTATTTTGCTTTGCTTTAATTTGCTTCATATCTTGTTATAATAACAGATATTAGATTACTTTGCAGTGTGGAATGTAAGTATTTCACTCAATTCCCTCATTGGTTCATCAGACGTTTGACTAATACTCAGCAGTCCATGTAAGGGAAAGAATAGCTTCACATGTACAGGATTGCCTGTTGAATGCAAAAAAAAAAAAAGTGAACATATGGACCTGTTGGAGGTGCTAGAGGACAGATCCGGGATCAGCAAAGTGAAAAATCCATCCATCTATTTGACAGAGTGAACTACCACCCATCCTTTGAGACATATTGCTTACCTTGGACCATAATGCTTGATGTAAAAGGGCAATGAAATCTGGAACAATACTGACTGTTTATGTTTTGGACACTGTAATTGTACTTCTTGCATGTTGCCGATTGTTCATAGTTTTGGATACTGTTTAATAAGCATTTAATAAGAATTCAATAAGCATTTAATAAGTATCTAAAGAGTAGAAACTAAGTGGGTCAAAAATGACCCGGTCAGGTTGTTTTCTTGAAATATCTTTGTAATGATTTTTTTTTTTTATCATTTCATATTCCAGGTATTCCTCAAAAAACATGTTTTTGATACCATGCCGTTCACATTTTTAACTTACCTTTTATACATTTTAAGAAATTTTTGTTTTTGTGTTACTACCCCAACCTTCCATAAGTGGGTCAAAAATGACCCGGTCAGGTTGTTTTCTTGAAATATCTTTGTAATGAATTTTTTAAAATCATTTCATATTCCAGGTATTCCTCAAAAAACATATTTTTGATATCATGCCGTTCACATTTTTAACTTATCTTTTATACATTTTAAGAAATTTTTGTTTTTGTGTTACTACCCCAACCTTCCATAAGTGGGTCAAAAATGACCCGGTCAGGTTGTTTTCTTGAAATATTTTTGTAATGAAAAATTGTTATCATTTCATATTCCATGTATTCCTCAAAAAACATGTTTTTGATATCATGCCGTTCACATTTTTAACTTATCTCTTATACATTTTAAGAAATTTTAGTTTTTGTGTTGCTACCCCAACCTTCCATAAGTGCGTCATAAATGACCCGGTCAGGTTGTTTTCTTGAAATATCTTCGTAATGAAATTTTTTTCATCATTTCATATTCCAGGTATTCATCAAAAAACATATTTTTGATATCATGCCGTTCATGTTTTTAACTTACCTTTATGCAACACACAATGGATCCTCACATTTTCTATTGTTTTCTATTGTCATTTTCTTTTTCAAAGATGGAAAAAAGTGAAAAATTAAGATGTTTCTAACTTGAAATCATTCTTTTGTGGTCTTAAATATAATACTAAATATCACACAAGATTGTTCCTAACTAAAATGGCAAAATTGGCATAAAAACGCATTGATTCTAGTATGGGTCATTTTTAGGGTCCGGTCACTCATGCATTTAAGGGTTAAACAAAGCATATATGGATTTTTATAAACTACACCTGACAAAATGAGACAACAGGAATGTTCTCCAAAAGACGGCGCATACGGTAGCTTGAGCGCTATGCTGTAAACCCTAACCAGGTTATGATAATAACAGCGTAATTACACTCCACTCTTACTAATTGTCCCATGTGGATACATGACGGGAAGCGATCATTCATTTTGTGTTTTTAACATCTTCTGGGAAGAACCAGGGACTCGAGATTATAAGACAATGTTTGAGCTCATAAAAATGACACACCTCATGCCCCCCCCCCCACTGAAGGGATTGAACTTCTTCACACAAACACACACACACACACACACACACACACACACACATTACGTCAAGCATACGTCAACTTTGGTCAGGTGGTGTAAGGCCGCACAGAGAAGGTTATCTCATCTGGGAAATAAGATTATATTTGTTGTATGAAAAACAATTACAGTATATGAACACGATGTTTTTAATTTATTAACATGGAAAAAAAATATTGTCTGACGGCAGTTAATTTTCATGATGGTGCGTTCATGTCGCCCGAAAAAGAGCTGTTCAAGGTCACACAATGATTGCTACTTTGTAGCCAAATGATAGAATGACTGCCATATGATTGTCATGTAATTATTTTTAATGATCACAGATGTAAAATACTCAAAATAATATTATATATTATTGTTATTATTATTATATATGATTATTATTATATATTATTATTATTATTTCTTATATAATTATTATTATAAAATATTATATTATTATATAATAAAAATAAGAGTAAAAAAAACTTAATAAATACAATAATGAAAAATGCCTTTCTCACAAGAAAGGCATTGGCCATGTTCATTCATTCATTCATTCATTTTCTACTGATTATCCTAGGCTGGAGCCTATCCCAGCTGTTTTCGGGCGAGAGGCGGGGTACACCCTGGACTGGTGGCCAGCCAATCACAGGGCACATATAGACAAACAACCATTCACACTCACATTCATACCTATGGACAATTTGGAGTCGCCAATTAACCTAGCATGTTTTTGGAATGTGGGAGGAAACCGGAGTACCCGGAGAAAACTGGAATGCATGGAATTGAACCCTGGTCTCCGAGCCGTGAGGCCTGCGTGCTAACCACTCATCCACCGTGCATCGGCCATGTTGCACAATGGAAATAATTGCAATGACAGAATAAAACCGATGGTCAAAGTATGAATTCATGGTTTGTGTGTGGGCCATCGATGGCCAAGGGAGTGGGGGGGCGTAGGGGGGGGGGGGGGGTTCCCGCCCAAGTCCAGCATGGTACGCATGGCTTATTGGCAGCATATACTGTATAAAACCATAATCCCACCCACATGCAAAACCATATTAGGGCCAGTGAAGTGGACTTAAGTGTGGTACGTTCAGCAACGCTCACATTTGTCGCTATTAATTAATTAGACATTAAAACATCAATAAAGGAAATGTAAACCAGGTGGACAAACAACAAGATGACAAATATTAGTTATTATGGCCGCCACGTTCATGACAGTTGTTGGCCTTAGCTAAACTTTTAACGGCTCTTGAGCGAGCCAGCAGGCAGTGTAGCAACATGTTCACGGTGTTTGTGTTTTATATGCTTTTGGTTTCTATGCTGCTGTTTTTGCGTCACGACTCCACAATATGTTTGCGTAGAGAGTAGCTTCAGGGGGTTTACAAAGAAAAGGGTGGGGATGTTATTGATCATGGTCATGGCAATAGATGAAGATGTGTCTACTTGTTGTTGGAAAAGCTTCTCTGGTGTGTCACGTATGGCTTTATACGCGTGTTTTTATAAGCCTACATAAATCACGGCAGGACCAGATGGAGAAAAGAAGAGGAATAAATGGAAGCAGGAAATCACTGAGAAGAGAAAGTGGCGAAGTGGAAGGGGTTCTAGGTAACGGGATTTGTTTACAAACAGTAAACTTTATATGGCCGTGTATGAATTTGATGTTTTATGTAGATGAATATGTTTAAGGTGAAAATGGCTCAAATATTGTAAGTCAGGTTTTATGATTGCCATAATCACGAGGCTCTACTAAGAATTAAAACTTGCTTTTAGTGGTGGGAAAAAGATATAAAGTGTACAGGGATAGTTCAATTTGTCATTTGCAACAAGTGCCTGCACTGGAGTGACCCCAGCAAGGGGGGCATCACCCCCCCCCCCCCCGCCTTGCTGGGGTCACTCCAGGAAACAACATGTTTCCCAACTCACAACTAAAGCCACAATCATTTTCAACAATAAAATTCAAACAAAAAAAAACAACAAACCACAACAAAATACTTGAAAATGAAGAATTGATAGTAATATTGGCAATAGACCGTCATCATTGTAATACAGTTATTGATGCAACTACTGCAATACCAATAGCTTTGCCAATCATTCGACTACTTTATCCTCTTTTATTTTCATATCTATTTATATTTCAATCCATCCAATCTTTCTTCCCTTTGGGTCTGTGTGGCCTATATGCTAACCACTCTTCCACCGTGCAGTCCTATAATTTATCTTATTTATTATGTATTGTGCAAAACTACAACAGAAATGAAATCAATTTAAAAGTACTGTACAAATACGGACCCAACATCCACCAGTACCATCCTGGAGTTTGTTTTTCAGTGAGGTGCACCACACTAATATGCATGTTAGAACTTCATATAGTATGAGTATGAATGTGAGTGTGAATGGTTGTTTGTCTTATAAGTGCCCTGTGATTGGCTGGCCACCAGTCCAGCAACTACATTCCGATCATTCATTTTCTACCACTTATCCTCACGAGGGTCGTCGAGGGTGCTGGAGCCTATCCCAGCTGTCTTCAGGCGGGCCGCACCCTGGACTGGTGGCCAGCCAATCACAGGGCACATATAGACAAACAACCATTCACACTCACATTCATACCTATGGACAATTTGGAGTCGCTAATTAACCTAGCATGTTTTTGGAATGTGGGAGGAAACCGGAATACCCGGAGAAAACTCGGGTCTCCTAGCTTTGAGGTCTGCGCACTAACCACTCGACCCCCGTGCAGCCCTAAATGTCAATCAATGACGGACTATTCAAGCGAGGGTGGCATTCAGACCATTGAATTTATTCATTCATTCATTTTCTACCGCTTTTCCTCACGAGGGTCGCGGGGGGTGCTGGAGCCTATCCCAGCTGTCTTCGGGCGTAAGGCGGGGTACACCCTAGACTGGTGGCCAGCCAATCACAGGGCACATATAGACAAACAACCATTCACACTCACATTCATACCTATGGACAATTTGGAGTAGCTAATTAACCTAGCATGTTTTTTGGAATGTGGGAGGAAACCGGAGTACCCGGAGAAAACTCCACACAGAGATGGGGTGGGATTGAACTCGGGTCTCCGAGCTTTGAGGTCTGCGCACTAACCACTCGACCCCCGTGCAGCCCTAAATGTCAATCAATGACGGACTATTCAAGCGAGGGTGGCATTCAGACCATTGAATTTATTAATTTTTTTAATTTCATGTGGGAATTTTTCTTAATAACGTTGAAGTACACCCCCAGTGTCTATTCCGTTAATAAAAGGTTGGATGCACATCCAACTGAACTAAGCCAACCACTTCTCGATTCTTTGTGTATGAATGTGCAAGCTATTAAAAGTTGCTATTGGCGTTGATGCAACGATTTGGAAACCATGAGTGAGTCCAAGCTAGTAACATTAGCTCCCAGCTATGATGTTGTGATAACACGCCGCTGCACCTGCAAACAGTAAGAACACGGAATACATTGTGTTCTTTTCCCTCCAACAAAACAATGAGAAAGAACATAACTTGTTTGACTTAGTTTGGACGCTGCCTTGCCATTTATCCAAGGTTGGGACCAGCACTGGTCAGCACTGGTTTTTGTATATTCACCATGGAACTGGTATTCCCCTCAGCCCTTGGTGTTTAGTTCTATACAATGCATTGATTGCCGTACCCCTGGGGTCAGCAACCCGCGGCTCCAGAGCTGCATGTGGCTCTTCAGCCTCTTTGTTGTGGCTCCCTTTGCAATATTTTTTAATTTGTAATGAAAAAATCCAACTTTGTGTGAGCACATGAATGCATCCTGACTGAGTTCTGACTGGTGATTGGATGAGCCTGTTCTCTATTCTTTTATTATTGTTAGCACTTGTTTTGGTCAAGTAGTTTGGAAAATAAATTACCCGCAAAAAATGCGACTTATACTCCAGTGCGACTGATGTATATTTTTTTCTACTTAATTATGCATTTTTGGCCTTGTGCGACTTATACTCTGGAGCCACTTATAGTCCAGAAAATTACTATGGTACACATAATGTCATTGGTACGGGACAAAAAATTTTAAAAAAATCTAAATAAAAAAAAACAAACAAAAAAAAAACCTTAAACTGTATTATGGAAAGCAGGAAGTGAACAAATGTAACAGTTACTGATTGTAAAAGTACCAGATGGAGGGGTAGGATTTAATAAGCTTTGCTTCTTCCTACTCCTTTTGGACATGTGGAACTGTGAACTGATTATGGGATGCACTCAATTGTAATCTGATGCATGTTCAAATGAAATAAAACCATTACCATTACCATTACCATTACCATTACAGTATTTCATTATATTTCAGTAATATAAGCAAACTAATGTGTTTCTGCTGCGCTTCTGTCCACTAGAAATAAACTACAAAGATGGCATCCTCTCACAAGCCCCAAGCTCATTTTCCCTCTCGGAATGTCATTATCCACCTGTCACCCAGATGTCTCCAACGTTCCGCTCATCCCCGTGAATAAAATACTCAAATCCACCTGCTATCACTCCCCTCATTGTAAAACCTGCTTGTATCTTCCTTATCTGACTGCAGAAGAAACTTTCAGTTGCAAGAAGCGCCACTGTACTTGATTCCCGGTGTTGGGAAGAAAGGCCATGAAGGATGTCATCTGTATCTCGGTTAGCGGCGTTCACTCAGATAAGACGCCGTTTCTGTCTCGTCACCGTGCGGTTTGGGAGGACGTCGGGGATAAGATGCCCTGGCAGGTCGAGAGTGGGGGGGGGGGCTGTTTAAACCATGTCATGGTTCTTAATTGATGCTGTTAAATCCGAGCGAGTCAATAAATGTCTCTAATTTGTTCCATTTGCTTGAAGTGTGTCCAAGGTTGGTGGGTTTAAGACCTTTTAAAAACCAGGATATTGCTGTGATTCTTGTTGTACTGATAACATATCCCAAACACGATGCCCTCTTGTCACCTCCAGACAAAAACAGGAAAGCTTATTAGCATTCATGTCACTGTGGGTGGGTGGGCGACGGAAGAAGCGATGGTGGCTACGTCTAAAATTACATACAGACTGAAGTGGACAGACGGTCTTCGTGACCCTGCTCGCTGTTGGCGATTAGCATAGACGGAAACTACTAAGAACTTGTTGAATGCGTCTGTCACGTGTAGTCCAATTCCGATTAAAATGAAAATTAAGGCTGGAATTCGATTTTAAATCTGAGTATAGGTGGTGGGCACTGGACACTGGAGCATAACAAAGCCTAAGGTAAAAAAAAACAGTGCTTAAAACCTATATATAAGATATTGTTGATTAATTACCGCATCATTTGAATAAACTCCAATACGGTGAAGACTCAGCGGACTGATATAGTTGCTTCATTAGAGTAATAAATCACACCGGCCATGGGAATCACCCCAACACACACTCTCTGATGTCCCAACCCATCGCATCGCCGAGTTCCCACTGCTTTACCGAACAGCTGGGCTCAATTTCACACTTCAAAAACAATTGGAAACAGCACATTGACTGTTGGCCAGTAGAGTGTGTATGCGTATTTCTATTAGAGTGAGATTTCTCCCGCAGAGCCAATCCAAAGATGCCCAGGAGAAGAGCTGACCGATTAACTTGAAAGAGTTGGCCTTTCCTGGGGATGAAATGAGTGTCTCATAGCCTGGGGGTGTGGAGGTGGCGTTACCACCCTCTGACTCTGGATCATTCATTCATTCATTTTCTACCGCTTATCCTCACAAGGGTCATGGGGGGGTGCTGGAGCCTATCCCAGCTGTCTGCGGGCGAGAGGTGGGGTACACCCTGGATCACAGGGCACATATAGACAAACAACCATTCACACTCACATTCATACCTATGGACAATTTGGAGTCGCTAATTAACCTAGCATGTTTTTGGAATGTGGGAGGAAACCGGAGTACCCGGAGAAAACCCACGCATGCACGAGGAGAACATGCAAACTCCACACAGAGATGGCCGAGGGTGGGATTGAACTCGGGTCTCCTGAGTTGTGAGCTAACCACTCCACCACCATGCAGCCTACCGGAAATTCATTCATTCATTTTCTACCACTTTTCTTCACGAGGGTCGCGGGGGTTGCTGGAGCCTATCCCAGCTGTCTTCGGGCGAGAGGTGGGGTACACCCTGGACTGGTGGCCAGCCAATCACAGGGCACATATAGACAAACAACCATTCACACTCACATTCATACCTATGGACAATTTGGAGTCGCTAATTAACCTAGCATGTTTTTGGAATGTGGGAGGAAACCGGAGTACCCGGAGAAAACCCACGCATGCACGAGGAGAACATGCAAACTCCACACAGAGATGGCCGAGGGTGGGATTGAACTCGGGTCTCCTGAGTTGTGAGCTAACCACTCCACCACCATGCAGCCTACCGGAAATTCATTCATTCATTTTCTACCGCTTAGCCTCATGAGGGTCATGGGGGGGTGCTGGAGCCTATCCGAGCTGTCTTCGGGCGAGAGGCGGGGTACACCCTGGACTGGTGGCCAGCCAATCACAGTGCACATATAGACAAACAACCATTCACACTCACATTCATACCTATGGACAATTTGGAGTCGCTAATTAACCTAGCATGTTTTTGGAATGTGGGAGGAAACCGGAGTACCCGGAGAAAACCCACGCATGCACTGGGAGAACATGCAAACTCCACACAAAGATGGCCGAAAGTGGGATTGAACTCGGGTCTTCTAGTTGTGAGCTCTGCATGCTAACCACTCGACCACCATGCAGCCTACCGGAAATTCATTTTTTAAATTAAATGAGGTCATGGTAGGTTGAATATTTTTTGAGATATTGCATCTTAATCATCATAAGACATTTAATGTTACATTTATGTGATGTATGCGTGCTAACCACTTGACCTCCGTGCAGCCAGACTCTAGAGCACAGTTGTACCAATGAATTCACAAACATCTGTTGTGATCCTGGGGAAGCTGGACCTGGAGGACACACCTGGAATGCTAATGTACCTGGAACTATCTCATAATAGTTCCAAGTAGTAATATCCAAATAAACTATCATATGGAGACGGTGTGAGGTATTGACATATGATCTCAGGTTCACACATTATTTACTTCGGGATCGACCCCCCATCTAATTTCTCCTCAGATCAGCATATCAGCTATCCTCATCACTTTTTGAAAAGCTTCACTCAAAGCCTCTCCATGTTCATCCCTGTCATCCCTACGACTAGCTTATCCAAACACTTTGGTTCCACATCACCGTTCCCCTCGTTCTTACCTTAATCACCCTTTCAAAGTTAAAGCCCTGCTGTAATCAGCTGTGTGGCTCCGAGGGGAAATCCCCTTAAAATTGCAGGAACGTCTCCAAAAGTAATCTTTGCATTGGTCATAGCGGCCCCCCTCCCTTCCTCGCCGTCTTCGTTCTCTCATCCTCCTTTGCTCGCACAAATCATTTTATCTGTGCCTTTCCACCCTTCTGTGTGGTTCTCATTAAACTTTTATAGTGGGGTGTTCACACAAGCACAAAGCATGTTTTGTTTTTGACACACAGTAAAATTACACACAGTAGAGTAGCCGTTATCATTATATGGTAATGGTAATGGTAATGGTAATGGTAATGGTAATGGTTTAATTTCATTTGAACATGCATCAGATTACAATTGAATGCATCACATAATCAGTTCACAGTTCCACATGTCCGAAAGGAGTAGGAAGAAGCAAAGCTTATTAAATCCTACCCCTCCATCTGGTACTTTTACAATCAGTAACTGTTACATTTGTTCACTTCCTGCTTTCCGAATATAGTTTAAGTTGAATTTGGTTTTCAAGTTCTGTGGAATTTCCATGTTCTCCTTGTGCTCGAGTTTTCTCCAGGTACTTCCTCCCAGTACAGTCATTGGAGACTACTTAACTATGTATTTGTATGTATCGACTGGTAGGACTGTGTTGACCAGTCCAGGGCATGTTCCGCCTGACTCAATAACATAGACTTGATAGACCCAAGCTCAACCACAATCTTAATGAGGATGGATGGACGGATACTAAGTTGTTTGTCTTTACGTACCCTGTGATTGGCTGGCGACCCGTCAAGCGTGTTCCCCACCTCTCAAAACACAATTAAGACAAACGAAACAGAAGACAGAAGACAACTGCATTTTACCCAACCAGTCTACTTGTGTTTTGTGGACTTGGAGAAGGAATTCTACCGTAACCCTCGTTGAATCCCATGTTGGGTCCACCTGATTTGGTCTGTTCACTCCAGAAATGACTAGTCCCAGAGCTCGGTCTGGATTGCTGGGTTGGACTCTGAAGGGCTGCCTTTTGGGATCCATTCTGTTCATAACTTTTACAGAGAGAATTTCTGGGCATACCCAGGGCATTGAAGGATACGGTTTGGTGGCTACAAGATGGTGAATGATGTGAGTGATCTTCACCTCTCGTTGGGAAGGTTCTGGTGAGAATCAGCAACTCCAAGTCAGAGTTCATGGTTCTTGCTCGGAAAAGGGCGGGGAGCCATCTCTGGGTGGAGAATGAGATTCTGTCCCAGGTAGAGTTCAGGTACCATAAGGTATTGTTCACGATTGAGGGGGGAAGGAAGGATGGATGGATGACCAGGTCGACAGGCGGGTTGGTGTGACGTTGGAGAGACTGTTTCTCAACGGTCCTGGGAACGCCTCAGGAAACCCTGGGAGAAGCAGAACAAACAAGTCGACTGCCACCCCTAGGACCTCGACCCGGGATAAGTGGTAGCGCATTTGTGGACATTACCCTGAACGGCCGAAAACAGTCTTCACCGACAACTTCTTTTGTGGTTCCAAGACCGTAACAACGTACTGTATGTCATAAAATACTCGATGTAATGGGCCTCAGCATCAAGTCCAAGAAACACGAGAGCACGTAGTCATGTTTAAACCTTGCTTGGTTTTCTCCTCAAATCATCTACATCTGTATTTTTGAATACATATACACAGTAAATCACAGATTGATGAAAGTAACATGTCGTAAAAAAGTACACACTATTGACCTAAAAAGACACTTGACCCCATATGAGCGAGAGAGCCTGCGGGGAGACGGAGCGAGCGTTTTAAGATGACAGAACCAGCTGTTGCTTTACAGGTCGTCCGGTGACACAATACGCCAATGTCAACGCACACAAAAAAAAGAAAAAACTATAGAAGACTATAGAATATATATATTGTTAACAGTGTTAATAGGTTGCAGCTTTGCAGCAACAAAGTAAAGCAAATGAAGCCTTGAA
This sequence comes from Doryrhamphus excisus, assembly GCF_030265055.1. Taxonomy (NCBI): domain Eukaryota; kingdom Metazoa; phylum Chordata; class Actinopteri; order Syngnathiformes; family Syngnathidae; genus Doryrhamphus; species Doryrhamphus excisus. The sequence continues at coordinate 2,888,219 of NC_080482.1, forward strand.
TGTTGTAAGAAACGGTTTTGACAGCTGTCCCAACTTTTGCAGACGACTTCTAAAGTGATAAAGGTGGAGCTGCAACCTTTGAAGGTTATTTGGACAACATTTCAGTTTGGGAAGTCACAAACCGTGAAAAGAACAGGAAAAAAAAGACTTGTGTGTATAAAATGGGAATTATTCCATTCAAAACAGACAATGGCTGTGTTCCAAACCGCATACTTACGTACTACTAATACTAACTTTGTGAGTATGTAGTGTGTCTACACTGGTAGTATGCGATTTTTGAGTATGCGAGAAGCATACTGCATTCGCCAGAAATGTTGAGTATGTATCATCAGATTACTACTCACACTTAAATTACCCAGGATGCAACACGATGTGTTGTCACCGCGAAAAATAACCAAACAAAAACGTTGGCTGAAGACTGAGCAGCAGAATGGACCAAACGAGTTGGTTCGCTTCTTGTTTTCAAAGTAAAAGCAGTGATTTATCACTATGGTTGTTTCGTATGAGAAAAGTAAGGGGGTGTTTTATTTTGTAAAAATAACCTGAACTGCGTTGCTCACTTCGGCTAGCTTAAATTTTGCAAAATTTTCCAAAAAAACGGTTGGTATTTGGACAGGGTCTGCACGGCGGTCGAGTGGTTAGCGCGCAGACCTCACAGCTAAGAGACCCGAGTTCAATTCCACCCTCGGCCATCTCTGTGTGGAGTTTGCATGTTCTCCCCGTGCATGCGTGGGTTTTCTCCGGGTACTCCGGTTTCCTCCCACATTCCAAAAACATGCTAGGTTAATTAGCGACTCCAAATTGTCCATAGGTATGAATGTGAGTGTGAATGGTTGTTTGTCTATATGTGCCCTGTGATTGGCTGGCCACCAGTCCAGGGTGTACCCAGCCTCTCGCCTGAAGACAGCTGGGATAGGCTCCAGCACCCCCTCAACCCTCGTGAGGATAAATAAGTGGTAGAAAATGAATGAAGTACTCTGTTTTATTTTGTGAAAATAACCTGAAGTGCGTTGCTAACTTCGGCTACCTTAAATTTTGCCGAATTCGTCCGAACAAAACGGTTGGTATTTGGACAAATAAATGGCCCACTGTGGAGCTAAACGGCCACTTTATTGGCCAATTATTTAAAAAATCTCAATAAAATTTCCGTTTTTTTAAAATTTCGTTTATCATGTAGTACGCTATGTAGTAGTTAGTATGCGGTTTCGAACACAGCCTATGTTTATACAGATTTGCTGAATGGACCGAAAAAAGGATGTACAGTATTCATGTCCTGGGTGTACCCTGCCTCCCACTCAAAGTCAGCTGGGATAGGCTCCAGCTTAACTGTAACGTTTTGGGAAATAAATACATTTTAACAAGGCTTAGAAATGACGTGACTTCTTATTGTTTTGTTGGAGGTTTGCTCTGAAGCTGCAGTGTTAATTCTGGGAAATTTGGGGAATGAGATATGCTGGGCTAATTTGCTACTTAAACAGAAGAAACAAAGACGCCAGTGACAGTTTCATTAGTTTCTTTATTTATCACAACCTCCAGGTGTCTGGTCCCCGTGTTTGTGTCTGAGTGTGTGGCAGACTGTAAAAGCTAAACAGACTTGTCCACCCGCCGCCTGAAGGGAAGCTGACTGCTTCCTATCTCACGTCTCGCACGGATAGATATGCTTGGCTTCTTGTCATCTGCTCGCAGCGTAGTTATCAGGTGGAAGGAGCAGATCCTACAGGCCTTTTACTGATATACCACATTAGTGGTCACAGGGTGTGTGTGTGTGTGTGTGTGTGTATGAGGGTGGTTGTTCAAAAATAATCACTTCGAGGAAGGACTGGCGGTTTCCAAATGTTTAACCCTAATCGATAACGGTTTTTATAACTCCATGCTCACATAAAAACTTGAGTTTAAAAAATGTTAATTGATAAAAAGTAAACAAAATTAAGCAATTAAGCCAACGTGCATGTTTTTTGGAATGTGGGAGTGAACTGGAGTATCCGTAGAAAACCCAGGACCGAAAAAGGACAAAAACTGCACTTTTCAAATTAAATTGAAATTTTTTTGCCTGTTTTTTCAGGACCTGTAAATACGTAAAAGTGGGCTTGTTTTCATTTTGGGGTCCTGACGGGACCCCTGGTGAATGTCTGGTGGGTTTGGCCCAACTCTCGGACAGGAGTATCCGTAGAAAACCCAGGACCGAAAAAGGACGAAAACTGCACTTTTCAAAGTAAATTGAAATTTTTGCCTGTTTTTTCAGGACCTGTAAATACATAGAAGTAGATTTTTTTCATTTTGGGGTCCTGCCGGGACCCCTGGTGAATGTCTGGTGGGTTTGGCCCAACTCTCGGACAGGAGTATCCGTAGAAAACCCAGGACCAAAAAGGACAAAAACTGCAGTTTTCAAAGTAAATTGAAATTTTTGCCTGTTTTTTCAGGACCTGTAAATACATAGAAGTAGATTTTTTTTCATTTTTGGGTCCTGCCGGGACCCCTGGTGAATGTCTGGTGGGTGTGGCCCAACTCTCGGACAGGAATATCCGTAGAAAACCCAGGACCGAAAAAGGACAAAAACTGCACTTTTCAAATTAAATTGAAATTTTTGCCTGTTTTTTCAGGACCTGTAAATACGTAAAAGTGGGCTTTTTTTCATTTTGGGGTCCTGCCGGGACCCCTGGTGAATGTCTGGTGGGTGTGGCCCAACTCTCGGACAGGAAAAGTGTTGTTTCACTTGAAACTTGAATGACTTGCGACCACGGCCACTTTTTTCAGGTCTGTCGTTTCCACTTTAAGAATGGGTAACAATATTCTGATTACTGACATGTGGTGGAATGAAATACTGAAAACAACAAAAAAAATATAATGTTTATTATTATTACATAATGGGACAAAAAAAATCAAAACAGAATTACGCAGGAACCTGAAGTCAAACGCTGGTTTTGGAATTTCAGCAATATTTTTGAAGAATAATGTGCGCTCTAAAGTTGTAAGAATTGGGTAATTTGTGTCACCGTTGTGCATGACGTCCCAAAAAAAGACTTCAAATTAACTAGCATTAACTCAAATTTTATTTTCATCAATACAAATTTAAAAAACAATGAAAATCAGGACATTTTCATAATTTTCTCAAATAAAAATGAAGAAAACATTACAGCCAGTTTTTAACGGTTGAGTGCAGTTTGCTGGGGTCCCGATAACAATATCAACAAAAGTCATTACCTGCATATAATATTGATACAGCATTATTAATTGTCAAATGCAGGTAAAATACCAGCATCATCTGCGAACAGCCAAGGGCTCATGTAAGCTTTCTAGAAAATGCAGAGGTTCTACACAGGTCAGGCCATAAATGACAGTGTTGCAGCCGTCGAAACAACCGACACAAATATGTGGGACAGCAGATGTGCACAGGTTGACCTTTCACCTTTCCTGTGTGTGCTGTGGAGGTGAAAGAAGCGGGTCTTTGACATTTCAATGCAATAAAACATGACAGCAGCCACTATTTAATGTAAGCGTCTGAACCAGCATGTGCATTTTTGTAATCATCGTCCCATCATATCTGATGTCAGATCAGACGTCTCGCTTCATGGGAACTCAACCTGACGGCAAAAGTTTGTGTCTTAAAGATTTACCTGTGATTGCCCATATTTCTCGGTTTTAATCTTTATTTTTAATGTGATATGAAAAGATTAAAATAAGAAGGATGAGGAGGAGATACCAGGACACAATATACCATCAAAGGTTCTCCTGTTTGCCAATGACAGACCAGGAATGCAGTGGATCACAAGCATGATGCCCGAATTAGCCTGCTGCTGTGTTTAATGTAAATGTAACTTAATTTTGTACTCTTAGTCATGACACAGGAATAGATGAAATGTGTCCAATGAGGTGGTCCACACAGTGACGTGCATTGTGGCTGTGATGAGCAGTCCGGTGGGCCCTAGTGGGGCGCATTTAAAGACAATGAAAGCCATTCATTTGATTGGTTAAGATTGTGTTACACCTACCCATGCCTTCTCTGCTCCTTTTTTGCCACTTGTGTCAACAGGAGGGACGGAGACATTTTTAAAGTGCGCTGGCCACACCCTGTTGGTCTACGAAAATAAAGCCCCGAGTCACTACTGTGTGGATTCTGTGTTTGGCCTTATGATAACTGGGGCGGTGTATGCAAACCAAGACATATTTTTGGTAAAACTGAATCTTACAACAATCGGGGCGACACTGTTCAATCCTATTTTTAAATTGTCTGGAGGACCTACATAGGTTTAAATAAATTACTGTACGCTCAAAATGTACCATGTACAATCATCGCCGTACTCTGATCAGGTCTTATATCCTGAGGCAAAGTGGATTTTTCATCGGACTTTTTACAATGAGAGTCAAAACGCTCAATGAGAATTAGAGTCTCAGAAGTGAGTAGAGGAAAAACGCGTATTTCAAGGAAGGCTTGAGCAGTTGCCCAGTCATGCTGAGTACCAGGAATACTACAACTGACAACAGGAGTGATCTAAGTTGCATATTGTTCCACCAAAGAACAACCTCCTGCCAAGTATTTTCACTCCATGTTTACAGGAACTAAATGGAGCGCAAGAGTTGATGCTGCTTTTGACTCGACTGTAAGGACACGTCTTTTGGGTATTGAACTTTTAAAGCTCCTTTGAAAGCTGGGATGTTGTGATCCATACATCAGAATACAAGGAACTGCAACTTATGGACTGAACCGAATCCTGCTTTTGACTCGAATGTAAGGACACATCTTTTGGGTATTGAACTTTTAAAGCTCCTTTGAGAGCTGGGATGTTGTGATCCATACATCAGAATACAAGGAACTGCAACTTATGGACTGAACCGAATCCTGCTTTTGACTCGACTGTAAGGACACATCTTTTGGGTATTGTACTTTTAAAGTTCCTTTGAGAGCTGGGATGTTGTGATCTATACATCAGAATACAAGGAACTGCAACTTATGGACTGAACCGAATCCTGCTTTTGACTTGATTGTAAGGACACATCTTTTGGGTATTGAACTTTTAAAGCTCCTTTGAGAGCTGGGATGTTGTGATCCATACATCAGAATACACAGAACTGCAACTTATGGACTGAATCGAATAATTTACAGAGCAAAGACCCAACACAAGGAATGTCTCTTGGTAAGAAAGCCAGTATCAAGCATCTTTTGTTTCGGTGTTACAAAATAAGGGTATGAAATAAAGCTTTTTCAGGAAAACAGAAGATTGATATCATGAACCTTGTCCCTACGGTTTTAGTTCAGTATTTAAAGTTCAGTCATTGATCCTCTTAGTCTTTACTATTGTATGTTTATACTTTAAAGAACGAAAGTCCGAGTTCCTTATTAAAGCAACATTTTTGTTTCATGGCATTGGCTTCACGTGGTTTAGACCCTATGGTTTATGGTCTCAATAAGAGGTTTTGGGGATAAGAAAAAAACCCACCAGTGGTCTTATTGATATCGGTCCTACACTAAGCGTCCCTACACACCCTACGACCGTACCCCCCATCGGCTTTTCAAGTACTCTATTTCATCACTAGGTGAGATGTTGACATAGACTTTATGTAACTGCATATGGTTTCCATTTCCCTTACCCTCCACTGCTCCGAAGCGCCCGTTGCCATCTCCATTTCCACTCTACAGCGTTTCCCATCCTGTTCTTTAGTTGCTTCTGCCTTAATCGTGGTCATGGTTGGGAGAAAAAAAAAAAAAGCAGTGATGAAAGCCAGAGAACTGATGCAAAATGCAGTAACCAAAAGCCAGGTTTCTTACAAACATAAACACAATTCTAGGCTTTGAGCATAAATTCTGTCATCAAGTCATTGTACTTGGGCTCTTATTCCCCTTTTTGCTTTTGGCTGTTTTTGCTTTTCGTTAGAGAGATCTCAGCAAAGATAGAGACTGGAAACCACTGAGAAATAAGGTTAGAATATTCAGAAAGTTTCTCACTGGAATAAAAACATGTCCATGTCACTCGGTTTGTCACTAAAAGTATCGATAAAGACAAATACATGTTCAATGACCATATACGTATGAACCCAAAGCCACACCGATGAAGCGTATTTCGTAGATAAACATCGATACAGTGGATGCGTGGTTAGCATGTTGGCCAGACAGCCAGGAGATCAGGAAGATTTGGGTTTGAATCTCCGCTCTTCTAAATGTGCCCTGTGATTGGCTGGCAACCAGTACAGGGCGTACCCCGCCTCTCGCCCAAAGTCAGCTGACCCGAATGAGGATAAGCAGGGCTATTTGTTGGTTCAAAGTGTATAGTGTAATGCAGTGATGCCCAAAGTGTGGGCCGCGCCCCCCTGGTGGGCCGTGGTGGTACTGCAGGTGGGCCATCAGAGGTCATTAAAAATATAATTAATTTTTCCGAATATTATTTTTTAAATTATTTTTAATGTAAAATATTTATTGCGCGATTAAAAAATATTTATAGGCCTAAGTAATAACCTATCAAGTGTTATTGACCTGTCACAATATTTTAGGAACCTTATACAGTTTATGATTGGAACGTAGCTCTCTGGTAGTGATGCCAGTCTTGAATGCAGTTATGAAAATTATTATAATTATTATAATTAATTCTGTCTTGTGTGTACACCACAGATTAAAAGTTTGGCCTTCCTTTTGCCCTCTGCTTTCATTTCAATCCTGAATCTTAATAATAACAACAACAATTGTTATTATTATTATTATTATTATTATTATTACTATTAATAATAATAATAATAATTATTATTATTATTAATAATAATAATAATAATAATAATAATAATAATAATAATAATAATAATAATAATAATAATAATAATAATAATAATAATAATAATTGCCCTGTGATTGGCTCACGACCAGTCCAGGGTGTGCCCCGCCTCTTGCCCAAAGACAGCTGGGATAGGCTCCAGCACCCCCGCAACCCATGTGAGGATAAGCGGTAGAAAATGAATGAATGAATGAATAACAACAACAACAAAAACAACAACAAAAACACGAAACACACAATAATAATAATAATAATAATAATAATAATAATAATAATAATAATAATAATAATAATAATAATAATAATAATAATAATAATAATAATAATAATAATAATATAATAATAATAATAATAATAATCATAATAATAATAATAATAATAAGTGCTCTGAGAACGCAGCATTTTGTCCATGTCCTGTTTATAGGACAAAGGTGGGCCGCTGACATTTTTTCGATTTTAAAGTGGGACCTGAGTTGGTAAAGTTTGGGAAAACATTTCCTTCCGGGATTGAAAAAATGTAAAACATTAAAATTACATAAAAAATATTGTATCTTAGTTTCCCTTCTTCCCTTTTTATCCATTCCTTTTTCTGGCTTTGTTGACCCAAACCAGTCCTTCCAAGCCCTTCAATCCTTGTTACATATGTCTCTTTCCTCCCCTAATGGGATATGGATGTCAGGCCTGTCAGCGTGTGGTAATGCAGACGCGGTGTAGTAGGCCTCCCGGAACACCGGTCCGTCAGTCTGGCTAACCTAATCCAGGTAGCAGCTCAGATGGAGAGACAGATACACAGGAAACTAGGTCATAGTGAACAACAACTAGACGCTAATATTGTTATACATGAATACATGTTATACATCAAGCAGCTTTGTCCATCAATTGAGTGATCTGTGGTCTGATATTCGGATTTTGTGTGCGTGTGTGTGTGTGTGTGTGTGTGTGGTTTATGCATAGATTATATAACATGAAGACCCCCTTCCGTCCACTGGTGAACTAATATAGAATTGATCAGAGAAGTTTACATCAGTACCCTGAGGACATATAATGGTGTTTTGTTGATGGGCTTTTCTTTTTAAAATAATAGTTGAGAGAAACTGTGGGAACCGTCTGGCGTTATGTTTTCTTACAACTTGCTTATATTGAGACTTGGAAATGTCCCTCTCGTCTCATCATAATGGTTTTTATGACTTCTGTTGGATGTTTGCACAGAGTGTATATCATTCCGCACGCTGTCACATTTACTGGAAAAGGGAATATTTTCAACATTTTGGTCCTGAGAGCATGATTTTGCCATATTTTCTGTAGTCTTTCAGTTAATTTGAGATGTTTTTAAAGTTGGAATGATACAGCAAAAGGATGCAGTCATATTGGAAGCTTGCAGGAATATTGCGGGTTTAGACTATTCACCATAACATCGGAATATCTAACTGTTTTTATAGGAATAAAGTGTTTGTAAGGTAAGTAAGGTGCTTTCAAAACAGATACCGAAAATACATACAAAATAAATCACATTTAAATGTTTTATAACGGAGGTTAAGATGCAATATCTTAAAAAATATTCCGCCTACCGAGTGGTTAGCGCGCAGACCTCACAGCTAGGAGACCCATCTCTGTGTGGAGTTTGCATGTTCTCCGGGTACTCCGGGTTTCTTCCCACATTCCAAAAACATGCTACGTTAATTGGCGACTCCAAATTGTCCATAGGTATGAATGCGAGGTAAGTTGCACGGCGGTCGAGTGGTTAGCGCGCAGACCTCACAGCTAGGAGACCCATCTCTGTGTGGAGTTTGCATGTTCTCCCCGTGCATGCGTGGGTTTTCTCCGAGTACTCCGGTTTCCTCCCACATTCCGAAAACATGCTAGGTTAATTGTCGACTCCAAATTGTCCATAGGTATGAATGTGAGGTAAGTTGCACGGCGGTCGAGTGGTTAGCGCGCAGACCTCACAGCTAGGAGACCCATCTCTGTGTGGAGTTTGCATGTTCTCCGGGTACTCCGGGTTTCCTCCCACATTCCGAAAACATGCTAGGTTAATTGGCGACTCCAAATTGTCCATAGGTATGAATGTGAGGTAAGTTGCACGGCGGTCGAGTGGTTAGCGCGCAGATCTCACAGCTAGGAGACCCATCTCTGTGTGGAGTTTGCATGTTCTCCGGGTACTCCGGTTTGCTCCCACATTCCGAAAACATGCTAGGTTAATTGGCGACTCCAAATTGTCCATAGGTATGAATGCGAGGTAAGTTGCACGGCGGTCAAGTGGTTAGCGCGAAGACCTCACAGCTAGGAGACCCATCTCTGTGTGGAGTTTGCATGTTCTCCGGGTACTCCGGGTTTCCTCCCACATTCCGAAAACATGCTAGGTTAATTGGCGACTCTAAATTGTCCATAGGTATGAATGCGAGGTAAGTTGCACGGCGGTCAAGTGGTTAGCGCGAAGACCTCACAGCTAGGAGACCCATCTCTGTGTGGAGTTTGCATGTTCTCCGGGTACTCCGGGTTTCCTCCCACATTCCAAAAACATGCTAGGTTAATTAGCCACTCCAAATTGTCCATAGGTATGAATGTGAGTGTGAATGGTTGTTTGTCTATATGTGCCCTGTGATTGGCTGGCGACCAGTCCAGGGTGTACCCCGCCTACCCCGCGACCCTCGGGTAAAAAATGAATGAATGAATGAATTTCCAGTAATGTCAATGACCTATTAAAAACAGCCTTCCCTCCTTTAGTCTTTGGTTTCACCCTCTGGCAAAGCTTCGGTGACCTGACCTCGAAGACAGTCAGATGTTTTACAAAGCCCCTTTTCTCGTTTTATGATCCCACTACTGAGTCTTCGAAATTCTAACTTTGCTTTCACCCTCTTTAATTTAATTTTGTTCTCTGTCTGACGCTTTCATCAATCTAAAGAAACCCCATTGGACTCATTGAGTTCAGGTTTGTGCTCGGCTCTTTGATAGCTATTGGGAAATCAAACTTAGATTTCGTAAACATGGCCCGTGCTAGTTATTGAAGCTAATGGTTTTGACCGTGACAAGGTAGAAGGTACCGTTCCTGTAATGTCATCAGATCGCAAGATCCCATTTGTGGGAGTTGAGAGTCGGTCTATTTGTGTTTGGCTTAACAAACCTGCTCCATCGATCAGATAACCAAAACCTTCCGACTGTGTTTCTTGGCAGCGCTCCCTCTTCCACACATGAATGCACACACTTTTAAAATACTTCAACATGGTCTTTAACAAATCCCCCTTGACAGAAAGAGGAAGACTACGTTCTTCTTTCCGCACACATTTTGTCAAATCTTTAAGGAACCGATAAAAAGCCAAAGCTCACCTTTGTTACGGTTCACGTGAAACTGAAGCCATACATTCGCATATAGTTTACATTAGCGATGGGATTCAGACTCTCGTCTTCTGCGGTGTGTCTCACGGGTGCCAACTTTGGAACTGATGGTGATGTCACAGGAAGCTGCGGGTAATGAATTGGCCTTTTGGGATATGTTGTTGTGATATAGTGGCGCAACAGCTCATATGCTATGTACACGTAGTAGCTAAGTGTCTGGTAGAACATATGAACACTGAAGAAAGTATGTTTTGTTATTAACTGTTGCCTTGGTGGCATACCGGGCGTGGAGATGGGAATTGTGTACAGTATCTGAACTGAATTATCGGTCATATTCATTGGTTGATTTTATTCATTCATTTTCCATCAATTTTTCCTCTGGGTGCTGGAGCCTATCCCAGCTGTCTTCGGGCGAGAGGCGGGGTACACCTTGGACTGGTGGCCAGCCAATCACATATAGGGCACATATAGACAAACAACCATTCACACTAACATTCATACCTATGGACAATTTGGAGTCGCTAATTAACCTAGCATGTTTTTGGAATGTGGGAGGAAACCGGAGTACCCGGAGAAAACCCACGCATGCACGGGGAGAACATGCAAACTCCACACAGAGATGGCCGAGGGTGGGATTGAACCCTGGTCTCCTAGCTGACTCACTTTTATATTTGTCCTAAATCTGGAGCCAGGAGAAAGACAATACCCAGTGACATCAACAAGATTAGCATAACAATGCGGCCATCCGATATATGGGAGGGAAATTTCATGGAAATGCATTGGAACGGGACTGGAGATTTTGTCCGAAATAGGCGAAATCTGTTATAAAAAATCCGATATATGCAATGAATTTTTTATTGGAAATGCATTACAGAAAAATCGGTTCTTTTTTATCTGTCCATTGTGAGCGAATTTCCGATATATCCGAGTCCGATATATCCGAGGTTTACTGTATGTAATTTATTCATAGTTTTGTCCCATAACACTATTAACACTCTTCAGTCAGGTTGTGTCTTTTCATATACTTTTAACAGCTGTCACTATTAGCAACAAATAAACAAAAACCATGAAACCCAAATATCAAATTACTCCTCTTCCTTTAAAAAAAAAGTTTATCTGGGACGACACAGATTGCTGACCAGACAGTTTATAAACAACACTTCCATTTACAAAGGCAAGCCTTAAGTAGTTCAGAGTGACTCATAAAACTCAGATCGCTAGAGAATTCCGTAGCTCTTAAGTCTTAAGTCTCATTTCCACATGCAGACATATTCTGCCTTCGGACCGGTCCGGCCAAATCAAATATCAACAACAGATAAGGAAGTTCCTCATCGGAACAGTTCACTGCTACTTAAATAGCGGCACTAAAGTAACAGCTGTAAGACCCTTATCACCTAAGACTGCAGATCACTAGTTAACGTAACAATTATCTGCCTTTTATGGGTTTTTGTTCTTAAAAGTCAACATCCAACATTAGGAACATTTAAATGCAGATCTGTATTAAACAAATCGACATTCGGTCAACTGGAAAATATCCCAAATTTGGCTTTTTTGGAGAAATCTTTCCGAATCCTATGACATGCATTGTTAGCTACCTTGTGCTAACAGTTTTTCTTGTTTTAGAATACACAGAAAAGGTAAAAATATATGACCATGTCTCACATAAGGATCGTTGATGATTGGAAATATTCAAACAGAAGTGCAGGTTTCCTTAAAAGTGTGGACAATACCCAGAATGCTGGAAGTCCGAGAAGTCAACACAAGCCTACTTGGAGAGGTTCCATACATTGATATTTTCCTGTCTGGGAAAAATGTGACACACCCTGCTGGTCTTTAATCCCAGTGTGACCTCTTTGACCTGGCTTCTCTCGTCCTTCTGACCTACATCTGCCAGTCATCTGAAGGTCAACAACAGCAGCAAGGGGTCACCATGACATCTCCACCCACCACCTTCTGCCGGGGTAGCTCGTCCTAGAATTATTGTAAGAGCCACTTTGACTTAAAAAGGTACACCTGGACGCATTTTTGTTGCCTGCAATCATGAGTCAATCTAGCTTTGTCGAAACGGACGCTTGAACTATACATTTGGACAGAATAGTTACTTGTCAAGAAGGGGTGTGGTCCGTCATCCAAAACCTGGTTTAAGTGCGTAATGTGCCTGTGTGATGAATGTGTAGATTTCTGGAAGAGAGATACTCACCAGGGTGTTCCTCCGAGTTTGAGTGGAAATGCAAAAAGCTGGAGCGATACGCTGTTTCTCAAACCTCTGGGCCGGTCGGGACTCGCACTCTGACAGCATTTATTGCTATCCAGGCTTTGATTTACATGGGAACGCTGCTCAAGGATAACACGGAATTGGCTGTTTGGGAATTAACCTTGGACTTACTAATTGCTTCCATAGTGCCATTAAGCAGCTGATATGATTTTAGACAGTAGCTAGACGTGATGTGTTCAGGGTGCAATGATGTACAATTCGGCACAGCCAAGGTGGCTGTAGTGATCCTGGTCAGGACTTATCACTCTCTCTTGCCCTGGATGCGGTCTATGGTTTGGCGTTCATGCAGGTTTCTGATTTTGGGTTGGGAACACCCCATAATGCCTGGCTATATCAAGGTAGCTCAAACCCGCCTCCACCATACCCGGTGCCCGGGGGATGTTGTTCACGTAATAGACGTAGCATGATGCCGCTCACTGGACTAACAATTCTGGCCTTTATATAGTCCTACAAAACCAACCCTTTGACTATTGCATAATGTATATTTGGAGACTAAACCCTGTGGAGTTTGGGTGTGAAGCAGGAAATCCCTGGAAATGCTGCGGAATCTGGAAGATCTAGAAAGCTTTTTGTGTGGGTTATTGTGTGTAGCTGCTCTATAGGAGTCCACAACTCAATACAAAAGGGCCTGTTTGCAGGAAAATGTCTCGTTTTCATATAAAAAAAACGGGTTAGCGCGCAGACCTCACAGCTAGGAAACCCGAGTTCAATCCCGTCCCGAGTTCAAACCTCCGGTTTCCTCCAACATTCCAAAAACATGCTAGGTTAATTGGCGACTCCAAATTGTCCGTAGGTATGAATGTGAGTGTGAATGGTTGTTTGTCTATATGTGCCCTGTGATTGGCTGGCCCGCCTCTCACCCGAAGACAGCTGGGATAGGCTCCAGCACCCCCGCGACCCTCGTAGTAGAAAAGCAGTAGAAAATGAATGAATGTTAAAAACGAAACAGAAATTTTCTTAACATTGTTATGGTATCCTCAAAGGTGTGTCATGTGACACTTGACTTTTACAGCGTCAAACATACAGACTTGGGAAAAAAAAAATAATCGTGAAGAATCGTGCCGAGTCTGGCAAGCCCCTATTCGTACCCTCCCAGGATATCTGACAGTTTCCTCATGTCCGTCCTTGGTCCTCTTCTCACTTTTTGTTATGGCAGGATGTGGTTGGAGGATAGAAACACGCTGAGACTGTTTGGCCAAAGCTGTGCAGAAGATCTTCAAACTAAACCTCAGTTCAGTCATGGAACCTTCAACTGTTCACAGACTTCATTCAGAATTGACATTACGGAACTGTCAGTCTCTTTATGGGGTGTGTTGATATGCTAACGCTATTACAAACGACCTGACAGACTGACTGATCGGCAAAACATCAATTGTCTTTCAGCGAGTTTTTATATCCCAGGATACACTTGGCCAGGATACACACTGGGTGATGCAAGATCAGAAACAGGGATGATTTTCTAGACAGCGTCTTCTGTGGAGTCGCAGAGAGGGTGGAGCTTAATTTTTGCACAACGGAACAGAATTGTTTTATTACTGTTTAAAACAGGGGTGGACAAACTTTTCGACTTGTGGGCTGCGTTGAGTTAACAAAATTGTGCGGGGGGCCAGAACATATATTTAACACACACACACTATTTTATGCTTATAACTCTAACAGTCCGCTTTGAATTATTAGTCGAATTGTATTTGTAAAAGTGTCATACTATCAGCTAGATGTTTTAATTTCCCTTAAACTACGAAATTTAATTTTTTTTTTTTTTTTTTTTACTGAATAAGACATCATGTTAAAAGTTGAAATACTCCGAAAGTAAATGGCGGGCCGGATTCAAACGCTTGGTGGGCCGCATGTGGCCCCCGGGCCGCAGTTTGCCCATCCCACACATTTGCCCACATAAATTGACATAAAGTGACAAAAATTAAAATAAAAAACAAACGAACAAAAAAACTATAAAACTATAAAAAAAAATATATTAGGAAAGCAGGAAGTGAACAAATGTAACAGTTACTGATTGTAAAAGTACCAGATGGAGGGGTAGGATTTAATAAGCTTTGCTTCTTCCTACTCCTTTTGGACATGTGGAACTGTGAACTGATTATGGGATGCACTCAATTGTAATCTGATGCATGTTCAAATGAAATTAAACCATTACCATTACCATTACCATTACCATTACCATTACCATTACCATTACCATTACCATTACCATTACCCCTGGTTTAAAACAAGCCTTTAACATATTTTAGATGATACCAGCCTGATTTTGACTCAATATGGGATTGAAAGGAAATCAGTCGCATACTAATTATGCCACTTGGAAGCAAAAATTGCGTCACTTAGATAAGAAAGGGAGGAAAAATGTTTTTAGAGTTTTCAAAGTCTTTATTAGAATTGACACCGGAGTCAAGGGACAATGGATGATGTCACATGTCACATTTCAGACTACGATTAAAACACACCCACCATCTCTCGGATGTTTCATGGAAAACTATAAGATGAAATCCAACCTGCACAGCCGTACCTCCATGTGTCCCCTGTACATGAAGTCATGTATATGAACGCCTTTGAGAGTACTATATACAGTACCACAGCAGGATGATCCCAACCATTACGTCATAGAGGATTCTCTGTATTTCATGTCGTGATGGAGCAACTGCCATGAATCACGGGCTGCGTATGGATGGATACCATTATGCAATACCTCACGTGCGCAATGCCTCATTTATCGCGGTAATTGGTTCCAGACGTGACTGTGATAAGTGGATTTCGGCAAAATGGGATTTGGTGTGAATGGTTGTTTGTCTATATGTGCCCTGTGATTGGCTGGCGACCGGTCCGGGGTGTACCCCGCCTCTCGTTCGAAGACAGCTGGGATAGGCTCCAGCCTGCCTGCAAAACTTGAGTACCCTGGAGGAAAACTGGAGTACCCAAAAAACCCACGCATGCACGGGGAGAACATGCAAACTCCACACAGAGATGGCCGAGGGTGGAATTGAACCCTGGTCTCCTAGCTGTGAGGTCTGCGTGCTAACCACTTATAAAACTCAACCTCAACTTTTTTTAGTAGACCGACAGTATTTTTTTAAGTATTTTTTTAGACCATAATCAAGGATAGATCCTTGAACGTGTGAAAGGATAATAATAATAATATTATTAATAATAATAATGATAATAATAATAATAATAATAATAATAATAATAATAATAATAATAATAATAATAATAATAATAATAATAATAATAATAATAATAATAATAATAATAATAATAATAATAATAATAATAATAATAATAATAATAATAATGTTATTGTTTATTATTATTATAATTATTATATTATTTGTAATAATAATAATTGTTATTATTAAAACGCAAAAATTAAAAATAAAATGTGACTCAATTTCTGATAATAATAATAAAATAATAAAAAAATATTTTAAATTTTTACATTTAAGTAATAATAATAATTATTATTATTATTATAATATAATATATATTATAATAATATAATATAATAATAATAATTATTATATTGTAATAATAATAATAATATAATAATAATTATATTGTAATAATAATAATAATAATAATAATAATAATAATTATTATTATTATTATTATTATTATATAGTTAATTATTATACTAATTATTATTATTTATTTATTTTTTGTATGCCAGCACCAACAGTCACAGACCTTTGAGAGTATCTTGAATATAAAAAATGACTATATACATAAGTACATATATAAGTAATTTGCCATGAAGTACCCTGAAGACAGCAAATGATGATTACTATTAGTTCATCCTGCATCTCAATCGTCCTTCAAAGAAGATCTGGACTGTCTGCTGCTAGCTTGGTAGGCAAAGTGTGCTAAAATATCATTGAAGAAACGCTATAAACACAAACATAGCATCTTAACGGCTTTTCTTTTTAGATTTGCGAGACCCGCCACACGACCCAAAAAGTGTGGGCTGACACATCGAGAACAGACTTTAAATGTGTTAATGGTCATAAAACCTCAACACACAGTCAAATTAATAACACAACAAAAACATATCCAAGCTGTACCGTGTATTAGTACCACATAGAACACTTTGGGAGGTTGTCCCAGATTGACCTCCTTCAGGCGGGCCACTCAATCAACAGCATGGTTTGATCAAACTTACTTACACGGCTTTGTTTAGTCGTGTTTGACAGGGACTGTCGGTGCCAGCAGCAATCCCACCCACACCGACTGTAGGAAGGTGAAGTGTGTTTGCAGGAAAATGACTTTCTTCACATTTGCAACCAATCTATTTGCGATTGTGATTAGTGACAAATGAATGCACGTGAAGCCTTGAGGAGTTGTAGTTGTAGTTCATATATTGTATTTCTATGGCGTGCATCCAGTGGGCGTTATCCCTTGCAGCACGTGTAGCAGCGGGTCTGGCGCCCAGTCTCCTCCTGTATATAAACCAAATAATCCAAATAATCCATCACATTTCCTCTTTTTCCTTAATGTAGAGATTGCACAAATGCGTAAATGCATTCAATAAGAATAAAACTGGAATGCATTCAATAACAATAAAATGACAGCAATGTTGATCCCCGCTTTTTGCAGGGGTTACGTTCAAGGCTCACCAGTAAATGGTGAAAAACTGTAATTGATATGCCTATAAAAAAGTCTATTTATGCATAAAAAACGCATTTCTAATTATTTTTTTTTTTTTTTTTTCCTTTTTTTTCCTTTTTTCCCATTTCTAATTATTAACTATTCTCCACTAATGAATGATAAGAAAAGTTGATTGACAGAACAGGTGGAATCAAAGTCACAGTCTAGCCTTCAGCCTGGTTGTCAGGCTAGCACTACAACGACTTCCATCAATGATAATAAATGATGATACAAATCATAAAATAAATGATTATTGTAATGGTAATGGTTTTATTTCAATTGAACATGCATCAGATTACAATTGAATGCATCACATAATCAGTTCCCAGTTCCACATGTCCAAAAGGAGTAGGAAGAAGCAAAGCTTATTAAATCCTACCCCTCCATCTGGTACTTTTACAATCAGTAACTGTTACATTTGTTCACTTCCTGCTTTCCTAATATTGTTTATTTATTTATTTATTTATTTTTATTTTAATTTTTGTCACTTTATGTCAATTTATGTCAGGGGTGGGCAAACTGCGGCCCGGGGGCCACATGCGGCCCACCAAGCGTTCTAGTTACTTTCAGAGTATTTCAACTTATTCAGTAAAAAAACAAACAAAAAAACAAAACTAAAATAAATTTAATAGTTTGAGGGAAATTAGAATATATAGGTGATAGTATATACAAAATAAAATTAGACTAATATTTCAAGGCGGACTGTTATTATAAGCGTAAAATAGTGTGTGTGTGTTAAATATATGTTCTGGCCTGCCGCACAATTTTGTTAACTTTTGTTACATTTGTTCACTTCCTGCTTTCCTAATATATTAGAATTTAATTCAGGTCATTGAAGAACAGATGGAATTGGAGTCAAATTATATTCAAGGTTTCACTTTTGTGTTTCAGAGCAACTATGCTGCTTTCAAGGACAGACAAACAACGATCCACTGTATCCATTGTTGAAAAAAAAAAAAATCAATGTGTTTCCTCAAAAAAAAAACCCATTAGTAATTGTTGCTCTAGAATGTGAATAAGACATCCTGTAAAAGTACCACCAACTAAAGGTCGTAATTTTATACGCGCCCCAAAATGAGGCTGCCATGCAGGCCACACGATGATCATCACTTCCCATGCCTGCCGTGAGTCACGTTTGGAACAGGAGCGCTCTGGCTTGTTCCACCTGCGGAGCCCAAACCCGTAACAGCTGTTGACGTTAAGCAGCTCGATGTGGCGGCTGGGCGACGGCCAGTCAAACATCTTCCAGTAACCGCATGGTTGGCCGCTGTGGCGAGAGTACGCTGCCATGATGTTACTGTTGAACAAGCTGCCGTCATCACCCTGGGTGGATGCCGGTCGGGGGAACATGGAGTCGCAGATGGTGGATGTTTAAGTAGAACACCCTGACAGGCGCATAGTTCAGAGTTGAACAAAAGAAGAGGTTCTCCACTCGGCTCTACTTTTTGCCCTAGAAAAGTGAAGTGAAATCAGACAGAAAGTGGATATACTTTGACTAACATTGGCCCAATGCTTGGTTTATGCCATTTGATTGTCTAGACCAGGGGTGGGCAAACTACGGCCCGGGGGCCACATGCGGCCCACCAAGCATTTGAATTCGGCCTGCCAGTTGCTTTCTAAATATTTCAACTTCTAACATACAAACTGGCAACATGACTTGCAAGTCAGATGTCTTATTCAGTAAAAACAAAACTGTCAAATTAAATGACATAGTTGATAGTACAACACTTTTACGGATAAAATTAGATAAATAATTCAAGGAAAATTATGAGCATAAAATAGTGTGTGTGTGTTAAATATATGTTCTGGCCCCCCGGACAATTTTATTAAATCAAGTTGTAGCCACGAGTCAAAATATTTGCCCACCCCTGGTCTAGACCATAATCAAGGATAGATCCTTGAACATGTGAAAGGATAATAATAATAATAATAATAATAATAATAATAATAATAATAATAATAATAATAATAATAATAATAATAATAATAATAATAATAATAATAATAATAATAATAATAATAGTTTATTGTTTGTTATTATTTCTTATTATATTATTATTTTTAATAATAATAATTGTTATTATTATTTAAATGTAAAAATTTAAAATACAATGTGACTCAATTTCTGATAACAATAATAATAATAATTATTATTATTATTATCATTATTATTATTATTATCAGAAATTGAGTCAATAATAACAATAACAATAATAATAATTATTATTATATATAATAATAATAATAATAATAATAATAGTTTATTGTTTGTTATTATTTCTTATTATATTATTATTTTTAATAATAATAATTGTTATTATTATTTAAATGTAAAAATTTAAAATACAATGTGACTCAATTTCTGATAACAATAATAATAATAATAATTATTATTATTATCATTATTATTATTATTATCAGAAATTGAGTCAATAATAACAATAACAATAATAATAATTATTATTATATATAATAATAATAATAATAACAATTATTATTGTTATAATCATAATATATAATAATAATAATTATTATTATATATCATATTAATTATTATAAATAATTATTATGTAATAATTATTATAAATAATATATAATAATCATAATAATAATAATAATAATTATTATTATTATTATCATTATTATTATTATTATTATTATCAGAAATTGAGTCACATTTTATTTCAACCTTTAACTTGATTGCAATATAAGTACTATATTTATTCATCTGGGGTGTCTCACATGTTTGAACCCTAAAATCATGAAAAAGGAAACCAATACACAATCAAATTTAGCCCAGTGCTAATCCATTAACATGGCTAGGATTATTGTCATGTCAGAAAATAAATGTTCCAAACACAAACAGATCTGTTGCCATGTATTGTTGGCCAGCTGTTTCTTATCAGATGCTGATTTCACATTAGCAACTGTCCTCTCCCGCTTACATAAATACAGAAAATGTATGATTCCGGTATACAGTATGTGTCAGGAAAGTCTTCTTATTACTTAAAAACCCTTAAGTGATAGATTATGCTGGTGCTCAACCACCAATCTGATTTTAATGAAGCTGTCCAAGTGTTTCCCCACATGCAAATTACAAGTAATGGATCTCATTTGAAGCACGTGTTGGCTTTAACTTTATGCATTGCCTATCATGTACAGAATTATCTTTTATACATGAAATAACATCTGTTCATGTAGCTGCAGAATCACGAGAAACACTCTAAGAAGGGTGGGTGTTTTTGAAGGGATTTAAAACCCAACAATGATCAATACAATATGTTTCAGTGCAACAATAAACGAGTGAAGAAGACAAAGAGGAATGGCCAGAACGCAAAAGAGAAGAGACGAGGCTGATTTTGCAAACGAGACGCAGGCGAAACTAATAATCAACCGACACAGAGGCACACAAGAGAATAATGTTGCACAACACAACAGGAAATCATCAAAAAAAAATGGACAACAAAGATGGACGATGTTGGGCGTGCACGACTGTGTCACAGTCCTGTAGCACTTCCTGTACCAAATGATGGTTCTCGCCTTCAACCGGTGTATGGCAGAGATCCAAGACCAAAAGCACTGCTGAACAAAAAGTACATTTTACCAGAAAACATCTTGATGATCCCCAAGTTTTTTGGGGAAACACTCTGAGACTCTTTTTCGGAGGTGTGTGTCTCATTTCATTTAGTGTAAAAGTAAAACCGCATTTCAGAAATATAACATAACACCAACAGTAAAATATGGTGGTGGTAGTGTGATGGTCTCATCCAGTTCAAATGGTACTGGGTGAATGGCTGGGGAGAGGGATGTGAGTTTTATACACTTTTATATACTTGAAGAGTGGCAATAAAAAAACCTCTGAAGGAACAGTAATAATAATAATAATAATAATAATAATGAAATAATTATCAATATTTTACTTGGGATGAATAGTGCGTGGAGATGATGTTTCAGAGTTTCTCAGTGGACTTCATAGCAGAGTTTTTTGGTTCAAAATGGACTCAATGAATCCAAATCCTACAGCATATGCTTGGTTCGGGGGTCTAGAAGAGGCCAGAGTTTCTTCACCATGACAACGCGTCGACTCACAATGTTTTGACACCTCTTGTACAAGAGGAATATCATAGTGGATCAACCTCCCCACTCGCCCGACCTGGCTCAGTGTCATGTTTTCCTCTTCCCCAACCTCAAGGGACTCATCAAGGGGACCCATTTTCAAGAGGTGGACGACATCAAGATGGATGTGATGAGAGGATACTGGAAGAATCCTTTCAGGAGTGCATGAAGGCGTGACGGAGAAGGCCCGGGAAAGTACGTTCGACTCCAGGTTGATTATTTAGTAGGCCGCTAAAGCCCAGAAAAGAGGTGATAAATAATAATTCTGATGGTTCAACTGGAAGTGGCGTTCACACACTCCTCCTCTTTATGCCACATGCATCCCAATGACTTCCAACTTCGGTACGGTATAAATTTTTTTTTAAATGTAATAATAAAAAAAAAAACAAACAAACAAAAAAAAAAAACCTTAAACCATATTTGGAAAGCAGGAAGTGAACAAATGTAACAGTTACTGTAAAAGTACTCCTTTTGGACATGTGGAACTGTGAACCTTCATTTATAATCACTCAAATTTGCAACCACCCCTCCAGCGGGGGGTGCTGGAGCCTATCCCAGCTGTCTTACAGCGGGGTACACCCTGGACTGGTGGCCGGCCAATCACAGGGCACATATAGTCAAACAACCATTCACACTCACATTCATACCTATGGACAATTTGGAGTCGCCAATTAACCTAGCATGTTTTTGGAATGTGGGAGGAAACCGGAGTACCCGTAGAAAACCCATGAGGAGAACATACAAACTCCACACAGAGATGGCTGAGGGTGGAATTGAACCCCGGTCTCCTAGCTGTGAGGTCTGCGTGCTAACCACACGACCGCAGTGCAGCCTGTTTTACAAATTAATTTACATAAAAACAGCTTCATACTCACCTGTGTCAGTCTATTGTGTACATTATTACCGTATTTTCCGGACTATAAGTTGCACTTTTTTTCATAGGTTGGCTGTTCCTGCCACTTATACTCCAGAGCGAAAAAAAAAAGGACACCTTTTCTGTTCATGTTTATTTTTGTGTAGCTGAATAAGCATTGTGTTAGCATATCTTACACCTATTCAGCCTGTTCTCTATTCTTTTATTAATGTTAGAACTTGCCTTCCAAGAGGACGTAATGTCTGTTTTGGTCAAAAAAAAGTTTGGAAAATAAATTACCTGCAAAAAATGCGACTTATACTCCAGTGCGATTTATGTATGTTTTTTTTTTAACCTAATTATGCATTTTTGGCCTTATACTGCGGAGTGACTTAAAGTGCAGAAAATACGGTATATTGTTGATAAGATAGGGAATGAATATGAAAGTATTATCAAGTCCTCCACATGTTGTGTGTTTATGGGGAGATGACAGTCGTGGAAAAAACTGTTTCCCAGAAACGTTTTTTTTAGGAATCAACTCTTCCTCTTCTGCTGGATGGAAGGTAATTTATCATTTTAGCGCCTCCAACGAGACATTACTACCTAAATATCTTTAAGTGAGGTATTGTGGTTGTGCTCCTTAACCAAAATTGTTCCAATAAATCTGTTCTAGTGAAATATATAAATATATTTTCGCACATAAAAAGTACAAGTGACACTAATTGGAGATTGAGGTCTGCAAATGACTCAATACCCATCATGGGAAGGAGTTATAACATGTGACTTGTATTTATTTACCCTGTAGAACTGACTTCTGCCTACATGATAATAATAATAATTGTGAAAATGTAGTAATAGTAACAAATCATCAATTCTGTAAATCACTGGTATGGAGTAAATACCACAGAGATGGAGAAACCATACATACTTAAGCTTACTTTAAGAACACAAAGGAAGCACTGAGTAAATAAAAAAAAAAAGAGAGAATTGATGACCTGGTGTAAAACCAACATGATCCCACTCACCACCAACCTGGATGGAGGTCGACTCTGCTGCAAAAACGGAAACACCTGTTTGGGTATAGCACATCAGGGATTTGATTTTAGTCTTCATTCCCACAGCAAGCCGCCATGCCCAGCCATGGAAAAAGTGATTGGTGGTACAATTAAATTAATGAATTGCCTACGACTATCTTTGGAAAAAAATGCCCTACACGTGTTAGCCACTGTGAGGTACCGTGCAGCTGTTTGCCTCACTTTATACTTGGTGACATTTGAAGGGAAAAAACTAAGCCTTGCACTTAAAGGGCAAGTTGCCATTTTTTGGGAGACTGTTGAATTAATTTAAGATACGAGTACATTTGCAGTTATTGCTAGCATGTTACATTAGTTTAGTTTTCTGCTACATGTAGTAATTGATCAAGGTGCAGCCCATCACTACAGCTTCAAAAACTCCAACCCTGATTAGAGCCTCTATGGCAATGGTAATGGTAATGGTTTTATTTTATTTGAACATGCATCAGATTACAATTGAATGCATCCCATAATCAGTTCACAGTTCCACATGTCCGAAAGGAGTAGGAAGAAGCAAAGCTTATTAAATCCTACCCCTCCATCTGGTACTTTTACAATCAGTAACTGTTACATTTGTTCACTTCCTGCTTTCATAATATAGTTTTAATTTTTTTTTTACATAGCACATCATGACTGGTTCAAGACATCCTTGTATTTAGCAAACATCAACTGCTTGTATTGTTTCTTGAATTGGCTCATCGTTGTGCATTGTTTGATTTCCTTACTCCTTACTTTGATGTTTGATTTTCCTTACTCAATCCAGTTTGATTCCACATACTGAAATGCTATGGCTTTTTAACGTAGTCATAGCATAGAAGTGTTTCAAATGTACTTCTTCTCTGAGATCATATTTCTCCTCTCTTGTAGAGAAGTATTGGATGACATTTTTAGCTAATTGGTTATTTTTAGCCTTATGTATTATTTTAGCTGTTTGAAGATGAACTATATCAGCAAGTTGAAGTATTTGTGATTTTAGAAATAAGGAGTTAGTATGTTCTCTGTAGGCGGCATTATGAATTATCCTTACTGACCTTTTTTGCAGTACATTTAGTGAGTGAAGATTGCTTTTATAGTTATTACCCTATATTTCCACATACCTCATATTTCTATATTTAAAAATGTGTATATAGAGTATTTACAGTATGTGTGGTCTAAGAGGAGGCCCACCACTGCTGCATAGGCACTCAAACACGGCGCCTCAAACATGCACACGTTGCAGGTCGGTGGTGGCTGATGGTTACTTTTTCAAAACTGCTGCACACAAATATGACGAACCACATAATTATGATAAGTGTTGCCCGAGAAGCATATTTGGTACCTAATTGTTTAGTGAGGCAGCGTGGTTGTAACAAAGCTGTTTCAGTCTCATTTTCAATTGTTTACCCAATGCCAATTGTAAATCACAGCATTCATGAGTTGAAACCTAAGCCAGTAATAACTTTTGGTCGTAGTAGCTGGAACGGTTTTGTTGGTTTTTGCAAATGAGCTCTTCGCGTGGTATCTGATTTCAGAATTAATTCAGTTGAAAAGTGATGACGTTAAACTGAAGCATTGTAACCTCTGTTGGGGCAGACCCTAATTGAGGCAAAATCAACATTGGGGACTACAGTATTTGGACAGGATGTAAAAGATGAGCTAAAACCCTAAATGTTATCAGTGCCCAACTTAGAGGATGTCCGACACTGTTATTTCTACACTATCAAACTATGGAATGGATTGAGTAAGGGAATCAAACAATGCACAACGATGAGCCAATTCAAGAAACAATACAAGCAGTTGATGTTTGCTAAATACAAGGATGAAGAGTCTTGAACCAGTCATGATGTGCTATATATATCACTATATTGACACTTACTATGGTACCCATTATGTCATTGGATGCTCATATCACCTCGTACTTTGGTACATAACAAAAATAAAATAAAAACTTGAACTATATTAGGAAAGCAGGAAGTGAACAAATGTAAGAGATGAAATGTTTACCCAAATCACTAACTATTACACACTTGTCATGATGTGCTATATAGTATATCACTATATTGACAGTTACTATGGTACCCATTATGTCATTGGATGCTCATATCACCCCGTACTTCAAAAAAAAAAAAAAAACCTTAAACTGTATTATGGAAAGCAGGAAGTGAACAAATGTAACAGTTACTGATTGTAAAAGTACCAGATGGAGGGGTAGGATTTAATAAGCTTTGCTTCTTCCTACTCCTTTTGGACATGTGGAACTGGGAACTGATTATGGGATGCATTCAATTGTAATCTGATGCATGTTCAAATGAAATAAAACCATTACCATTACCATTACCATTACCATTACCATTGTTGGTGCTCGCTGGGTTCTTTTTCGTTGCAGGACTGGGCATCGGAACTAGGAATCAAAATTTTAAAAATTCGATCCCAAGAGAACATGAATGTTAGTCCCGGTTCCCATCGATGTTCGAGACTCGATGCTCAACCTACTGAACAACCTGTTTCATGGAGTCAAAGTGAATATTTAGCGATGAGGGGTTAATACAATTGTGTTGGAGGAAAAAACAAAAAAACAAAACGACATCTGAGTGACAACACAAAATCCAGCCAAGGAAAATCGAGAACGAACTGAACATCTAACCAGTATCAATCAAGTATTTTTTCACTTTTCAAGCAGAAGTACAATACCTCTTTGGGACCATCTGACCTGGCACAATGTTGACAAAAATGATGACAAAAATTCTCATTAGGAAGAACAAGTCGGCTTGTGACCTACCAGCCTAGAAGGTCCAAAGTCCTGTTTCGAGTGTTGTCATTTCCTGCTGTTATAATAGCCAGGTGGCCTCATAGTCCTGTCCATTAAATGTATCATATACTATATGAATGTAATAGTCTGAATTCCAGCTGGTATTGCAATTATCTTCAGTGAATACAAATGACATAACACATCGTCATACCAGCTTACAATTCTTGTTTAGGAATAGGGATTCTGTCTAGACAAGGTAGTGAAAAAAGCTATTTTGTTTTATTGGCTTTGCAGCCATTTGTTCTGGTTATTTTGGCTTGAATGTGTCCCACGGGAGTACGGATACACCTGCTCAGAGAGTGTTAGCGCGCTTGTGTTCGGAGAAGGGAGTCTACGTATGTCTTTATAGTTTGTCTTCCATATGTTTTTGTGTCTGCGTTAACAAGGATAGGCGCCTGGTTCAGATGGGTCATACAAACACTGACGGGGTACCAAGCTGCTCAATGTTATTAAGAAGGGTGGACGTATCATGGACATCGCCAAGACGGAAAGTTCTCCTGGATTTGTCTTACTCCGACTGTATGGTCAATGGAGAGAACGACCTTTCCACAGATGTTGGTACTGGTACGGCCTCTGCGTAGATCATGGGTTCACATCTGCCCAGTTCAGTGTGTATTCCCTGCATTTTCCACCATAGTTTTATGTCTGCCCAGCAAGACTAAATATGTCACAAACATTCAAGATATTAAACGCACTGTGGAAAGACAGAATGTATAATAAACGGTTGTGCATGTGTTAGTTAGTCAGGTCACTTACTATGGTACCCATTATGTCATTGGATGGTCATATCACCTCGTACTTTGGTACGTGACAAAAATAAATAAAAATAAAAATAAAAATAAAAATAAAAATAAAAATAAAAATAAAAATAAAAATAAAAATAAAAATAAAAATAAAAATAAAAATAAAAATAAAAATTAAAATTAAAATTAAAATTAAAATTAAAATTAAAATTAAAATTAAAATTAATGAATGAAATAAAAGAACAAAAAACAAAAAATAAACTGAAATTATATTAGGAAAGCAGGAAGTGAACAAATGTAACAGTTACTGATTGTAAAAGTACCAGATGGAGGGGTAGGATTTAATAAGCTTTGCTTCTTCCTACTCCTTTTGGACATGTGGAACTGTGAACTGATTATGGGATGCACTCAATTGTAATCTGATGCATGTTCAAATGAAATAAAAACCATTACCATTACTATTACCATTACCATTACCATTACCATTACCATTACCATTATCATTACCCCTGGTTTAAAACAAGCTTTTAACATATTTTAGATGATACCAGCCTGAATTTGACTCAATATGGGATTGAAAGGAAATCAGTCATATACTAATTACCAAATTATTCCAATAACAGAGAAAACAAATGAACAGAACAGTAGTACAATACCAGTATTATCTGTCAAATGAGAAATATTTAAAAGGTGAATGTATTTTTACGTGGACAGACATTTAAAAAAAAAAACTATAGACTTTTTAGGGGTAGGGTGAGGATTTACATGACTGTTCGCTTCATAATTTCAAATCTGACTGGTGGAAATGCACGGCATATATTGGTTTATGTTCAAAACCGTGTACTACGTGGTGAAAGTCTGTTTCAAAACACACTGAAACTGTACTCCATGTTTGGACAGTGTTGATGGGAAATCGATTGTTTTTGGTCAGATCAGAGTGAAAAATGTAGGGACTCACTCAGGTTCAGAGGTTTTACACTGAACGATGAATAAGATCCGAAGTTACATCTGGAGAGAAAGGAGTAGCAATTTGGCCAGAGTTGTTGTTGTGAGTCTGTGTGTGTTGTGTGTGTTGTGTGTGTGAGACCAGCTGTTATGGGATTGATAGCAAGACCCAAAAGATGTGAAGCGACTGTGTGAGTTCGGTTGGTTGAACAACTGATTTGTGACTCCTGCCCGGGTGGATGAGTGTGGCCGCTTGAGCTGTGGTTGGCCAACAGCGTGTTTGATTTCATCAGCCAGTCGACTGGGTGGTTTAGACTGTTGCTGGCTGCTTGACTGATAATGTTTACAGACTGTCAACGTTGGAGGGGGGAGATCGGGTGAGAAGGCGAGGGGGCGTGTGTTGGGGGGATGCCTCCGGTTACTCGTGTGTTGTTAGCAGGGCTGAAACAACACGATCACCCACTTAGTTTCCTCTCTGCATCTATTTACAAGCAGGACTCACAACCTAAACAGTTTTGGCAAAGTCATTTGTTATAATAAGAACGGCAAAAGATAATTTACCTTTTTTTGGAGGTTTCAGCAACAAATTAAAATAATTTAATAAAATAACCTGGTTTTTATACTCATTGGCTTCACCTTTAGGGGGACCAAATCTGCAACCAAGGGCGTAACTTTGGGTTTACCATTGGGAGGTCAGGGTAATTTGTATGCCTGTATTAGAAATACACTGTGATACTTTTACTGTGAAATACTTGGTTGCACGGCGGTTGAGTGGTTAGCGCGCAGGCCTTACAGTTAGGAGACCTGAGTTCAATTCCACCCTCGGCCTTCTCTGGGTGCTCCGGTTTCCTCCCACATTCCAAAAACATGCTAGGTTAATTAGCGACTCCAAATTGTCCATAGGTATGAATGTGAGTGTGAATGGTTGTTTGTCTATATGTGCCCTGTGATTGGCTGCCCACCAGTCCAGGGTGTTTCCCCCCCTTCTGGCCCGAAGACAGCTGGGATAGGCTCCAGCACGGCCGCGACCCTCATGAGGATAAGCGGTAGAAAATGAATGAATGAATTTATAATAATAATAATCACGACTGCACGGCGGTCAAGTGGTTAGCACGCAGAGCCCCACAGCTGAAGACCTGAGTTCAGTCCCACCCTCGGCCATCTCTGTGTGGAGTTTGCATGTTCTCCCCGTGCATGCGTGGGTTTTCTCCAGGTACTCCGGTTTCCTCCCACATTCCAAAAACATGCTAGGTTAATTAGCGACTCCAAATTGTCCATAGGTATGAATGTGAGTGTGAATGGTTGTTTGTCTATATGTGCCCTGTGATTGGCTGGCCACCAGTCCAGGGTGTACCCCGCCTCTCGCCCGAAGACAGCTGGGATAGGCTCCAGCACGCCCGCGAACCTTGTGAGGATAAGCGGTAGAAAATCAATGAATGAATACCGTATTTTTTGGACTATAAGTCCCTCCGGAGTATAAGTCACATTTTTTGCGGGTAATTTATTTTCCAAACTACTTGACCAAAACAGACATTACGTCCTCTTGGAAGGCAAATTCTAATATTAATAATAATAAACATGAACAGAAAAGGTGTCCAGTGTTTACGTAACATAAACACTTTTTTTAATTTATAAGTCGCTCTGGAGTATAAGTCGCAGGAACAGCCAACCTATGAAAAAAAGTGCGACTTATAGTCCGGAAAATACGGTACTTGGCATTGTTTTTTTGAGGATGCAGGGAGCAGGACCAGATTCAGGTAAAATGTTTATTTTGAATAATAATTCCGGTAGTAAAATACAGCAACTGAGTAGAGCAGACCAACAAACGATAACGACCCCAAGGAGAGGAGACGCACACACCTGAACTAAATAGGTACCAGAAATTAGGAACAGGTGTGGGCGATAATAGCAACACAGGGGAAAACGGGGCAAAGCAGGAAGTGAATACAAAATAAGGGCGTC
Organism: Doryrhamphus excisus; assembly: GCF_030265055.1. NCBI lineage: Eukaryota > Metazoa > Chordata > Actinopteri > Syngnathiformes > Syngnathidae > Doryrhamphus > Doryrhamphus excisus. The sequence continues at coordinate 2,917,718 of NC_080482.1, forward strand.
CGAACAGAAACTAAAACCCAAGAAGGGGAACATAAACAAACCTACACAGGCGATATTCTTAACTATTTCTGCCACCATGACACAGTAGTTTATTCCTATTGTTTAAGCACAACCTAGCAAGACTGGCAGCTTCCACTCCACTCAACTATCGATAAAAAAATGTCAACTCCCTCCCTCTCTCTTTCTCCTAGTCTCTCTGAAGGAGCGTCTGTCATCACCATGGTTACCGCTGCATATGAAACGTAGAAATGCCTGGATAAAGGTAGTTTCTATTTGATCAGTAAAATATTTAAAGTCTGATTGATCAGAGCGGCACGGCGGTCTAGTGGTTAGCGCGCAGACCTCACAGCTTGGAGACCAGGGTTCAATTCCACCCTCGGCCATCTCTGTGTGGAGTTTGCATGTTCTCCCCGTGCATGCGTGGGTTTTCCCCGGGTTTCCTCCCAGATTCCAAAAACATGCTAGGTGTATTGGTGACTCCAAATTGTCCATAGGTATGAATGTGAGTGTGAATGGTTGTTTGTCTATATGTGCCCTGTGATTGGCTGGCGACCAGTCCAGGGTGTACCCCGGCTCTCGCCCATAGACAGCTGGGATAGGCTCCAGCATCCCCCGCGACCCTCGTCAGGAAAAAAGCGGTAGAAAATGAATGAATGAATGAATGAATGATTGATCAGAAGTTGCTGTATTTATTATTAACCCGCTATATGTGTACTGTGTATGTGTATAAGTAAGACTCATTATCTATACAGTATATAACCACCAACAGCAATCATAATTTAATTTCTTATGTATTTAAATGTGAGCAATATGCACGGGGAATACCATTACATCATAGCCAAACACTTGTTTTTTTGTATCTTGACACGTGTCAGTGTCGACAGCAACACACGACAGTGTTTCTTGGCACCACCAACGTGAAAATAATTCCCTTCCTCGACTTTGGCGGCGGTCCCAGAAACATACGCAGCATATGGCCGACATAATGTCGAAGCTGGTGGAGCAGAGCTGAAGGCGAAGGGAAGAGGAGCCACGGATGAAAGGGAACTTAAAAAACATGAAAAGATTCTGCTACATCCTGAAATCACACCAAAACTGGTTAGCCTCGGAAATTACAGTCAAAGACACAAAGTGAGTTCTATTTTGGCTTGCGAGCGCACTGAAAATAGAGTGGATGAATTTGGCACCGTTGGATGTTCAATCTGACAGTTATTGTTCCACCGAGGATATGTAACACCAGCGTGAGTGGATGCCTCTCGTGAAATGAAGCAAAGCCGCCAGCTCGATGGCAGCGTTTTTGAAACACACCTCAAAATGGTGCAATACGAACGTCACTTGGAAAAATTAAATAATGTTTGTCTTCTTAAAATGGTCTTATTTTAAGCTTAGAAGGATTTTAACCAAACCAGTGTAAGCCGTGTTGATGATGAGATCAGCTTCACGGGCTGAAACCATCATCAAAATGACGTGGACGTGTGTCATCTGTCACTTTTGGCAGTTTGAGTCGATTCAAATTGGCCAAATACCGTATTTTCTGGACTATAAGTCACTCCGGAGTATAAATCACACAAGGCCAAAAATATATAATTAGGTAGTAAAAAACAAACACTGGAGTATATTTTTTATGGGTAATTTTTTTTGTAATTTTATTTTATTATGTAGGCGGCCATGGGTGGAATAAATTAAAACAGTGGAAATCCAAGGAAATACAGCTGAAATAAGTGCAGATTCTGGAAGATCTAGAAAGCTTCCTGTGCGGGTTATTGTGTGTAGCTGCTCTATAGGAGTCCACAATTCAAAAAAGCAGAAACATTAGCATAATAGGTCCCCTTTAATTAGCTTAAGAAACATCTAAAATCGCATTTTTTGCGGGTAATTTTTTTTAAATTTTATTTTATTATGTAGGCGGGCCATGGGTGGAATAAATTAAAACAGTGGAAATCCAAGGAAATACAGCTGGAATAAGTGCAGATTCTGGAAGATTTAGAAAGCTTTCTGTGCGGGTTATTGTGTGTAGCTGCTCTATAGGAGTCCACAATTCAAAAAAGCAGAAAAAGGAGCATAATAGGTCCCCTTTAATTACCTTAACAAACATCTAAAGTCGCATTTTTTTTTGTAATTTTGTAATTTTATTTTATTTTGTAGGCGGCCATGGGTGGAATAAATTAAAACAGTGCAAATCCAAGGAAATATAGCTGGAATAAGTGCAGATTCTGGAAGATTTAGAAAGCTTCCTGTGCGGGTTATTGTGTGTAGCTGCTCTATAGGAGTCTACAATTAAAAAAAGCAGAAAAATGAGCATAATAGGTTTCCTTTAATTACCTTAACAAACATCTAAAGTCACATTTTTTGTGGGTAATTTTTTTGTAATTTTAGAATTTTATTTTATTTTGTAGGCAGCCATGGGTGGAATAAATTAAGACAGTGGAAATCCAAGGAAATACAGCTGGAATAAGTGCAGATTCTGGAAGATCTAGAAAACTTTCTGTGTGGGTTATTGTGTGTAGCTGCTCTATAGGAGTCCACAATTCAAAAAAGCAGAAAAATGAGCATAATAGGTCCCCTTTAATTACCTTAACAAACATCTAAAGTCACATTTTTTGCGGGTAATTTTTTTTGTAATTTTGTAATTTTATTTTATTATGTAGGCGGACCATGGGTGGAATAAATTAAAACAGTGGAAATCCAAGGAAATACAGCTGGAATAAGTGAAGCTTCTGGAAGATCTAGAAAACTTTCTGTGTGGGTTATTGTGTGTAGCTGCTCTATAGGAGTCCACAATTCAAAAAAAGCAGAAAAATGAGCATAATAGGTTTCCTTTAATTACCTTAACAAACATCTAAAGTCACATTTTTTGCGGGTATTTTTTATTGTAATTTTGTAATTTTATTTTATTATGTAGGCGGCCATGGGTGGAATAAATTAAAACAGTGGAAATCCAAAGAAATACAGCTGGAATAAGTGCAGATTCTGGAAGATGTAGAAAGCTTTCCGTGTGGGTTATTGTGTGTAGCTGCTCTATAGGAGTCCACAATTCAAAAAAACAGAAAAATAGCATAATAGGTCCCCTTTAATTAGCTTAAGAAACATCTAAAGACTTTATTTCATTCCAAAATACTACCTTAATATCCTGACTTGACCCCCACCATCAAACCGCTCATGTGTTTTGTTTTGTTTTTCTTTGTGGGGGTGCAACTTCTTTGTAGCCAAAGTCTGTGATGGAGATGGTTGACACCCCCTTTGACAATACTCTGGATGAAATATGTGTTGAAAAGCTTATTGCTCAATCATAAACACACGTCAAGCCACACTTGACCAAGAAAGCTGATCTTACTATTTGTAAGCAGTTTCTGTTGCGGAATAAGAACCATGAAACCACACGGTCCCTCCAGAATATTCCTCGAAACCATGAAAATATTTCTCTGAATACTTTATACACAATATTGTGAAGCAGTATTGTAAATGCGCATGCTAATATATGCAAAGAACTGCTTGCCGCTATTGTTTCTCTCCTTGGAATTCAGTCTGCTGAATTGAAAATAAGAAGTATGTGTGAGTAGCAAAAGTACACATAAATATACATAAATATCCATTCCATAAAACATCTCATTCTGCCATCTATTTGTCAAAGATGTCCACATGAAACCATAACATTTCGAAATGTGAGAAGTTGTTATGCAACTTGGGAGCATTACTGGTTGGATGGTATCATCGTTATGAAAGCGACCCAAAAATAAACAGTATAGTTCATCTAAACCAGAAGAAAACGATCTAAAGTTTTCAACCTAATTATCAGTGCCCGACTGTGACTATTGCAAATATCTTTCTATACGGAGTTGGACGGACGGGCGCAGCAACACGCTGTCCCGCTACACGTGTCGAGTCATTTGACACGCTTTTAGTAACATCATGCCTCAGCGAACATGATTGACAAGCTGTTGTATTGCACAATCAGTATGACCGTCCCAAACGTTCAATCAAATACGACCGCATGAATCACACATGATGGATGATCTCTCATGATGGATTAGTGCAGTTTAGAGACCGTAGCAGTCAAGACATTTGTACTGCATGAAAAAAACAAAACTTTATTGATAAAAAGATCTTGTGTTGATGTTTGGTTTGTACAGTAGATACAAGTACTTCTAGGAACGGGCTGTACGGCGGACGAGTAGTTAGCGCGTAGACCTCACAGCTAGGAGACCAGGGTTCAATTCCACCCGTGGTCATCTCTGTGTGGAGTTTGCATGTTTTCCCCGTGGGTTTTCTCCGGGTACTCCGGTTTCCTCCCACATTCCAAAAACATGCTAGGTTAATTGGCCATTCCAAATTGTCCATAGGTATGAATGTGAGTGTGAATGGTTGTTTGTCTATATGTGCCCTGTGATTGGCTGGCCACCAGTCCAGGGTGTACCCCGCCTCTCGCCCGAAGACAGCTGGGATAGGCTCCAGCACCTACCCGCGACCCTCGTGTGGATAAGCGACAGAAAATCAATTAATAATAATAATAATCACGGCTGCACGGCGGTCAAGTGGTTAGCGCACAGACCTCACAGCTAGGAGACCAGGGTTCAATTCCACCCTTGGCCATCTCTGTGTGGAGTTTTCTCCGGGTACTCCGGTTTCCTCCCACATTCCAAAAACATGCTAGGTTAATTGCCGACTCCAAATTGTCCATAGGTATGAATGTGAGTGTGAATGGTTGTTTGTCTATATATGCCCTGTGATTGGCTGGCGACCAGTACAGAGTGTACCCCGCCTCGCGCCCCAAATCAGCTTTCCTCACCCTCGGGAGGAAAAGCGGTAGAAAATGAATGAACTTCTAGGAACGTCTAGTCCAGTATCAACCTCTGGGTACCTCTCGATACGATACGATACAAGGCTCACGATATGGCGATACAGTCTTTATCGATATATTGGTCAGGTCTACAGATCATGGTCTCAATAAACCGTTACGGTCCACATTTGCCCCTCTTTGTCCCTTCTTGTGGTCTCCGCCTTCACTGTGGTTCTGCTGCTGTTTGCCAGCCTGGATACTTCAAACCAATTGTCTGAGCGAACGCTCTCGCTTTGACTTCTTGTACTTTTCGGAATATTTAGTAGTCACTGCGTCTTTTAGTAGTGTGACCAGTCGAGATTCCAGGAGAATGGAGTCTGGCTGCTGGCCTAACCCGATCTCGGATAAGCAGAATAAAATGGATGATTGGATGTGACAGAAAACGGTGAATTCATTTTATGTCAAAACGGTCTTTTATGTGCAACTTTGTATTTGGGCAAGAAAAACCATTGGAAAACAACAGTAGGAGTAAAACACAAGATATATAATCAAAACGAAGACGAGCGTCAGAACAAACTTGGCACCTTTGATGGCTCATCTGTCCGTAGATCTTCATCTGTGCCGTGTATGTTTAAAATATGAAATTGCCCTCATCAATATCAGCCGAGGGTGATGGTAAATGGTAAAAAGCAGCCCACCATGTCCAGTCGGAACACCAGCCAGATGAAACAAGGGCATAACACTTCAAATAATGAATTCTACCAGGGTGTGGTTACTCCAATGTTGATATTTTGTAAGAAACTGTGTGTATATGTGTGAGAGTCATCATACTAAGATCCCAAAAAATGAGTATTAAATTGTATGACCAAAGTAAATAAAATGCTCTACTAATAGCAGCCATGTTGTGGGTGACCTATGATTACTTATGGAATTTTTAAGAGGTATAAAAGTAGTACAGACAGTCCTACTATATAAGGAGGATCCTGCGTCTACTACCGGCTGTCACCACGGAGAGTTTGGGACTAGTCGTAAACCAGATATGAGGTTTGAAGACTTGGGAGTTGGAGTCCTGGTGGTCTTTCATTGAATCCGTGAATTGGGCAAGACTGAGGAAGGAAAAGAAGCAGGAAATCTGGAGTGTTGTTGAGGAATGTAATCCGACCCGAGGTTGGGGCATTTGGGGTCTGAGTAGTCGAGTACTTTGGGCTTGGAGAGCATCTAAAGCCGAGATGGGATTGATTTAGGGGAGTAAATGGGGAAGGCGCCAATTCTTCGCCCGAATGTGGGTAGTTGCTGGCGTTCAAGGGCAGAACCCCAACGGTGAAAAGGGTTTTGAGGTTTAGATTGTTAGGTTTGGTTTGGCCCTGAGGTTTCTCAAGATAATTATGAGTGAAACAAGGAGCTACGGGGGTAACCAGTAAATCCACCAATTTCATTTGATTTATTGTGGCGTCTGACTTCACGTCTGACAACAGAAGAATATATTTTTTTTATTTCTGTCCATCTTGTTTTGCCCCAGCTGTAGTTAGAGCAACCTGGGAAGGAAAACTACACTTTTTTTTATTTTGCTCATCATCCACAATTCATGTGATATGGTAATGGTAATGGTAATGGTAATGGTAATGGTAATGGTAATGGTAATGGTAATGGTAATGGTAATGGTAATGGTTTTATTTCATTTGAACATGCATCAGATTACAATTGAGGGCATCCCATAATCAGTTCACAGTTCCACATGTCCAAAAGGAGTAGGAAGAAGCAAAGCTTATTAAATCCTACCCCTCCATCTGGTACTTTTGTTACATTTGTTCACTTCCTGCTTTCTGTAATACAGTTTGTTTTTTTTTTTTGGTTTTTTTTAATTTTGTAATTTTTTTTTCCGTACCGAAGTACGAGGTGATCCAATGACATATGGTCACATCCAATGACCAATGGCTCATCGTTGTGCATAGTTTGATTTCCTTACTCAATCCATTCCATAGTTTGATTCCGCATACTGAAATGCTATGGCTTTTTAACGTAAATTTTACTTTGTTCAATACTGAAAAATAAATAAACATGAACAGAAAAGGTGTCCAGTGTTTATGTAACATAAACAGTTTTTTTCATTTATAAGTCGCTCTGGAGTATAAGTCGCAGGAACAGCCAACCTATGAAAAAAAGTGCGACTTATAGTCCATAAAATACGGTATATCTAGGGGCATGTAGCTCTGAGGATCATTTGGAAACTTCTCCACCATGATAAGATCATGGCTTATGAAAGAGTTAAAGTCAAATAAAATTTTAATTTGTGTATGTACTAAGACCTTTTATGGTTGCTTGGTGATCTAAATACAAAACATTTACATAAAAACATTTTAAGGCCTTGATCACCATGCATCCATGCGTGTGCGCTTTAAAAATCTTGGTCAGCGACAAAATATTGATGTTGTTATCTTTTATGGAAGCTGGACAGAAACTTGGCTCTCAGCGCTCACAGCTGTTGCATACACAAGAATGCGAGTGTTTGTGTGTATTTGCAAACGCACATCGATACTAATAGGTGGATTTTTACAAGTATTTTTACCTTAATGCATTACTGCTATATTTTCATACTCTTAACCTAACTGTCTTCGATAGCCGTTGTCCGTGATGGCATCTCATGAAAAGACCAAAATCAATGAGTGTGCACAGTTGTGTGTGTGTGTGTTTATGTGTGTGTGTGTGTGTCGGGGTTTCCACCCAAGCACGCGGCGTTTTCCTAGAAGACTAACAGGCTGATATGATGAGTGGTGGCCTGGCTGTTGGGGCTGAGAGCAGGGAATTTTCCCGAGCAAACTAATTAGATGCAGTGATGATGTCAGGAGGCAACCTTGGGTCACTGTTGTCAAGGCGACAGGTCGTGGTGTGTAAACGGAGAGCCGTACAGACACTTTAGTTTAGCGACCACGGCTTAATGAACCAGACTTTTTGTGACTATTAACTTCTGACGAGCGACAGGAAAAGCCCGGTAGTACTTTTACCTCACAAGTACTACATGAAAGAGTTGATCTAGTGTATATTTATACTGTTGTGACATGTTGCAATGGGCTTTACAGATGTTGTTTCTGAAACACCTTGGTTAGCAGCCGCCCCCGTTTTTCAGTTAAAGCCAATATTTTGGTTTGCGTACATTTTCCAGTTAGAGTACAATATGACACGGGTCTTGTCGTGTAATTAAGACACTATAAAAAAGCATTCTGGAACGGATTAATTGGATTAAAAAAAAAAATTAATGAGAATTTTTTTTTGTTAGCATCCATTTCGGTTAGAGTCGTACTTTCTGGAATGGATTAATGACCTTAACCAAGGTTCCACTGTATGTTTCAATGCAACTTCTGACGAGCGACATGAAAAGCCCGGTAGTACTTTTACCTCACAAGTACTACATGAAAGAGTTGATCTAGTGTATATTTATAATGTTGTGACATGTTGCAATGGGCTTTACAGATGTTGTTTCTGAAACACCTTGGTTAGCAGCCGCCCCCGTTTTTCAGTTAACGCCAATATTTTGGTTTGCGTACATTTTCCAGTTAGCGTACATTATGGCACGGGTCTTGTCACGTAATTAAGACACTATAAAAAAGCATTCTGGAACAGATTAATTGGATTAAAAAAAAAAATTATGGGAAATTTTTTTATTAGCATCCGTTTCGGTTAGAGACATACTTTCTGGAATGGATTAATGACCTTAACCAAGGTTCCACTGTATGTTTCAATGCAACTTCTGAGGAGCGACATGAAAAGCCCGGTAGTACTTTTACCTCACAAGTACTACATGAAAGAGTTGATCTAGTGTATATTTATACTGTTGTGACATGTTGCAATGGGCTTTACAGATGTTGTTTCTGAAACACCTTGGTTAGCAGCCGCCCCCGTTTTTCAGTTAATTTTCCAGTTAGCGTACAATATGGCAAGGGTCTTGTGCGTAATTAAGACACTATAAAAAAGCATTCTGGAACGGATTAATTGGATTAAAAAAAAAATTATGAGAACATTTTTTTTGTTAGCATCCGTTTCGGTTAGAGTCGTACTTTCTGGAATGGATTAATGACCTTAACCAAGGTTCCACTGTATGTTTCAATGCAACTTCTGACGAGCGACATGAAAAGCCCGGTAGTACTTTTACCTCACAAGTACTACATGAAAGAGTTGATCTAGTGTATATTTATACTGTTGTGACATGTTGCAATGGGCTTTACAGATGTTGTTTCTGAAACACCATTTTCCAGTTAGCGTACAATATAGCATGGGTCTTGTCGCATAATTAAGACACTATAAAAAAATCCTGGAATGGATTAATTGGATTTTAATTTTTTTTTATGGGAAAAAAATTTTTGGTTAGCATCCGTTTCGGTTAGAGTCGTACTTTCTGAAATGGATTAATGACCTTAACCAAGGTTCCACGGTATGTTTCAATGCAACTACCAGTAGTTTGCAAGCACATACATTTACAGGGTCACGCTAATGGTGGAGCATGTTTGTGTGCCTCAAAACAATAGTGTCTTTCTTTTTTGCCAAAGGAACTATAAAGGATGCATGTCCAGATGTTGCTAGGGTGCTTGTATACCTTGTAGTTTTACACACACACACACACACACACACACACACATGCACACACTTTCCCTCAATGTGTTCCTCATTTGATCATTCAAAAAGACACACCACAGGCCTATCTCCGTTTAACAAGACACACAGATGAATAAGCTCTCTGTCCTTGAAAGGGCGTAGAGCACACACAAACACGTGCATTCGCATTAGGATACATCCGTTCACATATTAGTTGTTTCCCTCATGCGTTTTAGTCCACTAATTGTTACAGTAACATTTTTCACACAAAGATCCTGCACAATGTAGACATACCAGAATATCTGCTACGCATTTACTGTTCCTTTTACACATAATTGAACCGAGATATTGCTGCAACTGTTTGCATTTCGATGTCCCAATCAGGATCCGGATCAGCTTCTGGAGATCGGATAATATCGAGATCGGGCCGATCAGGTTGGTGTATCAGGTTCGTAACAAAGAGCTACACACCAACATGCTAGGTGCAGTAATGGTTGTCACCTGACTCCAGTCATTTGCATAAAAGGAGAAACCACAACACCGCCATGCAGACAGAAATACTGGTATTTTTATGACTCTGACGGACAGTAGTTTAACCCTAAAGAAACAAGTTGTGTTGTAAGTCTGTTATTTTCTTTTGCCGTGTTCAGCATGTCTTTTGTCAGCACGTTCCCCTGCAAGTCCCAAGTACAAGTCCCTGTGGTGGGACGAATGACAAGCTGTGATTCAAAGGACGATTGGGCCACCTTTTCTGTCGCAAATAGAAAAAAAAGCAAAGAAATTCTATCAATAAAACGCAATCACGGCTACACAGCGGTCGAGTGGTTAGCACGCAGACCTCACAGCTAGGAGACCAGGGTTCAATTCCACCCTCGGCCATCTCTGTGTGGAGTTTGCATGTTCTCCCCGTGCATGCGTGGGTTTTCTCCGGGTACTCCGGTTTCCTCCCACATTCCAAAAACATGCTAGGTTAATTGGCGACTCCAAATTGTCCATAGGTATGAATGTGAGTGTGAATGGTTGTTTGTCTATATGTGCCCTGTGATTGGCTGGCCACCAGTCCAGGGTGTACCCCGCCTCTCGCCCAAAGACAGCTGGGATAGGCTCCAGCACCCCCGCGACCCTCGTGAGGAAAAGCGGTAGAAAATTATTGAATGAATGAAAAGGCAATCAAATTGAGAAAAACCAAACGACTTGAAATTCCATCAAAGTAAATGAACAAACTAAATGTGTGTTATATGACCACCAAAGTAGAAACCATTTAATCAATTGGAAAAATATCAATGTTCATTAAATGAGCATAACACCTAATTGAATGCAAATTGGATTCTGGGAAGAGAAGCGGTGGACGGTGATGTTTATCAAAGAGAGCTTTCCAGCCAACTGGAAACAAGCTGGGAGCAATTTTACAAGACAAAAGGTAGACTGTGTTTTCCACGCACAATTGAAACGGGTACCTAATGTTGTCCTATGCTGCACGTATATAAAATAAGATGTATACTAGCATGGTGTAGCTGGGAAGCAGAGATACGTTGGAAAGGAAAAAGATGTGAAAGGAAAAAGAGGTGGAGAGGATTAACAGATATGAGAGCATCCTTATGGAAGACTCGGAAAATGCAACCTCAGGGGAGATAAGCATTGCCAAAACATAGAAGACAAAAGCAGACGGAATACTAGAAAGTCATACCACTATATGATAATCCATAAATAATAATAAATAATTGGATAGATAATAATGCAACACTGTGTTCTGTTAGTTTGTACAAGAGTAACACACTTTACCTTTTGCTGAAGCAGAACAGTTTCCCAAAGTGTATCTTGAACGCAACATGCACCATGGACGTTGGGCCATAGTTATGTTAAGAAAGAGCAATCCAGAAGAGTCGAGCAAAACACAAATGATTTTTGTCACGACCTGGCTCTTAGGCAGCGACAACAACAAAGGATGGAGACTGGGCCCGACCAAACAATACCGACATTTATTGCCCCAAATTGCATAACAGGGGCTACAACTACAGCCAAGATCCATCCGTCGGTCTTGGTCTCAAGGTGTCAAGTAGTTACCAACTACTCCAGGTCCTGCAGGAACCTGGAGAGAGAGGGCAAAGGACAGCACAGAGAGGGCCGGGGGAGCAGCAACACAACATGGCGGAAGGGGCGGTCACACTTTAAGCATCCATGGCGAATTGACGGCGTGGAGACGGCGTCACGATGGGACAGCAGGTGAAGAAAACATACTTTTTTAAGTCTGAATATTTTAGTCCATACCCACATTTTGGGTGCCTGTCGTACGCGGACTTTTGGTCAGACTTTTGGTCAGACTTTTGGTCGGACTTTTGATCAGACTTTTGGTCGGACTTTTGGTCAGACTTTTGGTCAGACTTTTGGTCGGACTTTTGGTCAGACTTTTGGTCGGACTTTTGATCAGACTTTTGGTCGGACTTTTGGTCGGACTTTTGATCAGACTTTTGGTCAGACTTTTGGTCAGACTTTTGGTCAGACTTTTGGTCGGACTTTTGGTCGGACTTTTGGTCGGACTTTTGGTCGGACTTTTGGTCGGACTTTTGATCAGACTTTTGGTCAGACTTTTGGTCGGACTTTTGGTCGGACTTTTGGTCGGACTTTTGGTCGGACTTTTGGTCGGACTTTTGATCAGACTTTTGGTCAGACTTTTGGTCGGACTTTTGGTCAGACTTTTGATCAGACTTTTGGTCAGACTTTTGGTCAGACTTTTTTTTGGTCGGACTTTTGATCAGACTTTTGGTCGGACTTTTGGTCGGACTTTTGATCAGACTTTTGGTCAGACTTTTGGTCAAACTTTTGGTCGGACTTTTGGTCGGACTTTTGGTCGGACTTTTGATCAGACTTTTGGTCAGACTTTTGGTCAGACTTTTGGTCGGACTTTTGGTCGGACTTTTGGTCGGACTTTTGATCAGACTTTTGGTCAGACTTTTGGTCAGACTTTTGGTCGGACTTTTGGTCGGACTTTTGATCGGACTTTTGGTCAGACTTTTCATCAGACTTTTGGTCAGACTTTTGGTCGGACTTTTGGTCGGACTTTTGGTCAGACTTTTGGTCGGACTTTTGGTCGGACTTTTGGTCGGACTTTTGGTCGGACTTTTGGTCGGACTTTTGATCAGACTTTTGGTCGGACTTTTGGTCGGGCTTTTGGTCGGACTTTTGGTCGGACTTTTGGTCAGACTTTTGATCAGACTTTTGGTCAGACTTTTGGTCAGACTTTTTTTTGGTCGGACTTTTGATCAGACTTTTGGTCGGACTTTTGGTCAGACTTTTGATCAGACTTTTGGTCAGACTTTTGGTCGGACTTTTGGTCAGACTTTTGATCAGACTTTTGGTCAGACTTTTGGTCAGACTTTTTTTTGGTCGGACTTTTGATCGGACTTTTGGTCGGACTTTTGGTCGGACTTTTGATCAGACTTTTGGTCAGACTTTTGGTCAAACTTTTGGTCGGACTTTTGGTCGGACTTTTGGTCGGACTTTTGATCAGACTTTTGGTCAGACTTTTGGTCAGACTTTTGATCAGACTTTTGGTCAGACTTTTGGTCAGACTTTTTTTTGGTCGGACTTTTGATCAGACTTTTGGTCGGACTTTTGGTCGGACTTTTGATCAGACTTTTGGTCAGACTTTTGGTCAAACTTTTGGTCAGACTTTTGGTCAGACTTTTGGTCAGACTTTTGGTCAGACTTTTGGTCAGACTTTTGATCAGACTTTTGGTCGGACTTTTGGTCGGACTTTTGGTCGGACTTTTGATCAGACTTTTGGTCAGACTTTTGGTCAAACTTTTGGTCAGACTTTTGGTCAGACTTTTGGTCAGACTTTTGGTCAGACTTTTGGTCAGACTTTTGGTCAGACTTTTGGTCAGACTTTCAAGCACAGTTTTACAGGTGGGGCCCCTGGTGTTGTCCCCAGACCCCCTCCAACCCTTCCGTGTCCCTGGACTAGTATTGTGCCCCACGTATCTTCTCATCAGCTTCCGTTTACTAATATGTCATCACTTCAGAACACACTGCATTATTACTGCAATTGGCATGATCGTTGCTTATTTGTTGTTCTTCGGTTTATTTATATTGTGCACAATCACTATGACACATTATGTCCAAGTTAACGAGAAAGTCCCAGTAGCTTCCTAAACATGACCGAGTGCCCACGGGTACCAACCATGCACTCTTGGCCAGTACCGCCCCACTACTGAGTTGTTTCTCTGACCGAAGCCAAAAGGAATAAGTGTTTTGGGACTCCTGGGTCGTTAACACTTGCTGGAATCCCTCGCACGCTCGGCTTCAACACACCCACATCCAAGCCTCATTATTTTCCTTGCATGTCCTAAAACACCAGCCTTGGGTTTACTTCCATCGTCATCCATGTCGCACTTCCTGGCATCTGCGATGTGTCACCTTCTCGGGGCGACAGGAGAAAGGTGCTCGGTTTCAACAGTAATTTGGAGAACTGATGATGCATTGTCTATGCACTTTATTTACATGACGAAATTGACGGACATGCGTCGATACTGGCATCAATTGGTTCGCTAACACTTCTAATAAAACGTAGCAACCACATGTACCACGTGAGGCGATTCTAATAAGGAAGTTAAGCAAGTTGCAGCTGAAATGGCCCTGAGGAAACACTGCGGTGGTCCAGTCCTTCTAAGCAAAATAAATAGGAACCAAGGAGTTTATTTTCACTAGTGCTAAAAAGGGGGGGGGGAGTGAAAGAGCGGGAGTGTGAGCAAGAGAGAAAATGAAAAGCAAAAGAAGAGAAAAGTGGTTTATTTTTACTGCGGTAAAATGGGTTTGCTTTAACTCTACTGTGTTTTGAGTTGGTGTTAGCCCCCGTGTGCGCCAGGAGGGATCCGCATAAGATAAAGGAAGGTTGACATAGTGACGTGAGACCGTAACACAACACGGCACATGTAAAAAAAACTTGTGCCTGTGAAGCAAAATGCAGGCAAAATTAAGACAAAAATGACAAACCCTTACTGTTCCTTTCACGTTCATTGTTGTTGGGGGGGGGGGGGGGGAGGTGAAACTAATTAGCTTCCAAATCAAACATGGCTGAAAGCCCAATACCGCTTGGACACGCTGTCACAACACACACCCACTATTCCCCAGGTGTGGATGAGAACTTCCAAAGGAGACTCCACTGATGACGCACTTCCATCCATGTGACGTCGCTCCTCTAATGAATCCCTGCATCTCCCACCGACTGGTGTTGCAACTAAGAAAACAATGCAAGAATTATCACCATTCAAATATTCAGAAAACCCGACTTCCTGCGAAGAATACAAATAAGCATAAAACGCTTTTGATTTGCTGAATAAAATAAGCACGGACGCTTTGGCAATAGGAACTGTTCAGTTATGAGAAGCGAAGACGTCTGCTCTTGGGTGGGAACGTCAGATGATTGCACTACGTTTGATTACAGTTGGTGTTAAACAACAACGTGGTTTTTGGCAGTAGTGAAAACCGTGAGTGATTAATGATCTTGTCAAATGTACGCTACATTTCTTGGCTAACCTTTTTTGGTGTCACAGATGTCTTTTACGATAAAAGCCTGATTAATGTCGAAAATGTTTAGATCAGGGGTCTCAGACTCAATTTACCTGGGGGCCACTGGAACTAGGTTCTGGGTGAAGCCGGGCCGCATCAGGTTAAAAAAAAAACACAAAAAAAACCGCATTTATTAAAAACTGAAAAAAAAATCAATTAAAAAAAAAATCTTTAATGCTTTTGCTTCTGCTATACCCTACACTTTTTCAGTACTTTGGTTCCGGTTTTCCACACCAAAATATCTGATAAAACATTCCACTGTTCTCAAATATATTAATTTTTAATTTTCTATACACAAAATAAGATGAAAAAAAATAAATAAACAAATTAAGAATAAAGACAATAAATCAATAAATCAGGAATAAATAAGTAAAATAATAATAAAACAGCAAATAAGAAAAACGTAATTATTTTTTTCAGATTCAAATGTACAGTATTAACAGTTATTTAACCTTTAACATGAACATTAATGAAACTTCATAATTTGACCCAATTAGCAAGTTAGCATCGTACTCAGTTCCATCTGGGAGCAGCGCCATAACTTTAACAACATGTTTGATGAGATGCTTTATCTTGACGTGTATTTTCCGTTTTTATTCCAAATCATTTCCCGCATTTATTTGCACCCAGCGTCGTAAGCCTTTAGCTTCATTGCTAATCCAAAGCAAAACAGGGCGGGGTAACATGGTAGGGTAACAGTATGGGCGGGGCAAAATCATGTTAATTGTGTCCGGTGTGCACACAGCTTTAAGGTGTCATTTCAACATTAAACTTTGGTATCAAGGTGGGGGCCTCAAACTAGCGTCTCGCGGGCCCGCATTTGGCCCGCGGGCCGCAAGTTTGAGACCCCTGGTTTAGATCAATTGCAGTTTATTTGCATTGAATGTGATGAAACTATTGCTATTGTTTACTGTCATAATCCTCTGAATACATTATCATATAGACTGAAGGAAACGTTCTTAAGTTTCAAAAATGAAATTAACGATCACGGATGACCACTGGTCAGAGAACGTTAAACCAGCAAAAGGTCATCCCACCCTGGACATCTGACCTTTGGATGAAATAAACTGCCTATATTCTCCATGCTTCATTTCCACTGATTGTCATTGGAGAGGAATGAAGAAGAAAGACCGTCAAGATGTGACCCAACAGGACTTTCACATCTTTCATTTACATACCTTCCCATTAGTTGGTGAGTATTATTCTAAACAAGAGACAAATGCTGCCCTTGCCTCCTATCACGGACAAGGATGGCTGTTTGGAATGACAGCACGGAGACAAATGGTTCCCTTTGTAGTGTAAATAAGGAAGCAGCGTTTACAAATCATTGACGTCAGTGGGATGCAGCGCTGATTGGCCTCTCTGTTGGAGATGCTTATGGAGCATTAGGGTGGAAATCTGGGAGGCCGTTGGATATGATGGTGGGTGTGGCGGGTGGCGATACAGTCAGATTATAGTTTTTAAAATTTATAATTTCAAAAATAAAACCACAAAACTTTTAGGGAACTTTAGGGAACTGTCACTGTTTTCATAGGAAAAGGCCAAGGAATTCATTCTTTTATTTTCTACCGCTTATCCTCACGAGGGTCGCAGGGGGAATGCTGGACAATGCTGGTACACCCTGGACTGGTAGCCAGCCAATCACAGGGCACATATAGACAAACAACCATTCACACTCACATTCATACCTATGGACAATTTGGAGTCGCTAATTAACCTAGCATGTTTTTGGAATGTGGGAGGAAACCGGAGTATCCCACCATCGTCCATCTCTGTGTGCCATTTGTCGTAATAGTCGAGCGCTTGGCTGCACGGTGATCGAGTGGTTAGCGTGCAGGCCTCACAGCTAGGAGACCCAAGTTCAATGAATGAATGTGAGTGTGAATGGTTGTTTGTCTATATGTGCCCTGTGATTGGCTGGCGACCAGTCCAGGGTGTACCCCGCCTCTCGCCCGAAGACAGCTGGGATAGGCTCCAGCACCCCCTGCGACCCTCGGATAAGCAGTAGAAAATGAATGAATGAATGATGTGATAATTATGTCCCTTTAACATATTTGTTCGTGTAGTACTGAGGTATAAAATTCTTTATGTTATTTAAGTACAGTAAACCTCGGATATATCGAACTCGGATATATCGGAAATTCGCTCACAACGGACAGATAAAAAAGAACCAATTTTTCTGTAATGCATTTCCAATAAAAATTCATTTCATATATTGGATTTTTTATAACGGATTTTGCCTATTTCGGACAAAATCTCCAGTCCCGTTCCAATGCATTTCCATTAAATTTCCCTCGCATATATCGGATGACCGCATCGTGGCGCTCCGATTCGCCGAATCGTGACAGGCCGCTATACGACGTCATTTGCAGCGTTTGCAGCGTTGCCTGCGCGTCCAGGTACATTGGAAACATAGTCAAGGAAGTGCCTTTTTATAACGGATAAAATCCGATTTATGCATATACCGGATATAAATCCGATATATGCGTAAAACGGACATTTTCCGGTGTACGCATATAACGGATTTCGCTTATATCGGACAAAACCAGTGGGAACAATTGAATCCGATATATCCAAGGTTTACTGTATTACAATTACTGTTCTATTCAACTTGCATGTGAGCGGTATTGGGTAATATTCAAACAATATCCAACCCTATTGTTGCCGTGTGATAATTTATCAAGCCCATTTACTCTAGGTATATACAGTATTTAGAGTACACCAAGAAGTACAAGTGTTAAAACCAGAGAATACATTGCTTTGACATTTTGGCTAAAACAGTAGATGTCTGACGCTATTTAGGGCCTTAGTGCTTAGTGTTCAAATGCCAGCACCGGAGTGATGAACACATTTACCTGGAATGGAAATTCAAATAATTACAACTTTCTACGGCCCAAGACGACACATGACAGCTAATAAATATTTGAGACCAACATACAGATGTCATATCTTGCTGGAGGCTGACAATGCTTTCACAACTCTTCATTTTGCAGCTCTTTCATACGAGGCTTCCAGCTGGCTCCGAGGGTCATATGTGACGTGAGCACAGAACGTTCTACACTTTGGCCTCAGAGGTCGAGATCTTATGTTGCAGTACCGACTATGAAGAAGCAGTGTTTCTATGACTGTCATACTGTCATCTAATTATGGCTTTAGAGGCAACAAATCACGGTTGAGGAGGTTGAAAGGAAACAAGTGGAGATGATGTGGGTGCTGTATATCTGTGAACGTGTAACAAGTGGAAGTGGGAAGACTTTTACCATGTTCTCCTGGTGGTAGACTTGGTAGACCTGGTGGTTCACCGATGTCATGTTGGACTGTTTGTTGTCATAAGGTTCACACATCCATCCATCCATTTTCTATGCCGCTTATCCTAATTGGGCGAGAGTCGGGGTACACCCTGGATGGGCGGCCAGCCAATCACAGGGTAACAATCATTCCATCATCCATCATTCCAATCACTCCCAGTTTGGAGTCACCAATGAACCTAACCTGGAAAAGAACGAGTCCACCTTATTAACTCATTCATTCATTCATTTTCTACCACTTCGCGGGGGTGCTAGAGCCTATCCCAGCTGTCTTCAGACAAGAGGCTGGGTACACCCTGGACTGGTTACCAGCCAATCGCAGGGGCACATATAGACAAACAACCATTCACACTCCCAGTTTGGAGTCACCAATGAACCTAACCTGGAAGGGAACAAGTCCACCTTATTAACTCATTCATTTTCTACCGCTTTTTCCTCACGAGGGTCACAGGGGTGCTAGAGCCTATCCCAGCTGTCTTCGGGCGAGAGGCTGGGTACACCATGGACTGTTCACCAGCCAATCACAGGGCACATATAGACAAACAACCATTCACACTCACATTCATACCTATGGACAATTTGGAGTCGCTAATTAACCTAGCATGTTTTTGGAATGTGGGAGGAAACCGGAGTACCCGGAGAAAACCCACGCATGCACGGGGAGAACATGCAAACTCCACACAGAAATGGCCGAGGGTGGAATTGGACCCGAGTCTCCTAGCTGCGAGGTCTGCGTGCTAACCACTCGACCGCCGTGCAGCCTATACTAATGTTCATTCATTCATTTTCTACCACTTATCCTCACAAGGGTCACAGGGGTGCTAGAGCCTATCCCAACTGTCTTCGGGCGAGAGGCTGGGTACACCCTAGACTGGTCACCAGCCAATCACAGGGCACATATAGACAAACAACCATTCACACTCCCAGTTTGGAGTCACCAATGAACCTAACATCCATGTTTTGGGATGTGGGAGGAAACCGGAGTACCCGGAGAAAGAGATGCCAAAGCGGGCAGAGACTAAAAGACTAATTTGTGTGCTTGATTGGCACATAACTGATCTGGGCGGTGACATTTCTTGCACTGGACAACAACCCAACAGTAGAACATTAGTGCAGTGGAAAGGAACGAGTCCACCTTATTAACTAACACCTTTAAATCATTTTTTTTAATCAAGATCACGGATACGATTCCAGATTTTCAAGGCAATTTTAGCATCAAACATACAATTAAACAACATTAATATGGAGATAACACGAGATAACGGTGACATCTCGCTTTGTGTAACACTTCCAGTTTAATTTGTGTAAAGACTATTCTTACATAAATTAGCACTACGGTGTGTAATATATATCGTTTTTATTAATAAGACTACAGTACTCATCATACAAGCATGTATTCTCAGGTTCATGGACAGTTCATGACCTGAACGGTGATTAGTATTGTGCCTAAACTTGCTCCATATGAAAAGTCAGATAGATATTCTTGTGTATTGCTATTTTATTGACACATTGTGTTGAGTATTATTTAAATTTTATTTTAATTATTATTTATTTCATTATTATAATATTTTATTATTTTAAAATCTTTAAATATAAATATAAAATAATAAATAATAATAGCAGATTGCATGACAATTTTACAGATACAATAATACCAGGTGGACTGTTACGTGCAAAATATATAGTCTACATAATAATAATATAATAATTATTATTTTAATTTTATTTTAATTATTATAATATTTTATTATTTTAAAATCTTTAAATATAAATATAAAATAATAAATAATAATAGCAGATTGCATGACAATTTTACAGATACAATAATACCAGGTGGACTGTTACGTGTAAAATATATAGTCTACATAATAATAATATAATAATAATTATTTTAATTTTATTTTAATTATTATAATATTTTATTATTTAAAAATATTTAAATATAAATATAAAATAATAAATAATAATAGCAGATTGCATGACAATTTTACAGATACAATAATACCAGGTGGACTGTTACGTGTAAAATATATAGTCTACATAATAATAATATAATAATAATTATTTTAATTTTATTTTAATTATTATAATATTTTATTATTTTAAAATATTTAAATATAAATATAAAATAATAAATAATAATAGCAGATTGCATGACAATTTTACAGATACAATAATACCAGGTGGACTGTTACGTGTAAAAAATATAGTCTGACCCCCCCCCCCCCCCCCCCCCCCCGCCCCAATGAATTGTGTATACACATGAGTAAAAAAGTCACATATGAGTGTATTGTATTGAGTGGCATTGATGGAAATATATACCGTGTATATACCCTATATAAACATATATTATTTTAGATACTGTAGCTGAAATACAACTGAAGATTCGTTACAAAAAAAACAAAAAAAAACCAACACATCAAAGGTGAGCTGGTCATGATGTCATCCAACACTCATAATCACTATTTCAGCTTGTAAAATGGCTTCCACCGAGGAGTCGCTCCGAATTTCGTGGCGTCCGTTGCAGGAAGCAACACACACCAAGGCCTGTTTCTCTTTAATATCCTTCGGCAGCCAGGCTGCTGTCAGTGAAAAATGCTGTCATGCTCATTTAGCTCACAAAAGCTCCATCTCCACCGCCGTGCCTTGAAGTGCTTTTCAACAAGCCTGGACTTCATTCAGCGCTGAGGCCAAACTCACAAATTTGACCAACAATCTCATCTAATTGTGTGTATCCAAACTAATGTATATGAATATGTAAGCAGATTTGTTGAATATGAAAGTGGTTTGAACTAAGAACGCCACCGTAATTAAGAGCGCTACGACCGCTGACCTTAGAATAAAGCCAGTGTGCGAGTGACGCCATTAAAAGGCCTCGCTGATAGCAGCGGCTCTTTGAAGTAGAGTAGAGGTTGTAAAGAACCACCGGTGGACTTCCTGTGTTTGGGTGCACGGCGGAGTGTGTGTTTCACTGTCATTAACCCCCCCCTCACACACACACTGCTGGTTCAGGATGCTAACGGTACGCCACGTTCAAACCTCAACACTGTGTAAACGGATCAGAGACGGGAAGGTAACCCGGACAATGGATATACATGGATGGGTTCATTTTTCATCACTCTTAGTGGTTAGCGCGCAGGCCTCACAGCGAGGAGACCATGGTTCAATTCCACCCTCGGTCATCTCTGTGTGAAGTTTGCATGTTCTCCCCGTGCATGCGTGGGTTTCCTCCGGGTACTCCGGTTTCCTCCCACATTCCAAAAACATGCTAGGTTAATTAGCGACTCCAAATTGTCCATAGGTATGAATGTGAGTGTGAATGGTTGTTTGTCTATATGTGCCCTGTGATTGGCTGGCCACCAGTCCAGGGTGTACCCCGCCTCTCGCCCGAAGACAGCTGGGATAGGCTCCAGCACCCCACGACCCTCGTAGAAAATGAATGAATGAATGAATGAATGAGTTCTCCTCCTATTTTGTGTGGAAGCGGTAACTTTTTAGCTTCTTATTTTGTCTTTCCCCACCCTCGGCCATCTCTGTGTGGAGTTTGCGTGTTCTCCTCGTGCATGCGTGTTTTTTCTCCGGGTAATCCAGTTTCCTCCCACATTCCAAAAACATGGAATGTTTTTTGGAACATGGAATATGAGAATGCGAGTGTGAATGGTTGTTTGTCTATATGTGCCCTGTGATTGGCTGCCACCCATTCCAGGGTGTGCCCCGCCTCTCGCCCAAAAACAGCTGGGATAGGCTCCAGCACCCCACGACCCTCGTGAGGGTAAACGGTAGAAAAAGAATGAATGAATGAAAGAGTTATCCTCCTATTTTGTGTGGAAGTGGTAACTTTTTAGCTTCTTATTTTGTCTTTCCCCACCCTCGGCCATCTCTGTGTGGAGTTTGCATGTTCTCCCCATGCATGCATGGGTTTTTCTCCGGGTACTACGGTTTCCTCCCACATTCCAAAAACATGGAATGTTTTTTGGAACATTGAATATGAATGTGAGTGTGAATGGTTGTTTGTCTATATGTGCCCTGTGATTGGCTGGCCACCAGTCCAGGGTGTACCCCGTCTCTCGCCTGAAGACAGCTGGGATAGGCTCCAGCACCCCGTGACCTTTGTGAGGATAAGCGGTAAAAATGAATGAATGAATAAATAATAATAATAATAATAAATACAGTACAGAATTAATTGAAAGAGAAGGTGAGGGGTTCTGCAATCGAATCTAAAAATGACCTTTTATTACACTTTTATTGTAAATTGTACCAAAAAAATGTTCAATTACTCATGTTTTTTCGCACTTCACGGGTGGTCCCGGGTTGTAACCCCTGCAAAAGGGTGGCATCTACTGTAAGAACGTTTCACAGCACCACTTTTAATGTCACTTCCTGTTCTTAACGGTCGATAATCATTATGAAGACGGTCCCCATCTTTCATTGTAAACATTTAACCAAAGTAAAGCCTTGGAGTCGGTATTTGGTATTTGGTACGATATTCTTATCTGTTGCTTTCCATATGTTGCTGTTAGTGCAACATTGTCCCGTGATGGGGGGGTTGGGGGGGGGGCATGATTGAACGCATGTGGCCCATAGGTCGGCATGACCTCAAATAACACTCAGCAGTGGCTCAGACCCCAGACTGATGAGTTGGGGAGGGGTTCAGGAGGGGAGGAATAATGAGGGGAGGGTGAAAGTTCTCCTTTAAAACGCCTTTAATTCTGCACAGTGGTTTGGTGTTAGTGTCGCCATAGCAACAGTACCACAACAAGGAGGGTGGGACGTATCTGTTTCTGTCTTTTAACACACTCGCACACACACACACGCACACACACACACACACACTGATCCCGCCACAGCTCAACTCAAATAAAATCAACACAATATTATCCTCATTCCTCTGCTTTATGTACATAAAAAAAACAATGGCGTCTCGTAAGCTTGGTGCAAGTCGTGGAAACTCTGAAGCAGCACCCGCACGATGTAGAAGGTGTTTCCCTCTCAGAGTCAAAGGTTAAATCTATCCATTACCGCCCCGGCTCCACCTCAGACGGGAACCGAGAGGAACAGAACACATTGAACGTTACGTGCGGCGGCGTTTCTGTCATTGCTAGCTAGAGCAGCGTATTGTCGGTACCTCATGACATCATCATTGTTTGTGTAAAGTATGAAGAAGAGCTATCGTTTTGTTATCATTCGAGACAATAATTGAGATAATAATGGAGACACTCGTCACTTCCTGTCTGCCACTCACTCTTGTCCCCAAGGGAAAACATTTATAACAACACACACATTGCAAGTCTAACTTAAATGGCTTATTTACTGTGATGATGTGTACTATTTGGGTAATACTATTGTAAAGGTGACTATAAGGGTGTCACGTAATATAATGTTTAAAAAAAAAAATATTTATAAGGTTTTGTATGCAACTTCACAGAAATTCACTTATCAAGGTCGGGGTCTGGAACCAATTAGAGGCGACATATGAGAGATTACCGCACAAATGTTTCAAACTATACGTAAAGTGGAACCCTCCTTAGAAATACACAACAAACGGTACATGACTGCTTCAAAGTGAAAGTACCGCATTCACGAGTCAACTGAAGGGTTGTCAAAATGTGGCTCCTGATTGGATGCCGACACATAGTATGTTGCGGATGTGCTGTCAGTGAAATAATAATTTGTTCATTAATTCATTTTCTACTGCTTATCCTCATGAGAGTTGCGGGGGTGCTGGAGCCTATCCCAGCTGTCTTCGGGCGAGAGGCGGGGTACACCCTGGACTGGTGGCCAGCCAATCACAGGGCACATATAGACAAACAACCATTCACACTCACATTCATACCTATGGACAATTTGGAGTCGCTAATTAACCTAGCATGTTTTTGGAGGGAAGGTCTGCGCGCTAACCACTCGACCGCCGTGCTGCATGAAATAATAATAATAATTCTTATTATTATTAATAATAATGATGATGATGATGATAATAATAATTATTAGTATTATTATTAATAATAATGCTGATGATAATAATAATAATAATAATAATAATACATTTTGTTTGTATAGCGCTTTCAGAATACTCAAAGACGCTTTACAGTGAAGAAAAAAGAAATAAAAAATAGAGTTGAGTAAAAAACAAAGTAAACGATGCATTAAAATACAATATCCATACATTCATTCAGAGCTAAAAACAAGGCTAAAGCTGTGTTTTTCCTCCATGCCGCATCAGAAAAGTGACGATGACTCGTCATCTGCGGTCGCTTTAAAGAGCCCAACTTCAAAACGTGACTGTCAGAGAATTTTCACCCCCATTTTCACACATACAATATGAAAGGAGCCGGAATGATCGTCTTTTCACAATCTTTTCAACGCCCTGGAACACCTGCAGCCTTTAATTCGACACTTGAAGGTAACGTGGTGCAACCACGGGGCAACAGCTGAATGTGACACAAGAGGAACCCCAAGTGTGTATCTTTCTCACACTAGCATCAACAAGGTGACCACCAGATGTTTAAGGCTAGAACTGGTCTGTGAGTCACTGCAGGAAATACCAGGTTCACGCAAGGTAAGAATGCTTTCAAACATGTTCTATATTCATGGAATCATATGAGGGGGGGGGGGGGCTTAATGAGCCCACAAAACGTATCGGAAAATAATCTTTTGTAAAATAAAGCTGGATTAAAATACATTGACAGTTACTATGGTACTCATTATGTCATTGGTCATATCACCTCGTACTTTAGTATGTGACAAAAAATAAACATAAAAAAAATAATTAAATAAAATTAAAAAAATTAAAAAAAAGAAAATAATTAAAAAAAAATAAAAAAAATTGTTAAATTATATTAGGAAAGCAGGAATATGGACAGTTACTATGGTACCCATTACGTCATTGTATCGTCATATCACCTCGTACTTTGGTACATGACAGAAAAATAAAAAAAATAAAAATTAAAAAATTAAAAAATTAAAAAATGAAAAAATAAAAAAAATAAAAAAAAATTAAAAATTAAAAAAAAATAAAAATAAAAAAAATTTTAAAAATAAAAAAAAAATAAAAAAATAAAAAATTAAAAAATTAAAACATTAAAAAATTAAAAATTTAAAAAATAAAAAATTAAAAATTGGGAAAGCAGGAAGTGAACAAATGTAACAGTTACTGATTGTAAAAGTACCAGATGGAGGGGTAGGATTTAATAAGCTTTGCTTCTTCCTACTCCTTTTGGACATGTGGAACTGTGAACTGATTATGGGATGCACTCAATTGTAATCTGATGCATGTTCAAATGAAATAAAACCATTACCATTACCATTACCATTAAAATGTAATGGAGCTGACATCATCGAGTTGAAGTGAAAAGTAAACTCCAACTCTCTGGTGACCACGATGCTCATTCTAAGAAATGCTTTGTTAAAATGACTTACAAATCATAATTAATAATAATAATAATAACACAGTCAAATTAGTCAAAGCAGCAGTGGTGGTCCGATGCTGCTTTCATCCACTTACAGGAAGTCAAAGTAATTGTGCATTTCCTTGTTTAAATAAAGAATTAGCAAGGTGAGCCTTGTATGTAAGTTAAAAAAGCAAAGATGCATGTGGTCCCAAACAACAGGTGGCCCCTTGTCATAATAAGGTCCATCCCTCTGACCGGCACGGTTGTGAAAAGGTCCACGGGAGCTTGGAAATTGTGTGTTTTTACTTCCCTGTACATAAACAATGCGGATCTGCAGGGGGGGGGAGGGGTTCTGCAAGGCAGATTTCTCCATCATTTACAATAATGTTCTAAATGTAATTATCACAAGTCTGTATTGTTATGAAACAAAATGGAACATGACGAGTCAATATAGCACACAAGTTCTATTTTATTGTGTCTCACATATTGTATAACACGCCGCCTCTGGTTTTATTTTTAACTTCCAGGAACGACGAGTCCTTCACGTTTATCTGCAAATAGAGACAGGAAGTGAGATCTTATCCCAAGCGGTATCTGAGGATGCTTGTGGAGACACATGTTAATGCCAGGTGTGAACAACGGCCTTGGAGACACTCTGTTCCGAGGAGGAATTTTGGTGTTGACGACTCGGTTTTCCGAGAGGTTGAAAAGACGAGTGTGTGCGACAGCTTATATGTATAATGACGTCCCTCGTTTACTGTGGTTAATTGGTTCCAGGCCCGATAGTGATAAGTGAATTTCCATAAAGTAGGGTTCAATACAGTGCCCTCATTAGGCCTATTTTATCGGGATTTCAGTCCCCCTGAAATTTTCTTTAGACCACGTAAATAATTTTATATATTTTATTGATTTTTAAAAAAATTTTATTGATTATTTTTCTGACAAATTTTATATAATAGGGCAAAAGCAGGCTAATAAGAAAGCCAATAAGCAGGCTAATACTAGCCTGAAGAATAATGATGATAGTAATAATAATGGGCTAATTAATAATATGATAATGATTATTATATAATTGATCACTGTCCAGCGGTTTTGCAGTGTAGGTTGTGTGTACTTGTGTGTACTTGTGTACATTTAATGGTGGCCCTGTTTGTTTTTGGATTTTTTTTTTTTATGTCGACTACATTGATTCATATCCTGTGCATTTCCAGGGGTTAAGACCCCCCCGCCCCCCCCTCCTCAGAACCTAGTGATGCCCCTGGTTCAATATATAGTTGCTCCAGTCGATTGGCCACCAATCAATATTGATCAATTTCTGTAACAACAAATAACAACAACAACAACAGCAAATACTGTGAACAGTACATTTGTATCTCCATGTTATGCTTCTCATGTAGTACTGTACTGAACTCTACAACTTGATTACCCTTCTTTTGCCGTGCCATTTGTAGTGTAGTGCCAATCAATTCAGATTGAACCCCGCCTCCCACCATAATGGCGGCGATGTTCTTTCTTTGATTTAGTGTACACGCCTTCAAGTATGAACACCCCAAATCAAGTCTGACCATCTATGACGCCTTCCCACAGAACCAATTGTTAGTGTCGTCCCTTTTACCGGACAAGGCCCACCCAGATTCTCATAAGCCTGCTTTGGAGGCGGTCCCAATTCTCAGGAAACTGTTACCAGTTTGATAGCATATTGGCCTGATTTGCTTCCAGCCAATTCTAACATAAACGGCTAAGCATCCTAGCAAGGAGACAGGAAGGATGAATCATAATGAATCTGCGTGTATGTGTGAAGTTAATTCAGGAAGAACAGGATGTCGTTGTTCCAAGAGAAGTCATAGCGTGTTATCTCTCTGTTGCAGATAAGACCTACGTACTTGCAGGGCGACTCCCACAACAGAGTGGACAGTTTTCCCATCTCGAACATGAGCAAGAAAAATGTGGTGAAACCAGAAAAAAAAATTAATTCATTCATTTTCTACCGCTTTTTCACACGAGGGTCGCTGGGACTGCTGGCGCCTATCCCAGCTGTTTCCGAGCGAGAGGCGGGGTACACCCTAGACTGGTGGCCAGCCAATCACAGGGCACATATAGACAAACAACCATTCACACTCACATTCATACCTATGGACAATTTGGAGTCGCTAATTAACCTAGCATGTTTTTGGAATGTGGAAGGAAAACCGGAGTACCCGGAAAAAACCCACGCATGCACGGGGAGAACATGCAAACTCCACACAGAGATGGCCGAGGGTGGAATTGAACCATCTCGAACACAAGCAAGCAAAAACATGGTGAAACCAGAATAAAATAAAATAAAATAAAATAAAATAAAATAAAATAAAATAAAATAAAATAAAATAAAATAAAATAAAATAAAATAAAATAAAATAAAATAAAATAAAATAAAATAAAATAAAATAAAATAAAATAAAATAAAATAAAATAAAATAAAATTTATAATTTATATTTATATATAAAATAAATTATTTAAATAAGAATTTTTCTGCAGAACTTCTCTGTAGCCAACCCCAACCCACTCTGCTTTTTATTAAAGCCTCGTATTGCTGGAGCTGCTGTCACGTAGTCCCCATGATAATGACCCGTAATGACCCATAAATGACGAGAAAATTAATTTAACTTAAAAAAATAACACTAGGCAACATGGCGGACGAGTGGTTAGAACGCAGACCTCACAGCTAGGAGGACCAGGGTTCAATTCCACCCTCGGCCATCTCTGTGTAGAGTTTGCATGTTCTCCCCGTGCATGCGTGGGTTTTTTCCGGGTACTCCGCTTTCCTCCCACATTCCAAAAACATGCTAGGTTAATTAGCGACTCCAAATTGTCCATAGGTATGAATGTGAGTGTGAATGGTTGTTTGTCTATATGTGCCCTGTGATTGGCTGGCGACCAGTCCAGGCTGTTCATATTACTGTTCAAAAACAGTACAAAAACATACATGTTAGGTTAATTGGATCCTTACTAATGTGAACTATGGACGGTTGTACATGTATGAACCCTGTGACTGACTGGCCATCAGTCCAGGATGACGAACCTCTTACCCAGACGTTCAGTTTCCCGATGACCCTGAACAGATGAAGCAGTAATGAACGCCTGCAGGCCCTCGGCGTCCCTGCTGTTTTACTGAGCCATGACTGGTAACATGTTCCAAAGAGTCTGTCTGTGGAAGGCTTGTACTGGATTTAGTATGCAAGTGTATCAAACTCACACAAACATGTACTTATTTTGATAATTTTTGCAAAAACCGACACACTTTTCCACAGTTATGTTATGCAGTGACACCACTGAGTGACTCCCAGTGAAATAAATGCTACCATTGCTGGAGGACCGCTGCTTCTGAGATACACAGCACTACCTGCTGAGGAACGCTTGCAACTGCACCACCTCATGAAGAAGATTCCAGCTGCTGGAACTCTCATCTGCATTTCTCTGGTAAATGACCGACTTGTTTTAGCTCCCGTCCAGCTGTGCTGTCGGGCCGACTCGTACGTCTGATCATTCGACAAGACGTACTATGTCATCACAAGCGTCCATTTCAGTGTCAGTCACTAGAAACCTGCTCAGAACCAGAACCTGAATCTCATTGTTGAGCCTAAGAACGGACGATACAAACCAGCAAATTGATGAGACAAAAAAAAAAAAAAAACGTTCAAACTTCCAGACCAGGCAGACATCCTCCATCTCTCTCCCTCCCCCCTCTTTGCCTCCTTTTTGAGTGATCTTGAATGAGTGGTTCCCTCTCTCTCCTTGTCCTCTCCTCCTCCTCCTCCTCCTCCTCACACACCCCCAAAACCTCCCCCTCTTATTAAAACAAGAGGCCAACCTGGTGCAGGCCGGTAAAGGGGCTTTGGGACAGCTGAAACACCACTTGTGGCCACTTCTTGGGGAGACTATTCTCACACGCCCAAAAAGACTGACAAGTACAATTTGTATACTTTTTTTTTTAATTCTCTATTTAAAAAAAATAATATTGATGCTGTCAATTTTTTTAAACTATGATTGAACACGTTGATGGGGGATATATTTATATTTTTATACATTCTTATATCTTTTATTTATACTTTTCTACCTTAATGATGCCAAAGTTTGTGATTATGCTGATGTTTACCGGAGGCATGTGCGGCCATGATGGCGGACGCACGCAGGTAGAAACTGCTCAAAGTTCTTGAGCATCCAATTTTAAGGAAAATTTGTTTTTAGTATTTTAAAAGTCACATTTTAAGAGGATTCATGAGACTCACTCAAGTGTGCTGTGAAACTTTATCGACACTTTTCCTCCGGGTGGAGCGGCACCACCGGAGTTGACCGCATCTCTTCCCGGGGATCAGCGACAGGAGGACGGCTGCCCAGCTCAAGGTAGGTGGCATCGTCGTTCCCGTCTTCCACGGCGGTGCCTCCGATGCGGCGTGTTTTTACAATGTCTGTCTGAGCCGGGATAATTGAAATCATGTTCACGGTTCAGTCGTGTGAGAGCGCACATGCGTAAAAAGCGCATCTCGTGTTGCGTTTACAATGAAATGAAAGTGTTGGACGTTTTTGTTCTCATACACATTGCGGCTTTACATACTATTACAAACTTTAAAAATCTCTATGAAACAATAAAATGTATTTTTACCATCTAAATAGTTTGGGACATAGCCAAAGTGGGGGTACACTTAACTTATAAGTGCAAAGGACTCTATTCATTCATAAGTACATCCTAATTAAAACCAGTGCCTGAATGCAGCATTTTAATCCGAAACGTCATTCACTGACGTGTCCGCCAATGGGAAGGCTTTATTTGGATGGAGTTTACGTCATTGAAGGCGCGTAGTTCAATGCATTTATGGTGCATTCAGGCTCCGAGGAAAGATCATAACCTCGCTGTTTGGTGTGTGTGCTAACATGAATTACTTGAGGTGTGTAGCGTGGGACAATGGTGCGTTCAGTGACCATCATACAAAGTGGGATGATTCACCGCTCACAACAAAGAACATATACATGCAAAATATATGGGATTTGTGACAATATTGTTTCAAAAATTGGAAATTGGACTGCATGGCGGTCGAGTGGTTAGCGCGCAGACCTCACAGCTGGGAGGCCCGAGTTCAATCCCACCCACGGCCATCTCTGTGTGGGTGCCGTGGGTTTTCTCCCACATTCCAAAAACATGCTAGGTTAATTGATGACTGTATGTATTACATGGAGCTGCATGGCGAGTGAGTGGTTAGCGCGCAGGCCTCACAGCTAGGAAACCCCAGTTCAATCCCACCATCGGCCATCTCTGTGTGCCATTTATCTTAATAGTCGAGCGCTAGGGACCAAATGAAGGGCTTGGCTGCACGGTGATCAAGTGGTTAGCGCGAAGGCCTCACAGCTAGGAGACCCAAGTTCAGTGAATGAATGTGAGTGTGAATGGTTGTTTGTCTATATGTGCCCTGTGATTGGCTGGCCACCAGTCCAGGGTGTATCCTGGTGTATCTGGGATAGGCTCCAGCACCTCAGTGACCCTCGTGAGAATAAGCGGTAGAAAATGAATGAATGATA
The DNA here is from genome assembly GCF_030265055.1 of Doryrhamphus excisus. Taxonomy (NCBI): domain Eukaryota; kingdom Metazoa; phylum Chordata; class Actinopteri; order Syngnathiformes; family Syngnathidae; genus Doryrhamphus; species Doryrhamphus excisus. The sequence continues at coordinate 2,948,900 of NC_080482.1, forward strand.
TGTCGTAATGAAAGCTTACCACAGACCAGTACCAGGCTTCCGCCCCTGTAGCCGGGTACCTCTGGCTTTAAGTCATCAGGAGACACCAGCTGGCACCAATTGGCATCCATTCATTTTGCTGCATGTTTGCTTCTATCGGTCACTCTTACCTAAATGTGGATAAACATTTCACACTCATTCCAAAATGGCGTTATATAGTATAAATGACAATACTTCTGTGTATACTTCTTAGTATCACATGGAATATATACATAGTATTCTAATGCAGTTTGTTTCTGTTAAGTGATTCAACCCAAATGCATGCCAACATGTTGTCCCGCTAATGTTAGCCCTGCAGGGAGTCTGCATTATCGGTGTCCCGGAAAGGACTTTTCCCATGCAGCAACGTCATGCAGATGTCTGTGACACAAAGTGTTAGAAGTCCTGTTCAGTGTGCAGCATCGCCGTTACAGGATGTGCATCCAAATAGGGCAGAAAGCATTTAGCTATTTAAAAGAAGAAGGCATTCCATGACTGGTCCTCATTAAGGCTCACGTGCCGTTAGCCAGTGTGACGCTCCTTCATTGGGTAAGACCCAAAGGGCTGCTAGATTACAACTAAAACCTCAAAACCTCCCAAACGTACATCACTACATACCTCATTTATTTAGCATAAAAGCCACATTTAGGTATAGTAACAGAGAACCGGCACTGCAGCCGTCTAGTAAAAGTGAAAATTTGGACGCCTGAGGTTCCCATTGCGTCATTCTGAGTCACAGTCATACAGATGACACTGCCGAGGTTCAAGAGTGACAGTGTACTGTAAAATACCCAATTTCTGGTAAACTGGCGCTTTGTGGGCTGCACGGCGTTCGAGTGGTTAGCGCGCAGACCTCACAGCTAGGAGACCCAAGTTCAATTCCACTTTTGTTTGCTTTCATTTTAAGTAGGGACGACTGGATCATCATTTGAGTCGATCTGATGCTTTGATAATCTTATTGATAGATTATGGAACCGATGGTTCGATTCTCCGCTTGGGCATCTCTGTGTGGAGTTTGCATGTTCTCCTCGTGCATGCGTGGGTTTTCTCTGAGTATTCCGGTTTCCTCCCACATTCCAAAAACATGCTAGGTTAATTGGCGACTCCAAATTGTCCATAGGTATGAATGTGAGTGTGAATGGTTGTTTGTCTATATGTGTCCTGTGATTGGTGTACCCGTCCCTCGCCTGAAGACAGCTGGGATAGGCTCCAGCACAGAATGAATGGTGCTTTGTGAGCTTGATTTTTAGCCAAATGACCAATATTGAAGTTCATTCATGATGGAATGTGGGAGGAAACCGGAGTACCCGGAGAAAACCCACGCATGCACGGGGAGAACATGCAAACTCCACACAGAGATGGCCGAGGGTGGGAAAAGACAAAATAAGAAGCCAAAAAGTTACCACTTCCACACAAAATAGGAGGAGAACTCATTCATTCATTCATTCATTTTTTACCGCTTATCCTCACGAGGGTCGTGGGGGGTGCTGGAGCCTATCCCAGCTGTCTTCAGGCGAGAGAGGCGGGGTACACCCTGAACTGGTTGCCAGCCAATCACAGGGCACATATAGACAAACAACCATTCACACTCACATTCATACCTATGGACAATTTGGAGTCGCCAATTAACTAATTAACTAATTTTTGGAATGTGGGAGGAAACCGGAGTACCTGTAGAAAACCCACGCATGTACGGGGAGAACATGCAAACTCCACACAGAGATGGCCGAGTGTGAAATCGAACCCTGGTCCTCCGAGCTGTGAGGTCTGTGCGCTAACCACTCGACCACCGTGCTGCCCCAATATTGAAGTTAAAGTTTTTATATATGTGTATATATATCATTTTTTGGAACTGATTGTGGGTATCTTGTTGTGCTTGTGATAACACAAGAATAGAATGTTCAACCAAGTGGTTTTCCCAGGAAGAATAGCACTGATAGCGGAGAATTGGATTCAACAAATGGAAACAAAGTTGCTGGAATATCATCCCAGTGTTGACCTTTTTCACCAAAAAAGTTGTATTATATTGTTGACCTTGACGAGGTACATAGTACGCACTAAAGGCGAACAAATGTGTACATTTTTCGGCAGATCTTTGCCAAAATGCCGGCTCTGCACACCGAAGAAACGCTTCGGCAGAAAACTGGCTCAGATAGATTCAGCAGCTGATCTGGGCGTGTAATTTGCCAGAACACTTTAGGAGTCAGCACTTGCAATGAGGCCAGCCAACTACACCACAGTATTACCCCCCCCCCCACCCCCCGTCCACCCCCCCTTCGGTGTCTGCTGTCCCTCCCGCTTTTACTGATCCCAACCCACTTTCTCTCTTTCTTGTCTGACCAGTGTCAGCTCCCCAACTTCTTCCTCAATCGCTCTGCCTCATCCTCCCTTAACTATTACTCATTCACAAAAAAGTTGGACTGGAATGAAGACGTCCCAAGACATTTAACAGTGGAATTCGAACTTGAACTTATTCAACCTCTGTTCTAAATGACTAGAGATTATTTACTTTCCAAACGTACTAAAGGAAGGTCTTTTTTTTGCAGGTAATTTAAAAAAAACTATATAATGATACAGAACAATTGAAGGATTAAGTGTTCTGGACTTTGGAGCAAATACCCCGGGTTCAAATCTCCACTAGTAAGCATCATCGGTATTCGTCAGGAAGGGCATCCGGGATATAAAGTGCTCAAATCAGTGTCAGATAAAAAGATTTGCTGTGGTGACTCCTTAATTAGGAAAAATCCGAAAGAAACTAACAAACACAACAATTGAAGGGGACCGTGTTGATGTATACATGAAAGATGATAAAAACAATCCAATGTAGGACAGTGTATTGGATTATCCTTAATTTACTGCGTTTGTTTTTTGGAGGGTACAAGTGCAAACGTAAGAGTTTCACCGGGATTATTTGGGTTTTAATACATGAAGTTCATTCGCTCATTCATTCATTTTCTGGAGCCTATCCCAGCTGTCATTGGGCAACTAGTCTGGTGGCCAGCCAATCACAGGGCACATATAGACAAACAACCATTCACACTCACATTCATACCTATGGACAATTTGGAGTCACCAATTAACCTAGCATGTTTTTGGAATGTGGGAGGAAACCGCAGTACCCGGAAAAAAAACCCACGCATGCACGGGGAGAACATGCAAACTCCACACAGAGATGACCGAGGGTGGAATTGAACTCAGGTCTCCTAGCTGTGAGGTCTGCGCGCTAACCACTCGACCGCCGTGCAGGCCGGATAAAAGAACCGTTTATGAAAACACGAGGGCTTTCTTCGATTGCGGACTTTCATAATCAAATCTGATTGTTTGATGGTTGTGGAGATCTTCCAGAATCTGTACCTATTCCAGCTGTACTGTATTTCCTCTGTGCAGCCTACTAAAGTTCAATTATGTTTAATTTGTCCTTCTACTGCAGTTCATAAAAACTCATCCATTACATCTTTGGGAGCGAATGAGTTAAAAATAAAATGTTCTTAAATAAGCATATATACATATAACCGGAGTATACGAAAAAAAAAAACCCACGCATGCACAGGGAGAACACGCAAACTCTACACATATAGATGGCAGAGAGTGGAATTGAACTCAGGTCTCCTAGCTGTGAGGCTTGTGTGCAAACCACTCGATCGCCGTGCAGCCCTTACCTGAAGTACAGTGTTAATATTTGCGGAATGCGGAACGCGGAACTGAAGAGTGGCAACATTTACATAAATGAAGTGGTCAAAAGCAGGTGCACCGCACCTCAACATCGGGGACAGGAAGTTGGGGGGCCAGGTGGGCAACTTTGCTTAGGAGATCTGCCAGGTCTGAGTCACCTGAGTCATATATTGTGTTGCCAGATGTTATGATTTTTAAGAAAAAAAAAATTCAACACTATCAATTGGTTCAGAAACACTGTAAATGCTGCCGTTCCGTGCAGACAGCGCTGGTTCGATTCCCAGCCTCTGCCCAACACCCTGTCATTGGAAATCTCCAATGCAGATCATGCGAGTGACGTGAAAGACAACCATCATCATTAATACCGACACTTGGAGATTTTTTTTAAACAAACAAACCCCTACTCTAGAACGTTACTACTTTAGCTAGATTTACCGCGTAAGTCTTCAAAGCCCATTTGAGACGTCCATTGCTTAAGACAGCCTCAAAATGTCTCAGCCAATAAAGCATCCAAATGTTTCCCAGTTGCTTCCCTGCATTGTCTGCTGTGGACACGGACCCTAGTTAGATTCTTCTGCATCCTGCATTAACTGTCTGGAGGCCCATTTTAACATTTAATGTGTTTTAAATGCATCCTGCAGTTTAGTGCTCGCACACACACATACACAATTGTAGGCACATATGCATGTATTTCATATGAATTACGGAATGTCCCTGCTGGTTACTGGTGAAATAAGTCGATGTAAACATTGATTCGTAATGCATGCTAATGATATACACCACACATAACACACGCCCATCGTTATATTTTTTACGGCCCTATTGGGCCTGGAAACTAGGCCTCTGCCGACAGGGATTCTACCATGTGTGCATGCATACACATGCTCAGAAGTAAATATAATACTTCATGGTCTTTACCTTACATAACATTTGTAAGAGTTATTACAACATGTGGCCGTGGGGCTAACTGCATCACCTTAATGCTTTTTCCCATGTGACTTCATACTTTATGGAGTTGTTTTTATTCTAATACTCATATTTTACATTGGTATTCTATCAGTGCTATTAAATCTTTCAAAAAAACAGTCTCTCTCGGTTTCGGACATTTTTGATGATTTTGATTTTTCAAGGCAAACAGAATATTGTGTTATTGGGCTATTGTCTATGGTACTGAATACATGGTATACCATTAACCCTTAGATGCATAAGTGGGTCAAAAATGACCCGGTCAGGTTGTTTTCTTGAAATATCTTTGTTATGAATTTTTTAAAATCATTTCATATTCCAGGTATTCCTCAAAAAACATATTTTTGATATCATGCCGTTTATATTTTTAACGTACCTTTTATACATTTTAAGACATTTTTGTTTATATTTTACTACCCCAGCCTTCCGTAAGTGGGTCAAAAATGACCCGGTCAGGTTGTTTTCTTGAAATATCTTTGTTATGAATTTTTAAAAATCATTTCATATTCCAGGTATTCCTCAAAAAACACATTTGATATCATGCCATTCACATTTTTAACTTATCTTTTAAACATTTTAAGAATTTTTTGTTTTTATGTTACTACCCCAACCTTCCATAAGTGGGTCAAAAATGCATTTTCTATGGAATCCAATAGGAACCTTTGATTCTTATCAACTTTGGCTGTCAGGAATAAATGAACCTAAATATAATACTAAATATCATACAAGTGATTATTCCTAACCAAAATGGCAAAATCATTTTTGCGGGTCATTTTTGACCCACTTAGGGAAGAGTGTAGGGTCCAGTCACTCGTGCATCTAAGGGTTAACATGGTACAAACGAAACGTTATCATAAATGTAGCCTTATACGTATATTTAGCCAAAACGATGTCATAACATACACATAAAAATTGTTGTTTTACATGAAAGGAAATTTGTAACTCCAGCAGATTTTCACTTCCTGGTTGCTGCAGAGCTATTTTACGAGGCAAAGATGCATGCCGAGCTCTTATAAAATGCACTATAAAATACTTTGTGGCTGTTTTTCGGCTTGAAACGCCACTGAACATGCTCTCTTCTATTGTGGAGTTGCATCATCACCTCTTTGGGCCTCTCATGCAAAAAAAAAGACCATTAAGATGACAAGATGGATGGATGGTCGTTCTTAGATGGTCGTTCTTTCTAGACTTTCTATTGGACTTTTCTTTGACTTTTTTTTTATGCCAACCAGAATTAAATGTACATTTGCATAAATACAGCAGTGAGTACAACTTGTGTATCAAAAAGGTACAAAAAAACTGCACAAGTGCCATTCATTCCTTAATAACTTCAAAGTAAAACAGTGCAGTGTACTATGTGCTAATATTATACACTATGAAATACGTAAAAAGTGTAGTTTTCTGACCCAAATGGAGTTCATCGCTTGATACTTTCTCCAGATCAGCAGGTATTTAAAGCCTTAACATTTCCCAAGTGAGCAATATTCAAATGTCAAGGCTGTTGCCTCTGCAAACACATCTGTCTTAGAGTTGCTAGGCTGTGACATCTCGGGAGACGAGGCATTTTTATTATTTTAAACAGCCAATTCCGTCTCCTCCAGACCAATATTAATGTCAGTGAAACGTTAATTCATTCATTTTTTAGCCAACATGCAGGATTGACGTTATTGTCACTTTGTTTTTTTTTGTTTTTTTTTAGTTTTTTTAGACCCCAGGGTCTATTCATGACATCAGAACGACACACTGGGCGTCCAACTCAGGCACGCATCTACTAACGGCTGCTCGAACTTGCACGTAATTATGCTGCTTAATGGCTAGTGGCTTTGAGAAATGATCTTAGATCCTCCCCATTTGATGTCCAAAAGAACCAGGGCCAAGTTTAGAGCAGCTCTCACCGCTGACTTTTTGCCTGCTGTAGGCGTCAACTTCCACGCCGGCCCACCTGGTGGTCTGACTTTTGCTTTGCTTCATACGAGATGCTTCAAAGAACAAAGCCCCTTTACAAGTTGCCCACTTCGGGGTGTGTCGTCCTCTCCGAATTACTGAATTCACACATATCCGAAAAGTTTGACACCTTTCGGTTTTGCCACACAAGCTTTCGGCAAGGACGCCGCAGCAAAAGGTGGATGTCTGTGGTAATGGAATGGAATGGAATGGAATGGAATGGCCTATTTTCACAGAGTCACAGGGCAACAAAGTCTGTGTCAAGTTTGCATGTCATCCGTGGACTTGTTTGGGTTTGCATCGGGATCTCCTGCAGTTCAAAACAAGCTAAGGAGTCAAACTGGAAACACTAAACCAGGGGTCTCAAACTTGCGGCCCGTGGGCCAAATGCGGCCCGTGAGACGCTAGTTTGAGGCCCCCACGTTGATACCAAAGTTTAATGTTGAAATGACAGCTTACCGGACACACATGATTTTGCCCCGCCCATACTGTTACCCTACCCTGTTACCCCCACCCTGTTTTGCTTTGGATTAGCAATGAAGATAAAGGCTTATATGATGCTGGGTACAAATAAATGCAGGAAATGATTTGGAATAAAAACGGAAAATACACGTCAAGATAAAGCATCTCATCAAACATGTTGTTAAAGTTACAACGCTGCTCCCAGATGGAACTGAGTACGATGCTAACTTGCTAATTGGGTCAAATTATTAAGTTTTATTGATGTTCATGTTAAAGGTTAAATAAGTGTTAATACTGTACATTTGAATCTGAAAAAAATAATTTCTCTACCAACTGTATGTGGTTTCTTACATTTTTCTTATTTGCTGTTTTATTATTATTTTACTTATTTATTACTGATTTATTGATTTATTGTCTTTATTCTTAATTTGTTTATTTTTTTTATCTTATTTTGTGTATAGAAAAATAAAAATTAAGATATTTGAGAACTGTGGAATGTTTTATCAGATATTTTGGTGTGGAAAACCGGAACCAAAGTACTGAAAAAGTGTAGGGTATAGCAAAAGCAAAAGCATTGAAGATAGTTTTTTTATTGATTTTTTTTCCAGTTTTTAATAAATGCGTTTTTTTTTTGTTTTTTTTTTGAAAACCTGATGCGGCTCGGCTTCACCTAGAACCTAGCTCCGGTGGCCCCCAGGTAAATTGAGTTTGAGACCCCTGCACTAAACCCTTTCGCAGGTGTGGCAGACATATGGTGGGCTGTCATGGTGGTATCAGAAGATTTGGTTTGTTCCGTGACCCTATTCCAACGGCAATGACATTCATCCCATAATGTCAAAAAGTAGTCCAAACACTTTGATGGCACGTTTACCTCCTGAGTTCATTCACAGTTGGTCCAGAAAGAAAGGGTGAAGGGGTTTATTCTGCTTTAATTGTCTTGTCAGTATAACATGTAAAATTCACACACACACAATCTGAAGGGGGTCTGAGGTGAAATGCAGTCTCAGCATCGAACAATTGATGTGTGTGTGTTTATATAAGCGTACAATTTGCTCCGCCGTAATGAGCTTTTATGTGTGCATTTGTCTCCAGTGTGCATGAATACAGTATGTATCAAGGGTCTTGTAAAAGTGTCTGACGCTAACAGCCTAGCCACGTGCCAGAGGAGGTCTGCTCCACCGCTTGGGGCCTTCTCATCCAATAATCAAATGAACAAGGAGTTATTTCGGAGCCAAGCGTGCTCTGTTAGCTCTATTTGCTTTCTCATTTGAACGCCCCTCACTTTCTTTTCATGTCAATCAGCACCCACTCAAATGTGTTTCCCTTTTCTGTATCTCACACCTCCCTCCATGTTTCTGATGCGTTTAGGGCAGTCGTCACCACCAAGATACCAGAACCTAGGCAGGTTCTACCGCACTCTACCCTTCTCAGATACGTACACTACCGCTCACCGGTTTGGGATCACTTGGAAATCATTTTGACCAGTCTAAGATATGGCTTTTTCATAGTTGTGCAGCGTTTTTATGTCCTTGTTAGACCCAGTTTGTGCTGCTCTCTGAAGGGAGTAGTTATAAAATGATGAACTTGGATTAGCAGCCATACCAGGAGATTGATGCAGAGGACTGACAGTTGTTGATAGTAGGCCTCTATGCAAAAATGTAGATGGTTATAATTTTAATTGTTTGTGAAATGGATTAAAAAAAAGATCCCAGGTTCTACCGCCCTCTACCCTTCTCAGATACGTACACTACCGCTCAAAAGTTTGGGATCACTTGGAATTTTTTTTGGGCAGTCTGAGATATGGCTTTTTCTTGGCAATCCTGCCATGAAGTCTGAAGTCCTGAAGTCGCCGCTTCACTGTTGATACTGACACTGGTGTTGGACGGGTATTATTACCACTATTAGTACTATTAGTACTATTTAGTGCAGCTACCAGGTGACGACCTGTGAGGCGTCTTTGTCTTAAACTACACACTCTCAGATATTTGTCTTCTTGCACAGTTGTGCAGCGTTTTTATGTCCTTGTTAGACCCAGTTTGTGCTGCTCTCTGAAGGGAGTAGTTAACAGCATGGTAAGAGATTTTAGTTTTAGTTGAGATTTTTTTAGATGGGTTTTCTAATAATCTATTAGCCTTATAAAATGATGAACTTGGATGCAAAAATGTACATCCTTCTTTGGAAATCATCTGATTCATTTTAATTGTTTGTGTAATGGATAAAAATGTTTGTGAAATGGAAAAAAAATTGTTTGTGAAATGCATGAAAATGTTTTTCTTTGGGAAACAAAGACATTTGCAAGTGATCCCAAACATTTGAGCGGTAGTGTAGATACTATGTACAGTAAATATAGATGTATTTTTGCTGTATTGACGTGTGTTGGCACCTCCAGCAGAGCTTTAGGGTCCAAGACTCTGAGAGCCAGATGCAATGGAACGTTTGTTTTCTTTTATCCAGCTGGCTGATTTGACATTGATATATTATTTGGTATATTTTATCACCGACACACAGACAGACTTCTTACAAGCTTTCTACCAGACTTTGGTTTGTCTGTGGCGATTTGTGTCCATTTACACTGAAGAGCATCGTATGCTCCAAGGTTTTTAATTTAGGGGGACTGACTCACGATCTCTGTGTTTGATTTCACGGCTCTAGGAAATATTTGATAGTACACAGAAGTAGTTTTCATCATACTTTCTTTGCAAATATTAGATGACACCAAGTCAGAACGCAGCACTAGGAAACCCAAAGTCTCTCGTCGTTTTCTTCCCACGGAGATATAAACAGATGACATCACAGGGTGGTCCGCTCTGCGCCGAGCCACGCTGAGTGGGTCTCCGTTGGTCTGCCAAACAGATGGAAGTAGCAACATAATGACTGCTGGAAGCAACACTGTGAGCGGAGTCATTTCATAGAAGACTGTCATTCATAGATGAGACAAATAAACAGAAGATTTTCTTAATTTGGTACATGAATAACAAAAATATTGAATGACAACAGAGTTTTATGAGTCAGAGTTTTATGGATGTTGGATGTTGTATGGATGGCTGTGAAATGTTTCGATCGGCATTTGTGTAGAACTTGAATGTCTGGTATTGGTGATCACATTGACCGTTAAAGCTAGTTGTATGTCACTTAAGCTCAAAATTACATTTTTTAAAACAAACAAACAAATCCAACCACATCGAACTATGAATTTTGTGTATTGTTGCATATACGGTCTATATCTACACTACCACTCAAATGTTTGGGATCACTTGCAAATGTCTTTGTTTTCCAAAGAAAAACATTTTCATGCATTTCACAAACATTTTTTTTTCTATTTCACAAACATTTTTATCCATTTCACAAACAATAAAAATGAATCAGATGATTTATAAAGAAGGATGTACATTTTTGCATAGAGGCCTACTATCAACAACTGTCAGTCCTCTGCATCAATCTCCTGGTATGGCTGCTAATCCAAGTTCATCATTTTATAAGGCTAATAGATTATTAGAAAAACCCATCTAAAAAATCTCAACTAAAACTAAAATCTCTTACCATGCTGTTAACTACTCCCTTCAGAGAGCAGCACAAACTGGGTCTAACGAGGACATAAAAACGCTGCACAACTGTGCAAGAAGACAAATATCTGAGAGTGTGTAGTTTAAGACAAAGACGCCTCACAGGTCGTCACCTGGTAGCTGCACTAAATAGTACTAATAGTACTAATAGTAGTAATAATACCCGTCAAACACCAGTGTCAGTATCAACAGTGAAGCGGCGACTTCAGGACTTCAGACTTCATGGCAGGATTGCCAAGAAAAAGCCATATCTCACACTAGCCAAAAAAATGTCCAAGTGATCCCAAACTTTTGAGCGGTAGTGTACGTATCTGAGAAGGGTAGAGGGCGGTAGAAACTGGGATCTTTTTTTTTTATCCATTTCACAAACAATTCAAATTATAACCATCTACATTTTTGCATAGAGGCCTACTATCAACAACTGTCAGTCCTCTGCATCAATCTCCTGGTATGGCTGCTAATCCAAGTTCATCATTTTATAAGGCTAATAGATTATTAGAAAAGCCATCTAAATGTCTGAACTAAAACTAAAATCTTTTACCATGCTGTTAACTACTCCCTTCAGTGAGCAGCACAAACTGGGTCTAACAAGGACGCAAAAACGATGCACAACTATGCAAGAAGACAAATAAGTGTGATCCCAAGTGATCCCAAACTTTTGAGCGGTAGTACGTATTAGTACACAGTATGTGTGTGTGTGTGTGTGTTTATGTGTGATATTTTAGCACATTAGAAAAAAAGCACCCTCCAGGCAGCCGTGTAACCCTGGCATCACTTTTGTAGAAATCCTGTATTATGTTCCCATCCACATTACAGGAGACTATTGGCTCCTCTCTATTGTTTAAACAAATAATTTGTTTTGGGAGGGGTAGAGGAAAGTAGAGGAAGAAAAAAAACCTTAAATAGAATAATTATTTTGTTCCCTCCCTGGGCTGGATTGTTCATGAAGGGACTGTAAAAACCTTGTAGATTTATACAATCATCATATAAAATGAAGTTAAACTTTTGTTCACAAAGTTTATTTTGCTGGTGCCAAAAAACATGGGACGTTGCAAAATCTAAGGTTTTCTAAGGGTTTTATTCTTCACTAAATAATGAAATGCTAACTGCTACTTTTTGTTTTTAATTGGCACATACAAAGAAAACACAATGAACATGTTTGCTCCCTTTTGTATGACTTTTATTTTACTAAAATGAAAACTATGTTTCCCCAGATGAGTTGTCAACGGGTCCTCACCTACCTGCGGATATTTGGTACCACCATGTTCGGCGTGTCCCTCTTGGTGGGCATCTCCACGGCCTACATCATGGGCTACCAGTTCTTCACCACTGCCCACAATCACCTATCCTTTGGACTGTACGGGGCCATCTTGGTTGTCCATCTCATCATCCAGAGCCTCTTCGCACTCTTGGAACATCGAAATATGAAGCGATCCTTAGAGACCCCGATTAAACTGAACAAATCTTTAGCGCTGTGCATTGCGGCGTATCAAGAGGACCCAAACTACCTGAGGAAATGTCTGGTGTCTGTGAAGAGGCTGACGTACCCTGGAATCAAAGTCATCCTGGTGGTCGACGGGAACTCCGATGATGACTTGTACATGATGGACATTTTCAAAGAGATCATGGGGTGGGACAAGGTTGCCACCTATGTGTGGAGGAGTAACTTTCACAGCAGGGGACCCGAGGAGACGGATGAGAGCTACGCTGAGAGCCTTCAGCAAATATCCAGACTGGTCCTCAACAACAAGTGTGTGTGTATCATGCAAAAGTGGGGAGGCAAGAGAGAAGTCATGTACACAGCCTTTAAAGCACTCGGGAGGAGTGTTGACTATGTCCAGGTGAGGATGTACAAATGTAAAAAAAGAATGTCAAAGGCATGTGAGGTATATGAAGAACAGTAAAATGTATTCCATATTTGTTAGAGTTAGCGTCCCGTATCTCACTATAGGAACTGACTATAGTGAAGCCAGCAATGTTATTGCCTTCACTGTGGATTCAAAGAGAACCAAATGACCATTTATAGAATAAAGTGGAATGAGCTACAAATGCATCAGAAAGATAGAAGGTGGTCCGACGTTTGCGGCTGTTTTTACTCCTTGGTTTTGTCAAGAATGAATACATATACTTTATGATTACGGTAATGGTAATGATTTTATTTCATTTGAACATGCATCAGATTACAATTGAGTGCATCCCATAATCAGTTCACAGTTCCACATGTCCAAAAGGAGTAGGAAGAAGCAAAGCTTATTAAATCCTACCCCTCCATCTGGCACTTTTACAATCAGTAAGATTTGTTCACTTCCTGCTTTCCCAATATAATTTTAAAATTTTAAATATAATTTTTAATTTTTTATATATATTTTTTTTATATAATTGTTAATTTTTTTATATAATTTTTAAATTTTGTATATATATTTTTTTATTTTTTATTTTTAGTCACATAGCGAAGTACGAGGTGATATGAGCATCCAATGCCATAATGTGTACCATAGTAAGTGTCAATATAGTGATATATATAGCACATCATGACTGGTTCAAGACTCTTCATCCTTGTATTTAGCAAACATCAACAATGCTTTCCTAATATATTTTTAAAATTTTTAATATAATTTTTAAAATTTTTAATATAATTTTTAAAATTTTTAATATAATTTTCAATTATGTATATATAATTTTTAAATTTATTTTATAATTGTTAAATTTTTTATATAATTTTTAATTTTGTATTTAAATTTTAAATTTTAAATTTTAAATTTTAAATTTTAAATTTTAAATTTTAAATTTTAAATTTTAAATTTTAAATTTTTAGTCACGTAGCAAAGTACGAGGTGATATGAGCATCCAATGACATAATGTGTACCATAGTAAGTGTCAATATAGTGATATATATAGCACATCATGACTGGTTCAAGACTCTTCATCCTTGTATTTAGCAAACATCAACTGCTTGTATTGTTTCTTGAATTTGCTCATCGTTGTGCATTGTTTGATTTCCTTACTCAATCCATTCCATAGTTTGATTCCACATACTGAAAAGCTATGGTTACTATCTATGATTACTATCGTCTATGGATGTTTAGACCACACATCGGACCAACAGAAATTGCTTAATATGTCTGATTAAATGTATATTGATCATCAAACCTTGGATTGCACGGTTGAATATAATCTTTTCTTTTGTTTATGTGCTGGTAACAAAGGTGTGTGACTCTGATACCATGCTGGATCCAGCGTCATCAGTGGAGATGGTCAAGGTTCTTGAAGAGGACCCTATGGTCGGAGGTGTTGGAGGAGATGTACAGGTAATATAACCAAACTAAGATTGTTATGTTATTCCTTTCTTCACGCGGTATGTTGACGTCACGTCTATATCTCGTTTTCGCGGTTTGCCCAACCGTCTCCCCACAGATCCTCAACAAATACGAGTCATGGATTTCCTTCTTGAGTAGCGTACGATACTGGATGGCCTTCAACATCGAGCGGGCGTGCCAGTCTTACTTTGGCTGCGTGCAGTGCATCAGCGGGCCTCTGGGAATGTACCGAAACTCACTTCTGCACGAATTTCTCGAGGACTGGTACAATCAGACCTTCATGGGATCACACTGCAGTTTTGGGGACGACCGCCATCTTACAAACAGAGTTCTCAGTCTCGGATACGCAACCAAGTACACTGCACGGTCAAAGTGCCTAACAGAGACACCGATTACTTACCTGCGGTGGCTGAATCAGCAAACTCGATGGAGTAAGTCCTATTTCCGAGAGTGGCTCTACAACTCCATGTGGTTTCATAAACATCATCTCTGGATGACCTATGAGGCTGTGATCACCGGGTTCTTCCCATTTTTTCTCATCGCCACTGCAATCCAACTCTTCTACCAAGGAAGACTCTGGAATATTCTGTTGTTTCTTCTCATCGTGCAAGCCGTCGCCCTGATCAAGTCAACATTTGCCAGTTGTCTCCGAGGCAACATTGTCATGGTGTTCATGTCCTTTTATTCTGTACTGTACATGTCGAGCCTGTTGCCGGCCAAAATGTTTGCAATTGCAACAATCAACAAGTCTGGATGGGGGACCTCTGGGAGGAAAACAATAGTGGTCAACTTCATTGGTCTTATTCCAATATCAGTTTGGTTTACCATCCTTTTCATCGGGATTATCTACACGACTATTCTCCAGACTAGAAAACCCTTCCCTGAAACTGAAATGCTGATTCTGATTATAGGGGCGGTTGTCTATGCCAGTTACTGGGTGATACTATTGACTTTGTACGCAGTGCTCATAAACAAATGCGGTAAGAGGAAGAAGGAAACACACTACGATATGGTGCTGGACGTATGACTTCTTTACTACAACACTGCTTGTTGTGTTTCCTTAAAGATGCTCTTCTGGTAATCCAAGCATCTCTGGAGTTGGGTGTTGAGTTGAACTGCAGTGGGCAAAACCGAAATACTCAAACTTGAAATGGTAAGAATTGTGTGTTCTTTCCGGAGTACCATAGCATTGAAAACGGTGGGCACAACACTATCAATTAGCCCGCTGATGTTTTTAATGGTTTGGTTCATTTGAAGAACAGCTTCTGTAGGCTTGCTACGGTTAAGTGACGATGACTCAGCATGAATGCAAGACTTTGTACGGATAGCTACCTCGTAGACTTGTCATGTTCACTGGGCTTCACTATGGCTATTAGCATCTCGGCCAAAGAAACTGCGGCTCGTGCTCATCAAGGTTTTCCTCAACTATTATCTACATTTCAACTCCAGAGCCCAACTGTGCAGATTTGTTGAGCCTAACGAGAGAAGTCGCTGATTGGCTACCAATCAGTTACTGTAAAAACCAACAGGTTGGTTTTGATTGTTCTGCCAACAAATTACACAATGACTTGGGAATATGAACGGTACATATGGTATCATTGGGAGTCATTTTTTTTGCATGATCTTAGTTATTCTAGATGCCATACAATGTTGTACCTTGTCAGTGTTTTTGGAAGAGCCAAATCAGGCAGAGTTAAAGTAAAACTGCATTTTTGGGGGAATTTTGCCTGTCATCCACAATCCTTATGTGAAACATAAACACATTTATTTACCTTCTCTGTGCATTCTAATGAAAGAAAACAAGTTAGCATGAGCAAGCTAATAATGCACGTCATTGGGAGGTACCGAGGTAATATTTCTACTACGAAGCCCTCCAAAAAAAAACTTGTACCGTGTGATATACATGCGGTGATCGCGCATTAACAATTTCGCCGTATTTTGATTATGTAAAACAACATCGAAACGTCTTTCTTTCACATGATTCAACATGCTAGCCCACTTTCGTCAACACAAGCGGCACACAAACAGTGACTTACAGTGATGGCTGTATCTTCCAGCACATGTAAAAAATTCTGACAGCAAATGAGCATCTTGTTGAGTCTTGGTAGCAAAATTGAGAGCTAGGTATCCACTCTGAGCGGCTAGCTCCGCCAGGTAAATATAGTTTTTATTACGATAACAATATCGCTGTAGCTTGGTTAATATACAAGTCAAGTTATGTAAATGAAACAGTTTTTTTTAGATTTTTTGGTTAGAGCTTTAGCTACCTCCTAGCTCATACTAGCATTGTTAGCTAGCTCATACTAACTAATTTTTAGATATGCTAACACAATGGTTATTCAGCTACAAAATAAAATAAAATAAAATAATTAGTCCTGTTATTCAGGACTAAATCAATAATCCTTTTTTCCCCCCTCAAAAACTAGTTTAGCTACCTCCTAGCTCATACTAGCATTGTTAGCTAGCTCATACTAACTAATTTTTAGATATGCTAACACAATGGTTATTCAGCTACAAAATAAAATAAAATAAAATAAAATAAAATAAAATAAAATAAAATAAAATAAAATAAAATAAAATAAAATAAAATAAAATAAAATAAAATAAAATAAAATAAAATAAAATAAAATAAAATAAAATAAAAATAATTAGTCCTGTTATTCAGGACTAAATCAATAATCCTTTTTTCTCCCCTAAAAATTAGTTTAGCTATCTCCTAGCTCATACTAGCATTGTTAGCTAGCTCATACTAACTAATTTTCTCTCGCTAGAACGCGCAGAAAAGGGAAATAAATCCTATATGTGTTCATGTTTCACATAACGATTGTGAATGACGGGCAAAATTCCAAAAAAAAGTGCAGTTTTCCTTTAAAATTTGCGGAAACGGCTATAAAAAACTGAAAGCTGCTTTCTTTCTGTTATTGTTTTCAAGTCATATGGGGATAATCTTGTACAGTTCGCCTTCTTTACTTGATGAACAAGTAAATATATCTTGGTGAAAACAATTACTCGACCATATTCTGACAGGACAGCACTTGTTGACTGTTAAGTATACTGTATTTATGTACCAATACATTATTTTCAGAGATGAACAAATCTATTTAAAAATCACTTTCATGCAATCGCATGATTTGTTTACAGTGAATGAAATGAAAGCAACATTTTGACTCGGCATGTAATCCAAAAAAATCCATGAGAATAGACTTTTGAATGTGTCACTGAGAAGTATTGTCGATACTGTACACCATATGACTTGAATGCAGTATCTTTCTATAAGTTTACAAAGTGAAGAATCTCAAACTGATCACTGATTGGTAGATCTAATCTCCACCAGATCAAAGTGAACCTGTGACCAGAAGAGAGACTATGTGTAATTGCTGCTGTGACGATGTCATTTAATTATTTGTTGAAAAAATGGATTTAAGACTATATTTCGGATTTTTTTTTTTTTTTCCAAGTTGAATAAGTGAATGACGCTTTTCCACATACTCTTGCTCACTTACTTTCATCATGGTAGGTTTCACTACATGTTTCTGCTTCACTGTGATGAAGATGTTTCATTTCACTCGGCGGGAGGGAGAAAATGTTACAACGTAATGGGAATGCTGATTTTTAAAAAAAATGAAAAAAATGAGGAGAGGAACGGGAATTCTGGAGTGAAATGTGAGAAAGCCAGGAGAAGACACGAGTTTAACTCCTATGCACTTTTATGTCTCTCTTATTGTCCTTTATGATGCATGGTATAATCAAGATGAACTACCTCAGTGGTTCTCCATGCAGGATGCCATCCCAAGACTAATGCATTCTGAGGGCTCATGTAATTTATGACCTGTTTTTTTTTTTTTTAATATAAGTGTCCTTTTTTTACTCGCGGTTTAAAGCTGGATCCATCGGCCTCGTCTCTGCCTTTTGCTGTAGCTGTTTACTTATTGTAACCTGTATTTTTCCGAGTATTTTTATATGAATATAGACATGTTGATTCTATTTTGCTTCACCGCCAAAGATTCTTTATTTTGGTTCATGTTTTTTCTAAAAGAAACTGAATATATATGTTGTGCTTTCAACTGTTTTGACATTGACTTGTTTATCTGACCAAACAATGTGAAATTATGAGCTGGGTTTGTTTTGTTGTTTTTTTTTTTTATCTGCAATAACGGCAATAGAACAATGCAATTTGTAGGTTAATAAGTTATTGATTTCCAGAGAGAAGAAGAACCTGTGATTGTGTAGAAAATCTGCATATTTATATTGAAACAGTAGTTTTGCTTGTAGTATTCTGGACACGTGAGAACTCTTGGACTCTCGGTGAGGATACAAAGTTATGATGCAAAACAGAAAAATAATACGTTTGCAATTGTCATGCTTATTTAATGAAATGTAATGTCGCATAAAAAACTAATTTGCCAAGTGAACAGAATTGGTTTCATTTAAAAAATAATAATTTTCACTGAAAAATCTGATAATAATCTGACAGGAAAACCAACGCAGATGCATAACTGTCAAAATCAGTTGGTACAAAAATGCTGTTTTATCTTATAACGTTGTTTGTTTTTTTACCAAACAATATAGCATGTTTTTTTTTAATTTGTTTGTTTACTTTGATAAATGAGACCAAGCCTTTTACACATGGGGTTTATTTTCTTGTTAGACTTGTCACCGGCAGTGTTTTTAAGAAGCACTTTTGTGTTGTGCCAAATAAAACTTCTTATGATTGGACTTGCTGTTGTGTTGTGAAGTTTTTTATTCAACCAAGATCACACATAAGATGTTGACATCTTGTCATAGCGTTGCATTTTTCACACGTAAAACAGACATTTATACCCATCATTGTCATAAATTCATGAATTTTAACTAATTAAAACAGACGGTTTTGGAAAGCCAAAGAAATACAGCTGGAATAGGTGCAGATTCTGGAAGATCTGGAAAGCTTTCTGTGGTCGTTATTGTGTGTAGCTGCTCTATAGGAGTCCACGAGTCACTACAAGGGGGCGGAAAAAGCTGCATAAAACTTCAGTGTGTACCTAGTGGTGAGCGGACAGATGTGTAAAGGACAGGAAGTGATGTCAGACTTCAGAATTGAGTTTTAGCTTGTAGTGGGTTATGGCCCCAACAGATTTCAGATTACAATTGTGAGGATTTGGACTCCACACAGTTTATATACCCTATTTTCCGGACTATAAGTCGCAATTTTTTTTCATAGGTTGGCTGTTCCTGCGACTTATACTCCAGAGCGACTTATAAATGAAAAAACTGGACACATTTTGTGTTCATGTTTATTTTTTGTGTAGCTGAATAACCATTGTGTTAGCATATCTTACACCTATGGTCAAGTAGTTTGGAAAATAAATTACCCGCAAAAAATGCGACTTATACTCCAGTGCGACTTATGTATGTTTTTTTTTTACCTAATTATGCATTTTTGGCCTTGTGTGACTTATACTCCGGAGCAACTTATAGTCCAGAAAATACTTTGGTAACGTCCCGTTTTTTTTTTAGGTGGAGTCATTTGGCCTCGTAATTATGGCCTAGTTTTTTGCGTTGCAGCTGATGTGCGTTAGAAGCAAAAGAGAAGGCATTCAAGGGATTTCCCACGCTAATTAATGTGTGCGATGGCAGCACACATGAAAGGTAGCAATTGTTATCGGATTTCCGAAGTTCCTGTATTTCATTAATATTATCTGTGTAGCAGAAATGTGTGTACTGTATTTTTTGGACTATAAGTCGCTCCGGTGTATAAGTCGCACAAGGCCAAAAATGCATAATCAGGTAGAAAAAAAATATACATAAGTCGCACTGGAGTATAAGTCGTATTTTTTGCGGGTAATTTATTTTATGACCAAAACAGACATTACGTCCTCTTGGAAGGCAAGTTCTAACAATAATAAAAGAATAGAGAACAGGCTGAATAGGTGTAAGATATGCTAACACAATGCTTATTCAGCTACAAAATAAAATAAAATAAAATAAAATAAAATAAAATAAAATAAAATAAAATAAAATAAAATAAAATAAAATAAAATAAAATAAAATAAAATAAAATAAAATAAAATAAAATA
Organism: Doryrhamphus excisus; assembly: GCF_030265055.1. Classification (NCBI taxonomy): domain Eukaryota; kingdom Metazoa; phylum Chordata; class Actinopteri; order Syngnathiformes; family Syngnathidae; genus Doryrhamphus; species Doryrhamphus excisus. The sequence continues at coordinate 2,968,898 of NC_080482.1, forward strand.
AAATAAAATAAAATAAAATAAAATAAAATAAAATAAAATAAAATAAAATAAAATAAAATAAAATTAAATTAAATTAAATTAAATTAAATTAAATTAAATTAAATTCTCAAAAAAAAGTGCGACTTATAGTCCGGAAAATACGGTATTTTGTAATCAATAATGACTTCTAGAACAAACCATTTACAGGATGCGATTATAGCACATAATAAAAACATGATCATCATGTCAGGTTTCAAGTCCCCCCCGGTATTCGGGAATAAATCAATAATCCATTCCCCCCCCCTCAAAAACTAGTTTACTAGATGGACCTACATGCCGTCTGAGTCTATTGGGACTTCGGAGTCCACTAATTGACTTGTCAGGGTGGGGTATTTTCACCACTTTGATGCATTCCATACACCCCCCTTCCATGAGTGCTTTCTCACAATAGGTCAAAGCTACTTTTATTCATCTAATATAAGTCAACGCTTCAGCCAAGTTTCCTCGCTCTTCCTTTTCCTCTCATGTGACCTGCCTAACAACATAATGAAGCCCTTTTACTCGGGTTAATTGTTTTAAAAACTCCCATGTGTTTTTCTCCGACTCCAAGAGTCGCTGGTGATTGCGAGGATTGTATTTTTTTGCATGCGAGATGCCTACTTGCCATTTCTGTCACGTAGCCTGGTGTTTTCACGTTGTGTACAATCATGAAAACAAACCTTGATTGCGTACTTGACATATATTGATTTTTTTTTTTTTTAAAGCTCCGGCTCTGGCTCTGAATTTGCGACACTTAAGTAGGTGACACTGGTAGAGTCCAGGCATCTCCTGCTAAAGACAAATGAATGGCCACCCACAGTTACGGCATGCTTTACTATTCATTCTTCTGACAGATTCTTCCTTATCAGAACTGAGACGATTTAACTGCATTCACTGAATCACTGAAGTGTCTTTTAGTATATTCATCCCTCGTTACATTATGGTTCAATGGGATTAATAGACTCATAGGATTAATAAATCACCACTGTTTTGTGGTTGCCAATTATTCATTGATTCATTCATTTTCTACCGCTTTTTCCCCTCGAGGGGGTGCTGGAGCCTATCCCAGCTGTCTTCGGGCAAGAGGCGGGGTATACCCCGGACTGGTCGCCAGCCAATCACAGGGCACATATAGACAAACAACCATTCACACTCACATTCATACCTATGGACAATTTGGAGTCGCCAATTAACCTAGCATGTTTTTGGAATGTGGGAGGAAACCGGAGTACCCGGAGAAAACCCACGCATGCACGGGGAGAACATGCAAACTCCACACAGAGATAGCCAGAATAAAATAAAATAAAATAAAATAAAATAAAATAAAATAAAATAAAATAAAATAAAATAAAATAAAATAAAATAAAATAAAATAAAATAAAATAAAATAAAATAAAATAAAATAAAATAAAATAAAATAAAATAACACACACAGAGATAGCCTAGGGCGGAATTGAACCCTGGTCTCCTAGCTGTGAGGTCTGCGCGCTAACCACTCGCCCGCCGTGCCGCCCGGTTACCAATTAATTAGTCCAAAAATATTAAAAGACAAGTCATACAGCATTGAAAATGACATTTTTTTTTAAAATAACGGTACCTTAGCTTGCAGCCATGGGTCCTTGTAGTCCGTTTTGGAAAGCCGAGGAAATACAGGAATAGGTACAGATTCTGGAAGATCTCCACAACTCCATCAAACCAATCAGATTTGATTCTGAAAGTCCGCAGTCGAAGACAGCCCTCGTATTTTCATAAACAGTTCTTTCATCTGGGCTGCACAGTGGTTGAGTGGTTAGCGCACAGACCACACAGCTAGGAGACCTGTGTTCAATTCCATCTCTGTGTGGAGTTTGCATGTTGCATGGCGACTCCAAATTGTCCATAGGTACGAATGTGAGTGTGAATGGTTGTTTGTCTATATGTGTCCTGTGATTGGCTGGCCACCAGTCCAGGGTGTACCCCGCCTCTCGTCTAAAGACAGCTGGGATAGGCTCCAGCACCCCTGCGCGACCCTCGTGAGAATAAGCGGTAGAAAATGAATGAATGAGTCCTTGTATTCCTTTATTGTTGTTTGATGGTTGTAAAGATTGAAGCTGGTGAGACTTTGTGGGTTCGAACCCCAAACTCCCCAGAGGGGGAAAAGAAGCGAAACAAATAAGAAGGCTTGGAAGACGGAAACCATGACACGTAATAACACAGACAGAACATCAGTATTTTATTTATTATTTTGTTTGGGTCTGCTTTGGTTTGTTTTTATTTGTCATGAGTGGCTCCACAATGTCGCCTTTGCTGAATTGAACCCCAACTTAATATCAGTGCAACGTTTTTAAAAAAAAAGTGTGAATGCAAAGCTGTCCCTTGTCAGGAGTCTATGCATATTTTTGTTTTTTATGTATTTTAAAGTGAACAGTTCAGATGTGCTCTACAATTTTGAGTACATTTTCATTACGCAACAGCGGCTCATTTGACGTCCAGTTTTAGTAATCGTAGAAGTCACACGGATCAATTCAACCGAACATGGACATATTTGAAACCGAAACCGACATGTTTGTACTCTTCAAAGTGAGCGTTTCGAAGACGTCACTTGGCTCGACTGTTGCAACTTCGGCCAAAGTGATTACAGTATGGACTCCTGGCATTTGAAGAAGAAGAAGAAGTTTTTCCCTGGACTTTATTATTGGTTGAGATGACGCAACATGTGTAGCAAATCAGTCATTTGGAGAGGTTCATCCTCAGCATGTGGCGTTTAGATAAGCGGTCCTATTTTATGTATTTTTAATAAATGTACTACGTATATCTTACATACCAAACACCTGCTGTGTGGTACATTCATTCATTCGTTTTCTACCGCTTTTCCTCACGAGGGGTGCTGGCGCCTATCCCAGCTGTTTTTGGGCGAGAGATTGGGGTACACCCTGGACTGGTCGCCAGCCAATCACAGGGCACATATAGACAAACAACCATTCACACTCACATTCATACCTATGGACAATTTGGAGTCACCAATTAACCTAATTAACCTAATTAACGCTAATTAATGTTTTTGGAATGTGGGAGGAAACCGGAGTACCCGGAGAAAACCCCCGCATAAACCCACGCCGAGGGTGGAATTGAACCCTGGTCTCCTAGCTGTGAGGTCTGCGTGCTAACCACTCATCCACCGTGCACTGTGTGCCCAGTGGTTCCTAAAGTAGCCATGAGGGGATGAAAATGACAACATTTTTAGCACCTAACACTCAAAATTACGAGTGTTTCATCAAAGCTGCAGAGTTTTATACATTGGGTTCAAGTCCACTCCATCCCTTTCACCAAACGTTGTCATCGTAGAGGTATTTGGATTTATTACCATGTTGGAAAACTGCCATGCAGTCCAGTTTTCTGACGTGGAGGGAATCGTGCTGCTATCAGATACATTTAAAAACAACACAAACGAACATTAATCACGCAGGAACACAACCGCTGACATGAGAGGCTGTAATACAATGGGAAACCCACACCATGGCCTCCATTCAGAGACTCCATATTTCAAATCCCTGAGGGATTCCAATCCTTTAGATGAGGTCAGATGAGAGAATGATTCAGAAAGTAATAACATATCGATACAACACGATGATCAATGGGCTTTTGGGTGGGCTCGGATGCTTTTTAAACTAGGAAGTTGGTCAAGACGGCGAGGAGACTGGAAACCAAATGTACCGTAGAACCACCAGTTGATGACACTTCAGACAAAAAAGACAAAAGCATTTTTACATTTCTATCAGAACAGCCATGATTTAAGATATATTATTTCAATGACCCTGAAAACAAATGAAGGGAAATGTGAATTGAACTTTGTTTCTGTGGAAAGTAAATGTCACGGTTACGCATGTCGGCGTCACGGCGTGACCCCAGGATGCGGCGAGCAGGACCCAAACGCAAGTAAAAGTGTCTTTAATGGCTGATGCAATGCAGCAAAACAACAATGTTTGCAAGGTGCGAGGGATAGTAAATGCAAAGCAACAGAAAACAGAACAAAGTAACACAGGAAGTGAATACAAAATAAGGGCACGAACCAGGAACTAAGCCGTGAAAGGAAACTAAATGAACTGTCACGGAGGCTAACTTCCAGATCGTTACAGTAAAATAAAATTAAAATAGGTCATTTATTTTCTTCCACTTATCCTCACTAGGGTCTTGGGGGTGCTGGAGCCTATCCCAGCTGGGATTGAACTCAGGTGTCCTAGCTGTGAGGTCTGCACGCTAACCACTAGACCACCGTGCAGCCGACTAAAGGTCATTCATTCATTCATTTTCTACCGCTTATCCTCACTAGGGTCATGGGGGTTGCTGGAGCCTATCCCAGCTGGGATTGAACTCAGGTCTCCTAGCTGTGAGGTCTGCACGCTAACCACTAGACCACCGTGCAGCCTACTAAAGGTCATTCATTCATTCATTCATTTTCTACCGCTTATCCTCACTAGACTTTGAGCGAGAGGCGGGGTACACCCTGGACTGGTGGCCAGCCAATCACAGGGCACATATAGACAAACAACCATTCACACTCACATTCATACCTATGGACAATTTGGAGTCGCCAATTAACCTAGCATGTTTTTGGAATGTGGGAGGAAACCGGAGTACCCGGAGAAAACCCACGCATGCACGGGGAGAACATGCAAACTCCACACAGAGATGACCGAGGGTGGAATTGAACTCAGGTCTCCTTGCTGTGAGGTCTGCGCGCTAACCACTCGACCGCTGTGCAGCCCGGATAAAAGAACCGTTTATGAAAATACGAGGGCTTTCTTCGACTGCGGACTTTCATAATCACATCTGATTGTTTGATGGTTGTGGAGATCTTCCAGAATCTGTACCTATTCTGGAAGAATCTGTACCTACCATGTGTTTTGACTAATAATAAAACATTTTTCTTATTTATTAATTAGTGTTTTTTTAATAAAAATCCTGATCAAGTTAAGCCACCAATTTGAACCGTGAAGTGACGAGGGACGACTGTGGTAGCAAAGAGTAAGCCCACACACACCCACACACCCACACAAACACCGAGGACAGGCTGTGGGCTGGCTGATTTAGTGTTGCCAAGGGAACGAGGGTTTTCGGAGATTCTGCGCTCCAGATGTTTCACAAACAACACGGGGACTTCCTGGTTCCTGAAGGACTGAAAGCACACATCAGCCAGCCTTTAGCGTGCGCATGTGTGTGCACGAGTCTTACCGAGGTTCTCAGATGCTCGTGTTTGTCAGCTGTAACTCCATCAGCATGCGTATGACATCAGAAGAGACCTTGTTCAGACCCTTCCCTCCCAGCAGACCCAGATATTTTCAGAAAGTGTAACCCGCCCATTTCAGGCTTACACACGGACACACAACACGTTTGGTTTCTCACACCAATGTAGCATACTAGCATTGCTTAGCATCGGCATGTTCCCTCAACGCTCAAACAATCCTGATTACATTTAATATTTATACATGCAAATGACAACGTGACGGGGAGTCAGGCAGGAGGTGGAGTGTTTGAATCTCCGCTTCGGCATCTCTGTCTAGAGACATTGCTTATCCTCACAAGGGTCGCGGGGGTGCTTGAGCCTATCCCAGCTGTCTTCAGGCAAGAGGCGAGGTACACCCTGGACTGGTTGCCAGCCAATCACAGGGCACATATAGACAAACAACCATTCACACTCACATTCATACCTATGGACAATTTGGAGTCGCTAATTAACCTAGCATGTTTTTGGAATGTGGGAGGAAACCGGAGAACGGCTAGAACATGCAAAGAGATGGCCCAGGGTGGGATTGAACTCGGGTCTCCTAGCTGTGAGGTCTGCACGCTAACCACTGGACCACCGTGCAGCCTATACTAATGTTCGTTCATTCATTCATTTTTTACTGCTTATCCTCACGAAGGTTGTGGGGTTTGCTGGAGCCTATCCCAGCTGTCTTCGGGTGAGAGGCGGGGTACACCCTGGACTGGTGGCCAGCCAATCACAGGGCACATATAGACAAACAACCATTCACACTCACATTCATACCTATGGACAATTTGGAGTGGCTAATTAACCTAGCATGTTTTTGGAATGTGGGAGGAAACCGGAGTACCCGGAGAAAACCCACGCATGCACGGGGAGAACATGCAAACATGCAAGGCGAGGGTGGGATTGAACTCGAGTCTCCTAGCTGTGAGGTCTGCACGCTAACCACTGGACCACCGTGCAGCCTATACTAATGTTCGTTCATTCATTCATTTTTTACTGCTTATCCTCACGAAGGTCGTGGGGTTTGCTGGAGCCTATCCCAGCTGTCTTCGGGTGAGAGGCAGGGTACACCCTGGACTGGTCGCCAGCCAATCACAGGGCACATATAGACAAACAACCATTCACACTCACATTCATACCTATGGACAATTTGGAGTCGTCAATTAACCTAGCATGTTTTTGGAATGTGGGAGGAAACCGGAGTACCCGGAGAAAACCCACGCATGCACAGGGAGAACATGCAAACTCCACACAGAGATGGCCGAGAGTGGAATTGAACCGGAGTCTCCTAGCTGCGAGGTCTGCGTGCTAACCACTCAACCGCCATGCAGCCTATACTAATGTTAAAGAAGTAAAATACACCAAATTGTCATGGCCAGTAACGTGTTAGAATCTTATGTTTAGTTTTGTTTACATACACGAAGTCATAAAGGATTTTACACAGGAAGAGGCTGAGGATAAATGACATACCATAAGGATGGATCGCATACAAACATCTAAAAGCTTGGGTACACATTGTATATATACTCTTGGGTCATTAGTCTTTCAACAAGTTGACTTCTGATGTAGCTCTTTCCCCATGCATCAGCTGTTGAGGGTCAAGGGTCACACCTAAACTCTCTCTCTAAAGACCCATTTAGTGGACGTATGTACATGTTGTGTGTGCGTGCCCATATATGTACATGTAAGTCGGTTGGCGGTGCGTTTAAATGGTTTCTCGGGTTCAGCCCTAACACCAGCAGACGTCATGACACCATAATCACCTTAAGGCACGTGCACACACACCCCTTAGCGCTACGACATGAGCCCATGAAGGAAAATAAACAGTCCGAACTAAAGCAAACACATGGAATTACATCATCATAAAGCGTTTTATACTGCATTTTGTTACGTGCTGCTTTATGACGGAGAGTCACTATTGGCAAGTCTAATGCACGGATTGTCCAAAGTGCTTATACGCACAGAACAGGGGTCTCCAAACTACGGACCGCCATCCATTTTCAACTGGTTTAAAAATATCATTGACTACGGCCCGCCGTGCATACTATGTGTTTAACTGTTTAATACTCCGTGAGGCCGAATCTGGGAACGACATGACGCCCCTTCCACAAGGGCGATGGCTCAAACCAGGGGAAGGTGCACCGGGTCTGGATGACGGCTGGTATGAACCACGATATTGTTGGTCTGAACAGAGGGTCTAGTTAAAGACAAGGAACACAAAGTATGTAGAGTTTGAGGGGCTGCACGGCGGTCTAGTGGTTAGCACGCAGACCTCACAGCTTGGAGACCAGGGTTCAATTCCACCCTAGGCCATCTCTGTGTGGAGTTTGCATGTTCTCCCTGTGGGTGTTCTCCGGGTACTCCGGTTTCCTCCCACATTCCAAAAACATGCTAGGTTAATTAGTGACTCCAAATTGTCCATAGGTATGAATGTGAGTGTGAATGGTTGTTTGTCTATATGTTGTCTATAGGTTGTACCCTGCCTCTCGCCCGAAGACAGCTGGGATAGGCTCCAGCACCCCTGCGACCCTAGTGAGGACAAGCGGTAGAAAATGAATGAATGAATGAATGAAGTAGTATCAAGTCAAACTTCTGAACCAAGTACAAATACCAAACACAAAGTATTTATGGGGGAGGGACATTTTTTAAAATGCATTTTGCTTTAATTACAATTGACAGAAAGCACTTATTTGGTAGAATCTTTATTCATCAGCTTTATAAGACTAAGGTAACAATGAAACATCTCAGTAGTTAAATTATTATATTCTGTGTTTGGCTTATGCCAAATATGAAATCTGCAAATAATTTGTCCATATTATATTATCGTTGATTATGTTTGTAAATATCGATGTTGCCGGCAAAGTAATTTGAATTCAGGGAAAGAAGGAAGGAATCATTACGTTTCGGGCGCTCCACCCATTCCTCTACAAATGTCCAATTTCAGCAGAAATATTGAAAGAAAGATTTTGTTTTCTCTAAGTCACCCGTACTTTTGCTAATATACTCATTGGCTCCCCAGGTGACACCTCTGGCGCAGCCTAATGTGGTGTGAGGTCATGTTTCTAGGAATGGATGAAAAGGGAGGGATGGTGGGTGGGGGTTAGACTCTTGTAGAATCGTATCCCACAGCTGTGTGTCGTGTGTTTGATTCTAGAAAAGTAAGGAACTTCACCCTCGTATTTATCAACACACTTTTTCAACCCGGACACTCCCAGCCAGCAAAGAACCCAAGCGATACTTCATATCCAGTTACTGAAGAGGAAATGGACATTGTTGACGACATATAAACGTCTCACTTCCACGTCTTTTACACTTGCTGCAACCAAGTCCTGGTTTGACACAGATCTGTCCAGGAAAAAGATCGGCGCTCAAGTGTAAAGGATTAAGGAATCTACTCTAAGGGGAGTGAAAGTGCATGTGCAATCCATTTAGTTTGCAGGTTGGTATTTACGATAGATGGGATAATAGCACAGAAGAGTGAGGATCAGGGAACTATGGATGAGTTTCAAAGCAGAGCAATGCCTTAGAGTCATCCCAAAGAGGAGGCTAACATCACAATAAAAAGTCATGTAAGACTTCATTACCTGGTAATCTTGTAGAAAAACATCTCAAGTGAAATGGCTTGGTACATTTCTAAACCTGCAAACCCAAACATTGCAGCGCCCCATTTGGAGGCTCGCCTCTTAAACATGGCCGTGTTTATGCAGAAGGATTATGCAGCTACGGTCTCGTCGTCTTGACAACCCCGTAAAGCGTTTCATACCAAAAAACATAAAAAGTTGCCAAAAAACACACTCCAATAGAATTCATTAAAACATCATTTTGGTTCGGTTGCACAGCGGTCGAGTGGTTAGCGCACAGACCTCATAGCTAGGAGACCCGAGTTCAATCCCACCTTCAGCCATCTCTGTGTGGAGTTTGCATGTTCTCCCCATGCGGAGGGCTGCGCGGGGGACGAGTGGTTGCCTCACAGCTAGAAGACCCGAGTTCAATTGCCTTTTCTGTGTGGAGTTTGCATGTTCTCCCTGTGCATGCGTGGGTTTTTCTGCGGGTACTCCGGTTTCCTCCCACATTCCAAAAACATACTAGGTTAATTGTCAATAGGTATGAATGTGAGTGTGAATGGTTGTTTGTCTATATGTGCCCTGTGATTGGCTGGCGACCAGTCCAGGGTGTACCCCGCCTCTCGCCTGAAGACAGCTGGGATAGGCTCCAGCACCCCCGCGACCCTTGTGAGGATAATTGGTCGAAAATGAATGAATAATTTTGGCCCGGCTGTACGGCGGTCAAGTGGTTAGCACACAGACCTCACAGCTAGGAGACCCGAGTTCAATTCCACCCATGGCCATCTCTGTGTGGAGTTTGCATGTTCTCCCCGTGCATGCATGTTTTTTTTCCAGGTACTCCGGTTTCCTCCCACATTCCAAAAACATGCTAGGTTAATTAGCGACTCCAAATTGTCCATAGGTATGAATGTGAGTGTGAATGGTTGTTTGTCTATATGTGCCCTGTGATTGGCTGGCCACAAGTCCAGGGTGTACCCCGCCTCTTGCCCGAAGACAGCTGGGATATGAATGAATAATGTTGGTCCTTACACACCAGATTTGCTTGAGAACTACCTACGATGCTCGAAGTCGGAAGAATATGCGTCACACGCAGTACACAAGTATGCAGTAGTCCCAACAGCTTGACTGTAGCAACCATCAATAACGACAAAGATGGATTCTACATGCTGTTGTGAGGAGATTCGGGAGGAGAAGACGGCTTTCATTCTTCATGGAACATCACAGGTTGGGTTTGCACTGACTGCACTTTTAGGTGTCCTATACAAATGCCTGGCCACACTGTTTCGACACTGGTACAGAATATTACCTCCATCCAACCAGAGAGACCACAAGAGGTCAATTGAAGCCCACCATGTATTGTAAGGTAACATTACATTTTTTTGTGCAAGATGATTGTTTGGGGGTTACCACAGTGCCACATTGTGCAACTGTTTTGGACTGCAACATATGACCAACAATAACAAATGTATGTACAACATGGAATAAATGTGCATATTCTGCCCTCTAGTGGACAAAAGCTAGCAGAGCTTTAGCATCTGGGACTTTCAATGCACAACTTGGTCTAAATTGGTCAAAATTTGATGTGTCTTTATCAAGTGACTTCTGCATGGACACTAAAATGTTTTAGTGAACAGTAATTGTCTTAATTTACATATACAGTCATAGAAAAAAATATTAGACCACCCTTATTTGTTCACTTTATTGATCCATTTTAATGCCTGGTACATCTAAATATATACAATATACATTAAATGGTTGTGGGAGGTGTGGGTGACACATTTATTAGCTCAAAGGCATTCACAAGGAATAGATCCACTGTTTTAGACAGCTAATAGCGTGAAATGGATGATAAATCATAATGAAAAATTGGGCAAGGGAGGTACTGTGTGTTTGCAACCATCCATGTCATCTAATTTTGACTGTGATGAATTTAACAAAAAAATTATTGCACTCTGTATCATTTATCACCCCGACTTGTCGGACAGCTTAATCAATGAATGGCCATGCTTTAATTCATCATCTGCATGCTTTGCATGAATACTGGTTATCATGCAGTGATTCTTGTGAGGTTTGATGAGTTTCAGTTAAAACAAAGTAACTGCACAAGTCTTCTAAAAAAAACTTGAAAAATACGAATATCATTCTTTAAAGACTTAAACCTTAAATAAAGAATGGTAATTGTTACATCATTTTCAGGTAGATTGTACTTTTGTACTTCCTTTAGAGTGTTTACATTAAATCAGCTGTTTATTTCGTGTTCCCCCTAACTTTATTATTATAAAAAAAGGTTTTATTATTATTATAAAAGAGCAGCAATCGCAATACAATCGGAAAGGGAAACAACAAAACATTCAATTCTGGTTATTCGCTCGGACGCCTCAGCCCTTGTGACCATAAGTGGGTTTGATGGTTATGTTATGACACTTTATGACACTTGTTTTTCCCACGACACCCGAAGGCGGCATTGAAGCCAACAACCGGGGGTAGAAAAAAGGGAAAAGGCGGGCTCAAGTTCCGCCTTGGTGTGACGCATGTCCCATGCTACGGTACGCCATTTGTGTCTAGCTACAAAAAGCGCGGACGGTGGAGAGATTAGCAAAATTGGAGGTACGTTTGTGTTTTTAGTCGCATCCTTATATAGCATTGGGTTGTGTGTTTTGCATAGATTTGATTGTGTAATCAGTTGTCATTATGTAAGTGAATTGTTGGTCACGTTACTGCACAGTGTCACGCTGTCAATGTTAGCCTCCTTTTTGGGCCTCTGTGCTGCCGTCGTTTTCTTGGTTAGATAGTGATTAAGACCCGCCTATTCCTACGCTGTGATTGGACGACGAGTCAGATGGTGGAATTGTATTGGCCAATGTGTCGACATTTCAAAGTAGATGAGAATGAAGTTGCTAGCTAGCAAATGCTGTTCGATGGTAGCACTAAAACAAAATTGTACCTCTTTAATGTCACAATAAAACTCGAGTTAGACTATTAGAGTGTTAAGCCACGTCGTTTGCTGTGCCAACTAAGCCTTGGTGTGTCGTGGTAGTTGTTAGCACTCACCTTCGCTACTGTTTGGTCAGCTCAACCTTACTTTGCAGCTAATGCTAGTAGCAGTGTTAGCAAAACCGAGCAAAACTATGGAAACCAGAATGTTACTTCCAACCAATCATGTTATATTGTTATTTCTGCGGCGGTTTCATAATATTTGGTTGTAACTGCATTAAATTAAATGCAAGCGTTTGTCCTTCCATTGTGTCCACTGCAAATATTGCACTTGCTTTTACGCAAGTACGAGAAAAAGTGTCTTGAGGGTCAAAGCTCATGTTGCAGTGGACCATGCAGACACTAAATAATAATAATAATAATAATAATAATAATAAAAATACACGCTCTTGACATTTCCTGCCACCACACTAGATAATAAATAAAGGTTAAAGTAAATAAATGTTTTCCCCGTTTCATTATAAATTATGACGCAATTTTGCATAAACAAATGAGCTACAGAAATACAATAATTTACGTTATTCAAATACCACATTTTCGCCCATCTGTCACGATTTTCACTTATTACAATATTCATCGGTACGTTATATTTATCAGTGACAATACTTGAAACCGAGCACAATAATTTTAAAGTAGATGCGAAATTCTACTTCCGGATTCACATTTCCGTTTTGTTCATGATGTCCTCATAGCAGACAGTTAGAAAATATAACAGAAGAAAAGTTTTTACTATAAAGCTGCCTGAATTGTGCAATTAAACAACAAAAAAACAACGCCGAATGTAAACACTAGATGGCGACAGTATCACGTATTTGACCAGAAAATATTGCTGGGAAACTTTATCATCTGTAACTTGATTACAATACATTTGTGGTTGAACTATAATTCTTTTTTTATGGTTCTGAATTGTATTTGAGGTACATTGAGGCAGCCAAATTAAAGTGTGCATCATATCGTTTCACATAGGTGCTTGATTCATCTTCAAGTGGAGCCATTTTCACAGCTTTATGTAAAACATATACATCAGAAAAGGAGGCCGGAGATGCCGAACAACGGACAGCCAGATGACGTGGAGATGGAGGATGCACAAGTCAACTCATCCAGTACAATTCTGAAGCCTGAAAAAGATGATGCAGCTTCCACGCAGAACCTACAACGAGGCTCTGTGAGTGAAAACGAGACCACTCAATGCAGCGTTTGTGACTTCTCAGCAAAATGCCCAAGATCACTGAAGATTCACTATGCAAGGAAACATAAGAGGATCGCTACAGAAAATATAAAAACAGCCGAGGATAGCGAAAACATCTCAGATGACAATCCAGGTGAAGTTCAAAAAGAGATCGACATGGAGATAGAAAGTGCGACTGAAGTTCAACAAAACATTGAATCCAATCCAAATCTTGAGACTAATGAGCCGAGCTCAGCTTCCCATGATGATGGTTTAAGTAGCAAGGTGCCGGCATCGGCAGAGCAGACCGTATCCCCTCAAGAGAGAAGAGTGAGCAAACGAACCCCCAAACCCAAGATTATCTACTCATGCAACTACTGCGGACAGGAGTTTAGGGACCAGTCTCCTCTTGATGTACATATCCAGAGATACCACAGCAAAGACACACCATACACATGTGAGTATTCGCTCTATTTAGTAACGTAGCTCAACATAACAAAAGTTTCTTCATGATGAAATATTTTGTATGGACTGTCTTTCAGTTGGTGCTGAAGAGAACATGGACGAAGAAGAGGAGGCTGAAGACGCGGAAAGTTCTTTAAAGATAAACCCCGTACAAGTGATGCTGAAACATCCATTGACCAGAACTCAACTGAAGTGCGCAAACTGCGATTTCAAGGGATTCACGCGCTCCTTGCTGGAGAGCCACGCTCGCGTCAATCACCCCGGCTCGGATTGGTACCGCTGTAAATTATGTAACTTCTTTTCCGCTACTTCTGAATGGATGGACAGACATCTTTGCTCGGACACCCACATGCAACATCTGGCCAGGCAGAATAGTGAAGCGTCTTCCAGCCCGGCGGAGTACGTTGAGAGGGTAAACAAAGGGGACGGAAGCGGAGACGGCATGGCTGTCGTGGCCCAGGGAATTAAAGAATCCATGGAGGCAGCTCAAGCTGTAGCGGAAGAAGAGGAAGAAGAAGACGATGCGGAATTGGAGCCTCCAAAACGGAAAAGAGGGAGGCCAAAACAAGTGTCTTCAACCAAATGTGGTTATTGTGGCTTAATTGTATCTAATGCCACGAACCTCGGTATCCATGTCCGGCGTAAACACAGCAAGGAATATGTTTACCGGTGTACCGTGTGCAATTACAGCTGTGTGACCAAAGGAGACATAGATCGTCATTGTATCACCAAAAAACACATGAAACGTGTTCAACAGTGTGCAAACAGCCCTGCCAAAAATCTTGAACGCACTTCATCTCAGGAACCCACAGATACACAATCCCCGGAACCGAGCGAAACATCACAGACCGCAGAAATACAGCAGGACTCACAAGTCGGCAAAGAAGATCAAGCGGTGTCACGCACGAGCCCACAAGAAGAACAATATGGCCGTGTTCTTTGCAGCCAATGCGATTTTGTAGCTCGCTCAGTCTCCTCCCTCTCTCTTCACGTGAAAAGGAAACACAGCAGAGACTATGAATACGTCTGTCTGGCATGCAAATATTACGCTTTAACGAGCAAGGAAATGACTCACCATGCCAGCACGGAGACACACAAGGAAAAAAGCCAGATATACATGGCATCGCAGGAGAATGGCGGTCAAATATCAGCACAGGTCAAGGATCCTGGTGGCGCAATGGTTCACCCAGAGTCTGAACCTTTAAGCCCCCCAGAACAATCAAAGCAAAGTTCAGAACAAAGCCATGAAGAAAAATGTCAGGACACAGTGGCACCTTTTGTCAATACTAAGACTGTTGATGCTGCAGAGGAAAATGAAGCAGAGAACATTACCTCTTCCTCTGCTGATGTTCGAGATCCAACCGAGTGTGCAGTAACACAAACTGCACCGTCTGATCCCGTGTCCCCGACAGAGATTGAACTTGTAGTTCAGGAGTCTCAACACGTGGAAGGGTCGGTTCCGAAACCGTCCAGCGCTCCAACTTTTGATGCCTGCATTGTGTCCGTGAAGAACCTTGCTCAGCAGGAGAAGGCACGTTTAGAGGGCCAGGACGCTGTTGAAGGTCTAACAAGAGAAGCAGCAGAATCCTCTGTGCTGCTGTCCCACGTTTATGTTAAAAAGTTTGAACACACGGAAAGGAAATCAAAGAACGAGGCCAAACTGAGCAGCACCGGAATCCGCTGCGACGACTGCGGCTTTTTGGCCGACGGCCTCAGCGGTCTGAACGTCCACATCTCGATGAAGCACCCGACCAAGGACAAGCATTTCCACTGCTTGGTGTGCGGCAAGTCGTTCTACACCGAGAGCAACCTGCACCAGCACCTGACCAGCGCCTCCCACATCCGAAATGAGCAGAACAGCCTGGAAGAACGAGTCGAAGGCGGCGCGTGCTTCAAGTGCACCAAATGCACGGACCGCTTCGAAACGGAGCAAGACCTGTTTGTTCACATCAAGGAGAAACATGACGAGCTGCTGAGACAAGTCAACAAATACGTATTGGAGGACACCGAACAGATCAATCGCGAGCGGGAAGAGCACCAAGGCAATGTTTGCAAGTACTGCGGGAAAGTGGGCAAGAGCAGCAACTCCATGGCTTTTCTGGCTCACATCCGCACACACACCGGTACGTATGTACACGCTGCATTTGTGCATGTCATTTTTAACTCGCATGTAACACAGAAAACATATGGAAAACACACACGTGTTAACATACAAGGATATTCCTAATATAAACAAATAGACACTACAGTACATTACCCGCTCTCCTAATTTTGTCACATTGCAAGGGCATCCCTAGTGACCACCCTACAGATTTCAGTGGAATTTAGGTCTGGGCTTTCTGTTTTTTAATTTTAGCCCAAAATTTTAGCCCAAAATTTTAGCCCAAAATTTTAGCCCAAAATTTTAGCCCAAAATTTTAGCCCAAAATTGACTGGTATTTGGAGCTGTTCATAAGTTCACACCAAAGCCCCAAACAAAAACATGTTGCTCCCATCACCATGCATCACTGTTGTCATGGTGATTCATCCGGGTCTGTGATGAGGCGCTACGCTAATCTGATTTTTTTTTTCTTCCTTGCTACAGCAGAACAAGACAATGAGGAGTCTAATGATATTGATAATAATTAGGCCTGTCAATCGATTAAACTATTTCATTATGATTAATTGCATTTTGTCCATAGTTAACTCAATTAATTGCAGATAAAGGGTTTATCTATTATAAATAGGGATACAAATGATTTGATACACATGTAGAGACAGGTTAAGATATGATTCAAAAATGAAATATTTCCAAAACAGAATGATTTAGTATGATTTGATTCAGTGTGATTTTGTTTCCTTTAACAGTGCAATATTATTTTTGACAGCAGTAATTATAATACTACAACAATCCAGTGTAATATCTTCAAATCATAAGGGTATGGCCCTGAATATGGTGTGTGTGTGTGTGTGTGTGTGTGTGTTTGCGTATGTGCACACATGTGGGGACAAAAAAATCATCCCAGAGAATTGGAATCTCACGATTCCCAGTTTATGCAAACTGGTGGCGCCCTAATGTTCACTACCTAGTATATACAATGCAGCCATGCTCGCTACGTTTTTTGGCGCACTCTGTGGTTTTAAAAGCAGGTCACATCTCTTTTCCACATTAAAATGCATGATCAGAAGGTGCTCTTACTCTGAAACTGACAAGTTGTTTAATGTAAGTAAAAACCTGACAATTATACAGATGGGATGAACTGTTAGTGCCATGGCACGGCAGACTGGATTGGGCCATAAAATGAAGTGAAAGTGCAAAGGCACTGTAGCGTGGAGTGGCCCATAAAATGCTGGTGTAGGGGAATCTTGCATCTATGTGCTTGATATTATAAAGTTGCTGTTTAAAAAAAAAAACAACTTCAGATTTAGGTAATCATCTTTCACATCAACACAATATCAAATCAGTGTTTTATTGTTAAAATGTAAATTGAGAGGATCAAGCATACTCAAGTCGCCCTAATGGGGATAAGCGGCATAGAAAGCAGACGGACGGAAGGCAATTCAGTGTTGTTATCATGTCTTGAGGGATAATACGCCATTGTTTTTGTTTTCCTGCTCTCACTTTGAGTTCATTTAACTTGTTACCACTAAATATTAGTTCCTTACAGCATTTTGATGAATGGAATTCCTCAATTAAGTTAAAATCATAGGTGAAAGGGGCAGATACAACCCTTTTTGTTAACAGAAAATGGCACTTTCTTGGGGAATTTTACCACATCATCCACAATCACATACTGTATATGTCTTCCCAACAATGCTCTGTTTGCATATAATGAGACGTACATATTAATTAATAATACATTTGTACATCGCTTTTCAAAATACTCAGACACTTTATAGAAGAATGGAGTTGAATAAAAGCAAGTAAACAGAGTAGAAGACACACCAAAATACAACATTCATTGGTTAATACACAGTTAAAACATGAGTAAAAGCGGGGGTGGGGCACAGCTGTCAGATATAAAACGTTAGACATTAAAAACAGATTTAAAGAGGTGGGTTTTTAGTTTAGTAATCAAGCTAAGGCGACTTTTATTATTATTATTACTATTATTAACATTGTTACGCCAATCAAACTGTATACGTTACTCATTTATTTACACCTTGACACATTCAATGGCTAGCGACTAGCTTCACCACACACTCGTCCACAGTGCATCCCAACAAAGTTAATGCTAGGTGTAGGCGTATGTGAAAACAATGCACAATGCAGTTTTGGTAATGCTTAAAAAGAACCAATGTTATCATGAATGTGCATGTGTTACTACATGTTCACAGCACGTATATAAAACAATAATAGCTTTTTTGAGGTGTTTTAATCGCAGTCTTTGTAGGCAGCATAGGTGCGACATGTCTGTTTTTATATCTTGAACGCACAGAAAATAGAGACGTGTGTGTCAAGTAAGGATGGCGGATGATGAGCAAACTTCCCCCAAATTGCCCCAGTTTTCCTTTTTAAAGCTAGCGTCTGCTACATCCAGGTAAAAGCCGTTTCAGTAGAGGTGACGCTAAAGACTGATTGGGCTTCACAACAGCAAGAGAAACGCTAATGGACCGCAGATTGGGATTCCCTGAGCAACGCTTGTATGGTCAGAGACATGTGCGACTCATAATTGATGTGTCCATTACCAAGACTCAGTTGTAATTATAGTCAATAAGTCTCTGTAAATGTGTTAACGCTGAGGCTAAAAGCATTGGAGGTCCAAAGAGAGGTGGGCTAATAATTTAAAATAATCAATGCAGACGTATTCAAAGCCTTTAATTTCCCTTGTGTCTGGATGTCCACAGTTGTGTACGTGTGCGAGCGGTAGAATGCGTAGCGAACGTGCGTATATGTCAGCCTTCATGGCTAGTTGATTATCCCCAATCCATTAAGATTTATCCTGTCATTTATAATGCAAAGCAGAGACTTGCTCTGGGCTCAGGCTAGGAAATGTTCGACAGGTTAAGAACATACGGCGGTCTGTTACATCTCCCTGACCATGTGTATTAATTGCTTTTAAAATCAACTTAATGCAGGAATGGGATGTGAGGGAACCATCAATAAATGCCCTTCTCGCCTTCGAATGTTTCATTCCCACTTCTGCTCAAACATTAATGAGACTCGGATTCCATAATCCATTTTGTGTGTCTGGCTGGCCTACGTCGGTATTACAGCTTTGTTGCGCGCCACAAGTCCCCGCAACGGTAATCATTTTAATTTGTCAGTATTGTTGTGCCAAATCTGGTCTCTGGCTGCCAATATTTAACTGGTCAAAGCTGCGAGAATTGGAGGTTAAATACAAGATTAATGTTGAGCTCCTAATAACGGTGTCTATAAATTCCTACCTGACAACAGCATTATTCTTTTGCAGTCAGTGTTACTTAGGAAAATGAAATCTGTGACTCCGCAGTGCTGAGCGATGTCAACAGGTCAAGGGCGTATCGAGCTTTCAAAAGAATTTAGTTGGCCTTTCTGAAAAAAAAAAAAAAAAAAAAAAATGGTCATGAAATGTTGGTTTTCATTATGGTGGAAAGCAACAATTTTTCTTAATTTTGACAGCATATGCCAGTTGTTATTATTGCTTAAGTTCCCTCATTATAGTGAGTTATTAACTTTTTATATGGCAGTCATTTATTCTCGGAATTTGTTTATGGGGCTGTGGAGCAGCGCAATGGGGGTCTGCCAGTTTGGAGGCTGAGAGCATGTCCAGATCCTTTTAATTACGACCTAGTTTTTATCCTCTTGATTAATCACTGAAATCAGAAGAAGCTAGTGGGAGGTTGCACACAGATTTGTCAATTTGTCCCTTAAAGGAAACGTGCGCACATTTCCATTTTGCCAATGAGCCTGCCACTGGAATTTGCATTTTTAGGTAAATTGGTCACTTTTTCACTTGAGTGGTTTGTCTGACTTAAGACTGAGCATCAAAGTAATGGGTCCACATGGTGAAAGGACTTGTGATATAATATGATATACATAAAAAAAAAACTACTCCAAGCCCATTGCTGGCAGCATTCGTCAAAATGTTGTACATGTTGCAGGCAGGATTAGATGGATGGGACCAAATACACACAATTAAAACATAACCACCTGTTTATGTTTTTGTAAAAGTATAAACTTGAAATCATGCTTATTTCAACCATTTTCTAGAACTTTGTTTTAAAGAAAATGTACTGCCACCACCATCGCAGATGCTTGGCTTAAACCGTTGCATTGTGTATGGGCGTGCAGCTAAACATCACATAGGCTCCAGTCACTTCTCAGGAAATGAATTAATCATTGGCGATCTCATCAGGGACACGAGGGAGCCACATTGCCCCGTGTGGAAAGCAGTATTAATTCAACATGACACAGCATTGATGGTCATTTTCAGTTTCATGACGGGTGTTTAAGTGGAGTGGTGAAGTATTAATGTGATAAGATGTGAGAACTGAGGGACGGTTCATCTTTTTTTTTTTCTGCCATGACTCATTCAAACCATTCGTACAAATCAGCTTCCAACGCAGCCATCTCTTAAACTCAAATTTTCGATTTTTTGTGTGTGAGCAAAAAGGAAAGACCTAAAAACTAAACTACAGAGAAATAAATGAAAATTAAAAATGGATGTTCCAATGTCTCGTCTCATTGGCAGATGTAAGGATGAGACCGGATGCCTGCTGTGATTTGAGTATTAGCATGTGTAGCGTATGGACATCTGAAGTGATGCTTTTGCCTTTGCCGCAGAGCATGTGTAAACCCTCCCACCCTCCTGTGTTTATGGGCCTTGTTAGCACGCGCTAGCCTTTCAATCTTCGTTACCGGCTTAAGATTCAATGTGTCATACTTCCAGCACACAGCAAGTGAACCGTGACTGAACGAATTAGTAATCTACATAAAGTGCTTAATCAATTCCACTGCTGCCCCTAGAATAAATATTGCAGGATGTTTTGGAATATTCACCAAGAGAGAGTGTCGTTTTGCACTGAGATGCCAAAGTGGATGTCATACAAGGCCGGTATCGTACTGCCTAGCATTGGCCCGCACTGAAAGTATAGAATATAAAGCAGGGGTCTCAAACACGTGGCCCGCGGGCCAAACGTGGCCCGCAGGGCACTAGTTTGAGGCCCCCGCCTTGATATGAAAGTTTAATGTTAGTGCGGCCCCGTGCAAGTTTGATATGGATGCTGTATGGTATCATGTACCCAGAAAAAATTATTACGTTTCATTAATGTTCATGTTAAAGGTTAAATAACCGTTAATAGTTATCCTCCCTATCCGTGTGGAAGTGGTAAGTTTTTGGCTATTTAAGTTTAAAGGAAATAACTTGAAGGCCACCGTTTAGGTCGCTAGCTCTCCAGTTTGCGAGTTAGCATGTTTCTCAAGACCCTGCAGTTGCGCAATATGTTGTAAATAAAAAGAGTACTGTACGGAGTAGAATACCCAGTGTCATTACGGTACAGGCCAAATATCTGGACTTACACAACATAGTAACTGATGGTTCCAACTCAATTAATAAGGCAAGAAATTCCACTAAGTTACCCTGACAAGGTGCACATTTCAGGCCAAATAAGTAAATTAATATTTGGGAAAAACTGTAAACACAACTTTTAGAGTACAGGTACAATACCATAAATAATTGGAGCAAGCTATGTTCGATACAACAATGCTTTGCTTCTGTTGCTTTGTGTATAAAATATATAAAGAACCACAACCCCATCACCGAGAATTTGAACCAGGCTCATTCAACATTGGATCCGACCCTCACAATGTGTTTCTTATTGGACACATTTCCATGGAAACGTTCTAAAAAAGATATCCTGTGTGAGCAATGACAAGGTTTGAGTCATGTCAAATGTCAAAAGTAATGACAATGTATGCCACTCTTTATAGATACTTTATAAATACTGCAGATGCCAGCACTTCGCTTAAATGAAGGATGGCCATCAGATGCTGCACCGCTCTCTCAATGTGCCTCGCCCCCGGACTTATTAATGATAATAATTAGGGGGAAACCTCCTTTTGAAGCCTGCCTAAGTGATTAGTCCTTTAATGATGGAACGCTTGGTAGTGGGCACACATATAATTGATTTATGTTTTTGCCTTGACCTTTTAAAATCCAATTTACACATCCACAGGCAGGGGAAGAGTAGGTAAGAGTAGAGGTGACTGACAAGAATGGATGGAGAGTGAAAGAGGAGATACTTGGTACTCGGAGTGTGACTGTAGTTTTTACGTCAATTAGATTGAGCACATCTGGTTTTATGATACTGAGAATCAATCTTTGGCTGGTTAAATTGAAGTAGCACAGCAGTAATGGCGGCCGTACACACATGCTGTAATAGTATTAGGAAAACTAAACTGTGACTTTTTCAAATGTATATAGTTGTTAATGTTTCATATGTCAATGTCCAACTTTACAGGATCCAAGCCCTTTCTTTGTAAGATCTGCCACTTTGCAACTGCTCAGCTGGGTGACGCCAGGAACCACGTGAAGAGACACCTGGGCATGCGAGAGTACAAATGCGACATCTGTGGGTGAGTTTCAGGCTTCGCAACGTTGCTATTTAACCATCTATGTGGTTTCACGCCTAGCATAGTCAGATCATTGGAAATCTGAGTGTACCTAAAAATCCACAGCACAGTAATCCCTCATTTATTGCCCAGCCGTGATAAGTGAATTTATGCAAAGTAGGATTCCTTATTTATTAATGAAATATTTTTGTAGTTGGAGCACAGAAAACCTGTTACGACCTTCTAAATATGTTTTTTGTTTGAGTCCTGTTGACCTGATATAACACCCCTATAGTCATCTTTAAACTCATATAATCCAATATAGGAGACATAATGACACAACATAAGATATTAGCCATAGCACACACTCACACGTTAGCACCAGGAGAGTTCCTTCCATTTTCCGGACAGCATACTTCCTGAGGTGGCTTTTGTCTCATCAATATACTGTAAGGACGACTGAATGACACCCCATCAGGATGTCAGACACAGCATCAACACTTCAGCACTTCCTAGTTCTCATTTCCTAAAAGCTTGCTCTGATCCAACATATAGAAGGTCACTGCCCTCTATAGCTAACGTGCTAAACGGCAGCTCAGAAGTACACAAAATGCTAAATATAGACAGAGAATGTGTAAACTTTGCTTGTGCTTAGGCTGTAGTCTTTTATTTTGAAAAACCGTGATAGAGTGAAGCCATGAAATTTGATCCACAAAATGGCGATTGACGACTGTATTTTGCTTCTGCTGTTTTCCCGCAGTCGGAAAAAAACATTTTCGATACCGTTTGTGGGACTGTCTGTATGCGAACCACAGCAACTAATTTTCTACAGCATTTAATGAATTCTGAAATTTATTTTCAGTGCCATGATTTAACCTTCTTTGTAATTTAATCTGTATTATCAGGAATGATGAGCCTGTAAATACCAAGTAGTGTAAGGTTCCTGTAGTCTAAACACACAAGGCTCCTCCAAAAGTTCAAAGTTCTGGGTTCGTTCCTACGGCGAAATAAGAGTTCTTCACATCCCGCCCCCTTGCACCATCTTACGTGTAATTATGTTGTATTCAATTAGTTTTATTTCCGCAGTACAGCCCCACGCAGCCTTGCGGAGTTCAAATGCTTGCATTAAAATGTTAAATATACAGTTGGAGAAATACTTCATTGTTGAGTTTGCAGTTTTTCACCATCAAACGTATATGGCTCCAGACTCCTAAAGATGAAGACGTATGTAAAGATATTACTTTTTCTCTCTACGTATTTCTCTGTAAGCGTTTCCACTTAGTTCATTTGCAGGCCAAGTTTGTTCCGCGAAAGCCGAGCTGAGTGAATGTGTTTATTTGCTCCAACTGATGTTTGCAAACATATTACAGCGGGAGAAAACAAGCTTTGGTTTAAGCACGGCTTTTCCTTTAATGAGAAGAAATGCTCATGTTTCACGAGCTCTCCAGCGAAAACCCCCCCTCTTCTCCCAAGTGCTACAAATGTGACACTTTACATAGCCGCATATACATATGGAACACTTCTCCAATATGTCTTTAAATGGCACTACTAAATACAGCCCCTGCTTTCACAAATCATGCAGACGGAGGAGCCATGTGCTGCCATGTGCGGCCATTGGTGACAAATCGGCCCTATGTGTGCTTTCATTACTGACTGATCACCAGGCCATCCCTCGTCTTGAATAAAGAGCAGCAAACACAAAGAAACCCCCCAGAAACACCCTCATTAAGGCCAGAGCCACACATGCACACAGCCCCAACTTTTCCCGTTTGATGATTTATCCTTAATCTAAATTGAAAGCACATCGCTAATGGATGACCGCATTGCAGGTATAATGTATAACGTGATTACACGTTTTGGTAGACCTAGAAAACTAAGATTATTGTGCATTTAAAATTTGCATTTTCCGCTATAGTTACTAATGATGGTCCGTTGCCATTCTGTTTCATTAAGTTGTTGTGTTATTTTGTCTGTTTTTGTTTTTTTTTTTCTCAAAACATGCCATTAATCGCTTTGTTTCCCTTGTTAAACTATCAGAAGATAACATTACCTGGGTTCTAACGCTGAGTGAATGAATGTGCCGGATCGCAGCTGTCCACTTCATTTTAGCTTTCGCCCCCTGAAGTTGATGTCTTATCAGGAGCGAGGAAGTTGTTGATCGTTAAAGATCATATTGCTGTGGCATTTAATTAAGAAATGCTAATGCAGGGCCAGGACACATTGGAACTCTTGACCATGCTGTCAGTCACACCAGAACGGGCCGGTCTGCGTCTTGCTCATCACCTCGCCGTCACGCAGTCCTGTCAGGGATATTATCTATCTATCCACGGATCCGTATGTCTTTATTCCACAACAAAGAGATCTGTTTTTAATTTGCCTATAAAGAACTCCTAAGGTGCAGCAACAGCAGAAAACACAAATTGGTTGTTAGCATGCACGATAAGATTTCTCATATTTAATTGGTTAAAAAAAAAGAAAAAAAAAAGTCCACCAGCATGTGAGATGGTAGATTCCTGTGAATTCCTCCCAGCGTGTTTTGTCCACAGTGGGGCTGGGTCATTTAATGAGCCTCCTCTTCCTCTACTCCATCATCTCCCAGAAAGGCCCTGCGTTCAGCATTTTCACCCTCCTGCTCTCTGGTCCGGACGGACATCCAGTGCTGTTGTAGGTGTTAAATTATGCATAAACAATCTAAATGCTTTGAGGCATTGGTTTAATATCGGCCCTCGGCCCTTGCCTTACTACTGTAGTATTAACACTATCAAAGGAAGGGATTGTTCTCATGTGGAATGCTTTTTGTTATTATGAGTCATAAACTGCTTGTTTCCAAGTGTCACTTCATGAATTTGAGCAGAACTTTAAAAAAGTTTGCAGTTTACCTTGCTTGTATTTCCTGTAGAGCAGGGGTCGGGAACCTTTTTGGCTAAGAGAGCCATGAAGGCCAGATATTTTAAAATGTGTATCTGTGAGAGCCATATACATTTTTAAACATTGAATGCAATAAAATGTGTACATTTTTATGTAAGACCAACAGTTTTAGATATAATGGGCTCTAATTACGTAGACCAGGCACACTACCCCACGCCAAGGGGGTGTGGCCAGCACACTTTTGTGAGCAGCGCAGTGTCCAATAATAAATCAAATACTTGCTTCCATTAATGCAACTTCTGCTGCTGCATGGTTTTGCACCGTACTCCGTATATTTCATTCTTTTGGCCATCTTTGCCAGAAGGCTTGGTTCTGCAGCTTTAGCTAGGTGACTATTTGACTAAAGGAGGAAAGTTTACATTTACATCTTAATGACCGAGGTACACTACCGCATTACCCAGTAATAATCGAGTTTTGGTGTTTGACCTGGAAAATATCATCAGGAAAGATAGATATGGTCGGCCGTATTGCAGTAGAAAATAGATGGACGGATTAAAATGCATAAGAAAGTTGTTGATTTTTAATATTTTTAACAGTGATTTCTGTGATGTTTACTTTAAAATGTTAGCAAACATACATTTTTATTGTGGTAAATGCTTGAGAGCCAGATACAGTCATCAAAAGAGCCCTACCTGGCTCCCGAGCCATAGGTTCCCTACCTCTGCTGTAGAGGTTTCCTCCCACTCGGATTTTACTTCAATTGACTTAGTATCGGAGAGAATATTCATACAGTATATCTAGTCTTGATTTCATGTTGGGTGTGTGATTTGACTGTTAACAGGATGGGGCTGGCTCATGTCAGCATTTTTATGTCCCCTTGTCTTGTGAGATTGTCTGGTCCGCTCCCAGAATAGCCCATCAGTTCCGCCTTGCGTGGCTCATCCGCTGTAATGTGCCTTAATGCCCGGGCCTTATACGAGAAGTGTGAGGTTTGGCGGTGACAGTAGAGGAGCATCTTAACTTGCTGCTTATCCGGAGAAACCGTCACTTCATTCAGACCCTCTATTGTCTATCCACACCCCTCAGCTCCTTTGACGTGATTCTCCGTAATCCTCCAACAGATTCTGGTTAGAAACTCCCTGAGAACTATTTTTATTTCCCCCCCCTTCTTTGCTTCCTCTCATTTAAACATTAATGGTTGTTGCAGATGAAGAGAAGGATCCCTATGAGGATGATTATAATGTCACTCCACTGATCTCCCGCCGCCCCGAAATAATTGTACATCATCACTTCATAACGTGTCACAGGGACACGTTGGTGGCGTGCAATTAAAACCGCAGAATATAATACACCAAATTACTGCCTGTCAGGCATATATAAAAACACACACAGTGTTTGAGTTACACGTAATCATTGTGAACATTAGCGATTTCGCTAAGATCCCTCCACCCCACCCCCACTTTTTTCCTCATATAGCATTAAACGTACTGATCCTCGCAAGCTTAGCGGTCGGTACGGTCGGTGGTACGCCAGCTTCATCTTAGTGTTGGACCTTTGCATATTATGCACATTATGTTGTATATTTTGCATGCTATTATCCGTATTACAAGTAGTGTTTTGTGTTGAAAGTGAGTATTATTAAGCTCAAATTTCTGAATTATATCTTTTGATTTTCTTAAGCATCAGATGTAAGTATATGAATAGGTTTCATTTTTATTTTTTCGTTATTGAATGCGTGTCTGGGTGCATGGTCCTTTTCAGTTTCTGTTGTCCCCTTCACCAAAATAAACACATTATGCTCTGATGCATTTAACTGAATTTAGTACACCATTATTGGAAATGAAATGAGTAACACTAAAGGTCATTTGGAAAATAATGCAGCCAGGCTGGTCCGGAAAGGTTAAGTATGTGACTGAGCAGTTCTGATGATAACAAGGGCTGTGTATGGCTCGGAGAGCTTGGTGTGGTCTGGTTTGACTCGGTACTCTGTGATCGCTCTTTATGACCGAGACAGCTTTACAGCCCGTTACCCCCATAACACGATAAAGTGCAGCATAATGGATTAGATGTGTTTAGTAGCCTTGGGCTGATGTTTGTAAAATTAATGTTTTTTTACAATAGAAACGCAGTCATACACACATAGCATTTGGAAAAACATGACAGGAAAAAAAAAACATGAAACATTTTTTGCCGGAATTGCTATATCAGTATAAATTCAGATGTGTTTTTATGCCTGGTTTTTGTACTTGGTAGGGAAACAATGTACTTGAAATGTCTATAGGGACATTGTACAAATTAAGAATATTAGTCAATGACAACACAACGTTTTATTATGAAGGTCAGAATAGCCTTCATTGCCCAGTGTGAAAAAGTGATTGCCCCCTAAACGGAATAACTGGTTGGGCCACCTTTTACAACAACAACTGCAATCAAGCGTTTGCAATAACTTGCTATGAGTCTCTTAGAGCGCTGGAAGAATTTTGGCCCGCTCATCTTTACAGAATTGTTGTAATTCAGCCACACTGTCGGATTTTCGAGCATGAACAGCCTTTTTAGGTCATGCCACAGCGTCTCGGTAGGATTCAGGTCAGGACTTTGGCTACTTCAAAGTCTTCATTTTGTTCTTATTCAGTCTTTTCAAGGTGGAGTGCATGGCTGGTGTCTTTTGGATCATAGTCCTGCTGCAGAACCCAAGTTGGTTTCAGCTTGAGGTCACCAACATAATCGGAGCACGGAGCCTTGTAGCGTGCACAAGATGACAAATTAAAGAGAAATGTTAATGCCGAATCACAAAAACGGTCGGTACTGAGAGGGATGCCTTTAGAAATATGGCTGGGATCGAATTAGTTAATAATAAAACGTTTCATCTAATGTGTTGTCACCGACTAATATTTACATTTGTTTGATGACCTGAAACATGCAAGCAAAGTAGTGACAGTTAGACATTTCACACCAATGTACATGAATACTTCATGTATGACTGGGCTCTGGCTTTGGGCTGTTAACTACAGAAATGCAATCCGTGTTTTGGAAGTAATACAAATAGAATATTTGCTGAAAATTCTACACCACAGGTGCGTAAGGGAGATTAACTCTGCTTAGTCAGTCTCTTGTTGATGAAAGGAAGTTTTGCAATTGGACCCAAATCGGCATTTACTGAGCACCAGAGACAAAGGGAAATATTTTCCAACATATCAGTCCTATTTTAATAACAATCTCATTTAGTACACCCATAACGGTAACCCTGGAGCTTCATAATAGCTACATTTCTGTTTAATAATAATAATAATAATATAAACATGGATTGGAAAATAACCTAAAAGATGCTCTTGGCTTGGATGTTGACTATCCAAATTTTCTGGTGCACACTGAAGAACTTGTGTGGCCTTAACATTATTATTATTATTATTTTTTTGACGAATATTCATCATAGGATAAATTAATTCTATTAACGTAATTTCCGGACTCCTGAGTATAAGTTACATCAGTCAAAAAATGTGTCTTGAAGTGGTGGAACCTCTGTTAGCATCTGCTTCTGCGCGTTTTTCTGTCAAAAATTTCCATCACAATTTTCCCTGGTTTCACTGGTTAGCATACAATATTGCACACACCTTCAACACAAACATCCTTCCTTGTTAGTATCCTTATAACTAACTACCAAAACGGCATCCGGACCCAGAAGTTCCCCGCCTATGCTATCATCAGTGGTTGACTCTCAAAAGTGTTAGCACAAAACACGTTTTTATAGTTTTACATGCATGCAATTCTACAAATAAATGATGACTGCACAAGTAAGGTTTCGTTTACCTTAATGGCTGTTCCCAAAGGCATGATGTGGCAGCTAGATCAACACGGACTCCACCTGCCAGTTATTTATTGCATTCAATAGTGTTTCTCATCTTCTTTGTCGAAATGCTGGCACTTGAAACTACTTTGGTTGGCTCTATTTTGGGTTATTGATGTGAGAAACACAATTGAATGGCAAAACAGGAAAATTGTGGTGGTTGATCTTGCTGCCACACTGGGTCTTTGGGAACCATCACAGAGTCAATCCATTAATGATGCTAAATAATAAGGACCAACCTAAGTATGGGAAATAAAAGTTAGATTTATACTGGAAACCACAGTACTAAAAATCTAAGTCTGAAAAAAATGTACACCTCACTCACTTACAAAAGTTTTACAAAACTTTTATCACATCACGCTATGGAATTGTTTTAGGAACAATGCCGATCAATCAATTCCATGTAGCTAATTGTTTCATCAGTATGTTGGAGAAGGGAAAGAAACTTTGATTAGTGATTAACAATAGCAATGGAATGATGATGAAAAAAAATGTACGTAATTAAAATATCAGTCGTGTCATCGTCAGAAATGTGAGAGTCATCCATCGTACGCTTTATTAAAAAGCTGGGTGTAGGCAAAGAAACAGCGCTTGATTCCAGAAGCTCAAAGTGTCTGGTAATCTGCCCGTGGATAGCGCTGAAAAGGCTGTAAGTCATGTTTAAGTGTTGGTTCACGGTCCTGTATTTCTCTGTTGACGCCCAGATATTTGGCAGTCAGGAGTAATTTCACTTAATTAATGACATGCATATTTGATAGAGGAATAAAATATCCCGGCTCAGCAAAGTGAAGAAATGGAAAGTTAAAGGTGGCGAAATGGGGACGATGTAAGATGGATGGTTGACACAAAGCTGAGCTGATGGGTAAAGTGGGATAGGCGGTCTGGCTAATCAGACGGACAACTTGTGATTTACTTCACAAACCAGCACATTAGACTGGTTTGTATTTTCTTAATACTCACAAGGGGCCTTTTTAAGGTGTCCTAACAGAAGACCTGTCCCTATACCGCCATTTGTTTTTATTTGTATCTTACTACCACCATCCCTTACAGTACATGCTGGTTCTCTCAGACACTGGCACGGTCTGACAAAAAGCTGCCATATAGCTATTAATCTCCTCTGGCACTTTTTAATTAACTTAGGGTAAGTATAGATTATTTTCATTGCGTGTCCCTCCATTGACTCTTTCGTCACTCCTCTCTCTGTGTGATGCCCCTTTTTTTTTATCAGGGGTGCAGTAAAGAGGTAAAATGCCATCAGTCATTGCCATTGTCATAATTGAGCTGATATAAAGTGCAAATATTGGTCATATTTGGACATCCACTGTCAAACGTCAAGCTTTAGTTATTCTTCTTATGAAGACGTGTTTGACAATTCGATACATCTGTGTCAGATCTGTTTATGGGTATGCCCATTTCTCTGCCACTGTGACTGTACAAAGTAACGTTCATAAAGGATTTGTGCTTAGATGGTGTGGTGGTTTGACCTCGACCTCGTCATACACTGTTGGACTGAACAACGGGGATGGTGAACCAGGTCATCTTTCAATGTCAAAAACGCTGTGTCCAAACTCTTCCCAGAATGACCATCTTCATACCTGATGTATTTTAACGACTAACTAACTGACGTTAACTAAGTAATCATTGTCTATACATTCAACTTTTCTTTTCAGTTGATACTGAAGTGGGTCTTTGGACAATGAGACATCTGTTTTACAATTTAATGTTTTCAAAACTCCTAGTCTTAATTTGTTGTACTGCTCTTCAGGCTCAATATCCCAAGATTCCCGTAATTGTCAGATTTATGAATCAATATCGACTACTGTCTATATGGGTATGCCCATTTCTCTTCCCTTGTGACTGTACAAAGTAACGTTCATCTTAAATGGTGTGGTGGTTTGACCTGAACCTCGTCATACACTGTTGGAATGAACAACGGGGATGGTGAACCAGGTCATCTTTCAATGTCAAAAACGCTGTGTCCAAACTCTTCCCAGAATGACCATCTTCATACCTGATGTATTTTAACGACTAACTAACTAACGTTAACTAAGTAATCATTGCCTATACATCCAACTGTTCTTTTCAGTTGATACTGAAGTGGGTCTTTGGACAATGAGACATCTGTTTTACAATTTAATGTTTTCAAAACTCCTAGTCTTAATTTGTTGTACTGCTCTTCAGGCTCAATATCCCAAGATTCTCGTAATTGTCAGATTTATGAATCAATATTGACTACTGTCTATGGGTATGCCCATTTCTCTTCCAGTGTGACTGTACAAAGTAACGTTCATCTTAAATGGTGTGGTGGTTTGACCTGAACCTCGTCATACACTGTTGGAATGAACAACGGGGATGGTGAACCAGGTCATCTTTCAATGTCAAAAACGCTGTGTCCAAACTCTTCCCAGAATGACCATCTTCATACCTGATGTATTTTAATGACTAACTAACTAACGTTAACTAAGTAATCATTGTCTATACATGCAACTTTTCTTTTCAGTTGATACTGAAGTGGGTCTTTGGACAATGAGACATCTGTTTTACAATTTAATGTTTTCAAAACTCCTAGTCTTAATTTATTGCACTGCTCTTCAGGCTCAATATCCCAACATTCTCGTAATTGTCAGATTTATGAATCAATATTGACTACTGTCTATGGGTATGCCCATTTCTCTTCCATTGTGACTGTACAAAGTAACGTTCATCTTAAATGGTGTGGTGGTTTGACCTGAACCTCGTCATACACTGTTGGAATGAACAACGGGGATGGTGAACCAGGTCATCTTTCAATATCAAAAACGCTGTGTCCAAACTCTTCCCAGAATGACCATCTTCATACCTGATGTATTTTAACGACTAACTAACTAACGTTAACTAAGTAATCATTGTCTATACATCCAACTTTTCTTTTCAGTTGATACTGAAGTGGGTCTTTGGACAATGAGACATCTGTTTTACAATTTAATGTTTTCAAAACTCCTAGTCTTAATTTGTTGTACTGCTCTTCAGGCTCAATATCCCAAGTTTCCCGTAATTGTCAGATTTATGAATCAATATTGACTACTGTCTATATGGGTATGCCCATTTCTCTTCCATTGTGACTGTACAAAGTAACGTTCATAAAGGATGAACCTTATGCTTAGATGGTGTGGCGTGACAGGCCTCGGTTTTGACCTCGACCTCGTCATACACTGTTGGAATGAACATCGGGGATGGTGAACCAGGTCACCTTTCAATATCAAAAACGCTGTGTCCAAACTCCTCCCACAATAACCATCTTCATACCTGATGAATTTTAATGACTAAGTAATCATTGTCTATACATGCAACATTTCTTTCTTGTCAGTTGATACCGAAGTGGGTCTTTGGACAATGAGACATATGTTTTACAATTTAATGTTTTCAAAACTCCTAGTCTTAATTTGTTGCACTGCTCTTCAGGCTCAATATCCCAAGATTCCCGTAATTCTCAGATTTATGAATCAATATCGACTACTGTCTATGCAAAACAGATAATAAGCAATGATAAATGGGTGACATTAGTGATGAAATTATATCAACCTGAACAGGCGATTGTATTAACACACCTAGACGATCCCACTTTTCCCCGCTGCCTGTTTAATTGATTAATGGCTGACATGGATGGATGAGGGGTTTTGGGTCTTGTATCGTGGCTGATTGCTAGTCAACCATAAACAGGAGCAGTCACAGTGGGCCCTCAATAGCAATATTCATAGTCCCCAACCTTATGGTGATTTCTTCTCTCGCTGTGACATCAGGAAAAATACGTGGCCATAAAAGTGCTCATATCACCGAGCTGACATAAAGCCCTTCTTCCCGTCCCCTCTCCATCTCTCTGTGTGGCTTAGTTGCATCTCCTTTAGCTCCCAGTTGCTCAGCACACCCGTTGAACTTTGAAATCACCCATCCTTCTCTTTATAGGTTGCTACAGCCCCTCAGGTAGCCTCTGCGCCGCCCAGCTTTAAATATGAGCAAATAATAGTGAGCTGAGTGATGCCGCCTGTGTCCTTGACTGGGATCCTCTGTGTGCTACATCTCACAGTCTTGGGTCTCCCGGGAGGTATAAAACACCCCGGAAGAAAGCTCTCAAGGCTTGTTGGTGGCATCCATGGATGGATACAGCAATAGGGAAAGGCAATGTTGTCTTTTTGTACCTTAGTGTGGAGGGCTTGCTGATAATATTGATGTAAATACGCTCCTGTGTATTAATGAAAGGGAACAGAGTCCACTTATGATGTTTGTTTATTTCAGTTCTGTCTCATATCACTTATTGTTTTTTTTTGCCTTCCACCACTATGGTTCTAATAGTCAAGCCAATATATCATACTTGCCAAATTAGGCTAGAACCCCTGACTGGGTCGCTTGTGAGGAGTCACAGGATCTGTTTTGGATCTGGCCCGCAGGAATAAGATTTGGACACATGGCCCACGAATGCAGACCTTATCATCAACCACGCTATCTGTGCAAACTCTTCACATTATACCACGTTAAACCCCTGCACCACTGACTCCCTAAATAAGGAACTGTAGGTCTGCACCCCTGCGTCCGACCGTAAAAACACTGACACATCAATTATCCCTTGAGGGGAAAAAAAAAAAAAAAAACGAACGAAAAAGCGTTGCGTGTGATGAGGAGGAGCTTGCTGTGTGAAGAGAAGACATTTATTCCTTTATTCTGTTAGTTCAGCAAAACAAACAGAGGTCAGGGTTATGGTGCAACACTGATAGCAGTGTGTCTATTACAGTTAAATTTCAAATTAGGAGCTTCACTTTCTTCCCTTTTATGGTCATTTCAAAGGCTGCCCGTGCCTTTCAAGCCCCCCAGCAAAACTGCGATTACTGAAACATTTACAGGCTACATAAGCTTCAAGAAAAACAAACAAAAAAAAAAACAACTTTCTCTCATGGAAATCTAGTTAAGAGGCACAGAGCCATGCTGATGACTGGTGGTATCTTTACTCAACATTAGATGGCGCCATTCAACTTGCTAGAAAACCAGCAGGATTTCAGCTGGACTTTGTGACTATTGTCTGTAAAGCGGATGCAGTACATGAATGATATGATTCTTTCACTGGCGTGCTTGGATTTGAAATGCATTACACACAATTTGACGTGTGCAATTAGCATTAGCACGGTAATGAACACAACTGGTGCAAATTGGAGCAGCAGGGCGGTGTCTCCCGTTGGCAGAGCCTTAGTCGATGACACGTTTCACCTGTCTAACAAATACTACAAATACTACTACATGTATCCTATTGAATTCTGCTGGTGGTCAAAGTTAACACGGGACAGTTAAGACAATTTTCTGTCAATTGTCCCTTTTATCCTGTCCGATTAAAAGCCACGTATTATAAAATAGAGGCCCATGACAGCAGGGGACCTATTGCGATTCACTTTCCAAGTCAAATGCTGTAATCTTCATAATTATGTTAAAGTGGACTTGAATCCACCGGACTGCAGACGACCACGGCGGCTGCAAGTGCAGTTCTAAAAGGGCAAAGCCGGAAGCCGGCAGTGCTAATGTTGTGTTTGCCGGGGCATCCCTGCCGGCGCTGCTTTAACTAGGGTAAGCCTCTCTATAACGGTGCACCTTAGGGGCGGATCCGCAGGTCTCAGGAGAGGCTCCCCGCTCTGCTGTCTCACGGGGCCTGTCACGAGGGAGCTGATGCTGGCTCGCCTGGCTGGCAGGGTGTGGGGCGGCTACAATGATGATGCTGATGGTGGTGGTGTGGGCTGACATGCCGAGAGGGCAATTACGGCAAGGACAAAGACTGTGTAGCGATAAGTCCCCACAGCAACCTAATGAAGAGAACAGGTTAGCCTGTTAAGAGGGCCGGGAATGAGCGTGGCCTCGGTGCCCATTTGTTTGTGTGTGCGCCGCTTTGTTTAACCCACCTCGAGGAGCATACTTTTTCAGAGGTCATATAGCTACGGTGCTTGATATTAAACCTCCCAGAGTGCTGCTTTCCCATTCTGCTCTTTTCACTCCATAGAACAAAACGCATACAACTCCAACTCCCAACCATCGCATCTTTAGGGACTTATACTACTGCCACTGTGCGGGGAAAAAAGAACTAATGAACTCTTTAACGTATCCCAGTGGATAATTGCTGCACATGAGGAGATCCAGACTTTGTTTTTATCTCACCGCTTAATGATTTTTCCTTTTCGTTTAATAATATCCCACTTTAAAATTCAGCACCCAATATGCATTTTATATGTCAACTAAAGCGATGAGACTGCAAGCAAGGTAATAGAAGACATGCAGTACTTTATACTGCATGGGTAAGGAAAGAAGTGGTAAAAACTGCACTAATTGCACTTTTTTTTTTCCAAGGTAAGAATTGACTACATTTTCTGTGTGAGCACCTTTCTTTTCATTTAACCTTTTATTTAAGCAGATAAAAGAGCCACTGATCTCAAGAAAGGCGGCATCATACATCACAGTGACCAAAAACAAACCAATAAGAAAACACTGAAATACTAAGTACTAGTAAAATTTATAGAAGTGGAGTGTTATTTTTACAGTAACAATTTAAGAACTCAGACAGATAACGATGACAGTCGATCTATTTTATCAGGTAATTGATTTCAAATTCTCTCAAACCCTTTTCTTCATTTATTTACTAATTGCAACCACCTCTTTTTCCGGTATTGGTGGATAGTACTTGATAGTACTGCGTTGGCACACCTTTCTGGGATTTGATAAGAGAGCATCCAGAGTGCTTCTTAGTCAAACCAAGGTCTGTACCTTGTAAATCAAAGCAGTTAAAGGTTAAAGGTCTTTACTTTTCTCTGGAGTAGTACAGAGAAGAGTTGACTTTACCAGTCACATGGAGTCCAGGTGATTGGCTTTTACCAGATTTTCATTAGGGACTTGCCAATAGATCGGACACCGATCAGTATTGTCTGATTTCTGTGGTAAAAAAATCCCATGATCTGCATATGCCGATCACAAAAGGCTATCAACTGTGGGTAGTACTTCTGCAACCCCCAGCAATACCCGCAAGCAGTGTAGTGTCTTGGGCAGCGTCCTCTCGCTTTCCTTCACAGTGCGCAGGTACGACAGCTACCGCAGCCACGTGGACACTCACAGACAGTCAGAAAGCTAAGCAAATAACCTGAAAATAATTGATCGATGACCAGTCTTGCTCGAGTCCTGCTAGAAATCCAACAATCTACTCACACATCCAAAGTCTCCTTAAAGAAGGTGTATCATCCTCAGTAAGTCAAATATGCTTCTTGTTTAAATGAAGGTGATTTTATGGTTCCTTTTTCACATTATATATAGCAAGTAGCAGGGGTGTAGCCAGGAACACCATGACATTTAGTGTGCATTACCTGGTGTACCTTCTAAAAATCTGCATCACATTAAATCACTGCACTAATGTAATAACACTGATCCACAGTGATCACATGTAATTCCACTGTGTGGATATCGAACCTTAAAGCTTAATGTCAAGAACGGAAGGTGGCGTGTTAGGAGTCTCCCGGGTTGGGGGCGGGGTCGTAACATATGTTGTTTTCCCCTCTCAACAGTAATAGTTGAACATGAGGTTGAATTTCATCCTTGCAGGGCGTCTGTGTTAATGTGCTTGGCTTGTTCTTGTTCATTCTAAACTATACTGCATTTTCATGACATAAGTTATGAGGGAAAAAAATCAGCAAATAGCTAATGCAAACCTTGCACCATGTATGTGAATTTTGCAAAATATTATTAATTTAAAAAATGAATTTAATAAAAAAATATTCAGATTATTTGATATGAATGCATTAATTCATATTTGACTGAATGACTTTTGAAATAATTTGCCTTCAAAATTGTCAGTGTGCATACAATCCAGCAATGTATACTGAAATATAATTCATCAAATTAATAAAATGCATAAAGTATACTATAATTGAAATATTTGGGATTGTGTAGAGATTGGCGTCTTTGACATGCAAACTGATTAGCACAATCATGTTTAATGCATCACGCTGTTGTGTCGCTTATTAGGTCAAAGGTCTAATATGAAGGCTTTCTTACTAAATGAATCCGTATTATGTCTTCACATGGACTCTCTCAGTATGAATCCTACCAAGTGAACGTGATCATGAAACGTCCCCTTTTCCCACTTTGCAACCAAACACCGCTAATCCAATAGTCACCCGTAGTCGTTCACAGGTGAGCAATTTTTATTCAAGTCCCCGTGCCGTGCCGAGGTGACAGTGTGTATATGGGCAAGGAGAAATATTTGACGGCTGCTCACTTGTGCTGATAGGCCAAACGGTGGTGGGAACCCGCCACTTTTAATCATGCGGAGGGTGACTGCTTTCATAAGAGCACCCAGCCATTCTGACAACTCTAATAAGGAGAGGTGACAGATAAACTTTCTGTGTTAGCGGCAAAACAGAGGGGGGAAGGTCTTCTTTTTTTATGCCTGTGTTGTTTTTTTTTGTTTTCCGTTGCATATAAGAGACAAATTTCACTATCCGAGACTGGATTTGAGGTGAAAGAATGTCACTATTAATAAAGGCTTTGTGGACAAGGTCACACAAGTGCCCGTAAAGCAGAGTGCTGCAAGTCTGTTTGCGCATTTAGAGAAGGAGGAACACACTAAGACGTCTCTCTGTACATAAGGTAACCAATTGGAGTTTTCTCCTCGGTGTCACATGACACATAATGTATTGCTCTACAGCCTTTTTTTTTTTTATTCTCATACAATCCCAGCTGTGGTTAAAAGGCTAAAAGGATTGATGCTTTGAGGATATAATTAAAGATATCGTTCAAAGAACAACTTCTTGCATATTTGAATTATTACAGTCGTTAAAAAACACACAAAATATGGAAATACCATTGCTGGAAGCACATAAATCAGTGATCAGCAAGGCCTCAAAGCTCAATAAATATGGCGAGTTAAATACTTTAAAATGCAAATCACATTTCACCATTTGCATATGGGTGAATTTAAAGGAAGTGGTTTCCTTAGGACCCTTAGAGGTAGGATGGGGTAGCGCTAACGGCAGCCGTAATGCTTTTTTTCCCCCTCTCATCTTGTCATTGGTCAAGTTATTGGATGGTTTTACATGATAGCAGCTGAAGTGGGCTGACAGACATGGCTGCATCTCTTTTGTGGATCCACAGAGTGCCTTAAGTCATCTGAATAATTAGGAGTTAATTATTCTTCATCCATCTAAATCAGAATAGGACCCAGATATGGGGATGGAATTTATAATTTTAGCCCAACGTCCTGTCTTGCACTAATGTGGTAAACTAAAGTGACTGTGAATAATACCTACTGACCTTCCAGTAATTATGCTTCGCCTGGCAATTTGCTTGCTGTTGCTAATTGAGGCTCTTGATTCAGGGAGATTCATATTAAAAATACATATGTTTTATGGCTTGAGTTTTCTTTAATGTATTATTAATCCGTATTATTTTTAACAATAATGAGCAGACAGCTTGTGCTTAGCTTGAGGGTAGGGAGTACTTATTTTTGCACAGGTAGTGCAACTTTTTACTGAACGGAATTAGTTTTTTTTTTTGTAAAATAACATCCTTGTAAGTAATATTGCAACCATAATCAATAATTTACTCTTTATTTGCTGACTTAAAATAAAAAAAAAAACAGATTCCTCATGAATCCATTATCCTTCTATCACAATTCTCCCGTGTTGTTTCCCCCCCCCTCGGACATTTGAAGATACTCTGGCGGCACCAATGGATCAATGGGACACGATGTCTCTTTATGCATTAACACACAGGTTAGAGTGTTAGGTTAAAAACCTGCCTAGCGCCTCCCAAGAAAAGAAAAGGAAAAAAAAGACAAGCTGGAAAAATCAATTATCCCTGTGGATTCAGAGAGCTGGCTATCGTTGTGAAAGCATCCCTTTACCGATATACATATACACATATACGTTGGAGGGGAATATACTGTAGGGGTGACCGGAACTGTCGCTTCTGACTATTTGCACGTGTGAACGCCCTTGTGGCGGCGCCCGCAGGTATTGACCGGCGCAGTACAGAGGATGAGTAATGTGAGTAATATTCTGTGTTTTTTTTTTAAACTAAATTCAAGTAGTACCGACTTCCCAACTGACGTCCTCGTTGTTGTTTAAGGAGACACTTAAAGGAACCCCCCTGAATTAAGATAATGTGACTGTGTGTGTGATTGTGCGGATTCATTTGAAAGGACAAGCAGATTTAGCTTTTTAGAAGCTCTCTCTTTAAGGGGCCGTACATGTTTTGACGGAGTCCAAGACTCTTTATTTTTTTATTTTTTTCTGTCACGCCGATTAGTTTTCAAGGGAACGCTCGCTCAGCTTTCACAGCATCGCACCCCCTGCTGTTATGTGTGTCTGAGCGGGAGAGAACATGCCAGTTCGGAATGGGATGGACCCAAGTGTGATGTCCCCGCTGCTTCTTGTGTTGGAGTCCACATGGTTGCCTCAGCATAAATGTAAGCTAATGTACAGGACTTGTATTGCCGTATAGCTATTAGGACCAGTTCTGCTTTGAAATAAGTAGTTGGGCTAAGATGCACACACCAAATTAATATTCACTGCAGTTCTATATTCTATATGTGAATGTAGTCAATCTGTTATGCAGGTTCAATTCAATAACAAATCATATACGCTTGCACAGTGGCCAGTCTAATGCTTTAATGTTACTTTTCCTGCAAAATCAAGTGTAATTCTCAGTGCACGGAGAAAAAATGGACCCCAAATTAGCTAAAACTTCCAGACTTAAAACATACTTCACATTCTTTTTCAGCAAACCACATTCACACACATACAGCCCTCCAGTGCCAAATGGGCATATCTGACTTTTTTTTTTTTTTTTTCCCCCTCTTCTTTTCTTCTGCGTGTGAAACTACAAAAGGCCATCCGTCCGCAAAAGCCGTTCTGGTGCGGGTGCTGCTGGGTACTGCTGCTGGTGGTAATTAGGCGTCATAACACTTAGACCGGGTGTCTCGCACGCCGCGGAATTCCTCCTGACGTGACGGAGCGATAGAAGAGTTATTTGGCTTTGCAGTTTCTTCTGCTCTGTTGGTCATCTGTCCTCTTTAGGGCCATCAGCCTAATCAGCCCATCACATACACACATGCACGTGTGCACACACACACACACACACGCACAGACATACAACCTCATGTACAGCTCATCTCAAACGCCTGAAAGACCCTCCCACCGCCCCGTGCACGCACCCACAGGCACAATAGAGAGGCAAATAGAGTTAGAGAAAGAGATATCAATGCCTTTGAGGCTCGACAAGAGGGCGATGGGGGTTGTTAAATTGTTTTTATACAGGGAGGGTGTTGGTCAATAGTCAGTCTGCCGCATCACTAACTGTACAGACAATGTAGATCAATACAGGGTGAAGGCACATATATTTCACTAATTACTTTAATAATTAAAAGGGTCTGTGGTGATTAAAATAAAATCAGCTCACGGTCAATTTTTTGTGCGATTAGTTCACAAACACACCACACGGTAATCCACTTGTCGTGAAATCAATTCCGAAAACAACACACGCGAGCATATTTTTCTTTTCTTTGATAGGTTAACCACAAAGAAACATGGGACAACTTTCTCAATTTATTTACATGACCAGAGATACCGGAACGACGCGGCTAATCAGAGAAAAGGCAGATACACCGAATAGAAATTACAAAAAGATCTTAATCAGCTCAGTGGATTACATTCCCTGGCTTCTTTGCTTGGGTACTTTTATTTATTGATCCATTTTATTCCCACATATGTTAATCCCTATAAGAAAAGATTTGAGTGAATAATGAAGAAAACAGAGCTGGGGGCCAAACAAATGTGCTGTGGCGGTAAATTCAGAGTTTGCGTGGCGTGCCGTGCACATCGCCGGCCCACAGAAGGGGGGAGACATGCTGCTTTCATGTCCCTAAGCCATATTCACGTCCAACCAAGACTTGTGTTTTTACACAGGTAGGCAGTTTAGAGACTTGCTCGCTGAGGAAGAAGGGAAAGGGAAAAGAAGACAAGGGAAGAATCAAAGGATGTACCCCCCCCTTTTTAATAATGTAACAAATATTCAAATTTCTAAAAATAAAACCTCTTCATCCTTCCTGCTAATCTGAGCGGTAATTTATTCCAACCCAAGGCCATATTAGTATGCCAGCCCAGAGCAAAATGGTTACAAGACCAAGTTCCCTCAAAAACTTGGATACACACAAACAGAGTGAAAAGATCAAGCCGCGACTTGTAGACATCTTCGGAATATTTAATTCGATCTCTGCTAGTGGATTGTTATTACTGTGTAATTATTAGTAGTTTTTTTTAAGTCAAGTCAGCAAAATTTCTGTTTTCTAAAAATGAAAAATGCAATCACACAGTAGAGTTGGGGATAATTAATGAAAACAATGCTCGGGTTTCTATTGTTTTCCATGAAAAAGGACCGTTTTAGAAGTAAAATAATTGGAGCACAAAGCAGTGCTTGGCGCTGCTCATGAATTTCTGATTAATTGCCACTGAAGTGTGTATCCATGTCTTGCGTGTGTGTCCACATGAATCAGTGCCATTTTATGAAAGCAATTGAGCAATGATAGTTTGTATCAAGCATCAAAAGACACTTCATTATGGATGCAGTCATAACGCATTGTGTAGTATAACGATGGCGGCGCTTGGTATTGTTCATTATACATATGGGTGTCATAAGGCACTTGAAATCTGTGTGCATGTGTTTGTGTTTTCATCATTTTAGAATATCTTGTTTCAGCAAATTAATGCATAAACTATTGGGAAGAAAAATACGCCGCCATTTGCCAACAGTGACAAACAATATATTTGAGATAATGATTGCATCCTTTGGCTTGCGTGTTCATAAATGTTAGGCCGTGAATTTCTCTGCATGTTCAATGAAAGCAAACAGAGACACTATGTCACTGTGCCTGAATGGACTTTTCGGTTGCATGATTGATTCTCATTGCACGGTGAACGGTAGTCGGAAGACAGAAACATGACTTTTATTGTATCAGAAGTTGTTTCCTATTTAAATGTCACGCAGAGGCTTTTCTTTAGATTTGCTGCTCTTTACCAGGACGCGCTGGTAATGCCTCATAGGGAACGAGGCCTGCGACTTCATCAGTGACTGGCACGGGCCTTGAGCGTGCTGCCTGCCTTCAAAATCCTGAGCTTGTCGAAGGTTTTGTGGGCACTGGAGTGGAGTTGATTCCCGCCACGCATGTCACGCTTTCCCTCGCTGACAAGCCCTCCAGTTACACAATCAACATTATTATTGCGGGGAAATGTATATATTTAATTAGTAAAACAATGACAGTTTCGCTTGATTTATGATGCAAGGCAAGGTTTAATTAATTGGAAAACGCGCGTTACACTGTGACTTAATTATGATGTAATTAATCACCGGATACTTGTTCAGTCATTTTCTGGCATGTTTCTATGGTTGTCTGTCACAAGAATTTCCTTCCGGGGTCGTTTACATGTGAGGTCATTCCTTCTTTTGGTGAGTGGCTGTTGAGAGGGAAAACATGTACGATGAAAGCGTTTCCTAATGGTGGATGACATGCAGGCCTGATGAGAGCACGCTGACACGAGCTTGACATTTTAGTCGGTATTGACATCACAGATGGGGACAGTGAATCCATCGTTGGGTGGATATTAAGGCCAAAATGTTCATTTTCTAGCAAAGTCTTTACTTTATAATAGAAATGGTTTATAGCAGGGGGTTCAAACACGCGGCCCGCGGGCCAAATGTGGCCCACAGGACACTAGTTTGAGGCCCCCGCCTTGATATGAAAGTTTAATGTTAGTTTGGCCCGCGCAAGTTTGATATGGATGCTGTATGGTATCATGTACCCAGAAAAAATGATTACGTTTGATTAATGTTCATGTTAAAGGTTAAATAACTGTTAATAGTTATCCTCCCTATCCGTGTGGAAGTGGTACGTTTTTGGCTATTTAAGTTTAAAGGAAATAACTTGAAGGCTACCGTTTAGATCGCTAGCTCTCTAGTTTGCGAGTTAGCATGTGTCTCAAGCCCATCTGTGTGTGGAGTTTGCATGTTCTCCCCGTGCATGCGTGGGTTTTCTCCGGGTACTCCGGTTTCCTCCTACATTCCAAAAACATGCTAGGTTAATTGGCGACTCCAAATTGTCCATAGGTATGAATGTGAGTGTGAATGGTTGTTTGTCTATATGTGCCCTGTGATTGGCTGGCCACCAGTCGAGGGTGTATCCCGGCTTTCGCCCGAAGACAGCTGGGATAGGCTCCAGCACCCCCGCGACCCTCGTGAGGATAAGCGGTAGAAAATGAATGAATGAACATTATAGTATAGGCTGCACGGCGGTCGAGTGGTTAGCACGCAGACCTCACAGCTAGGAGACC
Source organism: Doryrhamphus excisus (assembly GCF_030265055.1). Lineage (NCBI taxonomy): Eukaryota > Metazoa > Chordata > Actinopteri > Syngnathiformes > Syngnathidae > Doryrhamphus > Doryrhamphus excisus. Next base: position 3,011,959 of record NC_080482.1, read on the forward strand.
CGAGTTCAACCCCACCCTCGCCTTGCATGTTTGCATGTTTTCCCTGTGCAATGCGTGGGTTTTCTCCGGGTACTACGGTTTCCTCCAAAAACATGCTAGGTTAATTGGCGACTCCAAATTGTCCATAGGTATGAATGTGAGTGTGAATGGTTGTTTGTCTATATGTGCCCTCTATATGTACACCCCCAGGGTGTGCCCCGCCTCTCGCCCGAAGACGGCTGGGATAGGCTCTCGCACCCCTGCGACCCTTGTGAGGATAAGCGGTAGAAAATGAATGAATGAACGATATATTTTTTGTCCATATTTCACTAGAGTACGTTTGTCTACATGTGTCTGACTGGCGAGTCCAAGGTCTACCCCACCCCACCACCACCCCACCCCACTTGTTGCCCAAATTCAGCTGCAACCGGCGCCAGCTCAACCTTGACGCCGAATATGATAAGTGGCAGAAAAATGAATAAATGAATACACCCTGTGATGTCTTAGTGCTCGAACACGAGTAATTGCCTGTGAAGTTGAGAAAACTGGCGTGACTTGCACGTCCACCTCCTGTGGACCTCGGAGACCTGGAGGCTGGGGGGGCTGTTGCCTCCTGAGCTCCGTGCGGAATCACATGCTCACAGTTAATTAAGATTACACACGTTATTACACAATCATCCAATCACACATGCATCCACTGATGATTTCAGACACTTCAAACTCCATGGAAAGGACAACTGGCAGCTTGTTGTGCAAATAGAATGCTTTTGGGTCTTCTATGCTAGCCTTGAGAAGCGTAATTTGCCAAATGCGACACTTAATACTCTGGGTCATGGTCACAGATATCGAATGCATGTCTCACTGCTCTGTGGTTTTGCTGTCATCCGCGGAAAAAGTTCTGCCAGTTTTTTTGTTTTTTTTATGAAGGATCACATCGGAAGATCAAGGATTTTCTCTCAAACAAGCTTCTCCAGATAGCTTATTGTGGAAAATGATAGGGGACGGACGGACTGAATGCAAAGATGTAAGCGGCGGGAGGAGGAGGAGGAGGAGGAGGAGGAGGAGGTGTGGCTGTGACTGGTCAACTATCGCCCACCTTCCCGCCAACAAGCTTCTTTTCCTGCTTTCCCTCAAGCCAGCCTCCGTGTGGCTGAATTGGTAAGCGTTTTAAACTATTAGAGCCGCTGAGAAAAAGGCCTGCTTGAGTGCAGAGCTGTCAGTCTGCAATGAGGCAATTGGGGTGGGGGGGCTGTCATGGCTGTCACTCAATGGGAGGATGAGAAGTGTTTGGCCCTAATGGATTCCTCCAGGCGGACGGCTTACACGGCAGCTAGAAGTAAAATCGATGTGTTGTCATGAGCAAGTGAGGCATCATCAAACGGCCAGGTGGACGGGGAGGCAAGAAAGAGAGGTCTGCCTGAGTAGTTATGTCTATATCTCGGCCTGTGTGTGTGTGTGTGTGTGTGTGTGTGGGAGAGTGAGAGAGTGAGAGAGAGAGAGTGAGAGAGTGAAAAGAGACAGACAGATGCTCTGCTCAGCTTTACACGCCCAATGGGGCCTCCGCTATGATTGTAAGCATGAAAGGGGGCTCTGACCTCCATCATCTCTGTTGCTTTTATTTTCCGGCTCTCCTGGAATTGGACATGGATACACACACACACACACACACACACACACACACACACACATACATACATGTCGATAACTGTGAACCTATGTAGGAAAGGGGTCTATTGTTCTGACATAAAGTCAAACATCTCTTGAGGAAAAAAGTGCTTTTTCTTCGGACAGAATTTTTTGTCAAAAGATTTTAGGCCCATTATTTCACCAACTAGCAAACGCTAGGGAAAACAAGGAAGCATTATCCTGCAATTTCAATCTCACCACCACCAGTGAGAGACTCCATTGCATCATTGGAACTTATAATCGGAGTGAGGGATGCTATTAATTTATAGTTGTCCAAGCTAGATGGACCCTCAAAGTTTTGCAAACAAAACCTGTCAAGTGCAAACACATCATAAATGCAGTGTGTTATTATCTTCTTAATAAAGGCGGCATTGTTTTTCAGCTTCTCCATACCAGCCTTATGTAGCCCTGACTTGGGATGTCCATTTATATCTAATACTGGGTAAAATAATAATAATAATACTATAGAACAATTACAATTAAAATCATCTCATAAATCTGTTGTAAGGAAATCAACCCAAAGGTCGTTTCAGTCCAAACTTCAGCTTCTTCTCATTGATTTTCATTCATTTTGTTTCATCTCATCGTCATTCTTAATGAAGGTATCGTTTTAAGCTGTGCAAGTGTGCTATGTCAACTACGTAAATATTACCTGTGAGTGAGTATTGGCAAAGACGCCATGATAGGTTACAGTGTGATATTGGGATTTTGCCGACATGTTGCCGTATTGTGCATAGTTAACTGAGAAATTTAAAATACAAATTGTATATATGTACGTCAGATAATGGTGATAATCGAGTAATTTGTAAAAAAAAAAAACAATGTAATTCCAAGTATATATATATATATATATATATATATATATATATATATATATATATAACATAATGTAAATATTTATTTTTTAATTTTTTATTTATTACTTATTATTTATTTATTACAATTGTACAAAAAAGTGGATCAAGTTTCTTGCCACTTCAACATCAATTGTCTCTCTGTCTTGTTGACCTTAACACACCAACAGCAGTGTTCAATTCCCACGTATTCGTCCAGCAACACAACACTTCCTCGTTATCCGCTAATCACAGTCACATCTTGCTGTGATCATTTCTTTTTTTTTTTTTTTTTTTAGATCATTTCTTGTGAATTTTATTTATATTGGTGAATTTATGAACTGGTTGTAATTTTCACTTTTTTGTTATATTATTGCGGTATTTAAATTAATTATTTAATTGTCAATTTAGCTTTATAGTTAATATCGCAGCATTTAAATTGGATGTCTATGGACTACGCACTACGGGTGTCTCTTCCAAATATATTTCGAGGGGACACACCCTCTCCTGTGCCATCGGCCATATTTATTTTATCTGTGTAATGTGGGTCACCTTTGTATGGCAGCCATCAGCGAGGCACAGCCAAATAACCACGTCTGAAGCCTACCTTTAGCATGATTTATGGGCCAGTGTGACGCTGGGCTCTCAGAAGGACCTCCATTGTCCTGCTACAGTTCTCAACTTTCGACGTAGGGGCGCTTTGTCTGCGTTGAGGCAAACCAGACCCCCGTCTTTAAAAAGAATCAAATTATTTCATCATGTTTGAAATGAAAAGGCTGTAATTAGTCCTAATTAGACCCTGACGTTGTTCTTTTCTTCTTTAATACTCAATTCCATCTCGTGCCTCCTCTCCTTTCTCACTTTGAGAGGTGAGATCTTTTTCCAAAGGTTTCAAGATTGCTCCAAATCAGAGCTGTTAGTTTGTGGAGTAGGGAACAATTTTCGGTTCACTTTGAAATTGATTAATATAGGCTTTTGACATCTCGTCTGGCTTTGATATTCCACAAGAAGGGCGGTCTGGATTCTAGGATGACACTGTAATGTTTGCTTTAAAGTCCTACCTTAATGGGGCTGACGCCACAATGTCATGATGTTTTACAACGTGCGGCGCTTTGTGAGTGTGAGCGTCCACATGTTTGAAACCTGGCTTTGCCTCGTTTTGACGGTTACAATCGTGTGAGGTTTCTTGTCCAATTACTCTGATTTTCGCCGAAGCGAATTAGTCCAATGGGTGGCTATCATGAAAAATCATTTTCTCCCAGTTATGTATTTACATGCATTCTTACCACAGGAGCGCTATCATTTTTGAGATGAATTTGCGAAGCAAATCAGCTCACCGTGTATTTGAGGCAAAGGCTTTCCAGTGTGTGTGCTTGTAGAGTCGCAGAGAAAGTTGGGGCAGCGGTTTTTAGAGGACGAGGCAGAGCATGGAGACGAGCAAATATTTTCTCTGGCTTGCACGGCAGAGTGAAAACACACTCCTAATGCTGATGTGTATTAGAAGTGAGCTGGGCAAATATTAGCACTGCCTTACAGTGGCAGATTGGTGGCGTGGAGGTGTTGGTAAATGTACGCGAGGAGAGCCTTATACTGGATGCGTTTCTGTGCAATAAAAGTTAATATAATTATGTATGCTTACAGATAGCATGATGCAGCCAAGCAATTTAGCAGCACACTACCGTTTTTCTCATTACATGAAATCATTAACACCGATGGCATTAGAAACACACGCGCAATCTCAACTTTAATCCAATATGTTGCATTCATCATCAATAACAACAAACAATGCTCAATGCTTCATGATTAGCATCGCTAGATTAGCGGGATGGATGTCGCGCCGGTGGGGCGGCACAGCGTTCGAGTGGTTAGCGCGCAGACCTCACAGCTAAGAGACCAGGGTTCAATTCCACCTTCGGCCATCTCTGTGTGGAGTTTGCATGTTCTTTTTTCCTGGTACTCCGGTTTCCTCCCACATTCCAAAAACATGCTAGGTTAATTAGCGACTCCAAATGGTCCATAGGTATGAATGTGAGTGTGAATGGTTGTTTGTCTATATGTGCCCTGTGATTGGCTGGCCACCAGTCCTCTCGCCCGAAGACAGCTGGGATAGACTCCAGCACCCCCCGGGACCCTTGTGAGGAAAAAGCGGTAGAAAATGAATGAATGAATGAATGTCGCGCTGGTGCATTACGACACTGCATCGTATTGAAATAGGTGTTCTAGTATGTGATTGGATATCTATTTAAGCTACGTAGAATCCGTTTTATTTTTAGAGCTTGCTCGTGTGTTGCATCTGCCTTATTTCCCAAGAGGGAACATTTATTTACATCAAAAAAATACTGCAAGTGCCCATTATAATTTCCCATATTTCTAGATGAAAGTCATCTATTATATTTTCCTACGTCGCCCAAACCTCATTGATATTTAATTTCCAGAAGCGGCAAATCACATTTGCAAAGCTAACCATCAATGTGGCTTGATGCTTATTAGCTTAAAATATTTATTCAGCCATTAACAGGAATTTGGCTAAGCATGGTGGAAATTTTCAACCGATGAGTGACACACACACACACAGCTAACCACCAGCCCACCCAAACACTCCCCAAATAAGTCGTTCATTAACGTGTTCGGGTTGGCGTGTACGCTCAAGGGCACAACACCAACAATTACCTTCACCCACATTTCCTGTGTAAGTCGACTACTCGTACGCCAGCGACAGAAGGAACACTTTTTTAAAAGAAATTCAATGTGTGTGATACGGCATTAATACAAAGTGTGTGTGTGTGTGTGTGGTTTTGACAGAAAACCTACATCCCCTCCCAAATGTCTTTGTTTTTTCATTTATTTAGCAAATTAATTTGCAGACTCACAGTAATAGAAGCCAGTCTTTGAGGTGCAATGCTTATTAGTTTCTTATCTACGCTAATTACCCATTAAATAACCACATGCATACACACATAAAGTCACATTACTGTATAATTAGCTAGTAGGCAAATATGAATATGCATTTCCACTGTTTTAATACACAGACATATGAATGCATCCATTGTAATGCCCTCAATTGACTTGTCCTGCTTTTCATGGAGTTGAGTAAAAGGCTATCACGGCGTGCTTCACTCCGAATCCCAGAAAGAGAGTCGTTTCAGCAGTGTGGTTATTACAGGAAAGATACCATTGGCGTCCTTATTAGTGGACAATTATATGGGCAATTTAAGATAGTTTACCATTTGCGATGCTGTAATCCATGAAAAGTCAGTTTTATGCTTCATTTGCAACTTTAGATGTTTGTGGCCTGCGGACGACCTCAAAAGTTGGTCCGGCTATTGTAGCCGTGGTGGGCGATTTTGTCATTTATTGCACATCTTGAATTCAAGCTTAGGATGCAATTAATAATGATAAATCAGTACTCATGAGCTCAGACGGTCTTTTTCTTCTTCCTGTACGCACGGATGCTTTGTTAGTACTTGCTGTGTCGAGGACGCTCGAAGCTGTGCGTGTCACATCAGGTGCGTCAGGATACCCATTGGCTACCCGATGTTGACCAGAGCCGTCCCGGCCAATCAGTTTTTACTTTGCTGACCTTTTTGCTGGCGCCCTGACCCTGATGGGAGGTGAAGTGTGTGGCTGGTAGCAGTCAGTTCTGGCACAGCAGGGTGAAGAGGAAAAGGAGGAGAAAGAAAAGGACCAGGCTGGAGGGCTCGGAGATTTTTTATTTTGCCGTTTTCTTCCCGTCCCCGCCCTCTTCCCTTTTCTTAACTTTGTCTGGAATCATGACAGCATCTCTTGATTGTTGCTTCACATGCAAAGGTTCTCCTCAAAGATTTACAGTACAGGTAGAAGAGTGTAACTACATGCGGTACTTGAAGTTTTGTACGTCTGTGGGGGTTGTTTGTTATGGTGACTGGTCCCCATTTCCCAGTAGCCACTGCGGTCGTCTCAGAGGTGCTTAACAACAATCTGTCCTCCTGAATGAGAAAACAAAAATCAGAGGATGCTCGAAAATGCTCTGAAATGCAGTAATGAATATTTTAGACATAAAGGACCACTTTCCCAGCCTCCATTTCCCTGGCTCAGTCCTCCAAACAGCCCTTTTAAAGTCAAGTGATGGGGGTTAAGTTAATTATGCACATTAGGGCCAGCCACCCTCCCTTGCTCGTTTAGTTGCCGTGTACGTGTGTGTGTGTTTGTGTGTGTGTGTTTGTGTGTGTGTGTGCGCGTGCGGGCTTGGGAAGCCAAAACTCTGCTTTTAATTAAACACAGATGCATGGAAGCAGACACTGTCACACATACTCTTAACAGCAGCTGCACACATGCAAACATGTGTGGGTTCCTAAACAAATACACACACGTACACAATGCCGTGCCAGGAAATAAATGAGTTCATCTTTTTTTTTTTTTGTTTCTCCAATTATATTATTTCTCAATTCCTTACTGTTTATGCCCCTCTTTAACTTTTTACACTTCATCCAACCTCCATTTCCTTTGTTCATTAACCTGATGTGTCTTGCTTGACAGGATTGGATCTCCCCTGCCACGGCATTTGATTGATGTAATCCATTTGCAGTAGGCACAGGAGAGCCAGCGTTAATCAGTGACAGGGCTTTGATCTAAGAATTACCACATAAAAGCTCCAGTCCGTAGTCCGGTTCCTGCAATATGCTGCAGACTTATATAATATTTAAAAACACATTTAAGAAACTGTCATTCTAGTTCAGAAAAAGATCAGGCTGTCGCAAATAACCCGTTAATGTCGGAAATCATTTATTTAATTGTATGGATGTCTTGATCAGATATTGATATTGTATAGGGCAGATAGCAGAGTTTGCGTCTCGAATCGATATTGGCGATCCCGGACTCCACACCAGCAGCGGCCGGATAGAGCCTATGTGATCACACGGTCGACTTTAAAGGAAAACTGAATTTTGGAATTTTGCCCATCATCCACAGCCCTTATGTGAGACATGAACATGCTTCTTTCTCCATTTTTGTGTTGTGAAGATATAAAAATAAACAACACACTTATGCCGCCTCCAAAGACCTCCAACAAGGTTTTGCTGTAAACATGCAAACACCACATGATTATTTTATTTGTTTATGTTAAATAATTAAGACGCAACTGAAATTGCACGTGTCCAATAAGTCCTTTTCAACCCCAAAACTTGAAAACTATCTTCTCATCGATCTGACGTATTTTCTGGACTATAAGTCGCTCCAGAGTATAAGTCGCACAAGGCCAAAAATGCATAATTAGCTAGAAAAAAAACATACATAAGTCGCACTGGAGTATAAGTCGCATTTTTGCGGGTAATTTATTTTCCAAACAACTTGACCAAAACTGACATTATGTCCTCTTGGAAGGCAAGTTATAACAATAAAGATAAGATAAGATAAGATATACCTTTATTCGTCCCTCAGTGGGGAAATTTGCATTGCGCAGCAGCAAGAGTACAGAATCAGTTAAGCAGTACAAAATACACAATATAGAAAAATAAACAATATAAACAACCCAAGTATTAACAAAATCAACAGTTTTTCCAGAGTTATATATACAATACAGTATGTAGATAATATGAAACGAGATGAGATATATGACCAGTCTATACACTGAGATCTTGCTAGAGAGTTAATATGAGGCAGAATAAGAATAAAATAAGAATAAAAGAATCGAGAACAGGCTGAATAGGTGTAAGATATGCTAACACAATGGTTATTTAGCTACACCAAAAATAAACATGAACAGAAAAGGTGTCCAGTGTTTATGTAACATAAACATTTTTTTCATTTATAAGTCGCTCTGGGTCGGCACGGTGGTCTAGGGGTTAGCGTGCAGACCTCACAGCTAGGAGACCAGGGTTCAATCGGGCATCTCTGTGTGGAGTTTGCATGTTCTCCCCGTGCATGCGTGGGTTTTCTCCGGGTACTCCGGTTTCCTCCCACATTCCAAAAACATGCTAGGTTAATTGGCGACTCCAAATTGTCTGAATGAGGTATGAATGTGAGTGTGAATGGTTGTTTGTCTATATGTGCCCTGTGATTGGCTGGCGACCAGTCCAGGGTGTACCCCGCCTTACGCCCAAAGACAGCTGGGATAGGCTCCAGCATCCCCCGCGACCCTCGTGAGGAAAAAGCAGTAGAAAATGAATGAATGAATGAAGTCGCTCTGGGGTATAAGTTGCAGGAACAGCCAACCTATTAAAAAAAGTGTGACTTATAGTCCGGAAAATACTCTAATTTTAAATGTTTTGCTATCATTAAATCTCAGCAGTGATTCCGTAAATGACTTATGTGTTTTCTGAGCCGGACTTCTTCTCTTTTTGTCTCTGGTGTGTCACAGCAACTGCGTCATTTTTCATTAAAACAATTTCCCCATTATTTTATTTCTTGTAATAGAATGGCACCAGATTACTCAGGAGCAATTCTAAATGCATCTCATATCTACTACTGCTGCACCATGGCTGAAAGCTTCATATTTCTTATTTCTCCCTCTATTGTATCTCTATATCTGGCACAAAGTGTGTATTTATGTGTGTGTGTACTTTCTGAACGTACAAGCCCCGGATCAGACACCGCTATCTGGTGGTCAGCAGAACTTCATTTGTTGTTTTTGTTTTTTGAAAGGGAAACCTTGTATTAAAGGGGGGGAAAGGTTGTGTTGTTTATAAAATGTCAGTGACTTGGAGAAGAGTAATTTACTTTGGAGTCGGAGCTAAGAAGACAGTAAATACTTCAAACACAGGCCAGTGATGGTTAACTGTGAATTAAAAACAAATATATTATAGTCACGGCATATCTTCATCTAAGATGATTCATATTTTGTTTTCAAGCAGCACCTCCATTGGTCACATTTTTCAGACGAGGATAATAGAAAATGTAAAGATATGGGCAGTGAAATATGAGTCAGTTTGGGGAGGTAAGAATGAGGAAAGATTAGCGTGAGATTAGAGTAAGAGAGATGGAGGAGTGAGAAAGAGGGGTCTTGCAGTGTGTGTCTGTGTGTGTGTGTGTGTGTGTTTTTTATGTTTGTAGGTACGTTTGTGTGTTCCAAAAGAATAATGACTGAACAAAATCCCACTCTGTTTTGTTTTCAACCCCCCTAGCCGAATATGGCTGAACATTTTAGCCCCAAAACGCGCATTTTTTCCACATTTTCCACACAAAGGCTTTGATTTTTGCCAAAATACACCGAGAGCCATAAACTATTTAAAATGTTGACATTAGTATCACTGCTTTTGCATTGTTCATTCATTCATTCATTTTCTACCGCTTTTCCTCACGAGGGTCGCGGGGGGTGCTGGAGCCTATCCCAGCTGTCTTCAGGCGAGAGGCGGGGTACACCCTGAACTGGTCGCCAGCCAATCACAGGGCACATATAGACAAACAACCATTCACACTCACATTCATACAATTTGGAGTGGCCAATTAACCTAGCATGTTTTTGGAATGTGGGAGGAAACCGGAGTACCCGGAGAAAACCCACGCATGCACGGGGAGAACATGCAAACTCCACACAGAGATGGCCAAGGGTGGGAATTGAACCCTGGTCTCCTAGCTGTGAGGTCTGCGCACTAACCACCGGATCACATTGCGGGCCTCAATACTTGTTTATGAATGTTTATGTTTATGAATATATTGTTTGTCTTGAAAACGTGGTTGGATCAGAAGCTGGCCAAAACATTTTCTTAGTTGTCCCGTATGCTTGTGTAAACACGATAGCCTCCAATGAGTTTTTTTTTTTTTTTTTGCTGCACTGCCTCATCCTGAGAGTCATTAAGGATGGCCCGTGGTGAGCGAGGCACAACTGAGCACCAGCGACAGAAGGGGAGCGAGTTCTGTGGAAACTTCTAGATCAAATAGCCACGGTTACTGCCAGACTCCAACTGTGGTTAACACCAGCAACATCCAGTAGCCCTGGGGATTTCTTGCCAGGGCTAAACCGACATTAGCGACATGACTCCAACATTTGCCTTTCTGAAATATATATATATTTATTATCATTTTTATTATTAATATAAATGTCTTTAGAGTCATTTTTGGATTAATTGCACAAATTTGGATTGCAACACAAGTAAACATCACTCTGGAGAAAACTCTATCCGGTACAAGTGATAATATAGCGTATTATATTTCACTCTCAGTTGTTCCCTTGTTTTCAGGTCAAAACTATTTTATTGTTTTGACCTTGTTAGGACCTTGGAATCAAACTATGGAATGGATTGAGTAAGACCCTCAAACAATGCACAACGATGAGCCAATTCAAGAAACAATACAATCAGTTGATGTTTGCTAAATACAAGGATGAAGAGTCTTGAACCAGTCATGATGTGCTATATATATCACTATATTGACACTTACTATGGTACCCATTATGGCATTGGATGCTCATATCACCTCGTACTTTGGTACGTGACAAAATTAAATTAAAAAAAAAATTAGGAAAGCAGGAAGTGAACAAATGTAACAGTTACTGATTGTAAAAGTACCAGATGGAGGGGTAGGATTTAATAAGCTTTGCTTCTTCCTACTCCTTTTGGACATGTGGAACTGTGAACTGATTATGGGATGCACTCAATTGTAATCTGATGCATGTTCAAATGAAATAAAACCATTACCGTTTTACCTTTCATCCACACATGAATGTCGTTTTGGGTGGGAAAGGCTTCCGTGTGGAAAAAACGGAAAATGCCAGTTTGTAGTTTTTGTATAGACGGGCTGCTTTATGAAAAAAGATGTGACTGACCCGTCGCCATCATGTGACCAGAAGTGAGCTTCGACGACAAGCCAACGTAATATCTGAATATTTCGACTGGCATGACCCTGATATGGTCTTGTCTAAGACTCCAAAATGACTTGCTGGGTCGGAGTTCTAGATGAGCCCTGGAAAGCAAAAGACAACAGACATACAGTTGGCGGGTTCTTTCTTCTTCTATGGTATGGTGTGTCACATGGTTCCGTCTGTGGATTCTCTTGTGTATTGTAACGCTTTTCCTCAGTGATCCGTTCCCGTCCGGGTGCAACTACTACTTAAGTCGACACGGTGTGGTTCAAATTATTTTGCAACACGGCAAAAAGAGCGTTGCCATGTGCACAGGGCCTAAATTTGTGCTTCATTGAAAACCATATTATTTTTTTGTTGCTTTTGTTGTTTTTTTCTGAAAATTCTTAAAGGGATGTGTTTCCTGGCTGACTTGAGAGTGCCGATATTCAAGTGTTATATTTTCCTGATTTGAATACATGAAGTACGCCCCACCACTCTGGTTATACTTGTTGTCAGCTCATGATAGTGATTTGGCAAAGTTTAGCTACTCATGTTAGCAATCATAGACAGTTTTTTACACAACTTTGCCTGTCTGTGTTACATTTTAGGACTTCATAAGTCATCTCACAGCTGTTTTTGTTGTAGAATCTGAATGAGAACATTTTTTTTGTTTTTTTTTTCTTCTCAAAACTGCTACAAGCCCGTTCTTTTGTTTCTTATTGAAGACCCCTGTTGTTTTTATCTTTGCGGTAAGAAGAGTCACCCCCACCATGGATGCTCCGATGGCATCTGCTTTGCGTCAGAGTAGAGCCGAGAGATTCCCAGTGACGCGTGTGGTCAACTCATCCCGCAGCTCTAATTCACCTTATATTACACTGCTTTTATGTTTTTTATGTATTACATCACGTCTTTCATGTCACGGAGTCGTTGCTATAGCAGGGTATGTTTTTGGAGGTAGTAATGCCAGAGGCTTGTATAATGTTCGATATCCTGTTTGACTCAGTGTTCCTGCTGATATTGGACATTGCTGTCTCCACTTTATCATTTGGAGTTACGGTTATTCTCAACTGGTGGTTGGCGGTCGCATGTCTTTTGTAATGAAAAAAATATATGACGAGTCAATATGTCTCACATTCTTGACTGATCCATTTATTTGTCAGTGGAGGCCTGACACGCTCAAGACCAACGACCAATCATTGAAGGAAATTAGTAATGTTTCCTGGTTTGAAAAAATATTTTTTTTTCAGTTCAAGTATCCTTTTTGTAGCTAACAAATCCCCTAATGTACTCTTTGTCTTCCCAAATCAACTATTGTGTTCTATGGAAATCAGTGCAGATGCCAAACAATTGTTAAGCTTGTTAGGAGCTCGGGGAAAAAAAGAAAGAAAAAAACAACTTGTGTCTAAATGGAGACATTGTCATCTGTCTCATAAAGAAGAGTAATGCAGTCTGCTGATTTCTCTCTTGTTTCATTTGATAATCGACTGGGTCTACAAATGAAAGTGGGAAACTTTCCATATTTTAAGGCTTCGCTTTGAGTACCGTTGATTGCTTTTTTTTTTTTTTTTTTTTTTTTTGCATGTCTTGTCAATTACCCAGGTGCAGTCGCCTTTCAAACACAGCAAAGCGCCGTGCTTGCTCATTGACTGGTTGACTGGGTGGCAGACTGGCTTGTCTCCGTGAAACCTGTGAAATATGATTTACATTTGGAGCATGTTGTACTAAACCCTAGCCCACGGGATGCATATTCCCCGCATTGTTTGTGACAGTTGGTAGTAGCGGCACTCAAATGAAGACCGACTGAGTAGGCAACCGACTTTGCATATCAGTGGCTGTGCTCGGGTCACAAGCACATCTGGTTGACTGGGAGGTGTGTGTTTGAGTTGTGTGTGTGTGTGTGTCTCGCAGATACTATAACTCGCAGTGCACACACCACTTATACACACACTCATTCACGAGCTGACTTGTTGCTGCACACAAACAGCAAACTCGGCACACTCCTACACATGCAAACAAACAAACCTGCTGCTCCTGGCAAGGTGCTCTGACAATCAGCTGGAGGAGGGAAGGCGAACAAAATAAACACTTTAATTTACATGACAGTCGGGTGCCTTACATTAGGATGTCTTGGCAATCATAGAGTCAAGCGGTTATATCCTGGACTGTGGGCATACCTGGATTTTATACATACCTTTTTTTTGTACATGATAGCATTGTGTCATGTGTTTGTGGTCAAATTGTTTGTGTGTCTGTACATGACTGCATATGTGTGTGTGTGTGTCTGTGTGTGTGTGTCAACTCAACTGGCTCCAGTGGTCTGCACTCCATGTAAAGAGATAGCATCTTCTCACAACAGATCAATAAGTGAATATTTCTAGAATCCCTATCTCTGTCTCAGATTCAACCAAACAGTATGCATGTACTATGTGTGTGTTTGTGTGTGTGTGTGTGTGTCAGGATAAGCTAAAAGCGACAACCACATGTATTTCCCTGTGGTGAAGTTTAATTTACTGTAGCCTACCATTATTCAATCCTTTTCGCATGATCAGACTCGGATAATGTGTATGTAGCGTACCATGTGCTGTATGTTGACACAAGTGTTATTTAGTTTTTTTTTTTTTTTCTTTTCCATTGTTTTACAGAAGCATTTAGTTATTTTATGTTTCTGTCACATTTGCCGTCATTGTATCGGGGCTAAAAATTAATGAATGAACTGTTCCATAATAATAGTGCAGTTTAGACACATTATTGGAGTGAAATAAATCATTGTTTTTTTAGGACAAGTACATACTTGAATTGTACCATTTTTGTTTGATTTACTGGTGTATGTTATATTTGCTTTAACGGTGAACTCAATCTAGTCAGTTTGTGTTTTTATTCTTGTAAAATGACCCCAACACACATGTTCTTCATGTTGAAAATCCCTGAACCCATTGATTTCTTGCCTGGTGCTTGTGGCAATCAAAGAGTCTCGCAGGGTTTTTATTTTGGAAAAATGACCAAATTCTAAGTATTTCCTCTGATTTTTTTCCTGAATTGATCCGGTCTGCGTTGCGTGACTCTTGCTTGAGAAGCTCGGAACATTCATTCATTTTCTACCGCTTTTCCTCACGAGGGTTGTGGGGGTGCTGGAGACTATCCCAGCTGTCTTTGGGCGAGAGGCGGGGTACACCCTGGACTGGTGGCCAGCCAATCACAGGGCACATATAGACAAACAACCATTCACACTCACATTCATACCTTTGGAGTGGCCAATTAACCTAGCATGTTTTTGGAATGGGGGAGGAAACCGGAGTACCCGGAGAAAACCGACCTGGAATTGGGTGGGTTCGTGGAATTGAACCATGGTCTCCTAGCTGTGAGGTCTGCGTGCTAACCACTCGAACGCCGTGAAGCTCGGAACATCAGCTGCAAAAACGCACCCTTTTTTAAAAGTTTGAATCATGGCATATAAAAAATAACTGAATTGTACGTACAGTATTTTATGTAATACATGAGATGTACACAAATGAGCGTTTTTGGTCTAAAAATCCTCTGAATTAATGAATCCTCGGGATAGACCGGCATGTTCTCCAGATCAAATATTTGGTCTTTATTCACCATTTGTTTGCTAACATGTCCAAACATAATGCATATGCATTGTTTATCAGTTAACACATTTATTTTAACCCATTGACATACAGGATGAATAACACATACCCTTGAAGTCAATCTGAGGTTTAGCACATGCAGTTCAAGGTTGGTCTCCAATTGATCCAACATTGATCCGTCTTTTTTATTCCTCATATTTTTCCTCCCTGCTCATATACCCCCCCCCCCCCCCCCATCTCTCTCTCTTGCCTCTGTCCTTCTCTTTTCATCTTCAGCCAGATAGGTCTGCCTCAACTGCCAAGAGCACAGAGTATCACTGCTTGTGTTTTTCCCTCTTATGCTCCTTTCACAGAGCACTGAAACTATGTCACAATTTCTCAGGGAGTTTTGATGCCTGAACGTCTCCTGTCTGGGCGCATCTCGTCTGCGCGGCAGCGGCAGCCCTATGCGAACTGAACTGCACTGCCTCGCTGCAGGTCAGCCTTCACGGCCGATTAGTGTCGAAGCGCCACTTTGGTCACAAGTTGTCGGGAGCGCTTATCGTGAAGATCAACAGCGATCAGTCTCACCACGGCACAGTCCCTCACCGAGTCCTCTACATCTCCGCCCTCTTTCTCTCTCTCTCCTTTCTGTTTTCTTCACTCTCGCCTCGGGCGTTTTCTCCCAACCTTGTTTTTCTTCCTCAGAACATATTTCCATCTATATCTTATAATTGTCGGCTTTCTTTTCTCCAACTTGCTGTGCACCCCACACTCAAAAACACTTCTTTATTCATTCCGTTTGGATTGGAAGTCACTATAAGTGTGCTGCTTATGAACAATATTTTGAACAATGGGGAAAATTGAAAACACAATATTAGCAGTAAGACATTTAGGAGTCAAAGCAGAGGTCTAAAATATGTCGGAAAGCCCACTTTTTCATTAAACGATGATCGTGATAAGTATAAGTATTTTTAAGCATCATATATAAATCTGTACGTAGTCACAACTGCTGCAAGTAACGTCTCAGATTGTGGCATTTCAGACATTATCCGGAAACCATGTTCTGTTTGTACAGTTCAAGAGACATCTACGCGCTCTATTCCTCCCCCCCCCAACCCATCTTCGTCGCTCCATCCCGTGTGTCTGTGCGCCGTCAGGCCTTGTCTGTAGCCAGAGTGGAGACGAGTCATGTTTGGCCTGTCAGTATGGCTGGTCGTGTCACTATCTGGAGCTGCCGGTTCCACTGACAGCGCTGGAGGGGCTACTGGTCCTAGCAGAGTGCAGCCGTCACCCTGTGACACGCTCAGTGTCACCGATCCCCTCTGTCTGGTGACATGGCATCCCCTCCTCCATGTCCTCATCTCCGACTCCCACTCCTGCCCCCACCCAGCCAGTGGTCTTTTCACTGCCACTCCGGAGTCCGTCATTCAGCATTCAGTCACTAAGGAGTCTCCAGTAGGAACTTGGATATGTATTTTTCAGATATGAGACTAGCAGTTTTGCCTCGCGACTCTTCACACTTACCTTGTTAGTTCTGATATCAGATTAATAGATAAGTGGATGGATGGATAGATCGATGATAGATCCTCCGTACGCAGCGCCGCTATGTGAGAGATTTAATCTGGCCTTGGCAAGTGTGCAGCAGTGACAAATGGATGCTCACTATGAAACCCCCTCATCCAACAGACAGTATTAGTTTTTGCTTTAATTACCAGCAGCAGTAATGTTTCCTATCCATAACTGTCGGCCTCCTAGAATACAGCCTGGCAGTGGGGTGAGGGCCTTGTCTCTTCTCTCAGCGGGCCTCCTGTCTCATCTCCTGCCCCCACCCCCTCGTCTATCGTCTCTTCCTGTCTCTTTCGCCTTTTCCCTATCTCGCTCCCCATAGTACAGACACATGCACGCACAGATACATATGCACAAATCCCACCCGATCTTTCATTTCAATATTTACATTTTTATGCAGACAGCCCAGGACTCCGCCTGGTGGACAGAGAGAGTGGGGGTGACCCCTCCATTGGTTACTGTATTATTTAAGAATTTTGACCTACACAGTGGAAATGTGGGATTCGTACACCACGATTCGCGGAGGGTTCGTTTTTTGATGACACTTATTGCAAAAAAAAAATATGTCACATTTTTTCCCACTGTTTCTGGTACTGGGGTGGCACGGCGGTCTAGTGGTTAGCGCGCAGACCTCGCAGCTAGGAGAGACCAGGGTTCAATTCCACCCTCGGCAATCTCTGTGTGGAGTTTGCATGTTCTCCCCGTGCATGCGTGGGTTTTTTCCGGGTACTCCGGTTTCCTCCCACATTCCAAAAACATGCTAGGTTAATTAGCGACTCTAAATTGTCCATAGGTATGAATGTGAGTGTGAATGGTTGTTTGTCTATATGTGCCCTGTAATTGGCTGGCAACCAGTCCAGGGTGTACCCCGCCTCTCGCCCGAAGACAGCTGGGTTAGGGTCCAGAAACCCCCCCACCCCCCCGCGACCCTCGTGAGCAAAAAGCTGTAGAAAATGAATGAATGAATGTTTCTGGTACTCTGATTATCGTACAGTGTGCCTAATAAACGAACCTTCTGCCAGCGTATCAGTCGGTGGATTCGCATCCCCAAACAAAACATCCACGCATTCATGACTCAGTCGCTCTGAAAATGGATGATGGTTCTTTTCGAGTTAGGACACTCCAACAGTTAAAAGTTCAGGTGATCAGTTATACCTGTCCGCTCTTTAAAGTTAAGTTCGTAACAACCGAGAGTGCTCTAAAACCTCGCTTTAACATGACCATGCCTTAACTTATATGCAGTTATATTCTGCATGCATCTTTTTTAAAGGCCCAATAATAATGTTCATTTCTGTGTGCCTTCAACTGACCACAGACACTCTTAATAAATA
Source organism: Doryrhamphus excisus (assembly GCF_030265055.1). NCBI lineage: Eukaryota > Metazoa > Chordata > Actinopteri > Syngnathiformes > Syngnathidae > Doryrhamphus > Doryrhamphus excisus. Next base: position 3,029,681 of record NC_080482.1, read on the forward strand.
AAGTGTCTGGGAAGTCCGTCCTTTGCCATAAAGATCTCTGACAGCTACCGTCTGGTAATAGATTAGCCTAATTACCGTGTCCCTGAGTTTAGATCACAACGTCACATACTCAGCCTGTCGCTGTAATAGCTATTACAGCCACTACTCTCCACACCCTACCTCTTAATGTAACGTTGTAAAAACGTGAGGGGGGGGGGGAAGCCAAAAGGAAAAGGTCGTCTTGATTTGCATGCAAGCCTTCATTATAATGCGAACAATATGCGAATATGCTAAGGACCGTAGACGGCGCTTTGCATGTGCAAGTGATGAATGGTGGGTACATTGTAGGATGGGCTGAGACGGAGGCTTCGTCACCCTCATCTGCATACCATACTTTATTTACTTATTTATTTATTTATTCATTTACTCTTTGAGTGCTTGTTTTCTGTATTTCATCTTATGTCCTCAACCCCACCATCAGGCGCGCAGAGCCACTCATGTACGCAGAAACGGCTATGTGTGCGTGGGTTTTAAGTGTGCGTGACTCAATGAGAGATTGCTGGTTTTCTTCTTGATGTTCAGGGAACATACCAATTTGTTTTTGTCGGGGAGTCGAGCTCAAAGCTGTGACCATTCTATACAATGGTATACAATTGTGACAAGTATTGAAAAGTATTATCACGGTGTTAAAATGTGAAAATATGCCTGCACTTTGACCCGTGTTCAGTTTGTCTATGGAAAAAATGGCTTTAACGCAACCCACTTGGGCATCCGCAGTTGGCTAACAACTTTTGATTGAACACTGGAATCTCAGACACAAAACATGTTGACTGCTTTAACTGCGTTAATTGAATTTTGAAACGGTTAATCGTCTGCAATTTTATCACGGCTTATTGATAAACCCCATACCGTTCCATTCCTTTTTCAGAATCAGAATCAGAATCAGAAAATGGTTTATTGCCAGGTATGATCAAACACATAATAGGAATTTGTTTTGGTGAAGTAGGTGCAGACACATCTATTAAAAAAGAATGAAAAATACAAAATATACAGAATAAACAGTATAAATATATGTACATAGTCTGATTGTTTTTCCTAAAAGTCCAAACTGGGCGTTAATGTAACGCATGTAACGCATATAGTGAAAGTGTTTTTATGTCTGATTCAACATACAATCAGCAATGGATAGGAGGCCCACACACTTGTTTGACTAAAAAAAAAAGTGTGCATAGGGGACACAATCCTGAGAAAACCCACTTTTCACTCTCCTCTGTTACTGGGGAGGCAGATGGTGGGTGTCAAGACAACAGCAATAGCCAAACAAAGACATCCTTTGTGAGTGTGAGTGAGCGTCCATGCATCTTTTCAAAAGAGGTGCAGAGATGTTCAATTTGAGTGGGAGGGAACAGCAGTTATAATCGTACTTTAACAGTTCATCGCACATTTTTACTACAACCGCTCAATGTCCTGAAAGTCCACATTTTTTTATGATACCTTCGAGTTGACATGTCACCAAACTCGCGGGAAAGTTTAACCCTCCTCTTGTGTTCGGGTCGGCACCGACCCGTTTTACATTTTAATGCATAAAAAGAATCGCGTAACATTTGTTTATTGCATCGAGGCTTTTTGACTTTGTCAGGAAACTCTATTTCAACAAAAGAAAACAAAAAAAATTATTTTTACTAAATTTTGAAATGGTCTGGTTGAAATTATGACCACTGTATTGTTAGAGTCGGTTTCGACCCGGTTTTATTAATATGACTATAAAGCAATATTTTGGGCCAAAACTGAAATCATAAGTGTACAATTAGCCAAAACAATGACAACCAGCTCCTCTTCTCATCATGTAAGCGTCATGCTTTTTGATTTCAGTTTATACTAAAGTTCTGTTGATGAAAACAATTACTTTTCTACCTTTTCTTGACATTAATATATATGGGTCAAAATTCGCCTGAACACCATAGATGTTTCTTTAGTGATTAATACTAAAATGAGAAAATAAATAAAACTAATTGATTTAAGAGATTTGTTTTATAGCTCTCAGTAATAGCCATGTAACAAAAGAACCTTCAATTTATTAATATGATTCTTTTGAGGTTCATTTTACCATTTTTGTAAATTGAAATGGAGGGGTATAGTGACAAAAAAAGGCCTACATGCCCACACCAAAAGTATTAAAACCAACATTTTCATGAAAGGAAGCCTAAGAAGGTAACCAAGACATGAGAAGCAAATTTGATGGTAACTTATTGTTTTTATTGTATTTTATAGCTGATTTAATACATGGGTCAAAACCGACCCGTTAACATAATAAAATGATACCAGAAAGCTAACACAAGAGGAAGGTTAAGTTTAAGTTTAAGCAGCCAATGAAAATGACAGATCTTGCATTTGCAGAGTAACATAGAGTCCTCCTCCTATACTCCGGGTCTAGTCAGCCATCATTTGATATCGGATTAGTACCAATGTCAGTTTGTTTACCTGCAAACGTTCATCCTCTCCATGTTTTCACATTTCTCTGTGAAGTCCCACCTTCCATGCTCTGGATCTAATCTGATGTCAAGCCAAACTATTTCCCTCTGTAACTTGTTTAGAAAAATGATGCTACATGCTAGTAGCTAACTGGGGCAAACCGAGTGGTCATAACGTGACATTGCTTTACATCCTTCATAAGTGAGCGGTGACATTTTAACGTGCGTATAAATTACTTCACCCTTGCCTCTTTTTTTTGTGGCGCTCAAATGTACGAAGAAAAGTGACTCCTCCTGGATTGTGTCAACAGTATTTTAACTACTACTTCTCCTATGATGGTCCTCCAGGAATGGATTCCAATGATAAGAAAATACTGGTCTTGAAAGGTAAATTATGTGGATTCTGGTGGCTGATTGTAAAACTAATCATTTATGTTGACGTGTAGTCGTAGTTAAACATAGAAAATTGATTGCAGATCACAGTTCCCAAGATGCTCGCTTACGTTCGTATGCTGTACGAAGAAGTAGTCCATTTCTGAAATGGACTCTACTATCGCATGTTTGACAGAAGGTGTATACAGTTATCATATTCATTCATTTTCTCCCACTTTTCGGGGTTGCTGGAGTCTATCCCAGCTGTCTTCGGGCGAGAGGCGGGGTACACCCTGGACTGGCGGCCAGCCAATCACAGGGCACATATAGACAAACAACCATTCACACTCACATTCATACCTATGGACAATGTGGACTTAACCTATTATTATTATTATTAGTTAACTTAGAATTAGTTAACCTAGCATGTTTTTGGAATGTGGGACGAAACCGGAGTACCCGCAGAAAACCCACGCATGCACAGGGAGAACATGCAAACTCCACACAGAGATGGCCGAGGGTGGAATTGAACCCCGGTCTCCTACCTGTGAGGTCAGTTATCATATTTTGATCCACAAATATTAAGTAACTTTGATCAAATCTATAATATTTTGTGCCCATAAAGCATACTGATGCTTTATCATCTGTTTATCCCCGTTACTGAACATTAGTTTGTATTATTTCATTTGTTTTGAGCTGTGAACAAAGACAGTTCAACCCGACTGTAGCGATTTGTTTGAAATGTATTTTTAGTTATGTGATTTAATTATTTATTTTGATATATTTTCAGCTTTTTTTTTTCGCCCCGCCATCTTTTTTCATACATTTAATTTGTTCTCAGAGGAGAGGCAGATCGAGTGTACAGTATACAGACTGAATAAATCATGTTTTGTCTTTTTTTCCCCCCTCTTTTTTAAGTGGGGGTGTCTTAGGGCTACTGTTGGTTTTTATCCCCAGGAGGAATAGAGAAGGGAAAGCTTGTAAATGGACCCAAGTGCAGTTTAATCTGCCCACTGGGGGCCAGGGGAGGTGGTGGAGGCGTCCCTGATGGGAGTACAGGATGGGGAAGGAGGAGGTGCTTGGCTTGTGTCTTTACCTTTTTAATTAATGGCTGCAACAATAGATGGATCTGTTGTTTTCTAGTTATTATCATCAAAGCCACATCGGATGGCAGGCATCTGCTACATCGCAATGATTGTTTAGCTCCTCGTTATCATTGCAGTGCTTCATATTAGTTTGTTTGATATATATAATTTCTGGTTGTTTGTCTATATGTGCCCTGTAATTGGCTGGCGACCAGTCCAGGGTGTACACCGCTTCTCGCCGGAAGACAGCTGGGATAGGCTCCAGCACCCCCGCGACCCTTGTGAGGAAAAAGCGGTAGAAAATGAATGAATGAAGTAAAAAATAATTATTTTAGGGAGGACATTGGTGTTGTCCCTTTGAGAACATATATTAACATGGATGCCAAAATGTGAGTGATATGCTCACTTGTGAGATACCTTATATCAGGGGTCTCAGACACGCGGCCCGCGGGCCAAATGTGGCCCGCAGGACACTAGTTTGAGGCCCCCGCCTTGATATCAAAGTTTAATGTTAGTGCGGCCCGCGCAAGTTTGATATGGATGCTGTATGGTATCATGTACCCAGAAAAAATTATTACGTTTGATTAATGTTCATGTTAAAGGTTAAATAACTGTTAGTAGTTATCCTCCCTATCCGTGTGGAAGTGGTAAGTTTTTGGCTATTTAAGTTTAAAGGAAATAACTTGAAGGCTACCGTTTAGGTCGCTAGCTCTCTAGTTTGCGAGTTAGCATGTGTCTCAAGACCCTGCAGTTGCGCAATATGTTGTAAATAAAAAGAGTATAAATGTGACTATAGTCGTGTTTTGTCATGTCTACAGGGCTCTAATAATGCTTTGTTCATTTTAATCTAAAAAAAATAATTTTTCTGCCCACCAACTATATGTGGTTTCTTAAGTTTTTATTATTTGCCGTTTTATTGTTATTATTATATTTATTTATTTATTTATTACTGATTGATTGATTTATTCTTGATTTGTTTATTTATTTTTCATCTTATTTTGTGTAGAAAAATAAAAAAGTAAGATATTTGAGAACAGTGGAACGTTTTATCAGAGCTTTTCTTGTAGAAAATCCAAACCAAAGCAAAGTTTATTAATTTTTCTGTTTTTAATAAATGCGTTTTTTTTTTTTTTTTTTTGGAAAACCTGATGCAGCCCAGTCTCGCCCAGACCCTAGCTCCAGTGGCCCCCAAGTAAATTGAGTTTGAGACCCCTGCCTTATATTATGTAATCATACTTTAGTTGCAAGGTGAAATGATGCCACAGGTTCAGCATGGATATAAGTCTGCAAAACATCTCACTTGAGGTTGCAAATGAATCATTGAAATCATTGAAATGAAATCAGTTTTGTTTTCTATTAAAGACACAAATATATATATTGTTGAATGGTTTCAGCTGATATTGTATTGTGTGCTACACCTGGAGAGATCTCTTAAAACCCGAGGAAACCTGAATTACAAATTACTGCACATCATAGAAATAGTGCAGCTAGCTTTTTTAAAATACCAGTGCTGCCAGTGAGGTGCTTTGTAATTTATCCCTTCACGGCTGTTAGCCGCGCTGTGCAACAGTGATTTATTTGGTATAAGAGAAGTTTTGTTTAGAGAGATAATGAGCAGGAATTCTCTTTAATGATTTAACACGGCACAGCGGAATGGAGAGGGGAAAAACCACATGTATTTGTCATACCTTTAACTGCTCTGCTGAGAGTTTGGAAAGGAAAGAGGGGAGGAGAATGGGAGTTGTATTAGCAAGAGGGGCTAACAACCCTTAAGCAGCATTTTTGAATCGTTTTATTTTATAAAATGCGATTTTCACACTAAAGAAACACAAGGCAGTTAGCATGCAATATATTTCCTTTAAGACGCATGTTCCGCCATGCCGTGGGTGAAGGTTTTTCATTCATAAAAGTTGTTAATGTTAAAGGTTAAATAACTGTTAATAGTTATCCTCCCTATCCATGTGGAAGTGGTAAGTTTTTGGCTATTTAAATTTAAAGGAAATAACTTGAAAGCTACCGTTTAGGTCGCTAGCTCTCTAGTTTGCGAGTTAGCATGTGTCTCAAGACCCTGCAGTTGCGCAATATGTTGTAAATAAAAAGAGTATAAATGGTAAATAGTTGTGTTTTGTCATGTCTACAGGGCTCTAATAATGCTTTGTTCATTTTAATCTGAAAAAAATAATTTGTCCACCCACCAACTATATGTGGTTTCTTAAGTTTTTATTATTTGCCGTTTTATTATTATTATTATATTTATTTATTAATGATTGATTGATTTTCTTTATTCTTGATTTGTTTATTTATTTTTCATCTTTTTTGTGCAGAAAAATAAAAATTAAGATATTTGAGAACAGTGGAATGTTTTATTAGCTTTTTTATTAGCTTTTATTGTAGAAAATCGGAACCAAAGCACTGAAAAAGTTTGCATATTTTTCCGTTTTTAATAGATGCGTTTTTTTTTTTTTTTTGGAAAACCTGATGCGGCCCAGCCTTGCCCAGACCCTAGCTCCAGTGGCCCCCAGGTTTCTTAAGTTTTTATTATTTGCTTGTTATTGTTATTATTATTATTGTTATGTTTCGCCATGCCGTGGATGAAGGTTTTTCATTCATAAAAGTTAACCGCTGATGTTGCCCAATTTAGCGACTTTTTGTAACTGTCCGCGCCGTGTTCATTATACACCTTGCCTTTCATCTCGAAACAAAAGACGATGTTATTCTCTCTTCTTCAGCGTTTTCAGCACTTCTTACTTAAGATCTGAGTACCAAACTAATGCAGTTAATTAGAAAATATAATGAAGCTGAGTAGCCTAATATTCAACATTACAATAATGCTCTGAGCTTTAGGCTCTGTAACTCTGAGACTGCCATCGGCACATCACAAGGATGACATCAATAATAGATTACTTAATCAATTGCCATTCTCTTGAAGATGGAAATAAGCTTTTGGGAAGGGACTGGGTTTTTTGTTCTTCATTATCATTTCCCCCCTTTTCCCCGTAGCTTGAAAATGTCTGTTTCATCTCACATTAGAGTGTGCGCTGCATAAATGCAGGTGGAACTTGCTTTGCCTCTAAATGATCCTTTAATGGAATAGTGTGCACTGAAGCTGGAAACTCTATGGGGCGCCGCCACCGTCGATGAGAACTTTGCCTCAATCAATCCGTCAAGCCCCATCACCTGCCTCAGCAGATGATCCAAACACCCCTTTGGTGAAGCAAAGTGAGCTTTTAATGTACCTCCTCTTCGACTAGAGGACACGTGCACGTAGATGGGTACACAGTCAAAAAAAAACGCATCATCAGAAATGAGAGGTGTCAGTTTTCATTCCCAGTCTTGACATTGATCGCTTGTCAAGGAAACGCTTGTCTCTTTTGTTTTCATCAAGATCATCTCGGAGTAAATCAAGTGTTTGCTTTGCTGCGGTACGGGCAGGGGAACAAAATCAATTTGGGTGTTTTGTTTGTGTATTTCTATATCTTACGTGATTGCTAAGTCTCTATACACGGGTCTCTTAAAGGCCTGAGCGGTATTGATGCAAAGTCACCTCTTGCTATCGTCAAGCACAGCGACAGCTGCTGTTATCATCTCACATTTGATGCTGCTTGTCTGCAAGATTTTTTCTGATCGGTTTTATGGGCATGCATTACTTTTGTAGTTTTTTTTTATTATTATTGAAATTAATTTCCAAAGCGGCGGTCGAGTGGTTAGCGCGCAGACCTCACAGCTAGGAGGACCAGGGTTCGATTTCACCCTCGCACATTCCAAAAACATGCTAGGTTAATTGGCGACTCCAAATTGTCCATAGGTATGAACGTGAGTGTGAATGGTTGTTTGTCTATATGTGCCCTGTGATTGGCTGGCCACCAGTCCAGGTTGTACGCCGCCTCTCGCCCGAAGACAGCTGGGATAGGCTCCAGCACCCCCGCGACCCTCATGACAAAAGAGCGGTAGAAAATGAATGAATGAATGAATTTCCAAAGCGGCGGTCGAGTAGTTAGCGCGCAGACCTCACAGCTAGGAGGACCAGGGTTCGATTTCACCCTCGGCCATGTCTGTGTAGAGTTTGCATGTTCTCCCCGTGCATGCGTTGGTTTTCTCCGGGTACTCCGGTTTTCGTCCCACATTCCACAAACATGCTAGGTTAATTAGCCACTCCAAATTGTCCATAGGTATGAATGTGAGTGTGAATGGTTGTTTGTCTATATGTGCCCTGTGATTGGCTGGCCACCAGTCCAGGGTGTACCCCGCCTCTCGCCCGAAGACAGCTGGGATAGGCTCCAGCAACCCCTGCGACCCTCGTGAGGAAAAAGCGTTAGAAAATGAATGAATGAATGAATTTCCAAAACGGCGGTCGAGTGGTTAGCTCGCAGACCTCACAGCTAGGAGGACCAGGGTTCGATTTCGAGTTTGCATGTTCTCCCCGTGCATGTGCGGGTTTTCTCCGGGTACTCCGGTTTCATCCCACATTCCAAAAACATGCTAGGTTAATTAGCGACTCCAAATTGTTCATAGGTATGAATGTGAGTGTGAATGGTTGTTTGTCTATATGTGCCCTGTGATTGGCTGGCCACAAGTCCAGGGTGTACCCCGCCTGGGATAGGCTCCAGCACCCCTTGCGACCCTCGTGCGGAAAAAGCGGTAGAAAATGAATGAATTTCCAAAGCAGCGCGGGGCATACGTAGGTCAATGATAAAAACAGTCCAATTACAGAACGCGTTTGGAAAAATAGATTCTTGTTTAGACGCTTGAATCTTGACACAATTCCGACATGTGCAAGATGCATACAGTATCTAGAAGTTTCTTGATCTAAATGCGATTATTGCTACCTCTACAAAAGTGATACTGACTTTGCTTCCGCTCGCACTAAACTACACAAACCTTGCAGAACATCATTTCAACTAAGCCCGTAAAGCTCAGTGAGATACCAGGCTTTCTCAGTCACTCTGTCTATCAGCACATCTCATCCTCTGTCGTCTTGTTCCTGTCTGTTTATATGTCTGTCTGACGTCTCATTGCTGCAGGCTTCCTGTCAGCCAAGTGTCAGTTTCTGTTCTTCTGTCAATTCACTCGCCTGTCAAAGTTACCCAGATGAGACATGTTGACTTACCTACCGTGTTTCCACTTTTAGAGGACGGGTTTATGTGAGAAGAAAAAAGGTAAACAAGGCAGACATTATTTGCTTTTGTTTACTTGGAAGAGTTCTTTTGGAAATACTTTTTTTTCTTTGCTTACTTGGGGTGGCGTGAGATCTCGTGTGGTGAAAGATCATGAGTTTACAACATGACCGTACTTCTTGTTTCGAGATATTCTGTTTCATGAGAAGTGGGCAGCCAGGAACCAATCAGACTGATGTACGTATGGCATTGCTACTGTGAATGATAGTACACGTAATATGGGAGTGGCAGTGCATGAGCCAGGATTAGGATCACACACTATAAACCTTGCAATCCTACCTGCATTCAGAGTTCCCAGCATCATTCGCTCGTTCCCTCTGAATGTGTTTTTTTTTTTAGTTCAACAGCTGCCACGGTGTTAATATCCAAGCAGATGCTGTACTAAATCTACATTTGATGAAAGTTACTTCAAATTTGTCAGATCACAACGTGATCGCTGCATCTGACTTCTATCAAAACATGTGTTATATAGTCTAATTCTTACCTACTTCCTGGTAAGGCACTCTAAGCATCATGGGCACTGTAGTTCTTTTAGCGTACACGTAAGGCTAATCTACTGCAATCTATTTTACATGTTTACGTGTTTTTCCATAACTACACATCAACAGAAATGCTTAACCTTTATAATATGTACATGTATGTATGATGTAACGATAAAACATTGCGACGTGCATTGTTACCTAGCTCATATTGACTTGTTTTCTGGGGTTATTATGCACAGAAACATGAACGAAATATGTTTTGATGTTTCATATAAAGATTTTGAATGATGGGCAAAATTCCAATAAAAGTGTAGTTCCCCTTTAAGAAACAAAACAAATCCGGGGAGCCGTTTGGGAGCTGAAAGAGTCGGTTCTTTTTGGGGAGCGGAGTCGAAATAACCGATTCCTTTTAAAAAGCCTCTATTCCCATCAGTAATTGATCAAGAGGTAGGGAATATATCAATTACACGTAACTGTACATAATGCTGCACAGGTCAAATACTAAAGTACAAGTACTAAAAAAATACAAATGTAAATGTAAAATAGCAAGCTAAATAGAGTAAGATCATTGATAGATATACATTGGATGTGTAGGTTATCCTGTCAGAAAAAGATAAAAGTAGAGGAACACAAAGTAGGGTCGTTTGAGAGTGAGGGAGCGGGGTGTAGATGGGGGGGGGGGGGGGGCTACCTGCTGCTGATGGCAGTCCGAGTCAGTGAGGGATGGAGGGCGATCCAGCTGTGACATTAAAGCAGCAGGTGGAGGCCATCATTAGGACAGGCACAGGAGGCTGTGGATGAGCCTGCACGCGCTCATTTCTTTTGGGCCCAGCAGACCATTTCACATTTTTTTTTTTCCTCTGTATGTTTGGTGCCTCACCTCAAAACGTGTGCTAGAACTTCATCTCAGTGCTTGTGAACTTTCGTTCTCCCATCGGGGCCGTTCTCTACTTCTCTAGGTTTAGCATCTTCACTGGGTTAAGAATGATTGGTTCGGAATTGAATGAATGGTCACAAAAAACAAGGCCGATTTTCCAACATGTCCACTGAAGAATTAAAAAAAAAAGTCTGGCATAGTTAATGGGACTGTTGGTCATTAGTATTCTCAAGGTGCTAGCTATTTGCATAGAACGCCTGAGCCTTTTATCAGAATTTTTTGTATACACCAATGGAAAAGTGAGAGTTAAGTGCATTAATTCAGTTCCATTTTACATCAATGATTAATATCAGTTAACTGAGCAAAAGTGTCAGAACGTTGCTTTGGTTCCTCATGTTCTCCTTAGCTAAAAGTAACATTAAAAGTAGGCATGTCTGATCCACCTCTATCCCAGCATGCTTTGTGCACAAAACCCAGGAGTGAGTGTGGTTTTGGGGTTAGACAACAATATGTCTAAGCCAAATGCCGCTTGGGGCTTTTTCTTAGATCTTCCATCGCTTCCAGACTCGTAGATAGGCCTATCGAGGAACACCATTAGTCAAATGAAGTTGTTTGTATCAAAAATTGACACGTTATCTCTTCATCGTCAGCCGGTGGGAGGGAAAAGAGAGAGAAAGATTGTAAATGTGGGTAATTGAGCCGTGTCTCCCCTGCTTATCGGTAAAGCTCCGGCACGTCACGGACCTAACGAGCTGTGGCGCTGCGATTAGTCTGAAGGGAGAGTCGAACGTGAAACACCACAGCCTCTGTCTTTCTCTTTTCATATCTGCGATGGATATTATGAGCCTCCCTGGAGGGCAGAGGCACAGCCTTATTAGCTCATTTCATGGGGGGTGGGAGAGGATTGATACGAATGAATGGCATGTTAAAGTATCCCTTTGTTACAATAACCATCAAGGCTGATGGTTCAGGTTGATGATGCAGCCCAAGGCAGCCGGACAACAAGCTGAGGCCTTGACCCGCATGGCAACAAATACACACTCTTAAAGCGGGGATATGAGTATTATAAGTTTTATATGGTTGTGTGCAGCATATACCTAGTATGAATGACAAATTGTGTACAGGGACATGATTGATTAGCATCTTTATCAATATTTATATGCGACCGGTGTGTCGCCAATATCAGAAAGTTCATTCATTCATTCGTTTTCTACTGCTTTTTCCTCACAAGGGTCGCTGGAGCCTATCCCAGCTGTTTTGGGGCGAGAGGCGCAAAGTGCACCCTGGACTGGTCGCTACCCAATCACACGGCACATATAGACAAACAACCATTCACACTCACATTCATACCTATGGACAATTTGGAGTCGCCAATTAACCTAGCATGTTTTTGGAATGTGGGAGGAAACCGGAGTACCCGGAGAAAACCCACACATGCACGGGGAGAACATACAAACTTCACACAGAGATGGCCGAGGGTGGAATTGAACCCTGGTCTCCTAGCTATGAGGTCTGTGCAGAAACCACTCGATCGCTGTGCCGCCCCAAATATCAGAAAGTGTTCTAAACAAAAACAAACAAAATATTAATTGAGGGCGGCACGGTGTTTGAGTGGTTAGCGCGCAGACCTCACAGCTAGGAGACCAGGGTTCAATTCCACCCTCGGCCATCTCTGTGTGGAGTTTGCATGTTCTCCCCGTGCATGTGTGGGTTTTCTCCGGGTACTCCGGTTTCCTCCCACATTCCAAAAACATGCTAGGTTAATTAGCGACTCCAAATTGTCCATAGGTATGAATGTGAGTGTGAATGGTTGTTTGTCTATATGTGCCCTGTGATTGGCTGGCGCCCGAAGACAGCTGGGATAGGCTCCAGCACCCCATGCAACCCTCGTGAGGAAAAGCAGTAGAGAATGAATGAATATTAATTGAAACTTATGATTTTTATTTTGTTTTTATACAGAGTACTTATTGTGTTGTGTTTTCATACCGTGTGTGTCTCTGTCTAGCTTGTGCAAAGATCATCCACAGGGCATTTACCATGTCTTCCTTGTGTGCTATTCTGGGATTTATTTAGTGGAAAAAGGCAAAGATGAGATCTCACAACATGCCAGTTTGATTTGCACCACTCTATATCAAAGACTGCTAATTAAAATCATATTTTGCATATGACTTGTCTTTCATGCACATATGTAAATTCCCCGTATTGCCTTTCAGCACTCTGTAATTAGGTTTATGAAGGACAGCTGTAATACATAATTAACGGAGATGCTCGTGAGCTTCCCCCCCCCCCCCACACACTTCTCAACACGATGACTTAAGCAAGCGTGCGTGAAGTGGTCTCAAGGCCTTGCTTTTACTTTTACATTTTTCTCACCAGCACCTGACCCAAAATATATTAATTAAGTTGTTTGCTTTCTGAATCTTTTAACTGCTGATGTATTCTAAATGTTTTTGAGTTTGTCAGCCCCCCCCCCCCCCCCCCCCCCCTTTTTGGGGTATAAAATTCAGATCCAGTCACTCCCAGTAACTGTCACCCAGTTTGACTAAAGGCAGCGTCCCAGATGGATGGAGTTAGAAATGGATTGAGTAAATGTAGAGTGATTATAATGAGGCAAAACACTGGCAAGTGTTTGAATATTAATATGGCCGTGTTAGGTAGCATTTGCCTCAAGGTCCATGAATACGGCCCTTGTTGGGGGGGGGGCTCTCTGTGTGTCTCCAAATGTTGTTGATAAGTTCAATCAGACATGGAAAATGCAAATTCTGCAATAATTATGCTCTTGCTGCATGATAGACTGACTCCAAAAGTTAATAGTGAAACACAGCGACTCACCAGGGGGAGAAAATAAAATAATATAACTATCGAAGTTGGGATAAGGAGAAGTGAAAAGAATCGGAACGGACGCTGTACAGGAGGACCAGTGTTTTTCTTAGTGACAGTGCCAACCACATGACCGTCCCTCCCTTGGCCTCTTTCATGGAGCTCCATCCTCAGTTCTCAGATGTGGTCATTGTCTCTGTGTTGCACAATAATTGGAAGTGATGGGTGCTAAATGAAAAGGCCAGGGGATGAAAAACACGGTGGAAGCAGCTCGGATGTCTGAGTAGTTAGTCCTGTCCTCCCTTCATTATGTTTTCATGTGCTGTTTAGGAGACACAATAAACTCCACAAAGTCATAACACGGTGGTTGCTGTGGACCTACTGGCACCCCCGGGATTTTATACTTCTGTATGCAACTATGCATGCTTCTGGAAGTATGCTTATGTGCACTTTTGTAAACTTTGTAATTGATTTGATTAATTCACTTCAGCTATGCTAAGAAATTCAAACATATTGCAATTGCTTCATGCCAATGAATGTATTTGTTTTCTATGTTTATTAAAGATGGGCCTTCGTGATGAAGAAACACCTCAGCACCCACCTGCTTGGAAAACATGGAATTGGCCAACGTAAAGAAAGGTAACGTTTGCAGTTTATTTACACTTCTTTACCGTGAGCAAAGTTTGAAGAATGACATTTTAAATCCACGTAGATACACAACATCTCCCCCACGTCAATATAGCAAGTCAAATAAAACGTTCAATGCCCTCATGCCCACCTGACTTTCTCTATTTCTCTACTCTTTCTGTCCAACCTTACCTGGGTCTTTTCAGAAATGTTTTCACGCCCCCCTGTTTTATCGTAATGGTAATGGTTTTATTTCATTTGAACATGCATCAGATTACAATTGAGTGCATCCCATAATCAGTTCACAGTTCCACATGTCCAAAAGGAGTAGGAAGAAGCAAAGTTTATTAAATCCTACCTCTCCATTTGGTACTTTTACAATCAGTAACTGTTACATTTGTTCACTTCCTGCTTTCCATAATACAGTTTAAGTTTATTTATTTTTTTTTTTTTTAATAATGTACCTCGTACCAAAGTACGAGGTGATATGAGCATCCAATGACATAATGTGTACCATAGTAAGTGTCAATATAGTGATATATATAGCACATCATGACTGGTTCAAGACTCTTCATCCTTGTATTTAGCAAACATCAACTGCTTGTATTGTTTCTTGAATTGGCACATCGTTGTGCATTGTTTGATTTCCTTACTCAATCCATTCCATAGTTTGATTCCACATACTGAAATGCTATGGCTTTTTAACGTAGTCCTAGCATATAAGTGTTTCAAATGTACTTCTTCCCTGAGATCATATTTCTCCTCTCTTGTAGAGAAGTATTGGATGACATTTTTAGCTAATTGGTCATTTTTAGCCTTATGCATTATTTTAGCTGTTTGGAAATTAACTATATCAGCAAGTTTAAGTATTTGTGATTTTAGAAATAAGGAGTTAGTTTTAAATACTATTGAGAAAGTGATGATATATATTTAAATATCTGTACTGTACAGACTGAACCTGAAACTAAAGCAGCGGAATGCAACAAAATGGAGAAGCGTGACGCACACAAGTGTTTATTATAAGAGTTAAATCCAACTCCTAGCCACCTGACAATCCAAAAGTAGATGCTAAACATCCTTTAATCTGTCAATCAAGGCCCAAGAATAGAAACAGACGTCCTTTTTCAGGCTGTCGCTTCAAATATGACAAGGTAGGTACCTGATCTGCCTCTTTGGTTCTCATATATTAGTGACCAAATGTCAATGGTTTTTATGGTCCAGCTAGAACACATCAGAATCGGATGACCATATACATTTTAATCTCTGTATATTTCCTGAGGCTTTACTTTTGGTATGTAAGATGGCCCAATACATTATTTTGCTATTCCAATTAATGTACAGTATAATGTAGTTTCGCAAGGGAGATTTGATCACATTCTCACATTTAAAATAAAATTAATACTAGGAAACTCCAAAGCGTGTCTGTATGAATATGTTTATGCAGATAAGTATCCATATATACTGCATCCCATGGCTTTCCATAATAAATCCTACTGACTTACATTGTAAATAATGAAGCCAAAGCCATACAACTTGCATACAATTTATTTTAGTTTCAAATAGTCTTTCCTAGCTTGCAAGTTTACATTTTTTTACCCAAAGTTAGCAAACTAAACAAGACACGCTGTGTACATCATC
Source organism: Doryrhamphus excisus (assembly GCF_030265055.1). NCBI lineage: Eukaryota > Metazoa > Chordata > Actinopteri > Syngnathiformes > Syngnathidae > Doryrhamphus > Doryrhamphus excisus. The sequence goes on from NC_080482.1 coordinate 3,045,206, forward strand.
GAAACAAGCAGTCTTGGAATCATCAGTTTTAACTTCGCCCTTAAGTATCTACTTCTGGTACCAGATCTTTAGACCTCTTTACACCCCTCAAGCACACACCGACGTGCATCCGTTGTGGGTGGAGATCGATCACCAGGTTGAGTGTCTTTAAACCTGTAGAACACAGTGTCATCTTTTCACTGACAATTCTGCAGACAGGCTTTATCTCTTCATTAATTAACCATCATATAACCAAGAGGGTGCAGCTTAATTACGACGAGGGCATTGAGTCGGTTAGGCGATTTTGAATGAAACAAATGTGGGTAAAGTGTAAGAATGCTATGTAAGAAGAGACAGAGGGTGGAGGATAAAATGAGGAAAAGAAAAAGAAGATATGGCACCCTTACAAAGACCATGATTTTTTTTTTTTTACATTTGTTTTGAAAGAGACCAACAAAAATACTGAAAAAAAAAACATTAAGTATGGGTTGTAAATGAATTTAAAGTGAAGAGTCTCACATCACAGTGTGCATAGGTAAACTTCAGGACCATCTGAGCAATGTAGGATCTCAAGTCACAATAACAAAGTAACCTACCTTTAATTATTATTTATTCCGTAGTCTTGATTTCTTTCTGTATTTTATGTTGATATGTTGGCTCTCTCTCATAAAGGTTACCAACCATGCTAATTATCAACTGGCCATGTATTTGAAAAGGGGTAATCTTCCAAAATCACCATTGGATCAATATGTATCCCCCCCCCCATATAAATGTAGGCATGCAGTATGTTTCAGTATGTGACAGGACTGTCTTGTTGATTGATAACTCCACTGCTTTTGAAACCCCAGACCCGGAGACTAGGACACTAGCCGGGGGGGGGGGTCAGTTTGTGTGTGCGGGGTGGTGTCTGAACTAGCAACTGGGGACCGGTGAGGGAGTGGGTTTAGAGGCGATGAGGGTTGTTGTGTGTGTGTGGGGGAGCCAACAGTATACATATGCTGGATGGCAGGCGGTGGAAAGATGGATTGCGGTGGGACGGTGTCAAAGAAGCAGTTTCATCACCATGTCTATGGCCCTGTTCACCCGATATTTTTAGAACGCTGGGGAGATCCGTTCAAATAAAGAGCAGCTGCGGTACAAAATGAGGACAATACCTGACTCTAGTACTCGGCTTTTTTGTCAGATACAAAAGGGGATTTAGGGTACCTGAGCAGCTTAGACTTTCACAGATTGGAATGAAATTGCAAAAAAAAACAGCCTATGGTGTCCATACATTAGTCCACTATTTGCCATTAAAGCAATGAAAAGCCAGCGGGCAGTCTCCTGTCATGGTCCACCAGACCAAGAGAATTAGATGCAACAATTCAAAAGTAGTCTACTGAGTTCAAACAGGCATGTTTAGGATGGAAGTACATACACTACTTGGTGTAAAAATCAAGAAAATATGTGTGAAGTGTACATTGTGTCCCAGTGTTTATCCACATTTGTTGTAATTCTAATTTCATGGAACAAACCACTAAAATAAATCCCAATCCCTGATAACAAAATACATTTATAAAGGAGTAACCCTCTACTAAATACAATAATTTTGGGGAAAGTAACTAGTAAGTATAACTAATATAGTTACTGTATAACTATAATAATAATATACAGTGGCACCTTGGTTAAGGTCAGAAGTCCAGAAGATCTGGCTCAAACCAAAACAAACTCTAATCAAAGCAAATTTTCCCATACAAAGTAATGCAAATCCAGACACCCCAAAATAACACAAACCACATTTTCCAGATAATAATTATAGTTTAACATGCAGAAAATTATGCAAAAACTATAAATGACAAATTAATAGACAACTCAACATTTAACATCATTTACTCAACAAAAAAATCCACAGAACCATAAATAACAAAATAACAGAAAATAAAGACATTATTCTGCTGCACTCGTAGTTTTCAAAAATGTAGAAATAAATATATTAAAATTTATATATATATATATATAATTAAAATTTATATAGAAGAAGAAAAACAAACACTGGGGGCCATGACGTGTGCTGGCGATGATGCCTTATGTGAAGTGACGTGTGCCATGTTTGACTGCGAATGCCGTGAATATGCTACAGAAAGTTGTCATGCTTATATTTTGTTGTTGGAAGCAGAAATGAGTGTTATGGATGTAAAATGAAACAGCCATGTCACCCTGGATACGCCACTGAGTGTTACACGTTACATGCGATGCTGTGTTTGCACGCATGTACTGTATGTGTGTAGCACAGCCGCCTTAAAATTCGGAGATCCTTCACCATTGTCCATCGCCTTTTTTGACCAAGTAGCGTGAGATTGCGTCTAGTACACGTGATCCAAGATGGTGGCGTCAACGAATGAATATGTTTATGCAGATAAGTATCCACATATACTGCATCCTATGGCTTTCCATAATAAATCCTATTGACTTACATTGTACACAATGAAGCCAAAGCCATACAACTTGCATACAATTTATTTTAGTGTCAAATAGTCTTTCTTAGCTTACAAGTTTTAATTTTTTACCCAAAGTTAGCAAACTAAACAAAACACACCAATGCGCATTGAACGATCACATACAATATTGCATCTTGTACACGTTATCCAAGATGGTGGCGTCAACAAACCGGATGGTATTATGGAAGCTAAAAAAGCCAATGCAACATTTTAGCAAAACCTTTGGTTGTTAACCAAAAAAATGTGCTAACCGGGGCAGACCTTAACCAAGGTATCACTGAACTTTTTTTTAAAGTGACGTACCCTATACTGGTCACATGCGTACTACCATCCCCTGTTTAAGAGAATAGAACCCGAATGGGAGGTCGGGTGGGATGTTTGACTAGATGAGAGTGCCAGAGAGGAAAAGAGGGCTGAACTGTTAGAAAGTGACACAACTAGGTCTTCATTTCTGTCACACCACCACCCCTCACTGGAGGCACCGAGCTGATGAAGCTTTCTTGTCCTTTAGTCTGGATAAACTGTATGCCTGGACTGTTTGAGATTTATCCTCACGGGGAGCAGTCAGTGCATCCGCGGTTGTTGACCTGCGACTCCATGTAATTCATTCAGAAATGATTTAAATACTGGATGTTATTGGATTATTATTGCTCTTCCTTTGACCACATGTTCTTGTTGCATATGAAATTGATTTCATATTTGCATCAGGCTGATGAAAAAAACATTCATTCATGTTTCATCCATTCATTCATTCATTCATTTTCTACTGCTTTTCCTCACGAGGGTCGTGGGGGGTGCTGGAGCCTATCCCAGCTGTCTTCGGGCGAGAGGCGGGGTACACCCTGGACTGGTGGCCAGCCAATCACAGGGCACATATAGACAAACAACCGTTCACACTCTCATTCATACCTATAGACAATTTGGAGTCGCTAATTAACCTAGCATGTTTTTGGAATGTGGGAGGAAACCGGAGAAAACCCACGCATGCACGAGGAGACCTGTGGGAAACTCCACATAGAGATGGCCGAGGGTGGAATTGAACTAGGTTCTTTTAGCTGTGAGCCCTGTGCGCTAACCACTCGACCGCCGTGCCACCCATTCATGTTTCATTCATTCATTCATTTTCTACTGCTTTTCCTCACGAGGGTCGCGGGGGGTGCTGTAGCCTATCCCAGCTGTCTTCGGGCGAGAGGCGGGATACACCCCGGACTGGTCGCCAGCCAATCACAGGGCACATATAGACAAACAACCATTCACACTCACATTCATACCTATGCACAATTTGGAGTCGCTAATTAACCTAGCATGTTTTTGGAATGTGGGAGGAAACCGGAGAAAACCCACGCATGCACGAGGAGACCTGTGGGAAACTCCACATAGAGATGGCCGAGGGTGGAATTGAACTAGGTTCTTTTAGCTGTGAGGCCTGTGCGCTAACCACTCGACTGCCGTGCCACCCATTCATGTTTCATTCATTCATTCATTCATTTTCTACCGCTTTTTCCTCACGAGGGTCGTGGGGGGTGCTGGAGCCTATCCCAGCTGTCTTCGGGCGAGAGGCGGGGTACACCCTGGACTGGTGGCCAGCCAATCACAGGGCACATATAGACAAACAACCATTCACACTCTCATTCATACCTATGGACAATTTGGAGTTGCTAATTAACCTAGCATGTTTTTGGAATGTGGGAGGAAACCGGAGTACCCGGAGAAAACCCACGCATGCACGGGGAGAACATGCAAACTCCACACAGAGATGGCCGAGGGTGGAATTGAACCGTGGTCTCCTAGCTGCTAACCACTCTGTCACCGCGCAGCCCCATTAATGTTTCATTTATGTTTATAAAATTGACTAAAGTCTAGGAAATAATATATTTATTTTTATTTTATTCTACCAGTGTCGACTCTTTTGGGCAAAGTCAACTTAGTATTTTGTCCAGCCTTAATACACCTTCATAATCACGGTGTGTGTGTGCATGCATTCATGTGTTGGAGCACCAAAGTCATCACTTGAAAAACAAGGGAGTGGCTGGAGTGAGAGTAACTGACAGCGGTGACCTTGACTCAATTACTTGTAATTAGTTATTTTAAAACAGGCGGCCAAAAGACAACCGACCTGTCGCGCATACTTGTTTTTCTAGGTAATTGTTAAAATGCCTGCCATTTTCACGCTTGTTATAATAAACTACTTGAACTAATACACTCATCATTCTTAAACAAGAGTGCTGACAACTCAGAAGAAAGATATGTTTGTTCAAGTTGAAAAAAAGGTACAAAAGGTACAATATGAGCATCTGGTAAGAATGATTTCCCTGTTTTGTTGATATCTAATTGCTAAGGCATGGTTTGGATGGCATTTGATGGAGTCATAGTGTAGTTGCCATGAAGGAAAGAAAATGGCGATTAAGTTGGACGCCAACAATTGTCCCAAGCGTTGGAATTGAGATTGCATGGGACTGAAAAGATGAGTCCAACTCATGATTGTTTTATTCAGCGGTTTGTGTCGATACTTCTTCATACTGGCCCATAGAGTGCATATGCAGTTTGGCTGACAATACCAATAAACATTTTTGCCTGTGGTCAAGTGGTTGTGCCAGGGGCGCCGTTTGGCTAAGCGGGCATCTGGCTCTGCAACGACAAACTGGGCTTGCAGCCGCATCCCAGCATGTCGCACAGTACAGCCATATTGACTGTGCAGCCTGTATAGGGACACGGGGCGGAAGAGCCCCGCCTGGAGTCAGCATGGCGGCAATATGGACCACACAGAGCAAGCCGGGGTCAAGTCACACACACACAAAAAATGCATAAAAACCGTAAGTGTGTGCAGAACTTCCATTTGTGCTGGCTAAGGAATTGTGTTAACTGTGCCGTGGAGCGATAAGAGTTGATAAAACAGCTTCTAATTCATTATAATAAAGCCCTTTCCTTAATTATTGATAATGAATCTGCTCTTTCATCTTTCTCTTTCTTCCTTCCCTTATCTGCTTGTGTCAGCACTTTGTCTCTCTGTCTTGATGTTGGGTGGTAAGGCCTAGTTTGTAGCCACCCAAGGGCAGCAGTCAGTAACGTCCCAATGCTGCTGGTACTGTAAGCAAGAGATTAGTGCAGAGAAACGGAGAGCAAGAAAATGTTCACTTCAAAGTAACTCACTGTGGGATATTTAGTTTGTTTAAAGTTACTTCTTGTTTGTATCAGCCAAGTGTAGGGGGGAAAAAAATAACAAACTTAAGTTTCTATGCTGACCATACAGAACATACAGCAGGAATGACTAATTGGTGTACAGCATTAGTAAATGTACTCCGATGGAATTCACGCAGATCCAATTTGAAGTTTTCCGCAACTCGCCTGCTGTGGCCCTGACCGGGACTCAACAACCCCAACACACCTTTTGTATTGTTGGCTACTTGTCTGAATAAGAGCCCATGGACAGCGACTGTTTACCCTACTCAATATTTCATGGAGAATGAGCACTCGCAGAATGAAGGATTGCATTAATATTGCTGTTAAAATTAAGCGATAATTACAATTTGTTAGTTTAAAAGCCATCACAGTCTATAAAAGTTTGATTACTAGAAAATTAGATGCATTAAGTTTTTATGGGTTGGCCTGTGCCATCACTTGGGAACGATTTTTATGCACTTGTCATGGGCATATGGTGCGGAATTGTGCAAGATATGTGTGTTTTTGTGGGTACGGTGTGTGAGGGGAAGTATACTGCTGACACACTGTAATACTTAAATTTCCACCCCTGTGGTTAAACTCATCATTAGTTAAATAAAGTACGGTAGTAGAAGCGTATTGGAAGAGTAAAAGCATTTGGAAAAATGTGTACAAAATTAGGCCGTGACTTGAGTTAGCGATGTCAGAGGTTATTGTACATATGGCGTCATCGGGCTACAGTTTGATGACTGTATGTTGCGGGGTCCTATTACTGACAATAGTATTAGTTAGCGCTAAGCAACTTTAAGCCACTTTTCCTGTCACAGGGACATGACCTTCACTTGTGGAATAACACTACAGGAGTAGTTTATCTTCCGGAAACAGTCTCTACCTCATCTTGGCGTCTAATGTAAGCTCCCATAGACAGTTTAGCTTTTGAAGTTTTTTTTTTTTCTTGCCAAGAGTGATGTCATCCCTCGCTGTAATCCAAGTGACATTACTCAGACAGACGGGAAAAGAGACCACGGTTCACCTTCATGTTCATATCACATCCTGTGGTACAAACCCAGACAGTTATCCTGTCCAGTGGTGCTATGGCGAGACTAACTGGTGACACTGGTCAGTCATTTTGCGCTGGGCAAAAACTGGCCCGTTACCAGCCTTTTTTTTTTTTCGACTCAATTGAAACATCAGACTGTCACGGTAGAAAATGGATGTTGCCAGGCATCACTAATGAACCATTTAATTAATGAATTAGCAGAACAGCGATTAAATTAATACAAACTGGATAGGCAAGTGGCAGTCGTGGATATATCCTGGAGAAAATGATTAACTCACACATAGAACAGGTAGCGATTAACACGTAACTATTTAGTTTGAAGGCTTCCTGAACTACCTTCTTGCAGCTAAATCTGAATTAATTTCAGGCTGCACGGTGGTCGAGTGGTTAGCGCACAGACCTCATAACTAGGAGACCCAAGTTTTTTGTGTGGAGTATGCATATTCTCCTCGTGCATGCGTGGGTTTTCTCCGGGTACTCCGGTTTCCTCCCACATTCCAAAAACATGCTAGGTTAATTAGCCACTCCAAATTGTCCATAGGTATGAATGTGAGTGTGAATGGTTGTTTGTCTATATGTGCCCTGTGATTGGCTGTCGACCAGTCCAGGGTGTAGCCTGCCTCTCGACCGAAGACAGCTGGGATAGGCTCCAGCACCCCCCACAATTGTCGTGAGGAAAAAGTGGTAGAAAATGAATGAATGAATTAATTAATTTCAGGCTGCACGGTGGTCGAGTGGTTAGCGCACAGACCTTATAACTAGGAGACCCAAGTTCTCTGTGTGGAGTTTGCATGTTCTCCCCGTGCATGCGTGGGTTTTCTCCGGGTACTCCGGTTTCCTCCCACATTCCAAAAACATGCTAGGTTAACAACAAGGTGCTAGGTTGGCAACTCCAAATTGTCCATAGGTATGGATGTGAGTGTGAATGGTTGTTTGTCTATATGTGCCTTGTGATTGGCTGGCCACCAGTCCAGGGTGTACCCCACCTCTTGCCCGAAGACAGCTGGGAGACATCATGGCACCCATGGAGTTGATGGTCTAGATATTTTTTTGGTAGAATTATCAATGCATCGTCTAGCCGTAGGATGCCCCCACCACGCTTGAATCAAGGCATAATGGTGAGAGGGTGGCGATGGTGTTTTGGGGCTCCCTTGATTATGTGACATCCTCCGGAAGAATGCCGGAGTTGCTTCCTCCGTTACTTATCCAGGGAAAAAAGAGGTCTTTTCACTATTGAGTCTGTCACCCTCAATTTGGACTAACGGTAAGCATGCACTACGCCTCCTGGATATTCTGCCCCACCTGCTTTCACCCCACTCCCACTCACCTTCCACATGCGCCCAAGCCTTCCCAGACTCCCCTCCCCCGTGGCGGAATGCTGTGGTGACAGTTTGATTAGATCATCAATCGTCGCTGTTAACAGCGGTTTTCCTGAGCACCTGGACGCCAGGTCACAGCTGGCTCTGAGCTACCGCTGTCCCTCTGACCCGGAGACACGTGTTTGTGTGTGTTTGGTGTGATATGACAAAGTAGTTCAGCGGTTTTCCAATATACTGTCTACATATGTATAGATCCGTGTGCAAAAACACAATTCCACAAACGTTTATTTGTATCTATAAATAACCTTAGTGTGTACTCACACGAGGCCAAAGGTGCCGTGCTGAACTTGGCCATAATTCCTCGGTCCTCTACAGGCCCCCGTCGGCCTCCACTTGCACCGAGCTTTCATACTACAGCCCGTTTGCTTTTCCCATCACTTATTTACTGCTGAATAACTGCAATTATACTACGTTGTGGATTAATTTCATTCTTATTTGCAGTAGTTCTGAATCTCTGTTTTCAGACACACCATTTTTTTCATGATCCTTGGCCAAAATGTTGCTTGATTCACGTACACTAATTTAGTTTCCGGACAACATTGTACGTAACTACAAGTGACTTCCTACAAGTGGTTGGTTAGTTCTTGCTCTATGTTAATTATTGTGATCTTTAATGAATGAATATTACATATATTATACATTACATTTATATAAACTAGACAATGATATAACTAACCAGAAAGTTAAACAGAGACTTTGACATTTTAACCCATAACAAAATTAATTAAAGAATACGAGCATCAATTATGGATTCTGAAAAGTTTGAAAAACAGGTCATGTAGCTCTGTGCAAACTAGCAAAAGTTTCAATGTAGACATTCATTATACAGATGCTTGTAAAACTGTGTCTGTGCATGTATTAAATTATTCGAAAAAAAAATCTCCAATCTCAAATATGGAAGTAAACGTGCTAAACTACTACGTTGACTGAAGTCACATTGAGACAAAACTACATTTGTGCCCAAATTAGCAAAACAATGAGGGACGATGGTCTCCAAGTGTCTCCAATCCAGACAGCTCTGCAGCTGCTATTCTACTGTCCCCCAACCCGGTGACTAAGATTAATGAAACCTCTGCCATTTATAATTAGCATGGCCACAGTCATCAATTATGTCTGCCCCACCCCAAATACAAATATTGTTATATTTGTGGGAAAAATCTTGATTTATTTCATTGGGCTCCCCGATGGAGTGAGATGAATGGCTCCCATCACGGTCATTTGCAGAGAGGTGGAGAAGAAAATGGCTGGTGTAGAGGAGTCAGGGGATTAAAAAGTTCTCGAGAACCTCTAAGAAGTTATGTCACTTTCTGTAGAGGACGTGAAGAGGGTCTGACAGCAAAAAAAACTTACTTAGGTAAGATGCATTTTTTGTCAGGGTTCTATGACCTTGACTTCAGCTGCCAAAGCTGTCCCACGAACCCGGTGCTGAACTGGTTCCTTATTTTGGGACAAAATAAAGTTGCAGAAAAGAAAGAACCGGTAAGACATTTACGCTTACTGGAGCCTATGACAGCTGACGAGGTTGCCAGTCAATCGCAAGACGCATACAAACAAATATTCTTATCTATTCGCACCAAGTCTCCAATTAGTCTGGCATGCATGCAGAGACCTTGCAGAGAGGTCCTATAATAATATTCATTGTACACTTTTTTTGAAAATTTACTCATCATTTTTCACAGTAATTACGCAAATAAAAGTTGTTTTTTTTTTTTAACATGGCTCACTCCCAGTTTGTTCAAGGATTCCTGCTAGCTTGACATGCTACGATTTTGGATCAAGATTTACACAAAAATTTACAGAACCATCCCTGTCTCTCTTCCAATGCCATTGTACACTTATGACACAATCCAGGTTTAAGCCCTAAATATGCCTCACACACTTATTAAACACATTTAAACTCCACTGATTTTTGATGGACAGACGATTCCGATACCGGTTCCGATTTTGATAACAAAAATGTGCAAGAAACCACTGTAATTATTACTTGAGAACAGAAAGCCATTGTGTGATGTGTTTTTTTATGGCTGACATTGTAGTCCACAGTTTACAGTCCAACTTGGCAGGCTGGTTCGGGTTTCTGGCTGGATGTTCGACATCTCATCCTTCAATACAGTTTATGCACTCAGCAAAGACACTTAATCCATATAGACGTTGTGTTGAAATACGCATAAACAGGCATTAGTGCAATAATGTGTTTGCATATGTGTAATAGGTGTCCGGTGCCAGGATGTTTTTTTGTCACAACACAAAAATAAAGAGATTAGAAAAAGGGCTAAAAAAAGACAAAAATAATACAAAAAATACAAAATTGAGCTTTTCTTTTTTTAATATCTGAATGAGACGTGTCATAATTGCTTCATAACTTCAAGATACGTTGCAGTTATTCATTATTTCACTCAACCTGCCCAACCACACACAACCACACACAGAACCACACAATGTTTATACACTTACTGCTACTACCAGTGTATGCCCACTGACTCCAGAGAAAAGAGAGAGAAACATCTTGAATATTTTATGAAGCTTTGGGACCCCACCTCTGTCTTCCCCACCCAGGAATCTGACATTGCTGCAATGTCCAGTCCACACACACACACACACACACACACACGCGCAGAAATAATGTTTTAAATGCAATCATTGTCAGACCCAAACAATGTCATTTATCAAGGGAGCATTTGGGGCCATATAATAAGTTTCACATTATTAATACAATTTTTCATCCTCTGTCAAGTCTATCTGATTTATGGCACGCATGTGATCTAAGGTGATCATTGAATTACAATTCCAGTAATAAGAGGGAGAATGGACCTGGTCTTTTACTTGTGCCCACTGGAGCTTACACGGACCCACGGTGAACACACACACACAAACACACACTTAATCCCGTATAAGCAGACTATTGTTGCGATATACAGGAGTTGCATATAGAAGCTAGGTCTATGTAGCCTCGTAGTGGTCATGCCGAAGAGCCAATTTGCAGTTACTATCTGTACCTTAACTCATGTTACCTCGCATCTGGAATGGAAACAGAAGAAGAAAAAATAAAATTTTACTATCCCTGCATTACATGGATTAGAGACAAAGCTCATTATTCTAAAATAATTTAAGGTCTTACATCGTGAAGATGAGTGGTCTGTTGGAGGCTCGGACTCGGATGTGCACGTCGTTCCCGGCCCTAATGATTTACCGCTTCACGTTGTTTGACGTATACGCCGCAAATTTTATGAAGTGACTGTCATTCCGGTCACCGACCTCAAGTCTAATGAAAATCCCCGTTCATACACTTCCTAATCCTGACCCATGCAACATCAGACCGCATGCAGTAAGGTACTCACCGTGCAGATAATATGATTCAATAAACAAATGAACAAATCTGAAAACAAATTATTTTGTGCTGATTAGATAATAAAGACAGACTCCTCTCATAACAGTTTGAATAAGTATTTGGCCTATTAGCGGTCTTGCTTTTTCTTTATCAGATTAGCTTGTTCGTCGTACATCATCCTGTTCTATTCTGAGCAAATTTAGGCACAATAGTAAGTGGATGACAGAGGATTCTGTTCCCGGTTAACGAGTGTAAACAGTAGATCAAATCAGTAACCCGCAAACTGTCCGCAATACACACTTCCGAATCTCCAATTCACCTCAATATTTCCACAATTTCCTGCATGTTTTCTTTGTATTTTTCTCCGATAATTAAGTTTATACCCCATTTTCATGCTCACATCTCCTCCCTTCCCCTTTTGTACACCTGAAAGCGAGCATTTGCAGCATAAAAACATAAATATTTCTATTGCACAGCAGCGCTGGCAGGTGACCCTAATGAAATTCTAGGAGTGTAATTTGATTTACGAGGTGCTAATGCAGTCTGATATTAGAGAGAAAGAGCTCCGATATGTGCCGCCTTGCGCTGTATTTAAGGCCTATCAGGAGCCTGATAAAGAGCATCCCGTGCTCAACTGCGAGGCTGAGTTATTGTCACAGATATTCACATTGATAATCTTTTTTTTTTTCCTGATGCAATTTATTGCGCGCAATATATAAATATGGAGATAATGGTTAATTTAGGTGGCCGCGTAGATTGCCAAACCTTAAATTAAAGAATCATCAGGAATCATTGAACGGTGATCTATTTCTATGTACTCCTTTTAAAAGCACCGTGTGAACGATGGCTGGAGGGCGCCTCGGAGAGGACCGAGGCGCATCAGATAAATCAATACAGTGTTTTGGTATCTTTGCATGTGAAAACAAAGCCTTTTAGTATACTGTTTTTTTTTTTCTTGTACATTTGTTAGTGAGGAATAGAACCGTCTGCAAAACATGAATCTTTGTGTGAGAAACTGGAGATAATGCGCGGTAGAGTGTTTCAAAGTGTGCTCGGGACTATTGAGCTATGGCTAATAATAAAAACAGGCAATAACGGGGCCACCACTGAGGGAGGTGGCCTTTCACCTCGCTGCCCACTTCCTAATTCCCCTCTGCCTTCTTACCACCGCCATGTTCCTGGTGGATTCTCTCTCCATCCCTGAAGTTATGGGCTGAATAACAGCACAACAATATTAAGATAACATTTCCTGATTGTTTGTCAGACAGGAGGCTTCTTCACCCCGCTTTCATCACATCTACCGTGTTCATTAAATTGACAATTTGTATTTGCCCTACAGCAGGATAAACAGGAGCTTATCTGATGGGCTCGGCCTTTTATTATTTATTTCATTATCTTCCCTTTTTTTTTTTTTTTTTCCTCGCTTCCCCTCCTTCTCTTGGGATGGAAGGCAAACATAAATCAGCTCCAGCATCTCTGCTGTGTGCCGTTGTTTATATTGCAGTCATATGCAGGAGTCCTCTCGCAGGAGCTTCATCTACAATACTCCTTGGACACATGTGGCCTCTTCACGGTGGCTTTTTTTTATTTTTTTATTTATTTACATATTGAGTTTTCCCTCGACACGCTGCCTGTGTACTTTAACATGCCCCTCTGTTAGGATAATTCTTGGACTTCACAGCAGATGATCTTTTTACAGCGGAGGCTTGTCTCCGGTGGAAGCTGCCGGAATAAGCTGGGGGCTTCTTTGGGAAATTCACACTATAGCGGGAAACTTTAATGCTTATGTCTTGTTGACTTATGTCGGAATTCTTTCCTGCCAGCGTAGCTCGGATTGTCTCACAAACATAGCATCTGTGTTTAGGGAAGATAAATGTAATTTGTTCCTTTTTTTTTTTTTTTTTTTTCACCACAGCTTCCAATCAGGTTGCGTTTCCGCTGATCCCTATTAAAGGATGATCATCTCTTTAGACACGTGTTTAGATCCAAACACAGTCAGCTACCATTTAAAGCTTACTCAGTCTTTTTCCCAATAACTTGGAAAGCTTAAGGCCAAATGATTTAATCTTCATTCAGCTAATTTAGTCTGGATTTAAGCTGCAGGCTTGTCGAAGTGCAGAGTGATGGAGTCGGAAAACAGGACGAAAGGAAAAGGATGAAGAGGGGAAAACGGAAGGAAGAAGCAAGGGAACGGAGAGATGAAGATAGAGAGTGATGGTGGGAGAAAGAGAGAGCGAGAGAGAGAGAGAGACGAGGCAGGAGGGGGTTGAAGATGATGATCCATCCTGACCCTAGTGAATGCTGTCATGTTCCTCCCTCTAGGTAATCTCTCTCACTCACTCGCTATTTTGCATGTGAAAATGCTCTCCTGACAGTTGCATATCAGATAAATTCTCTCTCTTCCCCCCCCTCCCCACTTTCCCTTCGCCAAATAAACAACAGTCTTCACTTTGAAGTTGTCTGTTTGTGTCAGTTTGGCTTGAGGCGGGAGTCGGCCCCTATCGTATTTTTTCTTTGTGTTGCCATGAGAGAGAGCATTGAAGGATTATTTCCACTCACCAACTGGCCAACACCCTAAACCAGGGGTCTCAAACTCAATTTACCTGGGGGCCACTGGACCTAGGGTCTGGGCAAGGCTGGGCCGCATCAGGTTTTCAAAAAAATTTTTTTTAATTAAAAACAGAGAAATATACAAACTTTTTCAGTGCTTTGGTTCTGATTTTCTACAATAAAAGCTCTGATAAAACATTCCACTGTTCTCAAATATCTTAATTTTTATTTTTCTGCACAAAATAAGATGAAAAAATAAATAAACAAATCAAGAATAAAGAAAATCAATCAATCAGTAATAAATAAATATAATAATAATAATAATAAAACAGAAAATAATAAAAACGTAAGAAACCACATATAGTTGGGGGGTAGACAAATTATTTTTTTCAGATTAAAATGAACAAAGCATTATTAGAGCCCTGTAGACATGACAAAACACGACTATAGTCACATTTATACTCTTTTTATTTACAACATATTGCGCAACTGCAGGGTCTTGAGACACATGCTAACTCGCAAACTAGATAGCTAGCGACCTAAACGGTAGCCTTCAAGTTATTTCCTTTAAACTTAAATAGCCAAAAACTTACCACTTCCACACGGATAGGGAGGATAACTATTAACAGTTATTTAACCTTTAACATGAACATTAATCAAACGTAATATTTCTTTCTGGGTACATGATACCATACAGCATCCATATCAAACTTGCGCGGGCCGCACTAACATTAAACTTTCATATCAAGGCGGGGGCCTCAAACTAGTGTTCTGTGGCCCACATTTGGCCCGCGGGCCACGTGTTTGAGACCCCTGCCCTAAACACATAAGAAGCACTACGCATGCCGTCGAAAATAAAGTTCAAGTGTCCACGACAAAGACGCTGCTGACGGACTTCTTGATTTTCACCATCGAGGGCTTTTTACAGCCAAACTGCTAAAATAAACAATTTTTTATTAACATAAATCTGCTTTTCACATTCCAAACCACATTTTAATTACACACCTCCACACCTCACCACTCGGTGGCAGTAATGAGTTTGTGGTAAAGAACCAAGTCTTCTTTTCTTTTTTTTTTTTCCACCCGCCAGTAACAAAGTTACCCCTCCTCTGAGATGTATATCACAATTAGTTCCAGTGTGGCCTGTGGTGTTCTGACAGTACCTTATTTCCGAACTGATGGCAGGATCACACCAGCGTATGGTAATGATTGACAGTATGAAGCTCTTACAATGCACAGGCAACAGGCCCTCCTTTGTCTTGGAATAAATCTGCACTGCATGTCAATCACATTGGACTAGTTCTAAGCTACACGTTTCTTCATGACGGAGCCTACTTTAATGTGGTGTGCTGCTTGGTTGGGCCTGTGCTTGGCCAACAATGTGCTACTAATTAAGCATACTGTATAGTAGCTTTGAGCTCGAATTCAAGTCCAAGTTCCTTCTACTTGGACTAAGATTTTACAGTTTTCTAATTTTAGTAAGACATTTTCTTTAGTCGTCGCATGGTGGGCATCTCTGTGTGGAGTTTGCATGTTTTCTCCGGGCACTCTGGTTCCCAAAATATGCATGTTAGCTTCATTGGCGACTCCAAATTGTCCATAGGAATGAATGTGAGTGGCTGCACGGCGGTCAAGTGGTTAGCGCGCAGACCTCACAGCTAAGAGACCAGGGTTCAATTCCACCCTCGGCCATCTCTGTGTGTAGTTTGCATGTTCTCCCCGTGCATGCGTGGGTTTTCTCCGGTTTCCTCCCACATTCCAAAAACATGCTAGGTTAATTAGCGACTCCAAATTGTCCATAGGTATGAATGTGAGTGTGAATGGTTGTTTGTCTATATGTGCACTGTGATTGGCTGGCGCCCAGTCTAGGGTGTACCCCGCCTCTCGCCTGAAGACAGCTGGGATAGGCTCCCCGCGACCCTCGTGAGGATAAGCGAAATGAATGAATGAATGAATGAGAGTGTGAATGGTTGTTGGTCTGTATGTGTGCTGTGATTGGCTGGCCACCTGTCCCGAACAGGCATAGGTGCAAATTGTGATTAATCAAGATTAATGTGATTAAATTGCAGGACATTTAATTGCACTTGACAACCATCATTTCTAATGAAGGTTGTACTTCCTGGTGGCGTTGAACCGCTCGCCATCGTACGGCAGATATCTGTCTGTTTCTTATGTTGATGCATCCTGCAATATTGCCGGGTGCTTTTTTTTTTTTTTTGTCTTTTTTTTCTTTGTGAGATAATTGCACCTTTTTTCATATGCTGCGCTATTAGGCTTCAAGAAACAGGGGAAGTAAACACAATAGAAAAGCCTGTGCTGGAATTAATCTCTACCACCCTCTATAATTTAGGTGCAGAATGACTAATGTGAGAGTCATAAACAAATGAAGTCAGGTTTTGGGGGGCATTTGTCTTGCGGCGAGGGCCATGTTATTTTAGGGAGGGTGGCTGTCTTTAAATCCTGATTGTGTCGCTTAATCCCCATGGTATCTGTTTCATAGCGAGCGGCATGACACTCACCTGAACAAATAATGACTCCACGCAGCATGTAGCATGTGTCGGAATCAATAATTCAAACTCATACATCTTCCTTACTGGAAGAAGCGGGACAACATAGTAATAGGGGAGGGACGTAAAGAGAGAAAGAGCCCGGAATTAAACGCAAGGGAGGGGGGGGGTAATGAGTAAAATGTGTCCCAGCTACAATATCAATCTATATGTTCCATAAAGATGACTTTGAACTGGATATAGATGCGGCGGTAGACGCATTTAGGCAAACTTACAACAAAGGGAAGGGAAGCCATAAAATGGCGCCTGCGACCTCAAATGCAGATTAAACTGCCTTATTTTCTCATCACGTGACTTCCTAGAAACATCATTTGACCAATAGATGTACATTTGCGTGTGTATTTCCTTACTCCCTGTGGTATTTATAGAAGAACTTGTCGTCGCCTGCGCCACCATGGGAGAGGCAAATAAGATGAGTGAAGAGATGTTATCTTTTATTGTAAGCATTATGTGCAACACTCGTGCTTTATGAGCTAAACGGGCCATTGTTTATCATGCAGCCTAATCGCAAAGTCAGGCAGGCAGGCCTTGACGTGGGCACGCATGCTGGGATGGAGGAAAAACGAGCGGGAACGCATGGGTGTAGCGGTGGGGGGGGGAGTTGTAAGCAAGAGGAGGGTTTGTGTCGGTTTCTTATGGGATCAGATGGAACACTTTGATCTTGTCCCCGCATGTCAGATCCCGTCATGATCCGATGTCTCAGCCATACATATGCACACTGCCTTTAAACACTCTGCACCGTGCTGAACCCACCGGAGGTAGAAGACGGAGGGGCGAGATGGAGATGGGCAGGGCTAATGGCCTTTTGAATACATGGGTGGTGATGCATATGGATATGGATATGCATACAGTACATGACAGAAACAGAGATGAAGTGAAAGAACAATTGACGTTAAGGTTCTACAATTTAAAATACTAATCATTTTCATTCATTCATTTTCTACCACTTTTCCTCACAAAGGTCGCAAAGGCTGTCTTCGGGCGAGAGGCGGGGTACACCCTGGACTGTTGGCCAGCCAATCACAGGGCACATATAGACAAACAACCATTCACACTCACATTCATACCTATGGACAATTTGGAGTCGCTAATTAACCTAGCATGTTTTTGGAATGTGGGAGGAAACCGGAGTACCCGGAGAAAACCCATGCATGCCCACGGGGAGAACATGCAAACTCCACACAGAGATGGCTGAGGGTGGACTTGAACCCTGGTCTCCTAGCTGTGAGGTCTGCGCGCTGACCACTAGTCCACCGTGCCGCCTCCAATAATTCTTCTTCTTAATTTATTTCAGACATGCATGCTATGCTACATTATTGTTTCTCACATATACACTTACAATACAATGTACTTACAATATATATATATATATATATATATACACATAACACCTCATTACTACACATGTCTGAAAAGGAGCAGGAAGAAGCAAAGCTTATTCTCCACAACATAGCAGTTACCAATTCAATAAGTGATTTTTTCCACACAAATAATCACATAATCTTACATAAGACAAAACAACATAAGAGTGGGGCGGCACGGCGGTCTAGTGGTTAGCACGCAGACCTCACAGCTAGGAGACCAGGGTTCAATTCCACCCTCGGGCATCTCTGTGTGGAGTTTGCATGTTCTCCCCGTGCATGCGTGGGTTTTCTCCGGGTATTCCGGTTTCCTCCCACATTCCAAAAACATGCTAGGTTAATTAGCGACTCCAAATTGTCCATAGGTATGAATGTGAGTGTGAATGGTTGTTTGTCTATATGTGCCCTGTGATTGGCTGGCGACCAGTCCAGGGTGTACCCCGCCTCTCGCCCGAAGACAGCTGGGATAGGCTCCAGCACCCCCGCGACCCTCGTGAGGAAAAAGCGGTAGAAAATGAATGAATGAATGAACATAAGAGTGGGAACATCGGAACATAATTCAGTTACCATGTTAAAGTCTTATTTTTGACAACCCTATTATAAATATGTTTTTCCTTGTCATTAACCCTTTCAAATGGTTTTAGTTAAAACTGACTCTTCCAAATCATCACTTTTGCTTTAGCGGGATGGCTAATATTTATCAAAGCAAAGTGCGTATTGATGCTAATGATGAGTAAATAAGGACTAAGTATTGGAATGGATGTTGCAATAAGAAAATCGCTGATACAGCCCCCTCAAGAGAGGGGCGCTGGGTAAAATGTTGATAACTGTTCATTTAACCCTGGCTAAGTGGTCAGGGATGCCGGACAGGTGAACTTTATTCTCCCCACAGACCCCCCCGCCGCCACCGCTGCCGCCGCCGCCCCTTTTGTGTGTGTGTGTGTGTGTGGACTGTAACAGAATTTCTGTAGTCCTCTGGGCCCTGGTGCAAAGCAGAGAATAAATGGTGGAGGTGGCAGGCCAGGACAGAAAAATCAATGCCTGCTTATACAGACATGACACACCAGCAGCCAACTGCACCGTGTGTGTGTGTGTGTGTGTGTGTGTGTGTTTGTGTCAGTGTAGATATACAGCGCCCAATCAAATGGCTCTGTGCTCTGTGACTATGAGTGCGACTACCCAGCAAACTCCATTTCCTTTTTCATGGCGTAGATTTTCCAATATTTTATGTCAGCACCGGGATCAGTAAATAACTTTGTGTTTTCTCCCGCTCTATTTCCCCCCCCTTGCCTCTCTGCTTCCTTCCATACCTTCTACATTCTGCAGGAAGTTCGAGTGCAAGTTGTGTGAGCGTTCCTTTAGTGAAAAATGGGCCCTAAACAACCACCTGAAACTGCACAGCGGAGAGAAACCGTATAAGTGTTCCTGGCCATCCTGCCACTACGCCTTCCTCAACCTGTCAGCCATGAAGGACCATTATCGGACACACACTGGTGAGAAATCTACTCCGGTAACTTTTAGCTAAAATCCTATACATCCTGTACTGTTGCTTCAGCACACACACACACACACACACACATATGTATGTATTTATATATGAAAAATCATTCTTGGATCAAACAAAATGTACTTTTTGATACATCTATAGATGTGCAAATTGTATGCACAAGAACTTTATGTGTTAACTGTGAAAATCTCACATCGATAATGAATCTTCACAGCTTTGTTTGGAAGAAACATACACACATTTTTGGCTGGTTGCAGCCATGACTTGGCCATCTGTACTCGTTTTCAGTACCCACAGACACTTGAGCAGTATTTCTTGGTCCCGAAGAGACTAAAAGCTCTTAATTACGCCACCGCCGTCCAAAGCACATCATGTCATCAACCACTTAGATTTGGAAGGAGAATATTCTTGTTTCGCACTGCTTTGTCTTTGGTTTAGCTTTTGTTGGTGTGTTTTTATCCCCATTAAATGAACCTTTTAGGTTATTCTATTCTATTGTAGCTGTTTTAATTATTTGACCATAAAAATGATGACAATAGTAAGATATTTCACAGCTAAACATAGTCTTGATGTAGGTCAATATTTGACTTTTAACATTTAACATTCGTTTGAGTAGCTCGAAGTGAGGTGCCAGTTATAGAATAAATATAGTATTACACATTTTTATTTATTAATAATAATAATAATAATAATAATAATAATACATTTTATTTGTATAGCGCTTTTCAAAATACTCAAAGACACTTTACAGAAGAATGGAGTTGAATAAAAGCAAGTAAACAGAGCAAAAGATACATGAAAATACAACATTCATGCGTTAATACGCAGTTAAAACATGAGAAAAGCGGGGCGGGGCACAGCAGTCAGGTATAAATATATTGCATTATATAAATAATATATAATAAAATTTATAATATAATATAATGTATAATATAATAATATATATTTTATATATAAATAACACAATATAAATAATATATATTTTATATATAAATAACACAATAAAATATATATTATTATTATATATAAATATATTAAGTATTATTTTAATGTTGTTATGATTGTAATGAAAACATATTTGGTTGGTTGGATATTTTGTCTTTTTCAAACAATTTCTGTTTCAATTAAAATACAACATTCATTTGTTAATACACAGTTAAAACATGAGAAAAGCGGGGCGGGGCACAGCAGTCAGGTATAAAATATATTGCAATATATAAATAATATATAATAAAATATATAATATAATATATAATAATATATAATTTATATATCAATAATATAATAAAATATATTATTATTATTATTATATATAAATATATTAAGTATTATTTTAATGTTCTTTTGATTGTAATTAAAACATATTTTGGTTGGTTGTATATTTTCTCTTTTCAAACAATTTCTGTTTGTCAAATAAAGAATTAAGAGAACAAATAATTATAATAACACAAGATCTCTCATACAGGGGGGCTTTTATATCTGAGGTTAAAGGTTACTTAAGTACACGCTCATCGCCGTCAGCCATCCATCATTCTGCCAATCAGATATTGCATGATTATATTGCCATTGCATGGACACCGTTCACTGTTCTATTGTTGTTAGGCATATTGTGCAGATTAAGTATACTTAATTAGATTATACCCTCTCAGCAATAGCCCAGGTCAACCCAAATGTCTTTTTGCTGCAGCCAAGCAGTTTCCCCTCGGCCTTAATAATGTCTCATACGTGTCCCAGTTTAAGTCAGTGAAAGACGCAGCAGCAGCCCCGCAGCCTGACAGCCTGACTAAATGCTTGGAGGAGAGCCCTCCATCCGTCATAGGTGCCTCCTGCGTGAGAGAGAGACTTGCTGGATGTTATTTTAAATGTGTTTTAACAGTGATGTAATGTCAAGGTACCTCTGACATAATTAGATGTTTTATTTTCATTTGCATCTCGCACTCATCATTCCCCATCAGGTGGCTGGCGTCTATGTCGCCAAGTTCCCACCTGGAGAGGTGTGTTGTCACTGTGTGAAAGAATGTCTGGATGTGTGTCTTTGTCATAAGGAAAACACAAACAGGAATAGATTGCGGTAAAATGAGAAAAGGGGGAAGGGTGAATATTCATATTGGAATTATGCCACAGCTCACATTGAGTTATTGGTGGCAAAGTTATTTTGTGTGGGAAAAACTGCTACGTTTCTCGATATCCTACAGCAATAATGATCGAATACTTTGGTGCAGGTTCAATATTGCATTAACAGGCATAGTTGGTTACACTATGACTAATCCACATACACATCTACAGTATCCGTTACATGGTAGAGCAGGGGTCTCAAACATGCGGCCCGCGGGAACTAGTTTGAGGCCCCCCACCTTGATATGAAAGTTTAATGTTAGTGCGGCCCGCGCAAGTTTGATATGGATGCTGTATGGTATCATGTACCCAGAAAAAATTATTACGTTTGATTAATGTTCATGTTAAAGGTTAAATAACTGTTAATAGTTATCCTCCCTATCCGTGTGGAAGTGGTAAGTTTTTGGCTTTTTAGGTTTAAAGGAAATAACTTGGAGGCTACCGTTTAGGTCGCTAGCTCTCTAGTTTGTGAGTTAGCATGTGTCTCAAGACCCTGCAGTTGCGCAATATGTTGTAAATAAAAAAAAGAGTATAAATGTGACTATAGTCGTGTTTTGTCATGTCTACAGGGCTCTAATAATGCTTTGTTCATTTTAATCTGAAAAAAATAATTTGTCTACCCACCAACTATATGGGGTTTCTTAAGTTTTTATTATTTGCCGTTTTATTATTATTATTATTATTATATTTATTTATTTATTACTGATTGATTTGCTTTATTCTTGATTTGTTTATTTATTTTTCATCTTATTTTGTGTAGTGGAATGTTTTATCAGAGCTTTTATTGTAGAAAATTGGAACCAAAGCAAAGTTTTTTAAATGTTTTTGTTTTTAATATATATATATATATATATATATATATATATATATATATATATATTTTTTTTTTTTTTTTTTTTTTTTTTTTTGGAAACCTGATGCGGCCCAGTCTCACCCAGACCCGAGCTCCAGTGGCCCCCAAGTAAATTGAGTTTGAGACCCCTGTGGTAGAGGGTTCTCGTTAGGCCTATCGCTGATCGATAATTGTGCTATTAATTATAGACCGATATTTGATCATTTTTACCTTTTTTGAAAAAAAAATATAATTCAAAAATCATTGTGTCATTTCACATTTTATCCACTGGATGGTACTCAAGTGTAGTGCACCCGAGTTAGACATTTTATATTAGCTACGAATTGCGTAGCGTCACCAGCTCACACACTCCGAGTTGTGGTGTCAAAACAACTACACACAGCAAAGCAATCGGTGGATAAAACAGACAATACACTACCAGCGTATAATGCAGAATATTAACCGACTACTACGTACGTCTATGTGAGGTCTAACTATGTGTTTTCCAGCCATTTACAAAAACAGCAAAGCATGCTGGGAAACAGAAAGTACGTCCGATGCCGCTCACAGAGGTTCAAGGAATAGTCAGGTTGTTTTTTCATTTAAAAAATTAGCAGTGACATTGCTTCCAAGCCTTTTTACCTCCTTAAAGTTTTGTCCCAGGCTAGTCTGGAAGGATAACCTTCTTTTTTGCTCCCAGATCACCTTGAAATAGCACACAGAATCCATGACCCCTGAAGCGTTCATTAACAATAATCTTTATCCTTAATGATGGTCACAGACCAGCAGTAGGAACCGTTTTCACTGCCATTACGATGGCTTTTTGGGAGACATAATGAAGTCCAAAAAGTCTTGTGCTGCACACCACGTGTATCCTTCCACCGCTGTGTGCTGTAACTAGTTCTCGAGCTAAATTTACATTTTTCATTCATTTACAGAGTGCGTTCGTAACTATGTGAAGTAACATGAAAACCGTAAACCGAGGACCACCTAACTATCCCGAAAAACACACACCCTACGCCTCTTAAAGCAAAATGCAAATTGTGAAAGCCGGTCCTAAAAGCCACTATAGCAGGGGTCTCCAATTAAAATTGAGTAAGGTCCATTTATGCTTTTTTTGTTTTTTTCACAGTGAATGTCGGAACCTCATTTTGCCTTAAAATGCATCAAACGAACTCGCTCATATGAATATCAAATGTGACAAAACGCTGCATATCACCCTACTGTTTCAATACAGCACAATTATCTTGGCACCTACGTTACAACATACAATAAAATGAACAAAAAATGTAAAATACAATACAATACATCCTCTTAAAGTTTCAGATTTGCTTGTTATTGTATGACTGTAGTAGCTTTTGTCTTTGTTTACCTTTGAGTAAAGTCTCTGCAGCTTAGCAATCCTTCACAACTCTCCCGTCAGTCAATGTTTTTTTTTTTTTTAGTTTAGCTCCAATATCCATACAATCATTAGTGAACACTCATTTGCACGTTGCTGTGCTGTGAATGCGCCGTGACTCCGAGATTTGTCAGACCGGGGTGTCAGCGACGTTATTTTTTGCCAACTTGGATGGATACTTCCCCTCAAATGATGTATGTTTTGTCAAATAACGTTGCGTCACATTTGCACTTTTGACTGAATGCTGGAAGAATGAACTTACCTATTGATTTTTTAAATGTTAATTTTTCTATATAAACTTTTCATATTTTGGAGCAAACCATGGTTCGCTCATTCACTTCTCGGCGAGTAAAGAAACCATTTCATTGGCTCATTTTGATTGACGTCACCACGTCTGATGTTACGTAACTATAGTAACTGACGGAATTACGCCCACAAACTGCCATTGCGATGGGTCTAAAGGCATGATTATACGTTATTATTATTATTATTATTATAGGACGGCACAGCGGTTTAGTGGTTAGCGCACAGACCTCACAGCTAGGAGACCAGGGTTCAATTCCACCCTCGGTCATCTCTGTGTGGAGTTTGCATGTTCTCCCCGTGCATGCGTGGGTTTTCTCCGGGTACTCCGGTTTCCTCCCACATTCCAAAAACATGCTAGGTTAATTAGCGACTCCAAATTGTCCATAGGTATGAATGTGAGTGTGAATGGTTGTTTGTCTATATGTGCCCTGTGATTGGCTGGCCACCAGTCCAGGGTGTACCCCGCCTCTCGCCCAAAGACAGCTGGGATAGGCTCCAGCACCCCCGTGGCCCTCGTGAGGAAAAGGCGGTAGAAAATGAATGAATGAATGATTATTATTATTATTATTATTATTATTATTATTATTATTATTATTATTATTATTATTATTATTATTATTATTATTATTATTATTATTATTATTATTATTATTATTATTATTATTATTATTGTTATTATTATTGAATAGGAGGTCACTACTTACTAATTCTGAGTCCTGATTTTTTTTAAGCTGAGATGTGTCTCCAAGCAAGTACAAAACATTTTAATCTTTGGGTCTTCATGACCAGTCAATAGAGAAGGCATGTTATCATATTAATATCCAGACAATGTAGACGAGATATAAGATGTCAAGATGTAAAATGTCTAATTCCATCACCTCGTCAAAGAGAAAAAGTTAACACTCTTTTTGTATTGGCCTTGAATTGAATACACCGCTCCTTTCTGATTTGTGTGTTTTTCTTATGAATCACTTTTCTTCACACACCAGTCCTGTTTGAGGGATTGGGAGGGGGGCGGAGAGAAGGGGGGGGCTTGGGGGGGGGGCTTTGTGGTCTTCAGCCGCCAGGGTCATTTATAACCGCTGATGAATGAGCGACACAAATAAATAAATAAGTGTGCTGCATCTGACCCACCCAGCTTTTTCCCAGGCTCTCGGGCATTGGAGGGGTCGTGGGGGGGGGGGGGGGGGGCTGAACGCAGCGACAGGGCCGCAATTGATTTCCTCATTGCCTCAGTTTGTCGCTTAATCTGGCGATATGCTGATAAATCTTCGTACTTTGTCAATTAATTTCCCTGAGAAATGAGAGGCAAAACGGCGAGCACATCAATACAGCAGCGGTTTCAGTGTCAAAAATTAAGCGGTAAAATTAATTGCCCTCCCTTCCTCTCCTGTTAAAACATAACTAATGAGGGAGGCAATTATAGCTGCATACAGACTCCTCCAGGGTTGAAACATACACATACATATATAATGGAGAATATATACATACTACTGATATACACAAAGGTTCCGTCTTTTGGCTTCAATAAGGTCGTTTTCAATAACGAATAAGAGCTGAGTTGCATCATGGGAGCTGAAACAAACAATTCTTCTTGTTTCAAAACGCCTTGCCATAACATGAATAAATTAATCACACGATAAATGAAAATTAACCTTTTTTTCTCAGGCAGGATGAGAGTTCATTCTCTGCATTTTTTCAGCGCCTAGACGTTTCATAGAACAACGGCGAACAGAGTGAGACCTCTTGTCAGTCATAAAGTTGATTTTGCCTCTGTGGAGGGGAGGCGGGGATGCTAGCATGCACACACACACAGAAAAAGAGTGGATGTTTGAGGAGCTATGCAAGGTAATGTAGTAAAATTAGGGACGCAAGTAAATGCTTGCAAAGTCAAATGCAAGTGAATGAATATCGAATATCGAACGAATTAGCCCATCTCAAAAGATTCCCACCCCCCCCCCCAAAAAAAAACCTCAATAAGAGCCTTCGTCTCGATAGTCAACACTCACTCAAACGTAAAGTAAAAACAAATAGAACAGCGCAAAATTGTGTGTAGCACGGTATACGGACTCTATGGAACTGCCTTGATACTCAATGCTATCTCGCTAGGTGCCACCATGCTAACTGTTAGCATTAATTATTTTGCTATTTTACTCCAGTTTCAAGGCCTATATATACATGGAATGATGTAGGAATGCTTTCTCTGAACTTTTTTGCTAGCATGCTTACTGTTAGCATTAATTTTTTTGGCTATTTTACTCCTGTTTCAAAGCCTATATATACGTTGCATGATGTAGGAATGCTTATTCTGAACTTTTTTGCTAGCATGCTTACTGTTAGCATTATTTTTTTAGCTATTCTACTCCTGTTTCAAAACCTATATATACATGGCATGATGTAGGAATACTTTCTGTGAACTTTTTTGCTAGCATGCTTACTGTTAGCATTAATTTTTTTGGCTATTTTACTTCTGTTTCAAAGCATATATATACATGGCATGATGTAGGAATGCTTTGTCTGAACTTTTGTGCTAGCATGCTTACTGTTAGCATTATTTTTTTTTTGGCTATTTTACTCCAGTTTCAAAGCCTATATATACATGGCATGATGTAGGAATGCTTTCTCTGAACTTTTTTGCTAGCATGCTTACTGTTAGCATTATTTTTTTTGGCTATTTTACTCCTGTATCAAAGCCTATATATACATGGCATGATGTAGGAATGCTTTGTCTGAACTTTTTTGCTAGCATGCTTACTGTTAGCATTATTTTTTAGCTATTTTACTCCTGTTTCAAAACCTATATATACATTGCATGATGTAGGAATGCTTATTCTGAACTTTTTTGCTAGCATGCTTACTGTTAGCATTATTTTTTTTTAGCTATTTTACTCCTGTTTCAAAACCTATATATACATGGCATGATGTAGGAATACTTTCTGTGAACTTTTTTGCTAGCATGCTTACTGTTAGCATTATTTTTTTTAGCTATTTTACTTCTGTTTCAAAGCCTATATATACATGGCATGATGTAGGAATGCTTTGTCTGAACTTTTTTGCTAGCATGCTTACTGTTAGCATTATTTTTTTGGCTATTTTACTCCAGTTTCAAGGCCAATATATACATGGCATGATGTAGGAATGCTTTCTCTGAACTTTTTTTGCTAGCATGCTTACTGTTAGCATACATTTTTTTGGCTATTTTACTCCTGTTTCAAAGCTTATATATACATGGCATGATGTAGGAATACTTTCTCTGAACTTTTTTGCTAGCATGCTTACTGTTAGCATGTTAACATTTTAGCTGTCTTCCTCACGCGTAAAGGCTAATACAGATATGGCATGATGCAGGGATATTGTAGGACCGCCTTGACGCTATGGAGTGCCATCTTGCTGGGGGCTAGCATGCCAACGGTTAGCATGTTAGCTTTTTTGCTAAACTCATGTAACGTACGCAGGGGCATTGCAGGGGCAATTTCAGCTGGAATTTAGTTATTATTATGATACATTATCATACATCATGCATTGGTCTCCAAAAAATATTTTTTTAGGGACAATAAAAATTCCAAAATTATTCTGCATTGTTTTTGTGACGTGGCTAAATGAAAATGTTTGATTGTTCCGGTCATATTTGATTTGTACATGTTGTGTTTGGTTTGTAGGACCATTCGATATTGACCGCGTGTCACTCTTGTGTTAACCCACCTTGTCGTCTAAGTCACCAGAGAGTGCAACACCACAGATCAGCAGATGAAAAGCACACATGTAATTTATTGCCAATGTTTTCTCCTCAAGAATCCTCAAGAATAATTGTGGCGACCGCAGCCGGGCATCGGGATCGATGGCTATGGATTTTTCTGTGGTGAGGTCTTGTAGCGCTTGGTGTAATGAGAGATGGAGAGAGGGAAGGGGTTGAACGAGTGACCAGCACCGTCAAGTCAAGCAAATAGGCTTTACAGGATAGAAGCTATCCCCTTTTATCTTTTGATTACATATATTAAGAATTATAAATACCATATCATAATGCAATATTTGCTTTAATTTTTGGTGTTTGTGATTTTTTTTTCTCACAGGCAATTTGTACCGACTGTTAAACAATAGCTTCAATGAACATCAGGTTGTTTGTATATGAGACATTACCCCCCAACTCTAAAACTTCATTTTAACATAATGGCCGGTCTTTGGGTTTGGGTTTGGGTTTGGGTTTCTTTTCAGACCAGTTACTAATTCAGAGGTTTATAAAGCCCATAAAAACAAATCTGCAGGTCCAGACCGTCCTCTGAACGATCTGACCTCGAAAATTGTTGCTATGCAGATTATTATTTTTTTATTTATTATTATTATTTTATTTTATTTTTTTATTTATTTATTTCTTTTTTATCAAACAACCAATGTGGTTTCCAAAAACAACACAGTTCAATAATTGCTGCAGTTAAAGTTGTTAATGATGTCACTGGGATCCTTCATTGTACAAAGTTCTGCACAATGCTTTTTATTGACTTGTACTGATTGACGCTGTCAATCATTACACATCTTGTGAAATGAGCTTTATGGTGGCTGCTTTTCTAACACAGGCAGAACTTTTGCATGTGTTATTGTTGATGTATGTCCATCCATTCTACAAAGACCCCCATTCTCTAATATACACTAACCGTGACTGTGTATCTTATATGTATGTCATTACTGCGCGCGGAGTGCTTGACTTCTTCTGCACAATGGCAGAGAGAAGAAGAAGAGCGAGGGAGCTCATCACGCTGTTAATGACGGGGCCAGATGCGGAGAAGGGAGGAGGAGTGTGAAAAAGCTCTCCACGCTCCCCATCTGGAAGGCATCGCCCCCAAATGAAGTTGTAGAAAACCATCCCATTGATAATAAAGCTAATTTTTATGGCTCTGACAAGTATGTAATTATGTTCAGCGGTGCTTTTCAGATTTTATCACAGTCAATAAACCACACTGGCAATTTCCCGTCCCCCATTTGACATATTTACATGGATCCGTCTGATTGGAGGAATTAGTTAGCTATGAGAGCTCTGATGGATATACGCTACTGATCTGTGACTTCTGCTTGGCTCATCTGTTAGCAAACTAGACCTGCGTTTTATGGATTCATTCTACTTGTTGTATTCTCTTTGTGTTCTACTTTAAATCACCCGTTCAATTCATTTCCGTAAATTTTGCAGAGTGGTGCTTCACAAGTACCGGTAATATTTGTTTCTCATTCCTCAAGCCATGGTACCATACTTTGGTCTCACGGTGTAGTCTAAGTTGTGTGTCAGTATTTGGGGGAGTGCTTTGACTTTAGGCAGTATTTCTAGTCTTTGTTTGTGTTTGTGATGTAAAGTGGCTGTTACCAGTAAATATATTGAAATGTATGGCAATGTAAGTGCAACCCGCTTCAGTGTGGATCTGAGCGCTCAAGTGTGCAAAAGGGCGGATGCCCTTAAGAAAGCAAGATGGGGAAATGATAATTTAAGGTGAAACACTGCAGTTGAGATGAATTGGTCATTATCAGTATTTTTATCAGTATTATTAAAACATGATCCTAATTGGTAAAGATCAGAAGATCATAAGTCACATTTCACTTTGTTTCCTGGGCCAATTAGAATGTTTTCGTGCCAGGGGCGTCACTAGGTTCTGAGAACAGGGGGGCGTTTAGCCCCCTGGAGATGCACAGGATATTAATGAATGTAGTAGACATTCAAAAAATCAAAAAAATCAAAATATCCAAAAAGAAATAAGGAACAAGAACCGGGATATAACTTTCCCACTTTTGGACAGATTTAGTAGAGATACTCAATTGTTTTAGGCCACTATTAAATGTACACAAGTACACACAATCTACACTGCAAAACCGCTGTTCAAGTTCTGCAACCATTCTGTCCAGTGAACAGTGATCAATGATATAATAATCATTATTATATTATTAATTAGCCTATTATTATTACTATCATCATTCTTCTTCTTCTGATTATTACTACTAGGCTAGTATTAGCCTGCTTATTGGCTTGCTTATTAGCCTGCTTTTGCCCTATTATATGAAATTTGCAGATATTTTTTTTGTAATTTTTTTTATTTGTAACAAAAAACTCTTTGAAAAATAAAATTAAATCAATAAAAAAAAAAAAAAATCAAATTATTACTACTAGGCTAGTATTAGCCTGCTTATTGGCTTGCTTATTAGCTGCTTTTGCCCTATTATATGAAATTTGCAGATATTTTTTTTATTTTTTTTATTTGTAACAAAAAACTCTTTGAAAAATAAAATTAAATCAATAAAAAATCCTAAAATAAAAAAAAAAATCAATTTATTACTACTAGGCTAGTATTAGCCTGCTCATTGGCTTGCTTATTAGCTGCTTTTGCCCTATTATATGAAATTTGCAGATATTTTTTTTATTTTTTTTATTTGTAACAAAAAACTCTTTGAAAAATAAAATTAAATCAATAAAAAATCCTAAAATAAAAAAAAAAATCAAATTATTACTACTAGGCTAGTATTAGCCTGCTCATTGGCTTGCTTATTAGCTGCTTTTGCCCTATTGTATGAAATTTGCAGATATTTTTTTTATTTTTTTTATTTGTAACAAAAAACTCTTTGAAAAATAAAATTAAATCAATAAAAAATCCTAAAATAAAAAAAAAAATCAAATTATTACTACTAGGCTAGTATTAGCCTGCTCATTGGCTTGCTTATTAGCTGCTTTTGCCCTATTGTATGAAATTTGCAGATATTTTTTTTATTTGTAACAAAAAACTCTTTGAAAAATAAAATAAAATCAATAAAAAAAAAATCAAATTATTTAGAGGGACTGAAGCCCCCCTAAAATAGGCTTAATTGATATATATGTGCATCGTTAATATTTAAGCCATTTCTAAATAACTACATTTCTTTCTTATTTTGCTGCTTTCTACGTGTTATATATTTATGCTACCTTCTGTGTCATCTACTCACTTGTGCAGGTGAAAAGACTTTCCTCTGTGACCTGTGTGGTTTTGCTGGAGGGACCAGACACGCTCTCACCAAGCACAGACGCCAACACACAGGTAGATGCCAAAAAAATCCAACTATGCGTGAACCTCTATAATCCTGGACCGTGGGTGACACTGGAAGATCAACAATAGACGTGTTTTCCTGTCCTTCTACATCATTTTCTCAACTATCACACAAACAAGGGTCCGTTAGTGTGACATCCTGCTGCCAGTGATAGACACGTGTACCAGCATGGCTGAGATTTTTAATTTTAGCTATCATTTCACTATGTCATTCTGTCACTTAGGGAAATTGCATTTTTTAGATGGGCTGTCAATACCAAGTGTTTTTTTTTTAGGGGAAATGGGAAGGCGAAACAAAACACTACTCTTAGCTGCTGTCAGGCAGGTGCCCAAGGATCAAGAATCATTTTTATGAATATTAATTTAGGTTTTCATAATTCATTTTATTTGCTCCTCAACTTTCCTTCCATTATTATTTTTTATTTTGTACATATTGGCATGTGTCAATTATGTCTGCCTGCCATTTCAGATTTAATATTTTATAAAATGCGTCTTCTGTTGCTTTTCTGTCATATTTTTATTTCAATCCCACAGGAGAAAGACCCTTCAAATGCAAGCTTTGCAACTTCGCCTCTACAACACAGTCCCACCTATCAAGACACAACCGCGTTCACACTGGGGAGAAACCGTACCGCTGCCCCTGGTGTGACTACAGGTATACTCACTCATTGACCCCACACACACACACACTTGGTGGCGCTGATGGGCAATGACGATCACAGGGGGGGTGCGAGGTGCTGGGGTGGGGTGGGGGGGGGGGGGGGGGGGGGGTACTTAATACGGCAAGCAGGTGGCATTGTAGAACAGTTAGTGTGTATTTGTGTGTCCCTGTGTGTAATGCGGCAGGTGAAGCGTAGGCTGGTCTAATCTCCACAGTACTGCTGCATCTCATCATCAGCAGGCCCCGGTCTCATCTCCCCAACATGCACCCAGGCGCTGTCAGTGTCAGCGACATTGGCAGGTCCGTGTCATTAAAAGACCATCATACCACATCAGTAATTACACAGGAAATTGGCAGTGAAATTGAAAAAAGTTTCGGGTGGCACTTTGCATCTCCTTATCTGTCTCTTTCTCTCATCCTCTTTGTCTGTATGAAGAATAACTTATGATATGACACGAGTAGGTAATACATTCCATATTTGCATTTATCAAATATCATCTTAGAAATCAATGACATGATTTAGAACAGGAGTTTTCGAAGTCTAACTAGGTGTCAAACGGCTAATAATCCCCAAACAAGGCACATATGTAAACCATTATGAGTATTATTGACTTTTTAAGTTGAATAAATTAACAGTTTTTTTTAAAAATGCTTATTTTTCCACAAATGTTCAAGATTTGCCCTGTGACATACATATATCTACAAAATGTTAAATACAGTAAACCTCGGATATATCGGACTCGGATATATCGGAAATTCGCTCACAACGGACAGATAAAAAAGAACCAATTTTTCTGTAATGCATTTCCAATAAAAATTCATTGCATATATCGGATTTTTTATAACGGATTTCGCCTATTTCGGACAAAATCTCCAGTCCCGTTCCAATGCATTTCCATTAAATTTCCCTCGCATATATCGGATGGCCGCATCGTGGCGCTCCGATTCGCCGAATCGTGACAGGCCGCTATACGACGTCGTTTGCAGCGTTTGCAGCGTTGCCTGCGTGTCCAGGTACATTGGAAACATAGTCAAGGAAGTGCCTTTTTATAACGGATAAAATCCGATTTACGCATATACCGGATATAAATCCGATATATGCGTAAAACGGACATTTTCCGGTATACGCATATAACGGATTTCGCTTATATCGGACAAAACCAGTGGGAACAATTGAATACGATATATCTGAGGTTTACTGTACAAGCGATCCTCGATCTATGGCATTCCATTTTATGAATTTCTTGGTTCCCGGCGTGCTCCCGTTAATTAATGAAAAACGTAATTTGGTCCATAAAAAAGCGAGACTTTGTCGATAAGTAGTTATAGCAAGGGATGGTGTAAAAATATGCATGGAGAATGACATGGCTTATTAGTTACAGTAGCTCTTTCAATGTCATTATGTCTCCCAAGCAGGAGTGCACTCATCAAAAGGTAAGCCGCCATTGAAGTGAAAATGTACATCAGAGAGAGGAGACACGCCCGCCGATATCGGCTGCTCTTTTGGTCCCAACCGCTCAACTGTTGAGATCATCATTAAGGATAAAGATGATTGAACGTTAATGACTGATAGAGGAGTCATGGTTATCCTTCTAGACTAGTCCGGAGTATGTAGTATGTATTTTGTTTGATCTGTGTACAGTGCGGGTGATTGACTCCGGAAAGGAACCCATTCATACATACATCATTTGAGAAATTTGAAAAAATATAAATTTAAAGATTTTCAGAGGTATTTGTACATGTTGAATTCATGCGCTTTGTTTTAACATGCATGCTTTTCTGTTTTGTATCGTCAATGCATTTGATCTGAACAAACAATAATATTGTTCAGAAGTAATAGTCCAGTATAAATGTTTGCATCTAAAATAGATGGCACTGATGGTTTGCTTTTCATATATGCTTCTCCGCCATGACTACACCTATAATAATAATGTGCAGGTAGCGAAAAGATGTCAATCCCTGCGTCACCTTTTCATACATAAATAGATAATAGAGGATAATAATTGGACATTTACAGTATTGTACGTTCCTTTGCAGTGGTAAAAAAAAAAAGGCCATGCAGAGTTCCAACGATGCCTATCTTAATATTCCCCAGCTTTTTATGCAAATGGAAAACTTTACTTGCTGTTTATTTTTTTTTTTGTATTTGCGTTGTTCAAGCCATAGAGGCAAAGTGAATGGTCTAATTGATACGTACCCTCCGACTCCTGCCAACTAATGACTGTTTTGTTTACGGAGCGGCTCTGTATTCTTATTTAAATCTGCTAGTAGAGTAAATGCCGCCCGAGTTAGAAGCGCGGCGTCTTTGAGGACGACACACCTACTGACGGTGGCAGACACGTTTGCAACCTTGTAAAGCGAAAGGGAGCAACGCGGAGGCCGTTAATGATTATTAGTGGCTTTTCTTGGCAGGAAAAGGTCCAAAAATGGCGGCGATCTAAATAAACCCCTCATCCAACTCTTAACAAACTCAAACACTTTTGACTCTCCTCTACATAAGTGGCTCTCAATTACACCTTTCCAATTACCATACGCTTGCTGTGAGGAGAAATATGAAAATTATGAAAATAAAAGAGGGCAGCAGAGAGGGAGAGACAGAAGTAGACAGAAGGGGTGATATATGCACGCAGCATCGGTATGGCTGATTCCCATGGCGAGTGCATGCATGGGGGAGGAAGTTGAAACAGTGTTGGGCTAATTAATACAGTATATAGTAGGAGGGCTGGTGTGGGCTTTCACTAACGGTGACACCTGCTGACTCCTAAATGCTCACTGTGTTGTTTTAATATGACAATTACACCATTACCATATCTGAGAGATAGCACGCCCCCCCCCCAGGAATCCACCTACGCTCGCTTCACAAGTTTTTAAGCGTTGCCTTAAATTTATATATTTTAACTTCTACATTTATAAAAAAAAAAAAAAAGTCACTTCATTCTGTAATATATGCACATTTCAGTACAGTGATATTAATCAACGGGTGCGGCGGTATTAATGAAACTGTTTTTTTCATGATGTGAACAAATATAGCCAAAGTTTGTATGGAGCTCTAATTATGACCAGGAAGTGTACAATCACACTGGTATGTTTATATCTATATCTATCATTATAATAGTGATTACTGATTCATGCGTGTAGTATGCATGTGTGTGCAGTGGTTCTTTGTCCACTATTATACCGTACCTGGTGTGTATGCAAAAAATCAATATATGTGAAAAAGTGTTTTTTTTTCCTCTTACATGTTTCACATTATCAAACAAATTTAAATATTGATAATGGTTTAATTTCACTTGAACATGCATCAGATTACAATTGAATGCATCACATAATCAGTTCACAGTTCCACATGTCCAAAAGGAGTAGGAAGAAGCAAAGCTTATTAAATCCTACCCGTCCATCTGGTACTTTTACAATCAGTAACTGTTACATTTGTTCACTTCCTGCTTTCCTAATATAGTTTTTTTTTTTTGTCACATACTGAAGTACGAGGTGATATGAGCATCCAATGCCATAATGGGTACCATAGTAAGTGTCAATATAGTGATATATATAGCACATCATGACCGGTTCAAGACTCCTCATCCTTGTATTTAGCAAACATCAACTGCTTGTATTAATTCTTGAATTAGTCAATGACAACACCACTGAACAAAAAAAAATCAGTTTTTAAATGAAACTTTTTATTATTAAGGTCGAAAATACCGCTTCCTGTTTGAAAAGAAAGGAAGATGTTTAAAAAAAATACAATATAACAAGGTGTCAAGGAAAAGGAATAATTAAAAATTAGTCAAGCCATAAAACAGGTACGTTAAAATCCCAGCTTTCAGCTGCATCAATTCTTTGCTACTTGTATCTTTAATATTATTGTAGGCGACATGTCATCTTTTAACAAGTAGTTTGTACTTTGGCTTCCTTCGGTACAACCAGAAAAATTTGCACTGTTGGAGCACGTGTTGCAATGATTACAATAGTCACTTCTTTTAGTGGGTGTCTATCAATACGATACGTATGAATCTGTCAGATTGCAAGGGAATCTTTAGCTTTAGCAGAAGCAGAAGGTTTTGTGGTAAATCCACTGCCGTATGGAACTCTTTATAAAGTCCCAGTTACAGTCGGTGGGAATCAACTCCCAAAGCATGACCCTGCCAGTCCTACATGTTTCACTGTGTCAATGCTGTTATTCTATAGAAATGTTACTAATTATTTAGGGGAGGCTGTGGAAGATTGTACCACTTTTTGTTCGAGCAAGTGTAACTACGCGGTTTGTGTGCCACAAATGTGGTACATATACAGTATTTGTCTGCAGTAAATGACTAGAACTTACAGATTCGTGGTACAATCAACAAACCGTTTTTGAACAGTTCTGACATCACCACAGCTCGTTTCTGATCTGTCAAAATAATCGTTCCAACTATTCCTTTGTTACAACCATTCCCGGTCTCTTCTACTTTCTGTACCTACTGTAGCCATCAGGGATTGAACCCTAAATGTGACATGGTTGATTCCTACTTGTATAAACATTGTAGATTTAGGTCATGATGGCATTCCGCCCGAAGGTTCATCTTTTCGACCTGCTCTCAAGGTTACTCATCGGGCGGTGTTGAATGTATTTCATATGGAACGAACAGAACAGGAGAGCTACAGTGGAGCCGGCTGGACTGCGGCCCGTGATGGAGAGTGGTGTCTCTGCAAAAAAGTGAAAACAAATTTTCTCTTCAGCTTGTGTGAGCTATGGCACAGTAAGGCTTTATTGTCCCGGCCAAGGTGATAAGAGAGAGTAATTGCGTATTATACTGTCCAAGAATGTCAGGTCCAAACTGAGCATGAGTGCCCCATCCATCAACACATGATGGTGTGCGCTTATGTGTCTGTGGCAAAAAAAAAAAAAAAAAAAAATGATTGTATGCAGTAAGATCTTGCTTATATATGATGAATGATGTCTTAAAGGTATGTGTAAAATCATGACTGTATTACTTCTATCACAGATGCATTTACATCCGGTCTGACTATGAACAATTTAATGAAATTAATGCACATGATTATGTTATCCATCCAGTCGTTCATGAGTGTGTGTGTGTGTGTGTGTGTGTGTGTTCACGAAGAGGTTTAGATCAAGCCCCGCAGCAGGTTGGGTCGTATCATTAATCTGAATTGGGTTGTGTGTGACTCCTTGCACTGACATGGTTACAGCCAGCATTATACAGTGGCACTGTCTGACCACCCTTACACACACACACACACACACACACACAATCACACACACACACACACCATGTGTGTGTTTGAATGCTCACTGACATTAAACAGCTATTCCAATTAGTCAAACCCTACACTCTTCATTCAGCTACAAATGATGGAAAAGGTAGATGGAAAAGCTATTCTGGCTGTTGGACCTACGGGAATTAAAAATGGGAGAAAATCACTTGGGAATTTTTAGGTCCGATGTCAGTGATGTTGATGATGTATTCCAGGGCTGGACGGTAAGACCAAAAATCATATCCCGGTATATTTAGATTGAATATCGATATACAATATATATATGTTGATATTTTTTCCACAAACAAAAGTACAAAAAAAAAAAAATAGAACAAGTTAAAAAGTTTGCATGTTCTCCCCGTGCATGCATGGCTTTTCTCCGGGTACTCCGGTTTCCTCCCACATTCCAAAAACATGCTAGGTTAATTGGCGACTCCAAATTGTCCATAGGTATGAATGTGAGTGTGAATGGTTGTTTGTCTATATGTGCCCTGTGATTGGCTGGCCACCAGTCCAGGGTGTACCACGCCTTTCGCCCCAAAAGACAGCTGGGATAGGCTCCAGCACCCCCCACGACCCTCATGAGGATAAGCGGTAGAAAATGAATGAATAAATGAATATATATATATGTCGATATTTTTTCCACAAACAAAAGTAAAAAAAATAAAATAAATATAGAACAAGTTAAAGAGTTTGCACGTTCTCCCCGTGCTTGCGTGGGTTTTCTCCGGGTACTCCGGTTTCCTCCCACATTCCAAAAACATGCTAGGTTAACTGGCGACTCCAAATTGTCCATAGGTATGAATGTGAGTGTGAATGGTTGTTTGTCTATATGTGCCCTGTGATTGGCTGGCGACCAGTCCAGGGTGTACCACACCTTTCGCCCAAAAGACAGCTGGGATAGGCTCCAGCAACCCCTGCAACCCTTGTGAGGATAAGCAGTAGAAAATGAAGAACATTAGTATAGGCTGCACGGCGGTCGAGTGGTTAGCGCGGTTGGTTAAATATAATAGAATCTTCAGTGCAATCATGCTGTACTCACAACGTGGTCAACGTGACATTCAAAACCAAACTTGCAATATAATGACAGAAAGAGAACATTAATACAAGATAGATTTTGTTGGTTATCAGCATTGTGATGTTCTTTCCACACACGGCTGCTCCTCCAGCTCCAATGTTTCCTTCGTCACTCTAATATTTGAGTACACATATTATGAAATTGAGATATCATAATGTGTTTTTCTCTTACAGATCCAACTGTGCTGAGAACATCCGGAAGCACATCCTCCATACAGGAAAACATGAGGGAGTGAAGATGTACAACTGTCCAAAATGTGACTACGGCACCAACTCCCCCATTGAGTTCCGCAACCACCTGAAGGACAACCACCCAGACATTGAGAATCCAGATCTTGCTTACCTTCATGCAGGTAATGTGACATAGACATATTTCCAAGTGTATTGTTTAGTATGTCAGGAAGAAAAGAAAAGCAATTAATTCAGCATTTTCAAAGTATATTCTACTTCAATTGGTTTTCTTAGGTACAATCCATGCTTAGGCTCTTTAGTGACTACGTTGCTATCTTCATCATTTCCTGATGAAATTATTTTTGGGATTCATTTCACCCTGTAATCCTTTGTCAAAATCGGAACCTTCGTGTTTTTGAATAACATCTGAGCTAATCCAAGCTCCATAATGTCTCCAGAGGTCAGAGCTTTCGGTATCCTCCCATGTTCCTTTTGTCTGTAGATCATGTCTCGCTATTCGCAGCCACAATCAGGCAGCTTTCCAAAACTGCTGAGCCTTCCTGTCAGTCACTCAGGCCATAGAGACAGATGAAATCATATTCTTACTCTGTTGGTTTCTTTGTGTCCGAGTGCTCTCCTTTGTCCTTGGAGGGCCCCCAAATCTAATTGACAGAGTGCTCGTCCTTCAGAGGAACAGAGGACAGCCTTTATCCTGTTATCCTTTTGACCTCTTAGGAAAACTGTAGAGTTAGAGCTCCGTGCATTCTTGTTGCGCTGGGCTTCATTTCTTAGTGAAAGCAAATACATATGCTTTTGCCCTTGTGTTTGTTTTCAAACTTTTTTTTTTTTTGTGAATCTCGGACACAGAATAGTCTTTGTATAATTATTCTTCAGACACAAGGACAGCCCCCATCTGATACCTTCAAATAAACCGTAGCCTCTCACCTCAAACCCAATGCTTCCGAAAAACCTTTCACCCCAAAATTTCCTTCACCGTTTGTTTTTTTTCTACATGTATGGATGACCTTTGCCAGCAAAAGGTGGTGTGGTTTATTCAATTGTTTTATTTCATTCTGTTTTTGGTAGTCAGCTATATAAAAACACGCAGGAGTTATTCCAAAATCCTGTAAAGGAAATTTCAGAGTACATTTTCAAAGCGGCTTTTTTTTGAGGTCACGATTTATGCTATTACCTAGATACCGTTTCTAGCACTACAGTATCAAAGTATAATTTGCTGATTTAAGGTATTGATGATATATTGATGATGACACATCAGTTTTTGTAATTTAACAGTTTCGGACGAAAACCAAAACATACAAAGACTAAATCAATTTGTACAGTACCAAGAAGCCAAAATATTACCACTTCCACATGACATGGGAAGAGAACTTTTTGTTCACTCTATCATGTCGGACATACGGTGGCTGAGTCCATAGTAATGTGATAGAATGTCGTGTCTCATTGATGTTTTGTGTCATTACTGACACCAAGTAGCCAGAGTACTACATATGACTTGAGTAATAATGTGTCGAAACAGTAATGAT
The DNA here is from genome assembly GCF_030265055.1 of Doryrhamphus excisus. Lineage (NCBI taxonomy): Eukaryota > Metazoa > Chordata > Actinopteri > Syngnathiformes > Syngnathidae > Doryrhamphus > Doryrhamphus excisus. Next base: position 3,084,986 of record NC_080482.1, read on the forward strand.
ACATCAATAATATATATTTTTTAAAACTGCGATTAGGATGTTCACACCGCAATGTTTCGCGGAATGACAGGATATCAAAATAAACAAATAGAACAAGGATCTTTTCTTGAAGAAATAGTAGCAGATTTTGGCTTGACCGACCAAACAACATCGAAATAATCATGCGGTCAACCTGTAAACATATTTCACTTGGACTCACTTGGATCCTTTCCACTTTCAAAAAGTGAAAGTGTGTTGGTAAGTGTAAAAAAAAAAAAAACCCAGACAGAACTAAAAGAAAAGGACAGGAGAAAAAAAGATGAGGAAGGTGGATGTTGAATTAACCTGCTTGTGATAGCTCTCTGTCAGAGTGGCACCGGGGCCAGCAGCGAGAGGCAAATCATGTGTGATGGCCCTTCCTGCTGTTCCCCCTTTGAAAGACACAGATCAAACGCGCCGTACTCACAGACCCTTGCAGCTCCTCGCGTCGGATTGATTGACACCCAAATGTCTCGGCTGCAACTCTGTCTTCCCATATAACGCTCTCTTTCCCCCCACGTCTTTCTCCATCTTCCCTGCTCTATTCAGCATCGCAGCCCAAATTAAAGCCCTTCTCAAGGATGAAAGCGGAGGTATTTTACAAACCAAAGAAAAGAGGGAATTAGACCCAGCAAGCGATGGTGGAGAATGATGATTAGAATTTGAGAAGAAAACTAGGAAAAAGGGTTAAGTTTAATAAAATGGTAATGACAATTGTCTTTCTTGTGCGATCTGCAGTGAGATACGCCAGACAGAACGAGTAGGGCCTTTAGCTAGCCCGTCGTAGCACTGCAGCACAACCCAAGCTGCAGGTACCTCAGAATGCATCGTTGTGGGCACATGGCCGAGAAGTCCAGAATGTTAAATTCCCAACTGGACAAAGTTTTTTTTTGGAAATATGAAGAAATCATAACTAAGGCAATAATTTGTCAGCCTTAAAGGCACGGCGTTAAATCAAAACAGTGTGCAATTATGTGTTCCGTAACACGTTATGTATGGCTACTGTAGAATGCTAGAGCAGACATAACCCCAGAGGTGATATTTTTAATACGCACCCACAGATGATCACATTTGTTTTTTGCATGCAAGTTTTTTTTTTTATTGGATTAATTATTCATTCATTCATTCATTTTCTACCGCTTATCCTCAACGAGGGTCGCTGGGGGTCCTGTCCTCGAATGAGAGGCGGGGTACACCCTGGACTGGTGGCCAGCCAATCACAGGGCAAATATAGACAAACAACCATTCACACTCACATTCATACCTATGGACAATTTGGAGTCGCTAATTAACCTAGCATGTTTTTGGAATGTGGGAGGAAACCGGAGTACCCGGAGAAAACCCACGCATGCACGAGGAGAACATGCAAACTCCACACAGAGATGGCCGAGGGTGGAATTGAACCCTGGCTGTGAGGTCTGCACGCTCACCACTCAACCACTGTGTAGCCCCTTGGATGAATTAATGAAATATTATTAGTTACAATGGCCTTTTTTATTTTATTTTATTTTTTACTAGTTTTTACTAGTTTTGCATTGCGCAGACCTCACAGCGAGGAGACCAGGGTTCAATTCCACCCTCGGCCATCTCTGTGTGGAGTTTGCATGTTCTCCCCGTGCATGCGTGGGTTTTCTCCGGGTACTCCGGTTTCCTCCCACATTCCAAAAACATGCTAGGTTAATTGCCGACTCTAAATTGTCCATAGGTATGAATGTGAGTGTGAATGGTTGTTTGTCTATATGTGCCCTGTGATTGGCTGGCCACCAATCCATGGTGTACCCCGCCTCTCGCCCGAAGACAGCTGGGATAGGCTCCAGCACCCCCCGCGACCCTCGTGAGCTCCTTATAAAATGACACTTTCATCTGGTGAGCTTTACTTGTGCATCGTGTTGAAGCCGTGCGAAGGACAAGTGTGTACGTGAAGCAAATGTGCTTTGGTATTCCACTGCATACAGTTTGACACCGTGATGACATTGTGAAAAAAGGCGCAAACAATCAGCAGTTTTTCGACAATACTGTGTTAATGTGACATGTTTTGATGGGAAACATGTGATAAAAACAAGGATCGCAGTTCTTTATAAAGTCATCCGGGCTTGGGAACAACATATAATAAGTTTACGTGGTTCTTTCATTCATTCATTCATTCATTTTATACCGCTTATCCTCACGAGGGTCGCAGGGGGTGCTGGAGCCTATCCCAGCTGACTGGTCGCCAGCCAATCACAGAAAGAAACACACCCGACGCCCTCATCTATGAGCGATGCGTGGAGGGAATACTTGAGGGCAGCACTCTCGGTCCACAATGGGACAGTGAAAATGGGACCAGACAGGCCGCCTTCTCCTATAAAAGCTACTCCATTATTCAGCCCACCTTCCCCCTCCATTTAAAGACACACTACTTATCCGGATACAGTAGCCAAAGTGTCGCAGACAAGAAAGATAGATACTCAGAAGGGGGAAATACTGAACGGATAAGATGGTTGACATTCAGTTTTATCTCCCTTTGCCCCATCTTGACCTTTACTGAACCAACACAGCCCCTTGTAGCAATGCTTTTTTTTTACCTCTACCGTGACCTTTGCCCTCTTACTGTACCAAGCACCCTCGTCTTCTGTGTTGCTTCTCCAGTGTCTTCAGTTTGGTGACTCTCCAGACGCACCAGCAGCATCACTAATTACCAACAGGCTCAACTTTCCCAACTAAACAACCAATTATCAGCACTTTAGCTAAAGCCGAGTCCCATGTTTTCTGATACAGTGGCCTATTAGGGCCCCTTATTTCTCCCCCAGCATAATTGAATCCCCTGGCTGCTAATCAGTGGGCTATTTTAAGACAATGTGCAGTTGGTAATCAGAGGTCCTGCATGCCTATTAGACTTTCAGATCCCAATTAAGTGCCCTCTTATTTCTAACATAACAAGTCACTACTGCCACTGCTGTTTTGTAGTTCCCCTTTTAGTGGCCAGCTCGGTTTATGCGCCGTGCGTCTGTGTGGTCTGTTTGGCTTATTTGCCAAATAAGGCCCTGTACCTGCCCACACGCACAACCAAAACTTGAAATTGTTGTTATTTATTCTAAATTATTTCAATTAATTGTACAAATTACTGTGTACGCTGTACATTGTTCATATTTGATGTCATCTATTTATTAGCCACATTATTATTTATTATTATTTACTATTTATTATTTATTATTTATTATTTATTATTTATTATTTATTATTTATTATTTATTATTTATTATTTATTATTTATTATTTATTATTTATTATTTTTTATTTTTTATTTTTTATTTATTATTTATTATTTATTATTTTCTACCGCTTTTTCCTCACGAGGGTCGCAGGGGGTGCTGGAGCCTATCCCAGCTGTCTTCGGGCGAGAGGCGGGGTACACCCTGGACTGGTGGCCAGCCAATCACAGGGCACATATAGACAAACAACCATTCACACTCACATTCATACCTATGGACAATTTGGAGTCGCCAGTTAACCTAGCATGTTTTTGGAATGTGGGAGGAAACCGGAGAACCCGGAGAAAACCCACGCATGCACGGGGAGAACATCCAAACTCCACACAGAGATGGCCGAGGGTGGAATTGAACCCTGGTCTCCTCGCTGTGATTTTATTTTTTATTTTTTATTTTTTATTTTGTATTTTTTTTTTTATTTTTTGTTTTTATTTTTTATTTATTTTTTTTATTATTTTTTTTTTTTTTTTTTTTTTATCTATTATTTCACGGGAGCCAGGCAACAACATTTCATTGGCAATATCACTACTGTGTTATTGTGCAATGACAATAAAGAAAGTCTATGTCTATGTCTTGGAGCGCAAAAAAACAAAGGGCAAAGGTTAACTTTAGCGTCACAGTGTGCAGGTGTCCTTTTCTCTCTTTCGATACGCAGCGTGAATTATTTTAACTACAGCGCCAAGTTAGACGCTAACTATATTTGCACTCTGTTGTCTAATCGTTATGGCACACTGGCTTGTTTCCTTCTGTTTTACACACAAAAATAGTCCTTTACAGTACAAGCAGTATGAAAGGAGATGAGTCAGTTTTTTCTTAGATTAGATTTTATGGTCTGCTCCCATCTGCAGTGCAAGTTTAATGTCAACATAAATCTGTGCTGTGCCTGAAACACTGATTTCATGATGAAACTGATGGATGTAATTCAAGTGCCTCTGTAACATCAGGGAGTGCTCAACCTAATCTCTTTCAAAGTTTTTTTTTTTTTTTTTTATTCCCCCCACCACTTTTATTTAGGTTTAATGAGTGCACATATCACAAACCTCTCATTAGCAAATAGATAGGCACAGAAGCTGTTAAAGTACAAATGTAAACATCTATCTCCTGCTGTCTCAGGGGTCTTTCCAACAAAATTGGATGCGTCTTCATGCAGATTTTAAATTTCAGGAGGAAAAAAAAAAAAAGTTTGCAAGCGAATGTCTTTGCCAGTAGGACTTGTTTCTGTCCACTCATGAGTACAGAGTATCTCTCTCCTATTCTCTTGGTCTTGTCTTGGTGACTGGTGAAGTTGAGAGGAGCCAGAGTGTGAAAGAGGCCCACAGAGGGCAGCTTTTGAATGTGTATGTGAATCCATACTGTACAAATGTGTGTGTGTGTGTGTGTGTGTGTGGAAAGAGAAAGTTTGTGCATGTCTCCGAGTCTCTATGTGTTTAGTGTTGGTGTGGACTCCCCACAGCCTAATTAAAGGGCAAGGAAAGCCACTCACAGAGAGTTTAAATCTAAAAGGGTAAATTAGCACTCAAAAGGGGTGTGGCAAATTCACATATACACACAGGCCATGAAATCTCTTTTGACACTTTTGAAAAAGGGGAAAAAAGAACAAGGAAGCTGAAGAGAGGGGAAACATATTAATGAGACCACAGTGCATTTTAATATCAGTGCACTGATATGAACTTATAAAATGACACATCATAATTTCAGTCAATGTGGACTCATCTGACTAGCAATATCTCCAGGCTGTAGCTCAAGGTAAACTCAGGATTATGGAAGTACAGTATTATAGAAAATTGATATTTATTTATTGTTAACGAGAAAAGCTGGCTCATGGGAACAAGGTAGCCAGAAGCCAATCAGACTGTGAACTACGGCTTCACTACAATGAATGATAATAAATGTAATATGGAAGTAGCAGTGCAGGATGAAGGTTTGGAACTGCATATGAAGTGCTTTCCACACACTATAAATTTTGCAATTCAAGCTGGACTCGTGTTTTCCCCGCATCACTCGTTACCGGGCGGGTGCTTTTTTTTTCCATTGCAGTTCAACCGCTACCGCAGTGTTAATGTCCAAGCACGGGGGTCGGCAACCTTTAACCTCAAAGAGCCTTTTTCTTAGTTTTGCAGTAAATAAAAAAAAACAAAAATAGTCTGGTGCTGCAAAGTATCACATCTTAGCTTATATTCGGACAATAGATGCTGTGATATTTTTAGGAATGATTCTTTCATGTATTGTCCATCTGTGGGTTGCCAACCCCAGTCAGTAGTAATTATACACTTGATCAAACTCACCTAAGATAAGTGAGATCAAAACGTGACCCCTGCACAAGACTTCTATCGTAACATATGACGTGGTTAGCACGCAGGCCTCACAGCTAGGAGACCCAAGTTCAATTCCACCCTCGGCCATCTCTGTGTGGAGTTTGCATGTTCTTCCCGTGCATGCATGTTTTTTTTCATGGGGACTCCGGTTTCCTCCCACATTCCAAAAACATGCTAGGTTAATTGCCTAAATTGTCCATAGGTATGAATGTGAGTGTGAATGGTTGTTTATCTATATGTGCCCTGTGATTGGCTGGCCACCAGTCCAGGGTGTACCCTACCTCTCGCCCAAAGACCGCTGGGATAGGCTCCAACACCCCTTGCGACCCTCCTGAGGAAAAAGCGGTAGAAAATGAATGAGGTTTCCAGCTCATTCCAAAAACATGCTAGGTTAATTGCCGACTCTAAATTGTCCATAGGTATGAATGTGAGTGTGAATGGTTGTTTGTCTATATGTGCCCTGTGATTGGCTGGCCACCAGTCCAGTGTGTACCCCGGCTCAGCTGGGATAGGCTCCAGCACCCCCCGCGACCCTCGTGAGGATAAGCGGTAGAAAATGAATAAATAACATATGACACTATTTCAGAAAGTCAGCACTTCCTTTGGCCCATGTTCTAAGCATCATGGGAAATGTAGTTCTTTTTGAGCATAAACTTGTTCTCATGACCCCAATGGGGTGTATCTTGACACCCCTCCAAAACAGCATTTTTTTAACATTCCAAAGACAGATTACATAATAGGTATTGAACTCCAAGCTTGTGCCTGACTGTACGAATATGCAATATGTGTGTTTCCCCACAGTGAGAAGCTTATAGAGACTCCCGGTGTGCCATACAAAAATACTGTACACATGCCAAAGTACACACAGAATTACATTTCCAGTCTTCCAGGTCTTTTCCCCAAGGACTGTGCATATAGGATATTCCATGTGTACATACGTAGGTGCCTGTATGTCACTCTGCCGCGTTGGGTTCTGGAAAATACATCTTGGTTTTGTCAAATCTGAGTCTCGACATAAGAGGCCCGAACAGATGTCTCTCTCAGTGAAACACACGACCCCATCCTTTCATTTATCCACAAACACACACGTGCCAAAGCCGGTTTCAGATTCTCTCTCTCGGACCGGCAAGGAATACAAATTCAGGTCCTCTCTCAAGATAGCGATCATTCCGGCTGTGGCTTCAGAAATGTTATCTTCACCGGGAAGCTGAATTGATAATACTAGACTGTATGCATTTTATTACAAAGGCCCAGTTTGTAAAAAGGTAATCATTTACTGTTGCTGCTATCTGCCCCGAGCCATACATCTTCTGTCCTCGCAGGACAAAGTTCTGCCACTGCTTCTAACCTTTTGTTAAAACATGCTTGACTTTTCGGTGCATGCATTCCTTTTTCAGGTTCTTCACTTCCTGCTTTTCTTCAACATTTTTACCCATTGCAACATACCATAACCTGTTTTCTTCATCCGTATAGTTGCACTGTGTGTGTTTAGGGACGCAAAGACTAAAAATGACAGTGAATGAAAGGCTAATCCCTTTCGGCGTATTGCAGAATCCAATACCAGACCCGCAAATCTCATCATTTCAATTATCATATTTATCATATTTATTCATTCCGTCCTGCTTAATGCTGTCTCTCTTGCACACGCATTCTCTCTCACAGAGCCTCCTTCTGTACATTAATCTATTTTTCCCTCCATTGCTGTCTCCACTGGCGACATGTAAGCCTGCCAGTCATGATGATTGACAGCACTCAAGTGGCCTCCGGTGAAGCGTTTTTTTTTTTTTTTTCCTTTTCGTTTTTTCTTGTTGGTCAGGCGTTTGTGCCGGGGTCTTATCAGGAAACCCAATTTATTGTTGTTTCTTTGAGCGAAAGGGTGCTGCCACTCAAATTGACTGACAGCTCTCAGATTTGCAGGCTGCATTGCCGGGATTTCCTTTAAGTTCCTACGTTTGTTATTACTGTTGTTTATGTATTTATTTTAAATTGTCAGCATGCTGGAGATTATTGGGCATTCACTTCCTCCGCACAAAGAGTTTGTACACAGCCAGTGCAGGCTGTAGATTAGCTGCTGTTTTGTTTTGGTCTGACCTTGGCAGTGATTTCTACTGACAGATGGCAATCTGTAGTCTGCTCAGCATGTACCAGGTTAAATTTAGCCTTGTGAACATCTTTGTTTGAGCATGCATTTTATCGTTGGAATCACTGGTATGGAAATGTATTAAAGCTGGCATGGACTCACAAGGGCATAGGTATTTCTATTTTACTGTGTTTTTTTTTTTTTTTTGCATGTCACATATTTGTTTTTATTACAAATGTGTGCAACTGCAGGCACATTTATGAATTCATATTTTCATTTTATCTGGGTGCTTCAGTCGTGAGTGACTCAGACAGTTGATGTGTGCGCCTTCATTTGATATGCATTTCAAAAAAACACACATCTCTGTGTGTCATCATGTGTGATTTTTAATTTCTTTTTGCCGTGTCCTTCCCCCTCGCATGCGTGCGATGCTTGTTTATGACTATCAGCTCCCATGTGTAAGCGATTGTGCGTATGACCTCCGAATCTCGAGGCTTATCATGGCAGTGTTCCACATTATTGATAGCAAGCAAAGATATCGACAGGCCAAGCACCGGCAGCTTGCAGCAACGCCAGCAAGCGGGATGGGGCTTTGATATGACATATTGTGCGTCTCAGCACAAGCCATAAATAATTCTGACACGTTTTTGTATGCATGGGAAAGTCCTTGATTCAGCCTCCCATAAAAATAAACTTCTATTATGGAAGGTATTTGTCAAGTGGGTGCGTGATGGATGGCCCAACGTTTACCCTGTGGCAGGACGATGGGTTATGGATGCCCACCGCCCCTTGCTGGGGGAGGAGTTGTACCTAGCAACACTGACACCAGAGTAATTACTGCCCTCCTCACCACCGCAAAACCCAGATGAGGGCGTGCAAGAGGGCTGAGGGCATAGGGGGTGTGTGTAGGTGTATGCGTTGGGGGGGGGGGGGGGGTTGCAGTTTTATACAAACACCTCCACCACCTTTTGGAACGCCGTCCCCACCCACCCGTCATCAAGTCCCTGCACCGCCCATTGCGCAAAGTGACAAGGCTACAAGGGCAGTGATGTACCAATTTGGATGGATGGATGGATGGACAATAATAACAAATACATTATTGCGTAATTTGATCGTGTCTAGATTGTTTATAACATCTAACATATTTAATATCCTGAATCCTGCATTTGTCTGTTTATATCTAACGTGTTCACTTTATGAGTAGACAAAAAAGCGCAGCTTTGATTGTAACTGTTTCTAATTCTTTTATAACTGGGCGGCACGGTGGTGAAGTGGTTAGCGCGCAGACCTCACAGCTAGGAGACCAGGGTTGAATTCCACCCTTGGCCATCTCTGTGCAGAGTTTGCATGTTCTCCCCGTGCATGAGGACTATTTTTGTGTGTAAAACAGAAGGAAACAAGCCAGTATGCCATAACGATTAGACAACAGAGTGCAAATATAGTTAGCGTCTAACTTGGCGCTGTAGTTAAAATAATTCACGCTGCGTATAGAAAGAGAGAAAAGGACACCTGCACACTGTGACGCTAAAGTTAATAAATAAAAAATAAAAAAATAAAAAAATTAAAAAATAAAAAAATTAAAAAAAAATTAAAAAAAATATCACAGCTAGGAGACCAGGGTTCAATTCCACCCTCGGCCATCTCTGTGTGGAGTTTGCGTGTTCTCCCCGTGCAAGCGTGGGTTTTCTCCGGTTACTCCCACATTCCAAGCTAGGTTAATTGGTGACTCCAAATTGTCCATAGGTATGAATGTGAGTGTGAATGGTTGTTTGTCTATATGTGCCCTGTGATTGGCTGGCCACCAGTCCAGGGTATACCCCGCCTCTCGCCCAAAGACAGCTGGGATAGGCTCCAGCACCCCCTGCGACCCTTGTGAGGAAAAAGCGGTAGAAAAAGAATGAATGAATGTTTTATAACTTTGGTATTTTTATGAAAATTGTACCAATTGTTGAGCACGGTCTAGGTTAGTCCTTGAGGAGGCTTTGAATCTTCCAACTGCTTCAGGGAACTAAATGCTCACCTGTTTCACTCACTCATTGAAAATACTAACTCTGTTCTCAAGGACATTTGGGGTGCATTCTCTTATCTTTTTCTTATCATTTTTTTTGTTAGACTTAGACTTTTTGTTGCCTCTGCCGAGTCATACCGACTCACGTATGCCTGCCAGATGTACTTCCCGGTGACACTCTCCCATTTATTGGTGCTGGGAGGGGCTGGTATGGAAATATTGGCCACTGTACTACAGTACACATATATTTGACAGATATGTTATACTGCAATATGGGCGGAAGTCATTCCCCGGCCCTTAAGGTAGAATCTATGCAACTGTACGTAGAAATAAACATAACAGAACAAGTTCAAGACACTTCTTCTCTGTATTTTACGAACATCAACTGCTTGTATTCTTTCTTGAAGTAGCTCATCTTGGTACATTTGAGTTCCTTATGCAATTTCTTCCATAATTCGATTCCACATACTGAAATGTTGGGTTTTTTGGTGTTGTTCTCTCGTGTAAGTGTTTCAAATGTACTTTTTCTTTGAGATCATTATAGGTTATTGTTAGGGGCTGCACGGCGGTGATTATGAAAGTCTGCAGTCGAAGAAAGCATTATGAAAATTTTCATAAACAGTTCTTTTATCCGGGCTGCACAGCGGTAAAGTGGTTAGCGTGCAGACCTCACAGTGAGGAGACGCGAGTTCAATCCCACCCTCGGCCATCTCTGTGTGGAGTTTGCATGTTCTCCCCGTGCATGCGTGGGTTTTCTCCGGGTACTCCGGTTTCCTCCCACATTCCAAAAACATGCTAGGTTAATTGGCGACTCCAAATTGTCCATAGGTATGAATGTGAGTGTGAATGGTTGTTTGTCTATATGTGCCCTGTGATTGGCTGGACACCAGTTCAGAGTGTACCCCGCCTCTCGCCTGAAGACAGCTGGGATAGGCTCCAGCACCCACCGCGACCCTTGTGAGGATAAGCGGTAGAAAATGAATGAATGAAGATTATTGTTAGCTGTATGCATGATAATTTACTGAATCACCAATTAAAGCTAAACGTGGCCAACACAATGCAATACAGCAGCCACCACATCCAGTCTAATACAATCCATTTGATTTCACTCAAAATGAAAACTACAATTCTCTATCACTTAGAAAACACATGCATTTCTGTTTTATTTTGTGAATAATTTGACACATGTATAGTAGTAAAACAGGGCAAATGTCTCTGTTTTAGTTTGCATACATTCGCAAGTGTATGCCCATACACAGATTTATGAATATGTACAAGCATTTGTGTTTGCTAATTAGTGCATATGCGTGCGTGCGTGTGTTTGCATGTCAATCTGTAAACTCAGCAGACAGATTGAGGTGGCTCGGGTGCCATCTGAGGACGAGGACGGGTAGGCGTCGGGTAAGGGATGAGTTCTCGCCTAACCACTACGCAAGCACCCCCGCGTGGGTGTGCAAGTGGCAGCCTGTGTCACAATGGGGGCACGGTAGCAGCCCGTCAGTGGGAGTGACACCTGTTCACCACTGTTCACCCCTTCATCTTTACAGCTGCTTCCCTTCCTTTGCCTCAGCCTTTCTCCCTCTTCCTTGTTCGCTGCCGTCCTTATACCCCTCTCGTCCCGCTCAGGCGGCACAGAGGCGAAGCTCCTCACATCAGGTGGCGTAGCGGTGAGTAGGACCGGTCCAGATGTTCTTTCATGCGTGAAAGGAGGAGGATTCTTGTCAGGACACAAACACAAGCGCTGGCATGTACTGTAACATCAGCATATTGCCTCGGTGACACTAAAGCTGCTGTTAAATGAGCTGATTGGTACAAGATGGTTTGTGTAATACAGCCCATATATGCCACACGCCGAGGCGCTCTCGTTCTTAAATTAGCGCAGGTAAGCATAAAAGTGCAGTGTGTTCCGCCGCAGTCTCACGGAGTAAGTATAAGTTTACTCTCTTAACAGCGTAGTAAGTCACAAGACTCAGTTAGAGCTGCACAATCCTAATCAGATCTAATACAAGAGCTATACAAGCCATTATGTCTTTATAATTATAACAATGTCCTATCAGAATATAATTATTCTTTAATGTGTTTAGTTTTCTAAAATAGTTTGTGGTAGTTTACAAGTACGCTACAATATACTGAGAAACTGCATCTGAACGTTATTAGGAAAGCAAACATTCAAACATTCATATATAAATGCATTTATGGTAATGGTAATGGTTTTATTTCATTTGAACATGCATCAGATTACAATTGAGTGCATCCCATAATCAGTTCACAGTTCCACATGTCCAAAAGGAGTAGGAAGAAGCAAAGCTTATTAAATCCTACCCCTCCATCTGGTACTTTTACAATCAGTAACTGTTACATTTGTTCACTTCCTGCTTTCCACAATACAGTTTAAGTTTTTTTTTGTTGTTTTTTAATAATGTACCTCGTACCGAAGTACGAGGTGATATGAGCATCCAATGCCATAATGGGTACCATAGTAAGTGTCAATATAGTGATATATATAGCACATCATGACTGGTTCAAGACTCTTCATCCTTGTATTTAGCAAACATCAACTGCTTGTATTGTTTCTTGAATTGGCTCATCGTTGTGCATTGTTTGATTTCCTTACTCAATCCATTCCATAGTTTGATTCCACATACTGAAATGCTATGGCTTTTTAACGTAGTCCTAGCATAGAAGTGTTTCAAATGTAGTTCTTATTAATCTATCTTATTATTATCTTATTATTATTATCTTATTAAGTATTGGATGACATTTTTAGGTAATTGGATATGCATTATTTTAGCTGTTTGAAGATTAACTAACTATATCAGCAAGTTGAAGTATTTGTGATTTTAGAAATAAGGAGTTAGTATGTTCTCTGTAGGCGGCATTATGAATTATCCTTACTGACCTTTTTTGCAGTACATTTAGTGAGTGAAGATTGCTTTTATAGTTATTACCCCATATTTCTACACAATAAGTAAGATATGGTAAAACCAGAGAGCAATAAAGAGTGTGGAGTGATTTCTGATTTCTTATTTTAGGCTTCAGACATACGTTGGGTTTTGGAGGCAATCAGGTCACAGCAACAGTAAACACTTTGCATCCTTTTGTGTTATATTCACTTTGCTTTGTTGTCTTTCATTTTAGAATACACAGCCGGAACGAGGCAGGCGTTCTTAAGACATTTTGTTTGTATAGATTGGGTCTTGGTTAACCTTGTAACCTCCCCTCGTGATCTAGAAAGGTGGACTTAAACTGCTGTCGGCTGCTACAGATGGGGGTCAGAGAAAGGAACGGTCCTCAGTCAATAAGCCGAGAAAGACCATCAGGGACTATCGATTAGCGTGGACACTGGAGCTAGCGCTGCACTAATTGTTTCTTTACTAGCCTGTGGCAAAGACAACAGTCATGAGCAATAACTCATGAATCTTATATTTGTTTTCTTGTGAAAGTACCGGGAGTTAATAGCCTTTGATTACCAAGGTGTGTTTGCGTCCGTGTGTGTGGTTGTCCATCCCATCCATTCTCTATGCAGCTTATCGTCACTGGGGTCATGGGGGTAGGCTGGAGCACGGGGGGTACACACTGGACTGGTCGCCGGTCAATCACAGGGCATAACCAACCATTCACGCTCATATTTATTCCTATGGAATGTGGGAGGAAGTACCTGGAAGAAAACCCACGCATGTAGAAGGAGAGCATTTAAACTCCACACAGAGATGACCAACTCGTATCTAACACCTAACCACTGGGTCACCGTGTGTGGTTGTATTTTTTATTATATGAAATAAGATGTGTAAGACACGCCGTAAGCGCTAACCGAACATATTCCGCTGCTCCTGTGTGATATTCTTCTACGTTGGTCAGTACAAAGTCTGCTCAGGGACCGTAAGCATATTACTTACTCATTGTTGTTGTTTCAGCACTAAATTTCTCCAACAAAAATGGGGGTAATACCTCAGTGTGTGGGTAATTGGACTTTGGGACCCAAAGGGTCAGGGTTCGAATCTTATTGCGCATCAAAATGAATTGCAGTTAAATCATCTCAGTAGCACGGTATTATTTGCACACTCCATCACTTCGACCATTTCTCGTTTCGCCTACATGTATATGGACCGGTTCTTTGTGGCCTTACGTATGTATTACATTGTGTTCACCCAGTGATCCGCCCTGAAAACATCCCCTCACGGACTTGAGTATTTATAGATTCAACACTTTTTTCATTCATTCATTCATTTTCTACCGCTTTTCCTCACGAGGAAACATGAACATGCAAACTTCACACAGAGATGGAATTGAACTTGGTTCTCCTAGCTAGTCTCCTCCTAGTCAGTCACACTGTTATATGTTAGAATTTATGGTGTAATTATACTTTGACATGAAGAAAACAATGCAAAATCATTATGAATGATGGATGAAATGCATCAAAATGCAGAAACATCACTTTTATGTTTATTTAAAACTTGGGATGACCACACCAAAAAAAATCTTTGAACGTTTGTGATCTCAGTTTTTTTTTTTTTTTACCCCTTTCACAACATTAGCTTACTTGATTTATTTTTTATTCACCAGTATGTAACTTCCTATACATCCTGTCGATACAATCACCTTCTTTATTCAATTACTGACACTCACAACTGTGTTTGGCCCCATGGTGGGTTATTTAGCATTCATACATTCATTCATTTTCTACCGCTTTTCCTCACGAGGGTCGTGGGGGTGCTGGAGCCTATCCCAGCTGTCTTCGGGCGAGAGGCGGGGTACACCCTGGACTGGTGGCCAGCCAATCACAGGGCACATATAGACAAACAACCATTCACACTCACATTCATACCTATGGACAATTTGGAGTCACCAATTAACCTAGCATGTTTTTGGAATGTGGGAGGAAACCGGAGTACCCGGAGAAAACCCATGCATGCACGGGGAGAACATGCAAACTCCACACAGAGGGTGGAATTGAACCCTGGTCTCCTAGCTGTGAGGTCTGCACGCTAACCACTCGACCGCCGTGCCGCCCTACACTTTTTTCAACGCGCCAAAAACTGCCCAAAATGCCCAAAAACCCAAAAACTGTTCAATTCTACATTCTAATGAAGTCTGGAGGTGATAAGTATGAATCAAGACTTGATATATTTCTCACTGATATGAATACATATTGTGATAACAATCCGAGTGTATTTTTCCTAATACCAAGGTTGAAGAGGTTGGAGTCCTCCACTAAGGTCATGCCTGCTATTCTAACCCCCACTGCAGTGGGCAAGCAAATCCAAACGTGTTTGTTGTATATTGCGCATAGGAGCCCGGTTTGTTTGTGGCTGACTTGTCAGAGCGGCCAGCCGGTTGTGATGAAAGACACTTGGACCTTCCCATCCATTTCACATTTGCTCCAATCAATTATTCAACAGGACACCCAATTAAAAATGAGGGAGAGCGGTCAGGGCCTTGCCCCCCAAAGGCCGCCACTCGACAACTCTCTCTGTGAATAATTGGTGCAATTAATTTAGCATTGAGCAATAGAGTAGTTCTCACTCTCCTCTGTTCTTCTATTTCTCTCGCCACATTTAATGCGGAACCTTTCAACCCCAGCAGTCATTACAGACACATATAGCAAAAACACAGTGTAGTTGTCTCTAGAATATCATCTTGTACAATCTTTGAACCTGATTTTCTTTTTCTACATTGTAGGTTTTCATGAAGTAATACAATAAATGTGTACAGATGTATCTTTTGTTGCTAGAAAATCATGCACTTTAAGTTTGAAAAGTGCAAACAGTACACTTTTGCAGAAAAGGGTTTACTGTGCAACACCAAATATGTTTCCTTAAACAGTATGTATATGTTAGCGTGTTCATGATCGCCTGCCGGTTGTGTTTTATGTAGTGTATGTTTTATTTTCAGCAATATAGACACACACTAACGCTAACACAGCTGCAGAAGATACTGTACATTAGACCGGGTCACACAAGCCAGACAGTAAATTACTGCCACACAAAAGCATTATTTGCTTGAAACTATACATTCCTGCTTCTTTCCTTTTGCTGCAATTATGCTTAATTTGCTGCCGAGCGTGGCAAGATGGTGCCTGTATCAGCAGTTGCACCCATACTATGTACAAACACAGAGCCCATAATGAGAGCAATCTCCAGAACGGGGACCAATAAATAGCACAAGAGCTTGGATTTATTAAATCAGACAGACAAACAGAAGAAATATGACGGCGAAAACACCCTCCAACACCCCCCTTACCCCCCACCCCCCAACACCGCCCGCGTCTTCCCTCTACCAGCCCCTTGCCTGTCACCCTATCTTTATTGATCATTCGCTTTTTACCCCTCCCTCCTCCGCCACCTTTTCCCCACAAACAGCATCCACCCACCTTTTTTGATTGCTAGATTGACACTTGAGTAATTCCACTGTCAGTGCTGACTGACGCATGGTAATGGGAAGACGTTTCAGAGCAGCGGTACAACACAAAATAATTTCCAATTTACCGCTCATCAAAAGCAACCCTGTACAAAAAGAAAAAGAGAAGGGAGGGATGGGCACGGAGAAAGGGAGGAAGAAGGAGGGGGGGTTGGTGAGGTGAGGTGGGAAACACAAAAGTGGATTTATGGCTTCAATTACTGATATTTCACATTTAGTTTAAAGCGACATGTTTTTGTAATGTGACAGGCTTCAGTGGATTTGAAAACCTCTTCAGACCTCTCCACTCTGCTCTTCCGCTACCCCCCCCCCACCCCCCTTTACGTGCTATAGAGATAATGAAAAGGCGAATCAAGAAAGTGGATGATGGTGGAGGTTGGGTCGGTGTGGGGGGGGGTTGCAGGTAAGAGTGATAGCTGTGACTCTTGAGGTTCTGTGAAAAGCCAAACTGGGAGAAAGATGAGGTCTTTAGCCTCGGTTGCAGCAACTCACCTTAACATTGACTGGAGGGGGCTTCTAGTTCACAAGACTTTGGCAACATTTGCAAAGGAACCATAAAAATCACCTTAATTTAGACAGAAAATATTTTTCAAGATAACATATATCACTCGTGAAACTTATGGATGAGACACCGTCTTTAACCCTCCTCTTGTGTTAAAGTCGGCACCGACCTGTTTTACGTTTTAATGCATAAGAAGAATCACATAACATTTTTTTATTGCATCAAGGCTTTTTGACTTTGTCAGGAAACTCTATTTAAAAAAAATAAAATAAAACAAAAAAAATAATTTTTAATAAATTTTAAAATGGTCTGGTTGAAATTATGACCGCTGTATTATTAGGGTCAGTTTCAACCCGGTTATAATATTATGACTATAAAGCAATATTTTGAGACAAAACTGAAATCATAAGTGCACAACTTTCTGCTGATGTTCAAACCAGGGCAACAATGACAGTGGATGAACATCTTGTCCTTTTCCAAGGAAAATGCCTGTTCTGCTTTTTGAATTCAGTTTATACTAAAGTTCATTCATTCATTCATTTTCTACCACTTTTTCCTCACGAGGGTCGCGGGGGAATGCTGGAGCCTATCCCAGCTGTCTTCGAGCGTGAGGCGGGGTACACCCTGGACTGGTGGCCAGCCAATCACAGGGCACATATAGACAAACAACCATTCACACTAATTAACCTAGCATGTTTTTGGAATGTGGGAGGAAACCGGAGTACCCGGAGAAAACCCACGCATGCAAACTCCACACAGAGATGGCCGAGGAATTGAACCCTGGCCTCCTTAGCTGTGAGGTCTGCGCGGTAACCACTCAACCACCGTGCCGCCCCTATACTAAAGTTCTGTTGATGAAAACAATAACTTTTTCTACCTTTTCTTGACATTAATATATATGGGTCAAAATTGACCCCAACACCATAGATGCTTCTTTAGTGATTAATACTAAAATGAGAAAATAAATAAACTAATATATTTGAGAGATATATTCTGTAGCTCTCAGTAATAACCATGTAACAAAAGAACCTTCAATCTATTAATATGATTCTTTTGAGGTTCATTTTACCATTTTTGGAAATTGAAATCGAGGGATATAGTGACAAAAAAAGGCCTACATGCCCACACCAACATTTTCATGAAAGGAAGCCTAAGAAGGTAACCAAGACATGAGAAGCAAATTTGATGGTAACTTATTGTTTTTAGTGTATTTTATAGCTGATTTAATACACGTGTCAAAACCGACCCGTTAACATAATAAAACGATACCAGAAAGCTAACACAAGAGGAAGGTTAAGGCGAATTATGACGATTCCTAAGTCATTAAACAAAATTAAAAAATAAAGAGCAGACAGCAATATAGTTTTGTTTTTTCTTTTGCAACACCCCTAGAGTCACCACCCACAGCAGCAACCCGACCATCCCATACATTGTGTACATGTACATTTCCATAAGCGTGTTTACTGTACTTGTTCGCACCTCGCAGCCTACCCCCCCCACGCAACAGTTTTGGATGTAAAAGTGGAGCGTAATACATCAAGTTGGTGAAAAAGGGCCCTTTGTTTGCATAGCCTTCTGGAGTGAGAGAAAAATACCAGCTGCTCACCAAAGCAATATGAGTACATATACGGTACATACTGTTTATACAGTATAGATGATTTCTGGAATATTTTTATTTCTAATTTTTTTTTTTCTCTGAAGAAAACACATGTCATTCACCCAAGCCGTTAATCATTTGTAATACGTGATACGTCTAACATGAACCACCGTTCCAAATGCCCATCATTTTTACGTTTGCATTCACGCTTCACTTTCATGCTTGTTCATTTTTCTTGTGATTTTACACTTTGTTCATTTCTCTGCAGAAGTGAAACTTATGGATAACAATTCGGCCTAAAAACCTGCAGGTCAACATAACTTAATCAATGATTCAACAATCGCTTTTCTTACAAATGTTGATCCAAAATCAGAGCAGAGATAGATACACACCATATATAGTGTACACATAAACGGTATATACTCGTGATTGAATAAATAATCATACCCACCTAAGACCATCTAAGTTTTACATCATGGCCGCTTATGCGTAGATGTATATCAATGCAGCAAAGGCCTCAACATGGATTTTTTTAAGTGACGTTATTTGTTGCAAGTTTTCAAGGCGCCAAACTCCCAACAGCCCCTGGGTGTCACGATCTCTCCTCAGGTCCTTCTCTGATATCAAGTTTAATAACTAAATATATCAGCAACAGAAGAATGTAATGTAACAATGTAACAAATGCAAAATGGCCGACCTTGAGCTACAGAACAGTGAAGTCACCTTACATGTCATTTACTCAAGCTTTGTATAACGGAAAAAAAAAACATATGTGGCTAGAAAACAAGGAAAGAGCAAAAGGTTTTTAGGTATGCATGCATGATCCCATGTGGGTTTTCTAGTTCAGGACCATGACACTTTATACGTCCTCTATTAAAATCCCTGAATCCAAACTTGTGGTATTCAATCATTTTGATTAAAAGCCACGGTCTCTAACAGAAGTGTTCAGAGTGGAGCTGCATGGCGGCCCGCCACGTTTGAGAATTCATATATTTTCATAAACTTTTAACAATGTCAATGAGACACGTCTTCAATCTTTGGCTGTGCGACGGCAGGGCATTCAATCTTTCTTTAGCTTTTCGACAGAAAATTTGAATACAAGTGCAGTGTTATTAATGTGACAGTTCATATGGAGGGTTTCATAGGAGGGGGGGGGGGGGGGATTTGTGTGGCTTTTTATTAGTTTAGGAGACACTTGAAGCAGAGAGAAACAGGGCAAGAAGAAACACGCTCGGTTAGGTCAAACACATCTAGAGGGCTCCTCTCTGCCTTCGCCGCTCACTGTGACTTTAACATCTTCATTTTGCATGCCCAATTAACAGCACTAACTAAGCAGCAACATTAATTTCTGCTGTGTTTTAGTATATGAGAGCAAATACAATGTTTGTGTTTATTCATTTATCATCTTGTTTTGCATCGCCCCCTCTTCTCTCGCTTTTTTTTTTTTTTTTTATTCAATGGCAGTCAGTCAATACTGGACTAATGCAGATTTATTCAGATGTTTTCACTCAGTCCAACGTACCGGCTTGTGAATGGAACTAATTGTTGTGATTTTTATTTTTTTACCTGATTGTTTGAAGTCTGCTTAAATACAGTATAAACACCCGAGTATTTTTTTTTAAGATGCTTAAAGAAATGAATGACTTTGATGACATTCGGATTCATTCATTCATTCATTTTCTACCGCTTTTTCCTCACGAGGGTCGCGGGGGGTGCTGGAGCCTATCCCAGCTGTCTTCGGGCGTAAGGCGGGGTACACCCTGGACTGGTGGCCAGGCAATCACAGGGCACATATAGACAAACAACCATTCACACTCACATTCACATTCATACCTATGGACAATTTGGAGTCGCCAATTAACCTAGCATGTTTTTGGAATGTGGGAGGAAACCGGAGTACCCGGAGAAAACCCACGCATGGGGAGAACATGCAAACTCCACACAGAGATGCCCGAGGGTGGGATTGAACCCTGGTCTCCTAGCTGTGAGGTCTGTGCGCTAACCCCTAGACCAGGGGTGGGCAAACTTTTTGACTCATGGGCCGCGTTGAGTTAACAAAATTGTGCGGGGGGGCAGAACATATATTTAACACACACACACACTATTTTACACTCTAATTTTATTTTATATGATTAAGATATGCCTTTATTCGTCCCTCAGTGGGAACATTTGTAAAAGTGTCATACTATCAGCTATATGTTCTCATTTCCCTCAAACGACAAAACGTAATTTTACTTCTTTTTTTTTTTTTTTACTGAATAAGACATCATATTAAAAGTTGAAATACTCTGAAAGTAACTGGCGGGCCGGATTCAAACGCTTGGTGGGCCGCATGTGGCCCCCGGGCCGTAGTTTGCCCACCCCTGCCCTAGACCACCGTGCCGCCCCGACATCCGGATTGACGGGTTAAATTTAGGCTGATGCCTTGTTGCTGTAAAGAAGAAAAAACCCGGCTAACACGAACTGCTTTATCAATGCCAGATCAATGTGTACATCTTGCACGAACACTTACTGGCTACATAATCTATAACAGTTGGTAGGGTAGCATTATATTGAGCGTCTGATGCCTTTGACACATCTTTGGTGTCATGGGTGGTGCCGTACAGGCGCCTTATAATGGGGATATAGTCGCAATTCATACATATAGCTTGTATTGCCATTCTCTGGTTACATGCCATGAGTATTTCCTCAGTATTAATGTTTGCTGGTGTGGATATCCATCTGTCAATATGCAAACACACTGTAATGACCGTGTTCAGGATTATGGAATGTTGCAATGTTCTTATATTAATTTTATTTTGAGACACTGCAATATATGAACAAAATTGTTGACACTCTTGACCAGGGGTGGGCAAACTTTTTGACTCGTGGGCCGCATTGAGTTAACAAAAATTGTCCGGGGCGCCCGGAAAATATATTTAACACACACAATATTTTATATTCTTATAATTCTATTCTAACATTCTGCATTGAATTAGTTGTCTAATTTATTTGTAAAAGTGTCATACTAACAGCTGTATGTTCTCGTGTCCCTTTTTTCTGGAGCACTTTAAACATCAGAACACATCAAATTACGAAATTGAATTTTACTTTTTTGTGTGTGTTTTTTTTTAATCCGACTTGCAAGTCATGTTGCCAGCTTGTATGTTAAAAGTTGAGATACTGAGAAAGCAACTGGCGGGCCGGATTCAAACGCTTGGTGGGCCGCATGTGGCCCCCGGGCCGTAGTTTGCCCACCCCTGCTCTTGACACACGACCTGTTTAATCAATCAACTACAAAATAGCAAAAAGTCTGTCCAACAGAATAAAAGCTTCCATTGTGGGTTAATATAATATATTGAACGAGTCTAGGTGGCACGGTAATCGAGTGGTTCGCGCGCAGACCTCACAGCTAGGAGACCAGGGTTCAATTCCACCCTCGGCCATCTCTGTGTGGAGTTTGCATGTTCTCCCCGTGCATGCGTGGGTTTTCTCCGGGTACTCCGGTTTCCGCCCACATTCCAAAAACATGCTAGGTTAATTAGCGACTCCAAATTGTCCATAGGTATGAATGTGAGTGTGAATGGTTGTTTGTTTTATATGTGCCCTGTGATTGGCTGGCGACCAGTCCAGGGTGTATCCCACCTCTCGCCTGAAGACAGCTGGGATAGGCTCCAGCACCCCCGCGACCCTCGTGAGGAAAAGCGGTAGAAAATGAATGAATGAATGAACGAGTCTACACAGTGGTTATAGTGGTTCTGTTTATTTTTGGCTGAGGATATGGAGTCTGAAAAGCCTTTACTCCATGCTTCCATTGCAGAAGTTTCTATTTGTTGGCCTTCTGATCTCGTCTTTGCTCTTTGCAGATGATGTGGTCCTTATGACTTCATCAAGCTGTGACCTTCAGTGTGCGCTGGAGCAGTTCGCAGCTGACTCTGAAGTTTCCGGGATGATAATCAGCACCTCCGTATCTGAAGGGGGTTGTTGATTGTGTCCTCTGGGTTGGGACTAAAGTCGTGCCTCAGTTGGAGGAGTTCAAGTATCTCACGGCTGAGGGAAGGATGGAGCAGGAGATTGACAGGGATTGGCTCAGCATCAGCAGTAATGCCATTTTTTTTTTATCAAAGCGTTGTGGTGAGCGGAGCAAAAAGGCAAAGGTTGAGCTGCTTTCTTAACCTCACATCTTGCCTTCGCTTCCAAATTGAGACAAGCCAGTCGATGTGGTTTGGGCATCCAGTCTGGACACCTCGTGCATTGGGGAAGTAGACCATTTCTCACATCTGAGACAGAGAAGTCCAGGCTTCTCTACCTTCTTCCTGGATACGTAGAAACAATGGATGGCTGGTTTGGTTGACTCTGGGACCCTCCCATTTCTGACTTGGGTTTATTCATCCTCTGCTACGTACAACAGGCCTGTTGTCAGGAGGATGGATAGAGTCTGTCCCACCCAATGAAAACATGGCTGGACTTCAAATGGTAACACTAATAGTTACTGGATCAGAGCTAAACATAGACATCCTTCATACATGTTAGGGATTTCAAAAATGGCTTCCAGAGAGTGTCTATCTGTGTGTATGTGGGAGAGTGTGAAATTGTATGCAGCACAGTTAGAGTACCTGCTAGCAACCCGGTCATGATGCAGACTGATGATGTTAATAAGATGAGCCCCCCCCCACTTTGCTACAGGACACACACGTATCCTCATATACAGATGCGCTGTTCTAATATGCATACAAACAAAGATCCAAATGTGTATCCAAATGTAAACACCTCTTGTTATTGCACAGTTTATTGTCACAAACAGTATCGCACTTAAGCTGTTTCATTTGTTCAAAACGAGAAGGTAGCTGACATGGGAAACTACATCCTGATCTGTAGAAGATATGCGTGCAGTGGAAAAACCCTGCTGGAAGGAAAGAGGACTTACCATGTGGTATCTCAATGTCTTCATGCATGAAGCAATGCTCTTGTCTCTTTTTATTTAGGAGATAAAATCAGTAATTGGTGGTTGATGTATGACTTCCGAGCAGCATTCATTGCAGGTACACATACGTAGTACCACCTCTTTTAATCTGTATGTGCAGTGTGGTTTCACAATAATCTGTTTGTAGCCTAAGAGTTTAATCACAACAGACCGCTGTCCGGTAGTGCAGGTTGTTAGTTAGCTTATTCTCCCTTCACATTGTCTTCTAAATGAATGGAGTCGATCTGTTTGGTCCAGTAACATCAGCACAAAGAACATGTAGTTTTCCTTCATGTGTGTCTCGCACTCACAATTTAAACATATTTTACAGAAAAGCTGATGAGGAGCTTGTTTTAACAACCTCAAGGTCAGCAAGTGAATGCCTGAAGTGGTCCCACCAGCCCTGTCAGTGGCCTCTGTGTATGAGTTTGGATGTGTGTGTGTGTGTGTGTGTGTGTGTGTGTGTGTGTGTGTGCACATCATGTGCATGTGTGTTACACATTGTGGCATTGTCATGGCAAATTTATACCTCACTGTGCACCCTCAATAATTCAATAACAGGAGCCGTGTCTCCTGCCCGGCTCTCGGTGTCATTATAAAGGAGGGCTAAATGCCACCAGAGCTCATTGGCACACATGCATACATTGGTAATGGTAATGGTAATGGTAATGGTTTTATTTCATTTGAACATGCATCAGATTACAATTGAGTGCATCCCATAATCAGTTCACAGTTCCGCATGTCCAAAAGGAGTAGGAAGAAGCAAAGCTTATTAAATCCTACCCCTCCATCTGGTACTTTTACAATCAGTAACTGTTACATTTGTTCACTTCCTGCTTTCCACAATACAGTTTAAGTTTTTTTTTGTTGTTGTTTTTTTTAATAATACACCTTGTACCGAAGTACGAGGTGGTATGACCATACAATGACATAATGGGTACTATAGTAACTGTCAATATAGTGATATACGTATATAGCACATCATGACTGGTTCAAGACTCTTCATCCTTGTATTTAGCAAACATCAACTGCTTGTATTGTTTCTTGAATTGGCTCATCGTTGTGCATTGTTTGATTTCCTTACTCAATCCATTCCATAGTTTGATTCCACATACTGAAATGCTATGGCTTTTTAACGTAGTCCTAGCATATACGTTTACAAATGTACTTCTTCCCTGAGATCTTATTTCTCCTCTCTTGTAGAGAAGTATTGGATCACATTTTTAGCTAATTGGTTATTTTTAGCCTTATGCATTATTTTAGCTGTTTGAAGATGAACTATATCAGCAAGTTGAAGTATTTGTGATTTTAGAAATAAGGAGTTAGTATGTTCTCTGTAGGCAGCATTATGAATTATCCTTACTGACCTTTTTTGCAGTACATTTAATGAGTGAAGATTGCTTTTATAGTTATTACCCCATATTTCCACATACCTTATATTTCTATATTTTAAAATGTGTATATACAGTATTTACAGTATGTGTGGTCTAAGAGTAGGCCCGCCACTGCTGCAGAGACACTCAAACACGGGGCCTCAAACATGCACACGTTGCAGGTCTGTACATTGTATGTATAAAATCGTCATTCCAAGGCATCATGCATCATTTTGCTGTACCCGTATAACACATATTTGTGTTTCATGTATCAATTCAAACAATCCATTTCCAACAATGGAGTGTTTTCTTCCACAATTAAAGCATGACGAGAATCAAAAGTCACTTCCTCCCTTTCCTCACCTCTTTCGTGGCCTTTGGATGTCTCCTCCCTGCGGTGTAAGGCTATTTAAACCCTCACGACCTGTCTCCTTGCTCTGCTTAGCTTTATTCTGGACATCCATAACTCCTATGTAACACAGAGGTCCTTCAATCTCTCCTATCGATCCAGCCCCCTCTATTGCTACGTGCTTCACCCTCTCTCTGACCCATCCTCTACTCCCTCATAGTCCTGTCTATGCACCACACAATGGGCTCCTTATGTGTGTGTGTGTGTACGTGCACGTGAGAGTGTGTTCACCGTTGACCTGAGTGATGAGTGGTGACCCTCTGGCTGGCGCCTGGCGTCCTCCTCACTCCTATTGATTAGATCTGAGGTTTCATACAGTAGCCGCCTCACGTGACGCTGTCATTTACTGTCTCTACGCCGGCGAGGACCTGTTTTGCGAACACACGCATTCATTGCGTCATTTAGGGAACGTGCACGTTAGCGATGAGCTTCATCTTGTTTCCGCTAATTAATGCAACATGGGTTAAAAGGCCGGATAACACACTGCGTGTTTAAACATACACCACGGTAATGTTAATTTAGGGACAAAAGTGTAATGTGAACTGTATCATTTCTCTTATTATAATAATAGGCTGAAGTGCAGAGTTGAAAAACAGGATACAATTGATGTTAATACACTTTCTAACAAATGGCTTTGATGGTGTGGGATTTCTGACTCCTTAATTTCTCATCTTGACAAGTTATTCCCTGTCCCGTCCTCCTTGGCCTTTCCGTCTCTAAACAGTATTTGTGTTTTTGTGCGTCATGCTCAGCCTCTGACACAGTAATGCTCAGGTTAAGTGTAGTTACAGGCTATTATGCAGTACATCGGGGTAAGGATTAAAGTGAACGCTTTCAAATACAGTGTTTGATTTCTCACTGGCTATGGCAGAAAGTATGCACACACACACACACACACACACGTGGAGTACATACTGTATAAACCGACGCACTGTAGTCGGCCACATATGCAGTCAGTCAGTCACAAATCAACATGTCAGTCGGGTTGTTTATTGGGGCTAAAGTCTCCTGATCACCGCTAGTCAGCCTGACTGGCACTCTTATGCTACAGCAGAAATTAAATAACTTCTAATGGCTGGATGTAAATGTTTCACGTTTTATGATATGTGTTAACATCAGCCATTTAGAAGCTGGTAATTTCTTTTGACAATATTCATTTGTGGGAAGCTTTGCACAAAGCGTGGACAGATTTCAGATCAAAGATCAAGTTCACGCATGGAAACAATAAATTTGGAACATCGTTTTTTTAAACTCAATTTAAGAACTGCAGCTTCAAGTGTAGGCTGGTCCAATATTGTGTGGAGATTGTTTTCCTTTGTCTGAATCGGTTCCTTCAAGTGCTCTTCAATATCAATATCGTTTTAGAATATATTGTTAGAATACCGTGTTTCCTGTGTGCTTGAATATTTACAGTTTTTAAATAATATTGACACTTTTTCTGTGTCTGGAGGAGGCGGAGCAAGTGACGTCTACATGGGACCGTCCCACCAGGACGTTCCCGTTCACTGCAGTGCATTGGCTGTTATGCTCTGTGAATTTCTGTTTTCTATTTTTCTGGAACACTTGAGGAGACATAGTAAGCTTGCTCCTATTTCTAGAAGACCATTGGCCTGTTTCCAAATATTTATTTATATATGACAATTTAATGGATGGATGAATGGGTATTTTATGTTGATCAAATAGGTAAAGTTTACATTGACTTAAGTTAAAATAGTGGGGACTGAATGGTAACGTTTTCAATCATAATTTTAGCTAGCACAACAGTATTCATCCGGAAGGGCATCCAGAATTTGAAGGGCTCAAGCCATATCAGTATGCGGATCAAAAATATCCGCTGTGGCGACTCCGTAACCAGGAAAAAAGCCGAAAGAAAGAACCAAATAAACAAACAAACTCAGTGACGCACACTTGCATGTTCCGTTTTCTGAAGATCACACATTGTTTTTGGCCGCAGTCAGAAGTAAATGTCCTATCGCTTTTCTGTCGTGTCATCTTCTCTCTGTGCTCGTCTTGTCCCCTGTCTCTCTGCCAAGCCGGGTTTTAAAGACCGAGGCTAGTTGGGTGGCACAATAACATGGAGGTGATGGATGGAGGGCAGGCGAAAGACTAATTGTTCTCATTAAAGAACAAATAAAAATCAATACTTGAAAAAGTGATTGTGGCAGTAGGACTATTGAAGGGCACTGTAGTTATTGCATAGGAGTGGATTTGGTTAGAATTTCAAGCAGTGGCAAAATGGTAATGGTAATGGTAATGGTTTTATTTCATTTGAACATGCATCAGATTACAATTGAGTGCATCCCATAATCAGTTCACAGTTCCACATGTCCAAAAGGAGTAGGAAGAAGCAAAGTTTATTAAATCCTACCCCTCCATCTGGTACTTTTACAATCAGTAACTGTTACATTTGTTCACTTCCTGCTTTCCATAATACAGTTTAAGTTTTTTTTTTTTTTTTTTAAATAATGTACCTCATACTGAAGTACGAGGTGATATGAGCATCCAATGCCATAATGGGTACCATAGTAAGTGTCAATATAGTGATATATATAGCACATCATGACTGGTTCAAGACTCTTCATCCTTGTATTTAGCAAACATCAACTGCTTGTATTGTTTCTTGAATTGGCTCATCGTTGTGCATTGTTTGATTCCCTTACTCAATCCATTCCATAGTTTGATTCCACATACTGAAATGCTATGGCTTTTTAACGTAGTGCAAAATCACAGTGGAGCTGATCACGTTTGAATTCTAATTTCACTGAAGCGATATTTGAAGAATAAACTATCATGTTCCGATACTCTTGGTCCATTTGGGAACATGGTACACGTAATACGTATGTAATGTACCAAATGTCTCGTACAGAAAAAGGCTTGATTCTGGTTTTGGCACCAATTCCCATCTTTCTACCACAACTGTCTAATTAGGGAGAATTTATCATTTCGAAGAGAAATAATGAAACCTCACAGTTTTGTCCACGCGACTTCGGTGGCCTTAACTGACTCAGTGAGTAGCTTCTGAAATGTTGAACATATGGAAAGACGTATTCTGTGTGACTTTTCAATCAATATTGTGTGGACAATGTCCCCGATATGAATCATTTTCTGCAAAGCCTCTTTGTTTTCACGATACGTGCAAGGTAAATTTAATGCTAAAAGAATGTGAGCAGACGAGCGACAGCGTGCCCTTCAACAGTTTGCTGTGTCAAGTGGTTAATTAGCTCCTTGCTACGTCGGCACTGGTGATCACATTAAGCAAACGTGGACTTCCACGCTGTAAAAAGCCACAATGACTGTTAACTGGAGTAAAATTAATCCATATCTGTGAAATGTACAAAGTGTGCCTTCAAACTGAAACTGAACCAACTTGCTTACCTTTGAGAAACTTAAGTTAGATGCCGAACTCTTAAACGCAATGATTTAATGTTTAATGTACCTCCGAATATTGAGTCCTATAATAGCGAATTTACCCACATTCCAGTCGAGCTCCTGCGTTAATTCTAATTTTCGATTTTTGCACGTTTTCAAAGGTGACATTGCATCATCTAGTTGTATTTACTATTGGAATGCATTTTTTTTTATCCAGAGCTTTTATTTTATTGCAGTCTTTTCTTTCCACAATCTTCATTCTTTATAAATAAGAGAGATTCAATAGATTTATAGGAATAATGTACTAAGGCAAACGTAGTATTTTTCCCCCCTCATCAAGAGAATATATTTAACAAAGACAATTACAAGGTTAATACATCTTAACGTCCTCCTCAGAGACGCCATATATTTGTTCAGGGAGTTTGTGTTTTGGCTTAATTAGCTACAGTATTTTAAAGGTCTTTGTCACACATTCAGTCAAGTCCAAACCATTTCCTGGAAAATAATTCCACACATTTGGAACTACCCTTAATCAAGACTAACACATAAGTAGCCCTCACTTATTTGAACTTTTCTCCACTTCTGCGTTGATAGGTCAAATTCTAACCACTGACCCTTATATCAACATGGCAGCTACATGGGTATAGCAAAGATGGAGCGCTCTGGTTTCTTACTGACAAATGACGGAGTCGATAAACGTATCAGTATAAATGTCTCTGCTGGTGTGTGGGCGTAGACATTTTGCACGGTGGGTGTGAGTATGTGAACCCAGTGTTGTTTCTGATGAACTGTACAGTCCGTAGTTTAAGTCCACATAAACTCTTGTGGTCCGTGTAGAACATTTTTAAAAGTTTACAAACATATTGACCCGAAGCTTATGAACAATAATCACGTCTGGATGATATCAGGATGTTTCAATGGAGGTTTAAATTTCACTTTAGCGCGTTGAAAAAAGTCCCCTTGTCAGGTTGTTAAGAAGTAGACATTAGAAATTCAACAGTGAAGCAAATTGGCAGAGCCACAGAGGGCGGATCGACAGTGAGAAGACAAGCTGGGAAGGAGGTGGAGAGCAGAGGAGGCAGTGTAAAGATGGAGAGATGATGCCGGTGGAGGGAGAAAGAGAGAGAGAGAGAGAGTCTGTGGTTTATATAACATCTTCAGCATGTTCTTTGGCATGCGTCAGGGGGCTGAGGCATCAATCACTCCATCTGTGTAAAATCACGAGCTGACTCCAATATTGCTAAATATTTATACTGTCACATACACACGGGCGTGCAGATGAAAAGAGCCATTCATTAGAGCCTTTTCAGGCCTGTCAGCCTGGAGATGGAGATTAGAGGAGCAACCTCCCGCCGCGCCCGCCTCTCCTCTCACCGAGCTCCTCGACCCTATATACCGTGTATACAGCCCCCTTGATAATAAATATCTCTTGTGTGTCCGATAGTCGGCTGGATCGAGGTCCAATTTACATGAATCTGTGAAACTGTGTAACACCATCCGGTGTTATGTGTCTATGAATGATAATGGAAGAGCTATGAAAGAGTCGCACGGATGCTATGACTTTAGTCCATGACCAACATTCCTTCTAAGTGCGCCCGATCAGAACTATATTCTTGCTTACGTGAACTTTATTGTACCGTCTAGCATTTGGTACGATCATCATGGCGCACACTGCAATGTGTCTCCCTTAAACCATTCCCTCTGCAACCCGTGTTGACTTGGAACCTTTACATTACAGTCCTATTATAGACTAACAATTCTTGTACTTTGCTTCAAGTTCGTTCATGACTTCAATTGTGTTTGTCATGTTCTTTATCAAAGTAATGGCACTAGCCACAGAACCCATGTTGGTCATGGTTCTGTATGCGTCCTATATGAACAAATATAGGACGCCCTGGAGTCTATCTATGATGTCTGGAAAGGAAAAGAACCACTATCTGTTCTTTACAGAGACTTAGTCACCAATCCATGGATGCTTTGTCAGGTAGGGTTCTCGGTACCGACTTCACGCAGTTTGTTAGGTAAACTGTTTGACTGTACGAAAATCAAGAAAGTGCACAAAAACCAACACATTTTGGCAGTAATTTCACAAGTATGGTAAGGTTGGAGTCGTCCTGCTATAAATGTAAATTTATAACTTCCGATGTGTATGAATTTGTCTTCTCTACTCGCATTATTATTTCCTGAACAACCCTTTTTGTGGTTCTGTCTGCTTTTGGCATAAGTGTTGTAAAATGCCTAATACAAAACAAAACAGTTCACGTTGCGATGCTCATTGAATTCTGCTGACATCTATTCTAGAGGTTCCGACACTGAATTTTTGCTGACATAGATGATTCCGCAAAATGTGGATCAAATGTTGTAGTTGTAATTCTGAAGCTCCATTGTATGTCTGGAGTAACGGTACTAGCGCTAGTAAATATTCATGTCAGAAAGATGTGAACAAGGATGAGTTATTTTCAGTAATTGGGGAAAAAAAACATTCTATCACTGATTAGTGTTTCTCAGCTTCATACTGGTGAGCATTCTGCTTTCCTCGCTCTCGTCGCTCTTTGTTTATTCTCTTTCTCTTATAGCTCAATCCTTTTTATTTTGAAATTTGGTAGCTTTCTGAAGTCATTATGTTCCGATTATTCATTTCATATGCCTTGATGGACTGCAGATCACTGTAAGGGCCAGGCCTTGGCAACAAAGAGACTGTTCACACTGTAATTACAAGAATGGGGGAAATTTCATTTTGATTAGCGAAAAAGCTTTTATTCTCAAACTCACATCCATAATTAATCATTAAATCATGTGCGAGTGAGTGAGAGGGATAGATAGGGAGGCCGAGTGAATGGGAGATGGAGGGATGGATGGTGTTGGGGGGGGGGTGAATGTAGCAATAGAGAGAAAGGGAAAAGACATGTAATTATCTGCACAAGTTCGACATCCCTAGTAAATCCACTGAGCCGTCTGACATGGCTAATTAAAGGAGCAATCAAAGGTCCACCTCCCGAGATTTTGAGAGAAAAAACGAGAGGGGAGAAGAAGGAAACAGGCCTGAGAACTAGAAGGAATTTTTAATAGGGAGAGGAGAGGAAAATGATCTTGGTTATCATTTCATATGTCAAATGTTGTATTCCTTTCATAGATAAGGCTTTTATATTCTATTTTTTTTTTTTCCTCAATGCTTTTATTTGGCCATCACACTGATCAGTTGTGACCTTCATCTGTGAGGAGCGAATGGCAAAGATTTACAGCATCAAGGAAATAACCAGCACATCAAGCAGTATTACGTTGCTCATATATGATTGGCTGAAATCATGCTTCTTCTGATGCATTTAGAGGCCGCGATATCAGCGATATAAACCCTGCCATCATAAATTGTCCTCTGACAAAAAGCCCACATTATCAAACTGCAACTTTTGTTTTATTTTCATTCATGGCCAAAAGTCTGTAGATCATGGGTCTCAAACTCGCGGCCCGCGGGCCAAATGAGGCCCGCAAGATGCTAGTTTGAGGCCCCCACCTTGATACCAAAGCTTAAAGCTGTGTGCACACCGGACACAATTAACATGATTTTGCCCCGCCCATACTTACTGTTACCCTACCCTGTTACCCCACCCTGTTTTGCTTTGGATTAGCAATGAAGCTAACGGCTTATGACGCTGGGTACAAATAAATGCAGGAAATGATTTGGAATCAAACGGAAAATACACGTCAAGATAAAGCATCTCATCAAACATGTTGTTAAAGTTACGACGCTGCTCCCAGATGGAAGTGAGTACGATGCTAACTTGCTAATTGGGTAAAATTATTAAGTTTCATTGGTGTTCATGTTAAAGGTTAAATAACTGTTAATACTGTACATTTGAAGCTGAAAAAAATAATTTTTCTACCAACTGTATGTGGTTTCTTACGTTTTTCTTATTTGCTGTTTTATTATTATTTTACTTATTTATTACTGATTGATTGATTTATTGTCTTTATTATTAATTTGTTTATTTTTTTTATCTTATTTTGTGTATAGAAAAATAAAAATTAAGATATTTGAGAACTGTGGAATGTTTTATTAGATATTTTGGTGTGGAAAACCGGAACCAAAGTACTGAAAAAGTGTAGGGTATAGCAGAAGCAAAAGCATTGAAGATAGTTTTTTTATTGATTTTTTTTCCAGTTTTTAATAAATGCGTTTTTTGTTTTTTTTTTGAAAACCTGATGTGGCCCGGCTTCACCCAGAACCCTAGCTCCGGTGGCCCCCAGGTAAATTGAGTTTGAGACCCCTGCTGTAGATCGACCATTTCAGTCGTAGGTGCCATGCTCTTGAATTTTGTGGAATTTTTCGGAAAAGTAATTCACCGGATACGCCGCAAAGACTTACTGGGGTAAACCCGTTTCAACCGTATCCCATACCGCAATACTCAGTTGAGTACCGAAAAACGGTCTCTGACATTGTTTTTTTATTTGTAGTTGTCTTTTTTCTTTCTTCAACATCACTGACCTGACCCTGAGGGGGGGATGGAGTTTGAGTTATTGTGGACTAGATTATACTGGGTCATCCACTGTCAGCAGAAAAAGAGCTGAGAGCAGGACACTGACCCCCCCTGACCACTGTTAGTGTGTGTGTGCGTGCATCCAACCCCCTTTTGAGCCCTCTTCACCTCCATTGGTAGACTGCAATATTTCTTTGTCTTGGCTTAAAGACGTGTTTATTTCTTACATAGCTCTGTACTGTATCACTGTGCTTCCGTTTGTATCTCCGAGTACAATTTGAAATAGACATATTCAATTATGTTATATCGTTAGCATATACGGTTATGTTTCTGCCATCGGGTGTGTAGGCCTCATCGGGATAGCTGCATTGGCTGAGTGAAGAATACAACATGATACCAGCATTGCAAAATCGTGATTTACTTGACTACAGTGTCTAGTCATTCAACCATCAAGGCTAATCAATCACGTTTGTCAGTACAAATTAGTAGAAATAGGCCCAAGAAACAACTACTGGCTTCCACGAGTTACCTTATTAACGTGTCACACTAGGCTAGGCCTTTCCAACCATGCCAGACTTGGGCACGATTCCTTCTCCTAGCCCCCGTTGGCCAGTGCTCACATGGCGTATTAGTGCTTTGGTTCATTTGCTAGGTTTTTTTTGTGGATTATTTTGAGTTGTGTTTTTTTTTTTATTATTGTGCATGACGGTGGTTATCGTCATCGGATGGGCAATCATGCTCAAATGTACTCCCAAAGTTTTGCGGGGGTGCTGGAGCCTATCCCAGCTGTCTTCGGGGCAATCACAGGGCACATATAGACAAACAACCATTCACACTCACATTCATACCTATGGACAATTTGGAGTTGCTAATTACCCTAGCATGTTTTTGGAATGTGGGAGGAAACCGGAGTACCCGGAGAAAACCCATGCATGGGGAGAACACGCAAACTCCACTCGCCAGCCAATCACAGGGCACATATAGACAAACAACCATTCACCATGGACAATTTGGAGAGGCTAATTAACCTAGCATGTTTTTTTTTTGGAATGTGAGCGGAAACCGGAGTACCTGGAGAAAACCCACGCATGCATGGGGAGAACATGCAAACTCCACTCACCAGCCAATCACAGGGCACATATAGACAAACAACCATTCACACTCACATTCATACCTATGGACAATTTGGAGTGGCCAATTAACCTAGCATGTTTTTTTTTTTTTGGAATGTGGGCGGAAACCGGAGTACCCTGAGAAAACCCACGCATGCATGGGGAGAACACGCAAACTCCACTCGCCAGCCAATCACACGGCACATATAGACAAACAACCATTCACACTCACATTTATAAATCAAATTAATACAATTTGGAGTCGCCAATTAACCTATAAGCATGTTTTTGGAATGTGGGAGACCTGGAGAAAACCCACGGGGAGAACATGCAAACTCCAAACAAAGATGGCCGAGGGTGGAATCGAACCCTGGTCTCCTAGCTGTGAGGTCTGCGTGCTAACCACTCGACCGCCGTGCCGCCCTACTCCCAAACATGACGTGATTTTATAGACTATTTTCAATATTGCTCAAAAGTGACATCCTCATTAAGAAAAGGGCGAGGGCTAAACATCCGAGTTTGTTTACATATTGTTTTAAACTCGGCCTTTGGCTACATGGGTGTTGCAGTCCTTAAGACCCCTATGTCAGTCAGTGCCCTCATTGTCTTTTTTGGTTTAGTTTGTCCTTGGAATGGGTAGAATGAGTTTCCAGCTCTCCCTCTGCCCTGTCCACCTGCTGTCAATCTGGCTGCTGTATAATTGGCTGTTTTTTGGTCCACCGGCCTGTCCTCCATGGTGTTGATTCATGGCGTTTGTAAAGGTGACAGTAGCGGTTGTCCCTACCAGACAAAGTAGCGCCATCACTAGCTAGACCTCAGTTGACCCTCTAGCTTTTGCACAATCACACACACACACACACACACACACACAGGCATTGGCACAAAGGAAACACATGCTGCTTTGCCTGAGGCCTCATGAGTGGAGAGAAAAGACGTCAGTTAAGGTCATCTCGTACAAAGCTGGACCAAAGAAACACAAATTAAACACATTAAAGTGAACACAAACACACAATAAAGGGAATAATAACCACTTGCATGTAATCTGTATGCAGTTAGATTCAACACAGAAACTAAAAAGTGTGACATATTCAGTAGACGTGGTCATTAAAGCACAAAAATGTACAGTACACAAGGCAGAGCAAATAATTACTTTATGGCATTATTTATTTACAAAGTCCTATTATAAATTCCACAGAAAAAATGTATAAAGCTTCTTCACCTTGAATTTTTTTAAACTAATAAATGTATTTAAATAAATTTAAAATATTAATTTCATGCAATTAACAGCATTTTTAAGCTGATAACTCATAATAATAAGGTTCTCAACATTCCCTGGGTAGATAAAGTATCATTTGGTTCACTAGCTGTTGTGCAAATTTACCTTGATTTACCTTGATACCTTGTACAGGATGTGTTTTGTGCAAAACCAGGTACGATTTAATTTGCATGTTGTTCTGAGCTGATGTGTGTTACAGCAGCTGTAATTGGTTGTGTGTGTGTGTGTGTGTGTATGTGCGTGCGCTAGTGTCTCAGTGTTAAGGTTAATTTCTTTAACTGTTGGTAAGTGCTGTCTGACCGCTCCCTCGGCGACCTCTCTGAGCTGAAGTAATGCCACTTAGAGGCCCCAGACCCTCGCTACCGGCCAGCTCATTGATCCAATGATCAATAATTGAAAGCGGGGATGCTAACACAGAGACTATTGTAAGGTGTCCAAGGATCTTAACTCAGCCGTGAAAATATTCCAGTGCAAATATCACTTAAGGGTCTTAAAAGTGATATTAGAGGCATCCTCAACAAAGTCAACTTTGAGTTTTCCGACCAATTACTATCGCTTGATCTTGGTAATGGTAATGGTAATGGTAATGGTAATGGTAATGGTTTTATTTCATTTGAACATGCATCAGATTACAATTGAATGCATCACATAATCAGTTCATAGTTCAACATGTCCAAAAGGAGTAGGAAGAAGCAAAGCTTATTAAATCCTACCCCTCCATCTGGTACTTTTACAATCAGTAACTGTTACATTTGTTCACTTCCTGCTTTCCTAATATAGTTTAAGTTTTTTTGTTTGTTTTTGTTTAGTTTTTTTTTAATGTTTTGTCACATACCGAAGTAGGAGGTGATATGAGCATCCAATGACATAATGTGTACCATAGTAAGTGTCAATATAGTGATATATATAGCACATCATGACTGGTTCAAGACTCTTCATCCTTGTATTTAGCAAACATCAACTGCTTGTATTGTTTCTTGAATTGGCTCATCGTTGTGCATTGTTTGATTCCCTTACTCAATCCATTCCATAGTTTGATTCCACATACTGAAATGCTATGGCTTTTTAACGTACTAGTCCTAGCATAGAAGTGTTTCAAATGTACTTCTTCCCTGAGATCATATTTCTCCTCTCTTGTAGAGAAGTATTGGATGACATTTTTAGCTAATTGGTTATTTTTAGCCTTATGCATTATTTTAGCCTTTTGAAGATGAACTATATCAGCAAGTTGAAGTATTTGTGATTTTAGAAATAAGGAGTTAGTATGTTCTCTGTAGGCGGCATTATGAATTATCCTTACTGACCTTTTTTGCAGTACATTTAGCGAGTGAAGATTGCTTTTATAGTTATTAGCCCATATTTCCACACAATAAGAGCAATAAAGAGTGTGGAGTGATTTCTGATTGAGAACAAATTTTGCTTTGTTCAATATTGAAATATTTCTTTCTTTATTTTCCTTCACAGCAGAACTAAAAATAAAGATAGACTTCAAGTCATTAGTAGATGTTACTTCCCATAGTGTGTGTGTGTGTGTGTGTGTGTGTGTGTGTGTTGATTGCTGGGTTGGTGACACACCTGTAAGGTGCATCCCAGGTGTGCTGGATTGGCATCAGGTGAGACTGGCATAAAGAGGCAGACGACGATCAGCCTCTGTCAGTCATTGTTGTTGTTGTGTGACCTTTGTGTTGTGTCTGTCCAACCATTTTGGGTTTTTATAGTTTTGTGTTCATTGCTTTGTGTGTTTAGTATGTTTAGTTTCCCTGGAGAGGTGTACTCGCTCTCACTGTTTGCTTTTGTTTTTGATTTTTGGGTTAGCGTTTGCAAAATTGAGCTGTTTGGTGTATAGAAACCGATGTAATTTTGTATCACAATAAAAAGTGTATACAATTCCACCTCCAATGACATGCATGTATTTCACACCAAATCCACACCTTTTGGTTTGTAATAGGACCATTTGATCTACCTTTAATTTATTTCTACCACCCTTAAGACAAAGAAAGCATATGAGCTCTACCTTAAAGCGAAGAATCCATTAAATGTTGGACTGACACATCATCGGAAATCACCTCTCCACAGGTGCAGGTAGTCACCGATGAATGTGGAAAATAGGAAAAGATTTTTGTCATCTGAAATCAAAATGGAATCTCCAACCGTCTCTGCTACCTTTTCTACCCCCGTTTTTTTTTTCTTCACTGCTCAGCGAGCTGCCATCTTATTTCACATCTCAGTCAATAAAGCAGCCGTCTTCGATCTCCCCCTCTCTCTCATCCTCTCTAGTACTTCCTGTTAAAGGAATCAGTCACTCAGAACACTCGGAACACATATTAAACAGGCATCAACCTCTCGCCAGGGCCAAATCATGCTGTTCAAATGTTGTTCTTCCACCGGGAGCACAGGACAGCACCAGAGATGGGATGTGCAACATTAACTTGATTCACGGCCGCGGCGACTGAGTGACACTCCATAAACCTCAGCGGGCTGCCACTGGGACCCGCCAACAGCACCCCGTGGCTAATGTGACACACACTAGCAACACATAGCCTCGGTACCCCCACGACACCCCCACATAAGTACGCACACAACCTCATACAGGGACTTCTTGTACTAATAGAGACATGAATCTAATATCCATCTGACACTAATGTTTGACACACATGTATTCTACATACAGTATGGGAGATTCATAAACACATACTGGGTCTGTACGCTAGCAAAACTGGGATTTATTGAGCATGACTGCATGTTGACGGGTCCTTGTTCGGGTAGGGTAATTGCACAGCCTCTGGGTTATCATCCTCGCCAACCAAGCCATTATGTTGGCATAAGGCACTTCCAATCAAACTGCTCTATCCGGTCAATACACTGGATTATATAGAAAGAAGTATACCGGATGTGCATCAAATATGGAATAGCTAAGACTTGGATTGGTTTGTTAAAGGCAATATTGTACATTGCATCATTCCACGGAATCGAGTACCCAAACATCCTACCGATAAGTTCCATTGATCACTATTTTTGCCTTTTAGTTAAGAACTAAAAACACTTCTATGCTAGGACTACGTTAAAAAGCCATAGCATTTCAGTATGTGGAATCAAACTATGGAATGGATTGAGTAAGGAAATCAAACAATGCACAACGATGAGCCAATTCAAGAAACAATACAAGCAGTTGATGTTTGCTAAATACAAGGATGAAGAGTCTTGAACCAGTCATGATGTGCTATATATATCACTATATTGACACTTACTATGGTACCCATTATGGCATTGGATGCTCATATCACCTCGTACTTCGGTATGGGACAAAAAATAAATTATACAAATTTAAATGAAAAAAATTTAAAAATTATATTAGGAAAGCAGGAAGTGAACAAATGTAACAGTTACTGATTATAAAAGTACCAGAGGTACCCATTATAACATTGGATGGTCATATCACCTCGTACTTCGGTACGAGACAAAAAATAAATTATAAAAATTAAAATTTAAAAAATTTAAAAATTATATTAGGAAAGCAGGAAGTGAACAAATGTAACAGTTAGTGATTGTAAAAGTACCAGATGGAGGGGTAGGATTTAATAAGCTTTGCTTCTTCCTACTCCTTTTGGACATGTGGAACTGTGAACTGATTATGGGATGCACTCAATTGTAATCTGATGCATGTTCAAATGAAATAAAACCATTACCATTGTTTTCTGCACGTAATAATTTATAAATGTATTTTTTGTTCATTTTTGAGAGTCTACAACCGATTCATTGGATTGACATTATTTCCTATACGTAAAAATTGCCTCAGTTTTCTTACGATTTGGTTTTAGACATCTTCGAAAAAATTCATGACAAAAACCGAGGTTCCGCCATCCACGCACCTTTTTTATCCAAATGTGCTCCAATCTGTAATCCATATGAGCCATTCTGTTAACTCATAAAAATAAGGTGTATGTTTTGTAATTATGGCGCTAATGTATTTTTGGCATCATAAAAAATGCTACTCAGTGTTCTGCAAAGATATTTAAAGACAAATCTGACTTTCTGATCACATTGTCACCTTTGGTGCTGGACATGAAATGTCTGGGGGAGATAAGAATATCAGTGATGGATGATTTTGTCCCTCTGTGCACTGGGAGATCTCTGATGTCTGAACATTAAATCTTCAACCTCCAAAATGTCAACTTTACCAGAGCGTCCATATAAAACAAATGTTTTTTTCCCCTTCAAACTCGTGTTTTGTTTCATTTTCTGAGTTTTTAAGGGAGGTTCTTGCCTTGTTTGTAACATTCATGCAGCAAGTTAATCTGCACAAAGATGCTTAGGCAAGTGGCAGGACAAGACTCTGACTGTATGATAAAAATACTGTAAGGTATTTGTCTGACTGTATGGTAAAAATATCAGTTTTCAATGTTATTTATTGCTGTAAAATGTTATTTTGTAAAAAAAACTGCAGTTTTTAGTGGTTAATGATGCAGCTCAAGTCAAAACACTGTAAATAGTCTTAGTTAACGCATTGATGGATTGTGTATTTGATGTGTTTTGATTACCGTATTTTCTGGACTATAAGTTGCTCCGGAGTATAAGTCGAACAAGGCCAAAAATTGCATAATTAGGTAGAAAAAAAACATACATAAGTCGCATTTTTTGCGGGTAATTTATTTTACGATCTACTTGACCAAAACAGACATTACGTCTTTTTTGAAGGCAAGTTCTAACAATAAAAGAATAAAGAACAATAGGTGTAAGATATGCTAACACAATTGTTATTCAGCTACACAAAAAATAAACATGAACAGAAAAGCTGTCCAGTGTTTATGTAACATGAACAGTTTTTTTCATTTATAAGTCGCTCTGGAGTATAAGTGGCAGGAACAGCCAACCTATGAAAAAGAAGTGTGATTTATAGTCCGGAAAATACGGTAATTTGTTGACAATTGTAACTTTTATTTCAGCATTAAAGTCAAACATTCAAACAGCATCAACTTGACCTTGAATGCGGCATCCAGTAATCCCTCGTTTATTGTGGTTCATTGATCGTTGACCCGACCGTGATAAGCAAATTTCCACAAAGCAGGATTTGATATGTCGCTACCGACGTCACATTTGGCGACTTTCTTCTTTCAAGCCATGGCCGTCTGTATTTTTTACGCTAGTAGGGTGGAAATGTTTGGGGAATAGCCTCCTTCAGCCATCATGCAGCCTGCAGGGTGATGCTGAGCATAACCTGACCTTCTCTTTCTGTGATACCGCAAGAAGGGAGAACGGCATACCAGGACATTTTAGTGTTTTTTGGCACTTCTTCCTACGGCGATATACCTTTTTGAAATTGCTAACAGAGCCAGCCGTTTCTCAAACAATGGCATTTTAACACTGTTCCTATCACCTTGGTAACACCATGGCAACCTTCCATCCAAGAGGATGCAGCGTGGCTCAATTAGCACCCGGCTCGGTGCGCTATGCTCTTCTGGCAGACTAATTCCCTAAACCAAAACGTGACACCAAAATAGAAACGCTAACCCGCCTGAATGCTGTAAAAAGATTGCAGTTTGTGTTTGCTTGCTTTATTTCAATATCAATATAATCAATATCATTCTACAAGATAATGTGACTTTCTTTGTGTGTTTTCCTTCCTCAGGTATTGTGTCCAAGTCCTTTGAGTGCCGCCTTAAGGGCCTTGGGGCTTCTTTTGTGGAGACGGAGGCTCTGGACGCCTCTGTGGGCAGGAAGATTAGCGACGAAGGGCCGGTCCAGCAAGTCATCATCATCCAAGGCTACAGCGAGGAAGAGGTGGCCATCGACCAGACCCTGGAGGAGTCTGCTGCCGCCACCCTGCAGACCTTGGCCATGGCCGGCCAGGTAGCAGAGGTGCTCCACATCACAGAAGACGGAGAAGTCATTGCCTCGGGTAGGGAAGTGGCGTCCACGGGGGCTCAACTTGCCGGAGGGAGCGCCCAGTATGTCGTGCTGGCGGCAGGCGAGGCCGGCAATCAGCTCCAGACTGTCGCTAGAGGAGGATCAGGAGGAGTAGGAGCCTCGGAGACTGCAGGACAAAGTCATATTTTATCCGAGTCGTCCACAGCTCTGGATGCTCTTCTCAGCGCCGTCAGTAAAATGGGCCATCAGGAGAAAATGCAAGGAGAGGCATCTGTCGTCCACAAGGTCGCAACCCCCGGGACGGAGGAGTCTGTGCGGATCGAAGAGCAGCCCGTGGTCAAAGAGGAAGAGGAGGTGCAGGTCATTAACCAGAAAGGTCAGGAGGACATGCAGGACCTGCTGAAAATGGCAGCTTCCAGGATGATGAAGGAAGGTCTCACCCAGGTGATCGTCAACAACGAGGGCACCCACTACATCGTTACGGAGCTGGACAACTGCACCCTGCAGGTGGAGGAGGGCGTCTATGAAGAAGCAGAAGAGCAGGCTGAAGACCAGCAGGATGACGACCCCTAACCGAACAAGGAACGTTTATCCTTACAGTTCTATATCCAGAAAGGCCGGAATGTCGAGAAAAGGTTTAATGTTGATCGAAAATCAAAATTCCCACCAATGTGACACTCTGTCTCTCTAGAGACGTAACTACGAATTTATTAAAAATGTCTGTCCCGACCGCCATTAAGGATGAAGATGACATCGGATCGTAACGACAACAACGAGGAGTCCATCAATAATCTTTCTGGCTAAAACTAAACGGATTCCTGTTGGTCAAACAATATCGGGCAAACTGGGTTGTCCTCTCTGCAAGCACCCACCCACCCACTCAGTCAGGACATGTCACGTTCAAAGACGGTCGGAAATCACAAGATTCTTAACATGCCTGTACACTACCAGGTTGCTGATCCTATGAAAGCGACAGTAATAACAGCGTCGTGTAGCGGTCTTATTATGGACATGGAAAAGTTGGTTTTATTTTATTGCCGTTTATTCATTCATTCATTTATTTTGTACCGCTTATCCTGACGAGGGTTGCGGGGATGGGTGCTGGAGCCTATCCCAGCTGTCTTCATCCGAGAGGCGCGGCACACCCTGGACTGGTCGCCAGTTATTGGCGTTTATTCATTCATTCATTTTCTACCGCTTTTCCTCACAAGGGTTGTGGGCGGTGCTGGAGCCTATCCCAGCCGTCTTCGGCCG
Organism: Doryrhamphus excisus; assembly: GCF_030265055.1. Classification (NCBI taxonomy): domain Eukaryota; kingdom Metazoa; phylum Chordata; class Actinopteri; order Syngnathiformes; family Syngnathidae; genus Doryrhamphus; species Doryrhamphus excisus. The sequence goes on from NC_080482.1 coordinate 3,127,246, forward strand.
AGAGGCGCAGCACACCCTGGACTGGTCGCCAGTTATTGGCGTTTATTAATTCATTCATTTTCTACCGCTTATCCTAACAAGGGTTGTGGGCGGTGCTGGAGCCTATCCCAGCTGTCTTCGGCCAAGAGGCGCGGCGCACCCTGGACTGGTCGCCAGTTATTGGCGTTTATTAATTCATTCATTTTCTACCGCTTTTCCTCACAAGGGTTGCGGGGAGGGGTGCTGGAGCCTATCCCAGCTGTCTTCATCCGAGAGGCGCGGCACACCCTTGACTGGTCGCCAGTTATTGGCGTTTATTTTCATTTATTTGTGCAGTGAGTGACTTAGGAGTTTATCAGAATTTAGCTGTAAGATCCGACACGAAAAGCGCCAAAACTCGAATATCTCGGAATGGAATTTTCGATATTTGTGACTTGAGATCCTCCTGTAATAAATGGGTATTGGGTAATTATTAAATATTTGAAGCGCTCGTATTGACGATGGTGTCGAACCATTGGCTTTTCATTATATAGTGATTTAGTTTCCTATGGTCCTTTAGCTACAGTAGCCTAGCGTACACAACAGGAAGGAGAATTATGTGTAAGATGAAGGCTTTATTAATGCTATGGAAAAACATATGCAATTACCGTCACAATTGTAATCATGATTAAGTATATCATGTATTTTTTTTTTTGGTCTGTTATGGTTTTAACATTACTTCAAGCTATCTATGTTTCTTATTTTATTCTTTGTAGTTATTAGCATACGATTAGGCCCAAAGCCTTGTTTGGCATCGAAATCCTATATTTGCTGTACGCGTCTCTCGTGCTACATTATGCAAGCGGTTATCTGTGAGCTCGCCATGTTATAAATTCATTTTCATTTCTAACAATAAACATTAAAGCCCCTTTTTAGCAAGTGTGTCCGTAGGTTTTCATCGTCTTTCTGACACTTTATTGTCGTGTTTGCTGTGATTGTTGTCATTTCGGCATCAACGCCGCATTTATGTTCACGGCACAGCGCCGTCCAATGAGAAAGCTCCATGCGCATACGTGCATTAACTGATAGCTCCCATCATGCTTTCTGATCACTAACATAGTCATTATCATCACCATTATCATTATCACCACCATGATCACCATCACCCTAATCGCCATCCTCTCTTCCTTTTCCCCCCATCAGGCCTATTCCCTTCATTGCATATAACACACTCATCGTTTCTCTCCGACCCCCCCACACACACAAAACCCCTCAGTATTTGGCACCGGAGGGAGAATCAATATTCATTTAGGCCGCTACACAGGCCTGCAGTTTCTGATGGAGTGAGTGGGAGAGCAGTATGACGGCTGCAAGCACAATGGCTAAAAGTAGAGGGAGAAAGCACTCACACACTACTAGGGCATCAAAAGATCATCCCTTTAACACATGCACACACACACACACACACGCACACACACACACGGCGAGTGTGAGTGAGAAGGTGGGCTGAGAGAAAGTGGTGGACGAGTGGGCAGGAGAAATGAGAGCATTGCAGATGGATGTTGAGAGAGGTGAGGCCACGGAGAAGTGGAAGAGCAGCGAAGCCCACAAACACGCAAAGAGAAGCAGCAATTTCACATAACACCTGTCTGCCTTTTTAGCCCGTCTTGGTCTCCGGTTTGCACAACACTTTGCTTTTTTTTCATTGCATTTTTTTTTTTTTTGGCCTGTGAATTTTCGGAGGTCACTTTCTATGTTTGAGCACCCATGCGCGTTTCTAAACTGGATCCAATATTCGTATTAATTCATTCATTCATTTTCTACCGCTTATCCTTAGACTGTCGGAAATCACAAGATTCTTAATCAGGTTGCTGATCCTGTGAAAGCAACAGTAATAACAGCATAGTGTAGTGGTTATTATTATTATTATTATTATTATTATTATTATTATTATTATTATTGACATGACAAGGTTGCTTTTATTTTATTGGTGTTTGTTCATTCATTCATTCATTTTCTACTGAATTGAACCCTGGTCTCCTCGCTGTGACGTCTGTGCGCTAACCACTCGACCGCTGTGCAACCAAGTAGGATTCATTAATTCATTCATTTTCTACCGCTTTTCCTCACCAGAGTCGCAGGGGTGCTGGAACCTATCCCAGCTGTCTTCAGGCGAGAGGCGGGGTACACCCTGGACTGGTGGCCAGCCAATCACAGGGCACATATTGACAAACAACCATTCACACTCTCATTCATATCTATGGACACATCCCATTAATACCTGGCAGGGGACATTTTCATTTGTGCATAGTGCATAAAAAATAGTGGCACTTACAGAAATGTCAGTAATAACAGTTGTGATGATTGGACACCACATGATTTTTAGATATCAATACGTAATTAACTTCATGATTCATTCATTCATTTTCTACCGCTTATCCTCACGAGGGTCGCAGGGGGTGCTGGAACCTATCCCAGCTGTCTTAAGGTGACAGTACCCCCCTGACGAGTCACCAGCCAATCACAGGGCACACATAGACAAACAACCATTCACACTCACATTCATACCTATGGACAATTTGGAGTCGCTAATTAACCTAGCATGTTTCTGGAATGTGGGAGGAAACCGGAGTCGAACCCACGCATGCACGGGGAGAACATGCAAACTCCACACAGAGATGCCCAAGGGTGGAATTGAACCCTGGTTCTCATAGATGTGAGGTCTGTGAGCTAACCACTCTTCCACCGTGCATCCCCAATGTTCGCCATAACGACATAACCATATGAAATTTAAGCCCCATATAAACACGAGTGGGTGACACAAGCCCCCACTGGTGGAAAATTGGAGCAAAAGTGAATGAGGAGCGAATGAAGGTTATCGCCCTCCTCAAACTTTGTGTTGATGTTCCTGCTGTAAATATGGACGCCGTTCTGTTTTCTCCGCTCAGACATGATTGTCCATCCTCCCTGCTTGTGTATCTCCCTAATCAGTGCAGGATGTCTCGTTATTAACTGCAGCAGGCCACTCGTGTGACATGGAGGAGGGAGAAATTAGCAGCTGTCACCCAGTGATGAGTTAATTTCCTGACAGGCTTTCTGCTGCAGATGACCAGACGGCTGATGGAAACCTGCCGCTGAAGTTTAATTGGAGAGCAGGGAAAGGGCAGTGTGGCTAGGAGGCGGGGGGGTAGTTGGGTGGGGGGTGGGGGGGCATCATGGCTGGAGAGATGAGGGTGACAACGTGCAGGCAAGGCTGGAAATGATGCACAGTTTAAGTATTAGATTACGTTCAAGGATGAATGATAAGGAAGAGGCCACTTTGTTTATATTTGTAAATAGTAGCTAGACCTCCTCCAAGGCTCAACTGATTATTATATGAAATTATTATATAATTATATTTATGTGTTATATAAATATATTTATAATTATTTTTATATATTAATAATATATTTATTATTAATAATATTATTGTTAATATAATATATAAATGATTTTATATTATAATTATTATTATAATTATATGAAAATCTGTTTTTGTTTTCAATTCCGGGGTGACGACCGAGTATTCTACTGAAACTCAAATAGCAAAAACAAATAACTTCCTCTATCTGCTGCATGTCGGTCACAAATAAATCAGCTCTAAGATACAGCTGTTTTCCTGGTATTTTTGGGGAGGGGGCTTAAAAGTGAAAGCACGTATTGTTCTGAGTCTCAGCTAAGTGCAATCAGAAAATATCATTCACTTTCGTACTGATGCAAATATTCTTCCGTTAATCGATTTTTCAGAGTAAAGTACGTCATTGAAGTGTGCAGGTGTACCTAATGCTGTGGCCTAATGATAATGCTTTTATTTCATTTGAACATGCATCAGATTACAATTGAATGCATCACATAATCAGTTCACAGTTCCACATGTCCAAAAGGAGTAGGAAGAAGCAAAGCTTATTAAATCCTACCCCTCCATCTGGTACTTTTACAATCAGTAACTGTTACATTTGTTCACTTCCTGCTTTTCTAATATAATTTTTTATTTTTTTTAATTTAAATTTTTATAATTTACAATTTATTTTTTGTCCCGTACCGAAGTACGAGGTGTTATGACCATTCAGTAATTGTTACATTTGTTCACTTCCTGCTTTCCATAAAACAGTTTAAGGTTTTTTTTTGTTTTTTGGGGTTTTTTTTATTTTTGTTTTTTTTAATGACATCATAATTGATATTAAAAATGATCCACATACGGAATGTGTGCTTATTGGGTGGTTTGGCGTAAGGTTCCCATTTTGGCACCGGTGTTGAGACTATAAATAGCTTCCATCGTCATCTGGTCAGAACTAAGAGAATGCGGTACAATATGGCGGGTAAGTCGCACACACAAAGAAACACTAAGTTGCTCTCCCTCCTGCAGGCAACTCTCATCACTCTCCTGGGGACAAGTGAGGGGGGGCGGCAGTGAGGATGTGGGGTGTGGGGGGGGTTCTCTTTCGCTCTGTTTCTCTGAGTATGATAAATATAGCAATTGTGTTTAGTCGCCATCAATAGAAAACATATCAGCCTGCGGATCATTTCCTTAATGTCTCCGCTATTAGTTTTTGGCTTCCCTTTGGCAGTATTAGCATGCCAGCTATGATATGCTCTGTGTGTGTGTGTGAGTGTGTGTGTGTGTGTGTGTGTGTGAGAGTGTCCTCCAGGCTCCAGGTACGATTCCATTAAACTTCAATTTCTTGTCTGATTCTGCACATGCCAGCACATCACCTTTGCATCCAAACTAATACCAGATAGGAAGAATTTGGGATGTTTTTCCCGAGACATGGTTCACTTGTAGTTCATGGTCTCCATGGTAGTGGGACTCGGATAGAGGGAGCGAAGAGGGGGTGATGTTGTTGTACGGGCCCCGCATGGTCTCTCGCTTACGATGTGGCTCTGCCTTCGTGTCTTTGATCACGTTAATCCCTGCCTAACGCCCCCCCCCCCCTGGTCTGCACACCATACACTCACTGCCACACACACCTCGACGACTGACACAAATTGACAGCCCACTCTATCCGCCCCCCTTCAGTCCCCCATAGAGAAGCTTACCCTAACCCCAAAAAAGAATCACACAACTTGAGCGGGCGGCGAACATGCGCCGATGAAAGACCGCGATGGTGTTGAATTATCTTGCAAAATATCGCTAAAATTGTATGTTGACGTAATTTTTGACAGCCCACTTACTTAACAGTTTACCAAATATAACATACCTGTGGCAAAGGCTTCTTTGAACAGTATTATACTTCTTAACAACCAAGCTGAAATGGAACTCCTGGAATTAAACGCGCTCGGTTCTGAGAAAAGGTGGTACGCTACCTTACGCCAACACGCCACCGCGCCAACACGCCACCGCGCCGCTGCTCTTGTTTAAATCGCAGATCTTCACTGTCAGCCCGCGATAACACCTTTCCACGCGGCTGCTGCCGCCATCTGTTTCATGTCAGGACTGCTACGTCGGGTTTGATTCTGTTGGTGTTTTCATTTTAGCAAAACAAACAGTGACACAGATCAAGTCAATCAAATATATATTTTTAGTATTTGCATCTTTATAATAAAATTTTAACGACATGGTGAAAACTGGGTCAATCATACAATCAAATGTAGGAGTACGTCGAGAACATGTACTTACATTATGTATATTATAATCAACTCCAAATTTGGAGGAAAAAGTGGAAAATTAGTGAAATTCTGGTTTTCCAACAGAAAACCAAAGTATGAAAATATTTGGTTTATAAATAAAAGGAAATTCACTTATCACGGTCGTCAGTGAGACAGATCAAGTCAAATGTTTATATGTATATTTTTAGTATTTGCATATTACTGGGTCAGTCATGAAATCAAATGTAAGAGTACGTCGAAAACATGTACATGTACGTTATGTATATTATAATCACTTGCAAATTCACAGGAAAAGGTGGAAACTTAGTGAAATTCTGGTCTTTCACTAGAAACCCAAAGTATGAAAATATTCAGTTTATAAATAAGGGGAAATTCACTTATCACGGTCGGCAGTGAGACGGATCAAATCAAATCAATGTTTATATGTATATTTTTAGTATTTGCGTATTATGATAACATTTTAACGACATGGTGAAAACTGGGTCATTCATGCAATCAAATGTCGAGAGCATGTACTTAAGTTATGAATATTAAAATTACTTCCAAATTCGAAGGAAAAGTTGAAAATTTGTGAAATTCTGGTCTTCCGACAGAAACCCAAAATATGAAAATATTCGCTTTATAAATAAGGAAGAAATTCACTTATCACGGTCGGCAGTGAGACAGATCAAGTCAAATGTTTTTATGTATATTTTTAGTATTTGCATCTTACTGGGTCATTCATGCAATCAAATGTAAGAGTACGTCGAGAACATGTACGTTATGTGTATTATAGTCACTTGCAAATTCGAAGGAAAAGGTGGAAAATTTGTGAAATTCTGGTCTTCCACCAGAAACCCAAAGTATGAAAATATTCAGTTCATAAATAAGGAGGAAATTCACTTATCACGGTCGGCAGTGAGACAGATCAAGTCAAATGTTTATATGTATATTTTTAGTATTTGCATCTTACTGGGTCATTCATGCAATCAAATGTAGGAGTATGTCGAGAACATGTACTTACATTACGCATATTATAATTACTTCCAAATTCGAAGGAAAAGGTGTAAAATTAGTGAAATTTTGGTCTTCCACAAGAAACCCAAAGTATGAAAATATTTGGTTTATAAATAAGGGGAGATTCACTTATCACTGTTGGTTCTGGAACCAGTCAGCCATGATAAACGAGGGACTTGTGTCCATAAAATGCACCCGCATCCTCGCTTTAGAAACCGGTGGCATCATTTGGAAGTTGAAGATTTGTGGTCAATGGAAAATAGCATCGCTAACCCTTCGATTAATTTCGGACGTGTTGTTGGGAGGGCCAGGATGAAAGGCCCAACGTCTGACGGAGGCTCTTAGTTCTGGTCTTAGACTAAGATAGATTTGAATAAACACGGCAGTGATTCTTCTAGTTTCCATTTCCACCATCGCATCCCACGGCCCCTCGTCGCCGAGTGAAATGCGTATAAATGAGTCTGAGCTAAAGGATGCGACTCGGCATCCGTTACATTTTCCTCCTCATCTAAAGCGAGGAAGTGAGTACTCCTTTCTCAGCATGATCTCATTTGCCGTATTGAGTTTTTCTCATCACCGCTATTGAGTTAGATGTGATGCTACTTCTGTCCTTTGCAAAAGTGCACTCCCAAATTTATGGGCCTGCCAATGGTTGGTGTCGGTGTCATTGAGCTGGACTCATATTATTGGCCAATTCCCTCATCCCTAGTGATCTGCTTGACATTTCGCCCCCCTAAAAATCCCTTTACGGGAGTTAGCCTTTGGAGTGTAATGTTCTCGGAGAGTAAGAACACGTCATTTTGCGAGGATTTATTCCCAAATTGATCTTAAACATATCTGAGCTTCTTCTATCCCATTTCAAAGCAGGACATAATTGTGGCGCTCTTCCTGCTTCCCTGTCCAACCTGACTTTTAACCAGCGCGCCCGGCGAACCCGGCCCCGCATTTGTGAAGTGTAGCCCTAGGAGTCCCCTAGTGGCCTTGGCCTTGCTGTAACAAGCTCGGAGGGGGCCCTACGGTAAGTGCTCTTTCGGGGATTGCGGCTGTGATCCGAGCGTCCCTGGGGTCCTGTTAATTTCTGATCCTCTCGCCGAGCCTCGACGCACCTCCTCCGCTCGCCGGGTTCCTCCACTACTTCATCCGGAGCTCGTCCTCGCTCTCTCTCTATGCTCTTTATGTCGAAGGTGTGCTGTCAACAGGGGCCTCAGCAGTCTCATTAGAAGCTGGTGGAAGCTGGTGAGGGTGTGAAATTGTGACGGCGACATGGATGTACAGATCAGTGGCAGGCTGGTGTCACGGCTGCAGAAACAGTCCATTAAGCAAAGCCTTTCTTTGGTGCCCACTTCCTTCAAGTCCCCGTCCACTCAAAGATTCTTGGGGATCTCATCTGCATCCGTTTCTACATCGGAGGAGGAGGTCGTGTGTTCCGTACGTAGCGAGGCGGAAGGTGAATTAGACAATCACGCCAGAGTTGGCCATCCATCACCGACCTGCAACTCGCATCTACATTTTTATTCTCCGTAAGCAATCAAATCAGACGGCGGCGGCGTTACTTCCATGAAAGCCCGCGTGTCGTGTGTATCGACTGGAAAGGTCGAATGAAAGTTGAGATCATGTCTTTAACGTTGGGCAAAAGTCAAACATGTTCGACTCCAATGAATGGTGAACTCGTGACGAGCAGTTGAGGGCAACAACGGAGGCAAAGGTCTGGAGACGGAATCAACCTCAAGATACTGCAATTATAGGAACACCCAGCCAGTGGATGGATGGATGGATGGACGGACGGGTGGATGGACGGATCGATGGATGGACAGATGGACGGACGGACGGACGAATGGATGGATGGACAGACGAACAGATGGATGGATGGACAGATGGATGTATGGATGGACAGATGGATGGATGGATGGATGGACGGGTGGATGGACGGATCGATGGATGGACAGATGGACGGACGGACGGACGAATGGATGGATGGACAGACGAACAGATGGATGGATGGATGGACAGATGGATGTATGGATGGACGGATGGATGGACGGACGGACGGATGGATGGACGGATGGATGGATGAATGGACGGACGGACGCATGGATGAATGGACGGATGGATGGATGGATGGATGGATGGACGGATAGATGGATGGATGGATGGATGGATGGACAGATGGATGGATGGATGGATGGATGGACGGATGGACGGATGGACGGATGGATGGATGGACATGTAAGCTAAACACAAGCGCCCCAATGTGCCCCCAACAAAACACGGGCAAGGGCCTGAACGTCAGCTAGATGTTGCCAGGTGGGGGTAAAATTGGGAAGGAGCGCGGGAAGAGGGCGGGGTCATGCCACTCAACTCCACGGGAGTGATAACCACGAATAAGGCGTCCATATTGGTGTTGGACGGATCTTCATATTTAGATGGAGCAACAATGGCGGTTCATAATGTGCTGATGCTGACCGAGTGTCAGTGTGATCCATGAGTGCCGAGCCTCCTGCATCCTTAAGCAAGCCCCCACAGGGGCGTCACGGGGGAGAGTACAAATGGGACAGCATCTGCCGGACTATAGATAGATAAGGCGGAGCGGAGGAATAAGGCGAGAAGAAGACGAGGGATGCTCGTAGGAAGTAGTGGAAAAGATGTTTAACAAACGTCCGAACTGGGATTTGAACCTGGAACCCAAATAAGACACACAGAGGCCCACTGTGCCATTTACCAAAACTAAGGTGTAGTTTTTGTTTTTGGTACGCTTTTTATTTTTATTATTTATAGTTTTTTTTCTCCTTTTTTCTGTTTTCCGGCTGGTTTGCCAATGGAGTTGGCGGTTGTCATTTGGTACGCTGCTGTTACATTTGTTCACTTCCTGTTTTCCTAATATAATTTAAGGTATTTATTTTTTATTATTAATTTTTTTATTTTTATTATTTATAGTTTTTTTTGTTTTTTTTCCTCCATTTTCCAGCTGGTTTGCCAATGGAGTCGGAGGTTCACATTTGGTACGCTGCTATTACATTTGTTCACTTCCTGTTTTCCTAATATAATTTAAGATTTTTATATGTGTAAAGTTGACTATGGGGTGTTATTTCATGTCTAGTGATCTCTAAAGATGTTTAAAACCATAATGAATCCAACTTCACGGAAATGGACGTATCACAGTCTGGTCCGGAGTCCATTGACCCCTTTAATTAGGGATCACCGGACTCCACAATAATAAGATTCCAAGATAATAGCGATCCAAATCTCATTTCAAATTCAGCAATGTGGACCGTCCGGCGGTTAGGACTGTTGTGATGACGCAATGGGCGGAGCTTGGCCTTTTTTAAGACACAAACCGGATGCTTATTTGCATAATTCATACATTTTTCAGCCGTTTGGTTCATTTTTAGTACTTAAGCAGGCTTTACTTAGGCTTTCAATGTTCTATAAGATGGCCTGAGTGAAGATGCATAAATATTTAGACAAGGACGACCCAATCAATAACTGGCAGTACAGAAATTTACTGAATTTTAGGCGGAAAGCAGGAAGGTGGTCAATTGCCAACTGGTTTCCCCAACAATGAAGGCTTGATTGTGGGATGCCAGAGGTACCCCGGCACCGTCACCATCACCATCATCATCATCATCATCATCATCCATCCACCACCCTTTCTTCCAATATGAATGTTGACATATAACTGTTTCACCCTGGCATCACCGCCACGGTGACAGATGACAACTAATGGCGGATCTTTGATGGAGAATTTGAACAGATCTTATCAAGCTTGCAGTGCGGGCGTTTGTGATTGGTGACAGCGCTTTGAAGTGCGGTAAAGAGACACACCAGCGCACACACACACCAATGCAGGCGTGCACGTCACGTATTTGCTGCCTTCCTCAAATGTGTCACAATGAAAATGCCCCCCTAGGCATTCTTCATTTACTGTCACAGCCATTAGACATGGAAGTGGAAAAAATAAGAGATAGTATCAGTAACGCATGAGCTCCAGTAATTAGCCTCCTGATGCAAATACCTTTACACGACGTGTATGCGTGTGTACTAATGCATATAGTACATACATCCCTCATCATTTCCACGCATGAGAAGCAGATTCTTTAACTGGCATTTAATTGTTCATGTCTGATATCATAAGATAAGGTCCATGTTGGTTCAAATGACTTCACACGAACTGGAATATTTATTCCAGGCATGTGGAAATACTTTGTCATGTCTTGTTGTTCCTTACAATTGGACTGGGCTTCCGTGTACTGGGATCACGGGCAAGAGGGGTGTCGCCAAAAGTAATGGTAATGGTTTTATTTCATTTGAACATGCATCAGATTACAATTGAGTGCATCCCATAATCAGTTCACAGTTCCACATGTCCAAAAGGAGTAGGAAGAAGCAAAGCTTATTAAATCCAACCCCTCCATCTGGTACTTTTACAATCAGTAACTGTTACATTTGTTCACTTCCTGCTTTCCTAATATAATTAATTTTAATTTTAATTTTAATTTTAATTTTAATTTTAATTTTAATTTTAATTTTAATTTTAATTTTAATTTTAATTTTAATTTTAATTTTAATTTAAAGTTTAATTATTTTTATTTTTATTTTTATTTTTATTTTTATTTTTATTTTTATTTTTATTTTTATTTTTATTTTTATTTTTATTTTTATTTTTATTTTTATTTTTATTTTTATTTTTATTTTTATAACTTTAAACCGGCAGCAAAGTTTATGACTGGTTAATGGAATTACAACAAGCAAGTAGTGGTGGTTATGTAGATGTTTTCATTGTATACAGCACTTTGGGGCGGCAATTGTTGCAAAAAAAAAAAGTGCTTTAAAAAGAACATAGTCATCGACATTGACATAAATAGCTCCTTAGTTATGCTTCGTTGCGGAAACAACAACAACAACAACAAAAACATAAGCCTTAAACAATATTCATGCATTGACTATTTGGATAAAAACTTGGAAAACTGCTTATGGTCATGAATAATACAAAAATCTAATTTGCGAACACGGGTTTGCATCCACTTATGCAACATGCAAAGGGGTAAAGTGCCCCCTTTAATGTCAGTTGACTTTTCATATGAAACCTCTCTGAGGAAGGGATAATAATAATAATTTGGCAGATAAAAAAGTCATGCATGTCCGCGCTAAATTGGAATTAAAACTAAATTTGACTATATCAGGTGTGTGTGGGGGGGGGGGGGGGGTTGTATAATATACCATATTTTCTGGACTATAAATCGCTCCTGAGTATAAGTCGCACAAGGCCAAAAATGCATAATTAGGTAGAAAAAAAACATTTTTTGCGGGTAATTTATTTTCCAAACTACTTGACCAAAACAGACATTGCGTCCTCTTGGAAGGCAAGTTCTAACAATAATAAAAGAATAGAGAACAGGCTGAATAGGTGTAAAATATGCTAACACAATGGTTATTCAGCTACACCAAAAATAAACATGAACAGTCGCTCTGGAGTATAAGTCGCAGGAACAGCCAACCTATGAAAAAAAGTGCGACTTATAGTCCAGAAAATACGGTAATATAATAACCCTGATGAAAAAGATATGTTGATTGAAGTAAATTGTGACATTATTCAAAGAAGGGAAAAACAAACATCATCATTTCTCCTCTGTGCTCCATCTCTGCTCCAACGAGATGGACCAGAAACATCAGCAATGCTAAGAAAATAAATAAACAGACTCTCTGAACTCCAAATCCATATAGAGTGGCAGCATCTGACTGGATCGCCTTACCGAGCGCTCTTCTGCACGGTCCCTCTTGGTCTGTGTTGGCCCGGGTCCGGGTTCTGTTCAGCATCAAGACTTGTGAGCTGACGCTAACACAAACACACAGCAGTCACAGAGTGACTCGCTGAGCGACAGCCTTGAGGCCTTTTTGGTCTGCTAAACGCCGCTGACATGTCCGAGAGCTTAGCCAGTCCTTCACTCGGCTCCCACAGAGAAGAACCACCCTGACTTCTTCAGTGAGGAGGTAAAGAAGGAACGTCCAGATTAGGATTCTCACATTGATGAGCACAAATATAGGAAACGTTCTCCAAACCTGTTGATTAAATAACTTGGCAGCCTATCCCAGCTGTCTTCAGGTGACGTCACACCCTGGACTGGTGGCCAGCCAATCACAGGGCACATATAGACAAACAACCATTCACACTCACATTCATACCTATGGACAATTTTGAGTCGCTAACTAACCTAGCATGTTTTTGGAATGTGGGAGGTAACCGGAGTACCCGGGGAAAACCCACGCATGCACGGGGAGAACATGCAAACTCCACGCAGGAGGGTGGAATTGAACTCGGGTTTCCTTGCTGTGAGGTCTGTGCGCTAACCACTCGTCCACCGTGCAGCCCACTTAATGATTCATTTGCATCTAATTTGACTAAAACCGAGCTGATGTTTGTTAGAAACAAAACAAAAGGCTAATTATTAACATGGGTGATGGCAGCATGACACAAAAGTAGTGACTTCCATTGGATTTCCACGGGTCCTGTACTTAATATGGTAATGGTAATGGTAATGGTAATGGTTTTATTTCATTTGAACATGCATCAGATTACAATTGAGTGCATCCCATAATCAGTTCCCAGTTCCACATGTCCAAAAGGAGTAGGAAGAAGCAAAGCTTATTAAATCCTACCTCTCCATCTGTTACTTTTACAATCAGTAACTGTTACATTTGTTCACTTCCTGCTTTCCATAATACATAAGGTTTTTTTGTTGTTTTTTTTTGTTGTTGAGGTGATATGAGCATCCAATGCCATAATGGGTACCATAGTAACTGTCAATATAGTGATATATATATATATATATATATATATATATATATATATATATATATATATATATATATATATATATATATATATATATATATATATATATATATATATATATAGCACATCATGATATTATCTGTGGAGCAGAAATTGTGTTTATATATTTTTTTCAAACAGAACATCAATAACGCCTTTTTTATAGATTGCGATTACTCAATGAAACCATAATATTCTTGGTCAGGTTTTAGTGTCCTTCTACCCCAATACCCGGGATAAATCATCAATCAAACCATATCCAGGATTCCCAATCAAGGGTACGAGACCAAGATTCAGGTAGTAGGAGGCTAGCTAGGGTAGGATTAACTATGAACTGGAGATAGCAAGTTGGTAAAGGTGCAAAATGTGTAAATATCGAAGATTTTAGTCAGTAAAAGTTTGTCTATGGAAATAAATGTGGTGAAGCGTGTTATCCATCGCTGGATTATGAGCATTCCAAATGATTCCCAGCAGATGATCAGCAGAGATATAACACCGTTTCTTTACGAGAGCCGACATGTACTTTACATCAGCCATTTTTAACGGTGACATAAACTCACCTCGTCGTGGCCTGGGCATCGCTGTAGAGACCGGGCTGAGTTGTAGCGGGGCCCTGAAGGACCCGGAGCGGAAAAGCAGCTCGCCGTCCGGCCGTGGTGCAGCTTTAGTGCGGGAAGAGTGAATCCACAGTAGCGTACCTGGCGATATGGGACCCAGCTAACAGCCTCAGGGTCGACTTTAGGGCTCCGACTGCAGGCCAACATTTGCATCAGACCGCATTTCAAGATCTCGGCCGGCCGCGACAACCGGCCTGCGTTCGGGGAGCTGGCGGTATTTGCTTTCGGAGTACAAATCCCCGGTGCCGCTATAATACATTTTGTTATTTTTCTTGGGTACACGGCACAAACAGACACCCCCCCGGCTTGCTGACACTCCTGAGAAGGGACATTACCATGACAAGTAGTGAGTACATAAATACTGGGGGACGTTTTCATTACTCGCTGTAATGCTGCACACTTCTGTCTTTTCATATATTTCTGAATCTCGCCATATTTTGTGCAGTGAAATGACATTTTCATATTTGTATTTACATTAGAATAAGTACTGTAACACTTTTGTCGTCCATCATTTCTACAGCTATTTCATACATCTATTTTTTTTCTTGTAAGTATTATGTGAAAAGTATTTCTCAATGTGATTCTATATTTTATCAAGTGCCTTAATGGCATATGTTTAAGACACCTATGAATGTATTTACATAAAATGTCGCATTTACATTTGCAGGTGAGCTTCCGCCGAAGTTTAATAAAGAAGTAGAAATGAATTCAAAGTTTAAATGAGGAAAAGATGTTCACTTTTGCCTGTCAACATTTCCACCATTTTAACTTTCTTAGCAATTTAACTGGGGAGCCGTTGGCGTCAGCGTGATGGAGGGTAATAGCAAAGAACATGTTTTATTACTTAATTGAGTGGAGTTCCAGCCGGCCCTTTAAATGAGGAGTGACAGTAGGCGTTATCGCAGAGCAACCTGGGTAATTATGTGTGCGTGGAGTCGGTGACGCTCTAACAATGCTTCTAAACAAGAAGACTTTGGCGGATTAAAGCTGTTTTATTTCCGCTACAGGACACCTGTTTATGTGCGGGCTTATTGTGATGACTGCTTATCAACTTCCACCGGCTCACTCCAACAGGTCCGGGCGCCACAATTAGCGTTTGTAACAGCGCGGCAATCAAAAACAAAAAACAAGCATGTTTGAAGCACTCGTTCCTGGTGAGAGGTGTAATCATGCTCGGGGGCAATTAGAAAGGTTTGTTGTTGTCTTCAGCCATGTTAGGTACCTGTGGGATGCTGATTGACTCAACAATCTAATTAGGTTTCGTGATGTCGGCGACACAACATGTTGCAATTGGCTGCGAGCTGTTGGTGGCGCACGGGGCAACCGGGTCACAGTCACGAGTGGCTGCCCCTCCGAAGTCTCTCACGTGTTGTCGTTGTGTTGTTCAGACCTCCGGCCTTCTCCCGAGCAAAACAAGAGCTGTCGTCAACGTTGCCTCATGGTTCGTGCGGTTTTGTCAATGATTTAGTCTTTACAACTGACCGTGACAGATATTAGAAACGACGGATCGAGAAATAGGAAGTAGGCACGGAATTTCTCTTATTTCCAAATGTTGACAAACAATTCATTAATTTTCGACCATTTATCTTCACGAGGGTCGCTGGAGCCTATCCCAGCTGTCAATGTCGTCAACATTGCCTCATGGTTTGTGCGGTTTTGTCAATGACTTTGTCTTTACAACTGACCGTGACAGATATTAGAAATGACGGATCGAGAAGTAGGCACTGAATTTCTCTTATTTCCAAATGTTGACAAACAATTCATTCATTTTCTACCGCTTATCCTCACGAGGGTCACAAGAGTCGCTAGAGCCTATCCCAGCTGTCAATGTCGTCACCATTGCCTCATGGTTCGTGTGGTTTTGTCAATGATTTAGTCTTTACAGCTGACCGTGACAGATATTAGAAACGACGGATCGAAAAGTAGGCACGGAATTTCTCTTATTTCCAAAGATTGACAAACATTTCATTCATTTTCAACCGCTTATCCTCACGAGGGTCGCTGGAGCCTATCCCAGCTGTCAATGTCGTCAACATTGCCTCATGGTTCGTGCGGTTTTGTCAATGAATTTGTCTGGCGAAGCTACCAGATTCAGCCAGTTCAACAGTGTGAGCTCAAACTCAGGACCTCTGTGAGAGCCGAGAAGGCTAACCGTCGAGCTAAAAGCCTGAACTGTCTACTTGATGCTCAGTATGTACTATAACATATGTTTGTACATCGGTTACTTCTGGGAAATGCAACAAAAAAAACAAAAAATGAAACCAACAAGATGATCACTTCAATGATCTACAGAAAATGTGAAAAAGTTCCACGTAGTCAGTGTGACCTTCCACGGCGACATGTACTTGATAAATAAGAACAATCTGGAATGGACCACTGAGCATGTATGACAGAGAGTCACAGATGTTACAGGAGTGGGAGTGGGGGGGGGCAGCGTCCGTGTCACACGTTATGTATGAAAATGGCTAAAGCGAGAAGGAAGGAAGGATCAACACAGTCAGGGCAAAGTCTCCATAGACTAATTATTCCTGTGACAAAGTGGAAAGTGTGCCACCACCGTCCCACCCAATCACACGTACGTGTGAATACGCTCATCGGAGGACGGCGCTCTGAAGGCTCCACTTTCCACGGTGAGAAGAGAAGCTCTGATTAAGGTGGAATCCACACAGCTGTCCACCTTTGGGACCCTCCTTAAGTGGCCTTAAATAAGATAATAAAGGCCCTGTTCCGAGAAAAAGAGGACCGTGTCTGCTGGCATTAGTGCCACCGCTACGTTAGTGGCGATGTATTTTTTTTTTAAATTTTTTTTTGGGGGGATTGGGGTGGGCTAGTGTGCCGGTAATGAGACAGGGCTGCCTTCCCTTGCCGGCCTAATTAATCCTACATTTTCATAGCATAAAACGATGCCCACAGTGCAGCCTTCCACTGGCCAGAGAAGAGAGATGTCAGACGAGTCTCTATCCGTTGGCCCATCTCTTTCTTTCCTCCTGGCTCCTTCTCTCCTTCTATCCTTCCCTCCTTCCATTCTCTCTCCTTCCTGCTGCAATTTATTACACTGGTACCCCGAGTGAAGTGAAACCTCCCAGTACGGACCTATCTGTCATCTCTTCATTATCACCAAAACACAATGCCTTCCATATTTGCGCTACATGGGACTCCGGCAAATGACTATTTTTATGAGACACGATAAAGGAAATGCTGCCTTATGTTCAAATGTTCGCCTCTCTCAGGGAAAGTGGCGCGGACCGAGTGCTGTGGATTGCCGTATGTGTCTTTGTGTGTTGTCCGTACTCTCCGACGTGACAGTGCGCTGATGGAGTGAGTCATGTGTAGCTGAGGGTTAAAATGCAATAAAGCAGTCATACGCGGCCGTGATAATAACTCTGAAGAACAAAGAGGAGGCGCTCAT
Organism: Doryrhamphus excisus; assembly: GCF_030265055.1. NCBI lineage: Eukaryota > Metazoa > Chordata > Actinopteri > Syngnathiformes > Syngnathidae > Doryrhamphus > Doryrhamphus excisus. Next base: position 3,144,701 of record NC_080482.1, read on the forward strand.
AATAGGCGTAGTTTTCATGCTTCATCTGTATTTCACATCGTTTCCGTCACATTATGGGCCAGAGACTGATGGTTTGGATATCGACCCCATACCAAGTCAGTACTCATACATTTTATTTTATTTTTTATTTTTTTAGGATTGCCTTGAATTCAAACTTCTTTTTATAGACACATTTCTTAACAATTTATCAATACAACAGTGGTAGTTTTTGATATGGGACGCAAGGGCAATTGCCCGTGGCGGCATTCTCTAGGGGACGCCGCAAGGATGAGGCAAAAAAAAAAAAGAAGTTAATTACCGCTCCAATGCCCAATGTCCAAGCTCGGTGTGTAATGTTTCTTTCTTTTAGACTCTTTCAGCTATATGCAACTCACTCCAGATTACTAATATTATAATATTTGACACCAGAACATTACCACTGTTTAGCATATCTAACCAGAAGTGGTATAAAGGAACATATTGTATGAAATAATGTCTACAATAATTGTAAATGTAGTGTCCTATACGCGTACACATCCATAGTACATGCACATACCCAACAGCAGAGAAAAAAAATAAAATAATAATTATAAACAATATATATAATATATAAAAATATGTACAAATAAAAAAATAAACAATAATAATTTTCACAATATTATGGCTTTATTCCAATAAAATAACTTTTTTCTCAACCTAATTTACCAAAAATTACAACTTGATTTTGTTTGGTTGGTGTGATTCTCATAATATTATTAAAAAAAAACATATTTTATATTTAATATTTCAACACTATGCTGCTAAAATGGCATTATTTTACACTTATCACTAGAATATGACTTTTTCAGTTATTATTCTTGGGACATTACAGCTGTTTCTTTCATTTCTTTTATAATTTTTAGAACTCATTTTCAACAACTTTTGTGTTGTATTTATGACTTTTTTTATTATTCATATTTATTATTTACAATCTTTATTCCAACATTACATACTGTATTTCAACTTCATGATGCCAAAATTAATTTATTTCCAAATTTATTAATTTAATATTTTGACTTTATTCCTGTAAAATGACTGCAGATGTTTCCATTTTTGTTGTTGTTTATTCTATTTTTCATGTTAAAATAGCTATGGTTGATAATGTCAATGTTAATAATCACTGCAAGGAAAATATATAACAGACTTCATGATGAAATAAATGTGAGTAGTTGACAGAAACATAGTTGGATAATGAGTGTATTTAATTTCAGGATGCGCCGTGGGCCAATAAAAAATGGCCTCGGAGCCGCACTTTGTTTACCCTGGGTGATACGTTCAAAGATAGCCAACACGCTCTCTAAGTAGATGGAAGAATCCTGTGTATATTGTCCCTTTAAGTGTCATATTATGTGTTTATACACTCCCTTTTTGAGTGACAATAAGCCATCCAAGGAGGTGTGATTGACAAGTACACTATAAAAGGAAAGTTATTGCCAAAAGCGATTCCAAAGGTAACATTTTACGATGAACTGTTACGTTACTTATGTTATGTAACGATTGTTTACACATGCAATTAGTGTGTAGATCACACTAATCACAAATGAACAAATCAACTGAGTTAAATGAGCTCATAAAGTCTTCGCACATCAATCAAACTGTATGTCCGCATGCTGGGTACAGTCGCCGATGCCGCTTGTTTTTATGGCGACGCCAGCTCGTGGAAGGCGAATGCATCTGCGGCGTATGCGGCGTATGCGGCGTATGCGGCGTATGCGGCGTATGCGGCGTATGCGGCGTATGCGGCGTATGCGGCGTATGCGGCGTATGCGGCGTATGCGGCGTATGCGGCGTATGCGGCGTATGCGGCGTATGCGGCGTGTACATCTGCATATGCGGCGTTTGCGGCGTTTGCGGCGTTTGCGGCGTATGCGGCGTATGCGGTGTGTGCATCAGCATATGCGGCGTATGCGGCGTATGCGGCGTATGCGGCGTATGCGGCGTATGCGGCGTATGCGGCGTATGCGGCGTATGCGGCGTATGCGGCGTATGCGGCGTATGCGGCGTATGCGGCGTATGCGGCGTATGCGGCGTATGCGGCGTATGCGGCGTGTACATCTGCATATGCGGCGTTTGCGGCGTTTGCGGCGTTTGCGGCGTATGCGGCGTATGCGGTGTGTGCATCAGCATATGCGGCGTATGCGGCGTATGCGGCGTATGCGGCGTATGCGGCGTATGCGGCGTATGCGGCGTATGCGGCGTATGCGGCGTATGCGGCGTATGCGGCGTATGCGGCGTATGCGGCGTATGCGGCGTATGCGGCGTATGCGGCGTGTACATCTGCATATGCCGCGTTTGCGGCGTTTGCGGCGTTTGCGGCGTTTGCGGCGTATGCGGCGTGTGCATCAGCATATGCGGCGTATGCGGCGTATGCGGCGTGTGCATCAGCATATGCGGCGTATGCGGCGTATGCGGCGTATGCGGCGTATGCGGCGTATGCGTACATATGCAGATGTACACACATGTATGCGGCGTATGCGGCGTATGCGGCGTATGCGGCGTATGCGGCGTATGCGGCGTATGCGGCGTATGTGAGGATCCCTCAGATGATAAAGAGGGGGAAAGTGAAAAGTCACATCCTGTCACGTCTTATGATCTGCAGGCTGAAATGCGAGGCCCAGAAGGCCTTGAGGGTGACATCCTCCGTATACCAACACACGGCGGGATGAAGGAGGCGGGGAAATAGGGCAAGGCTGGCAAAAGAAGCGACGGAAGATTTAATGGTAAATACGAACGCGTCGTATCAACTGATCTTGTCCCTTTCCCGTCTCGGCGAAAGACCGCCGCCACTCCTCTTTTTTTTTCTATCTCTCCCTCTCAATCGCCGTCTGTGTGAGACAGATACTCCAACCTCAAAGTGACAGGCCCTCAAACGACTTGGCGAGGAAACCAAGCATTAATTAAGTCATTGCCGGACTGTAATTTCCTTGAGAAGTGAAAAAATGCACGAGAAAAGGTTACTGAGACCTTTTCTGTGTCAAAATTACCATTCGTCATGAATATTAATGCACCTAATGAAGACAACCTTTGCTTCATCAAGAATGTTCTGGAGCAGGGTGCCACGCTGATAGACTCTCCCTGGCTGTTTTTCTCCTTCAGTCAAAAGGAGAAACTGGCACACACACACACACACACACACACAGTGGTTTACACATATGAGTCACGTACATGAATGCTTTCCTTTATGTGGTGCAATGCAGCCTTTAAATGCGAGGCGCCAAATTTGATCAAACAGACCACCGAGGAAAGAATGCAGTACAGATGCAACAGTTCAAGTAAATGTTACAAGAGGTCAAAATAACCCAAAATCATAACATGTTCATAAACTTAATGTTCGATATGTGACATTAAATCTACTTTAAGTCGTCAAAGACTCAACTTTGAAAGATTTGAAAATAAAGTTGGCTGGCTGTTTATGCTGGAGTTGAACAATTTGCTTTCCATACATAAAAAAGACGTTTGTGATGCCGTAGGTGCTTAAAGATGAAAGCGTTGAGCTGTCAAGCAAAGAGAGGCTCTTGTTGGAAACATCTTTTTTTTTTTCTGGAAGTATGTGATCTTATTGGCAAAGTCTTCCATTTGATCTCGTATCGGGTCTTATTGGATCGGGCAGGTCAGCTATCTCGTGTCTGGCTGGCTGTGATGATGTCATTTAGACGTTAATAAGTTGCACTCCTTGGCTGTTTGATGGTGTTTTTATTGTTTGTTCCGATCGAAATTTTGCAGAAACATAATTTCCGATGTGCAACCTAAAAAAAATTCCAACTTTTCCATTCATTCATTCATTCATTCATTTTCTAGCGCTTATCCTCACGACGGTCGCAAGCGGGTGCTGGAGCCTATCCCAGCTGTCTTCGGTCGCCAGCCAATCACAGGGCACATATATAGACAAACAACCATTCACACTCACATTCATACCTATGGACAATTTGGAGTCGTCAATTAACCTAGCATGTTTTTGGAATGTGGGAGGAAACCGGAGTACCCGGAGAAAACCTACTCATGCACGTGTTTTGCTTCTCCCGAGCAAAACAAGAGCTATCGTCAACATTGCCTCATAGTTTGTGCGGTTTTGTCAATGATTTAGTCTTTACAACTGACAAGTAGACACGTAATTTTTCTTATTTCCAAATGTTGACAAACAACCATTCTTTCATTCATTTTCTACCGCTTATCCTCACAAGGGTCGCAGTTCTGGAGTTCTGGAGCCTATCCCAGCGACCAGACTAGTCATCAGGGCACATATAGACAAACAACCATTCACACTCACATTCATACCTATGGACAATTTGGAGTCGCTAATTAACCTAGCATGTTTTTGGAATGTGGGAGGAAACCGGAGTACCCGGAGAAAACCCACGCATGTCGTCAACATTGCCTCATGGTTCGTGCGGTTTTGTCAATGATTTAGTCTTTACAACTGACCGTGACAGATATTGGAAACCACAGATCGAGAAGTAGGCACAGAATTTTTCTTATTTCCAAATGTTGACAAACAACCATTCATTCATTCATTTTCTACCGCTTATCCTCACGAGGGTCGCGGTGGGTCCTATCCCATTGACCAGACTAGTCACCAGCCAATCACAGGGCACATATAGACAAACAACCATTCACACTCATTCATACCTATGGACAATTTGGAGTCGCTAATTAACCTAGCATGTTTTTGGAATGTGGGAGGAAACCGGAGTACCCGGAGAGAACATGCAAACTCCACGCAGAGATGGTCGAGGGTGGGATTGAACTTGGGTTCTCCTAGCTGTGAGGTCTGCACGCTAACCACTCGACCGTCGTGCAGCCTTCCAACTTTCCCATAATCATGTAAGAATAATTCCTGCATGATTGGGAGACGCGTGCCATCTTGGCCTCCTCATTTCTCACCATCTTTTCATACTCCTTTTGATACGTTCTACAGGAAGATGGAAGGGTCATCGGTTCAACTCGTCTTCCATGTCCCTCCTCCAACATCTCATCTCATCACTCCATCCAATGTTGCCTTTGATTTAGTCGCGGACACCCACAGAACACAGCACAACTTTACTGTCGAGATTAATCGATTTGAATGGTTATGTTTTTAACAGACTTGGAGTATACGCCGACTTTTTTCGACTTAAAAATGGATCAAAATGTTCTTGCGTTTTTCTTTTGAATTTATGGTACCCTTAATTTGTAATATGATGACATCTTACCGATATAAATATTCAAATAGGTCAGGTAGTGATGAAAAAAAACAACATTAATCCTTAGCACAGATGAATTTATTCGGTATTTTAAATAGTTTGAGATCCTAAGTGTCCAGTGCATTGATAAAAATTGTCCAAAACCCAAAATAATTAGCAGGGAATTTGTTGTCTATGTTATTTAATGTGTCTCATCTTAATCATTGGAATTATTTAATTTTAAAAAAGCTTTCATCAAAAAATGTTTTAAGCCTGGTTGGTCACACCTGAAAGAGCTAAAATGTCTTTGCTTCTAATTTGGATCATGTCATCCATATATGGCGGTGTTCTCTTAAAGGAGTTCAAAGCTTTCCTTTCCATGTCGTCCATGTTGAGGTTGGCCACAGAAGGAGACACCGGTCACACAGCCCCCTAAATAAATAGATAGATAAATTCTAAGAGAGCCAATCTATAGATAAATAGATTGGCTCTTGCACCGAGCTCTCAGTCTAGAGCTGTCCTATCTAGTCTGAATCAACATGTAAACAAGAGTATGTAACATTTCTAAGGTAAGGTACTTAATTTAACTGAACAAGAGCAAATGATTTCCTATCTGGAAGGTCCTGCTGTTCATATTTTGACACCCACGCCTGCCACACCTAACACACAATCACCGCCATCACAAGGACGTTGATGCCAGTCATCAACACGTTTCAGAACTTGAATATACATTATAACACTCCCAATTTATTATAACACTCCCCGTTTACCAACAAAGCTGCACAAAAGGTGTGAAAGTTGTATCAACACGTGGCATATTACCAAACTTAATTATGGCCTCGGTAATGTGTCACCGCTTCACGTTGGAAACGTCGTCAGTGAGCAGCTGGGAGTTTAAAGCTTTAGCATGTCAATGTCGATTTGTTTTTTTGGTTTTCTATGCATTTTTTTTATTCATAAAAGTAACATTTATACATCATTTCATATTGTGGTCAGTTGGGTCGCACAGGAAGTAGTCAAAGCAAAACTTTGGCTGCTTCAGGAACTCATGAAGCCAGCTTGAATAAAAGGCCAACAGTCCCGATGTCACCTTGCTGTTTTTTATATGATGTATTCAATTCAAGATTGTTAATGTGCAACTTTTGGTGGCATGTTTTTGATTTTATATCACTCTCACAAATATCAAGCACTATAAATTCCACACAATATTCCCTTATGGCAGGGGTCTCAAACACGCGGCCCGTGGGCCAAATGTGGCCCGCAGGACACTAGTTTTAGGCCCCCGCCTTGATATGAAAGTTTAATGTTAGTGCGGCCTGCGCAAGTTTGATATGGATGCTGTATGGTATCATGTACCCAGAAAAAATTATTACGTTTCATTAATGTTCATGTTAAAGGTTAAATAACTGTTAATAGTTATCCTCCCTATGCGTGTGGAAGTGGTAAGTTTTTGGCTATTTAAGTTTAAAGGAAATAACTTGAAGGCTACCGTTGAGGTCGCTAGCTCTCTAGTTTGCGAGTTAGCATGTGTCTCAAGACCCTGCAGTTGCGCAATATGTTGTAAATAAAAAGAGTATAAATGTGACTATAGTCGCGTTTTGTCACGTCTACAGGGCTCTAATAATGCTTTGTTCATTTTAATCTGAAAAAAATTAATTTGTGTACCCACCAACTATATGTGGTTTCTTAAGTTTGATTGATTTTCTTCATTATTGATTTGTTTATTTATTTTTCATCTTATTTTGTGTAGAAAAATAAAAAGTAAGATATTTGAGAACAGTGGAATGTTTTATTAGAGCTTTTCTTGTAGAAAATTTGAACCAAAGCAAAGTTTTTTTTTATTTTTTTGTTTTGGTTTTTTTTTTTTTTTTTTGGAAAACCTGATGCGGCCCAGTCTCACCCAGACCCTAGCTCCAGTGGCCCCCAAGTAAATTGAGTTTGAGACCCCTGCCTTATGGGATTCAGAAAATGCATCTTGGGGTATCAATTATTACTTTGCAACAAACGAGATCAGTTAGAACACTTTTAAAAAACCTGGACACAATTTTGCAAATTTTCAGTCATCTAGCCGATGGACTGCATAACCAGTCAGCTGAGATGTGGCACTGTCACGTTATTGTTAGGAACAGACACCTGATTGGACGCCGCTAATGATTGGCACGCAGCTGCTCCAATGCAACGACTCCAACGTGATTTCATTGTGACCTAATTATGTACTGATGTGAAATAATATAAATCAGTCTTATTCTTCAGTTGAGTGGACTGCCAGCTGCAGACCGGAGATGCTGAGCAGATGAAATGGTGACAGCAATCTCATATAAATGGCTCCAACATCGGTTGGATGGCTGATCAATAAACCCACATATCATCAGCTCTCCTGTTTGAGAGGAGCGTTTGTGTTTTAAGCCAGCTGTTTTATGTTAGCATCACAAAGACACATTTTTTTTTTTCCCGCATATCAGTTCCTGAGAAGATCTTGGAAGATCCTTGCTTCTAAGCAATGCAATACAACAGAGGTGTAACACACAAAATGATTTTCAGATGTTCTTTTCTTTGAACGTTCTCGTTTGTGCATTTGGACTTCGGCCCATGGAGGGTCCACAGCCTCTGTATTTGCAGAGAACAGTTCTACCAAGGAAGACCATCACTTCAGGACTAAGATGCTCATAAGACAAATGGAAATATACAATAAAATATTCCATCCAACATCAGACACTGACTTTTTATTTCATTTTTTCACCCATTCTGACTTGGTCAGAAAAAAAAATAATTGGTCAATTACAAACACAATGTTTTTTTTCTTTGTTGTGATCTGCATAGGAGTCACGGCCATACATTATCATGAATAATACATCCATATCTCCTTCATAGCCACGGGTGGTAGGGATTAGATAAAGCGCCATAAATAAGCTTCAAAGCTCGCTGTTTGCCATTTTGCTACACCTCACCATGGAAGCCTTTGCTTTAATCACAAACTTAGCCTTAGCTGGTAGGGCCCTTTTGTTGTGATTGTGCTGGTGTCGCCATTAGTGTAGGGTGGCACCGTCTGTACACATACCGTCATTTACCCAATTAACACGGGACTCACACTGGGAGTCACAGAGAACAAAGCTTCCGAAGGGAGGCTTGTTTCTTACTGATGCCTGCCATCAGAATGACTGCAAAGAAAAGCAAATGTATTAGAGGATTAGCATTCGGCAGGTTTATTTTTAAGACGTACATATTTGTTGTTTTTCTCTGTTCAAAGTATTTCGATATATATGAAAAACATATACGTATGTCTAAGGGTTCCTGAGGTGATCGGGCGTTCTGATATTTGCATTATTTTTGTATATGTGCTGTGTCTCAAATGGATGTACTAATGTTTGCGTTGTACTTTATATGGAAGCCACATACCGTATTTTCCGGACTATAAGTCGCACTTTTTTTCATAGGTTGGCTGTTCCTGCGACTTATACTCCAGAGTGACTTATAAATGGAAAAAAAGTGTTTATGTTACATAAACACTGGACACCTTTTCTGTTTATTTTTATTTTTTGTGTAGCTGAATAACCATTGTGTTAGCATATCTTACACCTATTCAGCCTGTTCTCTATTCTTTTATTATTGTTAGAACTTGCCTTTCAAGAGGACGTAATGTCTGTTTTGGTCAAGTAGTTTGTAAAATAAGTGCGACTTACCTTGTTTTTTCTACCTATTTATGCATTTCTGGCCTTGACTTATAATCCGGAGCGACTTATAGTGTAGAAAATACGGTAATCCATAAATGTGTGTGTGGTGTTTCTTCATAATAAGATCTGTTTTAGCTATCAGCACCACCAGTTTTAATGTTGTAGACCACCCATCTGTTTTAGGACTCATTCATTCATTTTCTACCACTTATCCTCACAGGAGTCGCGGGGGTGCTGGAGCCTATCCCAGCTCTCTTCGGGCGACGGTACACCCTGGACTGGTTGCCAGCCAATCACAGGGCACATATAGGCAAACAACCATTCACACTCACATTCATACCTATGGACAATTTGGAGTCGCTAATTAACCTAGCATGTTTTTGGAATGTGGGAGGAAACCGGAGTACTCGGAAAAAAAACCCACGCATGCACAGGGAGAACATGCAAACTCCACACAGAGATAGCCAAGGGTGGAATTGAACCCCGGTCTCTTAGCTGTGAGGTCTGCATGCTAACCACTTGACCACCATGCAACCCGTGCCACTTTATAAAATAAAAAATATGTAAATATAAAAAATCAAATGCATGAATATTAGCCAATATAATATTTGGAGTCGCTAATTAACCTAGCATGTTTTTGGAACGTGGGAGCAAACCGGAGTACCATGCACATGGAGAACATACAAACTCCACACAGAGATGGCCGAGGGTGGAATTGAACCCTGGTCTCCTAGCTGTGAGGTCTGCACGCTAACCACACGACCGCCATGCAGTGTTTTAGGACTACCTTACACAAATATGTATATTTTTGAATATGACATACAGTAGGTTATTATAAGGTGAACGGATAATGAAATGCTATGATCATGCTGTTTATGGCAGAACACAAACAGATTAATTACATGGGGTTGGATGTTGCATCATTAGACAATTATCACCTGAGGTAAGTCAGTTGGCCGCAGTTTACCCTTTGGTTTTTTTTTGTTTTTTTTCCCTGTGTGCGCCTCCCCTGAAAGCCATCAACTCCCAGCAAATTGGATGAGGGGCAGTGAGACATATTACACCCTAAACACACAGTGACAACAAATCTGCAATGGCAGTAATAAACTCTCATCTATCAGGAAGAATGAGGAATGAAGGATGCCGCCCGGTCACGGCGTTGCGGCACATTCAGAGGAGAGTCGAACCGCGAGAGCAAAATGACTGATGTGTTTAAACTTCATTTGTCCACCAAGAGTCAGCAGTGACGAAACACTTGTTTATTCCTCCGTGTTGTGTTTTCAATTACTGCCAAGTGAGAAGGTTTATCCTTGTTGCCCCGCGGTGGCTCCTATGTGAGTTCGGCCATGTTTGACGCCCCCCATATCTGAGTGGGATGTAGTGGGTAGCCTCGGCAACCGCCTTCGATTAGCTTTTCAGCAATTACAGCAGCATTCATCGATGAGCTCTGCATAGTCTTCAATCCGGTCTTCCCAGAGGACAGTCGGAGTCAGAGAACGACTCGTCTCGAAGGACACATGTTAGCAATTAGCTGCTCTTGGTCGGAAGATAAATGTGTGGCACGACTTTTGTGTTTATATGGTGCGGAGATTTTATAGTCAGCAGATTTCTAATTTAGTAATCAATGTCATGTTATTTTGTTTTATTTTACTAGTAGTGTGTGTAGCATTTATACTTCTTATTTTTTGAGAGGATTATGGTAACTCTGGCAACCCAAACGATGGCAACTACAGACTTCTGCTTGTTCATTCATTCATTCATTTTCTACCGCTTTTCCTCACGAGGGTCGCAGGGGTGCTGGAGTCTATCCCAGCTGTCTTCAGGCGAGAGGCGGGGTACACCCTGGACTGGTGGCCAGCCAATCACAGGGCACATATAGACAAACAACCATTCACACTCACATTCATGTGGACAATTTGGAGTCGCCAATTAACCTAGCATGTTTTTGGAATGTGGGAGGAAACCGGAGTACCCGGAGAAAACCCACGCATGCACGGGGAGAACATGCAAACTCCACACAGAGATGGCCGAGGGTGGAATTGAACCATCTCGAACACAAGCAAGCAAAAACATGGTGAAACCAGAATAAAATAAAATAAAATAAAATAAAATAAAATAAAATAAAATAAAATAAAATAAAATAAAATAAAATAAAATAAAATAAAATAAAATAAAATAAAATAAAATAAAATAAAATAAAATAAAATAAAATAAAATAAAATAAAATAAAATAAAATAAAATAAAATAATTTATATTTATATATAAAATAAATTATTTAAATAATATTTTTTCTGCAGAACTTCTCTGTAGCCAACCCCAACCCACTCTGCTTTTTATTAAAGCCTCGTATTGCTGGAGCTGCTGTGACGTAGTCCCCATGATAATGACCCGTAATGACCCATATATGACTAGAAAATTAATTTAACTTAAAAAAAATAACACTGGGCGGCACGGCGGTCGAGTGGTTAGCGCGCAGACCTCACAGCTAGTAGGACCATTGAAATTCCAAATTGTCCATAGGTATGAATGTGAGTGTGAATGGTTGTTTGTCTATATGTGCCCTGTGATTGGCTGGCCACCAGTCCAGGGTGTACCCCGCCTCTCGCCCGAAGACAGCTGGGATAGGCTCCAGCACCCCCTCGCGACCGAATGGCCGAGGGTGGAATTGAACTGTGAGGTCTGCGACTAACCACTCGACCGCCTGCTTGTGATAATGTGTTATTTTCATAGACACACCCAGCAATAAGGGCGTCAACGTAATTATGGGCATGCCTGTACATTTGTAGTTTGGCAGACGGTTCGTACCACAGCATCCGTGATATAAACATCAAAAATATATATAACCTCTACACTTCATAGACTTTCAGACATCAGCCAATCAGAGGATGCTGAACACCTGCTGGATGGCCCAATAACGCAAGTCCGAAGTCTAACTGGCTGTGTTTCTGTGACATGGGCCTGCACTCCTCATTCTGATGGCTCTATATTGACATAGCAACACATAGAAGCTGAAATGTCATTGGACAAAAAGAAAAATGGAGCATGAACTCACACTACTGGAAGCTTGCTTCAAAATGAGACTGTTGGGAATTAATTAATACAATTTCACGGACAAACACCATAACAAATACAGATCAGTGCTTCTTTATTTAGGCCACCAGAGAAGGCTCTGCTGGCCACACCGCCGCCTTAGAAGGTATTAGTATTGAAGTCCCCATTGGCGCTGGTCAATAAGATGATCCCATGATGAGATTCAGCAGACACGGACCAACACAGAAGACATTTCATGTAATGATTCCAGTGAACTCACATTTACCTCTCGCCAGCACCGTGACCTCACTCTTCCACGGATGATCTTTGTTGCCATGGAGACTGGCAAAACAAGTGTGACACTATTTTTGAGCGTTGTCAGTATGTGATAAAGTAAATGTAGCCCCGGGATCGACACCGAGCCATATTGGCTACAAATCAATACGTTCTGTGTCTTGCATTGGTTTGGGTAAGCTGTAACATATCAGTCCTCACGTACACACACACACACACATTTCCTGGTTGGGTTTGTGTGTCTGTGTGCATGTGTGTACAGTGGCTTGTCATGTGAGGAAGAGAAAGATGTTGCATTGAACAAAAGCCAGCCGCAGTGTTTGGACTGCTTTATTAAAACAATCTTTGTTTTTGATACATGGAAGGAGAAAACGAGCGAAGCTGACAGAGCATAGGCTGGATGTCAATCTAAAATTGGACTTTTGTTGTTTGGGTCTTGCTTTTCTTGAAATTTACTTTCTCATTACTGTGTAAGGCCTTGAGCAGAGGGGGGAGAAAACCGAACCAGAGATGCAGTGACTGAGCCCAGGGGCCCCCGAGAACCACGGGGGTTCCTGCTTTGATGGAGGCCTGAGCATCATTAGAACAGATAGCATGATGGGGTCAAAAAACTTGCCTTGCACAGTAACCCAAGAAAGACACACTGCTAAAAAAAAAACCAAACTTATAGCCAGCTTTTACTGTGACTTGTATTCATTTAAGACAGTTTCTCACTCGCTTTAGTGCAGGGGTCTCAAACATGCGGCCCGCAGGCCAAATGTGGCTCGCAGGACACTAGTTTGAGGCCCGCGCAAGTTTGATATGGATGCTGTATGGTATCATGTACCCAGAAAAAAATATCACCTTTGATTAATGTTCATGTTAAAGGTTAAATAACTGTTAATAGTTATCCTCCCTATCGGTGTGGAAGTGGTAAGTTTTTGGCTATTTAAGTTTAAAGGAAATAACATGAAGGCTACCGTTTAGGTCGCTAGCTCTCCAGTTTGCGAGTTAGCATGTGTCTCAAGACCCTGCAGTTGCGCAATATGTTGTAAATAAAAAGAGTATAATTGTGACTATAGTCGTGTTTTGTCATGTCTACAGGGCACTATATGTGTTTTTTTAAGTTTTTATTATTTGCAGTTTTATTATTATTATTATTATATTTATTTATTACTGATTGATTGATTTTCTTTATTCTTGATTTTTTTATTTATTTTCATCTTATTTTGTGCAGAAAAATAAAAATTAAGATATTTGAGAACAGTGGAATGTTTTATCAGAGCTTTTATTGTAGAAAATCGGAACCAAAGCACTGAAAAAGTTTGTATATTTTTCTGTTTTTAAGAAATGCGTTTGTTTTTTTTTGGAAAACCTGATGCGACCCAGCCTTGCCTAGACCCTAGCTCCAGTGGCCCCCAGGTAAATTGAGTTTGAGACCCCTGCTTTAGTGGAAATACCTCTAAATATCGACTTAGCATATGGATTTGAAAAAGATAAGGACTGCGGAATATATGACATGAATTAAAAAAAGTGTAGGAAATAATCATGTAGCCTATTGCTCTTCTCTCCAAAAGTTCACTCCTTGATGTAAGCGTCTCTGTTATGGGCATAATAAAAAAATAATAGTGTTGCGCTTCAATTTTTTAATAAAGTGTCTCGGAGCCTTTAAGGCGACTGGCGTATGATAATAAGTCTAAGAGGAGCAGGCTGTCCAAACAGCAAAGAGAAGGAACAATTGTGCTTTAAACCATCCCTTGTCCTCAAAGGTCAACCATATTTTTGGAATATCGCCGTGGTGGCCGACACTAAATCTGTCCAAAGAATAGGCAGCCGCACCAATGAGAAAGTGTGGAAGATAAAATTTGGCACCCTTCCTAATTACCACACTATATATAGGTGAGGCTGTTCTCAAGGTGTGTTTTATGTTTTATGGGGTGACTTTAAGTCCCTCTTATGTTAGAGCATGTTATAGAAGGAACATTTGTGAGGCTGGTATTTAACATTCATAAAATCCAACGCTGGATATTTCTTTATGAACTGCGTCAACCCCCTTGTGTTGAGCGTAGTTTTATCACTCAATATTCCAAGATTCTATCAATACCCGAGCGCTGTGTTATGTTCATTGTTTATTTTTATGTATTTTCAGTTGTTCTTCTTCTTTCGATATATAAATTAATTACCTTGAAGCAAATTCCACACTATTTTCTTTTACAAACATGGATTTTTACAAACAGAATGGTCGTCAGGCTAACGCTAGAGAATAGCAAGATGGTCGTGTTTACGTAATCCGCCCTTTTGTAATTCCAGTCAAAATTCACGATGATATATTAATTTATGTTCGCCTCGTGTTTTGAGTCGGGAATGAGTGTCAAGGTTCGTGCTTCCACAGCCAAACAAACTTTTGTGTCTACAGCACACAACTACGGTGTGTTCAGGGACCTTTCCGACAGTGGTAAACTGTATGTATGCTGTTAATTGTTATTGTATTGTTGTGCGAGTTCATCAAAGTTCATTCACACAATATAAATACGAATAGTTCATGTTCATAGTTCACTTTTTCAATTTTGAACTCGTTCAAAGTTCCGTTAATTTCACATTTTTTAATGAAAAGTGAGACTGACCTTGTTTTTAAAAGAAAATTATGACATCCATCACCACCTAAAAGTGTTCACTGTTTACTATTATGAAGTGTTTTTTAGCCCGTGCATGTTATTGGTTCACGCCCTGCACACAAAAGCCACAACAAATTATAGTGTTGCTTCATGCAATGAAATTAAATAGTAAACGTGGCACTATGTATCCGGAAGTCCTCAGGAGCGCTTGGTAATGCGCATGCATCAGATTACAATGGAGTGCATCACATAATCAGTTCACAGTTCCACATGTCCAAAAGGAGTAGGAAGAAGCAAAGCTTATTAAATCTTACCCCTCCATCTGGTACTTTTACAATCAGTAACTGTTACATTTGTTCACTTCCTGCTTTCCATAATACAGTTTAATGTTGTTGTTTTTTTTTTTTAAATATTGTAACTCGTACCTAAGTACGAGGTGAGTACACGGAGAAAACCCACGGTGGAATTGAACTCGGGTCTCCTAGCTGTGAGGCCTGCGCGCTAACCACTGGTGCACTATGCAGCCCGGGCCACTTTATAAAATAAAAAATACGTAAATATGCACAGATACTTGAATATTAGCCAATATAATATTTGGAGTCGCTAATTAACCTAGCATGTTTTTGGAATGTGGGAGGAAACCGGAGTACCATGGACATGGAGAACATACAAACTCCACACAGAGATGACCGAGGGTGGAATTGAACCCTGGTCTCTTACATAGGAGGTCTGCGTGCTAACCACATGACCGCCATGAAAACAATCAAAATAAAAATATATGACCAAAAATGTGCAAATCTTTGTGGCTAATCATAAATGTGCAGGCATCCACTGTAAACATGGCCGAGAATCCTTAAGAAAACCTCCCTAAAATAACCATTGTATCAAATATGTAGGATTTAGAAGGACATAAAAAAAAGTTCTGATTGACATTTGAGTTTAGACTGGCCTCTCATCGGCTTCTAAATACGAGCATCACCACACCTGGATGAGCCGTGTGTATGCACACACAGTCACACACTCCAAAACAACTGTCACAACACAATCCGCAAACATTGGGGTACATGGCACACACAGGATACACTAAGGCAGCAGGAAAAAAAACAACACTATGGAATGACTGATGTTGTTTCCAAGGCTGAATCGTTCTTCATAATGAATCCTAAACTAATAGATTTCTATGTTGTTAAATAGATTAAGATTGAGTTTTAATAGAAGACGAATAAAGTGCCCTCAACACTATATTTTTCATTCCTTTTGTGTGTGTGTTGGTGTCAGCGTTTTGGAATGAAGGCGTCTCTCTTTTTTTTCCGTGTGTGTGTGTGTGTGTGTGTTTCCGGGTGGTGATGAGCCCCTGTCTCTGACACGATGCTGCTCTGTTAAGGTCAAGCCCTACAGAATGTCAGGGATGATGACACGCACTGAAAGGTTTCATCTAATCCCTCCATTTCCTTTCTCCCCACCGCGTCCCTCGAATCGGACAACCCCACCAACCCCCCATCCCCCACCCCACCTCCTCCCTCCATCTCCGGCCCGCTTGCTCACAAGACAGACATATACCAGCCTTCACCTACAGTCTGTGTCAAGACTGGTTGTGGGTGTGTTTGTCGAAGTGTGTATAAATAGTGTCAAGGCAGGCCATCCCACTCGTGAGGCCAAATCAGAAATGCTCGCGGCCCCTGTCTCTTTGTCTGCATGGTTAAGCTAGTCTTTCTAACGCTGTTGTCCGATTCACATCCTTTTTACGAGACGTGAAGGATTAAGGTGAATGTAATTTTAGAATGCAA
The DNA here is from genome assembly GCF_030265055.1 of Doryrhamphus excisus. NCBI lineage: Eukaryota > Metazoa > Chordata > Actinopteri > Syngnathiformes > Syngnathidae > Doryrhamphus > Doryrhamphus excisus. The sequence continues at coordinate 3,161,255 of NC_080482.1, forward strand.
CCCCGGGGCCGTTTGCAGCCAGCGATGATTGGCCCGCAGCACACAAAAAAAATGCAAAAATTGGGAAAAATAAAGCAAAAAGATACAATTTTTAAAAGCTGAAATGTTGATAATAACACAAAGTGTATGGCATTTTTTGGGACACTTTATTTATTCATTCATTTATTTTCTAAGGCGGGGTACACCCTGGACTGGTTGCCAGCCAATCACAGGGCACATATAGACAAACAACCATTCACACTCACATTCATATCTATGGACAATTTGGAGTCGCTAATTAACCTAGCATGTTTTTGGCATGTGGGAGGAAACCGGAGTCCCATGCATGGGGAGAACATGCAAACTCCACACAGAGATGGCCGAGGGTGGAATTGAACCCTCCTAGCCGTGAGGTCTGCGCGCTAACCACTCGACCGCCATGCAGCCCGGTCCACTTTATAAAATAAAAAATATGTAAATATACACAATGTTGCTTGAATATTAGCCAATATAATATTTGGGTACATTGCACAGATGTGGGGACTTGAGCAAGGCAGTAAATTCCCATTATGTTGGGCTCGATCGTATAAACATCACTTTTAAACTCTCTTAAAGTCGTGAACAGACGTATACAAGTATACAATTCAACTTTTGAGGTGTTATGTTTAATTACTGTATTTTCTGGCGTACCGGACTATAACGTGCATGCTAAAACATGTGGTCTACAAAATAAGGCAACAGTGACTTTAGTTGAACTTTATTCGAGTATTTAACATCACACTCGCTGTATTTGTAATTCATCTTCTTCCACAAATCCATCAAAGTCATCATCTTCTGGATCTGAATTGAACAACTGGGCAATTTCGTCGGGTTCCCTCTCATCATTGTCGGAGTCGGTCTCATTGTCAGGTTGTTCATCACTCTCACGCCACTCGTAACTTGACTTTGAACGCCCCGTTTACATCGATGTCCGGCGATTGGAGTTCTTTTGTTAATCCTCCTGGAATGACGTATGGAGCGTATGGACTATATGTATTATGTGATGTTGGTTTATCGTTGTCAGGTACGTATTACCCCCCCCCTGGGTAAGTGGAAAATGGTCCATGGATCCATCAGTCAATCAAGTGGAGCGCTTAGCAAAGTAACAACATTTTTACAGATTTACAGACATTGACGGTGAAAGTCGCTGCTACAAATACAGTATACACATGTAAATATGGAGTCACTTAATTTGTTCAGAGTGCGGTCTAATAACCATCATATGACACCAGCAAGAGAATGGTTTTAACAACAAAAATGGTCCTCATGGCTTCCAACGTTACTGACATGACAAGGAGATCCTATCTGAGATGTTTTTTTCACACGGCACGGAAGATCTGGAGTGGATTTTTCCTTCAGTGGAACAATGAAACTTCAGGTTGTGCAGGGGCGTCCAAAGGCGTAAAAATAGGTTTTCTATGCTCTAACTAGGGAACTGTTTGATTTATGAATAAGGAATCCTATTTCACTGAAGTGTATTTATCACAGTTGGATCTGGAACCAATTAACTGCGATAAATGAGGGATTATTGTAGATTCTGTGTTAATACAAAGAAATTAGTTTTGAAATCTGTTTTGGGATGATCCAATATGATGACCACCAATTTCTTTGAAAATAAAAGATTTTTTTTGGTGTAGGTTGTTCCCTTTTCAGATTTTCCCTGCAAATCCTGCAAAAAGAAAAATCCAATCTCCCGTTGATGCTCACCGAACTGGGGTCTAGTGAGTCATACTGAGGGCATGACACTGATTCAATGCCGCTCTCAGGGGCATTGGACTTATGGGATTCCACTGTAATAACTAATTGTGCATATAATCCGAATTATTATCTAAAATCATGGTTGTGGTGAATTTGACTGCTTTTTGCACACACTAATTATAAACGCTGCAAATTATCAAAAATGGTATCTAAAATCTGACTGAGGATGAATGACGCCGGGTTTTGTTTAGCTAAGCACAGAAGCCGAATGCTGTTTTGTACCAAAAGTAAGGAAACAATGCTAGATTCAAGATGTCTGCCTTCTTCCGCACCTTCCCAAGCTGTCATTTATCCTCTCACCTCTGTGGATTGCGTCTGCAACAGCGGAGGGATGGTGGAGATGGAGCGAGCAGAGGGAAGGGGAGGAAATGAAGGATTATATAAAGAAGAAGCAGCACTTGACGGTAACTGGTTGAGATTAGTGCCTTAGGGGTACAGCAGTGGCTGTGATTTTGATACTGCGCCCCCAGCTAAACGCTGAAGGCCGCCTTGCCTGGAGGAGTCTGCCTTCACCCACAGGCAGTCAAAGATTGTTTTCTTACCATCTCCTCCTCCTCCTCCTTCTCCTCCTCCTCCACCCCACAGACACCTGTCATCTCCAATGTCAAAACTCCACTCTGAAAGGAAAAGACATCGGAAGGAATAAACAAAAGAAACATGCTTTTTTAAAATGGCACACTCTGCATACAGATGTGGGAGGGAGAAGCTTGCAGGATCTCACGGCAGTTCACCACAAATTGTGCCCTGATGGCTAGCAGGGGTTAGCCTGCTCTGCTAACATTGATAAGTTTGTTAAATTACGTAAAAGCTATGCTATCGTTCATGAATGGACCAACACTTTTAACTCCAGTGTTATGTTTTATCTTTTAGTCCTATTTTCCTCAGGGGGGTCGTCCACACTGGGGGCTGTTCGGGTATGCTGAGGGGGTGCCATCCTTGGGTCCCTTCGACACGGCCGGCTGGGGGTTCCTCCCTTTAATGTGGGGGTCCGCCCGTCTAACGGAGTCGGGGGGGCCCGGGTGCTGGTCCTCCGATGGCACGGCCTGCAGCTCCTCCCAGTGTGGACGGCCCCAAAGGTGGCGTTTCCTTGTTCCTCAGTGCCATGCCATGTCTCCCTACTGTGTGTGATTGTGTGCTTGCGTGTGTGTGTGTGTGCGTGTGTGGGTCTAGTATGGAGGGTGGGAAGGAGGGGCTTTCTTTTTGCTTCATTGTTTTCCTTTTTAATTGTGGAAATTGTTTTAATTCTGGAAAGCACTTTGTGTTGCATCTCCTTGCAGGAAAAGTGCTATATAAATAAAGTTGATTTGATTTGATTTGAACACACAAATGGACAAACTTTTATTAACACCTCACTCTGTGGTCTGTACCGGGACACGAGAATCATAATAGCATGATAAATAAAAATGAAGTCAATAATTGCATATCCATGTGTGCTTCTTTTCCTCCTCTTTCGACCAAACGAGAGGTTTTACTCTGCATCTCAATACCTGGGCATTGGTTCTATATATCGGAATGAATGGAGTGACGGAATCTTCCTGTCAATCATTCACTCTCTTTGTCCCGGTTTTGACATTGTGTATGTGTCTTGTACTTCACAGTGGGTCGGGAGATTCAAAATAAGAAATATTAATTATGGTTTCATGTAAGAGTCCATTTTATGGACTTTTTTGTTCGTCTAATTCATTATGGGCTGCATGGCGGTCGAGTGGTTAGCGTGCACGACCTTCAACATCAACATAATGGGCACCCCCGATTTAGGGAATTTACTGCCTTGCTCAAGTCCCCACATCTGTGCAATGAACACAAATATTATATTGGCTAATATTCAAGCATTTGTGTATATTTACATATTTTTTATTTTATAAAGTGGCCCAGGCTGCATGGCTGACGAGTGTTTAGCGCGCAGACCTCACAGCTAGGAGACCGGGGTTCGATCCCACCCTCGGCTATCTCTGTGTGGAGTTTGCATGTTTGCATGTTTTCTCCGGGTACTCCGGTTTCCTCCCACATTCCTAAAAAAACATGCTAGGTTAGTCGTTGACTCCAAATTGTCCATAGGTATGAATGTGAGTGTGAATGGTTGTTTGTCTATATGTGCCCTGTGATTGGCTGGCCGCCGGTCCAAAGCCTGAAGGCAGCTGGGATAGGCTCCAGCACCCCCACGATTGGAAATGAAGCGGTAGAAAATGAATGAATGAATAATTTATTATGTTGTTTATTGTATTTGTTAAATACTCTTCAGAGATTGACGTTGCTTTTGATATGGTGTACTCACATTATTATGTCATATATTATCGATGCATTCATGAAACAAAATGAAAAATTGTTAATTGTCAATTGTTAAACCCAAATAAATCCCAACAGATCTGGTTAAACGATCCTCGGCCCAAACGAAGGTTGTTAGTGGTTCAGAGTGCGGTCTAATAACCATCATATGACACCAGTAAGAGAATGGTTTTAACAACAAAAATGGTCCTCATGGCTTCCAACGTTACTGACATGACAAGGAGATCCCACCTGAGATGTTTTCCACACGCCATGGAAGATCTGGGATGGTTTTTCCTTCATTAGAACAATGAAGCTTCCAGTTGTGCAGGGGCGTCCAAAGGCGTAAACAGGTTTTCTATGCTCTAACTAGGGAACTGTTTGATTTATGAATAAGGAATCCTATTTCTCTGAAATGTATTCATCACAGTCGGATCTGGAACCAATTAACTGCGATAAATGAGGGATTATTGTAGATTCTGTGTTAATACAACGAAATTTGTACAGACAGAAAATCTGTTTTGGGATGATCCAATATGATGACCACTAATTTCTTTGAAAATAAAAGATTTTTTTGGTCTAACCTTTTTTTCCCTTTTCAGATTTTCCCTGCAAATCCCGCAAAAAGAAAAATCCAATCTCCCGTTGATACTCACCGAACTGGGGTCTAGTGAGTCATACTGAGGTCATGACACTGATTCAATGCCGTTCTCAGGGGCATTGGACTTATGGGATTCCACTGTAATAACTAATTGTGCATATAATCCTAATTATTATCTAAAATCACGGTTGTAGTGATTATAAGCATTACAAGTGTACAGGCGAGTTCTTAATGAGTTTATCCTCAATTTCATATTAAATCTGACTTTGGCCGAAAAATCAAGAGTCAAGGACCTTGAGCAAAGACAACAAAGCCAACGGTAAGAAAAACTAGTCCGATCGTGATGCTGAAGTCGGCCATGTCTTCTTCGCAGACGCACGAGTTGACGTGACACTGGCAACCTTGCCAGGCGGCGTTGTAGCAGTCAATGGGGGGGCAGAGGACACCACGGAGAGTAATGGCTGCTCCATGTCATCAACCTCACACCGATAACAACACGCCGCTGTTTCGTCTGCTCTCTTTTTCCCCCCCATTTTAATTCCTTCTGTTTGTTTGTTTGTCGACCTTGCCCGTGTCATCTGACCTCGCTCCATCCAGGGCCGTGAAAAGAGGAGGGGGTACGCTGACATTTACGCAAAGAGAAAGAACAAACAGCACATACAAAAAAAGCAACCGCCCCCTCCCCTCTGATAGATTTACTCCAAAATATGTACACGCCTTGGATGTCCGTGACTGTGCGGCCGGGTTCTCCGCTGCCATTGCCAAGGAAGTGTCAAGGTATTGTGACAACTTCAGTGACTGCAGAGACGACGGGTGACCCTCAGCCAGTGGAGGGGGGGGGGTTGTTGAATCCCCCACCCACCCTGGATTCTGACAGATGTCATATACCTCCTCCATGGGCACCTTCTGTTTCCTGTTCACCTTTCTCCATCCTGCAGCGTTAGGGCTCCTGTCTCCACCTCGTCAAAACGCGCACACACGAACAAACACACAAAGACGAAGGACGGACACCAACATAATTCAACATGGTGTTTATTTTCTAATTAACAATGATAATAGAACATTGTTGGCAAATTATTCGCTAACAATTCATATTTCCCATTTCAATCAACATCTTGAGCGCACAGCTGCATCGACATATCCTGACGAACAGTATGTTTTTGATAAAAGCCCAACATTGGCTTGATGCTTCCATTTTATTCTGTTTATCTGTTTGCACTGAATCTTTTTTTTTTATGTGCTTAAATACTTGTTTTAATAGACAGTCTTGCGTCTGTGCTCCCTGGCGTTCACATCGCCTTCTCAGGGGTCGTTTCCTGTTATTTACCAAAGGATTTTCGCTGAGAACAGTTGGTATTTTAGTCTTAGCACACCCCACTCAAAACCTGTTTGCACAGATTTTCCCATCATCCTTCAGACCAGTTTGACAGAAACACTTCAACAAAATGAGATTCTGCCTCGTTACATTGTCTTATACTGTTATATCAAATGTGTCGCCTGCCCACTCTTTGAATAACAAGTCCAACAAAGCAAAATGGCTCACGATATTAGATTTCCATAAACCTTCTGTTGGCTGCCTCCTCGCAGACATTGTGCATCATCCA